>NC_091400.1:0-1410500 GCF_032191515.1 Phaenicophaeus curvirostris | reverse complement strand
TGTTGTGCATAGATGCACATTTACTAGGCTGCTCTGCTAATATTTCATTCCTGACCAAGAGGGATAGCAAGCAAGAAAGGCAAGGGAAACAGTATTCTGCACTGCAAGTAGCTATTCATGACATGTTTCTATATAAGATACTGTACAGTTCAAAATTAAAAAAGCTAACAAATGCAAAGGAAGGAAGGAAAGAAGGAAATACATGGACTCTCTGGGTTACCTGCTTAATGCACACTTCAGCTCACTGTTTCTCCCAACTCCACTGACTTTCCATGGAGTAAACGATTTTTTAATTTTTTTTCTACCCATTTTCCAGACATCAGGCATTTAACAATGAAAGACAGCACTGAGATTCAGCTGCTCTAGCATCTTAGATCAAGAACACTGAGTAATTCAGACTGCCTGCTGTAGATCCTTGCTCCTTAAACCATCAATAGAGAATAAGAGATGCTCTATTCCTCCATCTCCTAGACTCATTATCTTAAGGGGTGAAGGTGGGTACCGCTGGACATCAGAAAAATTTGTGTGAAGGATTTACAACAGGGTAAAAAAATGAGGTCACAAAGATAAGCCTTTCAAACTGGGTCTCGAACGTGCAGGACTGAGCTTTTTTTCGAAGGATGTGCTTGGTTTCTGCCCAGTCAAGGCAGCATTCACCAGCTCTGGCTTTGAAAACAAAATCAACACTTTTACAACGGATTAAGACTTTCCCAGGATGCCAACTTGGAAACTCATTATTGAAGGTTGGGATGTCAGACTGAAGGCAATTGTCACTGCTCATGTAAAAGACGGAGGAAACAGATGGAGACTACTTAGCAGGATGCTGTGCAGTAGATAAGGGTTAGAAATGGGAAGAAGCAAGACACATTTATTGTGCCTTGATATGTAAAAGGGGAAAAAGACATCCTCTTGCTGCAGGCAACTACAGTCAAATTAGTGGATGTTGCCAATTAATCTGCTGCAATTTCAATTGTATCCTGCCCCAGAAGTGAATAAACACTCCTGTGTGGTACCCAGCAAGCAGTGCACAGGACTAAGTCATCCAAGCAAGAAGACCATGTCTTTATGGGCAGACAGGAGCAGAAAAGGATCTATACAATTCTTGCTTAACCAAAGAGGATCTCTTCACACAGTGCTAAATTAAACGTACCTTTTCGACATGGGCTATCAGCCAATACGCTACCTTCTCCATCTGATACGGCATCATATTTGCCTGTATATTGATAACTGAGGTTACCTTCGGATGGTCTGAGGGATTCTGTGTGTTAACCTGCAATTTACTGCAGTCAAGTCAAAAACTAGATCCACCAGGCATTAACTCCGTGTACCTAATAGCGTGCACACAAGCTGCATGTACCCCAGCTTGACAACATGTCATAAACTATCCTAGTTAAGAACAGATACAAATGTTGAACTGTTGGGGGAAGGAATGTCTTTATTAAACACATAAATACAGTACCATTCTCTGTGGCTGAACAGGGGGAGAAGGCTGCTGGATGGGGTAGGATATGATGAGGTCTCTAAAGAGTTATGGACAAAATTTCCTTGCACAGCATATTTCAAAGGAAACCTGGAACAAAAGCTGGGCAGGAAGATACTGTAAGAAAGTATCTTAGACAGGTCCTTGGAGCTTTGTACGTCTTTCCCAGGGCTAATTTCCGTGATGCTACAATTCTGGACATCAGCAGAAGTAATTGTTGTGTGACTTAGCTTGCAAGATAAGGCAAAAAAATTGCCAAGTGTTTATTCTCAGCTAGTTTCTTTTAAAAACCTTTTAAAAAGGCCTCAATGGATTTTAAGGAAGTGTTTGGCTAGGTATCCCAAAGAAAACAAAATTTAAGGTGTTCACAGCCTCTGCATATGTTTTGACATGAGGATACCTGTGTTTGCCTACCTGCATCTCATCCCCACTACCTGCTGAATGTCTAAACTATTTACCTGCAAATTCAGAGGATTACAGGTCCCAGAACTTCAGAGTTGCTACATACAGTAGTTTCATGGATATTGCAGGCCAGGAAGAGGAGGGAGGACTAAATCAATCCTTTTCTTGAAGGAAATGCTCACATTTAGGCCCAGCTATGTCACCAGCCACTAGAGAATCAACGTCAGATAACAGGTTCTGCTACTCACACCAACATTTCTTCTTCCCAGTGCATAAAAGAATATGACTCTATATCACTGAAATTAACAGCAATGGGAAAGAAATGTCACTGAACCTGAGAACACCTTTAAAGGATATTTATCAACAGAAGACAGCTGCTGTTGATTCATGCTTACTCTTTTCCCTGTATGCTAATACCAAAAACTAAGTACAAATAATTATGTGTCTAGTTCTCATGCAGTGAAGAGGTCTTAGTCATTTAAAGCCCCCTGGCACTCCTTCTTCAACCTATACTATAAATTCCAATAAAGATAACCATATTTTTGTGAAATAAACTCAAAAAAAGTGTGTGGGTAGAATGGTGACGCTCCTTACTCATAGCACTGTCAAGGTTTGAAAGGACCAGCAGCACAGGCAGGGTATGTGATGGAGGTGGCATCTTAATTTCTCAGCCTGAAATAACTTCTCAGAGTGACTGAGACTCATGCAGAGAGCAGACCTGTCAGCTACATCAAGCCAGCACGCCCAGTGGATGAGCTCTCAGGTGCAGTCACAGTCCTGCTGCTTACTTACAAACTACATAAACTATATGCAGCCTGCTGCTCCTGACTCATCAGGGTACAGCTGATACAGACTATTTAAAAGTAGTCCTGGGGGCTTATCTTAATGGAATAAGAAGCCTTTCTTTTTTTGCCAGGTCCTAGCAGCACCAGCACTGGTATACGGCGAAAGTAATGAAGCATCAACTCATCAAGTTATGTTATTGTCTTGAAGGCATCTCAAACCTTCAGCGCGTGATATACCATCAGCTCTCCATCCCTCATGCACCCAACATAGACTGATGCTTTGAGGAAACCTTTTCTAGAGAGGAGAGAGGGGATTAACCTGCGATTAGAGGTCTGAAAAATTTATGGTGGACAAGTTTAAAACGTTCCAACAGAAGGGTTTGATTCTGTTCCACCTTCTGAAGAAAGGGAGACTTTTTTGCAAGAATTTTTTTCTTTTTTGTTTTTTCTTTTTTAATTTTATTTAATATTCCAAATTTCAAGTCCTTTGAGGAAACAAGAATGAAAGATTTTTTGAGGGAACACTAAAAAATGACACATTTTTAGCTTTGTCTTCTTTCTTGTCCATTTCTTCCCCATCACTCCTCTTTTTTTAGAATAGAAAAAGAAAAAAAACCTAGAAAAATAGGAGAAGTAGTGGAAAACGTAAATGCAGAAATTATTGCTTACCAAGGTCATCTTGGTGATCAAAATCTAGGCCAAATTATGGGGGGTTGGATGGAAGGGAGATCCATTCCAGAGGAATAGTTAATTCTATTTAACCAAAACACTTTGTTTCTCAGTAGAAGATTCAAGAGTAGAACAGTTTGTAGGATGTGGGTGGGAGTGGCTCGGTGTGTGGGTTTTTTAGCTGTTTGGAAAACATAAATAAAAATGACATTTTTAGCCAGCTGTGCCTTGCACAGATCTCTGAAACTCAAGCATAGAGTTTCTGTTTCTCTTCCAAGACTGATCACTGACATATCGAGTGACTCTCAACCCTTTCCCAGCACTTAGTTTAAAATTAGTTTATTGCCTTCTGTATTATGAAGCCCAGTTAATTATTATTTGCCCAGTACTAGTCTATCCTCCTTTGAAAGTCATGAAGATGGGGAATTTCTGCAGATTATTGCTTTTTCTTTTTTTCCAGAAACATGAATCAGTCCTGTTTCTGACCATTTTAGAAAAGCAAATAGATGCTCAAAGAAGCCTTTTAGCTTAGCCTGTTAGTCCTGCAGCCAAGGACTTCACCAGAGTTAATTTCCCTCCCTGGAAAGGAATGTTTGCAAGAGTCATAACATTCCTCTGAGTTTACCTCCTAGCAAAAGTATCTTAAACGTGACCCGTTCAAGCCATGCTTTACACCAAAATAACGATTCTCAGATCACTGTGTGTTTAATTGCTCTCATTTATATGAACATTATCTGACTACAAATATGACGTGCCTTAAACACTAAAGCTCAAGTAATTCTGCTATTAACAGAGTCCTAGGCAGAATATAGTGCCTTTGAATGCTTTAGAGTGAGAACATCATTTAATAAATGAATGCAGCAGTAGATGAATAAAAATAAAACTTGTATTGTCCAAGGAGGAGATGCCAGTATGAAACTTGGCATAGGCACAATGTTTAGGATATGCTGATGAGCCCTATATGCCTATGGGCATTGTTCATTGTATTAATTAAGGAAGGATGAGTCTCCACATTCTCTTTACAAAATATTGTGAAAAATCACCCTGGGATATCTTCTAACATTCTGGAAATAAATTTGTACTTCAGTTTTTGCGTTTCAGAGAAAGGCAACGTGAAGAACAAGATTTCCATCACAAACCTTTTGTGATAGTTGTTTCTTTGCATTTAAAATGCTAACCTGAAGAGAACAAATGGATAATTTCTTTCTGTGACTTTTAAACATCAGCCAGGAAAGAAAGAGATGGAGAGGAAATAAGAAGAGGAAGAAGGAGGAGAAGAAAGACAGAGGAAAATAAACTACTCTGTTCTGGACCGGCAAGCATGAGTGCACTGATACGCCTCCTTGCCCCCCACCCAAAAAAATCACATTCAATTACACGCTGAGAGCAAGACACTCATTTGTCCCAACATCCAAAAGAGGAAAAGACAAGCAGGAAACAAAAAGTATTCTGGCAGCAGGTAGATATACAAAAATAGGTTCTGTCTGTGGAAACAGCCAGCTTGTGTGGCTATGTTGGGTAAAAGCAATGGTGACAGAAGATCTTCGTATCATCTTGTGTCTCATGACAAGACAAGTTTACACTCAAAACAGAAGCATCCTCACAGACAGAGTGGAGAGATGAATCAAATGGCCACAGCCTCTTGCAGGTCTCTCCAGCACTGGGAGAATAAGACTGTTGCAGAGAGAAACCACGGAGCTTTTGTGGGTTCCTTCGCTTCAAGTTAGATGGATGAACCAACAATAAGAAGATGAGGCTGCCCAGGGGCTGAGCAAGCACTAGACACACTCCTAATTATTCATGATGGCAAAGTCCCAAAGCACTCCCATCCCCAAAGCTTTACCCTTTTCAAATAAGATTGCTTAGAGAAGAATGCTGCAACAGGAGTTTGTGCTACCCAAACATCAAGAAGTAAAGATGCATGAAGAGCTGTAGGTAAACCAAGAGCTTCTCTTTGTTGGGTTCTTAATCTGTTGTTATAGAACTAGAAGGGAAGGAAAGAAAAGTACAAGGCCAAATGAAAAGCAACACTCTGCTGTTTTCTAGCCTCTAGGCAAATTCCAAAATGTCAACGTATATTTCAAATCTAATGATTTGTAGAAAGAAAAAAAAAGAAAAAGAAGGAAAGTTTCTGCAGATCCAGAAACAGCTCTAGGGAGTCACCATTACAGATTGCCCTTAAAGTCGATATTGTAATAGAACATGTCTCATTCCCTCAAAGATTTTCAATCAAAATTTGAAAACCAAAAATATTGGTAGCAGAACCTAAGAATCTTTCTGTACTCCTTGGCCAAAAATCTGGCAGCACTTTCAGTTTGTTTTTCTTTATCTAGTGAAATCAGCTCTGAAGTCTACAATTATTATTTATATTTTCTCAGTCCTTGCTGAGGAAAGTCACTGGTCAGTATGTTTCTCTCTTAAACTAAGCAGTGGAACTTCTGATATTTCACTAAATGTCTCTATATCCTATTTTCATTGCCTTCTGCCCAAAGGAGGACAATTATCTGTGAGATAATTACAGAGCTATGATAACCATTGCTATCTCCTATTCCAATTAGCTCACTACAAATATGGAAGTGAAATAGCATCACTCACCAGCTTCTCGTCCTTGTTCTGTATATGACCAGCAAGAGACAAGTTAGCAAATCAACATTATTTGAAAGAACCTGTAGTGCAGCTAATAGGATCCTCCTTCCCACTCTTATATTCTGATGTAGCCTTGTGTTCACAATGCTTAACAATAGCAGAATAAAACTCATCTCGTTCTACGCAGGAGGCTCAGGGGAATGCCAGGAAATGAAGGGATGGGAGTTCCAATTTCTTGTCTTGCCGAGAATGAATTCTGCCTCATCTAACTGCTGATGAATTGTCGTTTTAAGAGAGTTTGTTAATTTCCAACAGGCAAAAGGCATAAAGAGGGACCTCTTTATCTTTAATGGCTGTTATTGAGCAACACAAATGGCTCACGTTTAAATAAATGAAGAAACATCTTGTCTGTTTTGCCATGATAAGACGGTTCTTTCTGCACAGCTCCTTCTGTTAAAGAAAACAACTGGGCTTGTTCGACTTAATGGCAGGCAAACTTCCAAAGGTTCAAGGTCTGAAGTCAGTTCAGAGAAATTAATTGGATTTTACCTGGATCCTTCCTGATTCTTCTCAAGAAAATCTACCTGAAGTGCTTTGAGGAATGACTGAAAATCTAGTTTCAAGGAAAACTGATCTCTAATAGTATTGATGGACTTACTGAGGATAAATTCTCCATTAGACTGCAATTTTCTCAATGCAAGAATGCTTCCATCCCCAGCTGCTGTAAAGAAACAAGAGCTGTAAGAATCCATACAAAGGTGTATCTCTGGAAATCTAAGTGGGCCATGTGGGAAGAGGCCCAGGGCAGAGGGGAGGCTGGGTCCAAAAAAGCTGCTCAGCTCCCTGATGTCAGCAGGTGTTTTGCCATTGAATGAAATGGCTGGGAAATTATGTCTGCAATTCAGAGTATACAAGAAGGTCATTCCTCAGCTTCTCAGAACAGGGGTGATTTTTAAAACAACTCCCAAAGATCTGTCTGTGGGTCACCTAAAAGCAAGAGGGGTTCTCTCCCACAATGAACATTTGGCCAGAAAAAGAGATTAGTGCAGTATAGAAAAAAGGCCAAAACCTAAGCCAAACCCCCCCAAATAACAAACAAAAAAAAAAGTGGGAGAACTGTCCTTGTTAGCCAGAGAACATAAAATATCATACTACCATCAGCCTGGCAGCCTAGCTTTTGATTAGCTTTGCCAAGTTATGACAGTATGGGCGATCCCCATATGCCTGAGGGAGATGCATTATTCAATATATTAATTAAAGGGCTGGCTTTCATCACTGCTTCCTACAAAGTATCGCAAAGAATTACTCTGGGACTGTTACTGACAGGCTGAAATTAATTTGTGTTTGAGTTCACATGCATCAGGGAGAGACAGAATGAAGTCAGCCCAGGCAGGCTGCATGAGTCTGCATTACAGCATTTAAGCTTCCAGCACTGGCCTGTGAAACACAGCAATGAGGTTTGGACATCTTATCCCAGTGGGATGAGAACAAAATAGATCCTTCCACCATGGACCATCCGGATAGACATGGCATTGCAATCCAGTCCAGGGATCGATCTCAAACTGGGAGAAATATTCAAAAAATTTCTCCTTAGATCTTTCTTACTACCAGTTTATCTGCTTTGGTCCAGTCCCAGACACTTAGTCACAGGAGAGAGAGAGGATTACAAAGCAATCCAAGACAGATCACCAGTGGGGGAAATAATAGACAAGACTGGCCCCTGGAACAGAAATAAACCTGACAGATGCGAGACCAAAGCAAAAGACTTTTTGAGGGCTGAAAGCCCTAACTGCAGCACAATAGGTGACATTTAGTGGTAATCATTACATTTCAACCCAATGAACAAAAATATTTCAGCCATTACTTTTCTGGTCTTTCCAAAAAAAAAAAGATCAAAACCCAAAAATCACTGCCAGCCACGGCACATTAAAGTCATAAATATTCCTAACATCACAAATTGTACTAAAATCAAAACAAATCACAAATTCTAAAAGCCAGATAGTATTTATGTAAGGACACCCACAGTTACATTAGCGGAGAAGGAATAATTTCTCCTTCTGCAAGATACGCTGTGTTTCTTAAGCAAAAGTAGGTTAGAAAGAAAAGTTCCTCAAAGGCAACTTGAGGAGCCACCTGTTGGAAGAACTCATTCTGGCTGTGATAGCAGCCAGAATTTCAGAGGCGATATATGAATCGTGAGTTTGCTATCATGTGGTTCTTCTCTTGTGGTTCATTTCTTATGTAGTTCGTGGGTTTTAGAGGAGAGTTTAAAGTATTTTAAATCATTTCCCTACATGATCACACACAATCCTTATAGCCAGTATGCCTGTCTTTTTCTTGATAAAAGAGCTTTGAGCCCAGGGTGCCTGAGATCATGGCATCCACAGGACTCTACAAAAACATCAAACCCTTATTTTCCTGGGAAAGCAGGAAATGAGGAGAAGAGCACAATCACAAAGTCAAACAATCTACAATCTTTATGAGTTTTCCCAACACATCAGCCGGTTGCATCAAATTGCCTTTGTAATACAAAGACATTAGTCAACCTAAAGTGTAAATATAAACTAGAATCCAAAATATGTTTGCTTTCAGTCCCAGGTAAACTAGGAAATATCCATGAAAAGTATCACAACATGCCTAAAAGAACACTTGGAAATCTACAGTTGAAAAGAAGGATAGGATTACCTCTAGGAAAATAATGTGCTCGTGAACAAAAGCAAAACATAAATTTACAAAGATTTCTCAAACCTTGTTGATCACTCTCGTAAGCTACCAATGACACTTATGAAGAATTACCTTATAAACATACTGGAATGTTTAACTTTGGTATTAGGGACCAATATCTGCTCTGCATAACAAAAGATCAAGGTAGGAATAGGAGTCAGGATCCCTCTGTTCTGGCTTTATTCAGGCACTTTGTTTCAAACTGCACTCTTTCTCTACTTCAATTTTAAAAGTTCATGTATTGCAAAATGAGATTTATTCACATCTAATAATCACTTTAAAAAAAACATCAAAAAATGTAAAACATTTCAGGGTGCTCCTTTGTTTATTTTTTTTTCAGTCAATAAAAAGCATCCAATGTTATACCCAGGTTCCTTTTCTGTATCTGCCACTGTGTTATTACATAATCACAAGCTAGTCAGCTACAACCTCATATTGGGAAATATTAAATATCTATAGTGCCAACTGCATTAATTTTAGGCACACAAAATTAAAAGAAAATCCCTAAACTCACAGTTCCCCACTTGTTCATCTTTTATGTTGGAAGTAAAATAAAATCGGTCTTATTATCACCATGGCATTGTGATCTTTAATTAACTAATGTGACCTTGCAAGGAAATCCTTCAATATATGCCAAGACCTTTTAAGAAGTTCTCATCTTGTCTGAACTCTTATTACAGAGCTTGAGGCTAGAGCTGAAGAATTTATCCTCAGCCTAGTACAGTTCACAGCCACGGGAGCTTGAATAACACATTGCAGATGCGTGTTAGCATTACCCTCTAGGAGAAAAACCTTTCCCAGGTGTTCTCACCAACAAGGTATGGGAAGCAAATCCCTTAATAAAGGCAAATGAGTCAGCCCATACGAGCCTTCAGTAATAGATCTCTGTTCAGGGTCTATGTGAACAGCCACTGCGTTTATACCTTAATGACACTACAGGTGGTGTTATCCATAGCTGCCAAGCTGGAATTATTCCTTTTATCCATAGTTCCACGCACAGTATGGTTTTAATTCTGGAAAAAACTCTAATGCAGGATTACTTAATAGTCAATTTGTCATTTACAAGACTGTGTTTTCTTAACACTAAACTTGGCTGTAAAAAATCAGGCGGTGTTTCCCCAGCACTATGCGATGACACCATCTGGTAGATAATGATTAGTGGGATTTACAGGACAGACAGGCACATATCAGCCTATCCATTTCATTGCTGGCAAACTAGTCAGGAAAGGTAATCTCAGCTGTATTCAAAGGTCACTTCTGGAACTGCTGCTGAAAGTATGTGTGGACACCATTTGGCACTGGAATTTGGAAATATCAGTGCTACCACAGAGATGAGGGAATAAAAACAAACACAAACCTCTGCCCAACTGCAGATCCAAACCCAGATCATGACCTTTTGAAATTCTGAGGTAAATCCCTTATCTTCTGCTACATTACTCCAAACCAGCCCCTGCTATAGTCTTCATGAAATTCAAGCTGCAAATAAATAGAAGTACACTGGATAAACTTTATCACTATTCCTATCCAAAATCATGACAAAAAGGATTGAAAATCTTGCCCTCAAGAGACAAAATTTTCTGGCTCATGCCTCAAACAACTGTGATAGAAAAGCTGTAAATTCAAAGGCATAGCCTAAGTGGATGCCCAGCCTCTTCCCTTCTCTGGATTTTTAATCTCTGGAGTGCAAAATGATTGTAGCTAGCATTCATGGACACCAAAATAATCAAAAATCTGGTTGGTTACCACAGAAACAGAAAGAATAAAATTCTGGGGAGACTTAGTGAAGGAATCAACAGTGTATTTGGGAACTGCTTGTTATATCGCATTTTTCTATTTGCTGATACTAACGCTGCTTCTTGAAGCCAGACTATTACATGTCCTATTTTCCTCCTCCTCATGTCCCTCCCCTCCTGTTTTGTTGGTGTTTTCTGTCCAGCTTTTATCACTAGTGTGTATTTCAGTACCTTTCACTGACTAGGCTCACCCTGGGCACTGACTTCAGTGTTCCAAGTATTCCCACAGCCATAAGAAATGCTGCACAGGTTTCTCATTCTTGCACACAAATGGGTCTTCCCCCCTTTTCCTGCTCCTGGGCTTTGACAGAATCATGTGTTTGAAAAAAAAAAATGATAAAAGGATAAAATGTCTGGATGTAACAGGCAAAAAATGGAAAACAGTCCCACATCCACTGCTTCACATTCCCCAGTGGTGATAGGAGGCAGGAAACATGAATAGGTTCTCCAGCAAAGACCAGCCTGGGAAGACCCTAAGAGAGGGTATGGGTGTCTCAAGGAGTACAGTTCTATCCTCTGCACAGGATGGCAATCTCTGTGTCTGCTCAGCAAACATAAACAGGGTCTCCAAAGACAGATGGACAGGGGATGATATTCACAGCCATTTAGCGGATTACCAGAAAACATAAGGCAGCTTATGAAACTCCATATTTTAAAGAGTCATTCCGTAAGATTACAAAAGCACTTCATATGTCACTAAAGCATCGCTTAAGTCTCTAGAGCCCTTCAATGCTCTTACTCCACTGCTGTAGCACCCATTACCACAATATTTGAGTACTTTACCCACTACATTCAACAAGCAAAAGAACTACCTCAGTCTTACCTCGAGTGGTAACAAGGTAGAGTCAGCTTGAGTCACTCAACATGACATAGAAAAGCTGTGGTCCAGCAAAGTGACAAATAAGGCTTGGCGTTTGCTTCATTAATCAAACTGTCTTGCCCACATGCCTACTGCCATTGTCTCACCATAGGAAAAGGTAGAGGTAGTAAAGCAATTTAAGGACAATTCAAGTTTTTGAGTTCTTATATGCACAGAGGCAGTAGTTAGTCAGCACAGAACAAATGTGTTTTACAGACAAGGAAGCTTCCCTAATGTTTCCACAGTGCAAAATATGGACTATATTTTTATATGCCTCCACATGACAGCACAGGTGTCTAAGTTATAGTGACAGAAAATGAACAGGGCCCAAAGGGAGCTGCAGAAATGTGTTTTGAAAGAAAAGAACATTGAATAAGTCTTTAACATACTTTGCACCCATCCTGGTTTCAGTAATCTTGAGTAATTTAAGTGATGTGTGATCTGGGAATTTCTGTATCACATTAGCATAAGCTGCTATTTCCAGTCTTACAGGATCCTAAGTTATTAAAATCTCTGAGGCCAAGACACGTAGGAGCCAAATTTGGATGCCTGCACTCACATCAAGTAACACATTCTCTTCGAGCTCTGCCACCACCATCAGTGGGTGTAACTAACAAATGAATCACTACTACAGACGTAGAGATCTCAAATCCTAGTTTTTATAACTCTGAGCGTCCCAAAGATGAATCTCAGCTCATGCACAAACTTTGAGCCTATCGCAGGAACTGATGACAGATGCCCCATAAACTGTGGGACATGTGACATCCATATGGGACAAGAACACAGAACTACAACCCAGTGATAAGCACCAACATGCAGGAATAAGGAAAGAAGTTGAAGTTAAAAGCCAGGATACAAAGCCACAGATAGGGACTGGAGCTTAGGACTTTATTTTTGACCAGTGAGGAGCCATCACAGATGCTGCCTGTCAGAGCTACAGCAAAATGCAGAGTGACCTGACCTGCACGTCCATGGCTACTAGGCAGGTGAGCAAAAATTCACACCCCAACCTCACGACTTCTGATGCAATCATAATTTTCTCCTGGTCTTAAAGTCTCCGTATCTGAGCTCTCTCAGGAAGGTGTAATTATTTTGAAAGGTCTCAGAGATAAAAATAAGACCTCTCCCTGTCAGGATGACTGATCCCATGAACTAGGTGAAGATTTTAGTCTTCACAAGCCTATTTTTCTCATGGCAGCCTGAGAGATGAAAGCCATCATTTGAAGGCAAAAACACTAGACAAAGGTTGCTCCAGATAAGGCCAGCTGCATTCAGATCAGATGAAGACTGTCCCGTTTGATGAAGGATGCTTACCCGAGTCCCTACTAATAAAAAACACAGAGCAGCACAAATAAACATCTCCCTTTCTTTATTATTTCACCTTTCCTGGAAGTTTTAATTAAGAACTTAAATAATGTAGGATTTGATAAGCTGATCAACTCTACAGAGTGGTGGCTCACATCCCTCTGAAACTTACAGCTATACACATTTTCTCACTCTTTCATAGCCTAATAAAAAGAAATTGTCAAATTCCCAAAGCTAAAATGTTGTCCTTGCATTTCTTTCTGTGCACATCGTACAAGCCAGAACTTGTAAGCCATCACAGTCTGCAGCTTTAAAAAGAAAGAAAGAAAAAAAAAAAAGAAGAAAGAATTCAGACAGCTAAGGGGAGTTATTATGTTCCAAAATTCCAACATCTCTGACCCCTGCACTACAAATTGGTTCAAATCTCCCTCACTCTGGGAAAAACCTAATTTAGTCTTTTGGAAAGTTTATTGTCAGCGGGATTCTAGTATTTCCAAGTGGAATAAAGATTTTTAGGTCTATGCCATATGAGTTTTAACTAGAGAAGACCTCTACATTTTCTAAATGAAAGAGACAGTTAAAACAGAGGCTTTTTTATATAATGCACTGTTAAAAAGCAGCATTCAAACTGTGCAGCCAGAAAGCTGAATGAAAAATGAGGTATGTTGTGGAAAACAACCTACAGGCTTGGGTGTCAAAGGAAAAGAGACAAACAGGCAATTTCCACTAACCTTTATTACATAAAAGTAGAAAATAAACCACAACAACACAACCTCTGCTTCAGACATTTTGCTTTGTTCCCAAGTCAGCTCAGCCCTTGCATTTCATTCTCCAGGGAAGTTTCTCCCCTAAGCTCAAATGTGCTATTTGGAGAGTAGGGCACAATTATACCATAGAACCCAGTATTTGACTCCACAGAAGGATGCACCTGGAGAGGATTGACACCTAGCATGAATAGTGAAATCAGAGGATTTTGGATAGTTAGCTCAATCAGCCACCCATCACCCTAACCAGAACATAACCACCTTTCCTTCATTATGGAAATGTGAAACAGTGACACAGTCAGACAAGGTTCTAGAACTTTGATATATTTTGCAGGTCTATGTGAATTAGGAGCCTTACAAGCTTCCTTTTCCTAGACGTTCAAAAACCTTCTTACACTGCCCAAAATCCACAGGCTTACTCAGGGAAATATCCAGACTTGTTGCCAAAGAGCCACATTTTAAATGTGGGGTCTAAAGCTGTTTAGAAGAGACTTGCGGAAGGACCTAAGCAACCTGAAAATCCTATGACGCATCTAGACATAAGGAAGAATTCTACACATAAGGAAGAATTTTTCACCGTGAGAGTGGTGAGGCACTGGAACAGGTTGCCCAGGGTAGCTGTGGCTGCCCCATCCTTGGGCAGCCTGATCTAGTGGGGGTTGGAACTGGATGATCTTTAAAGTCCCTTCCAACCCAAACTATTCTATGATTCTATGTACCGTCTCCACTTCAAGGTCCAGAAATATAGCAAATCTAATCTATAGATATTTTTGGCCTGGATTCCAGATATTTTTAATGACACACAAGAATTTCTATGAGAATTTGACTCTTAAGACATATACATCATGATTTGCAATTGGGAGTCAATTCTTAAGTCATCCAAGTCCTTTTTATTTTTCACTCAGCAAAATAAGAGTCTCTGGTTTCTTAATACTACAATCTCTTTTTGGCTCTAGTGACCAGGCACTTCTTCAACTATTCATAGGTTGAATATCATCCCTTCTGCATGTTCTTATACATGTCATCATCTGGCATGTAGTATAGTGTTCAGAATCCGATTCAAGCCCCAAATCCTAGATTCAACTGCACAAGACTGCTGCTGGGTTTTCTCTTTCTCTCTGAATTCAATTCTTGGGCTTTGAACATAGACAGAAGTTTGGAAAAATGGCATCTGAAATGGAAGACCTCGGAGACAGGAACTAAATTTGTTTGATCATCTGCTTTTAAGATACGCTCCAAGTTTTAGAGGCTGATGCTTGGGAAATGGAAAGGAAGATAGTCACAAAGCAGATTCTTAGCAAACTGTTTGCATATCCTGGGCTCTCACCAGTCTGTAGAAAGAAACTGGCTCCTCAAAGTGATTCAAAGCAGAGTCTGAATCATCCTTCCTCGCTGTAGTTGCATAAGGAGACTGGTCAGAGTGGCTGGCTTTGCGCAAAGACTGTGTTGTAGGCTAAAGCAGGTCTCAAAAGAGTTGAAAAACAGGAGTTCTAATGATGATAGTTTTGCCATCTAAGCTGCAAGTAAGTATATAACAAAGAAGCAGGAGTTTTGCAGTTACCAAAATTCTGTACAATACACTGCTGACACCACTGTTATCAAACAAGAATGAAATACAAACATGGAGACATTCAGCTACAGCACTGCAAGGTACATATTATGGATTGAGTATATAACATAGGTGAGCACCAAAACCAAGCACATATTTAGTGTTCAGGTAAAGAAACCAATCCCTTGAAGCTAGATGCCCTTTCTCCCTTCCTAACCTGTCCAAAACAAGTAAAGCCCGAGGGCATAACTCACCAGTAAAACCTGTTTGGAGTGACCCGCTCATGCATGAGATGCCATTTTCTTCCAAAGTCCATGGAGCAGTAAAGCTGAAACAGAGAGAGAGAGAAGTATAAGCTTTGAGGAAGAGAAGAAGGACTAGTGCTACGTAAAGGATTAAAATCAGCTCAGATTAAAGAAGAGGAATGGCTTGTCCTGCACAGTTATTGAGCAGCCTCACTGCCAGGGAAGGGCAATAAGGCACTCATCTCTTCACATTTAATTCAGACTGAACTGCTGAGACTCCAAATCAGGTTGGCTCTTCCAAAACTTTTTCAAACGTTTTTGTGCTTCCTGATTTCAGTTGTCAACACATTCACTTTGACAATACTGCCATATGACAAAGCTGGCAGTCCCCCTGGCTTTTTTAGCCCAACAG
This sequence comes from Phaenicophaeus curvirostris, assembly GCF_032191515.1. Classification (NCBI taxonomy): domain Eukaryota; kingdom Metazoa; phylum Chordata; class Aves; order Cuculiformes; family Cuculidae; genus Phaenicophaeus; species Phaenicophaeus curvirostris. The sequence continues at coordinate 1,394,927 of NC_091400.1, read as the reverse complement.
GTGATTGATGACATGTAAACCCCTAACATTAAATAGAATGAAAGACAAAGAAGGATTAGTTAACATGACTATGATGCGGTAGGTACTGACTCTATATCAAAGGTCACGCTGCAATTCATTTTTATGCTGTGGATTAAATCTCTCTCCTGTGTGGGAAAGGAAATGGAAATTGCCCTAATTTACCACTTCTATGTTCAGAACAAGGTCTAAATTCTGAAGTAAGTTAGAAAGCAATCTGCTCATTAGTTGAACATTAAAGACTGTGAAGTGGTTCTTCTTGAAAGCCAAGTTTTCAATCTAATGATCATTTAATGTCTTTCTGGCTAACAAATGGTACAGCTGTAATGTAACCAAATTTCCATGCAACTCCACAATAAGTCTCAGGCATAGGTTTGCTTCATCCATACTTGGCTTAATACCACAAATACCATTCTCCATATAATTAATTACCCACAATCCACTCACTCATAATCAAAGCATACATAAGCTCCTTTTCTCCAATTTTGAGCAAGTTTGGTTCTTCAGAAAAAAATCCACTTTGAGAAATAACTACTTTGCTTTAAAACTAGATCACAGAGAAATACATAGCAGGCAGCGTTTTGAACAAGATTTCAAATAAATTTCAGCTGAAGTAAATTCTGGCTTAATAAAATAGGGGTTGATTGCAGTCTAAGGAGGTAGATAACAGAGCTGAGAAACTTAAATGCTTGTAATATCCAAATTTAGGTCTTTAATGGGAAAACAATATAACCTGAGTAAAGGTTCTGCATTTGATTTGATTTTGAGCAACTAGATTTACAAATCAGAGACAGGCCCGTGTTCAGATTAGAAGGGTTCACAACCTCGTGATGTGTACTATGGCACAGCTATGATGGATGGCTAAGTGTGACTGGGAAGATAAACTCTATATGCTCACATTGAATATTAAAGTTCCTGGAACAGGCAGTATCATTGACCACAGAGATCCAGCAGCCACATCAGCACTGAACCACAGAACAATTTACAAAGGTGATTAGAAAGGGTTGTTTGAGCAGCATCCAAAGCCTGAGGCAGCTGATTAATTCATACTATGTCTGTACTCAACTACACAACCAAACTGCTGTATAGCTAGCTAAAAGAAGCTCAAAAACTGAAATTCGGACCCCATCATGTCTAACACAATTGGTATAGGTAAAGACAAAAGAATCAGTCCTTTGCATTTATATCAATGGGAAGTCCAATTTCTGCCAACGACAGCTCAAGCTGCCAGTGAATAAAGAGCATGAGGGGAAAAGAGATGGAAGAAGGCATCCTCCAGTCTTCAAAACTGGGTTCCATTACGTAGACTTCACTGCAACTAACATCACTGAGCTTGTGGTGAGAAATACTAGGAAAGATTTCCTGCCCTGTGTTCCTCAGGAGGTCAGTCATGGTCTGAATATTCTGATTTGGCCAAATTTCTTTGGCACTGTCACAATGTAAGGTAAGATACTGCACTAAAAGCCCCCATTATCTGGGCTTCCTCTGTTTTTCTGGTCAACCAAACACAGTGAGAGTCCAAAAAAAAACCAGCAGAAAATCCTCTACCCCAAAAGGAATTCTCTGCCAACACAAAAAATAAAGCATTGCTTATCTTCTCTAATTAAAGACAACAGAAAAATAAAACTCCAAATCCAAGGACAGGCTTATGAAGTCAATATCAAGGCTATGCATCAAGAAGGTAAACAGCAAATATTTATGCAAACAGCATCACGTCCTTTCTTCTAAAGGAACATCTGGATTCTTAGAAACGATAACTGGCAATCCACACTCCATGAGTCAAATCTCAGTAGTGCTACAACTCTGCCTTGATGGTGGTTGCCAGCAATATTCCTTAAGTCATTTCATGTGTTTTTACACGTACAAGGACCTCCATGCACAGACTGAATTGCAACAAACAACTTGGCTTTCCTTTCCTCTTCCTGACTGCGGGCACAACATACAGATGGAGCCACAGAGCTGCACAAATCATGGGCTTCAGGCAGCTCAGCCTAAGTTAACTCCCGCTCACAACCAACTGCAAGTGGGACTAGCATCCGTATTGTATTCTGCAACAGATTAACCATTCTTATCATAGGAGGAAAGGATTAGCAAAATACATCAATTTCCTTAGACTCTCCTTTATCTTTTGCCCCTAGCATTCCCTTTTCTTTTGCGGCTGCATAACAGCAGTAGCTACAGAGAATTCAATGGCATGAAGCACAATCTCTTTTGCACTACTCATCTCTCCCACAGTGTCTTATTCAGGAAGCACCTTTCTGTGTAAAGTTAAAAATGAGAGACCAGCCACTGAGTACATTTTTCCTGCTTTCTTTCTATTAAGCCTCTGACTGACAGATAGTAAGAGGACTAAATTGAACTTGTAGCCTTTAGGTGATTTCAGATAAAGAGATAAGGAGGATATTATTCAGTTAAAGAAGTTTTATTTATTTATTCACCTATATATTCTAGGCATTCACTTCAATTTTTAACTGGACAATTGAGTCTTAAAGCTGTATGACAGAACAAATTCCTGAAAGGTCTCACTGTCCCAGTTAAATCTATAGTATTATTTAGAAATGCGAATGTAAAGGTTCATGTTAAATTACTGAATAAAACATACATAATAAAGAGTTTTCTAGTATACATTAAAATCAAATATGTATATATACGTATAACCTTCCTGCTCATATCCCTTCATGGCTTTTAGAAGAGACAACAAATTTAGTGGCAGGTACAGCAGATTTCAATAATTTGACCTAAGACTAAATAGTAAGTGATGGAAAGAAAAAAAAAGTTTGTTTCCTGCCAACATTTTCCCTTTTCGAAGCACTTATTATTCATACCTTAGAAGCCTCTACTTCTCTCTGTAGACACTAAAACAAGTCCACTGTAACTAGCGTAGAAACAGATTATCCCACCACAGAGAGATGATTTAGTTGAGATGGATTTCACGTTAGGTTCCCTCTTCCCAGATTGACCTGCTCAGTCTTCCTGGGGGAAGCATGCAGAAGACTGAAGTTTCAGCACAAGCTGAAGAAAGGCCAAGTATAAAATAGCCTGGGTACACTTGACCACATCAAGAGGCACATTGAAGATGTCATGTATAGATTTAGAAGCAATAGACAACAGACTAAAGAAATTCTGAGAGCTTTAATTATATTTATAGACTTTTTGCCCAAGCATAGAAGAATTAGGGCATCAGGAACATACACAAAAAGCTCATATACAAATAAAATCAAATGCTCTTTGAAATAGGGCCTGTTGGCTTGAGCAAACAACTTGATAGAATCTCAACAGATTCCTGTTTGCCAGCCAGCCCTGGAGGAACTTTGGAGTTTGCAAATAATTGTGCCAGAAAAAGTGAGGAAAAACAGCTGCACTATATGTACTTAAAGGAATAATTAATTTATTACATACAAAATCAAACCTCTCTCAGACAATACATCCAGCTGATGATGGAAAGATGCATTCATATTAATCCAGCAGGCTGAGAGTTGCCCTAGTGGTGATTAGTGGGCAGCAGCTGACACATGGGAACATGATGGAAGAGGAGGAGCAGATCAGCCCAGCCTGCCATGTCCTCAGAAGAGCATGATCCCAAGCAATAGCTTGGATTGCTTATATAAAAAGATGGCTCTGATCCTAGAAAAGCACAAAAGCAAACTAACACCTTCTCAGTCAGTGCTGGTGAAAAAAGTCTATGAGATGTGTGGAGGGTTCCTGCCAAAAAATCAAACTGGGACAGAAGAAAAATAAAATTAGGTCAACATTTCTGTAGGAAATCGGATTGCATGCAAGCAGTCTGCAAAAAGTAACTCAGAAAAGCAAGACTGTTGCAGGGTCTTAAATTTTGTCTACAGAGGAAAAATGAACCCAATCACTGGAAAAATATTAGAGGCTCAGAAACTGAAGAAAAAGTTGTAAAACACTCAGAAAATTGCAAAGTGTGTCTTTTCTCTAGGTTTCTGTGTTACAGATTAAATTACAAAAGGAGGAGGTGATGCCATCATTAGTATGCCAGAAGTTCATTCATAGAAGGGAAATAAACTGGAGAAAAACTCACAATACTTTTCAGCCTTAAGTGTACAGAACAGAGAAGCCATGCCTGACAACTGCCAGAGATGACCCATCACATGGAACAAGAGAGCCACACGCAACAAATTCAAAACTGAAGCAAAAATGTTTCATAAGATGATAACATCAACATTTTTTCTAAAGATACATTGAGCAACTGAGTACTGCAGGAGAAATGTTTTGCAAGGTCTTGGAATAATATTCTGCATAGAATACATGGTTGGTCGTCACTTCACCTACTACAAAGATCTTTTTCCATATGTGAAATTCAACATGGGAAGGATTTAATAAGGTTGCCCCTACTTAGCAAAGCCAAAATAAATAAATAAATAAATAGAACAAAGGAATCTACACCATAGAAGATAACTGCTCCAGCAAGTGAAAAGATATGAGTGATCATTGCGTTTCACCCTGTTATATTACATTTCTTTCATTAAACTCTGAAAAAACACCTACTCAAACACTGAAGGACTACTTCTGATAGTCAAATCCACCAGGAGACACAGGGGTTAATGCCACCTTCAAGCTGATGACCAACGCAAGAAGGATGCTATCATTTAGTGTTTGATGGGAACGGTTGGACTCGATGATCCGGTGGGTCTCTTCCAACCTGGTTATTCTGTGATTCTGTGATCTCTGCTTGTTCCTTCCACCTTCTCTCAGGGAAATACCTGTCCTTGTGACCTTGCTTTGCTGTGGCTCCAGAGGAACCAATATCTGAAGCCTGGAAATGCGTCTGGACCTTTAGAGAATGAAAAGAGCATCATCTTGCTCTCTCTTCTTACCACAAGCTGCTGGAAGTTACAATTCATATAAGGTATCCTTGACAGCTCTACACTAAAGAAACTAAAAATAAATCCTGCTTCTTTAGCCAAAAAATTTGTGTAGCAGCTGGTGAAGCTAAGCTTAGGAGAAGGAAGTCTACCAGCACCATATTTATGGGCTTTGTTTACACAGAGTTGTAAAAACTAGTAATTGTAATGAAAACAAATGGACCAGTTTATATCTCTGCTTTGATTTCCTTTCCAGGTGATTAAAGGCTGCATCAAGAGACCTCATTACATCCGAAGGTTCTTCTCCAGCATGGTACAGCCAGATTGTCTCAGACACGGGAAGAGAATGTGTCCACAGACTGCTGCGCATCAGAGACCCACCAGAGCTGTTTGTTTCCCTACAGATGTTCAAGGGGCACTTGAAACAGATTGTTTTGATGGGAAACTGGTCTAGATAGAATTCAAATACTAATCTGTTCCATACAGAGTGTGGGGAAGTATCAGAAGGTTGGAAGTTCTCTTTGCACATTAAAATCTGATGCTGAAGTATTTCACGAGCTGCCTGGCAAAAGTAGACCTTCACATGAAAGAAATAGAGACTCAACTAAACTATTATAAGAAACTGCTCAGAAATCTTCTGCACAAAGCCCAAACACTTTGGGAATGTTTGACTTCAAGTTATAATTGTATAGCTTGACCTAGAGCAGGCATAACAACAAACTTGGGTAGGTTAAGAGAATGCACTGATGTCATGTTTTATGCTTTTACAGTTGAAAAAATGCTTTCACCTCTCATAGTATCATGGTCTGCTTAAAACTAGTGCTCATAGTAAGACTTGCCTCTCTCTGCCTTTACAGTTTACCTCCAAGAAAAAGAGGAAAGTGGATTAAATTGGTGAAAAAGTCCACTCAACAACCTACATATTTCAATTTCTCTTAAGCCTAACTGGTACTGAGCATACCCAGCCAAAAAATTGCCACTTCTGCTGAGAGCACAGCTTATCTTTTGCTTTTTTACTGTGAGACTAGTTTGTAGTGGAACAAGAAGTTCAGATACAGCTGCAATAGAAGCAGCAGCATAAATGGGTGTCTCTAAAGAAGTTAAGGCGTGCTTCAGTTCTGGGTGAAAAATATTTTCTCTTTACTACTTTGCCTCCACCTCCAGAAACACTAGAGTTGCTCAGAATCGAGATGAAAAGTATAACTTCCAGATTTTTTTCTTAAACTGAAAATCTAGGGGAAAAGCATGTTCACTTTGGTTAGCCAGAACCCATTTTAATCATTTCTAAATAATTTAGCTTTAGCAACTTGCAAAAAGTATTATAAATGGAAATGCAGTTTTGAGGGAATGCGAACTTTCTTTCATTACTTGTTTATTCCTTTCTTCTTGACATTTTAGCTACTTCAAAATCACTCTAGAGTATGAGGATGGGCTAAAGTTGAGCAATACGTTGTCACTGACTCTCTTCTGAAGGATGTTTTGTTAACAAGCCTTATTGAAAACTAAAGACACAAAAGGGGCAAAAAACACAAACCAAAAAATTCTCCTTTTAGAGCCTGAGAACAGATTGAGATATAACAGACAGGGCATGCAATGTGCCATGCAGGGGAACAGTTTCCCACATCAGTGATGCAGAGCAGAGAGTGAGACCAGACACAGAAAGAGGAAAGGATACAGAACAGGGAAGGGAGGGACAATACTGGGACTGTGAAGAGATCTGAACAGGATGGAGGTGGCAGAGCTGCCTCCCCCTACCAGGGTCTACCAAGTACACCAGGTAATATCTTTACTAGTATTTCTTCCCCTCAGGCAGAGGCAGAGGAGGGTTGCGAGCTGCTCCTGTTGTCCTCAGCTGCTGCTTCAATCCTTTTTCCCTAGGATCAGCTCTTTAACAGTTAAAAAAGACTGAATCAGCTCTAAGGGCTGCTGACTTTTCTCCCTCCATGCCAGGCTGATTCCTTTGCCCAGCTTCTTCTCAGCTTAAAAATGATTAGACAGTTTTTGTTCTGAGGCCTGGGCTAACTGGATCCATGAGCTGTGTGGATACAGCCCCTGGGGCTGTGCAGGGTCAGCCTACACCACAGAGCCCTGTGCCCCTCCTGCTCAAGAGGAAAATCTTGTTTGCTCCAGGGAACTCCAAACTAGAGCCCTTTAGAAGCCCCTCCTTATGCTCCATTAATGCCTATAATCTAAAAGTTTAACAATAAGGGAAAATAAATGCATACCACATGTCTAATGGGAAGATTTTTCATTCAAATGTGCTTTATTGCGTGATATATGCTTTTAATTACGCTACAAGCATATGGGAGCATTCGTTGCTATTACAGACCTATCTTTCATGTTTATTGAGCATAAGACTACAATGGGAAAAGCAGGAGAGGCTCAGACATTAGCCAGAGTGGGAAATAAAGCTACAATCACATCCTTGGCTCTTCCTCCCCTCCTTCCTCTATAAACCCAGTGGCATTATCTGTAGGGTAACCTCAATATTACACAGAACAGGATTTAATAGAAACTATTTTTTTTTCAGACTAAGGAAAGAAAAAGATTCCACACCATCAAAACACCTTCCAAACTCATAGAAGATTTTGCTGAGTTATTTCTTTATGTGGAAAATCAACATTTCTGGAAGTGGATATGTGGGCATTAATAGAAAGGGGTTGAAACGGGATTCAGAACAGAATTTTATTCTGAGATGTAATTGTTGCTCATGCAAAAAATTTCACATGTCTTGGAAGAAATATGTTAGTTTGGGTTCAAGCAGAACATGTCATTTGGGCAAAATTAAAGCAATGTATTTTGCTACAGATTCAATAACATACGTTATTTAACATAGAGACACCCCAGCCACCCAATTCACCTTCAGTTTTCCATTCATCAGCATTTTCACAGGTAAGGGAGGTTACTTAAGACAGTCCCCAAGTTCTGTGACCCATCACCCTGCAGACACAGAGCGGACACACACTGGAACCTGATCCAGCTCCCATGAAAGTGTTGTACAGCAGAGATGCTCCTACTTGGGGCTAACCCTGGCAGAGGGTACACGTCCACCCTCATACAGTTCTCAACTCATCAGCTGAAGAGCAGAAAACTTAAAACCTGCACCCTGCTCTCCATAGCATTGTGAAACTCTATTTCTTGACAAAGTCAGAGCAATCTCACAAAAAAATGTGCACATTCTCCTGTTCCACTCACCCTATGAGGCCACTGTGCCCCCTCAGCCTGAAGCCACGGGTTCTATCAGGGATTTACGATGCAAAGAAGGGATCACTGCGAAATGTTTAGGTGTTTAAATCACCTCTTTCCTAAGAAAGGAACTCTGCTGCTTCTTACCAGATTTCAAAATTGACAAGTAACTCTTGTCACCTTCAGGAAAAGTGAGAAGAAAACAGCATTGCACTGGCCAAGCACATTCCCTGTAAGCACCCAAACTCAGAGTGAGCAAAGGTTGAGCTATACAAATGATAGACTTTCTGATGATTGAGGAAGCTTGTGGCTGTGCACTGAATAAATACAAGCTGCTGCAATTAATCCTGCTCTAATCCCACCCCTCTCTGCTGCCAAAGACCACTGCAGCCTCTCTGCATGCATACACAATAACAAAGCTGTGAAGCTGGAGGGGTTTGCTCTGCTCAGTGACATTAACACATCAGCCCAGCAGGCTCATGAGCCAGCGCTGTGCATTCAGAGCAGCTAAACACTTTGCTCTCCACAGCAGAGATCCCAGTGCATCTGAGGCAAAGATGCCTACACCAAGAAATGTATCACAGGCACAGGTACTAGATAACTTGGAGGAAAAGTCAGGAACAAGTAATAAAAAAAGTGACCCAAGGAGAGAGATTTCAAAAATTGAACATGCAGAATTCCTCCACAGATTGTAAAAAGGAAGGGCAGAACTATCTACCTGTATGTAAATGGCATAATACCAAGGAAACGGGAAGCTTTGAAGGTTGGTGTGGGTGAGACAGGAGATAGACACTTCTAATCCTTAAAGACTCTTCCTAAGTACGCTTCCCAAGGCAGTTCAATACAAGCTTTGCAAATAGTAATTTTTAATAATTTCTTTTCCATGTCACTGGTGTATGCTAATTCCTGTGGCAATGTAATCTGCAGAGGGGCTGAAGAGCTGTATTCTCAACTCTGCCTGTTAAGAGACTTGTAAGTTAGGAACCATGGCACAGCTAGAATTTTACTGGATTTACTCAACACACCATGCTTCCCCCAAATCTTTTGGTCATGGATACACCTTCAACACCATCCCAGAAAGCTTCTAGGAAGTTGCAGTGGACAATGGGCACTGCTTAGGAAGTGTACAGATCCTGCACTGGGTGGAATCCCTCTCTGGACATTTCTGGTCCCAATACTTATGCTGTAGACTGTTTGGGATCAAGGTCAGATACCAGATCAAACCAACCCATAGAATTGCCCATCATAGTTAATGGGAGTCTTACGTGCCCCAAAAGAGAAAACAGTTGCTGCCTGTAGGACAACTCTGACTGCGAAATAAATCCTGTGAGAAAAAAAAAGATTATAAGAAAAGGGTAGAAGATTTCATCTGATATTACTGAAGATGCAGCTTTAGCAAAAATTATCTCCCACTCGGACACTCTAGACCCTGTACCTTCTTCTACAATTCATTGTTTTAGGCCGTTTTCATTATTGCATGCCTGTCATATCTTGTCCTATAATAAATCAAAAGAATTAGAAATTAAGATTAAATGACCCGTACGTCCTGATTCATTGGATGCCTCAAGTACCAAAGCAAACTTATTTCCATGAGCTTGAACATGTAATATAATAAAGAAACTCACAGCTCCCTTCAGCCTTATTCTCTTGCTCCCCAGCCAGCTCTGGTCTCTGCTAGCAGCTCCACTAGCTTGAAGATGTTCTCCAGTACTGCTCTTCTAACACCTTTAAAATTCTGTGGGGTAATTCATTCCAGCCCCAGCTAACCAGGTTTCCCCTTAGTCCGATTCCCTAGCAAACCTTGCATTGACAACACACAGTTGCTGAAGGGAAAAGCAGAGCAGGCTTACACATGCACCTCGCTCTACACACACACACAGACAAGCAGATGTTGCATGTAGGAAGGGGGTTTTAAATCTGGGAAGATCCAGGGGAACATCCTTTCCTTCACCCTGAACAGAAAGTGGTCTCATGGAGGATGAGAGATGATGTCTTCCCTGCTCTTCATTGTGGTTCAGTTCATCCTGATCCAAATGTAGAGGGGAGATAGACAATACCACCCATGCCCCAGCGCGAAGAGCAGCATACAGATGTTTACAGGAGGAACCCAAATGAACAGCATCATTGTGAATGCCAGTCACCATCAGAAACAATTTAGCTTGACAGTTGTAGCAGAAACTGTCACTGCATTGAGGCATCACTGCCAAAAAAAATCACCAAATGAGAAACTCGCATGTTTGAGGGATCCCCTAAGGCTGCTGGGCATACACCATTTACACTGTCATCTCTGATTCATCCACCGCCCAGTTCCTGCAATCAAACTGTGGAAAATTGTACCTTTGGAATAAATGAATGTGCAATTGCAGAAGGAAGCTCTCATCTGACCCTTTTCAGCAACTTTCTAGATTTATATATATTCTGTGGTGTCTATATACAAATTATTTATCCCATTTAATTCAAACTCTAGGTATCAGCAATCCACTCCATGGAGTGGGGTGAATTAAAAAAAAGCCCCCAGAAAAACACAACAATAAGAAAAACAGATCCAAGGCAACAACTAGAGTCAACAACAAGTCATCAAACTCGATATAATGTAAATTTAATTCCTGAAGTTAACCAACCTCTACAGCGAGGGTACAGCATAACTCAGAAGTTAAGGGAGGGTTGTGAAGGAAAAATAAAGCAGCCCTTTCCATGATGTTGCTAGAGAAAAAAACACAACCCATCTAGCTAGGGAGCATCACACTAAATTTTGCAGCAGAACGTTCAGGTGTGTCACATTCATGCCGTTGGGTATGTGTGCATAACTCTTGTGAACTTGCACCGACATCCAAGGAAATCAACTGGCCTGAAGCAACTGCTGTGTTAGTCAGAGGACAGACCCAGAGTCCTGTTTTGGCAGCAAAACTTTTGATGACTTTATTGTTCTTTTACTATTTGGCAGGAAAGCCCCCACGGGTACAGTATATTCTGCTAGCATGTTATTTGTGCTTGCTGTTATCTATTGAACACTGCAAGTATAAAATGCTACCGAATCTACATTCAGATGGTTTATGATCACTGAGCCTCTGGTAGAAATTAGATGCTCAAGGTAGGAAGGATCAGATTTTCCTCCTTTTGTACTACAGAATCCCAAGGGTTTTCTATAAAGCTTTAAGTTTTGTTTGTATGTTTTATCAGTTGTCCTTCTCTCAAAACTATTACTCTCCATTTTGGTGACTCAGCCCCTCCTTTTCTTTTATCATGACCATAATACTCTGAATGTACCAAAATTTTACTGCATCATACCCTAACTTTCATTTTACAGCCACCCATGGTCCTGTAAAAATCAATTGAACACAAATCTGAAGAATTGTATCACACTGGAAGAACTTCTTGTAACTGCCACAAAACTGTTGTGGGGCTTCTACTGCAAAAATTCAAACACTCACACAAGTGTGTGGCATGCACAAGCCCCCACCCTCTCCCAGGCAACCTATATAGAAGACTGATTTCAAATAAGCACCAAAACACAACTGAAAACATGCTGCATTTGAAAATCTTGGGTTGTTTGCTTTTTCGTTTGTTGTTGCTTAAAGAAAATGCTTCTAGTTTTTATTAACTGTGAGGAAACAGTTGAAAAACATGATTCCCAACCTTTCCTCTGTCACAGAAGCATCAAGAGAAATACAAGACAGGACAATTCAATTAAATTTGAAATTATTCAAGCACCTTCCCCTTCTTGGTTTTTCCTCTGCCAAATTCATGACTTTCAGAGGACTGATTCATGGCTTCTAAAAGCTTGGGATGCTAGTTCTGAGGCGCTAAACCAGAAAACCCAGGCACTGGCCTCCTCTTTCCCTTTCACCACTGAAGCAAGGAGCATGAAAAGCTGAAACGTGCACTGGATTACCACTGAGTGTGTGGAGAATTTGAATAATTCGTGCCTGCTGCGGGGACAAAGGATGTACAGCTGTTCCTCTGGCATCTTTATTCCCCAGAATCATGTTGATTACATGAAGCTTCCACCAGAAGGAAGAAAAGGAGTGGAAAAAATAGAAAAAAAAGGGAGGAAAAACAACAAAAAAAAGTGAATTTTCACGTGTCAAGATTGAGCAATGGAAACAAACAGTTGCCTTAATATAAGCCATAGCTTGCACACAGGCAAATGATCCTAGGGACTTTGCATCTCTCAGCAGGAAGATTTTAGGGAAAATAGCCCTGTATACTGGAAGAAGTAAACTACATCTATCTTGTTTTCTGCAGGAACAGAATACTGCACGTTTCCAGGCTTGATCCTCCAGTGATGTAAACCAGCATTTCCCTGCTAAAATCTGTAGGCTTATACTGAATTTCAGCTGTTACATGTGTGACTGCACACATCTTTTGTAAACCAGCTAAGGTGTGCTATTAGATAAGAACATGGTCCATTTCCCCACTAAAACCAAGCACTGGAGGCAGGAATGGTTTGTAGTGGGTCAAAAAGGGATAAAAGAGAGACAGAGAGATCTGTCAGCAATCTGAAACAAAACTAGGGCCACATACCTGCTTACAGTATTACAGAAATCTGTTCCACGCAGTAGCCACTGAACTATTCCGAATTAAATGTATGAGCTTTTTAGCATACTGCTGTGCTACAACGGGCTCTCTCTGCCCTGTGGCACATTTGCAACTACAGCACCTGCTGACATCAAATTCCTACGTGGGGTCCCAGCCCCAACTATGCTGAAAGCTCATTTAGGAGCTCTGGGTAACATTGCAGCTCTGTCAATCAAGCTGTGATCTCTGAGCCATTTAAATACCCCTTGATTCCTCCTGGTTGTGGCACGAAGGGACCTACTAAGAATTGCACAGTGCAAAAATCAACAGGGCAACACAAGATTTACAAACTGTAAAAAAAAGGTCAGCTCCTGTCTGCTCCTTTTCTCTTTCTTTGGTTCTCAGATATGTGTCTCTCAGCTGTATAAAAAGATTTTGACAATATATTGGTCGAGATAAGATATAATAACGGTGTCCTGTTAAATGGATGTGACGTGTTCAGCAGGAAAGCAGCACTATGCAGATATTACCATTGTAGCAATAATCACCCACTGAAATCAAGACACACAGCTGCTCTGTGTGGTCTAGGGCCAGCCTGTAGGGTCTAACAACCTGCACACCTTCAACTGCAATGGAAAGCAAAGCTACAAGAGCAGCCAAAAGCAAAGTAGAGGCAAAGACTTTGGTCCTTGGCACTGCCAACTATAGCCAAAACTCTGTGTCAGGATCAGATTGTACCCTTCCTGAAGGTTCCCATCCCTGGATGGTTCACAAAGTCCTCTTCCAAAACACTAGTGGGTATATATATCTCAGGGGCAGAACTAAGCAAGGGAATAGCCTCCTATTTCTCCTCCTAACTGCGAGCTCACAGTCTGGCACACAGAAATGCACCCCTTAGGAAGCAACCTCACAGACTATCTCAGTTCTGGGTTGCTGATGACATAGCAAATAGGCAAATGCAGGTGTGCGAATGGCAAAGGAAGACTGTACCTTCATCCCTCAGCATCATCCATCCAGCTGGCTCCCTCAAGGACATTGGTCTATCCCATTCCAGTTATCCATAGGACATTGGTCTATCCCATTCCAGTTATCCATCTTTGAGGATATCAAAGATGAAAGTATTGTCTTAAACAGCCTACTGCGATCCTAATGTTCAATACTTCCAAACAGTGAGGTCTCACATTGTCCAGGCAATGTGCAAATACTAATTAATGCCACCACTATCCAGACAGAAAGAATAGACCATGTCAGGCAGCCTTCCAACAGTGCTCAGCTGCCTGAATTACTGACAGTAGTGGGAGCTGCTGGGTCCCAAAACCTTCTGGATACAGCATGACCCTTCTTGGTTAACAAAACATAACAGCTTCTTAATCATCACCTTCCGGAAAGCACTCTTGGTCCAAGGGAATTAAATAGTGCCCCTCAGTATTGAATTCTACATACTCATAATTTCAGGTGCTGGCAGACCCATCTTCCCTGAGCTATGGTTTTAACATCCTAAAACATTAAAGAAGATGAGAGAACAGCAAAATCCAAAAGAGTGAAAGAAAACTACCTCAAATCCCAACAATAAAAGCCCATACGTGACTTGTATATCTTTGCAGGCCTTTTCAATAGTGAAAGCCTGTCTATATAAATACTTCACACCCTAATGCATGAAGGCTTACATACTTATAGGACTTAATCCACAAAAGCATTCATGCATAACCTTAAAATTAGGCCCAGGATAAACCATTTGGCTGCTCTGAGTTCAGAGTTGCCTTTTTTTCTATCGAGTTCTGTATTTTATATATAGTGCTATTCAAAATGGGTTTTTTTATGACAATTCACACAAGTTGATGTTCATTGTCATATGCTCCTCTCTGTTACTCTAGCTGCGATATTTTTGGGTAAAATTAATCCTCTTGTTCTTCAGCCTGGAATAGTTGCATTTCTAAACTCAAGCACCACACAGAGCCAGTTCAGTGATAGGGAAAATGACACCAAACTGAAGTTTTCTGTGGTCAGCATCAACAGAAATCTAAGTGGAGTCAACAGCTGAATTGTGCTCTTCCTTCAGTTAAAAGTGGTATAACCTATAAGTACGCTCAACAGATTTTAGGGAAGATTTAATGGTGCCCATCAGATCAGGCAAATACTGAGAAAGAGCTTTGAAAAGCAGTATGAAAGGCAAACAAAAAGGGATAGAAGGAAAAAAGAGACAAAGATAGAGAGAAAGAAAGAAAACAAAAGGAGGGGAAGGACAAGGGAACTCCTATGGGTTCACCTCATTTCACTGAAGTAGCCTGGTAGGTAACCCACATCTAAGCAAATGAATCCTGATAAAGAAAACCAAAAGACTGGGAATTCCATCTTTGCTTGCACATCGTGTTTGCTCGCTCCTCTAAAGCACTGGCTCATTAGAACCTGTACACACCATAGCAGAAAATTGAAAATGTAATGCTTTTCATTGCTTCGTTCATATTAGAATAATGTCCCATGTAATCCATTTTTCATACATCCAGACAGGAGGATTGGTTTCAAGTCTCCTAATCTTAGGTAATATAGCAAATACTTAGATCTCAATAAAGTAAACTACATTTTTGCAGTCAATGGAGACCTGGTCAATACAAATGACTCTAAGGTATAATTTACTTCATCCAAAAAAAGTCATCTACATTTGCTTCCAGAAATCAATCAACACTGTTCAGTAGATCACCACCAACTACTATGTGCAGCCTTGGCACCTGATATAGGTATATATCGCTACATTTCAGATCTTCCCAGTCAGGCAAAATAAATCATGCCCTTGATATTCTTATTCTTCAATTTTCTTCATTGCTTCATGTTTATTACCATCAGCTATATTTATAACCACCCCTCACCCCACTTAGGCTCCAGATAAAATCAATATACAACCATGATTTAGTGCAGCCCAGGAATAAACCGTAGAATCCTTGCAATAAACTAGGTTTCTTCAGCAGCAGAGCACATTTAAGCATTGAATGTGTCTCATTCCATTTATCTCTACATTTTCCTTCTCAATGCAAAATCTATTCAAGAAGTATCTATAACATAAATAAAAAAACAATAGGAATGTCTGTTCTAGCTAAGCAAAGTTTCACAAGCAGTTACTTTGGTTTTGCCACCACAAATCATCAAAAGCCCAAAGTTCACTATTTTGCTAAGACAGAATTCATTGGGCGTTTCTTAAGTAGAGACAGGGCTGCATAATTTAATTTCTGATCTCCTATTAAAACTTCCAGGCTCGCCATAACTAGAATGATAAATGCACACTCATAAGTCTTCTTTCTGACAGTAATGACCATCAATACTTTAAACACAAACAATCGCGACATTTGGCTTTATAAAAATTACCTTGTGCACCAATACCACTTAATTAAATCATTTAAAACCTGCTTTTGTTACATTTAATGAATGGTATATTATACTGCAATGAAACATGCAGCAATACAAATACTTCACAATGCTAACAATTAAGGCTCACTTCACTTACGGCAATTGACAACACAAGTGCTCCTCACTTCATTCAGTTTGTGCATTCCAAATGAACCGGTTAGCGAAAAGGGTGCTTCTTTGCTAATGAGTTTTGTAATCAAGGCATCTATTTTAATTTCAAATTGGCTAGATTGGGGGAAATTGCTGAACTAAATGACTGGTTCTAATTAGGATTATAAAAATATACATCATGCAGCAGAATTAGCGCAAGGTCTTGATTTCCCTGCATTTGCATATAGCTTTGGTTTAAAAGTGGAAAAAAAACCTCCTGATAAATTGTTTTCCTTTTAATGAATTGAACAAACACTATATCTGTTTTAGTCGTCCTTTCATTTAAAGGCACTGATACATATTCATGATTTGTAAATGAAGTTAAGTGATTTCAATTCGTCGGTTCATTACCATATTGAAGAACAGACTTCTGTAAATTGCCTTTAAATATTCCCAATCTCAAGGGTTTGGTAGGATTTTTTTGTTTGGTTTGGGTTTTTTTTAACTTTACTAACGTTTCAGTTTATCTGTTTGATGGAGCCCTGCCTGCCTGGGAGAACCACCGGCAGGTGGCTTGTCCAGCAAAGGACACACGATACGTTTGTAGAACCTGATGTTCTCAGAAGAGCATTCAAAAGGCAAAGAGATGAAAGGCTTAATTGTGGTTAATTCATGGGAATAGGACTCTATCTGGGTTCAGTTTCTGACTTTGTTATAGCCCTCAGTGGTAGTTAGGCAATGAAACACTTTAATGACCTGGGCCTGAATACACTATGGGTACTTCGGGGACAACGCTTTTTCTGTCAGCTTCACATTTAATTGCGAGCTCTCTGGGGCACCGATTGCTCCTTAATATGAATGTGTAATACAATGGACCAGTCAGCATGGCATGGATTTCTAAGAACAGTTACTGTAATACAGCTTGTATTAAACATTAAACAGTAAGTCTTCCTTTAGAACTGGGCAAAATACTCACTATATTTCCCGACTCAGTATGATAGACCTGTAGAAGTAATTGTTATTATGGCAGCTCTCTCAATTTCTTTCCCCCTTGGGTGAAGAAAAGAATGCAGAAAGCTGTACCTCCAGCTTCACTCTGCAGGGTGGTCAAACGCCGAGTGACTTGTACAAGATAAATTTGAAAGTAGATTATTGTATCCGTAGGACTGGAACCACAGTCATCTTGTTCTTCAGGTATCAATGAGCCATGATGAGAAATTAGCCCCAGTGCATTCTCTCACATCGTACAACGAAATGGTGATTCTACCATGAGGATGCACATGGGAGCAGAAAGAACTTATTTTCCTTGTTAAATATAATGTTCACATCTTGCTAAGAAAAGCTGAGTTTTACCCGAGAGGTACAGTCTTGAGATGTTACTGATAAAAGGAGAAGTTGCTCACACTTCTAACAACTACAGTTACATCTAAATTCCAGGACCACGAGTGCTGCTGAGGACCAGGCGACCGCACTGGGAGCCTGCTGATTTGTACCAGAATGAAATGTGAGGCAGCTACCAATGCAACTCTCCTCATCAGCCCCCTACCACGGTTCCTAAGGAAAGGAAACTTAAAGGCCTGGGCTGAAAAAAACTCAGATCAAGGACTGAAACACTTGCTGGGAATGAAGACTACGACTCCCTAGTCTCTGTGCTAGCGAAACTGAGCAGAGTAGATAGAGTGGGAGCTAAGCCTGACACTCCATAGCACCAGCACTCCCTGAGACTCAGGAACCAAGGGTCCTTCAGGGCACTGAGGGCTCTTTCAATGTCCCCGTTCAGTGGCCTACTTCAACAGGAAAAGAGGAGATGAGTTGTCTTCTCCTGTGTGTGTGTGCATATCTATAAAGATCTGACTTTATTTCTTCATGTGACTCCTCTTCACAAGGAAACACACGGAGAGGACAAGAAGCAAGGGGTATAAGTTTCATCAGGAGAGGTTTCAACTTGATATAAGACATTTTTTTACAGTGATAACTATCAATCAGTCACTGGAACCTCCCCACTCTAGGGATGCAGTGAAGTTCCCATCACTGGAGGCTTTCAAGACAGGATGATAGGTAACCACATCTAGACTCCCTTTCCCACAAAAGGTTGGACCAGATGATCTATTCAGATCCCTTCCAACCTGGGCTCTTCTAAAAATCTATAACGTCTCATTACAGAGAAACCCAGACAAAGAGGGATGACTGCCTGGATAAGGTGCGTACGTTTTGAATCCAGTCTTACCCTCCTCTCAGCAAGTCCACTGGATCTCCTTTGCAGCAACCTACCCAATCACGCACTGTCTGGAAAAAAAAAAAAAATCACACCCTTCACCATCTACCTGCCCCATGCAATCCTGGGAACCTCAGACCAAATTCCAGGGGAGAAATTTGCCTGGCAGCAGACAGACGTTGCGTTTGTGGCCCTGGCTCTGTGTGCCTAGACTATTAAAAGAAAGCTTTCCCACGTGGTCCCAGTGTTATCTGTGATTCTTTTTGATAAATTCAGCAGCGTCTAGTCAAGATAATCAGGGCTCTTACATGCGCTGCATTCAATTTTCAGATCATAACTTGCCACATCTCCAGCGCTGAAGGAATCTCCTCAGTCAGACCTGATACTGTCTGCCAGGTGCAACTCGGTGATACAGCAGAATGTTATCTTGTACATTTTATTTATCACCTCATTCAAACAGATATTAAGACACCCACTTTCTTTTGTTCATTTCCTGCTGAAGATTAAGCCCTGTGGAGGGAGAAGCCACTGATTGCCAAACTTCTTGTTTTTCTAGTGTTCTCTAATTCATAATGGTGTAGCTGGGGAATTTAAATTGTTCTGTTACTGAATTATTCAATCTCTCACCTATTCCTGGTGGGTTCCCTGTAAGGAACAGGTGGAACTGTATCGCTTCATATAGGTTTTTTCTTAACAATGGTGATTTCAAATATTTTAAATATCTCCCTTTTTATTTCCCTAACATTTTTCTCTCTTTTTCTTTAAATTACCTATTAAAAATATATTCATGCAAGAAGTTTGTGCATGTTGCTCTGAAAGAAGTTTCAGTGTCATTCGGAGAGCAATTCCATGAAACTGGAAACCCCTCCTCTGCTTCTACCCCCAGACTGATCCATCCCTCAGAGTGGTATTGGGGTGTGGAAAGTTGAGCTTATTGAGAACTGGATGGTTCCTTGGATAAATGAGATGAATAATGAGGCACCTGAAATACTGGTATCAGAAATTCAAGACTAATTAAAGATCTTCATGCCCAGCTTCTATGAATGGCAGCAATGAAAACCATACCTCATGTATATGCTGGTAGACCGAGCTTTCACAGCACTCCATAAAGCAGTTTCCAATACTTTCCAACAGCGAATATCAACCCTTTTTATACCCTTCCCATCACGCTTTGATACAAGGGTCACTTAAAAAGGTTTCCTATGTATTTTCTGCAAAAAACTGTGAAAAGTGGAGGATGAAGCCCCTTTTTGCCTTTGTATTGGCTCATATATCAAGTGCCAATACGGATTTCACTAGGGAGACCCGCGCAGACTTGCAGCAAAATTACCTTTAACGTTTACATCGTGTCCACATTCTGTCAAAGGCTGCAGGGGGCCATTAACAGAACCAACATGTGCACACATCAGATTGCACAATTTTATCAATAAAGCAGACATACACAGAGCTACTGGGAAGAGATCCAAGATTTTCAGCTCACAAGATGCAACCAATCTCCCAGAGCCTGATAATTGCACAATGCCACATGGCTGCTCAGGGGGGAGTAGTACACCCACCCATGCTTGCTTAAAGCCCTGCAAAAATTCCTCCTGTTTATGTTTTATATGTTGTGAGAAGACATTAGGGTCTACGAACTTGCTACACATTCGTGCCCACACAAACAGATTTTTTGGCTCTCTCATATTGCATTTATTTTATAATACAAGAGAGTTAGCAAGACAGAGGAGGGTCATAATTGGCTAAAAAAATAAGAACAAGAACAATATGCTGTGCCTACTCATCCTGGGGAATTATACTAAATAACTCTTTGGAAATTCTGAAGTTAAAATAAACAGTGGTGGCTGTGATTTGTCTTTAAATGAAAAAAGTAACCAGCAGCCACAGAGCAAATCATCACAGGGAATGCCTGCTGAGCTCCACCCCTCTCAGTGAATCTTCTCCCTTGCTCCTAGAAATAGCCACAAGCAGGAAAAAGAGAGACAATACCCATCTGGAAGTGATGATAAAAGATTCTGGGATTTAACTGATGTTGTATTCAATTATTTCAGTTTATGGGAGAGGTAACATTGTCAGAAAGTCTGACTTTCTTAGGTATCAAATCATATTTCAAGGAGAAGTTCTGTTAAGAAGAGATTGTTTCATCCTCTTAAAGAAGAGGAAGGTCATTTTTGGACATAAGACTGCTGTGAAGCTTGGGCTTTATACTAGAACCATCTGAGACTAGTTGCAAAAATCCACAGACAGGCATAAAAACTGATCCATGTGAGGTATAAGCTAGGGTAGTGGGGCTATTTAACAAGGGTACAGGAGGAGCAATGAGAAGTACAGTAAGTTGTATCTGTCAAGCATCCTGCAATGCCTGAACATCAAAACTGAGAGTAAGGAAGAGCCAGTTGGAGAAGGTGGAAGTATAAATTTATGATCGAAATTACATATTAACAGAGGCGTAACAGTGACTGGTTGACAAAATTCACAATTAGAACATTGCTGCAGGAAAGCATCACTTGCTCAGGAAAGAGAGGACAACCCTTGCATATGACAGGTACAGACAGTAAGTCTGAGATCTCACACCATTCTTCTAAGCAAGCTAAAAGACTGCAGAAAATTACTATTAGCTGGGTAGAAAACTTACTTGGATACCATATTCTGAAAACCGTTATCACTTGGCCACTGTCAACTTGCAGGGGACACATGAAGACTGTGTTCAATAAAGATGTCAGAGTTCTACATTATTCCATTTATTCACTCCTTTCTTAGAATAGTGAATACACCTTCTTCTGAGTTTGAGATAGTGTACAGACCTTCTAAAACACCAGCTTGGAAGGGACAATAATTCTGTTAGAGGAAAGAATTCAAAACATGTTGCATTTATTTAGTTGGTTCGTGGGTTTTTTTTAATCAACTAGATGCTTAGAATAAAAGAATGGTTTAAAAAAGAGTCTTGAATCACAACATTGGAACAGTAGGTCAGAAGACCTCAGAGGAAAACTTTCAAACAGGAAGATCCAAAACACTGAGTATTTTTATTCCACATTAAAAACTGTAATATTGTTTTCTAATTTTATACACAAAATATTTTAAAAATCTTTGATCTAGGTAGTGGCCAAATCAGTTATTTGTAGGGCACTAGATGCTCATATTTGACTTCACTGTGTGGAAAAACGTACTAGGCAAAATGGATTTTCAGATTTGTCATTCTCAATTTCCAAGTTGACCACAGCTTGCTTACACCACCCTGTTATTATTTTTAATGGAAAGAAAATTAATAAAATAAGTATTAATCTGAAAATTATTTTTAATATAAGAAATTAAATTGAATTTGCAAACACATTCACACTTATTAGAGAATGGAATAGACCTTCCCTTAACACTTCCTACTGCAGGATTTGTTTTCAGAGTTATTTGCACTACTCTAAAGTAGTCATTACAAGTAAGACTTTAAAGGTCAGACACACTTGGAAATTTTAGAGAGATGGAAGATTATGGTCTCCCACTGTAAGAGTGGCTGCACCACTGACAATACTGAACATCAGTGTCTTGCTTTGGCACCTTCCTTGTAACGGCATCTGAGGATAACACCTGCAGATAACACCACAGACTAATGCTAAATGTTTTATTTTAATGCCCTTTCTTGCATTTCCAAGAAATAGTATCCCAAAAATGTGGATACATGAACTGAGAAAGCAAGCACTATTTGATCCAGCACCACCTATTTTGTGCCAGGTGAGTTCAGGCTGCCTGACAGTAGAATAAGAACAAAAAGGACAGAGTAGTACCAGCAGAATCAGGCTGCAGCTGGAGAATTAGCCCCTGACAACAGCACAGCACCCCTTTGGATAGCCTTCTTGCAACTGCAGAGCCTGCAGCCTCTCTAGCCACTTATTTTAGGAGCTCTTGATATCTCTCTTCTGATCAGAAGCAGATAGACGAAGTCATCATTGCCACTGATATGACCACATGGTCACAGCTAGTGGAGAGGCTGGGGCATAGCAGTGTGGGAGGGTGTAAGATCCAAATCTGACTTCTAGAGAACAAGACAGAAGATCAAACACAGCAGTCTTAGAGATGCACAAGACCTGATGAAGCTACTTAAGGATTTAGGATTTTTACCATCAAGGATGCTTTCTACTTGTCATTGGCCTAAACTGCATCCAACAGAAGGTCATGGCTGACCTCTGGTTCCCCTTCAGTTGTGGCAGGACTCCTGCTTCCAGACAGACAGGAATAATTTACACTGGCCTCTCAGAAGACTGCATCTGGGAACTCCATATAGCATCGCTGTCACAGTCTGTAGCACCGCCTTTGCACTCCAAAAGCACTGTCCATTATCTCAGTATCAACTGCAACTGCAGTGAAGCTGCATGATCCTGAGCCAGAGTGACAATACTTTTACAGCTCTTACTAAGCCAAGACATGGCTGAGAACAATCGATATCTACGCTATACAGCGCCAATGCTTCAGCTGGAAAAAGCGTTGCCTCCACGGTTCCGCTCAAAAGCCAGCATTCAACCAGTTCTTGAGATCATCTTTCCGAACACTGAAGAAAAAGCATGATGAGTGGCCTTGAATGCTAAGGCAGACATAGAGGCAAAGCCTGAACTTTGTGTTGTTCCATTTCCTTGGCCAACAAGATGCTGAGCACCTCATCTCTGCTCTTAGACTGTGGACAAACTTATTCAGTTCCTGGGAAAAAATGCAAGCAGCCTCAGGGTGTTTCTAACTGTCAGTTCATTTTCTCAGCAGAACAGCAGAGGTGGGCACTCAGATACATTAGTTTGAAGGGACAGAAGCAAACATTGCACTGGAACAGGGGAACATAATTACAGCCTCACAGTCAAGTGCATGTACATACTTTGTATTTTTATTTCTCCTTCCAGTGGCTAACATGTCATTAAAAGGATACAAAGCATGGAAAATAGAAGTATGATACTTCAACCCAAGATCAGACGGATCGCTTTGCAAATGCATACTCAGCATGTCATATCTGGCTTTTCACATCCATGAGCATCTCATCACACATTTATTTCTTGCAGGGCTATCTGCACAAACACCAGTGCCATTTAAAATTCTTAAATCCAGAAGTATCATCAAACCATTCCATGATATTGAATAAATAGATTGGTCTTTCTAGCCTACTTCAAAATCCCTGTTATGCTGAACATATGAGTGCAAAAAAAAGTATTTGACATTTGACTAACTCCTTCATACAGGAAGGACTTGATACGATGAAAGACGTGTATTTACAATAGCTTTGTGCCAGCAAATGTCACTCAAGTAGCAGCAGCAGCACAGCAGCAAACCACCTGGTGCCTGCCATAGCATTCTGTTAACAAATGGATGGAAAGCTTACATTGGGAAGTATGGTAGTAGTGGATTATTTGATTAAACTCTTAGTAACTACTTCAGTAAAGTTTCACACTAGCCTTTCAAAGGAAATTCTGTTAAATACAAAAGGCACAATTTACTGGGTGTATCATCCCTATAGCTGGGATGGGAGAATAACTAGTTTAGAACATTTAAAAAATAACTGCAGGAGTTTAAAATCCCTCCTAGAACACACAGATACACTTCACAGATTAATGTCAAAACCTTGAAGTGGCTATTCAATGTCTTCACTTTCCAGAGTGTGCATATGACAGAAACGGAACAGAGGAAAGATAAAAGCTTGGCAAGTTTTAAGCTTCTTAAAATTTGTAACTTGCTCATGTGGTCTATGTCTCAGCTTTGGGCTGTAGTGGGAACTGCTCTTCCAGAACTGAAGCACACACTCTATAGCCACAACACTTCTCAAGTCACATTGCACGTGTGTTGCTCAGCATCATTCAAGACAGATGACTGCTGTGTAAGAACAGGCTTGCTAAGGACAAAGTAACAGACTTAAGAGTTGTCCCACCAATAGAAGTCAATGCAAAATGACTTAAAATGTGGCACAGAGGAGTTTACTGTCTATCTCACTGATTTCCAGATAACTGAGTGCAGTTTGCAAATGGAAAGAGCATCCCATCATGAACAACAGACCAACTCAGCCCGAGCGCTCGATCCTCAGACAGCTCAACAATCACCAAAGCCTATAAACCAACAGATTCGTAGAACAGCTCCATGTTTCACACCAAATCTCAGATCCTTTTCAACTACTACTAACCATCGCCACTACTAAAATTTCCATACCCATCATGATCACTGTGTAACTCCACTCCCTTTTGCAAGCTTTGGAGTCACTGGAGGGTGGGGGGTAGGGTGGGTGAGCACACTTAAACCAGCAAAGTTAGAGCAGCAAAGCACACCATAATTTCTTCACCATCTTTGGAAGCTGTCCCCTTTAACACCTGGCTCAAGCATCAGTGAAATATTAAATCAATTGCTCACCTTTTGATCCAGACTGTAGGCCAAGATCCACTCCTCCTGCTTGGGGTGGAAGAGCAAGCTCTGAATATAGAAGTTCAGACGGTACTTCTGGTAGGTAGCTCCTTCATCAGAGCTGATGAGGATGCTGCTTTCAATCTCCGGATCACTAAGAAGCATGATCTAAATAGCAAAATGGAGGGGAAAGACTGTTATTGGAAAAGTGAAACTGAACATCATTTAAAAGCACGGCCATGCAGTACCAATTCCTATTAGATATATTCAGAACACTGCTCAGCAGTGTAAACAGCCCATGGGATTTCCCAAATAGTTTTGGTTGTTTGTTTGGGGTTTTTTAGCATGTCATTTCCATTTTATTTTCTGTTTCACTCATAGATTTATCCAGTGATTCCTTTCTTCATTTTATTTTTATCCAGATACATTCAGAAAGCCTCGCAAGACTGAAAAATGCTATGCTGATATTGAAGTTGATTTGGGTTGGGTATAAGCAACTTCAGGCACCCACAACAGGCTTTCCTGTTTACCACCTCTCTTCCCAAATGCAGAATACTGTCTCCAAAAGTACACAACAGGGCACTCCTGAGATTTAGGGTTCATTATTTGGCAGCTTGCAGAGCTACAAATGAGCTCACCTCGCTGGAAACCCAGAATGCCTACCAGGATCAGCTGCTGACATCTGAAAATAGTCTATGTGCGTTTGCACAAATATCAGTACACGATCTCATCTATCATACTTGCAATTTATACAGTAGGAGATATTCATTCACTCAGTGAACAGGTAATTTTCCCTGAGCATGGGAAAGTGTATGACCTCAATTTGTACGGGGAGGAAAATACTTCAGAGAGTCTAATTTTAATTAGAAAATTATTACCAATATTTTAAAATGGGTTGATTCCACATTATCAGATGGCATGCTCTACATAAATGTTATCAAGAAAAATGTTGTGGAAACATTAACACCATCTTATTAACATCTGGAGAAAACGACATCACATTAAAGCAAATGCCAGTGCCATAAAATAAAGGGAAACAGTAGGAAATAAATTAGAGCTGTGCTAAACACAGCAGGTTATTGATACAGTAGCTGAAACAAATATAGAAACTGCCTTTCAGCAAGAAAACAGATCAAGGAACTTCCTTTTTTAGATAGCTGCAGAATGATCAGCTAGCTGAGATATATCACAGTTTTGTTAGAGTCTCATGCCCACATTCATTTTTCTCATCCACCTTCACAGAGCTTTAACTTCGAGACTGCAACAGGGAAACACATTCATTTTCACAATAAAAATCAGTTGGAAGGAGTGGAATGGTAAGATCCTTGGTATGTTAGACCTTGATCAAGCAAAACAATTCAACCTGTTTACGCTTAAGTACCTCATTAACTCCATGAAGTCACCAAGGAAAAGTGAACATAATGTAAATTGTTTCAGATCCTTTCCATTAAGAAATGAAAAGGATCTTTAAAGCTCGAACTGAACAGTTTCCCAGGGTGAAGCCACCTGTATGAATCCAGCTTGAGCTCAGAGCTCCTTCAACACCCCCCTCACATACTGCTTACCAGCCTCATAAAACAATCTCCACACATTCCCACAGAAAGCCCCTCCACAAGTCCTGAAAAACTGCAGTTGCAGTGTGATCTGGTGCACAGAATGGGAAATGCCCCCACAGGCAACTGACTCCTGGGGAATCAGTCTTGAGAATAGGTCCCTATGGCCTTCACCTAGAAAGAATTTTTGGTACATCTCTTCTTTCTAAAAAGGTAAAAAAAAATCTATTTCATTTTGCTTCAAACAAGAAAGGTTCCCCCACTATTTCAAAGTATTTTTTCTGTCACTGGTAACTTAGACTTCCAAGACATTTTGTCCCCCAAGTAACACCTGTTGACCTAACGCATCGCCCATGCCAGACAGAGAACTGTAACATAGCTTAATAAAAATCACTTGCATCTGGAGAATGGAAGAAGGATGTAAGACTGCCAAAATAAAAAGATATTCCAGAAAGATCTTATATTTAAAAGGAAGGATACTTCAAGAATGAAAAGGTTTTCAATCCGATGTCACAGAAGGTTACAAAGCCAATAATGCTGTACATTAAAAGGTCGTTGTTGGAGTTCTGCTGGAGACAAGGAGCAAAAGACAGCACTAACAGTTACCTAGATGTGTTGTGGTACACACACAAAGCATCCACCCTGCCCTTTCACACACGATCTGCAATGCTTCAGTGGCTAGTTCGAGAAATGGGTCAGATGAGATAGAAAAGGTGATATTTCCACCAGATGGTTCACAAACTCAGGTAATTTGTCCCTCTGGAAGTGTAACAGTGGTTGCAAGATAAAATAATAAAACCAACAAGCTAGAAAAATTAACAGCTAGAGAGAAAGCTGGAAGGGTCTAACAACAGTCATATCTTGTTGTACATGTAATCACATTAGTAGCCCACACCCCTTCACCCAGATCCACTATCAATTCTCCATTCTTCAAGAAGAGAAGAGAACACAGCCAACATCTCTGTTGCCATCCATCCTACTAGGTAAGGCTGAACCTACACAAAGCAGGGTGGAAAAAACAGAAGGAACAGAAGTCTCAGAGCGAAAAACAAACAGCCACCACCAGTCATGCACCTAGGACTGCTCCACAGTTTTGTTACATGGTAAGCTGAAGAGAACAGTGTGAGACTCCAGGCTGTTTTTTTAATTATTTGTCTTTTTTTCTGCTGGAAGCCAGAGGGGAGTGGGCAACATTTGGCAGGGGAAATAGCAGGACATTTGTCAAAGGCCTGAAACAGCCACTTCTCATTATGAGGCCAGGGAGAAGGATCCACCCAAGCAGTGATTTAAATTAATCACTTTTCATTAGGAGCCAATAAACAAACTCCAGTCAGAATGAGCATTTCTGCCAGCACCCTATGTTGTCATTTGCAATTGCCATAAGGAATAGCAAAGAAACACCAGGGAGTTGTCAAATTTAATTTATAGTTTTTTAAGATCTAATCATTTTCTATAATATTAAATTAAATGGCAGCCTTTATTAAAAAGGAAATTACATTTCACCTTGCTATATTCTAGAATATATATATACACATGCATATATAAAGTATTATTTTCAGTTGGTGACTTCTCTGGTTAAGGTGGCAAGGGGAAGGGCAGGCAAAATTGATTACTGTTAAGGTTAAGTCCTTGAAAACATAGTTCAGATGAGGTGAAAAGCTTTAGAGGCTATAGCCTGACCTCCAGAACTCAGTGGACAATGAATGGCAAGCAGTAGACAAAACAAGACAGGCTGAAAATGAGACTGAACTTTAGGTGTCTCCTTTGAAGTTGAATGCAGAGGAAGAGCACTGACCAGTACATCGTGTATTGCCTTTAAAGCAGGAGATTTGGGGGACAGTGATGACACATACAGAGCTGGTCTGAATAAACTCCAGTTCAGCAGAACACCAGACACCTGCAGGGGAAGCTCAGAAAAGGGAGATGATGTGGAGAGACCATCTTGCAAGAACAACTGATACAACAAGGTACAGACTGAGATCTTTGGCACATGATTATGAAACACATCCACCTCCGAATACTTCATGGGAACTCACCACAGAAAATAAGAAACACAGGCTCCAGGCAGAAAAAGCAATGAGGGGAGGTGCCATACCCATACCTGCCATGATGTATTTGGTAAACACAACACAGAAGTATATAAGAGTCACTTATAGTGGTTGGAGAGTATGTAGAATCCTTGAAGGATCTCTGGACAAATGCAGAAGTGGAGAGAAAGAAAAATTGCACCGTATCACAGCACAAATACACTAAACCAGCATGTCCTCTGATGGAGCTAATATAAAAATGACTGCGAACCTTCCTCTTGTGCACCCAAGGCACAAGCACACACACACACAACCCTCCGTCATATTACTTGCATCCCTAGTATCAGATTCAGAAGTTTTATCACTACTCTTGCTCTATGATTCTGTTTTCCCAGCACAACAGAGATCTGTTTTGTGCACAGATGAATCTTTTGCTAAACTACCTCTGGGAAAAAAAAGAAAAAGAAAAAAAAAAGAGTGTGCCACATAAGACACATTTTTATTAATATTAGTCTTCATTGAGTCCTTTTACTTCTCTCAATCAACAAAAATGTTCACTGTAAGTTACCAAAGTGCATCTCTAAATCAGCATGGAGAAATTTTTTTAAGTACAATATCTGTAGCAGTAGCACCACTGAGATACATTAGCAGTAAGCATCCCAGTAAATGAATAAAGATGACAGGTTCAAAATAAATGTCTTTTGTTCCTAGAAATAAGGAGATGGCATTAAACTATTGTGTACTGCCATCTGATTTTCCTCTTCATTTTGATGCGCTTTTCATAAGCAGTCCTCTCCAGAGGTCTCAGTCACATTCTCATTTGCCTATTTAAAGTGCTATTCTAAAAAGAAATAAACAAAAGAGTTTAAAAAAAAAAAACTAAAACAAAAAAAAAATCCTACAAACCACCCAGGCCTCAATAGTTATAAAGGAAACCCAGCTCCACAGTAAAGTATCAATAATTTGCTCTGTAGCACTGCATTGCTCTCTTCTACAATTGAAAATGTAGCTCTACCACAAACACTGATGCAAAACCAAAAACTTAGGTTTTCGTGTTTACAGCTTCATAGTGATTTCCATATCGAATGTGGTGTTGGCCTCCTCCCACTACTCCTTCAACTCAGAAGCACTTTAGACCCTTCCTAAAAAAACAATTAGGTAATTCCTAAAATCAGGCTATATCTACATCAACAGAAAAACAGAAGTCTGCTTTACAGAAAGAAAAAAAAAAAAAGCTGTTGGTTTGGGTTTTGGTTGTTCTTTTCTTTGCTTCCATTTTGATTCAAAACATTTAAAGGATTCTGCGGTCCCACAAGATCTCTGGAGCTAAGTCATAGTTCCACACTAGCTTTGAGTTTAAAAAGCCAAAAAGATTCAACAGTTTGTGCTGAAATGTCAATGCAAATGGAGGATTTTTTGCTTTGTTTGGACTTAAGATGTCCTTTCCTTCTTTTGAAACTGAAAAAACAAAATCAAATGACATTTAAAGGCTTAAAGATACAAAAATCATTTTCTTCCTTCAAAACATCAGTTCATCAACAATGTGTTCAGTATGCATAATTGGGAAATCTCTTATGGGAAAAGTAAGTTCTTCCTGCTGAAATATTTTAGATTACATTTCACCATCTGAAAATTCTCACTAGCAAATACTTGGTTATTCATTCCACTTCAATTCTTCTCTCCTACATCGTTACTTCAATTTACTTGCCCTGCAGGCTAAAGGACACCCTTGGAGGTACAGACACAGCCTTAACCTCTAAGAACACAACTACACAGTGTGCCTGAAGTCCTTCTATGCCAATTCCCTGAAGGATCGATGCAGCTCATTGCAAAGCAAGTCTCATATTTTTTTGTTTTCCCCTCACCGTGTGTCAGTTCAATTTAAAAACTTTATTTTAATTAAATCAGCCCAACCACTGCCTCCACCCCCTGCCCTGAGACAAAACTAAATTGGTGTCACAAGAAAATGCCTACTTACCAGCAGAAAAAATACCCAGGTAAATAAGTATTAAGCCAAAAATATCTTTTCACAATTTGCACTATAGCACACCCTATGTTTACACAAACTTTTACAGAAGGTGTTTTGAGATGTCTCGGTACCTGCTCACTGCCCTGTAGAGATACTGACTCCCTCAATAATCAGGAGAAAAGGAAGCCAATCTCCACTTTCCAGTCACCAAGACCAGTGTATCAATCAGACGTGAAGAAATGGGAGATGGCAGTTATAAACATCTGCTGTAGAGAGAAATCCTATTTATTTACATACAAGTAAAGCAATCCACCCCATTAATTAGTGAACAGCAGCTGTGACGAGAGGGACATCTGCTCCCTGGGAAGCCAAACAAGACAGCCATGAAGAAGGCAACAGCTTCCATGTAATTGCTAACTTTGCATCCCAAAAGATAAACAGTCATTGCAACTCCTTGTGTAACAAAGCAGCCCAGATTTGGGGCTCCTTATTGCTTCACATGGTGCAAAAACTTCCCTAGTGGCCATCAGTCAAGCAGTAAAGGGGCACTGAGCTTTCCTAAGAGAGAAATTGTCTGGACCTACCCCATTTCAACTTCTTGTAACTTCACTTCTTACTGCTCAAAATTTAACATTAATAACAGATTGAATTAATGAATATAGCACCAGATCATATCTCTCAGAACCATAACACTGTAATCTTAAAGGATGAAGTGCACCGCAATCACTTTATAAGGGTTTATGAAGCATGCGTTATAAAAGTACCTCAGCCATAAGGCTTTTATACCTTGGCTCTCACTTCACTACAATCCCATAAAATCCAAGCAATCTTTAAGTGTTAAAGGTGACTTTCACTAATGTATTTATTATTGGATAATGAAAAATGAGTCAGACACCTGTAGAAACTGAGCAATGAAATAGAGTTTGTGGAGACTTTTGCATTGGGTCTGCATTATATGTACCATGACCAAAGAAACAAATAGCTCTCTCAAGACTTTGCAGGCACTTCATGTAAACTTTTCTCCAGTACTTCCTTAGTAATAGGACTCTAATTACAAACCAACGTCTATTCTGCAGAATCCCAGTGCTTGTCACTGAACTTTCCAGATGTCAACAACTGTTTTGGTAAGCATCCAACTCCTGTGAAGGATCACAGACTCCTCTACCTCTGCTGGACCCTGCAGCTCTCTACTCCAGTAAGTTGGTTTGAAAATGCAGCATAAATCTCTGACACTAACACCAAGGGACCCAATCTGTGGGTTTGCCATCTTTCCAGCCTTGAGAATGATCAGAGCACATCTTGCTGTTCAGGTCCTACATCTTTATAGAATGTTTTGTCTTTGTAGAAGGTCCATGAAAGAAGAGGGCCATTACATGGTAGAAAGTAAAAAGTGGGTTTTTTTAGCCTAAAACAGCATGGTCTTCTGGTGATACTGCAACACGAAAGAGAACATCACTTGGGGGCTTATTAATTTTTATGAATATAAAATCCTCTTCTGAAATGTAATATGTAATTATTGTGCTATCCTTTTTATATGTATTTAGACAGCCCATCTTCAAAATTGAGAGCAAGCTTCATCATATGTTTTGTAAACTGTATCGCAACAACATTCTGTGTAGATATAAAGACCATTTTATCAATCAGAAATGATGCAATCATAAACCTGCTCTCCAAACAGCACATCTTCCACACAAGGATCAAGCATCCCAGGTTCACTGTTAACTTGAAAAGCCCCAAAGCAGAACCCTGGTACAGTCAGAAATAAAACTAACAGTTATAGCTACAGCCAACCTATCATGTGCCTTATATCAACTCAACTCGGAAACAGAAGCTCAAGGGAGCATAAATCTGGCTTACGAAGATTAATAATCTACATGCATGAGACACTACTATTACACTTAGACGCTAATATGCAGTCCCAGCATGTGCTACATACAGCTGGCTCAGTCATGGAAGAGTACTCACTTAACATTACAGCATCTCAGTAATTCTTTCATTTGCTTCTCTTAAAGATTAAAAAGGATGGAGTTGCCAGAAAGACTTTGGGGAGATTCTGAGACAGAGCAGTTTGGTGGCAAAAGAATGATAATCTATTGTCCTCCTGTCTGAAATCCATAGGAGAGATATTTTACATGATTAACTCTGAGAAAAGAAATTAGTAAAATCACTCAAATAAGGACCAGTCACTACCTTGCCTTCTCTACAGAGATGCACATCAGCCCAACATGCTTGTTTACAGTGATTAACCCTGGTTAATCTTTCTGACCTCTATTGTTTCTCATACCCAATTCTATCCAGATTATAATTACAACTACAATTAATTGTTCAGTCTTGTACAAACTTAAAACAGGCTCTTGGCGTTACAACCATATCTGCCATAAATTGCAATACCAAAACAAAACACTTCACAGAGTTCCAAGCTCACACACCCCATCCTTGATGGAGAGTGTGCTACATTTAATTACCACCTCCAGCAGCTGCTCAAGAGCACAGATGCACCTTGCAAGATGCCCTGAGGATCAGGAGCAAATCAAGGCTAAATTGGATACAGAGCAAGAACCCCTCAAGGAAAACCACTCTGCCATCCTCCTTGGCAGGTGGGAATGAAAATATATCATGTCTGTAAGGCTCAGGCAAAATCAGAGCTGGGAAAATAACTCCGATACTCCACGGCTGCGTCCCAACCTGCTCACAATGCCAGATCCCAGCCTGGTTCCAATTTGCACGCACAGGAGTGGAATAAGCCATCGTACTAAACCCAACAAAGCAGAACGTCTCATCTTTGGTTTACTGCTAAGCAGGTCAGAACAACATGTCTCCCCGCTTTCTCTTGTCTTTTTGGCACTGGACACATGTACTTTTCACTTTTAATTACAAGGCACAGCAAGCATTTACTTGTTAAATTTCAGGTGCCAGTAGGGATGGAAGCCATCCAAAAAGCATGTGTTTGACCTGGCAAAAAGTGACTGATTGGCAACAGCCGCATGCTTCGTTATAAAACCTTTTCATTGTCACAGCCAGGCAGAGTTTACTGAAGGTTACTCCCTGCCATTATAGTTTTGTTACAGCTGCACTTTCTCCAGCTTCCCACATATCATCACGGCAAAGTCCTCTGCCACGCTAATTCCACCTTCCTGAGGCTGGTTTAGCTATTTTGCCACAGGCTTTTCCATATCACAGCATGTCCATGCACAGCTCCCCTCTACCAACTGCTAAACGTGTTACGAGTAACACCATTTATGGCTGGTTTTCTATATATCCAGTTTGACCAGCACTTCTATGATTGTGCCTGGTAGAATAGAAGGAACACCAGCTGGTGACCGTAGGGAGTAACCAGCGCTTCCACAGGAAAAAGAGACAGCAAATCAGTAGAAGACAATTTTAAAACTTCTAGTCTATATTATGCTTTGCACTGAAATCTTCTCTTTCTGCGTAGCATAGTTCTGCATGATGCCTCTTTACTCTTCTCAACTCTACCCAGGAAATCCCTAACTGATGCAACATCTAACAGATTTTTTGCTGATCCCAAACTGCGTGCACAGAAAGCAAAAAGCAGCATTTGCTGTAATAATTATATGTTATTTCAGTAAATGCACCATTGTGCTATTCTCCATAGAACTACAAAGCAATTTTCACCATTATAGTAACTTACCGTGTAAGCAGAAATAGTTACAGAAAAAAATGTTATCTGCAAGGAGAGGGTGTGTGCACCACAGCTGCTGGAACTGAGAACACCATTTATATAAAACACTCCTCTGATTATAGGTTTCACTTGGGAGAACACTTTACATGTGGGAATAAGTTTACTCTCAGCAGTTGTCCCATTACAGAAAAAAAAAACCAAAAAAGATGTGCATGGATAGTTACTCATGGGGGTAAACTTTTGCAGCCCGTATACAGCAGTCTATTTCATCTGAGGACAGTAGAGTGTTTCATGACTCTTTCGAAAAATAAAAATTGTATTATGTATCTCCCCAGAGGCCATTAGACCTGAATACAATTTTGAATGCATCATTGCTTCTCCTCTGCTTACCCACTTGATTTTTCTGCTTTTTAGTCACTTCACAGAAAGAACATAGGCAACAGTCAGCTTTATCAGTGTTCACATCCAGATGCTAATGATCTATCTCAATTTACTTACCTGGCATCTATTATTTGTGTCCCTCACTATCCCTAGTGTACTTCGCTTCCTAACATCCCCTTGCTGGAAGAAGCCAAGGAGGTAGAAGAGGGTCTATCCATTTTCTGGATGGAAGGCTCAGGCCCCCAAAGGTTAAAGTTACAAAACACGATTGCATTGCAGTGCTCTGCACAGTAGCACTCATCTCTAACCTATCCACCGTGGTTGCAAGCTCTGCATGCTAACTCAGGTGCCAGACTCTGCTAATCTATGCTATTAAAAATGAGAATTCACTTAATGAGTAATGCTGAAATTCTCTATTCTTTACTTTGGAAAAGAATAAAATAAATAGGCATTTTGCCACAAATTAGTGGGTCTGGTGGTTGGGGTTGGTGAGGGCTTGGAGGAAAATTTCCCTCAAAGAGAAATAACTGTGCCCTGGTGAATAAGCTTTTATGACTAAAGATCAAGGTCAGAGCATTGAGCAGTCTCCAAAAGGATCCACCTGTCCCTTTTCCAAGAGCTGCTCTCCACCCATTCTATTATTTTTCCTCCATTTTAATAACAGGACATGCTGACTCGTTCTTATTGATTGATTATCTTGCTGTCTGTGAAGCACCATTCCCCTCCCCGTTAATTCAAAACTACCTCATTTTTCATACTTCATAAATTAATATATTATTGGAGCTGCAGCAGTAAAGGAGATGCTGTGTTTCACAGAGAGGTAGAGAAGGTGGAGAAAGAAAGGAAGCCTCATAAATGGGCACTACATCAGGACTTGCAGACGTATCCACCCTGCTGACAGGCTGGGTGTTAAGTACACGCAGCCTCTTACAAGGTCTTGCATCCTGAAAGCCCTTCTTTACCCCTGTAAACACATTAGGACACTGAAAGCTCACACAAGTCCACTCTGCCCTCTTCATAAAAAGCAACAGCCACGCTTAGTGACAAAATTGCAGCTTTATTTTATGGGATATTATAACTTCTGTCTTTTAACACTTGGTGGCTAAATTAGAGCAAACTACCTCTTTTAATAAATACTGACAGCCAGCTCTGGGAAGTCCATACCTAAATGTGAATGTGACCTTCCCAGTTTCACCCAATCTCTTCTCTTTACGACCTCACACCATCCCTAACGCTCTGTAGGGCCCTGACTCTAGCAGTACAAGGTGAAGAGAGCACAACAGGAGAGGTGAACTGACTTCTAGGAAGCCAGAGGAGACAGCTCTGGCACAGATGTGCACTAGTATCCTGCCAAGCTGAATCCTACTTGGTAACTGGCCATTTTCCTGCAAACATTATCTGAAAGTCCTATAAAAACAAAGCTGGCATATTGGCTTGGGTTTCTCCCTTCTTTCCTCTTGCAATCTGACTCTCCAACCACTCCAATAAGTGATGAAGTGCAGTGATAATCTCCTCAACCAATCTCAGGTGTTTTAGGATGATGGGTCTGGGCATCGTGAGTTTAAAGTAGTAGCTACCTACATTCACCGTCACGAACGGTGCCAAACAATCACTGTTCACCCACTCACTTCTTGCACACAAAGCAACCTCGGGGAAGTGTGCACGGTAGATAAGAATTCAAACCCTTTGGACTTGATACCTCCACTAAGATCTGTGCCTGTTCTCATTCAAGTGGCCAATTTTTTTTTTTCCTAAAGCCCCAGGCAACACCTAAGCAGGGATTTCAGGATCACAGTTCCAGTCTTTGTTGGATAAATGACACAGCAGGTGTCTGGCTGCTTTTTTTTTTTTAATTTTATTTTACTCATACATCTTCTGTCGACATGACTGCTTTTATCAACCTGACTTGCAATATCTGTGAAGACTAAAACGACATTTATTTAACAAAACATTTTTCATAAAGCCAACTTAGACAGCCCTCATTTTATTCCCCATCTTTATTAATTAAATCCTGCATTAGGTTTCCATTCACTATCAATACTTACCTCAGCACTAACCAAACACGTATTAAATGAGTTCAGAAACCTATGAAAAATGCAAGCGAAAGCTCTGGGAGTGCTTAAGTACAAAGATATAAAAGGCAGATGCATAAAGCACACCCAGGTAGCCCTAATTCTGGAATTTTTTAATATATAATATTTTTTCCTTCATGAACACTGAAATGATGGCTTTCAATGTAGTATTTTTAAGAAAGGTATAAGCAGAAACAGATACTCATCTCTATTCTAACCCTCTCCCCTCCACCCCTATTAAGTAAGGCCATATGTGAACATTTAGTTAATTATTTTGATTGTGTTTATTTTTAGCAACAGCTTATGAGCAATGGGTGAGGTTCACTGCAGTTTGGGGGTTTTTTTGTTCGAGGTTTTTGGGTTTTTTTAAATTCAAATGCTTTTTCAAAGAATTAACTGAGAAAGCCACAAGAATCTCCGGTTTCAATGTACATGTATATTGAGAGACAGCCTTTCCCGGAGTACAATGACCAGATACGATGTTTAAGAAAGGGAAAAATTTAGGGATCCCATTGGGGACCTCTCAGAAGCTTGGGCTCCAATTCTGTGCTGTCTGTGACAACAGGTCTGGTGCTACACGACTTTCATTTATCTTTATCATTTATGTCAAGTACAAAGTAGCCAACCTTAAGTCTGCAAAGGAACAGATAGTAGATTGACCTCTAGGCACAGGAACCCACAGATCAGGTCAGGTCAGATCCCAGGGACCATCTGACACGCCAGGCTCCACGATTCCAGAGTGTAGCAGGGCAGAGCACTCTCACACAGGAGCCCCTGGATTGCAAAGATCCACAGGGAGGGACAATCCCTGAATCCAGGAATAATAACAGTTCAAAAAATCCCCAGCCAAACCAATTTGGACATGCTGGAAGACTTTATATTTTATATAAAGAGTATTTTAATAACACTCATATTTTGCTTTTATATCTGAACATCTTCCATTCATTGATCTCAAGCCATGTTTAAAACTAATAAACTAAGTCATCCAGCATTGGGAAATTATTTTTCTTACACAGGAAAGGTCAGAGAAATCTACAGAGAAAACGTGACTTTTCTGAATTCAAAAGAGACAATAAAAATCCCTTCAAAAGGAGAAATACCTGAAGTTCTCTTCTCCATGTATTACGACACATCTGTAACTCAAGAGATCTCTCTCACAGTTTCAGGTCATGGTTCTGCAAATATTTACATAAATTCTCTCTTTTCTCAGGCGACATATTCAAGCTGAATTAATCGGACAAGTAGAAAGAATCACACGCACAACAGCTCACAAGACTGCACCTGGTAGATAAAATACATCACGCCAATATCCTCTGATTCTACCATGGATGTTTTGGGTGACCTTGAGGAAATCAACTTTGCTTCATCAGCAAGTGAAGAAAAATATAACTACTTCATTCCCATCTGCATTATCCTATTTAAATTGTCAGTTCTGGAGAATGACAGTGGCTGTCCCTGAAGTGTGTTTACGAGGCAGAATAAACAGTCATGTTATCCAAATTGCAGTCACTTTTCTGCAGCCCACAGGTATAACCCAAGAAGACAAATCTGAGCTCAGCTAATTCAGACGATGTGCTTTAGAACTACAGCCTTTCCTGTACAGCAGGAGGCAGGTTTTGCACACACAGGCTCTGGACATGTGCTGTGAAGCACAGGAACATCACATGCAGCTCAAAAGGTCCAAAGAAAGGGTGCACAAGGAGATAGTTACAACTGCTCTTACAGCTCAGGTAATCTAGGACCTGCTAATGGCAGCTGCGAACCCAAGAGCTATTTAGTAAGTGGTTTTCATTGGGCTGAGGGAAAAGATTAGGGATAAAAGACAGTGGAATCATAGAATCACCAGGTTGGAAAAGACCCACCAGATCATTGAGTCCAACCATTCCCATCAATCACTAAACCGTGTCCCTCAGCACCTCATCCATTCATCCCTTAAACCCCTCCAGGGAAGGTGACTCAACACCCTCCCTGGGCAGCCTCTGCCAGGGACCAATGACCCTTTCCATGAAAATTTTTTCGTAATGTTCAGCCTAAACCTCTCCTGGCAGAGCTTGAGGCCATTCCCTCTCGTCCTGTCCCCTGTCCCTTGGGAGAAGAGCCCAGCTCCCTCCTCTCCACAACCTCCTTTCAGGGAGTTGGAGAGAGCCTCCTCTTCTCCAGGCTAAACACCCCCAGCTCTCTCAGCCGCTCGTCTTGTTCTCCAGCCCCCTCACCAGCTTCATTGCTCTTCTCTGGACACACTTTAGGCTCTAGAATACTCCAGACCTCTGGTCCTCAGTGATAGCTTGGGATGCAATCTTAAGAAAAAGCAGCAGATAACTAATAAGAGCTGTGGCAAAGGCTGGCAGCTCAGTTCAGGCCCTCTTAGCAAGCATCAGGTGCATGCTGGAACTTCTGCCTCATCAGCCTATCACATATTCGATGAGTAAGAGAAAAACAAAATGCCGTAGAATCCTCTTTGGAATCAAATGAACCAAGAAATAAAGGCAAAGCCAAAATCAGTTTGGACTGCAGCTCTTCCCTGAGGCTTCAAGTACAGCTGAGGAATTCCCTTTGGAGGTACCCGAGCCCAGGACCACATTTGCTATCAGTTACTCTCCAAGTGAGCATGAAGAAATAAAACTGAGATCAAAGCGACTTGTGCCCATTTAGGACCTACAGCTCCTGTAGGAGGAGGTGTCACTCCCAATGTGCTAGCTAGTTTCCAGTCGGTTAGGTGCATTTCTCTGCGATTTCAATATTACAGTCACAATTAACTTCTTCCTTCATTAACCTGAACTGCAACGCAGCATTGCTCTCTGCCAACTCATAAACTGTGGCCACGCTTCATCCCCAAGAAGCTGCACAGAAACAAACAAATGTAATTAGATTTAGCTTTTACAGCTTCTGACACTCCAAATATCTCTAAGCATTTCTCATTCTGATGCGGCAAGTTCAGAGGCATGACTAGGGATGAGAGATGGTGCATGCTTCTGGCTTTTATAGCTTTAGTGATTTGGACTTCCCCTTCATTTTGGCTCTAAGACAACTGGGAAAGTTGTCTGCAAAACCATTTTCTCAAAGCTCTTTAACTGAGCGCTGTAACTTTACTTCTGCTTTATGCTGTTTGCAACTACTGTTCAAATCCCTTAGCTAGAAGGTCTAAATAAATAGAAGCTAAATAAAATCTCTAATGCTTCAGTGCTGGTATAAGAGAAAAATGGGAGGAATCCTCAAGTCAATCACCTGGGTGATATTTCTGTGCAGAAAATAAGCATAAAAGGCCACAGAACTTTTAATTCTTCAAGTTATCACCTACAGCAACGATGGTAACGGTGCGAGAGAAAAGCTAAAGACGACTGCATCCAATTGAATTGCAAAGCAAATTCATGAAGAAAAATACATCAGAACTGGCACCTCAGATCTTAAACGCAATCAGGACCTCCCGTTTATCCACATCTCATCTGAGCAATACTATTATATATACAGGCAAGTGCTTTAGGTTTGATTTTGTCAGAGTTGTCATTCTCTTCCTTTTTCCTCTCTTCTATTTCTCTCGAATGCTTTTTTAACTCCATCCCCACAAACTGCAAAGAAATTCCAAGGGTAGAGATAAAAGTTTCTCAGTAAAAACTGAGTTTTCAACCAAGCAACAACTTCAACAAGAGTATTCCCTCTTCACAGAATATTTAACGTAAAAAGTAATATATTAAACCTATGGCTCAACAACATTTCCTTCAGCTTTCAAATGGCATCTTAGTGCCTGAGCAAAGCAATTCTTCAGATATATGGGACTTCCATTCTCACCTTCTTTCTACACCCTTTGGAAGGACTTCACATCCCTCTTTGAGGCATCAATTCTAAAATTAATCCTGCTACTGACAACCAAGAAGAAAGCAAATGTTCTTGGGACAGAGGATCTTGCACATCAGCTCCAAACAGTGCCATGTTGAAGTGTAAGCAGTCACCAAAGAATCACAGGCTTAATTTTTTTTTTGTGGCAATTATCCAATTTTCAACAACCAAACAGAAAAAGAAAAAATGGGAGAGAAAGCAAATGGGGATTTAAAAAGTCAAGAGAAATGTTCTTATTAAAATAGAAGAGACTTTTTCCCTTAGTGCTTTGGAAGAAATAAACAATTTAATTCCCAGACTGCTGTGAAAATCTGCCTCTAGTAAAATGTAACTAACACCCCAAATATAGCATTAAATTAAAGGTCAGCAGGGAACTGAGATCTCTGCCCAGCAGAGAGTAAGCAGCCTTTTATCATATCCCTAAAGACAGACAAGAGGCTATAGGGTAGAAAAGCCAAAGCTACACATTTTACAAATCTCAGCTTTTCAGAGCACTCAACCATCTGCCCTTAAATCCCATTCCTCTGTAAAAAAGGGGCACTGCTGAACAAACATGAAAGTTTCTCATTTCTAAAGTTAACCACAGAATTATCAGGCTCCTTACTACCTATGAGTTGACCAGGACAAGCAGATGATTTTCACGTGGTCCCTCTGGCAAACAAATGGATGGGCAGATGCACTGAAGGGGAAATCATGTCCTGGAATGCATTTTGCCTATTAGAGCATCTTCATGGTGGTGGAAGTGTCAAAACTGCAGGCACTTTTCTTCTCACTAGGACTCAAATGAGTAACTCTTAAAAGAAAGCTATTGCTCCCAGGACTTCAGAGTTGTCTGACTGCTAGGGCTAATGATGACCTGAAATTTCATAGTATTAATGAGAATTCAATGCAGATTTTCCTGATCCGAATACAAGTCCCTAGTGTGCAAGTGAAAGAAGAAACAGCCTAAGCATCTGCAGGAGAGCAGATCTAAGTCTGGCGGCTTCAGCTCTCAGCAGCAGAGGCTCTGTGCACAGTTGCAAAGTGTTGTGGAGCCCTGAGCTGTTAGTTCATAGGGGAAGGGAATCAGCTGTTTCACTGCTCCACGGGAAGGTGGAAGTAGTCCTGGCTCACTGCAGGAAGCATTTCAGCTCCAGAAGCTATGGATTCACAACAGCTCCAGAGGCTATGGATTCACAACGGGCTGCTGCCTGCTTGACTGCTTCCTTATATCGACACTCCAGAGCGGTCTCATTTCACATAATGGGTGCTTTCAGGTAGCCAAGCTGGCCCTGGTCACTGAGAACGATACTTGGAGAGGCAAGAAGAATCATAGCTGGGAAGAAGTATTCTCAGCAACTTCCTTTATTATCTGTGTGGTTTTATACTGATTTAATTACAACTGCAAACCTCAAATGGAAAAGTGTGTTTTCCAAACACCTTCTTGTGATTTCTCAGACATGGACAGTCCCCATCTCAGCTCCAAAACCAGCTGTCAGCAGGTTGGCCAACACATAGAAGCTGGTATTCTGGGACCCAGCTCTGCCTTTGCCTAGCACCACGTGGCCACCTCAGCTCCGTCTTGGCTATGCAGCTCTGTGCCTTGGTTAACTCTGTGCACACAGAGGGTTGATATCTCCCAGTGACAACACATAAAACCAAGGAACATTCATAGCCTAAATCTGGCTTCTAAGAGCCAAGCATCATCACAGCCAAGAGGTGCCCAGGGAGAATGGAGGCTGCCCTGGATTTATCATCATGATATCCATGCAAATTGTGTTTCTTCACCTCTTCCCACCTCAGCTGCCTCTTTCCTCTTCAGACACAGAGACATAGAATCATAGAATCACCAGGTTGGAAAAGACCCACTGGATCATCAAGTCCAACCATTCCCATCAATCACTAAACCATGTCCCTCAGCACCTCGTCCTCCCGTCCCTTAAACCCCTCCAGGGAAGGGGACTCAACCCCCTCCCTGGGCAGCCTCTGCCAGTGCCCAATGACCCTTTCTGTTCAGCCTAAACCTCCCCTGGCGGAGCTTGAGGCCATTCCCTCTCGTCCTGTCCCCTGGCACTTGGGAGAAGAGGCCACCCTCCTCTCCACATCTTCCTTTCAG
The DNA here is from genome assembly GCF_032191515.1 of Phaenicophaeus curvirostris. Classification (NCBI taxonomy): domain Eukaryota; kingdom Metazoa; phylum Chordata; class Aves; order Cuculiformes; family Cuculidae; genus Phaenicophaeus; species Phaenicophaeus curvirostris. Next base: position 1,352,741 of record NC_091400.1, on the reverse strand, counting down.
ATAGTTGTAGAGATCAATGATCCCCCCCATGGTGATTTTGCCCATTGATAAACACTAGTGACTGATGTGTTTCACTGACAAGCAAAAGCTATGACTGAAGGACGAGCTGCTTCCAGGCTGCTCCAGCATTTGCAGTCCTGCTGTGTCAGGAAAGACATTTCAATACTCAGCTGGACACCAAATACAGACGGGGTAATATTCAACATCCTGCTGGGGCTTTCCAGTTAGGGACGGGGGACACACTAGGGGACAGTTTAGAAGGAAGTCTAAAGAGAACATGAAATGAACAAAATCGACTAACCGAAACAAGAGTTTATAGCTTAAAAGATGAAGGCTGATGATGCGTGAAGCTAACCGGGGAGTTGCTTTTGCCATCAGTTATACAGCAGATGCTCAAACATTAGTTTTGCTGGGTGTCAGAATAAAATCCTAAGAGAATTAGATATTCTAAGGCCTTAAAGAGCCATTAGGTTATCAAGTGTGACCTCCACTTGTAGCACACATTCCAGAATTTCACCAAATCATTCCTACATTTAGCTCAATATCTCTTCCAGAAAGGAATCCTCTTTCTAAGGAAAGGATGTTGAAGTGTCATAATTCAGGAGGGTAAGTTGTATATCAGGTGTGACTTTCTTGGTACCAAGAGATGAGAATCACACAAGATTCCAGACCATGAGTTGTAGACATGCCTCACCCAGCCACTCAGCCTCTGCATTTTACCTCTATCCTCAACCGATCCCCCATACTGAAATAAGCAGAGATTTTGGTAAAGTGAAATCAGTGTCCCACTGTGACCTGGCACAGCACTAAGAGAAATACAGCAGAAGATGCCAAAAACCTTACAGTACTCCCACAAAAAAAATTTTAAAAAAAAATATACATAGAAACAAAAAGCTTTTCTTTTAAAGGAAGGAAGGAAAAAAGCCAGCATTTAAGCCCTCTTGCTTCATAATTGAGCCTAGGATTATGCCACAATTCAGGTAAATGATGTTTATATAACTGGCATTTGGCTGAATGCATAATTCCTATTTAACAGCTGAAGAAAGCCATTTTGGGTCTTCAAAGAAATCTGACAGGTAATTCCCACTGTAGTTCTGCAGGGTAGCTGAGAGGTAATTATCCTTCTCACTAGTAAATCAATTAGGAATGAATGTATGGAAAGCTTTTCCCCTCCTCCAAGTAACTGCTAATCCTCTAAGCACTAATGAGAAGACGGGGCTAGCAACAGTGTGTAAACCCATCAAAAATCGACAGGAGCTGTGGAGCATGCAGGGTCCAATCGCTACCTAGGAGCTAATGCCTCAGGAGAAAATCACTTGCCTGGAAAGGGTCTGCATGATTCCCCGTGTGTGCACGCGCCCTGTGCATGTGTTGCATGTGGTATCTCCCTCCCTGTTTATTACCTCAAACTAAGACCACTTTTTGAGGCTCCCAAGAGATCCCTGTGTTGTGATGAACTCACCAGCACTCGTGCTGTTAAAGGTGAAACATGAGATCTGGACTTTTTCTGCGGGGGTGCAATTGATTCACCTCACCTACTGCTTTGCGATTCATCATTGGTGGTTCTCCTTAGGAGCTCAGCAAAAGCAAGATGCTTACTCTGCAGGCCACTGGAAAAATATTCACCCAGAGAGACCTGCAGAAATTACAACCCAAGTGCATTTTTTTGCAGCGCGCAACCTTAAAAATCTGGAAGGAATGGGTGGACAATAAACCTGATATTGAATTTGACAAATCCCAGATGCTCTCATCCAGTGACATTTTCTCCAGGCATTTTTCAAATGCCGCATGCATGTTTGGAGCTGCTCTGGTGGTCAAAAAGCACATTCAGCTCAGAGTTCGGACAAACCAGCTGTTAAAATTGTGCACAGTAACAGTGCCCATATATTTAACAGAGGTAGAAAGAATGAAAACAAGTCGTTCCCACAGCAGCCAACATTGAAGCTGGTTTCATACGGGTTTTCCTTACAGCTCGTCTCTCCATTTTAGAAGATTTTTTAGGAAGGGGAAGAAGAGGGAAGGCAGATAGACAGGTCCAGAGATAAGTTCCTTAAGATGCAAGACCAAAAAAATGTTATAAAAAATTGTCATCTCAAATAAGAAAACCGCAAGTAAAATCTGCATGCCACTATATGATGAAATTTAGGTGTTCTTAGTAAAAGAGGAAAAAAAAAAAAAGGACTGCTTATTCGTAAATCTTGATAGCTTGAGAAATTGCTAGAAGATAATCATATATCCTAGTACTCCGATTTGTGAGGGAGACTTTACACTCGTGAAGTAAGATTTGTAACTGAACATATTGCCTCTGATTTTGGGTGAGCAGAGTTGCTTTGGAAACAAAACGAAGAAGTATTAACTCTTCAGTGACCACCCCATTGGACACGAGAGTGGTGTGAAGGCCAGAAGAGCTCATTACAAAACATCTTCCTTCTAGTTTGCTCAGAAAAAAGAAGTGAAGGTCGTTGTCACGATAATTCAGCTTCTGCATTTGAAAAAAATATAAACTGTCCCCTGCCCACTCTATTCTGCCTTTTCTCTATACATCCAAACACATACATATTGTTGCCAATAGTAATCAGAGCTATGACTGCCTTAAAGTTTCATACTTTTAAATAAATATCAATCCCAAAAGCTCTGCAGTCAGACCAGAGATGGAAAACACAACATTAGTAATAAGAACAGCACAAGCAGCAAAATACCAGTTTGGAAACCTATTGATGGAGATGATGGGCAGTTTGGAAGTGATCAAGCCGAATAGGCTGCATCCCATCCAATCACAACTCCACTGCCAGCAATTAGCTGCGTGCTGCAGTCCTCCCACGTGGATCCCTGTGGGTAGCTGAAAGTGTCTTTGTCTCCCCTGAATCAACACAGACACTAACTTTAAACCAAACAGGCGCTGAGTAGTAGCTCCTGGGCTGCGCTCTGCGAGCCAGCTGCAGCCCTCACTGCATCACGTAGGAAGGGGCTTTGAAAGCTATGACCTCATCTTCTCTCCTATACGTTCAGATAAAATCTTAAGCCTCCCGCCCACGTTCCCAGGCATATTTTGCTTTCAGCCCCCTTACGTGATGTAACCAACGAAAATGTCATTTACCTCCAGGTTTTAAAAGCACAAAGGGGAAAAGAGTCAAATGCAGAAATAAATGCCTTTTACACACTATTTCTAATAATAAGGATACAGAGAATTCAGGGAGAGGTGTATTAACCAAAGCCAGTGTAAGCAAGAACCTCAGAAACATTTGTGCGAGTTCAGCTTCTTTAAAGGTGTAAGAGTCAGAAGCAAATAAAAGCAATCCTTTTATTTCTCTAACACATTCAGCAGGAGATTAAGCACTCCATCCCCATCACAAGTAAAATAGGCATAGTTCTACTGGATTCCACTTAGACAGCAAAAGAAAGCTCTTGTGAACTACCAACAGATTTCTCTTTAGGATCATAATTCTTCTGAGAATGAATAGAATGCTGTAATTTTGTTTCTGTAGCTATCAGCTTGATAGCTCTCCCTTACCTTCCTCTTGTTAGTGGGACTGACATAAAGGTAGCTCAGCACAGTCTTCAGGCCTACTTTGTCATTTAGCTTTTCATAGGTAGTGCCATAGTCTGTTGACCTGGAGGAAAGAGGAGACAAGAAGAGTTCATGTGGTTATTAGAGCTCAGGGGAACGAAATGAGTGAATAGATGCTCAAAGTTAAGCTTGAGCATTATTACTCTTAAAACTCGAGCTTTTGTGTTTCATTCAGTGTGGCCAGCAGAAAAGAAAAGAAAACTGGAGTCCTTTGGGGCAGGGTCTGTCTCTGCATCAATTGATTCTATGCACCTGGAAAGCTATGGAGTGCCCATGAAGATGGACTTTGGGGGTAGGTTCTGTTCTCATGGGACAGTGTGGGACTGCAGGCGTTATTTACATGAGAGGACTCTGATCTCACCCTTAGCACAAATTCTCTTTTCAGCTAAATCCAACAGAAGAATCCAAATTAAACCCATCAACAACAGTTTCATTTAAGTAGGCTGATTTTTGACTTGGATATGGGGATCCAAATGTGGCTCAGAATTGTAACAGCTGAAATCACGTCGAGATAAAAATGTGCCTTAGCTGGCATTTTGAGTCTTCAGTCACCCCCATCCTACTTTGTGCCAAGAATTTAATTTTTCTGAGTTACAAAGACAGATTCAGGCCCCTACACTAGCAAATCCTACCCAGAGAAGCAGATGATCTGGGGGTGGCATTACCCATTCGTGACTGGGGAAAGGGCCGCTTCGTCACAGAGGGTTTTCTGAAGCTTCCTCCCCCTCATCTGTGGGCATGTTTGAAACCTCACCTCGCCCTTCGTTTTTCTCCGCTGTTTTTATACTCTGCTTTTCCTGACAAAGGAGGCTTTTCTTGCTAGAACAAATCAACAGCTACCTAGTACAGGACCCCACACCTGATCAGTGGTGTCACAACCTGCATGAAAAGCCCACCCATCCCATCCAAACTGTGGGAAGAGCTCAGCTCCTGACACTACACAGCTTCAGTCATGTTAACAGAGCAAACACAGTCCTTATCAGGTGGGCAAGGAAAGACCCTCACCAAAAGCCTACCTGGACATACCTATGATTTTATTAAGATGAGTATTCATGGCCCCACCCTCCCCCCAGTCACGCTTTTTACTAAACAGGTGATCAAAGAACACGTAGCAATTCAGCGCCTTTGCTAGTATCTTGCTCCAGCAGTTTTCTGATTTTCTAAGCTCAGCAAGCCTCCAGCATCTGCAGCTTTGTGATTCTGCCTGAAACCAATCCCCTGTTCCTTGTCTGTCTGGCAGAGGAATGGTCCAAGTCACCCTTATGGCATCACAGTGAACGGTCCCACTCAAGCAGCATCGGAAGCAGAGCGATGCCAGAATCTGCACCCAGCTCTGCCGGCTCCCTTGCTCCTAGTGGAGTCCAGAATGACACCAAAAGGGCTATGCCACAAAACCAGATGGCTAGTTCCAGACTTTCAAGTACTAGGACCCGTGAAGTCAAAAGCATATTTTATTGTTGATGTGGCTTCAACATATTTACTTCTTGACACCTTCCAAGCACAATTCCTAAATGTTTTGCAAACCGGTTCTTTCCTTGAATGGGTTGAACCAACCTTCCTCCTTTGAACACTCAGCAGTCAGGAGTGCTTCAAGTCTTAAACAACTTCCTTGGGCTCTGGTCTTTAATATTAAAATAGAGATAATACTAGTTCTGTTTAGATTTAATATCCTTTTGTACTGATGCATGGTATTGATACTCCCCAGACTTCAGAGAGACATCCTCCAGATGATATAACAATAATTTACTGTATTTCTATTGCTCTTTCCCATCCAAGGTGTCTAAAGTTCTTGTCTCCCTAGGTATCAACATCACAGAGAAAACCTAGCAGTTTTCCCCTTCCATCCAAGCTTGGAACTGAAGCAGCTCGCTTGATAAAACTGAATAATCCAGATCAATTAATTCAACGGGTCAGGAATCTCCAGTAACACTAAGCTTTAAGCAGAAGGTAACGCACACAGGGCAACCACTCAGGTGCTTCCTTGATCTCACCCTTCCAACAGCACTGAAGCTCCAAACAAGATATATTGGTGACTACACGTGTACCAGCCAGCAGCTAGGCAAAGAGATCACTGGTTTCAATCAGCATTCAAAGAGAATACAAACAGCAGATTAATATTCCGACAAAGCTACTTTGGTTTTGTTCTCAGAGTCATTTTCAGATCTCCCAAAATGCTTTGCACTTCTAAAGATGCAGTCTGGATGCCCTAATGACTCTTTCTCATTAAACTATTATCACTCATTGCATTTGCCCTTTCAAAGAATAGCTGGAAAGGAAGTAGGATCATTATTTCATTAGCTTCTCTCAGGCTTTCTTTATTGTCATGACAGTCACCACTGGCTTCACAGAAAGTCTCAAAGGATATCACAATAATATACTGTATTTCCATAGCACTTTCCCATCCAAAGTATCTGAAGCTTTTGTCTCGTGTTAATCCATTCAAACTAACAAAGTCCCAAGAGCCATACTGAGAAATATTATCTCTATTCTAGCGATGAAGGAACTGAAAGCTTGTTCAGGTAATGGATTTTTTTTTTCAAAAGCAGACACCTACAATTAGCTGTTTTAGCTTCTATAATCACGTAGTGTACGGCTCAATATTCAAACCTGCTAAACTCCTACCACCAAACTGCCCGATTTGAAGACAAGTATTTAAAAAAAAAAAGTTGGCTGCCTAGTATTAACAACTCAAACCTGAACATTTGGAGAGAGATGACCCACAGGTGGAATAGAACAGGTCTGGTTCAGCTTTTAATCTTAACTTGATCCTTTCTCCTTCACTAATTACTCATCTTTCAGTCGAAAGATTCTAACTGCTAATTAACTAGCTCACATGTCCTTAAAGTTGCTCAACATTACCAGAAGACTGGATAACTTGTTTTCTCCCATTCCTCTAGTCAGAATAGAATCCGCTTCAAAACACATAATTAAATAATTGTAGGGGAAGAAAGGTTGTAGTTATATCAAAATGACAAAAGACTAAATGATACCAAAGATCCTTTCCTTGAGTCAAATTCCTGCTTTAACTTTGGTTGGGCCTTTTATGACCAAATGATTGTGCCTAGGTGGTCCTCCTCTAAGTTGCTCCATCGAAGCCACCACTGGAGTCTCATCATCTTGGAAGGCTGTTATCGCCTTCAACCTCAAGCCAATATTTGCAGATTGTTTCTAATCACACACACAAACACACACGTGTGTATACATAAAAGCATTGTTAAACAATGCATCCGTAAAACCAGTTGTTGCACCTCATTACACCTCTGCTAGCACAGAAACTATTACAATGTGGAATGGATTCTGGCTAGATATACAAAGCTTGTAAAAGCTCAGACCTCGTATTTTGTCTCACATGTCCTTATATATTGATCTTACAGAATTTCATCATCCCCTCTATCCTGCTTTCCATCCTTCAAACCAAGCTGCTGGCAATAGCCCTAGAAAGGCTGTACAGTGAAAAGTAACAAACCTCAAGGGATAGTCCAGTCTTGAATGGGCCTTTGTTTACTCTACTTCATCTTTTTAGCTTTTAGAACTAGCAGTTCCTATCAGCCATGAGGAAGCATCTCTTTGCTAGTCTTGGTTAACACGAAGGAAGACTTGTTCCAGTCCAACACAAGTGCCACAGTCATATAACTGAATAACTGTAGTACAAGATTCTATATATTCTCCTTAGAAAATAGAACTGCAAATTGACCCATAGTGATGTTGAATTCTAAACAGTTGGGAAAGAAAACCACCTGCCAGTTTCCACTGCCCTCCCCTAAGGGGCTGTGATGTGTTTCAATCATTGCTGCAAGATCTGTCTCGCAGTCTGTCAAGGCAGGGCTCAAGGGGTACAGCCAGGCAGAGAAGCTTCTCTCTGCCAAACCTGCCCACAACTCTGTGCACTGAGAGGTAACAAAATCCATCTTGTTTCCATACGTTTGAGCCTGAGCATCCCCGGGAATCAAACAAAAAGGCCTGAGCCAGCAGACTTCAATATTGTGATAAGGTTTGCTCATCCCAGGGATGGGAAGTAGAAGTGTGGAGAGGCAGAGAGAACAGCTTTTAGAGGAGTTCTCCGTTCAGATGGTTTCCATCTCAGGGCTCTGTCAAGCAGGCAAAGGAAGTTTTCTGGGTGACTGCAATCTCAGCCACCCAGCTATGGAGATAGGCTATAAAATATGTTATCAGTCTCTCAGGAGTAAAAGAGCTGCAAATGCTGGCACTGGATGGCTGGGAGATACAAACCAGCTGGAGAGTACCTGTGCCACCTACTCTCCTGTCAAGGGGTTTCTCCCCTGTGCCTGTGACACTTCCCAGCTGTATGTGGAGAAGGAGGAGGTACAGTTTTGATTTTAGATTGTCAGTCTTTTTCCTCAGATACTAAATCTTAGGCATTCATCACCAGATCTGAGTCCTGCTATACACACACCTGCAGCCCCATACCAAGAACTGCATGGGGGCACAGCTCTGCTTAAATGAATAGAAGAACGACCCGATTCTCTGTGCGCTTCAGAGAGCAACAGAAACCCACAAAGCTCAGACAAACATTTGCTTCTCTTTTCTTGTGCCTGCAAACTGTCTGCCCGTCCCTCCATACACTCCAAACAACTTCTTGTTTTTACCAATTGGCCAATTCTCTCTCAGTCTGACAGAGAAACAAAAACCCAAGAGGAACAAAGTTTCTACAAGTTTCATGAAAAGCAGCAGTCAACAAAAGGAGAGCAAACTTATTAGCACGCAGAGAAAAGCTGCAACATGAAACCAAATCCCATGAGAAATGAGAGTAGGCACATCTCTCTGAAGATCCAGCTGCAGGAAAACATTCAAACCCAGCACACATATTAATACACTACAAAGAATCCAACTGCACTACACAAGAATTCAAACTGCTAAACTTCCATTGCTTGTGAAACAATTAGTTTCCATATCTCCCCTCCCATTCCTCCCTATCAAATCATCCTCCTTGAGATAAAGGCCTTTCTGAAGCTACGACATGCTGAGAAGAGACTCCTCCTGAGTCACAGTCCCATCTGACCACTGTCTGTGGTGGTGACAGCTGTAAACCCCTTTGGGCAGCTACTCTGGTGACTCAAGTGGTTCAGGGCTCGGCCAGAAGCTGGTTCAGCACTGACCCCACCATGCTGCCTGGCACTAAAGTGGCTGAATGTGTTCTTACTGGAGTGTAAATTCCTAAACTCTCCCAAGTGATGGGACAGGACAAGAGGGAATGGCCTCAAGCTCTACCAGGGGAGGTTTAGGCTGGACATTAGGAAATAAATTTTCATGGAAAGGGTCACTGGGCACTGGAACAGGCTGCCCAGGGAGGGGGTTGAGTCACCTTCCCTGGAGGGGTTTAAGGGACGGGTGGACGAGGTGCTGAGGGACATGGGTTAGTGTTTGATAGGAATGGTTGGACTCGATGATCCAGTAGGTCTTTTCCAACCTGGTGATTCTATGATTCTATGAAATTGGGAACTGAGCCAACCACAGAATGATTACCACTCCAGGTGGGACACTGGTCCCACTAACTTACAGCCAGGGCAGAGGGCTGCTCCTCTTCAAAAGGACACCAGTCATTTAGCATGCCCTGGCCCTGCCTCTCCAAAACTTTGAGGTTATTCCTTTTCTTCCTTGACCATTTTACACTAGTTCCCAGCTTTTGGCAACTATGGCTACTAGTGGCTAAATATCCTCCCCTCCCAAAGCCTTTTTCAGATTTATTTGCAACAGAGAGAAGCAACCTCTCCTCTTTTAGGGCTGCTTTTGAGCCCAAAGCCACAGTCTGCCTTGGCCAGCCAAATGCAGGGACAAAAACACAGAGTTGGTCCTGCAGCTAATCCAGCCCCAGCTGTAGCTCAGGGTGACAGCTACTACTGTCACTATCAAGACAGGCAATGGGTGCAAGTCTAGCAATGCTCCCACAGAAGAAGTGGACGTGGTGCCACTCATCACCGCTAGCCGAGCTCCCCAGGCTCTCCTCCTCTGCCTCCGTGTCACTGACCTGGTCACACACAAGGACGCTTTTTCTGGGGAAGTGGGGGAGGAAACAAAAGCCAAACACAAAAAACTCAGGTAAACAATAAAACCAACCTATGCTGGACTGTGACTGCTTGCTACCCAAGGAAATCCACATATCTGTGCTCAAGGATGCTCCCACCCAACAGAGCACAGCATTTGCCATCTTGAGAGTTTGCTTTTACCCCACCATTATTTTAGGGTGACTGGAATAAATATAAAGTCAGAATATTTTACAATTGCAAACAGAAGCAACTGTCTCCCTCAGTTTTCTTTAGTGAGATGGGGACAAAGGACAATAAAGAACATCTGGGAAAGTGAACAAAAACTGAGAAAGCATATGATACTGATTCCTGGTACAGCGCTTCTAAACCTACAATATCACAGACTTTCTAAATTGAAGATGATGCCTTCGTGTGCAAGTGCCATCAGTGAGCTTTTTAGTTTCATAAATCTGTCAAATCCCACAGGCAAACTTTGCAACTTCATTATGAAGTTAATAAACACCACAACTCTGTGCTGTATGAAGAGATGCTCCCTTTTGTTTCAGCTTGATAATATAATTCAGAGCCCACTGCTATCACTTCAAGAGAATGAAAACATGGAGATCCATGCTGCCATTTGTGATTTCACTGATTCTATTCACATTCCCCACAGATATTTTTTTCCCAGTTTGAAGAGTTCCCATTTATTTAGCCACTCCTTGTACAATCTAGTCATATCTCTGATCATTCTATGTCTACTCTTTCTTGTCCAATTATGTCTTTTGTCATGGATGCCTCAGAGACTCATCTTTAACAGATCTTTCTTGCAAAATAAAAACAATCCAAATAAACTAGCAAAAACCCAGAGCATTTGAAAAAAACTAAATAAAAGCATTTTCTTCCATCATACACAAGGTCTTATATCCTCAATATTTCTGGAATTGTAAGTCACTAGTTCAAAAGTACCTAATACTGGAGATCATATTGCAGAAAAGGAAGTTAACGTATATCATAGTTCTGGTAATTTCTCTTGGAAAATATATTTTCCTTTTAGTTTGCATATCACCTAAACAGCAGAATATCCACCACTATTTATATTATGATACCAGCATCCTCCCTCAATTCCCTTTTATTTTTTTTTTTATTAATGACAATTACCACCACCAAACCTGCAAAAGACTTCAAGATGAACTTTATTGATAAATTTCAATTTATAATGCACAACAGAGACTGGCAAGGCAAAATGAGCAGCGATGATGTGTTAGTCACCGCAATCTGCACTTCAAAATTAAGGAAATGGGAACTAACTAGGAACTGGCTTCCTCTTTTTTTTTCCTTGCAAATTCTTGTCTTCTTTTTTTATATCTGACAGGAAAGTTATCCTGCCTTGTTTGTTCAATGAGTCTTTGGGAGGATTCTGGATGTCTCACAGGCTGGACAAAAGGTTACACAATACTCCATCTCTTGATTTATGGGCAATAAAGCACAAGAGATGTGAATATCAGTCACATTTCTAGTGGCAGATTGATCATTAGCATTTCATTTGATTGTCATCCTACAAAGCAGGGGGACTGTTCACACTAGTCATTCCTCAGTAGAGATGGGCATGAACAGCCTCTAGAGACTTGGGGTTTGCATATTTAGCCTACAGGGATGGTGGGGACTAACTAGAAAGCCATATGTTTGCATCACTCTCATTATACTTGTCCTGTAGGAACACAATGGTCCTTTGGATATCCCCAGCAATCATTGGCTTTTCAGAACAATGAGCCACTGGGTGCCTAAATAGCATTCACAATCAGCAAATAGGCTCTCCTTTCCAGCCAGAGAAAGTGAGGGATTCCTGGCAAAGCACAAGTAGGAGTTGCCAGATGAAACCAAAGAACCACTATGAGCACCACAGTCTGATGAAGTTGTGGAGAGGAGGGAGCTGGGCTCTTCTCCCAAGGGACAGGGGACAGGACGAGAGGGAATGGCCTCAAGCTCCACCAGGGGAGGTTCAACCCCCTCCCTGGGCAGCCTCTGCCAGTGCCCAATGACCCTTTCCGTGAAAAATTTTGTCCTAATGTCCAGCCTAAACCTCCCCTGGTCGATGACCACTGGAAGAAAACATACCTCCTAGAAGCACAAACATGAAAGCTGCAGAGGGATCATGCAACATATCAGCAGTCTCAGCAAAGATATCGGAGTCTGAATCATCATCTTAACTGCTTCTGATCTCAGGCTATGCCACCACATCCCTATAGACACTATTCAAGCCACAGTTCAGTTGTCATGAAAAGGGCAATCTGGAGCTAAGACAGTCTGCTTTCACAGAGACCTCTTCTTTTTTTCTGCTATGATCATTTCAGTACCGTGAAATCTATGTAAAAGCATTACATTGAATAGCTTTGAAGATCTACACTTCATCATTGCTCACTTCCCATTTATACTGTCTAAAGACCTGACATATTTATCCTGCTCTTGATTCTGATGCATTCTGATTTTCCAAAGAACTCTTTTATGCATCTCAGCCTACTTATTTGATTCTAAGAACTTGACCGACTCAGCAAGACATATTCAAGAAATTTTGTCTAGAGGACACTTTAATAGCCTCAAAGATAAAAAGCAGCTTTGATGACAAAGCCTCATTAATTAATTGTTATTAATTAGATTATTAATTAGAAACAAGGCCCTTCTAAGCCCTTTTCTACTTTTATTACTATAGCTAAAAATGCTTCTATTAACAGTTCTCAAGTAGCTAATCATTTTAATTTGCATTATTTCATAGCATAAAGAAAACACTTTGAATGTAGCATTTGCTGAAGCAATTGTAGAGGGTCAATTTAACATCTATGCTATCAGGCACATTTAAACTGGAACTCCTCTTAAATGGTAATTGAACAAAATGTTGAAAGAAGACTATGGAACTGCCCCATCACTAAACGCTATTTCTGTGCTAGATGTGAAGGACAAAGAAATCCTCCTAACCACTCAGAGAATTTTAGGCAATACAAACCATCCTGACTCACCCTTCTAAGAGAGGGAGAGAGATGATTCAAGTCTCAGTTTTCCAGCTGGGTGTACAAACATCAGTGTCCACTCATATCCCCTGGGATCATGGCTGTGGCCAGGGGTTACCGGAATCATAGAATCATAGAATCACCAGGTTGGAAGAGACCCACCGGATCATCGAGTCCAACCATTCCTATCAATTCCTATCAGAAACTTGTCTTTGACACACCATCAGCCTGTTTGAAGATCAGTGGTAGGAATTGCTCTGGGGACATTAGACAAACTCAAGCCATCTCTAATGAAACACAAGGTAGGCTGAATTTTTCAAACTATCAGCAACTCTTTGCAAAACTGATGTAAATTTAAAAAAGAGAGCAGTGATAAAGATAGTTTAGTCCGGTTCCTTAGGCACAAGTATTAAAAATCACAGACAGTTCCCAAACCAACTTTTACAGTCAGCCTGCCACACATTCCACTCCCTACCTCAGCCGACCCCTCTCCCACAAGCCTTACACCAACCTGCATCTATCCTCCTTGTGCTTCCAGCAGCACACCCACACAGCCTGCACATATACACCACAGAAATCCTGCCTGACCCCAGGGAAGATTTTCAGCACTCCAGTTTCCCATTTCGTTAACTAAGGTTCATGGAAAAAGATTGGCTTTTGCTATTTCCAAGAAAAAGTAAAAAGCTCATGAGACAGCCACCTGAGACGGTTGAGGACTACCAATGCAGGGAGTCTCCTCTAGACTTAGGAATACATCTTCACCTCCAGTCATAATCTAATTAGTTTAAGCCAAAGTAACCCCACACTGAGGTGAATGAATAATACTAGTAGATCTACCCTAATTTACACAATAAAGGTCAGGACACACTATACCTGCATGTATCTATTAACATACAGGCTCATACCAACATTAACCAGAGCATGAGGGGAGACCTCATTGTTCTCTCCAACTCCCTGAAAGGAGGTTGTGGAGAGGAGGGAGCTGGGCTCTTCTCCCAAGGGACAGGGGACAGGACGAGAGGGAATGGCCTCAAGCTCCACCAGGGGAGGTTCAAGCTGAACATTAGGAAAAAATTTTTCACAGAAAGGGTCATTGGGCACTGGCAGAGGCTGCCCAGGGAGGGGGTTGAGTCCCCTTCCCTAGAGGGGTTTAAGGGACGGGTGGACGAGGTGCTGAGGGGCATGGGTTAGTGATTGATAAGAATGGTTGGACTTGATGATCTGGTGGGTCTTTTCCAACCTGGTGATTCTATGATTCTATGCTAGCATTTTGCAAGCATTTCAGAATTTTACATTTGTGAGAATTCTGCACCGCTAAGAAACTTCACAAGTTTAAACCTGTATGGGCAAGACAAAGCAACAGTGCAAGATTGGTTTTCTTAAGAAGCAAAGAGAATTTGAAGCACTAAAAGAACATAAATAAGTCTCAGGCTAATATTGCTCGGAACAGTATTTTTTGCAATGGAGTTTTCTCACCAGAACAGTAGTCTTCAGCACAAGTTCTCTTTCAATATAATAAGCAAACAAACAAACAAATAAGTAAATAGAAGTAGACTATCCTTGAATCATTTCAAGTTCATCCATTCCAGTCACTACTGAAATATCCATGACAGGGGCCTTCAAACCCTCCCAGCCTTCTGAACCAAACACTAATTTTTTTTTTGTATTTCATAACACAGATACCATAATTCACACTAGAAAAGGAGCTCTCAGGCTGGATAACACAGCTGACAATGCCCTTATGTAGGCTGCAGGGTGGCCTGGTTATGTAGCTGGATCCACGGGCAATAAGCTAAGGTTGTTCTGAATGGTCCCAAATTACTATCTCCCTTTTTCATTCAGTCAGGTTATGCCACTATGTCCTTCCCTTGTTCCACAGAGTAGAGAATTTTGGTTGAGAAATATAAGGACAGAGGTGCAAATGTAAAAAATAGAAGAAACCAGTCATCTGATACCCCGTTTCTTGGCTTAGGCAATTCAGATCAGCAGCTGCATTAAGCCTCTCATAAAACGGTTAAATTCGGTGCTAAACTGCATGTTAATATTTGATACTAGCACTGGTTTAGGGACAGTCTTAGTTATTCTCTAAGCGTGAGGATTAACAGCCTTGATTCTAGGTAGCATGTTTCTAAAATGCAGAGGCTGAAGTCTAAGCTTGTGTCTTAACAGACTTTGCAAAGACGTAAGCTTGCTGTTTATTATCAAGGTTAATAAATTATTGTGATCCATGCAGTGGATGCTCAACATGGGGATGTCCTTCTTCTCCACCAAGTGCCTGTGAGTTGTGTGCAGCTCAGAAAGCACTCGACTGATCACTTCTGCACTAAAGTGCCCTAAGCCCTTGCTGCCTGGTGTCATTGAAACCACAGTTCACTCAAGCTTAATTTTACCCCAGAAAAGCCTCCTTTTCCTGTCATCTTTTGCACTCAGCACTCAGAAGCCCTTCTAACACAACACACTTTGCCTTGGGAGAATAAACCTGTTGGAATTTTTTCAGACAGAAGATCAATAAAGTGGGAACAGCTTGAAAAGTCAATCAGCTTCAGCAAGTCCCCCAGGAGATGGCTGGATGATTGTCATTTTAATGAAGGAAGAGTAAACAAAGCACAAGGAAATGCACAGCCCCTTCAAACTCATAACACAGGGATATCTTGGGCTGAGAAGCAGAGAAAGAAATGAAAGTCTTGCAAGAGACCAGTCATCTCTCTAGCTTGATAGGCTGTCTCAAGAAATAGTCAGAAAGAGCTAACAAACTTCTTCAAACTGAGAATTAGCTCCGGTACTGCACTGCAGAGTGATATTTTCCCCAGGTATTAGATGAGGAACATTACTGTTTAGGCCCTGAAACACAAGGATAAATATTCCTTTATGCCTTTGTTCCTATGCAGGGTGCTGAAACTGTGGTTCTCATTCATGTTGAAGTCATGACTCTTGCCAAAACAAAGCTTACAAAGCACCCTGACTATTATCAAGGCAAATGGAAGCAGAAAGTTTTCTGACATCCAAGATGCTAAAGTCCTTTCCCTAGATACTCCATGGATTTTTTTCATGTCTTTGTATCTAACCACAATTTAACTACCTATGAAAAAGATCAAACACAAGCATCCGAGATGCAGAGTGCAAGGTTCACTGAAGAAAGGATCCTGTTGTGCTAAAGGCATTGGACAGTGTCTTCGGAAACCTCTCAGGTTCCTGTTTTGCCACAGACTTCTTATGTGGCTGTGATCCTTTTGGCATGGTGACACATTTTGCTGTTGTTCCAACCACCTAGGATGGAGCATGGCATCTCCCACAAAGGTTCACACAGATGCAGACATTTCAAATTGTAAACTGAGATCCATACTTTCTTAGCCGTGACAGATGGATTGGCTTTACTAGGTGAGGTCCCATGACCTGTGCTATGCCAAGGCTCGGAGTACATCAATGTAATTGTCTAGCTCAAGCATTCAAGTCTATGACTCAGTATGTTCTGAGCCTTTGGCCTAAGTAGAACTTGAACTTGGGCTCCAGTCCCACTCAGGATATTTTCCTGTTGACAAGCCAACTGTTACTTGTGTTTCTGACAGCACTCTCTATGGACCCAGGCTTCAAAAAGTATTAGAGCAGAACTCACTAAATTCTGCAGTGTACCTTTAATTGTATTCTAACGGTTCACTTACAGCCCCTGTACAGTTTTAAAGCAGTGGCACTTAACTTCTTTCAATGATATTATTTAAAGCAGTAGAAAAACAGCTTTCTTATTTCCCCTTGCTCTTATCAACCTGCTGCTTCAAAAGCCAATGAGAAAATGAAGCATGAGACTACATTCCTGGAGGGCACCATTAACACCTCCAGGAATAATGTCAGCATAAAGCGCTGCCCATCTTTTAGCAGGTAGATTGCAGTAGCCTATGATTAATTAGGAAATAGTGGCAGCTCATCATTGGCCATTTCCTTATCCTTTTTAGCTCCCTTACCAGAAGGCACGTGGTCTGTTTTAACATCAGCTTTAATATTCTGGGAAGGAATCTTCCCGAAGGCTGAATAATAACGCTTTGAAAAGAAGCCCCCTGCTGTCAAAAAGGATCCGATCAACCACTCCCTCTGAGCAGGGGCAGTTCTGCAGACTTATCTGTGCACACCTCTACAGGTTTTACTCTGTGGACAGAGATAAAATATAAAATACAGGTGCAAAGAGGAGGCTTCAGACAGTGCCATGATTTCTAGCAAAAGAATTTAGTCATGACTGAGATGTTAGCGAGCAGTGCATGGAAACGCTGAACGTAAGAACACGCAGGGCAAACAGTATCTCTGTAGGTTATTGCAAAGAATAAGGGCAGTGATGAGTGGCCAGTGGCTCAGACCACAAGAATTTTCCTCCCTGACCTCTGTCCCTTCAGAAGATCCCTGGGAGGATCTGGACAGGAGACCTGCTGGCTTTGCATCACTGCCTGGAGTACACGGCTTGATTGCTCACATTTTAAATCAGATAGTATACAGCTGAAAGAACAATAAATCACATCCAAAACTGGAAGCCTCAACACAGTACAGCATGTTCCTCAGAACACTAGCTCCACACAGCCCCATCAGCCATTTTTCAATAAGTACCACAGTGGACATGCATCACTTAGCCCACTGAAAATACAAACAGGTGAGAAGATCTCCAGCTACAGGAAAACAGCCAAGCTTTATCCAAGCTTCCTCCAATTAAATCCTCCCTTCTCTCCCCTCCCTCAATACCTCTTTAACCCCTCTGGTGTGTGCCTCTATTAATCACACTTCATGCAGTTAAAAATACCTTTCCACAATCTCCACTTTAGACACACACATTTATTTGTGCTTGACACAGATGTGAGGGAATAATTCTATGTTAATGAGTTACAATCATGGATCCATGAAGTTCTTATTGAGACTTAAGTGCTGTGATTATTGAGAGAGAGAACACTGAAAAAGGTATTACGTCACGTACATATGCATCGACTACACAGCTGATAAGCTTTAAAACAATGCATTTGGAGTAATCAGTGCTGCGGTGAAATAACAGCTGTCTTTTCAAGCCAATAGCAAATGAATGTTGGGAGTGTTTTCTGAAAGGGTTATTTCTTTTTCCATACTTTCTACTACATAACCGACACCGAAAATGGAGAAAATAAATCATGATGAGTTTCTGCTACAAGTCATTATTTTGCAAAGATTATGCTTTAATAACTCCAGCACACAAAATAGTTTCATGAATTAATTTCCCTTCCTCATAGATGAGGGCAAATGACTAACACGGGCTTCTTTAATACCCACCTTCTCTCTTTCTTTTCTTAAATCTCATTCTGCCACCACTTATCAGTGTCCCCGCAGCATAAAAAGGGGAAAAATATTGAATGCATTGCTGGGAATGGGATTTCATCCTTAATGACACCATCAATAATTGCTGTCAAAAGCTAATATCAGAGTTGCAACTTTACAAGGAAGATAAAGAGGCAGAGTTTTTCAGATTGTGGCTTCTAGACAGGCCCTAAATGGGATTTTGCCACATGCTTTCAAATGTTGCCTGGATAGCTTATAGGGCAGTGGAAACTAAAAGGAGGTTGAAACCAGACAGGGAAGTACTAAATCAAGGGCTGTCTTTTGAACCTCCCAGAATGGTGCTGGATCCAGAAAGCAGGATGCCAGCAAACATAGGTCAGACCTTCCCTCCTGAACAGTCTAGCTACACAGACCTTTTTCCCAGTTTGGATGGAAACTTCACCCTGCGTTCACCTGCTTTATGCTACCTGCCAGAAGGACCATTCAATAAGAAGAACCCAGAGATGAGTCATTAGTCATAGACTGTAATGCTCAAGTATCATAAACACACTCTCAGACAGAAGTCATCTCCAAATTTGGCAGAGGGAAAACGGGGTTGAAATCGTATCTTTCCATAAAATGCAATCTTTTAAAAAGGGTCATGTAGATGAAAGAAAAGGGTAGAGTAAGGTGATGATGAAGACTAAACTATGGTTCCCCTCAGCTCCATATACTGAACACAAAAGAACGGTTTTACTAGTGTCAGATTTTACTATTCTGGAGCTGACAAAACTCCTGGAGCTATATGGATCTGGACCTGGATCTGTCCAGAGGAGGGCCCCGAAGATGATCAACGGGTTGGAGCATCTCCCGTACAAGGACAGGCTGAGAGAGTTGGGCTTGTTTAGCCTAGATTTAGATTAGATCTTAGGAAGAAATTTTTTCCTGTGAGGGTGGTGAAGCACAGGAAGAGGTTGCCCAGATAAGTCCTGGATGTCCCATCCCTGGAAATGTTCAAGGTCAGGTTGGATGTGACTTTGAGCAACCTGATTTACTTCAAGGTGTTCTTGCCCATAGCAGGGGGGTTGAATCTAGACTTTCAGATGCCTTCCAACCCAAACCATTCTACGATTCTAGGATTTAGATCCCACCACATGGCAGTCCAGTCCGTGTTCATGTCAGGCCAGTCAATTCCAAGACCTAAAGACTGTAAGCAAGAGCATCATCTCAGAAACAAGGAGTGATTTGCTACAGGCATATAACAGAGATATGAGACCTGTGCCCAGCTCCACCTCAGCAACACCAGATAAACGTGGTGAACCATGGAATGAGAAAAAAAATTTCCTTGCTACAAACAGTGGCTGTCAGGAGCCACTTGCTTGGTGAATAAAGACAATATTTGATGAGCCAGGCGGGTCTCCATTGCTGGTTACCAGAAGATCACACAACTGTACAACAATCTTTACAATGTCAGTGTCTCACTGAGCAGGACAGGCAGAGCAGATCCTATCATTCCAACCAGAAAAGAAGTGGAAAAGCACAAAAGAATAGCTCTATTTAGAATAATATGACTGCTTTACTAGTATCTACGCAAGCTAAACTTTTCTGCACTGCCTCCATCAGACCAGTGCATATGTGATGCAAATTAACCGTTGAGCAGTATTTGTACTACAATAATAACTTGGAAGAACTTGTTTAATATGAGAAGACTTAGTGAAGCAGATGAATGGCTTTGACATGATATCCACAGGATAGAAATTCAATTAAAAATTGCAAGTGGCACAGGAGTGCTAGTTATTGTTCAACATGTACCATGGGGCCTTTGCTGAAATACAGCTATTAGCTGTACGGGTTGAGAAATTCTGTTTTCCTTTATGGCAATCTGTTAGCTTGTAGGAAGTTCAATTAATAAAAATACGGAATCACTCTCACATTATGAGAACACAGCAAAGCCAAGGGCTAGTTGTGTATTTTATAATTATGAATTAAGTGCATTATGCCAAGGAAATTAAAGAGATGCCATAATTATAATAAAAATGAAAGACGCTCTGGCTCTAAAGGCTGACGGTGTGACTATCGCATGCAGACCATGTTGGCTTTCCCATCTTTATCTCCCTCCATCACAACTTTCCAGGATATTAACAATTATTCCTCATGCTAGCAGCCTCATCCCCATGTGTTCAGCCCTTGGTGGAGATGTACTTGCATGAAAAAGTCACCACAAACAAACAAAACCCAAACAAACCAAACACATGCAAACAAGCACACTTAAAATCTGACTTTGAGATGTTACATGGTAATGTGACTTTTTCATGTCTCTACCCACAGGGCTTCCTGACCTCATTTCTAACAGTGGACAGCTAAATCTATGTTCTTAAATATGTATCCATCTTATCTCTCCTGTGCAGAAAACGTTAATTCTTAATCTCCCTGTTCACTCCTTTCATAGGAACATTGCTGTTGCCCCTGTTGATGGCAAAGTTCACTGGCCCAATGCTGTTTTTTCTCTGCCAAGAGCTAGATGCATCATGCCACTCAAAATTAAAACCACCTTAACACTCACACGTAATAACATGTGACAGCTGCCATGTTTTTAAGAGTACAAATGGAACTGGGGATTTCAAACTTGTCACTTGGATCCATCTAGTTTGACAAAACTAGTTCAGGGTACGCCTGCCTTGGACTGAACACATCCTGGGAACTACCAGCAGATATGAGCATGGTGCATGAAAAAGTGGTAAGTGGTGTGGGTACCTTGCAAGCAGCTCTTATCTCTCCAGAGAATTAAGGAGTTATCTCAGTATGTGAGATTGGTTTTGTTGCTGAGTTGAAGATTTTAGCAATCAGCCCTTGAACAGAGACTTCAACTGCTCCCAAGAGCTGTGTTTATTGCCTATACTATGCAAACACATACTTTGCTATAGGAAATGACCCAGCAGAGGACACCATGTTTCCCTAGTGCAGGACTCTTCAAGTCTAGTACCTTCATAAGTGCTGCACAGGTCAGAGGGTAGGGAGTTAGGAAGAATGAAGAGTTCCCTGCTCCTTGTCGTTCCACACAGCTTTGCAGATGGACTGTGCTGAGTGGGGAAGGATAAGCAGGTGACCAGACAGACTTTCGAAGGACACATGTCTGGAGATACCCAGACATATTGAAGACAAGGCATGGCAAAGAGCTGTATCATGCTGAGTTTGAGGGGATCTATTAAACCAACAGGGCAATACAAAGAGCTTCCACAAGTGGTTCGGCCAGTAGCAATAAACCAGGCCACAAGCACCTACTCTTCCCCTCCTTTGGCACCCTGTAAGAGTTCTTACCTCCGGTGTTCACCAGGATCATGAAAACATTTTGTTGTCAACTCCTCTGCTGCATTTTCCCCACTGAACAGAGCAGAGAAGATGAGATATCTAATTAATCTTCACAGAAAGCATCATCTGAGCTTATTTGCATAAATGAAATAGCTAGTGTGACCAAGAGGACCAAATAAGCATAGAAAAGGAAAATAAAGCCATAACTCAATCAATTCGCTTGGTTACACTCAGATCTGCCCAACACAGGCACTTAGCTGAAGAATCATAACTTCCATTTGAAAAGCATGAAGAGCTATTTGACCACCTGCTGTCCAGGACTGCCAGGCCATTGCTCCATACATAAGCCACAAAGAGAAATCATTACACTTCCATTGCAGAGGAGTAACAGCGGTATCATCAGTGTAGCCTCACATCATCAGAGGGAGAGCATCCTACTGTCACTGCAAATCCACATCCAGCAATGGCACGAGGGGCTGCAAAGCTGCCTGCTGACAGTGTCGCCTGGGCTGTCTGCGTATCAGCACACAGAACAAACAAGCCAGCAGCCTCATTTGTCATCATCTGTGCTTGCCAGCAGCCGCCCTCCACTTCTACCATGTCAGCTTGGCAGCATCCTAACAAAGAAAAAGAGAAATCCTTCCCTCTCTTCTGCCACATGCTCACCTCACCTTCAATCCCCAAACATTGATAGAAAGGATTAAAGCGAGTGCTGCTTAAAATAAAATGGATATAGGATTCAAACCCAATTACCAAAGCATAATCTTGCTCAGACGGGCATGCTAAGAATAATTACTATCCACAAGATGAATGCTTGTTGGAAACACATTACAGAAGACTGCATAATTAAATAGAGCAACCGATCCTCATTTATCTACCAAGCAATTCACATTTAAAAGCTCACCTGCACGTGTTTTGGCAAAAGCCACTTGGGAGTTTTCATAGCAGTTGAAAGTTTGGGGAATAGCAAAAATAGGAAAATCAAAAATAATCAGCTTTCATCAGTAAAGAGGAGGGGACAGCAAAATTCTGCTCTGGGAATTATTCACCCTTTAAAATAACGTCCTTTGAAATAAATGGAAGCATTTTTATGTCAGTTTACACTTCATCCAAACAAAAATTGTTTCTGGAAAGGAAGAAACTAATGCAGAAGCAAGAGGGGGCACTGTGCCAGGTACAGCTTTCTCAAGATGCTGGCTGCAGCGTCTGCGGACTGGAGGAAAACATCAAATGCCACCACTGCCACCACACCCCAACATCTCCCTCACTTTGCACCAGTCTTCCACCACCCAGCTAAGAGAAAACTGATACCAAGCACAGATGTGCCAGAACAGCGATCAAACCAAAGGCACATTTAGTCTTCTGCACTCATTCTGCTCCATCCCCAAGATGAAGCTGCTTGTAGAAATAAAAGACCTTTTTTTTTGTTGTTTTCTTGGCTGCTCTGCAGTCTGGAGGGAAACATAAAGCTCATCACGGCATGTGACCTCACAGGCGGCTCACAACAACGCGCCAAGTACCACCAGCCCTGCCAGCCCAGCTCCTGAAGCGCAGCACCAAGCTCTTCCTTGCCATGTGTCACCCCCAACACTGGTCATGCCCCAGCTCTCCTGCTTCATCGATGCTTTTTCAAACCTTTCTTTTTCAAACCTTTGCCAAATGGGATTTTCACAGAAGCGTTTCGCCCAGATCCATGATAGCTGCTGTGTCGCATAAAAGGTGAAGCAGAACCCAAAGAAAGATCTCCAGCAGCAAAACAAGATGCAGAAACCTACTTTCTTATCAACTGTGGTCCCAGGCAATGACAGATCATCCTTCTAGAGAAACTGTTAGTCTCCAAAGATAAGAACAACAAGTGCTCTCTCTAAGTCTTATTACTGTTTTGCATTCCATCTCCAGCAGTCATTTTTCAGGTGTTTAAAATGAGTATTAATGCTTGATTGGGAGATATTGGCATTAATCAAATATTGCCATGCAAAAAACATACTTAGTCTCAATGAGAATGTCAGAACAGCAATGTTCATTTTATTAACTGATTTATATAAATATAATTAGGAGCTGAGCAGGACAAATACCTACTCCATCCCATAAATAAAGCATTATATGCCTTCTCCCACAGTGAAAAAAATTTGGAGGCCAGGTGTATTTTTGTGGATAATATTCTCTGTGCACAAAACCAGGAATGGATATATATTTGAAGGGAAAGATTTTCAAAGCCACCTACCTAATACAGCTGTCCAATTAAACTTAACGAGAGTTGGTCTTCGGCTGAAATGTGCTGCTTTGACCAATTCAATCAAAATGACCTAAGTTTTCCTACATCTATCTCCTGAAACACCTTTCTTAAAATCCATTTTACCTTGTCCCCAAGGGATTCATTTTCTCAGTAGCACCTTCCCTCCAGCCATCCAATCTTGCTACAGAAACTGTCACGTGTAACCCCCCCAACAACCAACCACACACCTTGAGCAATAAACATTCAACAAACATGAAAAAAGCTTTTACTGCTGACAATCTCGGAAAGAATCCCTGGCTGTCCTTTAAAAACTGTCACTCTCAGGAGTAACACAGCATTAAATCCTTGCAGGCATTAACCAAAAGAATAAAGTTTTAATGCACTCACTTGAGGTTTGGAAGCAAAAGTGAGGCTTTCGAAGACTTTCTAAAACAAATACTTTTGACGAGTCCATGTTTAACTTTGTAGTGAGAAAAATACAGAGAAGTTTTGTCCTTAAGATACCTGTCATGCTTATATTAATAATCCAACACTTTCCATTTTTGCAATTGTCCAAATTCAATGTCTTAAACATTCCATAAGTGAGTGTACATTACTGTTTCTGTATTGCCAATGAGAAAAGCACAGAAACCATGGATTTGTTTCCGAGTTCTGCCCCTTTACTGAGAAAACTCCTCAGTCTACACCAGCTACAAGAGTCCAGGGATGAGGCATTTAGACCCTCTTTCCAACAAATCTGCTTCTTAACCTAATTGCTGATGGATTCAGCCAGAAAAAAAACTAAAAAAAAAAATAAATAAATCCTACTTGCCTTTTCAAAACAGATGCAAAAACTGGAACTAGAAAAAAAGAAACTTTAAGCCAAATGTCATAAAATCCTGTAACTTGCAGTGTCACCAGTAGTGCTGGGTAGAAATTCTTCATCCAGATGTCTAGATGGACAAAGAAATTGAAACATTACTTCCTTTTTAGATAGAAAATTCAAGTTTGGGCCAGCTCTGGCACTTAGGCCATGGAAGTGGCTTCCAAGGAAAGTGACAGAAAACTTATTGCTCATATGCAACAAAACCTAACCAGTCACATTAGACATATGGAGCAAAAAGAGAACACAAGCATGCAGGGAAGAAGCTATTATCTGCAGAGTAATTTGTCAAACTGGTCTCTCATTTGGGCCCTCCCTTAGCACAGAATACGAGACATTGGCCCTAGAACTTGTTTACATGTCCCAGCAATCAGCTACAGACACCGCAGCATCATTTCCCTTATTTCAGCAAAGCAAAGAGAAGTGGGGGGCATCTCACAATTTGTTTCATAAAAAAAACTCTGATGGAATAAACTCATGTTTTCTGAATGTAAACAGAGATTTTGCAGCACAAAGTCTTCATTTTTTTTTTTTTCATATCAGATAGCTCTTTCTTTTTAAATGGAACTCTGAGGAAGGATAACTAAAGGTTGTTAAGACTTGCTGCAGCTTCGGATTTATGATGGCAAACCATATTTTTTACCTAAGCTACTTGGAACAAACCTTGCTAGGCAGAAAACACTAGTATAAACACATGTAAATGCTCTACTGAGAGACAGAAAGTTAGAGGGCAACTGGTGCCGAAATGCGTAGATGAGGTTTTGATTTTAAAACCCTATAAAAATCATAACAAGTATTTAATGGCAGGGAATCAAAGACAGCTTCTTCTCCTTAATGCATGGGGATCTGCAATCCAATACAAATAAAAATTGTGCCTTATTTTGTGCAGAGTGCATCCTACCACTGTACCTGAAAATATATTAAAGGAGTAAATAATATGGTTGCAAAGCTAAAATAAAATATCCTAGTCCAGGAAAAGAAATTAAAACATCTGAACAAAGGACAGAAAGCTATTTTCAGGTACCTAGTAACATGAGGAAACACATCCAGTTGCTCTAAAATGCAGAGCCAGTTTTTGTGCCAGAATGGTCAGAAGAGCCAAGACCATGCCCTTGCAAAACAGCATTTCAATACCTGCTGGAGAAAAGCTGCAGGTTTTTTCTATACCCCCTGATATTATACCCACACCAAATAAAATCCTCAAACATAAATCTATTGTTCATCTTCTCCTATTTCAGTCCATAACTGAGGAACAAAGCCATGGGATGTGCACGTTTTGGTTCCCTTGAGCCAAGAGGAAATTTTGCAGAAGAAACAATCAAAGAAGGACCTAGGCACCTCACCCAATTTTCCTGAGCAGTACAGTGCCTTTAACCCTACAGCTGCCCTTATCCCTGCCAGGAGAGACAGAACCTTCATCTGCAGGGACCTTCTTGTTGTGACGCTGATGCAGTGTCCTGAGCACCTGTCATTCAATGCACCAGGCGTCTTCATTCTTAACTGGTCATGAGGAGTTGGGGCTACTCAGTGCTATGCAGTTTAATAACAGGTTCCAGGTGATGTGAAGCCTGATAAAGGCTGCACCCAGACTGCAGACGCACCCATGTAGTAAGTTTATAAGCACCCATCCAGGGAGACAGTCATCAGCCTTTGGCAGAGTTGGAAAGGAAACAAAACCTTCTCAATCCTCAGCCTTGAGGAGGAAAACTCTCCGCTTTTGAGGGTCTTTTAAAGACCAAAAAAAAAAAATCAGCTTTCTCAGAAAAAGAGATATTCGTGTGAATGAGCCCGTGCTCTATTTCATCCTCCTGAATTTCACGCTCTCAGCTCTTTTTGCAAATAATTATAATGCCATGAAAGGGAAAGTGAGGAATAAAGGAGCTTCAAGGCTTGGTTTTCGTCACCAAGGAATCATGGCTGCAATTTAATATATCACAGGTGCTGAGGCTCTCAGACACGTAGCAAACCAGCCTGTCTTTCAGCATCAGTGAATTTGGCCAACTCAGCCCAGACTCCATTTGCTGCAGCATGGAAAATGAAATACAGTTCTAGCAGCAATGCAAATCAGATCACATAATTGAAAGACTGTAAGTATTAGTAAAGACTGAATATGTTTCCAGCCAAAAAGCAATACTTCAAACTACATTGTAGACTCAATGCAGAAATTATTGAGTAAGATTCTCTGGCTCGTACTACACGACTGGATTATTATCATTACTTCTCCTCTGCTCTTTAACTCTATTAAGCTAAGGACATACAGAGCTGCCCTTCTATGAAGATCACCCTCTTGAGACCTCCCTTCTCACGTTATAAACATGAGCATAAGAATTTTGAGGGCACTGGATTTGGTGCTATGTGACAAGAAAATAATCACCCAAACAAGAATTGTTAGAGAGTGGAAAAATCTCCTGCCCCATGAAAAATGTCCAGTGTTTAATGCAGGTGTAAGAACCTGCCCAGGGAATCAGAGGGTCTCTCCATCCAGTCAACATAATTACAAGAGCCAAAACTTGATAAACTGAGGTTAGACAAGTTTGGGTACTAGCTCTATTGTCAGCGTTGATTTTTTTTAAAACAGGAAAGGTAACTGTTCTAGGAAGGCTGCATTAACAGCTGAGGTAAATTCTTCATCAGTGCTAATATTTCTTAAGATGGGATGTTTTCCCAAGAGATTTTCTCTTGATCAAGCAGTTATTAGTCTAGGGATTTAATCTTTGTTTGGTATCTGTGACAAGTGATTTCCTTCTCCATCATCTTGCATGGTGTCTGAGCACCAATGCTCCTTCTGCCTTTATAACCTAGGAATTGTCTTAATAGTAACACATCATTGAGTCACCAGTGACACAGCTATTGCTTCACAGTTTATACACACAGCTGCTTCTAGATAAACAGTTTTTATTTAGGACTACACCAAGAGCATAACCCAGTATTTTCAAAAGTATCTGCTCTGAGGATGATTCTAGTGTCAATAGAATTCTTCTCTAAAGTTTATGTTACCATGATGCTATCCCTCTCTGTATGTAATTAATCCATCCTTCAATATTTTCATTCCATGAAGCAGGTTGACTGCGGGATAGCAAAGCAACAGTCTGTTCCAGTCAACCAGGCCATACGAGGACCCTCTTTTTCATAGAATAATAGAATCACCAGGTTGGAAGAGACCCACCGGATCATCGAGTCCAACCATTCCCACCAATCTCTAAACCATGCCCCTCAGTGTCTCATCCACCCAATGAGCATGTTTCCTCCTACCCTAGCACCATAAGCTAAAGAAATCACTATCAAGATATACTTGCCTGCATTGATTATTTTCCCTAGTATTATGTCTAAAAATCTTCCATTACCAAGCTTTACAAACACAGCAGCACTTGGGTTTAAACATCAATTTTGCTATAGTTTCATGTGTCTAAGGAAGAAAAGCTAGATTCAGAACTGCTCAAGATGATTCCATTTCAAACATATTTTTTTATTCTTCTACCAGCCATTTGACCAGCGCTCTGTCAGTTTGAACACAGCTGCACTGATAGCCCTCGTGTGTTTCTAGCATTGCTCAAAGAAAAGCAAGCTGATTTTTGCCCTCTATGGTCTCCATTGTGTAATTGGTTGAGGAGGAGGTCAAACAGGTGAGATCACAATTTTTCATGCTCTTAAGTCATCAGACGCATGCAGCTATCAAACTGAACACCTGCAGTGCAATATTTTGCTTGTTGATGGGATCTAAATTGGAACTTATGCACTACTGAGAGCATGGCCTCAGCCTCAAGTTAACACTTGTTATTGCACATTGTCCAACTTCAACACTGGCTCCTCTATTCCATTTACATACTAGTTAATAGGGACATTTCAAGACAAGGTAGGATGGGTCACAAGATGCAAAAATGTGCTGAATACATACAAGTAAAAATTACCCAACTTCTTGGCTCCTTCTGCACTCAGCTTTTAGTATGAAGCCTTGTTGTAGTGCTCTTCCCAACCAATATGGTTGGGAGACTCTCCTATACCTGGATCACAGAAATATGGTTAAGAAAAACCTTTCAATGTTCTTGCCAAAGGCGAGACTAACTAGAATGAAACATCTAGACATCAGAAGGCTGTCTAGCACGTACCTAAAGTCTATTAAAATTTAGACTTCCTGCCTTTCCAAGCAATCCATGCTCAGCTTTAAGGAGATTTTTCCTAAAAATCTGCCTCTGCACTGCTGCAAATTACCCAGTAACTGCACAACATATATTAGGGGTCTGGACATGCTGTATGTACTTTTATACTTGCAGAACGGTTGTAAGAAAATGTTCAGCTGTTTTCTCCTTAGGTGATCTGCTGTGGCTTGGCAGCTCTTTACTAAAATTAGCTCCACTTACAGATGTTACCATAGTATTTGTTGCCATACCAAGGCACACTTCATAGCTGATGTCATTTACCACCAGAGAAAGCATCATCAGTCATACAGCAGAATGTCACAACTCTCTACCAGTTCCGAGACCTGTGTCTTGCACATTTCAAGAGAATCTATCAATTCCAGAAGACCCCACACAGGTTATGCATTATTGGAGGCTTTGGGAGGAAATCCCTGCCTGAGATCTGTAGCACAGCATCTGCACCCACAAGCTGGAGCTCTGCCTTGGCACCCAGCCCAAGTAGCAGCTCTTACCAGCTTCTCCTGAGACATCGATTTCCACAGGGCTGCCCCAGGGTTTACTACAGGGAGTTCCTTGGTTAAGTACCTGACACATGAAGACATGTTTCCCTTCATTGCTTTTACAAGGCATGAACCAATGCTTCAAAAAAGTGTGTGGAAAGGCTTCCTTAGAATTTGGATCTTATATTATTGATCTATATCTAAATAGGTTCCTCCGCGTGTTTCCTCTCTCCAAGTTGAGCAATCATCGTACAATCATTAACCATGCACAAACTAATCAAATCTCTTCTACCAAGATACCTTTACCCTTCTGAGAAGCATTTTCAGCTCAAGGGAACCTTAGTCTTCCGCTCTGTTTCATCAACAATAATGAATCATTGAGCACTAATCCTTAAAATATGTATACTAGCAATAATTTGTGAACCTTTTCCTGATATGTGCACACAGGTTTACAGATCAATTTAATAAGAAAGAAAATTTTAGGGGTCTAGACGGCTTGTGCATGCACTCACTTTCTGCTGCTTCTGGAATCACATGCATGGAAAATTTTCGTTTTTTAAACAAAGCCCTTTGCACTGAGCTAATTTTTTCACAAAAGCTGAAGTCAGAGTTGACCTTCTGACATGTTTTTTTCTTGTGCCTCCTCCAAAGACCCCTTGCAGACTTTGCCAGGAGCAAAGGTGAAAGGTCAGACATACAGAAAGAAATCAACGTACTTCTGATTTCAGTCAACGCTGAAGTACATTCTCAGATTTCTGTTGCACCGAAAGAAAAAGGGTGTTGGGAAGCATATAAGAGTCTAACCAGATTTTTTTCTGGATCATTTGCCCACAATGAAAAGTTCTGGAAAATAAGCAGCAGGAGAGAGAGGGAGGTAAAAACGTACTCAAAAATAATCACAACAATACATTTTTCTTTGTCCTCAACAGACAGAGGCCCTGGGAAAAATGCCAAAGGAGAACCAAGCACAACTTATGTTTTTCCTGGCCCTTTCATCTACACAAGTTTCTTATTCTCCCAGTATCCAGAACTCCCCTTACATTCCAATGTGTCGCTGACACTGCTGTTCTATCCAAGCGTGTGCGATTCCCATGTGTACATGCATCGCAGATCTTAACTTAAACAGAATTATCAAATTGAAGCAACTAAAAGCAGAGACCAATGCATCAGCCCTGATCATCTCTGCTCCACACATTCATTTTCCAAATAGACATCTAGAAAATCTCCTTCACACACTGGACTGTAGCCACTATCCTTGCTTGCATGGGACACACATCACTGCAGACCTTCCTGACCAGGCACAAACAACAGATGGTTTTAGAAGACATGCACGTGCTGCCCACGCTCAATCTGGGAAAAGTAAAAGACTGGCTAAAACATCATAGCCATTCCACATAGGTCAGGCTTGCTCCCTCTGCACTCTAAGCCAGCAAGACAGCAAAGGCTCTGAGTTTCTTGGAGAGCCTAAAGCAACCATAATGTTTAGATTCACAAGATTAATACCACTTTACACAATTTTTTTAAAGGGAAATCCTGTGCCTCCTCATCTTGTTTGCAACTTACTTACCTCAAAAACTATTAATGATGTCAAGAAAAATAAAAACAAGGCAATAAAAACCTTATACTTTAGATGTTATCACGTTAACTGAAATTCATTGAAACCATTAAATCCATTTTTCCCTGAAGTCAGTGCTTTCCCTGAATGCCCCCACTGTTTTAAGTGGCAAGGAAAGAGAGTGCAGCAGGATCTATTTACACCTCTGTTTGAAGGTGATTCTATACTATCTGATTTCTAATTCAGAGCCATCCGTCACGATCAGGGACACAACACCGGTCTTCAAACCACACGTTTCCAGCAACCTGACCACTGTGGTGTTGTCAAATTCCCTCTTTCCACTCACAAAGGCACCTTATGCTAACTTCAGAGCAGCACTTTCCGAGATCAATGATAATTGACTGATTAAGTATGCCTAATGCTGCCAGAATGTGAGCTGATTGTGTAATGGTGCTAATTAGTAACTGCCAGAACTCATTCCAATTATTAACCTTTATGAATGTCATTTTTCAAGATAAAGGTTTGCAACATGGCCTCCTGCAGCATTTCTAACGGGTTTTGTCATGCAGGATGAGAGGGAACGTGGAGACCAGTGAAGCTGAGATAAAGGTGGCATAGGAAAGAAGCCCTAGGAACAAAGGATTTTACCACTGCTTCCTGCAAGTGATAGAGACTCCAACCACAGAAAGGTGGGATGTCTGCACTGAAGAATTCAAGAACCCACTTTGCCACAAGATCTGAGCTACTGAGTAATGCTACCCAGTAGTGCCACTAGCAAGCATCCCTCAAAAGCTCCCTAGCAGTACAAGCACCAAATCAATTGCCTGATATACCTGAGGGGCATGCTCGCAAAGTGCCATGTCCAGGGACACTCTGGAAGCAGAGAGAGACAGGAAGAACAAGTTTGCTGTTGCATACCAAGGAGAAGCATAATTCCCATGTCTGCACAGCCACAACTCACTCTTCTGATAGTAATAGAGGACGCACCGTGATGAAACACAGTCACCAGGGTGCATCAAATAGTGCTAAATGATTGAGCTAGACCACATCCTATTCACCTTCAATCACATCTGTTCCCCAGACAAACCCCATGCACTGTCACGATATAAAAGGAGCACTTCCAAAGACAAAATATGGGTAGCTTATATGTATCTCCCAGCACACAATAGGGCCATGTCCTGTTACACAGACTGACTTGTGCTCATCACCACTGAAATGCCACAGGAACTTATCAAGTGGTGTGATTAACACCCCTCTGCCCCTATGATGAGGTGGTATTGGTACAGACAACCCTCTGAATCCTCAAGAGGTAGACAGACCACCACAGTCTTTCCTGCCACATACTCTTCCAGGAAAAAAAAGAAAAAAAATATCCCCAAAACACCCAGAACATCCCAAAGCTTGTCTTGTTTTGTTTCCCATGCCTTGCACAAAACAGAAAATGCACACTTGGGGGTACAAAGCTAGATGTGCTGTGTTAACTCTGTATTCCTCATAGACATCCCTTTTGCCTTTATTGGTTACAGATAATAGAACCAATGGGATTTTAATCTTCTATGGGACATTTATTCTCTACTCTGCTAGAGGCACGCTGAATGATGTACCATGGTCCACTGCTTACTCTGTAGCTTTAACTACTCCATAGCAATAAAACATTATATCTGAAACTTTACATTTTAACAGATGATCGTAGTGGCTTGGCGTTCCTCAGCCACACTTACAGCTGCAAATAACCCAAGGAAAGGACAAGCCCTCCCACACACTGGCTTTACAGAGACCTGTGTCTAGGGGACCTCAAGGTCAACGGCTTGTCTGTGATCCCCAAAGTCATTATGCAAGACCCATGGATGGACCAGAGTCTGCTGAAGCCCCCAGGGAAATCACACATCCCTTGGTGCTGATAGACGTTGTATGATACTCGTGTTCCCACACCAGGATCTGTGTGCTGACTACTCTTCCCCGCGTTGTTCCTGACTTCTGCTCTGAACCTGCTGCCTGCTCCTCCTCCTCCAGGACTAATAATCAACAACAAAGCTTCCTTCTTAAAGCAAATCAGTATTACAGTTTCTAACATTCCAGGGAAAGGGATGCAAGAGGACAGACGCTAACTACGTTTCTTTCTGTGAAGCCAATTACTTCTTGTGATCTTCAGACTCCCACAAGACCTGAACCCACATCCCAGCAACAGATTGCTCTTCCTTTCTGTGTAGCTCTCCCCAGGTGGATTTTGAACCTCCCAGAGCTTGTACAATCTATTAACTATAGGTGGTAGTAGTCCTAGCTTAATGCTTGCCTGCTGCACTCCCCTGCTCAGCATTGTGCATCAACTCAGACCCCCAGGTATGCAAGTCCCTGCCAGAACCCTGGGCTGGGAAGGTGCACAGTGAGCTGCACACACCCATTCAGCCCAGCTAACTCTGCTGTGAAGCCCCACCATCCTGGCAGTAGTTACAGACAGCTAGAGATGGTTGCATCCTAAATACACTAGGGCTCACTCAGAAAAGCTCACAGTGACCCTCTCTCACCCTGGGGCAAAACCACTGCCGGGCTTTGGGGGTAAAGATTGGCAGTAATAGTTACAGTAACAGCCCAGCCACCCTCTTGTCATCAGCCTCCTGTTACATTCCTCAATGCTTCTGTGAGCTAGACTACAAGATCCATAAAAGAAAATTTAACAGCTCAGTTACAAATGCCATATAATAGTCTTAGATTTATCATGGGGTAATACCCCAGCTATTCCGATACAGCATCACATTTGCATCCCTAACCAGACCTGCAGAATGCTGGATGCCCGGCTCCAGCACAAAGCCTGTTGTCAGATTCAGGCACCTGAAGAACTTCAGCTTCAGCAATAACTGGATATGAGTGACTACTAATACTTACAGAGCTAATTCCCTAAAGTGACTGCCCATCAAAGACCCAGAATCAAGCCCTAATAATCTAGCTAAAGAATGGACCCACTAACCTGCTAGAGTTCTCATTCAAAGGCAGAAATCCTACATGTAAAAATGCACTAGCTCCCCATGATCTAGTAGTTTACAGGAGATTTTATTTTCACTTGGTCAGGAATATAGTGTAGAAGAACGGGCTGATAGATTTTACAGATGAAGAATATGTGGCAAGTAAATAAATCAAAGCCTACCTTCCAGGCTAGGGGAATGCATTCCTTGTAAATATTATTTGGAAAAGTGACTCCTTGATACTTGGCACTTCATTAGAAGTTTAATGAATGTACCACAGAGAGAAAGAAAGAGACAGACCAGGCTAAAAGAAAGACAGGAGGATTTCTTCCACTTTTTTTAAACAATGTTTCTCCATCCTTCAGCTTATTTATAGCCATTATAAAATGGCAATGCATTTGAGGAAAAAAAAGCACACAACATAATAAAACACCAATATAAACAGACACAACCCATGTTAAAGTACTAAATTCTACCAGCCACTGCACAAAGCATCAAAGATTTATATTACTTGGTCCCAAGCCCAATTGGAAAGAAAAGTCGAGGCAGGAGGGAGAGGGGAAGAGAAAGGAAAAGAACAGCTCACTCAAAGAGATACAAATCATGTAAGCTGATGGAAAGCCCAGGTTCAGTGTGGATAGTGGAACAACATCCCAAAGCAAGCCGTGAGGTGGCAGCAACACAGAAACTGCACAGCGTGAGAACTTGATGGATACTGATCCAACCCTGACTGCCTGGAGAATAAGTGGCAGCGCCTGTCTCCATCTAACTGATCAGAGGCCAGGCAACGTCTTGAGCCACAGATGAAGTCTTTGATTGTAATATAATCCTTGACAGACTTTTTTAGCTTCTAGGAACTCATCTAGAATCCACTTAAGCCCCATGTGTACTCTACCTACCAGAATATGCTCCAGTAAGGAGATACATAGACAACTACACATTGTTCTAAGAACAAAACTCTTCTACTTGTTCTGAGCTTTTGTCCAATGCTCCTTCCATCTCCTCAGAATGGTTGAGATTAGAAGGGACCTCTGGAGCTCATCTGGTCCAATGTCCTGCTCGAGCAGGGCCACCTAGAGCCAGTTGCCCAGGACTAGTCCAGATGGTTTTTTAATATCTCCAAGAATAGAGTCTCTGTGATCCCCCTGGGCAACCTGTCCCAGTGCTCAGTCACCTGCACAGTAAAAAAGATTTTCTGGTATTTCAGTTTGTGCCCATTCATTGTCTCTTGTCCTGTCACTGGGCATCACTGAAAAGAGTCAGGCTCCATCTTCTTTGCACACTCCCTTGAAAACATTGAAGCACTTTATCTTCTAAACAATCCCAGCTCTCTCACCACTTCCTCATGTGAATGATGCTCCATTCACTTCACAAACTGGTTTATTGGAAAAGACCTTTGAGATCGTCAAGTCCAACCATACCTGTCCACTACTAAATCATATCCTTAAGCATTTGCTTTAGCAAACACCCTATCCACACCACATAATTTTGTAAGATTTTTATCAGATTCTTTTCTCAGCACCTCTTTTCCAGCTTTACAAATTCTACTAGATTGGATCTAGTATGAAGGTTCTTATTTAATTCATTATGAAAGTTGTTATATTGTTGCACTTTTATAAGTTAATTTAATGTGCGGTTTTCATTAATATTGGCACATACCCATGTTGAACACATTCACTACTAGTCTGTGCCAACGAAACTCCTCTGCACAGTAAAGAGTGATCACAAAAAGACATTAATAAGACCAAAACAAATTCATTTTTAAGCATGGCTTCCTGCAAAAAGTTTTGTGGTCGGCATCCAAATCTAATTAGAATGTAAGATGAGATAACTCAACAAAAGGAGCAGCTCTCTAATGAGAGCAATGGAATTGCTGCTCCAAATGATAAAGAAGAGATGGAATAGCCAATTCCTCCTAACAGATGCAGCCCTGCTGATGCAGCAACAGTCACAACACCCACAGGATCTGCAACAGCAGGTTCTTGGCTACAAAATCCCTCCTGAATGCTGCCTTGCTACTTTTCTAAACAAGTAGGCAAAGCACTACAAACTCATTTTACCTGCCTTCCCTGACAAGATGACTTCATAGGACTGTGATGCTTCAAAAACACACTTGCTTTTGGCAAAGCTTCCTCTGACCTTCTCCATCAAAGCCCCAGGACTAAATGCCTGGGAACATGACCTGAGCCCAAAATTCACTTCTGATGAGATAAGATTTCGCCCTTCTTGAGAAGCTCATAATCAAATAAATTAATTAATGACGACAGAAAAACTGTATTACATTTGGCATATATAACCTGCAAAAGCAGTGACAAGCATGTTCTTCCACCAAAAAAAAAATATTCATTATTCACACCAAGATCCTCATGATTCCATCAAAAGCAAGAACATCTTTCCGCATTAAATTCCTTAAGTTTCCCATTGCATCATCTAGTTTTCTGAAAAACTAGAGATCTGGACTTAAGTTTCCTTGTCAGGCTGATCAAACCCAGTTGTGTGACTGAAAGGCTTGGAAATTAAATCACATGCAAGGGAGTTGGGGGGTGGGGAGACGGGGATGTTGTTTTTTTCGTGTCGTTTGAGGTTTTTCTAACTACAGTTTCAAAGCAATAAGATAACTTTACCAACAAAATGTGATAGCACCCAAGACAGACACCAGCTGAGCAATCGATGGAGAACCTGCCTGTGGGGCAGAAGACTCGGATCCGTTGACTGAATAGGACAGTCACAGTAGGTCAGACCAAAACTTTTTATTGCCTGCTAATCTGCCAAATAATATTCTGGGAAAAGTATAAGGAAGAAATAAAGGGCAGCATGATTCTTCCCATGGTCTTTTCCTTAGCTCTACTGATTTAGAGACATCTGAATCCCAAAACAACTAAAATACTGTGGTGTACCGTGTCTCCAGCACAATCCCAGCTATTGCATTAGAACACCTAAAGCTTGACTAGCTCATGAAAACAAAAAAATGGATGACATTACTGCAACACTGATGTAAAAGCTATAGACCTGTCTGTTTCTTGAATGTCATATCATAAAATAATTACTGTAATCCAGAGGCTACAGTCACACTATCACATGTAACAGCCACCAGCAGAAATATCCTCCATTAATTCATTGAATCTCCTTTTGAAATCCATTTATACTTTTATTATTTCTGCCTCACAACATCCTGTAGCAATGAGTTACACAATTTAATTACTTGTGGAATAAAATAGCACTTCCCTTTACACTTATTCAGAGTAAGGGCTTGAACTTTGATCTTCCACATATAACATTATTATCAGTCTCTCCCTGGAGGGATTCTCAGTCTCTCCTGTTGAGCTCTTTCGCAGAGTATAAATAATTCAACAGTTATGAGGCAGAAAGGAAAAGAGAGATGGCTGGTTGGGGCTTATACCTGAAACACAGAAAATGAAAACAAAACAGAGCTCATTTTTGCCCTCTCTACATTCTGTCTGGAATTCCACCTTTGTCTGAATAACATTCCCTCAAAAAGTTTGGGATTTGATAAATATCCTTTTCCTTTTGCCTCCTTATCTCCAGCCATAAAACAAGACGTATCTAAAACATCCCAGGCTGACTTATTAACAGGAGCATCCCAATAACTCAGTTACCTATGAGAACAAAACTGATATAGGTCCACACAACCTTCCCTGATCTAT
Source organism: Phaenicophaeus curvirostris (assembly GCF_032191515.1). Taxonomy (NCBI): domain Eukaryota; kingdom Metazoa; phylum Chordata; class Aves; order Cuculiformes; family Cuculidae; genus Phaenicophaeus; species Phaenicophaeus curvirostris. The sequence goes on along the minus strand of NC_091400.1, from coordinate 1,315,705 downwards.
TTAATGAACACATTCCTCACTCAAACATCATCAGTATCCATCAGCAGTGAGCAGTCTAGTCCTCCCACAGCCACGTGCTTGGAGATTGTCAACTTCAGCAGAGCAGCTCCACTTTCAAGCTGCAAAAGACCCGTGTATGAAGCACAGAGCAGGGATGTGTAGCACACGTTAAACAGTGAGATCCATGCACACATAAATGTGAACCTCTCTGCTGCCACCACGAACTGGCATGCAACAGTTTACCAAATAAATATCTGGGGCAGAACACAGTCAAAGCCAAGACTCAGCTCTGCCTTCAGAGAATCATAAATATGAATAAAGCACTCTGAATATGGGTAAAAGTTTTTAATTAACAACCTATCTAAAACACCATTACAATCTGCTGTTCTGTTTTTATTAATTCTGTCCAATTCAGTGGGAATTCCACCAAGGAATAGGGATGCGCAGATGCAGGGGGAAGCACATTAATAAATCATAGTGTCATAAAAATTTGTAAACTAATATCTTCTGGGAAGTCTTGGCAATTAGTCTCAGAGCTTTCTTGGCAAACAAAAAATTAATAAATCCAAAAGGTCCCCTGTCTGATGATATTCCCACAGAAAGGTCATTGATAGAGCAATTAAGAGACACAACAAATGGACCAGCCAGAAGGCTGGTTCACAAAAGACAAATGAGCTTCATGAAACAAGATGACTAAGGCATCTTAATAAGATCTTTGATCTACACGGTACACATAACAAAAGCTTGTAGATTCATATTTGCTGAGCTACTACTTTTCACATGATTTTGCATCGCTCCCCTTGGTCCCCTCCACCTCCGAGGCAAAATATTGCTTGTAAAAACAAGGAACCACCAGAAAGCAGAGGTGTGAATCTGACTCTTCCCATATGGAAAAGCCCAAAGGAAGCAACAAGAAGGAGACAAACGAAACTTCTCTTCAGAACATAGTCATATACTTCAAGAATGAAATAAAAAAAATTAAAGAATGAGGTCTTATTTTTCTTACAATTACTGAGCTTACCTAACCCTAAAACATGGCCTTGAATTTAAGATAAGCCTATTAACCTTCATTATTGGTTATCCATTTATTGCAGTGGCAGCATCTTCTCCTCTTCTGAACTGCAAAGAATGTTTGCTCTGGACACCACCTGGGATAGTCTGGGACATTAAAGGAGAGTTATACCCATGCTTCATTCTGTTCCAATCCTTGAATTCTCCTTCTCTTTTTTTTTCTTTTCCCTTTAATTCTCATGGATGTTGACATCAAACAGCAGAGTCAAAGCGAATCAAAATAATTCCTTATGCACATTTCCTGAAGTCTGTAATAAAAGATTTGTTTATGTCTGTGGAAAGCTATGACTGGAAGTATAATGAATCACTTCAAATCAGAAAATCATTTTGAATCAGGTCATAATTATTACTTCAAATGGCTTCACTTATACCATGGGATAGGGAGGTCAATGGTTGTCACCATCTGACAAACATCAGCTTCTAACACTGTTGTCAAAGATACCCCCTCTAAACCAGTAAACTCAAGGAAGCTAAGCCTTTTGTGAACTTTTAGCATCCCCACCATGTAACTTAATGCAATGCCCGCTACCCATTAATTTCTCTCCTGGCTGATACCTAACCACCCTTTTCACCTGTCAAACTTTCTCTCTTGCTCCTCTTTATTAACTAGGACCCCGTTTCTGACACTTGTGGCTGCATTTGCGCAGCTGGACAAATACAGACATCAGGAGCCTCTGCCAAACCCGGTATCTCAGCCTTAGGAGGAGAACGAGACCTATCTCTCCAAAATAAGCAGGTATTTAGCCATGAAAGCAGAGAAGAAATTTTCACTTGGATCAAGAATGCAGAGCTTTCCATTCTTCACAGCTAGTGACTACCTAAGCTCTTTGGGCCAAGGAACTTCTCTTTATTACATGGCCTTAATTTTAATTAGGCAGCAGCTAGCTCAGGAACTGGGCAGCATGCAGCTATGGTGCATCTCCCAAAGAATTCAAGTGTGGCTCTCATGCCAAGGTGGCATTTATGACTGACAGCCAGGCTGCGCTGAACCAGGGTAAACCGAATCATCTACTGTAGGAAAAGATAAATCAGCAAGAATATTGGAGACATTATTCTCAGATGCTGCTAGAGGGCCACAATAATCACAAGTCAAGGTGTGCTGGGAGCCCTAAGGAACAACTCCTCTCACACTGCAGGCATCTCCTGCAGGTCCCCATCTCTTAGTTCTTCAGCAATTATAGTCTGCACCTAGCAGCTCTCAACCCCAAAGCTTCTGACAAGTGGCTCCCATAGCCTGAAAAAATAGCCATCACCAAGCAAGGCTATTTAGGCACTCTAAAAAACAACAACAATGGAGTTACCAAGCTTCTGGGCACCCCAGTTTTCAAATCTAAGAAAGGTCACAGATGTGCTTGCACACCAAGCTGGCTCCTTCCCTCCATGCCCTGATGGTTGACTGCAGATTTGAGAAACCCTTCTCCTCATCAGCACAGGATTTCTTCACTTTGTATTGTTGTTAAAATATGCCAAATAAGATGTGATAATGGGAAGCATTACTACTTTGAAAATTAGCTTTGTTAATTTTATATCTGAATACAGTCCTCCATAAAATAGCATGTATCTAAGATGCAGGTTGTCAGTATAAAAGTGAAAAACAAGAAATATAATCAAATTTGACAATACAGCAAGGAGACGTCAGCTGGTCTTAGGGGATCCATGGATACTGCATTTCAATACAGCATATTCCAGAAAAACTACAATGTCTCTTTGCAAAACGTGTGGCCTGACCACTACTGATCAAGAGGTGGTGGCATAAACCAGGAGCAGTCGTTCTCAGCACCACAGTCTAAATAATGCATTGGCACTGGGATAGAAACACTCTTTTCAGGAAGCCCTGGCTGTGCCACGACCTATTTCAGGTTCAGCTTGTTTTGCAGAGGATGAGAGGGAAATTTGAGTCAGACTTACTAAATCTCCTGATCCTTGCCTGCTTACATATCTTAGAGGAAGCACCATTTGAAGCCAAGTGACTGAGCCCCAGTTCCCAAAGGGGAGACGTGGCATTTCACACAATATTCACTATTTCATGCTTACAGAGCAGCTCCCTGTGTAAGGCATGAACCAAGGACACAAACTGGCATGAGCTGTGAAACTTTGCAAAGGACACACGTGCTAGAGGTACACTAAAACATCCTGATTCTCTCTGGTTTTACTCTTCTCAGCTCCAAGACAGGAGTTGCAGCTGCTGTATTTTGCTGCTGTCTCTGTTAAAAAGATAAAAGTAGTGTTGTTTCTTTTTTCAACTCAACACAGAGGCTACGACAACAAAGCAACTTCCTCATGCGCAGCACCCGCAAGAGCAAAAAAAATGCTTGGGGATTTTTAACTGCTGCCATGGAAACAATTTCTTGGATACAAACAAGAAAACAAGAAGGAATATATGTAAAAATTCCTTCATCAGCATTTTAGCTTCATAAGCAGGAGTCACTCATGGTTCTGAATATAGGTTAATGCATGGACCAGCTTTATGTATTTTCCAATAATTCAGCTGGTCCACAGCCAGAGCAGAGGAACTCCAGGGGACCCATCAAAAGTGGGTAAAATGGTAGCAGGGACTCAGAGATGACACATGCAAGTGCCTGCACTTTGGAAGATCTGAACTACTCCCCGCTGCCTAATTAGTTGATGTGTTGCAGTCATAGCTATTGCATCAATCATAAATACTGGCCTGCTAACTTGTGCTTCTCCTGTCTGCTGGATCACCCAGCTGTCTCTTTGTCTTCATTTGAGATTGAAAGCTGCCTTGGGATGGAGGCTTTCTTCTTAGCTACTGCTATCCAAATAAATATAACTGTTCCTGGATACTAAAAAAGGCAACAGTGGAAAAACCCTTATTCCAGTTATCCTAGCAGAAATAACTGTTCAATCCACACTGGTTGAAACAGTTGAAAACATTTTACATCTTACAATAGCGCCATTAAATACTTATTCAGAATGTCATATTCACATAATCCTATCTCAAAACTTTACAGCATGAACAGGAGACAGGATTAGCAACAAGTGAGGAAACATTCAAAGGCTCTTCCTTTGCTTATAGAACCAGTGAAATCTAAAAGGCCCATAGAATAAGAAAAGGGGAAACAAGTGGACAACAACAAGATTAATTAATAAAAGAGTGTGCTGCCTACCATACAGCTATGGAACTCCCCACATAATATACCTGAACACAACATACACTTGAAACCAAAGCTCATTAACATAATCACAATTTCTATGATCAGATCTGGAGGAGCTATGAACTCACATATTTGAAGAAATAAGCCACTGAACAGACTTCCCCCCTTCTCTCCTCCTCCTAATAAAACTTTTCTGAGATCTTCAACAGAAAAATAGGCCAAAAACACCCTCTATTCCTCCTTCAAGTCTTGGTTGTGAATAGTAGTTTTTCAACACCATATTTTGCACATCTAAGCCCCTCATTCTTCTCTGTTCAACAGATGCCTTCTTGGACTACAACAGCTGTGAAGCAGCCTGGTCCCTGCTCTTTACAGAGAGGGAGTTCACATTTTATCACAGATCACACTGGTGAGCTTACAGTTCATCACAAGCAATGAAGCTTGATGCCTACTGAGAGTGCGAGAATTAAAGGTGCTCCAAGAGCACTTCAAATGAAAACCACATAAATTTACAGATTAAGGTAGAGAACAGTTTTCCTCTTGTTGATGTAAGTACCAGGTGTAAAGCTGGAGGGGCATTCTGCAAAAAGTATATGTCCAATCCTTAACCAAATATGTACTTATATTGAGCAGGATGTAGCTGGATTCTCAGCTCTCCAGTTAGATATTCTGCTAGGCAATGAGAGCTGATGAAGGGTTTGCATGCATGAAAAGCCTAAATAATTTTAAGATCCATTTGCTGACCTATGAAAAGACCTCAGAAATTCTGATGTCTCAGAAGTACAACTGCAATAAAGTAGCTTCCTCATAGGAGGAAACAGTCATCTCCACTCAACTCTGTAGGAAAAATAAAAATCCAAACCACAACTGACAGGTATCCCTTGCGACAAAGAAGAAATGTGGCATTCACAAGGAGGAGGGATGTGACTGCTTCCATAGCAATGGAGGCCTTTTCTGTGATGTTTTGGGCCCTAGAAGCATGGATTTGCTTATTAAAGCAACGTCTGTGTTCCTGCATTCAAATGCTGACTAACATTCCCTCTGTCTAACTTTATATCAGCTTGATCTAGAAGCAGCTACAAATGTAAATTTTAATTCTTCTCTCTCCCTCTCTCGCTCTATCTCTCTTTTTTAATTACATTCAGGATGTTTTCTTATTGATTTAGTTATCCTTATATTTAGATGCACGGATTAGAAATTTCTCTTACATGGCAATTCAGTTTTCCATTAGAAGCAGCCTCTCACGCTATAACCCAGGGGGAACTGAGAAGAAGCTTTTGATGCATGAAGCAGGCAGAGGCAAGATGATATTTGGAGATTGCATTGCACTCTGCTCTATTTTCGCATCCTTTGAAGCACTGTTGTGCAATTCATTGCTCTCTGCCACCAAAGCCACTCCTCTCTTGTGGAAGCAACTGCACTTGCCAAGCATCCAGAATAGATATCACGCAGCATCACTGCTCAGATGGGCAAGACTCCTGGTCAGCAGGAAGGATGCGTCATATTACCAGAAAACAGGAAGAGGGAAAAAAAACCCCACAGCCCTCCTTCTGATAATTACTTGATACTTCCATTCAGTTTGTGACCCACCAGTTCTGGGAGCTCAGAGATGGCTTTGAAAGACCCTTCAGAAAGTAGCTAAAGAAAGCAAACCTTAAAGGTTTAAATTCACTCTGCAGAGACACAAAGATTCCGATGTCTTAACGTGCAAACAGAACAGAAAATCCCGAGAAACAGAGTCTTTCTTTGGCTTAGTATCTATTTGCATTTCTGCAACACCCTTTCCAAAGAAACTCATAGCTGTTCTCTAAGACTCCACACTCCCTCCTGAAGTACCGTATGGCTTAATCCTGAATTTCCCAGGTAGGCAACTAAAGTTTAGAGCCCAGTACTAGCTCTCTCTCACCCTGAGCTTCCCACTAGACCTTGGAAGAGAAGTCGGGAGATTCTGACTTCTCAGCTTCTCTGAGTCTCTAGGCCCCACACTGGCCCCTATTTCGCTGCAGAAAAGATGCAAAAGTGTCCCAGAACACAGTGGAACCCACTCACAGATCACTGTGCTTCCCCAGCTGACCAAGTACTGGATGCATTCAGTGGTACTGGTGATGATCTACACCTCCATCATGTTGGGAAAACTCCAAAAGGGATGCTGCTCTTACCTTTCTGCAGAGCTCAGGTGATGTAGTAAGTTCAGTATTTTTTCAGATTTGCCTGCTTGTTACATTATTTATGCAGAGCAGATTGCTTGGCAATTACATTTAAAGTACAATCACAGTGCCATTTGTACTTGTTAGGTAGAGGCAAAAGTTTTTTTAAGGCTTTAATACATTGAAAAGTACCTGGCTAAGTGGAAATGACTACGTTCTCTCTCTTATTAGCTGCACAGTTATTTATACTTTTGCAGATTACCGGTACAGAACAATTAGGCTTTGGAAGTGCTATGCAAATTGAGACGTTTCAAGAGCTCTACTGAACAATTATCCCTTAAATACATTAATGGGAATAAACCTGCAGCACATGCCCAAGGTCTTCTCCAAACAGGGGCTTTTAAATTAGCTGGGAAGAAACGAGCACGAGAGACCGTCTGCCAAGAAGTTGCTCACATCTGGAGCGACAGCTACAACACAGTGACAGTTCCACTAACTACACTTTCAGCAGGCTGAGCAAGAGCTGCAATACACCAGGAAAATCTAACACAAGGCACTTGGTTTCACCCAACCTCTGGCTGCCTTTTTTTTTTTTTCTTTTTTTTTGGTACTTTAGGTAACAAACAATTCTCTTAAAGGCATATCCATACCCTTTCCATACCACAGGATGTTAGCAGGAAGAGAAATCCTCATCAGGCAGAAATTATAGGTGATTTTGATGTGCTTCCCCAGGCCAGGGCACCCCCTTTCCCACACCACACTACAAGCATGGCAGATACATGACACCATCTGAGTCTGTCTGTCTGTCTGTAGCAGAGAAGGCACTAGCATGTCACTGTGGTATCTCTAGCCTTGTCCTTACAGCCCAAGACAACATAGAATCACCGCCAAGATGACTATTGGCTCACAGGGCTGAAGAACACGGCTAAGATCACGCACTGTGTTGTTGTACGCCCTCTTAGACACTGTTTCAGCAGGCATGTACTGGTTATGGAGACCATTCTTATTGGCAGCAGAGGCTCTGAGGAATGAAGACACTTGTCTAAGGACACTCAAAGGCAAGAATGAAACCAAGCTCCTCTGTGTGCCAGCGACATGCCCTTAAATCAAGAAACTCTCTTGCCTGAAGAACCCCACTACATTAAAACAATGTGTTCTTAATCATGTGTCCCTTTTCCAAAAAACATCTCCAGCAATCTTAAGATTTCCTCCCACCTCTTCCCCTGATCAACTCAGACACCCACCTTGCTGAGCCTCCAGTTTTACAAGAGGCACAGAGCAAACCCCCCCATGTCAGTTCCTCTAGTTTCTACAATCTGCTTACCTCCACAGCGAGCTCTCCGTAACACTCCCCAAGTTGAAGTCGTAGAGTTTTGTCAGAATGAGAATCACCTAGGGAAGGTGAAGGGAGGGAGGAAGAGAAAGGGAAGAGAAAAAAAAAAAAAAACAAATAGGTTTTCTTTAGTCCGTGTAACGATACACAAAGCACCTGAAAAAACCCAAAGGAGAGCTTAGCATTTATCCCTTAAAGTTGCAGTATTATAGGATCAAGTTTTAAAAAAAAAGAAAATCATTAACTTAATGCATCATGTAACCAGCAACATTTATTTTAATCTCAGAATGTTTTGCATTTGAAATAAAACATGCAAACAGGAATTAAATTGAACATGGTGATTTGCCCTCTCTAAAGATACCATCATTCAAAGTCAGGGGTGGAATAGATGCACCCTTGTTAACTCAAAAGCCCAATCTGGAATTGCAGTCAACTTCTCCTCTGTGTTTCTCAAGATGCTACCACAAACTTGTGAGTCTCCATGGAAAGAATTGGCAAGATTTTTTTTTATGAAGATCCCCACCCAGCAAAACAGCCCATTTTGCCCAGAATGAGCTTTGTTGATCCCTGTCTGCTGTAACCTATGCCAGGACCATAGGAATATGACTCCCACATGCTATCACCTTTCTGCAGTAGTGAAATAAAGGGACACAGAGCATGGCATTCAGCTGAGATGCTGAGCAAGATAAACTTCAACTGTATCTTTAGTGCTCAAGGAGAGCCAGAGGCTTCAGAAACCACTAAATTTCCAGTGAGCCTTGAATATTCCTGAGTCATGCCCTTGCAAAACTGAGATAGGACGAGAGGGCAGTTAAGCAGTACATGAGGGACCATAGGGGAACATAACTTTTCTCCAATATTGTTGATACTCTGACCTCAGATTTCACAGGTACAAGTAAGCCTGATGACCAGCTACACTGCCCAATGCCCTTCTGTCCCAGGAAGACAACTATCCACTCCAGCATCCTGTGAGCCTCTGTGCAAGCTCACAGGCTCAGACAGGATAGGAACTCAGGGAAGGAACAGACGTTCCTCAGTGAAAGCTAAGAGCATTTGAGCATCTGCTCCTTGTTTTTTTAGCATAACTAACGTCACACACTTCATTCCCTTGGATTCTACAGGGCCAGCCTCAGGAAGAGTTTTGAAGCATCTCTTCATTTTTGTTTTGCATCATTTCAGCATTGTTTCCTCCTTAAAGAATTCAACAACAAGCAACTTCCCTTGCACGTGTTTGGGCTGTGAAAGTATCTAGGGAAATTTTTAGCAAATACTTGGGGAGATTGGTTTGGTTTTGTTAACAAAAGGTACTTTACAGTTTGGCTGAAAGGAGGTTGTGGAGAGGAGGGAGCTGGGCTCTTCTCCCAAGTGACATGGGACAGGACGAGAGGGAATGGCCTCAAGCTCCACCAGGGGAGGTTCAGGCTGGACATTAGGAAAAAATTCTTCACAGAAAGGGTCATTGGGCACTGGCAGAGGCTGCCCAGGGAAGGGGTTGAGTCACCTTCCCTGGAGGTGTTTAAAGCACGGGTGGACGAGGTGCTAAGGGACATGGTTTAGTGTTTGATAGGAATGGTTGGACTCGATGATCCGGTGGGTCTCTTTCAACCTGGTGATTCTATGATTCTATGTGACCCAAAGGGATAAATTCATTTAATGTTTTCCTATGCAACAAGGATCTTTTCTACTACAAGAGCCACAAGGCTTCCTCCCCCTTCCTCCTCACACAGCAGTGGGATGGGTCACACCTTTCATTTGGGTTACCCAGCTGAAAGGCTGCTGGGTGAGGAGTTGAAAACTCTGCAGAAAGGATTAATCAGTATCGCAAGGGCTGCAGCAGTTGGTTATTGTCAGCATAATACTAGGAAGAGACCTATTCAAATTGCAAGGGACCTTGCTACGTGACTATGCAGTCAGTGCCCAGCTTAATAGCTTTAGAATAGATGCTCTGGGCATCGCTCTCGCTACTGGATTCACTTTCCATGTCCCTGATTGCATTTTGCCCCTTTATTTCCCCACACCGAGACCTTTAGGAGGAAGATAAAAGCCAAGCTGCTTCCAGCAGCATGTGAAAAGAAAGCTGCCAGGCAGCTATGAGTCAGCATATGAGCCCATGTCAGCCTAAACCAATGCTCTGCAGTGGGGAAATAAGGACAATATCACTTTTATCACAATTTAAACCCTGCACACATCTCCCCGCACAAAAGAGGAAGAACCAGCTGCAAGTTGGAGCAACCAAGGTGTGTGTACCTCCTCCCCTTACACCAACAGCGCGTAGCAGTTGATGACAGTGACATTTTTAGGCTATTCCCTATATTCCCACAGGGGCTCAGAGGCTTGAAAGTCTCTAGGAAGTTATGCACCACAGCACCAGCCCTAACCTGCAAGAATCACAGAATCACAGAATAACCAGGTTGGAAGAGACCCACTGGATCATCGAGTCCAACCATTCCCATCAAACACTAAATGAAACCCTTCTTATTGCTCACAACCATGGCAAGGTATCACAAGGTTAGTTTTCCAGTTTCAGAGCCGAATCGCATGGTAGACAGCTGGATGACTTCTGCCGAATTTAGTGGATCAAGCCTAAACATATTAAATAAAATCTCCATGTCCTGGTCAAATTTCAACAGAGTAATTCTACCTTAACCTGCAGTTACAAGTACAGGCAGCATCCCTACTTTCCCAGCTGTTTGTGTGCCTCTCCCCAGATCTCCTATGCCCTATATTTTTTCAAGATGTCACTTATCTATTGCAAACCACAGGATAACACCAGCTTTACAGGAGTGGGCTGAATCCTACTCAGCTCCTGGGTATAAACCCAAAGTAAGAGCATGTTGTTTAATACGGCTTTTCTGGATTTTTCACCCAGGATGACTAACAAAAATCCAGCTCTGCCTGCTGTTAATGCATGGAAAGCAAAAGCATGAGCATCCCTTTGCAGTTAAATCTCACAAAGGGTCCTAGCATTTGCCTGAGGCAGTGATAATACACAATGCAGTCGCCAACAGCAACCTGCCCATAAAATCATTCCTACATACACCCAGGCCAGGCAACAGGCTTGCACCCTTCATTTTAAAAGCTGAATTAAATGTGAAATCTTCAATTTTCAATTTAAAAACAAAATTACTATTTAGAAACAAAAATACATTTTTTTTTCCCCTGAACAGAGAAACATCTATGATTGTCAGCCCATATTCAGCCTAAATTAAGATGATAATATTTTGCTCTGGTGAAACGAAATAAGAACAAAAAAAAAAAAACCCAAACAAACATTTCTAGAGATATTGATTAAGAAACAGCAAAAAGATACACTTTAGACATTTTTTAATCAAAGTAAAGAAGACACTCTTATAGTGCCAAATTAAACTGTTTCTGTCCACCAAAACAATCTCCCCAAAATTAATTTTAAGTCATCTCAATGCTGAACTGCATTTTTCTCCAGTCATACATCATACAACCAGGATGACAACCCCAATGTGAAATTTCCTCCCTGTCTCTGAGGGACCAAGGCTCCCCACAGCCACACTGGGCTTCTCGGGACACCCACCCCAGGGCACGTGGCCCCAGGGCACCAAGCAGCTTGGCTGGTTGGGAATGAAAAAAAGGCAGAAGCAACCTGCAGGATGGAGCAGGGAAATAGACCAGGCTGAATTACAGCTCTCCTAAGGCAATACAAACCCTCTGGAAAATGCAATTTCAAGCTGAGCTTACACAAAACTAAATGACCTGAAAAATTCAATAAACTGTTTTGGTTTTCTAGACAGAGTGGGGATGGAGAAAGGATAATCAGAAAAATTATTTTTTTCTTTGGAAACAAGCGATGTTCCAGTCTTGCAAGAATTTCCTTATGCATTTTACTTTACACATGTGCCTCGTCACAGTCCATATGGTTTTGTTTTGCAGAAACTACACTGTCTGCTGAATATCCTGCTGTAAGGCTTGCATGACAAACATGCCAACCCCGTCAATCGCTTATCTTCAATGCGCTTATACTACAATACAAATTAAGCGCCTCTGGCATTGAAAAATCCCACTATCCCACTCTATAGCAAACTGAAAAACTAAATTCAGATTTAATGGGATGGACTGCTTCTCTAAAATAAAGGCAGCAGGTCTCCAAAACTGCCCAGTCCAGCAGGCCTGAGTCTTGACACAACTTGGCTGACATGAAAGCAGAGGAAATATAACCAGAAATGGTAGCCCAAGTTTGCAAACATATCCCTGAAGGGTTCCCTATTGTTCAGACAATTATTAGAAATCTCCGAGCCCATAAATCACAAAAATGCTCAGAAGCTCTTCAGAGTATATGGTGGCATAACAATCTTTCATGCCTATAAAATTTTACTATGAAGGAAAATTACTTTAGTTCATTAAACCCTCCTCCAGATCTTGCCAATTCTAAACTGGCAAAGTGCTTTGCATGTACCCTACAGTGGAATATATAACTCAGTTTCCCACAAATTAAAGTGTAAAGACATTGCAGTTCCTTCAGCCAGCTGACAATGAATTTCAGGACAATCAAAAAGTGTCATATCAAATGCAGTCGTGTTCCTGTATCAGGTGATGCTCTTATCAGAGACAGGAGAGAACAGAGCGCAGCAACCAGGGAGAAGAGCTGATCATTTCAAGTACACATCTGAAAGGCCAGCACTGATCCACTTCATAAGATTCCTCACTTTCTAAGTGATCCTGCTCACAGCTGAAAGTAAATTTGAGTGGAAATTATTTGGGATCTAAAAAGTCAGCAGTATTGCACTATTGAGATCCTCAGCTCTTGTTTTCTTTTGGTTTTGGTGGGTTTTTTTTGGTGGTGGTGGTTATTTTTTAAAGCACAAAACAAATAATGATGAACTGATCAACAAACTCACGGGGTTCTTCAGGGTGACAGATTTGCTAAATAAGGTGGTCTTTCATATAATCTCTGCATTCAAAGTTAACTCAGGCAAACGCCACCAACATCAGCATATTTTTTCCCACATAATTGCTTAGAAGGTGGCAAGAGGATCATTTACATGCTCAACATACTTTTGAGCTTAAGTTTCTGGTGGGTTGACCCCAGCCAACAACTAAGCACCCATCCAGACACTCGCTCTCTCCCTGCCCTGGAGGGAACAGAGGGGAGAATCAGAAAACTAATAGTGAGAAAAACTTGTAATTCCAGATGAAGACAGCTTAATAAAGTGAAAGAAAGAAATTATTTTAAAAAAAAAAGAAAACAGCAATACACAAGCAATGCAAAGGCTGTTGATGAAAGATGGCTACACTCTGGAAAGACAAAAGACAAAATCATTTCACACAAATACATCTTAAAAAATGAACTCATGTGTGCGTGTGATGACACAACATCACCATTCTCATTGACCCTGGAGGTCCAAGTGCAGTTGTCAATACCCAAGAGTCCCATCTCCAGTTGTGAGAAGTATATAGCATTATTACAAGACTCCCAGGTGATGAATTTAAATTCCACATGTGTTAACAGATTCTGCAAGCATTACCACTGTGAAACAAGGCAAGTAATGTCATCTTTGTTTTACTGATGAGGAGCGAGAGGCAGAGAGAGAAAAAATGTTTCTCTACATGGGAACACTCAGGGAAAAGAATCCAAATCAAGTTCTAATAGTTTGGTTCAAATCACATCAGTAAAAAAATCAAATTAGAGACCATTTTATTCTGGAAAAAAAGTCTCCATCCAGGAATTTAACATAGGCAAAAGATTCCACCTCAACACATTTAGTTAATTTGAGTTAAAAAGCATCACCTGCAAGATAAAGCACCAATCCAAGTTCACCCACAGTAACGAAACAATTAGCAAAGAAGGGAATGGTACGCCATAAATACCAATCTACCTTCTTTTCCCCTGTCTGGTGAGGCTAGCTGAAGAAAATCAGATTTCCAGATTCTAGCAGTTAAGGAACAGTACCCTAAGACATGAGAAGAAAACAACAGAGGTACTAACAAGCACAGGCTAAATCCTGCCCGCTGGGAATCAGGGCGACACTTTTAGCAAGAGTAAAGTGATGCCAACTTAAGCAGCAGTAAAGGACTTTTTTTTTTTTTTTTTTTTTTTCCAATCTCCAGAGAGATAAAAATGATCTGTGGGTCGCTTCAGGCAGTGCAGGCAAAGAACCCTCTGAAATTGAAAGAGACAAGTCCCAAGATCACACACAAAAGCAAAACATGTTCCAGTGAACTTGTGATCTCTGAACAGCTGAGGCTGTCAAATTTGTCCTCAAAACAAGAACCAGCAACTAAAGGAGAGATATTCTTTTAATCTTCCTTTGTCTGCGTTTCTTTGCACTTTCCAGTATGAAAATTGCCACGGCATGCTCTTTCTGTCCCTTGTCCTCCCTGCTTTCAATGTAAATCAAGCAGCAGAATACACAGAAGCCAGAGCTTGAGAAGTTTTCCCATGGGTTCCCCTGAGACGCTGGAGACAGATGACATTATCTTCATAAAAAGACCCTGGGGATGTAAGCAGCAGTTTGAAATTCCCATTTAAGGGGCCTGCAGTGACTGAACCAAATCTGACGGGAGCTAAAACCAAAGCCACCAAGGTGCTTTGGAGAAAGAGCCATCTCTGGGAAGTCCAGCTCCCTCCTGTGCAATTAGCAGCAAGAACAAGGCAGGATTCTTCTGTGCGCGCTCCCTGCTTTAGCAATTCAAGGGTAAGTGCAGTCTATCAGATAAAAAGCACCCCTTGGCATCAACACTGAGACAGACACCTCTTCTCGTGTCACGGGTTCCTTTCTGGGCTCACATAAATCTAGAGTGGATTTTGAATTGAACCTGATGGGGTCACTCATGTTTTCAGCTTTAAACCTTTCGGTGCAGGGACTGTCACTGAGAATATGATCAGAGGTGCCTCACATATAGAAGTCGATGCCATGGCTGGGAATGCACCTGCTTAATACCACCACCAAAGCAATGATTAAAGCCTCTAAGTCTCAGGGGTGGAATCCTACTATAATGTTTTACAATAACAAGGGAAAAGAAGTCAGATTCTACTCTTCTTAAACCGCAGATCCCAATTATCACTCACGTGAGGGGTATTTATAGCTGCTAGGTGTATAGTGTCTGCAAGTCAGCCACGTTGCTCTTCTGTCTCTACTGCACCTTAAAAATTGGACCATATTTCTCACACAACAATTTTTCCAAGGAAATAAAAAAAAAAACCGCATTGGTAAATCCTGTCTAAGTTTCAGCAAATGTACCTCCTACATGCTTCCCTTTAGAGCACACACACACCAAAAAAAAAGAAAATACAACCACATTCTTAACATGTCCTTCCTAAAATCATAGAAGGCCTGCAGTATGGTCATCAGAACTTAGAAAGCAGCTGGATTCCATTCCCAAGGATACAGCAGAAGATAGTTAAGCAGAATTCCAGATTATGAAAATAAATACACCGGCAGGGAGGGCGGATGTGCCAACACTACAGGGAACTTGCAAGAAGCACTAACCAGTGTAGTCAGACAGAAAAAACTCCCCCACCCCAAGTTATCTGACCAACCTCCCTGCCAAGGTACAGTTGTGCTCCATAAAATCTTTCCCAGCTCTTCAGCATGGCCTTGCTGCACATAAACACGCAGAAAAGACATCTAGATTGCTTGGAATAACAGAAACCTCAGCTTTATCTCTGTGTAACACAGTTAAGCATAAATACAATCCCTCCTGGCAGGTAGTGATATGATTTAAGGGTCCCCTATCATACATTACAAGAGATGATAGGAAAGAACTCATAATTTATTTTTATTGATTCAGCAACCCATGCTGGATCATATCTCCCAAATATTCCCCTTCACTAGGTAGCCTCCACCAAAGCTTCAGGAAATTTAATTTTATCTTTTTTTCTTTTCTCCATCTTCTTTTTAAAGCTGCTGTACACGCATCTGTACCGAAGTTCAAGAAGACAATGAAAAAAAGGCCACTGTTACTTTGCTGGCTCTGTTCTCATTCCAATTATCTTCTGATACCATCTGCGAATCAGCAGATTTTGTGCAGCAAAATGTGGAGTCACATACATGCTGAAGGACTATTTAAAACCTCTGACACGAGGACCTGAACAGAAGGAAAGACTTGAACTCCAAGCGTGGATACATTACCTTCATAAGATAGTTCTCAATTAAAAATAAATAAAAATAAATAAACAATTAGATAAATAAATAAATTGAAAATAGATGGATAAATAAATTGAAAATAGTTGGATAAATAAATAAGGTTGGCAGAAGGTAACTGCTAGGACAGGTGAGGGTTTTCCTTAAGGATTGAAGGCAAGACTGACTAGTTCACTAAAGGAACTTAAACTATGTGAAAGGACAAAAGACTGGATCCTTATTATCAACATATCCAACTACCTTAGACTTTGGTTTATTCCCTGCGTCATCTCAGCTCCAGGTAATAAGGATTTCTGCAGTTTGCCAGGTGACAAGAGTAGTCACAGAGCAAAATGCACAAACGGTTCTGTAACAGTCACTGTAGGTATGAAAACCTAATATTGAGATGCTCCCCCACACTTACTATCCAACCTTGAATGACTGTAACATCGTTAGTATAAAGCCACGATGTTATCATAATTAAATATGCCTAGGTAGAGTATTTATAAATGTAATTAAATACAAGGGAAAAGTGAAATACAAGCGTCATTACAGAAAGAATAGAACAAAAATGTAAGTGATAATTTAAAATATACGAGTAACTATCACAGGCAACTCGGGTCGATCAGGTTGAACAGGACACGTAGGATCAGAAAGTGCTGGAGGGAAAAGACAAGCACGAGTCAGGCCACACACACAAAAGGTCAGAAGCAGTAGTTTGAGTACTAACTAGCCAATTAACATATTTTTACATTATTATAGTTTCAGCAAAGATTAGATGATCTGATTATCTTATATATTAAGGTAATAAAAACGTGGTCTATCTAATTAACTTCACTCTTCTGACCTTGAACCTGTGTTCATGCAGCAGTTCCTATCAGCAGGTGCCCAAACCTAGTTTGAAACTTAGCGGCTCAGCTGTGGTAAGGTCAAACTCTGCCATAGCAGCTCCTTTTCCTACTGGTATTGCTTTGAACTAATCTTTACTCTTGTTTTTAATAATGTTGATTACATTTATTTTATTTTTACTCTGTATTCATCGTCACCACGCATTCCCTCATCACTAAAAGGGCCTGAACTCCTTGCACTATAGCTGTATTGCTTGGGGGTTTTTTTATTATCGTTCTTTGTGTTGTATCAGTAAGTAGTTAAGCAAAATTATTTTCATCTCTTGCTGGGAAAACACTCTCTCTCTGGGAAATTTTCTTTCTTTGTTCCTGTGCAGAGCAGCTCAGCACTCATGGCAAATGCCCCTGGCACCCTGACGTTATCTCCTTTTGAACGGCTCAACCAAGCAGACTTTTCATGAAATCTGGCTCACTAGCTATTTCCAAAAACTGGGCTGGGAATGATTCCTCTGTGGACACATACCACATTGTGTCAGCCAGAGGTAACATCCTCCTTCATTTAAGGGAACTAAACCAACTTATATTCTTCCTATGGAGTCCAGAGGAATTGGTGTGCAAAGAGCAAACTGGCAACACTAGCAACAGCCTCTATGATACGCAACAGAACAGGGGACTGAGAATTCTGAAGTACAAGAGTCAGCTTCTCCCTTCTTTATGAGCCATCTAAACTTAAGCTTGCACACTGTCCCCTCCAGAGTCCCCAGTGCGAGAGCTGTTTAGATTCTGCCTCACAAACCGAAGAACTATATTAGCCAGTTGGTGGACATTCACAGTAGGCTGATGGCATGGAGTTCAGCTCCATCTCCAACTGACATTGAACTATTTCAGACTGCAGCTACATCAGCAAGGGAGAGTGAACACCCTTCATGTTTAGCCACATAAAGACTTTGAAACTGCAAATCCAAGGGACTGATGGGCTGCCTTCCTCCACGTCAGCTGAAAGAGCAAGCCCCTAAGATGCCCTACTACAGGAACCTAACTTAGAGCTAAAGATTCCTCCAGGCAGCAAGAGGCTACAGCAGCTACATTGCATGGACTCAGCCCTGGGATGTACCCAGGACCTGAGAGGGAAAGGCAGAAGAGGGACCTGAACTCTTCGTTCAGAGCCCTGGTTTATCACTCAAGCCAGATTATTCACCTGCCAAAGCAACCAGTTACCAATTCTGTGCCTGCCAAGGAAATAAGGCTTTGGAAGAAAGATACAAATAATATAGGGTGAACATTTTCCCCCATCTGAGTATTTCCATAAGACAGGTAAAATATATTTGCTTAAAATCTGACCCACACTTCTTCTTCTCCTCAAAAACACCTCTGTCCTCTGAAGCTTTGGGGCAGGAGGAGAGCATGAAGGAACGTGTCAGGAACCACAATAAAACCATAACTTTTGACGTCAGCCCAATAATTTCACTTTTGGCAGGCAAATTAAGAAAAAAATCCATTTACCTGTTTTTGAGTTCTGTAAGAATGAAAATATATTTTTGCCACTTTAGAAATACCTTGTGCTAATGTCTACATGGGGACATGTGGAACAGCGCAGTTAAAGCTGTCAAGGGCAATTTTTCTTACAGACTTAAGTGTTCCATTACTTAAAATAAAAGAAGGAGAGAAAAATAGAGGAACTTGAATTCAAATCTCCTTTAATGCAACATTATGGCTGAGACTTTCAAGCTGTAAAAGCAGGAAACTCAGAAGCACAGACTCTACATTACGCACACGGGTTGTATAAAAGAAGAGAAAAATCAGCACTGCAGAAATCAAAAGCATTATTGACCTTCATAACTCTTTTAGGGTTGGTTGGGGCCCAGGGCCAGTTGTTTAGATGGAAATACCTACTCACTCCATACTGAAACCCTCACTGCATTAGAAAACTTTCTGAAGGCTTGACCTTGTGAGGTGCCTCTCCTCTTACCTAGGCATCTAAAAAATTCTTAGTTTGGACCTGAAAAATTCTTGCCCTGTACCTGACAGAAAAATTGAAGCACAGTCTTTATTTCAAGCCACTGTCCATCTCCTTCCTCGTAAGAATCATGGTTATGACAACTGGGATTGCTTTTAACATAAGGATTTATAATGTTATAACCCAGGAGATGGACTCCTTTCGCTCTTGCATGACAAAAATTAGATTTAAATAGTAGGCTCATTGCTTTGTCCTGCCAGTACCTGCAGTACCTAGACTAGAAAGGAACAACTATCTCTAGCTGTTGTCTCAGGATAGGAGTAAGGACAGAGAAAGGTGACAAGGCTTATCTGAAAGTGAAATTCAATCCCATTTTCACATGATGTATGACCATAAAATCTTAAATAGGTCATTAGGGAATGATTTTGTCTATTCCACTTCAGGTGAAGCCAGGTCATCTTCACAAGTTCCAGTGTGAGTTCTCTGTGTGCTGTAATCCTTCAGTGATCAAACCCACCCCACGCTCCAATTTCCATGATATGACGGCTCTAAACCCATCATTAAGAATGAGTCTAATAATCATAACAGCTTCCAAAACAAAGACCTAGATCCAAAAATCTCCTGTTTTGCCTCTGTGACCATGCAGAAGTGCATCATGAAAAGTACCTGCTCCAAAGGGAGAATAAAGTTCAAAGACAAACAGCAACTTGCTTTTTATGAGTAAATGTTGAGCTGGCAAAGAACTAGAACTCCAAATGTTACCAAAGGCTGAAGCGTGGTGCGACCAGAGAACAGATTCAAGCAGCAAGTGCTCCAAAGCTCTTCAGCGAACTTAGTTATTGCACCAGTGTAACCTGTTGTAAATTCAGATATACAACAAGGCAGTAAGAAGTTACTCTCCACTCCAGCCTTTCAGAAGGCAATTGATACAGGTCTCTCCAGTAAGGAAACCAGCACAAGACTGATTCCAACAGCTCCACGGACCCACTACGAGTCTACTGGAGCCACAAAGCAGTTCTCACAAGAAAATTGATGCTACAATGAACAGGCATCAGGGGCTCAGGCCTTGAACCAAGCTGTCAGAGCAGCACAGAGTCCTCCACTGCATCAAAGAGCTCAAGTCATCTCTCATGGATTGCTGTGTTTCACTTTTCTCAAAGCCCTGCCTCTTGGAGGCCAATGATGACTCAAAACAAAACAAATCCAATCTCATTTTCTACTTTTCTAAATTCAGAGAGTGACTTAAAATACACTCAGGCCTCCATTCAAAGTCTTTGACTCCTACTTTCCAAGACAATGCACGCATCTCGCATAACCTTTTTTTCCCCTTTCTACACACATGCAGAGACAACTATCTAGCTACCTACTTCTTACTATACATGCATCTACATAATGGTTTTAACCGTCTGAGTTATTTTTTTCTCCTCACAACAAAGACATAAAATTGACTCAGAATGTTTTAGATCCCTCAGATTAGCATTGCTACTGTCAGAATAGCACAGAGAACTCCCGAACAGCTATTTCTAGCACTTGCAGGTGCTGCGAACCCTTCACATTCAAGAATACTGGATTTACATTCAAATATAAATGAAAAATAAACCCAACTTGAATCATGAGCTCTTACATCAATAGAACAAGGGATATTTTTAGAGCAACTGCTTAGCATTCGTAGCACGCGTGGCATTCTTGATTAAACAAGAGATCTGCACGAACATAATAAACCTGTAATTTTATTGGCCAAGCACTACGGAAACAATTTAGAATACACAGATTGCAATGTTAAGTAAACTGCAGCCCGTGTATAACACCCATGAATTATAGTAGTTTGGCAATGAGCTGACCAGTTGCTTCTCACAGCCTTTGATAACAATCATCCACATCTTCACAGCACAATAGAAACTAGAGATGCAAGAAGCCTATTAGCTCATCCAGAAAAGACAGGATTGTTCCCTATGGGATAATTACTAATACTCTGTCCAAAGTAGATTTAAAGCTGTAAAGCAAAGTATCTTCCTTAGCAAGATTGCTCAGGGTGGCTGATAACCCAGTTCCATTGTTGTGGTTTAACTCAACAGGCGGATAGAACAACCACCCAGCCCATCACTCAACATACCCCAACCCCCTTCCCTGATGACTGGAAAAATAAAATAAAATTTCTGGGTTGAGATAAAAACATGTCCCCTCCTAGCTTCTTGTGCAGCTTCTCCTAGCTTCTTGTTCCTGATCTTCTCGTTGGCAGGCCAGCATGAGAAGCTGAAAGGTCCTTCACCATCTAGCAACAACTAAAACATCAGAGTGTTATCAACACTAATTCCATTCCAAATCAAAACTGCAACAGCATACCTGCTAATAGGAAGAAAATAAACTCTATCCTAGCTGAAACCAGGACACTCAAAGCTTTTTCTAGACATTACATTTAAAGAGTTTCTTTATAAAGATGATACATAGTCCAAGGAGCTTGGTCTCCTCTGGGTTCCCTTCTAGTCAGTCAAGAGAGGGGGGAGTTGGTTCCTTCTTGCAACAAAGCAGCAGCATATAAAGATTGACCTTCTTTGGCTAACATCCTTCACAAACAGTTCCCCCCTCCCCTCAGCTAGTCCACACCAGCTCTTCTCCATAGCAGTACCCTCAGCACCACCTCCTTCTCTTTCCTCCCTACGCTGGTATGTATTCAGGTATGAATTCGTGTCCCCCCTTTCCACTTCAGAATTCCTCTGGCCACGTGTATATATATGGATTTCACTCTAAATGTTCATTCAGTAAATCAGATCTTCCAATGCACTGAACTCTCCCATCACATGTCTGCACCCTACGTCCACAGGGGACAGGATGAGAAGGAATGGCCTCAAGCTCCACTAGGGGAGGTTTAGGCTGAACATCAGGAAAAAAATTTTCATGGAAAGGGTCATTGGGCACTGGAACAGACTGCCCAGGGAGGGGGTTGAGTCACCTTCCCTGGAGGGGCTTAAGGGACGGGTGGACGAGGTGTTGAAGGACATGGTTTAGTGATTGATGGGAATGGTTGGACTCAATGATCCAGGGGGTCTTTTCCAACATGGTGATTCTATGATTCACTTCAGCCGTATCTCAGCAGAGACAAGTCAATATCCCTAGCCCAAGGACTGGCAGCTCTAGTGCAAGACACAGTACCTTGCTGTGTCCTCTACTAGAACAGGGGTTCTGGCACAAGGCTGTGTCTAGTTAAATGTCCTCGCTGCAAACAGTGTCGGTGATGGCTCCAAATACCAAGCTGTATTTCCTCCACTCAGTAAATCTCCATACACTGTATCAGTCCCTTGGAGAGTCCGGTATTAACAGAGAATTAATACGTGTACAAAATAACTCTGATGTGCCTGGGAGGGAGGAAGGGGATTAGGAAGTTTACAGACATAGGAATCATAACAAGTATACCACAATCCAGGCTAAATCAAAAGTCTTACAAGTGTCAAAATCCAGCACCTGACACAATGACATCCTGCTTTTTGCCCAGGAGAGTCTGTAATGACAACACGAGAAATTTGTGCTTAAGGATGGAAACAGCAATAATAGTGATAATTAGAACTTCAAAAGATCCAAAGTGATGAAACCAGAAGTCTTCAACTTGTACATGTTATGTCAGTAAATATTATCATCCACTTTTTTAAAAACAAGAGATGAGAAGGCAAAACGATTTTTTCACATGGCAAGACTGAGCTGGAACTCAGAAGAAGAGGCCCCTTAATTCCAATCATTTCACGATTTAAACTTTTACAACAGTTACCAGCACGCGGGTAAGGATCCCAGTGATAACTTTGAGACGTTTTCCAAGCCAGGAACAACTCAGGTTTCTCAGGTTTTGCATCTTTAACTCAATTTCCCTGTGGAAAGGTTCTTCTGAACTAGCTTCTACCACCTTTCTAAAACTTCTAGTAAAAACTAACATGTCCATTACTGAGAAACCCTCAGGGATTTCCAGTCATTTAATCCCCACTCTTATCCACACTACAAATCTCTGTGCTATTAACTAAATTGCTGCTAACGTTAATCATATTCTTATGCTTGTACTAAACAAGGAGTGCCCTAATCACTCTTCTAAAACAAGTCTTGCTCTCTACTATCTTTGATACTGAGAGACATTTGCAAGTAAGATTTCAACCAGTCACCTGCATACACTCAAAATTTTGTCAGAGCAATCCACAGAACCTCATGAGTCTCCATCCTGTCCCAAGACACTTCTCAGCACCTCTGAATAAACTTCAGACCTTCACTGAAAAGCCAAAACTAAAAAACAAAATCCCACAAAAAAAGTAAAATCTTAGAATGTACAACAGTAAGACAAAAAAAGAAAAAAGTCAAGGGCACTGCCACTGTCCTCCATCCTTGCAATAATGAGGAATCTGAAAAAAAGCCAAGATGATTGTTTGAAGTGGACCACAGAGAGCAGTAAACCATGTCAGATACGGGGCATCTCTCTGCTCCCTAGCTGAATGAGGAGATAGTTGTTAAACATCCTACTACTTAAACACGCTTTCAAAAATGCATTTTCACAATAAGAATTGTCAAGTGTTTGGCTTGTGTTAGTATTTTCGGGTAGAGATCAGAGCACTGAAAGAAATAAGACGTATAAAGAACATGAGGAGAACTAACCGTTCTCTGTTATAGACCTCCACTGTTCCACTCAGAAAGTGACCACGTTATAGTGAAAAGTGATACTTATATATCTAACAACATACGATAAAATCCTTCAGGATTAAAATCACAAATAAGCAGCAATTAATTATTTGTGCCGTAAGAAAAAAATACAGTTTGGGGATGTAAGAGAAAGTTCTTTTTAACCTGAAGAACTACCTTCCTCCAGGGAAAGAGAAACCACCCATAACGACAGAGGAAAATCTTTGGAAGCAGTAGCAGGAAAAGGCATTAGAAGTGGCAATCACCATGTCAGACACACTACACTGCAGAGAAAGGGAAGAATGGCCACATAATGAAATTACACAGCATTGAAAATGTCAAAGAGCGACAGTGCTCTACCATCATTCACAGGCTATATGAGGCATTAACATGCTGATATCCCATTCCAATGACAAAGATGGCAACGAGAACAGTAAATAGTCCAAAATGAATCTGTTGCAGAGACCAGGAATTTAATGAAACAAGGAGATGGGCAAAAAATTAATCTTAGTTTCATGGTGCAGCCTTCAAACTGGAAACTTCTGGTCCTATTCAGAAACAGTAATAGCTCAGAGATTATTTTCCTCCCCTTATCAATGATTCCCTGTACTTATATGTTATCATCACATAAAGGGTTATCAAGTTTCACTAACAAGCACCACCCTTGTTGGCAGGCAATGACACACCAGCTGCCCTAAGGGAATTTCCAGTGAGGTTGGTCACCTTAATTGCGAAGAACTTATTTCTTCCTCTTCAGAAAGGCAGCTTCTTTAGAAGAGGAAAAAAGTTCTTCACAATTAAGCTGGCCAGCTGCTACATCAGGGGCCCAGGGAAGCTGTGAGATCTCTGTTCTTGGAGGTATTCATAAAAGGACAAGCCTCTGAGCAACTTAGTCTAACATCATATTTTGATCCAGCTTTGAAGGTGATTTGAGCAGGAGCTGACTAGAAGATCTGCAGAGCCCTCCTCCCCAACTCCAATCTAAATCACTCCATGATTTAACGAGTTCTGCTCCATTCAAATAGAAACACCATTGATCAATACGAGTTGAACAAGCAATCATGCAGCAGTAAAAAGGACCCTGTGTCTATCATGCAATGCACTTTTCTACCTTGCTTAAGATAGTTGATAGCAAGCGAGTCAAAATATACAGTCTGTTTATGGAAACCCATTTCTGGAGACAACCTAGCAGGCTGTAAAACAGTTTGGGACAAATACAAATGAACTGTCAGATCCCACACAGCTCCATGTGGAGCCAACGTGTAGAGCTCTACACATCCTCTCCACATGTGGCAAACCAGTAGGGCAGGGTAACTCCATCCCAGCAATACCTCACAAAGCAGCCAAGGTTGCACTAGGACCATTTCCTCTGCAGTTACACTGCAGCAGAAATCCTGCACTGTACCCCAAAATTCCAATTTCTGAGGTTTTTCCTAGGTCTGCTACAGAAACGGTCCTATTTTCAGCTCAATCTAATAGAAACTCCAACTGGAGGGCTGTAAGAAAGATGGCTTCAAAAAGTCTGAGAAAGTCAGAGCTAAAGAGCAGTTGATAAGACTATCTGCCCTCTACAACGGTTTCTTACAGAGCTTAGATTTTCTGTTCAAAATTTTGTTTCAGATCCAAGTTCACCTACATTTAATGAGGAACATGACTTTGAAATATAAAAAGAAAAAGGAACAAAAAAAAATCCATTCACTGAATTTAATCTGGAAAGTAGAAATAAGGTAGTTTCCTCATTTTATCAAGCAGATACAAATTTAATTTCAGATCATTCACATTTCTTTCTGTAAACAAACAAAAAAATAAGCATAGGATAAGAAACTCTTGGAAACACTGCCTCTTATCACATATAGCATGTGCCTCTCTCTCCTTGCTGGCCCATATCACATTTAACACTACAGTTTTCAAAGGCTGCTGGAATAGAATCTGCTAAAGGTGTGCAATAAATGAGGCTTTGCAAAGTGTATATGTTCAGTAAGCATGAGGATCTAGACACCTGTGCGCAGGGGTGATTCACTGGGAGATGCACGTTATACAAAAGCTCCATCCCTGCTGATTTCAGGAAGGGCAAGTTTGCAGCACAGTTTATTGGCACCCAACCTGCCAGATTACAAACTTAACCAGCCTGGGAATTAAAAATCTTTCCACTCACAAGACCATCATTCCTTCCCTGCTACACAACTGGGTTTTGTACCATGCCCAGAAAGTAAATTTCACCCATTGCCCAATTAAGGTGTGGATAAGATCTATCATCTGAGGTATAACATCATCATATGTTCTTAAATACAACTGCCTTGTTCATTACAAGGACGCAATGTTCTTCTCTCTCCACTAAGCATTGGCCATGGATCATAGAATCACCAGGTTGCAAGAGACCCACCGGATCATCAAATCATGTGGCAAGAAGCAGCCTTGGAGGCAAGTACATGGATATCCAACCACTATAAGCTTCATGGTCATATAACCAATGCCTTATAGAGAACTACAGACAGTAGAGACCTTGGCAATGTCTTTGTTACTGACAATCCATCTGCCACAGCAGCAGAATAAATGAAAAACAGTCAACTTTGAACTTCAGCCTACATTCCCAATTATACCTGAAGTATCTCCAGCAACATCTAGAAACTGACTGAGATAGCACTTACTTGTCAAACACTTCAGAAAGAGCGAACTGCATCTTTCAAACCTAGAAGCAGTTTCACATTTCACCTATCATGACTCGCCACCCCCTCTTCAGGAATCACTCACAAGATTTGGACAAATCACAAATTTTGTATTTGTGCACCTTGCATTTATAGAGCCCATGAAGTGACTGCCCAACGCATGATGCATTGGAAGAGGAATCTATGTTGAGATTGAATAAAGTTAAGCGAGTTTGCTTTCAGGTCAGATCACACCTGCTCTTCCACTGCATACTCAAAGTCATCAAGATGCTGCACAACTCAAGATTACTCTGGGGCTACCCTATGAAGAATGTAGCACCTAGAGATGCAGAGTCTGGACACCTCAAACATATACATAAAGACAGCACAGTGCATTGACAATTTCAAGTTGTTTCTTAAAGTTGTCATTAGAAGGGGAATATGAAGCTCCCTGTGTGTTGCCCATATCTGATGTCCTATGTGGATGTTCTCAATAATCTTCCAAATGAACACGTGACATGCAGCATCAATCTCTTGCTAGTTAGTAGTGTTGCTACCCTTCATAAAGCTGCTGGATGCCCAGCAAACTGGGACTGTAGTGGTTGGCTGGCTTCACAGGTACATCAGAGAGCAGTAACACAACCTAGACAGTGTGCTGCTATAGCCTTAGATGGGGGGACATGGCAGGGAATTCCAGAAATAAAAACAATTTACAAATAAGGGGAGTGTGTGTGGTGTGTGTGGATTTCACAGTGCACTGCCCATCTTTCAGCTTCATTACATTCGAGTGGTTGGACTCGATGATCCGGTGGGTCTCTTCCAACCTGGTTATTCTATGATTCTATGAATGTCATGAATGACCTTTGGCAACATGCAGCTGAGCAAAACTGAGTCTTAGCAATTTAGAGAGTTGCCTTCAACAGCTATGAACTCCTAGAGTTCAGGCACCTTAAGTGCCTTTTGCTTGCCTCAGCTGCAAGGTAGTAAAATAAGTTAACCTTCTTCACCAAACCAGGAGTTGGATACTACTCTCCCAACATCAGAACCACACCAGAGCAGTTTCTCCTCCTGTCACACGTAGCTTAATCCGGTCGCAGCTTTTCCTGCACAGCCTACTTAAGCTTGCTTTTCTTATCATTCCTCTTGCAGTCTGAAGTAAAGATGTAATCACCACAGCTATGGTGTTATCCTCTAGAAATTACTTTGTCACAGGGAAAAGTGCAAAAATACAATTACCTGCTTTAGCTACAGTGGCTTAGAGGGACCCCGTTTTGAAGTGCTTCCTATTTTGCAGGAAAAGACTGAAGGCTTGTACCTGTATGTATAGCAATCAGAAAATACTTGTACATTTCCTTAAAGAAAATCCATGAAAATGATACCAGGTCTTATCTGTCAGAACGATGTAGTGTTTCTGTCTCAAAAGCCTACATGTAATTCCATCAGAAAAAAAATCTGAAAAACCACCCCAAAGATTATTTTTATTTAACAAGCCTGAAGGAAAGGCCAAGCTACATACATACAAGCTACAATTATTGCAAATGACTGATAGCGAGATGCAACTGGAACCAAACCTGCCACTATCACAACAAGTGAAAAACCTGGAGCATCACCCAGTTTTGGAAGCAGAGAACAACTGAAGTAGTGAGATCTGGAGAGGCTGTCTAACCAAGCTCCATTCTCCCGGCAGGATCTGCTTTTTCTGAATCACTCCTAAGAGATATTTGCCTAGTCTGCTATTAAAGATCTCTGATGCCAGAAACTCTACAATCTAGAAAGGATCTATACCAGGCTTTACTCACTTTACCATTAATAAACCTTTTCATATGAACCAGCCTTCTCTTTCTCACTGTATTGTAAGCATATTTCTCATCCAATTCTTTACAAATACAGGAAAAAGATTACTACCTCCAGCAACTTTCACATTCACTTTATCAGCTCTCCAGTTTCCTCATCTGTAGCTAAACAGCTAAGCCAGGTCACCTTGTGTTTGAACATCTTTGTTCTTCTCTTTTGGGTTCTCTCAAAATGATTTTTATCTTTTTTTAAGTGAATTTGACTGGCCACAGAGCTAATGCCGAGGCCTTACCTGCCCTGAGTGCACTTCAAGGATTACTTTATGTATCTTGAACACTAAATAAAATCCTGTTCGTTGAAGCAGCAGAGGATTTGTTTTCTGGAAACGGTCTCTTCCCACAAGACCTCTCTTCAGTGCACCGTGGAGTTTGGTTGCTAAAGGAGAGATTAACAAGAGTGAAAGCAAGTGAGGGGAAGGGAAAAGTTGGAATATTTGTGCATTTGCTGGCAGGGCAGCAAGGGTAACATCGTCTGCAATGTTGTGCAAAGGGAGAGAGAATTTCAGGAGTTAAGCATTTTGCATAGAACAAAAGATGAACACACCTCTGAGATGGGACAAGGAAAAAAAAATTCACTTAAGAGGTAGGAGGGTGAAGCAAGGCAACAGTGGTCATCTTTGAGTATGGTCAAATCCAGTCTGGCCTTGTGCACTAAGTATGTAGGAGGAACAAGTCCTACACACCACTAGACAGTGTAATAAGGAAAGAAGAATCCAGTACACTGCACACAAAATGCAAAAAGGCCTAATCCACAAACTTCAAAGCAAGAAGCCCACTCCCTAGGACTCAGGATATTAAACAGCGTTCCATTACTGACCCCTTTCTAATCTACTGAAGCTGGATTAGTAGTGCCTGACCTGCTTTACTTCAGAAGTAAATGATGACACAGTGAAATCTGCTGCTTGAAGTGACCAAAAAGAAAACTCAAAAGATGCAACAGAGAAGCTTACAGGTTCACATGCGAGTAACTGAGAGCCCAGTCTAGATTTATCTTCCTCTTGTCCCTCCTCTAGCCAACTCCCTTTCAGTCATCCTCAATGAATAGTTCAGTGAACAAATTTCTACATTACTACACAGATATTTCGGCAACAGGACTGAAAAAACCCTGTCAAATATATCAGGTATCAAGAATCACCGTCACTCTGTCCTCACACTGAAAGAAGGCAGGAAGAAACAGGAAAACACAGCCACTGGGTGAACAAAACAATCAAAGTTGCGAGTGTTGGAGAAAGAGCACAGGAATAGCTGGATTATGCTCCAATATGCCAAGCTCTGGAAAAGCTAAAGCAACTTTGTCATTAGCAGAGAAGATAGTGCTTCCTGATATACAGCCCTAACAAATCTGCGTGGTATAAATGCAATTTATGTGGACTATAATGTAGTTAATTTATCCCCATAAAGGAAGACAACATCGTAACTCACCAGGCAGGTTCTGGTTCTTACCCTCACTTGTGGTGATAAATTTAGTACAAGTTTCTGTACCTGACTTTTCATTTCTGGGTAGCTTAAGCTATGCAGACACTAACCTTAATGTGACAGTCTCTGTGGCAATCCAGAAATGACACATATCCAGCCACATTTTTTAGTCTGACAAGGCTAAAGAACAAGCCGCGTATTTGCCGTCACAACAAATATGCAGCAACAGGACAAGCTGCATATGTATCATACTGCCAGTATGCATCAGCCTTGGCTCAGCAGGACCCATCTCCAAGAATAAGAGCACAAATGAATTTTTCATGACCGTTCAGAGTTGGCCTCTCTGTTGACATAAACCATTTCTACCAACTCCTCTGGAAGGTTCTGTCACATGGATGTCTATCCACTAGGAAATGGTCTCACACTACTCATATAAGCTGATCTGAGACACTTGCTTATTTCCATTTCCACAAAAACCTTGCTTTCATCAGCAAAGCATCAGAAGTTGGTATTTTTTATTTTCCACATGGATGTTCTGTCCACTCTTTGTTCCCCAAGCTGCAACTACCCAAGGCACACAAGACAGGCAGTTAGTGAGAAGACAAAAATCTTTCAACACTAGGAGGTAGACAAGAACTCTTAAATTATGCTTTAATTTCCATCCACACATCAGGGCCCTTTTAATTATTTGATTATAATGAAAATATTTCTATTATAGCTTCACAAATACATCCATCTAGTGGACGAACCTGGGGTACGTACAACTGCATAACAGTATTTTTTGTTATTTTAAACACGGATTTACTTATGTATCCGCCAAATAAGGCTCTTCAGAAGACAAAAAAAAGCCATGTTAGTAGACATAGCATAGAAGAGAAAGAAAAGTAAAGTAAGAAAATACTTCATAGTAACCTTTCATCAGGCTTTATGAAGTATTAAAGTTCCAATGCAGGTATTTCTTTTTCTTGACAAAGAATAATGAAAATGGAAAACGGCATCACATAAATCCATAACAGTAACAAGACTGAAAAATAGTATCATTGTAACTGATTTTCATTGCATATTTAAGAGTGCAATTCCATAGGATACTTCTTGTGCTCTCCTTTTCTCCTTGTGCTGCCACTTTCCCAGAGGCATATAATAGCATAGTTGATAGTTTAGCAAAAGCCCCAGCTTTACCAGCTAGCTGAATTTTAACCTGAACAGAGAGCAATCACATCTAAAATCACGGGGGATAAACTTCAATTTTCACTACGTGAATGTATGTAGCTTCAAGCAAAAGGAAATTGCTATCTCTGAGCAGCAAAGGGCCACTGTAAATAGAGGACCTGTAATAGTTACTAAAGGTCTCATTTTTAACATATGACTTTGTGTAGAGGAACGCGCAGAACAAATTTACTAATAGATCAAGCTGCTCAAAACCCTGAAGTTGGCAACTCCACATGTATGCACTGAATTGTGTATGCGTGGCGTTTATTTGCTGTCCTGGCTGATAAGAAACGGCTTATAATAGAGTGAGTTTACCTTGCTGCTTCTTTATACCCTTCTTTGCTCCACATTATGGGAAAAGATAAATCATACCAAGTTTAGCAGCCCGAGTTCCCCTGAATTCTCTTTCTGAGGAGAGCAAGAGCGTGTTGTCATAACAACAGCAGGCTGGTGGGCAACAGGCAGCAATACAACAGGTAATTTGCAACAGCAGTAGCAGGGAGAAGGAAGTTTTGCAGACTTTGTGGGCATTCTGAACTGTTTTGCCCTGCATTTCTGTTACCAGCCCTCCTCTACTTTGCCAATAGCACCTGTTTTCCCTTATTCTCAACATCTGCTTTCACTCATGTGCTCCCATCACTTCTGGGAGAAAGTACTGGGGGATTTGATCTGCAGTCTCTCTCCCCTCTCTCTTTTCAACTGTCTAAACTAAACGTCTCTACTCTTCATCCTAATAGCTTCTTACTCTGAACATGTGCCTTTTCACAACTCCTGTCTAGTTACTCATTTCCTTCATTTTTTCCCTATTTCTTCCTAAATTACTTCACCAACCCATAACACCTCCTTCTTTCTTTCCTTCTCCCTGACCTTTCTGTTACTTATCCTTGTTCACCTGCCAGCCTCCTCTGCCACACATTAGATGCAGGAGGCCTTCCGCCCCACTACCCTTCCCTTGCACTTTGAAAGAACTCCCTGTGAGCTTCTGCACAATCTATTCCTTTACGTTTTCTCTCTTTTACCACGATGTCCCCAAAATACCTTACAAGAGAAAGGGTTACAAGTACTAGTAAATCCCTGCATCTGTCCTGCTAAGCATTAAATATGCCACTCTTTTCTCTATATTTTCTTAGCTGATGCCATTTCCATTACACACAGGTTACAAGCCCCTTGATACAACTACCCCCTTCTCAGACTTTCTTTGTACCATCTCAAGCAATTGTTCAGGCAAAAATTTATGTCCCATATGTGGCTTCCAAAGTAAATAAGAAGATGTAAAGAGAAAAGCTAAAAGGAACACTGCATTGCCATAAATCCAGGTAGTAACATATCAGACAAAAATACACGAATACCTGCAGTCAAACAATCCTATGCAATCCATTAAGACAACAGATAAAGGCAGCTTTGCAATATAGTTAGAACTTCGCCAACACTCAATTCATCCAATCATGACACTGATGAAGGCAAATTGTTCATTAAGTTACAGATCTCACTCATTTCCCAGCCTCCAGACTGAGAATCTACAGGGACAGTGACAATTTTTTTCACCCTCAAATGACCAGATAGATAACCAAGGCAAGCCTACCCACAGATGGACAATTCAGAGCAGAGGTTTCCATGCAATATGTTATTTCACATCCTAGACCAACACTCCGTAACAAAAGCTCTGGACTTCCTCACACATTACCCAGTTAACTTACATCCCCTCTAACTAGGTAAATTAAGACCACAAATTATCATTACTATTTGTATTCACAGTGTGTTCTGCATCGGCTTTATTTTTCCCTAAATGTTCTGTTTTCACTGTATCAAAGAAACACATAAAAAGGTGAGAAAGAAGTAGCTAAAGACCTCTGTGTTGTGCTACACAGGATTTCCAACAGGATGAGTTCATGACTAGACAAATTAGCTGGGTGTTTTTGCTAAAACCATCACTTATGAATCATTATGGGTGCTTAATTGGTCATCTGCAAATTCCATGGTTAACACCTCACTTAATGAACGAGCTTGTTCAAAACATTGAATATTATTCATTCTGGCTGCCTGAGCTCCTGGGGAGACAGCTAATGCTTCAGTTCACGTTCTGACATTTTCTGCATAACCATAAAGGCTAGGAAGATGTATATTTGTGTATGTGGGCAAGTGAATAAAAAAGCATATAAAATGAGAGAGCTGAAGCACACACTGAGATTCAGGAACACAAGCTTTGTGGCAAATGATAGATGCATAGGACCTTGGCTGTTAAGTGAATGCTGTATCTAAGGTAATGCATTTCTTGTCAGGCTTTCACCCTCTCAAAAGTATCACTCAGGCATGACCTTTTAGAAGCATCTGCCATGGGCATAATTACCTAAATTCCAGCCAGTGTGACATCAGGCTCCTCAGATTAATAGCAAAAGTACCTCTGTTGCCAGTGTGGCTAATGTATCTTACTATTTGCCTTGTGTAAGCACGATACAGGCTGGTTTCTCATTTAATCCAGACTTGTAGCACTGCCTCCTGACTTCTCCCACTGCCATGCTCAAAAATGGATTTCTGCCTTCTGCTCCCCATCCTTTTTTTTATTTTTTTGTTCTCTCTTCATCCTTTCTTAGAGTATATTACTTACTTCTTGGGAAAGCCAGCTATCTTCCTACACTCTTCTTTTAGAAAAGGTCATCATGTGGAGAACAAAAAGCTTTAAATTATGAATAAGTAGCTGACATGTAGCTCTAAAATCAAGGAATGAATAGAACAGGAACTGGAAATAGCATCAAACACAAAGCTCATCAGCAAATTCCTGACTTGCTTTAATCATAACAGTGCAATCCCCCTAAGCAGAGAGAGGATTTCTCCAGCTATTTTCACAATAAGGGCCATGAGAGGTGGTAAAAAAAAAAAATTAAATTCTAAACTGTTCAACCATGTTGCCAAGAATAATTTAAAGATGCATCTCAGATCCCGCTGGATATCCCAAAGGAACCTGGATGTACCTGCAGCTGCATTAGCTGCTTTCCTCCCTTCCTGTTGCTAGTAAGTCAGTCTGTGTAAAGTACCTAGGGGTCAAGTTCTACCCCATGTGTCAAGGAACACGTGACACCAGGATATTGTGACCAGAAAACAAAACTAACCACAGTGAGTTGCTTGTGTTCATGACACCACAAGCAACACGTAACCACTATGGAGAGACTGCTGGTTCCTAACCCACCTACACAATAGCAGGGAGGGATGCCACCCTGAACTGGAGTGCATGAAGGAACTTCATGCACAAAACAGTGCTACTGTGGACATTATTCACCTTGAAAACCAGATCTTTCAGCATACATTTGACTGTCACTCAAAGTCATAGATATATACAAAGTAATAGGCACATACAAAGCAATACAGGCAAATCGCACCACAAACCTACCTGGTTCTATAACGATTTGGCACTAGAAGAGAAATATAACCTCAGAAAAAGTTGTTCATAGATAATACCCTTTCCTTTCTTCTTCTAGATCTCAGAGTGACCTTTGCAATTCAAGCCATGCCATGGTCATTAAATTAATAAAAGTACATTTTATTACTTCTAATCCTACTTGTAAGAAAGTCAGCCTGAACTCCACCTTAATGTTCACTTCTCCTTGATGTTTCATACCTTACTGAATTTCTGAGGCATTTCAACCTGTTATAAGCAGCTGCTAAACCCACATCCATTCTCCTATAAGCAAACAGCAACTTGAATTAGGTTAATGTACCTGTCAAACTCTGCTGTGACGAATGATATGTTAATGATGTGCATGGAGTTAAATAAATCACTATCCTAACAATAAGGTGACTCAGTTCTTGCACCATTTAATTTTGCTTTACATAGAAAGAACTTGCTGTTCCTGAAAGATACTTAAAGCCAGCTACCAGAGATCTGTGCCAACCAGTCTTCTAAAGTCTGCTGGCCTGAAAGAATGAGCAATTGTTAATCTTGCATTGCTAACAGAATTGCAAATCCCAGCTGATTGTGACTGTGGGAGTGATGCTTCAATCTGTATCCCAGAAAGAGGGCCTGGGGCAGTGGACTTCCCAATTTGCCTTGACTACAAGATGCTCTCTCCTGATGTCACAGCTCTCACTGCTGGCAACCAGGATAGGGGCTAATATTATCCAAAACAGGAGTTTCTTTTCCTTAAAAGTTTCAGTGAACAAAACCTCAACCCAAAAAAAGGCCATAAGCAGGGATTGCTTCCTCTCAGAGCATGCCATGCCATGCCACACCACACCTCAACATCCTAAATTAGGTGATATTACCCACAGCCAGATCACTTTTTCCACAATATTCAGGGAGAATGTGGCTTGTTGGCTGCTTGCTGCAGGCATTTGTTCCACCCACATATTTCTAGTAAAACAGACCTGTGCACCCAGCTCCAGAGAAAAGATTGCTGTGGAAGGTCAATATCATAGGAGCGACTTAGAATCATAGAATCATAGAATAACCAGGTTGGAAGAGACTCACCGGATCATCGAGTCCAGCCATTCCTATCAAAACTTGTCCAACACTGACTTCTAAAATTCAACAACAGTTTCCATATGGATCCTGGTTGGTATCTTCAGTTAGAAGCCAGGAATCATAGAATCATAGAATAACCAGGTTGGAAGAGACCCACCGGATCATCGAGTCCAATACTGCTTTCCTGCTCCCCAAAGAACAAGGCAGCATCTATCACACCTAAACACAATTAAGGTATGTGTTCACATCCCATTCCCACTTGGGAAAAAACAAATGGAGCTTATTAATATCCAGAAAGCCAGCCCAAGAAGTTGTCCAACGCTGCATTATTCTCTAGCATCAGGAGACATGAAAAATTTACATCCTTTGAAACTGGGTCACACATTCCTCTGCCACAACGAAAATTAGCTCATCTGTCCAAAAGGCATATAATGCTCAGGAGGTCTGAGGTTGTTTACTTCTGCTCCAAAGGAGAATTAGGGCCTTGATTCTGCTGTGATGAAGGCTATAAAGTGGTCTCCAGCATGGTTTTAATACATGGACTATTACAGCACAGGGCTTATGATTGTTTACATTTTTGCCTTCCAGTAACCACAGTAAAGCAAAGTGTCTGGTGCCCAGGGAACAGCACTACTGATTCAATGTGGCAGTGGGTCAGCAGGGGTGAGACAGAAAAGCTCTGAAAACTACTCTCTTTGCATGTCTCCTTGCAAAAAATATCTCAGACATCCACAGCCGACATGCTTTCGGTGGTCCACAAGGTCAGCTTTATTCCATCTACTGGAACAATAAATCCCGTCAGAAAAGGATGCCAGCTACCCTCAGAGAGAGCTTCACTGTAATCTTTGGATGCATTTGGCCTTCTACCTCAAGGAGGATAACTGAATTCCAAAGTCTCTAGAGGAAAGTCTGTGGTCAAAGATAGCAAATGAGGCTGGCTGTCTCCATGGCTAGCATCCCATCCTTAAAACAAAAATGTGAACGGCTAATCTTCACAGTATTCCTGTGCTCTCCAGACCCCGTGGAGAGCTGTTCGGTGGTGGTGCTGCAGACCAGTTACTGCTTTCAAACCCAAAAACACTGTTTCCTGAGCTGGATAGAATAG
This sequence comes from Phaenicophaeus curvirostris, assembly GCF_032191515.1. Lineage (NCBI taxonomy): Eukaryota > Metazoa > Chordata > Aves > Cuculiformes > Cuculidae > Phaenicophaeus > Phaenicophaeus curvirostris. Next base: position 1,279,806 of record NC_091400.1, on the reverse strand, counting down.
GTTGCTATTCCTCACAATACAGAAGGAACACAAACTCGGCCACCTTGGAGAGATGGGCTCCAAAAAGGTCAAAGTAAACTACTCCATAATAATAATTACTTCTTTGGTAATTAAAAGGGATAACAATCTCATTTGGGATGAGCTAAAACAATATTTTAAACAGCATCAGTGCATCAGGCACAAGTGGAGGGAATTATACAAAGCAGACAAAATGCAGACCTAAATTTGTTATCTCAGCCTAAATTCCTCTTCAGGCTCAGAGGAAAGACAACAGAAAAAACGATGCATGCCCTTTTGCTGTTCTTGAAATGGAGCTCTTCTCTAAGTTACCAACTCCCCAAATGAAACTCTGATCTCTGAAATCTTCAAGGATAACAGACCTTTAGGACACCGGTTCTGTAGCGCCAATGTGAACAACATCTTTCTCAAATGTGGACCTACCAGACAAATAATATAGGTCATATTACACAAAAAAGAAAACAGATGAGTATGGGCTGGTGGGTTTTATTCCCTTTTTTTTTTTTGTTTTAGAAGGTTCTAGTAAGTCACTTTAAGGGCTGATCTAAAAAACTTCTCCAGCCTGGGGTCATCAGCACATGGAGCTCACCACTCAGCATCAAGTACCTCATGACCTGTCTAAATCCAGGTGATTCTGTGCAGGTTTGTCAATGGAGGGGTACCAGTGGGGTGCTGGCAGGCAAAATGTGAGACTGTGTGAGGCTGAAAAGAGGAAAACATTTTCAAGACCTTTTATTATTATTGTCAAGGGATTGCAGACCATTAAAATGAAAGAAATGACAATGAGAAAAGCACTAAAGCCTAATATAATATCCCATATCTCCAACTGATACGGGAAATATTCAAAGCCCAGAAAACAGATAACCAAGTACTGCCTTTCATGGCATAATGAGTTTATTTATTACTAAACTAGAAGCACCTGTGCATATAGATTAACTGTTCATGCTAGGCCTGTTTACATGTGTATGCAGTTTCATATCTGCCTTCTGGGAAGATGCTATCTGATGTTTGAAGCACTGTAGTTATTTCTACTCTTACTGAAGGAGGAATGACTGATGTGTCCGATAACACCGAACTGGGCACTTCATGGCCTTTCATCATCATCATATCTGGATTCTTCTTATACATTAATACACTTGTTCTCAACTGTTCCATGTGTTCTGAAAAGTATATTTGTTCCTGTTCTACCAATGAGAAGATGAAATATTCAAAGACCCACAGAACAGAGCCTGATGACTGAAATTGCTGCCTGCTGCTCTGTTCTGTAAATGTCAAGTCCCTTTTAAACACCTGCCCTGAAGCCACATGGGAAGTCTGCAGCCAAGCCAGGACCTCAACTCACATCTCCTGAATTCCACAGGATAAGATGACTTCTGAACTCTGCTCGAGTACAGTTGCCAGGTTTTGGAGTAACTGGGTTTCATCCGACATCCCTCACTACCTGTCGAAGACACATCTCAAAATCATCAACAGAATCACAGAATCACAGGATCCCTTGGTTGGAAAAGACCCACAGGATCATCGAGTCCAACCATTCCTATCAAGTCCTTCATCTTCCCAGATGCACCAGCCATGGCTAATACTACAGAATTTTGTTGGTGCCAGCCATCAGCAAAGATTGTGCTGGGCCTCCTAAGGTGAAAGGAATAGTTCTGTGCCATGACTTGTCAAATCATCTTTTTTCTTTATTAACAAGGCAATGGTTTCCTGGGCAGAGAATCCTCTGAATCCAGGATCCAGCCCTGCAAGCTGCCAAGTAGGTGCTCGGTGTTTCCCACTTCTCTGCAGAAGTGAGAGCAGCAAAAGGCATTTATGTGTCCCTTTCCTCAAGAACTTTGCCCATTAATAATGTGCAGCTTGCAGGTTTTTGGAGCAATGCCACAAATTTGGCCTCAAGCACTCTGCTAGCAGAGCAAGCATCTACTAACAGCCAATATATCAGCTGCAGCTCTGAAGTGTCCAGCAGCATTACATCTTCACTTTGCATTTTAATGCTCTACAGCTCAAAAAATAACGCTACCTCTGAAGACAAAGGACAGTTCAGATTCCAAGACTTGCAGACCTCAGCTGCTCTTCAGTCTCCAGTGCCAGCTTTAATAAAGTCCAGTAAGCCATCTCCCCAAAAGAACCTAATGCATGGAAAAATACTTGCTGGTATTGAAAGTTCAATCTGCACCATTTTGTCTAAGGAGTAGAAAATCTAGAAAGCTAGCTACAAGATGTTTTCAGAAACTGTCTTTCAATGCCCTTTCAGATATTAAGTTTAAAGACATTTTCAGTATCTAGATAATTTAATTTATTTCTCCTAAGTGCTGGATTTGGCTAAACTAAGTATACAGACTGATGCCTCAGAACACAGGAACAGTGGCTGGAGGAAAGTGTTTTGGAACAGTTGTTTCCTCATGTGTGATCATAGCTAAGGAGCTCAGCACAAGAGGAACCATTCTGGGCTGTATCTTTGTGAATAACTGCTCGCACAGAAATGGCACTTCAAAGTCCAAACAAGGATCAAACCTATGGATTTTCGGGTCTTTTGCAAAAATATAACCAACTCTGCCCTCAGATGACCTAACAACTTGAGAAAAATCATGGGCAATATTATCTCAATTTTACAGGTGGTGAATTAAGTTGCAGAGAGACCACAGACTGTCTGCAAAGGGAAACTGATTAGAGCAACATATGAATTCACAACTAAGTGTAGCAACATCCCACAGGAAGTTTATTCCAGAATTGTTGTGTCCAGTGAAAGCATTTTCCCAAATAACTGCAGCTTCTTTGCAGACCACTCCTGCTTTATACTGAGCAACCTTCCTGGGGCCTCAGGTACCAAGTCCACATGGCTCCAATTCCTATCCAAGCACTTGGCAGCCATTGAAATTATGCTGGAAACAGACACCTAAATCCCCTTGAGGCTTTGAGCCTAGTGTCTTGCTCTGTGGCACAAAGGAATTCTTGGCAAAACCAGGATTTAGAGGAAAGTCTTTTTTATCTCCCCTTAATGAAATTGGTCCTACAACTCAATAAAAACTTGATCCCTCCTCTTTATCACTTGTATTGCACTTTCTTTCCAAATAGTAGCACTCCGACTGAGCAACTCGTACCATTTACAGCAATTTTAAGCAGACAAGCAGGTACTTCTAATACTCAGTACTTGTATTGTAGTCCTTAAGCTCCCCAACAACCCAGACTTCACAACCCTCAGCACCTCACACTCTTCAGCAAACTGAAACCGACCCACTCTAAGCGATTTGAAGCTATATTCAAATTCATCCACCAACTTCTAAGGTCAGGAATCTCTTAGTCTACTGTTCCACCTTCTTTTGAAACGGAAAAAAAAAGCAGTTTTACAATGCTTTGGCACTCTAAAAGCTTGATAGAACAAAAGTGACTGCCACTGTACCAACAATTGTACACGGAAAGTCTGACTAGTAGAGTCTGCTGCTAAAAACTACGGCACATTTCTGCTAGCGCGATATTAAGACCAGACACACAACAACAGAGACCTCTGTTAGTCTTCTGGAGTTTAAAAGTATACCTAATGGTATATAAGTGTCACAAAACACAAACAGTAAGCACAAGGTTTGCTACAATACGCAGGATTTCAGCTAGATCTATTTGTGTGTTAAGATTATGTCAAAGACACACCAGCTAAACCACATCAAATCCAAAAGAAGAGATCTTTCAGCACCAAAACTCACTGCTGACTTCAAAATCTCCCAATCCTAATTGCCACCACTTTCTCCAGCTTTAATCTAGAACTTCCTCACCACCCTCTTAGAAAATAATTAACCTGAGCACAGCCTAACACACAGAATCAGAGCAGGGACTTCCCAACTTTGATATCAGTACTTCCATGGTAAATTGGAGGAGTCTGATTTTAGAAAGCAGCATTGCCATCTGTGGGCATGTTATTATCACAGCCACACAGAGCAAACGAAGTGCACAAGCCAATGCTCACTAGGTGTCTGATGGTTTTCTCTGTCATATGCAATCAGCAAGCATGCACACAAATTCAATGGCCAATTACTCTGGGTGCTTGGGAAATCAGGTCTGAGTGAAGATCGCAGCAGAAATCCAACTCTGTACCCACATACCACTACCTCATGCATCAGCGAAAGGTGACCCCATTAAAAGGCCAGTCTATTCAGAACAAGGCTAGGTTTTAAAAAGAGCTGCTTAATTTTACTGTCAATAACTGCAGCAGCTAAGATAACAGTAATCAAATCTCATGCTTCAGAATGTGAATTAACTGCCTTCAGGGTCAGAAAGATACCTACTTTGCCTGTGGATATCACCGAAGAACTAGAATAGAGGATTATATGACTCAAACATAACACCCATTTATTGCTCAGTGCCATAAGCAGTATACTGCTTTTAACAGGTAAAATGATCCAGTACAGCCAAATCTCTGCCACAACTTATTAACATCAACTTTTCGTTTCTACTCTCCCACTGTCTCCGTCCTCCTCTGTAACATGATTTTCTTTCGCAGAAGGTCAAATTTTGTTTTCCTAGCTGTTCTGCAACAAATGCATGCATAATTACCTAAGGGCACTTCAAACACGCTTTGATAATTTTTTTGTTTTAATTGGGCCAGCTATCTATTATCAACATTAACACTGAGCGAATATTGAAAACTACAGCTAAAACACTGATTAGCTGCTGTTCGGGTTTTTAATTCCCTAGAAATAGCCGATAGAGCAGCCATTTCCTCTACACACAACCTCCCTGCTGTGCCCCAATGCAACAGAAGATCCAGGCAAAGAGAAATTAAGCAATTAATTGGTTCTTTAAAAAAAAAAAAAAGGAGTCGAGTAAATTATTTAGTACATTGGAAAATTAATAGCAGTAGCCAAAAGACAGGCACAAGGGAAGAAGCATCCACTCCTTTCTAAAGATGCCTGTTGCCCTCTGCTGTTCTCTGGGTTGGCTCCCTACACAGCTCAGTCAATACTCCTCACTCAAGATCTTCTGTCCTCACTCACCACCAGCCTAGAGCTCCACAGCAGTTCAGCCAGGACTGGGCACTTCTCTCTCCCATGCATCTGGAGAAGAGATACAGTCTGGAAAAGTTTTCCTAGTTTTAGTGGCCAAGCCACTGGTAAACTATGAAAGACAAAGAGAACGAGCCCAATGATGCTTTCCTGTTGTCTCTTCAAGCTTACAGCAGTAACCAAGGTAAAACAGTCAATGTCAAACTGCTTAAGTCGCATACAAAGCTGTAATCATGTACACAGCTAGTGAAGTATTGACACAATTTACTCTGGAGCTAAACACACTCAGAAGAAACTAAGAGAATGCTGGAGATGCTCATCTGGTAGACTTTGGAAGAAATCAAGCATACCTCAGCAGATCAGCTCCCCAGATGCTCTTTTCTATAGTTTTCAGATCAGGAAATCTGGCAGTTTGCCCCATTTCTGATTTTTCACTGATCTGCGCATATACCAGTTACACACTTAATCTTCCTCTCACAGAGCCTCCTCATCTGTAAGATAGTGATCATGACACACACCAGCTGGTTTTGGATACCTGTAGAGACACAGAAAGCACAAGGCAGGAGCCAGGCTGCAGCACTTTTCCTGCTGCTGGGGTAACAGTGACATTGCCAGTTATGTTCAGGCAAGCTTAGGCATGGAAATGAGGGCAATAATGAATCTCTTGAATCCTCTTTGGGAGAGATCTGTTTTCAGTTGCATCTCAAACTTTCAGTCTGACCCCAAACAAGTTTCTAAATGTGACCTGGTTCCTAGCAAAATGGAGATTTCCATTCCTGACCCCACTGGTGTATTGGAAGGGTAAGACACCCAAAGGGCTGTGTAACCACGAAGAAAGAAAAACACTCAGAGCAGCAGATTTCAGCTAGGATATAAGCAACAGCATCCCTCATTCTAGACCAGCCTTAGCACATGGTCAGGTCCTAATCAACAAGCTTCTAGATTTGTATAATAGTCACTCAGGGGATAAACTGCTTACATTGTTCCCCTTTCACCATGACCACGCTGCTGGGGGACATGGGTCCCATGCAGCTCATTTCCCAGCTAACAATGTAAGAAACGCAAAGTCTGTCAAGGTAGAGAGGAGAACGATGCAGTCAAACCAGCTGTCACGACCGACTACAAAGAAGTGGCAGCGTGAGATTGCTCTCACCTTAATAAATCTCCCCTGATCCTTTATGCTCAGTGTAATTTATACAACCACACTCCCACGCTGCATAACCTCCTCCTGTCTCCCATTTTCACCACACACAGCCTGCTCGCATCCACAAAGAAATCGCCGTGCATTCATAGGTCAGACGCTGCTGCAAGCCAGTAATACTGCAGAACAGTTCCAATTATGCAAAGAAAATGGACACTGAAATTTCTCTTAGAAGACATCAGAGCATGAGTCTGAATTAAGATTATTTCCATTGCTTAATAACAGTGACAAATCCATCCTGTCACCGGAAACATATTTAGATGCATACAAAAAGGCCTGGAAGGAGGAGATGACGAGTCTTCAGAATTACCTCAACAGCCCCAGAATGGGTTCACTGGGCTTTCTTGAAGCACCTACCTTCAGCGATAAGAAACATAGATGGAAATCAGCAAATGAAAAAACTCTCAGTACTACCAGCAGTGCTACTCGGCCTTTTATACACGGAATGAACCAGGAGGATTAGATTAAAAAGAAGTTTCTTTTACTGGAAGGATCAGCTTCTTGTACAAGAAGCACGTGCAAATAGCATCTCTTCTCAGGAAAGGTCAGGCTGTCCTAAGCGTAGGGTCACACTCCTACCACCTTCCTGTGATAACAGCTCTGAAGAGTAAGGCACTAAAGTGTACCTGCATCAATAAATTCCCAGCTTACAAAAGCCCTAAAACTCAGCAGTTCCCACTGAAAGCATTCTTTGTGCTGCTTGACACACAGACACCTTTCAGGGGCTGGACAAGTTTCCCCATCCACAAGTCTGCCAGCAGCCTACCTTGGTTTGTACGCAAAGATATTAGATGTTGTAGAGCAGGAGTGATGACGCAAGCAGGTCATCCCTCTCTATCCACCACCCAGCAGCGCAGCGAGAGGAAAGCAAGCTTGTCCTTCCATGATTTTCCACAAGAACGCTAAAGGAGGTGTCAGGACAGCAAGACGCAACAGAACAAACCAGCTCATCTGCCATCCACCACTTCCAAGTCTGGGATAAGCCTGGTCCTTCCATGATCTGTTCAAGTAGAGCTTTGAGGGCTTCCTCCTACAGCTCCTTATCTCTTGTTCCACCTTGAAATAAGTCTCATCAGATCATTCAAAGTAAAAAAAAAAGTGGAAGCAAAGTCCAGCAGCTTTGGCTAGGATGAGTTCAGCACCTCATTCTCACACTTCACAGTGATAGCTACCACCATCCTGACCCAGTTTATTGCTGTGCTGCCTCTTGTACAGTGCACAGAGGCTTATTAGCTTTCACTCGGCATAAATTCCTCCTGCTGCTTTCGCTAAGAACAGCCACTGGGATGTGGCACAACACTTTAGAACACCCAAGTATCCTGATGAACTGAGCCAAATATTGTTCACATCAAATACTTCTGAGGTGAAATTTTTCTTCTCTTATCTTCGGTGTTGCTATCAAAATTTATAAGCAGAGAAATTTTGCTTTTTAGATGGCAAATTAGAGAACAATATAGGTAGGTGAAATGATTGCCATACTGTCAGAGGGTTATCCGCACATCTGGACAATCACATGTTGTAAGAATAAAGTGCTGGTGATACAACTGCAGTTTCTACCAAGCTCTGGTGCCAGTAGACATGATATTCTATTTTTTTTCCATTGTTGCTAGAATGAAACCACCCAGGAAATTAGGGAAACCAATCAGAACTCAAAGCTGGGATGCATTCATCTCAGCTAAAGTACAACATCTCTTCCACTCCTCCAAACTACACAAAACTGCAGGCTCCAGAAGAAATCCCAACTGCATGAACAACTCACAGAAGAGCTAGTCTGCATAAAGATCAACAACAGAAATAGCAAGCTTCATTGAAGTGTGTTCAAAAGCTTTAGGGAGCAAAGTCCCCTGGGATGTAGGATACAGATGAAAAAAAATAATAATAATGTCCATTTAGAAACTGTCTTCTGTTGACCCACATTATTCATAAAATAGTTGGGTTCTCTTTGCTTTAGCTCCCATCTGTTACAAACACCCTACAGATTCATTCTTCTCTTTGGGCTTATCCTTTATCAGTGTTCAAGAAACCTTGTTGAGGCCAGGCTTCCTGGACAAGCTGCAACAGCCGCGTTTAGGTGCTGAGGTCACTCCCAGCAGCACAGACTGGCCTTTACAAGCTGCTGGATTGCTGACACTTTGCAAATGTCATCTCCAGGCTTGTGCAGAACTGGATGGTGGGGCAGGCGTGATGGAGCATTACTAGAGAGCACGCACACAAGGAAAAAGAAAAACAATCAATCACTTGCAGCAGAGATTAATAAGAGAGTAGGATTATAAAATACCAGAATTGCTGACAGCTGAAGTGCTTAGGAATATCCGCAAACTTCTGCAGCTCCTGGCAATGACAATTTCTGTGGTGAATCCACCAGTAGCAGCTCAGCTATTGATGCCAGTCACCACGGCTGCTTTGTTCTCCAGCACAGGAAAAACACAAGCCACATGAGCATAGACCGGAAAATTTCACAGACATAGAATCACCAGGTTGGAAAAGACCCACCGGATCATCGATTCCAATCATTCCTATCGAACACTAAACCATGTCCCTCAGCACCTCATCCACCCGTCCTTTAAACCCCTCCAGGGAAAGTGACTCAACCCCCTCCCTGGGCAGCCTCTGCCAGTGCCCAATGACCCTTTCTGTGAAAAGTTTTGTCCTAATGTCCAGCCTGAACCTCCCCTGATGGAGCTTGAGGCCATTCCCTCTTGTCCTGCCCCCTGTCACTTGAGAGAAGAGCCCAGCTCCCTTCTCTCCACATCTTCCTTTCAGGGAGTTGTAGAGAGCAATGAGGTCTCCCCTCAGCCTCCTCTTCTCCAGGCTGAACACCCCCAGCTCTCTCAGCCGTTCCTCATAAGGCCTGTTCTCCAGCCCCCTCACCAGCTTTGTTGCTCTTCTCTGGACTCGCTCCAGAGCCTCAACATCCTTCTTGTGGTGAGGGGCCCAGAACTGAACACAGGATTCAAGGAGCGGTCTCACCAGTGCCAAGTGCAATGTTCCCAGTGCCGAGTTCCCATGTAAAGTCCTAACTACTCTTCTAGTCACATGGAGAGAAAGTAGCGTCATGGACCTGCATGTTTCTATGACTTTCTTGCATTGAAGATATCACCAGCAGCGACAAGAATCTTACAAAGTGCTCCTTGGCATAACTCACCACTGATGATGCTCTGGCCACAGTGCCAAGACCCCAGCTGTGTATTGAACCACCACATCCTGCCCACCTCCTGGAACTCTTACACACGGGGAAATCTGCAAGACTTAAATACTCAAACGAGGGAAACAAACCTCCCTCCATCCATGGCAGAGACAGCAGGACAGCAGTGAGGAGCAGCAGGACACAGAGTGCTTTGAGAGGCAAACATCCACATGATCTCACAAGCCTGCTCTTCACATTTTGCCAGTCAATTACAGTTGACTGAGAACAGCAGGACGTTGAATTAATGTCAATCAAGGGCTGGAACAAAGCAAGGCTTGAAGGGATAACCAGCACAAAGGTATATAGACACTTTTGTTGGCTTTCAAGTTACCAGAAATCCTTCTAAGAGATAAGTACAGCCCTCAGAGGAAATGGGAGCATAACACCTGTGGCACAAGCTGTGCATTTCTCCTGCTTACACTGAAAGGTAGAGTTTCCTCTTGGGAATAACCAGTTGTAAAAGTTTTCTTCTGTTCATTTACAACAGCAAAACAGACATTGCAGAGAAACTCTTCTAGCTGTAGTCCTATAAACTGGAGGCAAAGGACACACAAGGGAAAAAAATTTCCTTCAAAACCATATCTGGCCTTCAAACAAGATGTGGGGTGGCTGTGGAGAAGAGAGCTTAGAGATCTAGGGGTAAGTCTACTCCACAAAAAGAGACTGAATCCCTGGGTCAGGTGGCGAGGAAAAAAGAGGAAACTCTTTTTTCAATTGAGATTAAAGAGGGGGAAAAAAAACAAACAAACTTATTTATAACTCAAAAAAAGGTCAGCGTTAGCCCTTCAGGCAAAGCTGCAGGTGCTATTTCCATATGCTTCATGTACCTTGAACTCCAACTCCGGAAGCTTTCAACCTTTTCTATGAGAGCAAAGACAAACCATGAATATTTCATGTGTTGCCTTCACTTACTTTTAAGTTCCTTGGAAACTATTAAAGTGTAAGCGTAATAGTGTCATCATTTACTTGTCATCTTCCACCTGCTCTTTGCAAAAAAAAGACAAGACTATCTGGGCTCCCATTCAAAGTCAGTGCAAACACTTTGCCCTATTCCTTAAAAACCAAATTTAAGGTTCTTCTGACTAGAGGTGGGCTAATAATGCAAATGCTCCAGATCACCTTCTAGATGTCCAAGGAAATTTTTCCAATTATCACTCTGTTCTGAAGCGAAGAAAATTTTATGTTGTCAACAAGTAGAGCTATTTTGATCTTCATCATCATCTCCTGAAAAAAGCACCTTCTCCCTATGTTTCCAGCAACACTGTTCACCCCAGAACGCCTTGAAAGTCGTCAAGATTGACACACAGAATTATCCAAAAGCACAACATGCATCTTCCAGAAGTTAGAACACACAAGTTGCACGTGCACACAGCAAGAGTATGACCAGACGTGAACTGTTGAAGGACTGAGCCATTGTTATTTAAATTGATCTTAGAAAAATATGGAGACCAGAAATCTGCAACAGTGCCCCACAGGTTTTTTTTAGGAACATAAAAATGGAAGGGTCCTCCTGTGTGCCAAAGTCTTGTAGAAGTGTTATCACCAACTACCTCCCATTAAAAAAATGCTCCATTTCCTTTATGGTACCTCCAAGAATGTCATTACACAGCTTCACTGCCCTGCAGAGAAGCCTTTTTCCCATTTTACCTTTGGCTCATTTGCTAACAGTTAACAGCTGATTGTTCCCGAGCTAACACTGCCCTCTATTTTCAACAGCTTTTTTCCCTCCCCAGCATTTGTGACCTTAATGCATTTAGAGAGAACACGCACTTCTCATCTCTGTCATCCTTTCCATCAATTTTACAAGCTTTTAGTCTCCCCTCATGAGAGGGGATCTCTTTTCCCCAGTCATCTTAGTAGCCCATCTCTGCCCGTCTTGTTTCATTTTCAGTTTTTCTTTCTTGAACGTGGCTGACAAGAATTATACATCATTTTCTAGATGAGATCTTCCTAGTTTATAAATTATAAATTATTGACAGGGGTTAGTTTTGCAAAAGGCACAAATGGGAACAGACTCGCTCAAGCATTCAACACCAGCAAAGATACCCCGTACTCGTGCTGAGGATGACATATAGCTACAGGGATGCTTGAATGGGGCTGGTAGGCAGACACTGACAGCAATACAGGACTGGCCAAGGCATTAAAGTGCTTACGTTAGTCTGGCTACGGACCACTAAAGAGGAAAACAAATCATCAAAACCAATGATGGCAAGACAAGTATTTCCTTCCCCGTGCACATACACACATGCTAAACGTTACAAACCACTTTCAGTCCCCAGGCAGGATTTTTGAAATACAAACACACCTGCCAAGAGGAAGGGGCTGGACCAGATCTCAAGCGAAGTGACATTCCTACATCCCTGGGTTTCATCTGGAACCAAGTGTTGCCAAGCTGACTGCACCAGTTTCCCACAGTGGCTCAACCACATCTGCACACGGACTCACTTGGAACGATCACCAATCTCTAGGAGAGGCTGAACACCCTGAGCTCCAGGAGAACTGTGGCCCTTTCCCCCAGCATCAGAGCTGACCCTGCTGTCCTCACATCTCTTGCGCACTCTGGTTCCAGCAACCTTTCACTAATGAAAGAAAAAACTGTTTTTCCAAGTGCTGTCATAGCTTTACAACTCAAACTCAGGTGCTTCAGCTGCTACAGGAACAAATGAAATACAGCCCCAGCTAAGAAGATGTAATAAAGTACTAATGTAACTTGTAAGCTCAAATCTTTCTCCGTAACCCAGACAACAGTATCAATATTCAGCAAGGAGAATTCAATAGATGGAAAGCTCAGATGCACTCCAGAGATTTGTCCCAAGAGTCAGACTTTTCTGAGAGCAAATTATAGCAATGACTTTCTACCAACATAGTTTAAGACAGGGGAAATCTCTTTAGAAATCAGTGATTTAAAGCAAAATATGCCTCGCAGCCCTTTACCTCCCACTTACTCTCATTTTCCACACATTCCTTAAAGTAAAAGGATGAGGAAAAAAACTTTATTCCGAAACAGAAAACATCCAATACATATAAAATACACCCTTACATATGCATACACACAAACATGGATAAAAATAAAGGTTCAAATAAAGAAGTCTCAGAAAAAAAAAAAAAAGAAAAAAAAAGAAAGGAAAGAAAAAACAGTCCTAAAACAAGAAGGTGGAAAAAAACTCATTTCTAAAGAAAAATAATTATTTGACAAAGGAACTACAGAATTTGAGGTGCAATAGGCAAACTGCACCAAGCCCACCACAGAGCCGATATTTAGTCTCTGCTGATATTTCAAAGTTCACTCACTGTTCTCTTGAAAATGAGGAGACTATCACATCAACTGCAGTAACTGGCCAGGAATATAGAGACTCAATATTATCGGGGGGTAAGGGGGCTAAGTTCTAAAAATTCTGTATTTCAGTAAAATAAATGAGTATTGGCCTCCCCAGGTGGCTTATGTCTTTACTCCATTTGCCAGTCCTAGTAGCAGTGATCCAGAGTTAGACTGGCCTTTGGTTTGGATCAGTGGGGCTGCTACGTGGCATCGTTAGGCTCTAGCAGTCAGTCTTTCTTTACTCAACACAAGCTTTACAGTGGGCTGCCCACCCTTAGCCTCAAAGGGGAAATCAAGGCACTGTTCTTCCTTGTGTTCTTCTTTGAGTTGCAGGGGAAGAAGAACTCCCACTGCCTCTCTGACTGCTGAGAACAACAAAGCTAACAACACCTCACCCCTACAGGTTCCAAGCTCTTGACCCCCAAGAGCAGAGCACAGCACAACCCCAGAAAGCCACACAAACTTTTCTCCTTACGTTAAAATACCACTGCCAAGTTACAGCATTACATACAGAGCTGAAGCATCATACCCCTGAGCTTGTACCAGACTAGGATAAAGAAGAAACTTCCCTGCAGTGAGTGTTATCACACAGATGCCAAGCATTTTTCTGAAACATCTGCTATTTGTCACAACGTATGGGACTGCACACTTCATTCTTCTGATCCCCCACCTCAGCCCACACCTTGATGCCTCATACTCTCCAAGCCGTGAGTCACTGAAAGGTGACAGGGGATGCTCTTACACGCATTAACAGAGCACGTCTTCACCTCCAGGAGAGGGCTGCGGTGGTATATCCTCCCTAGCCAGAAAACTGCATTCTCCCATCCGTACCTGCAATAAAGGGCTTAGCAACAGAAACATACCCAGGTGACAACACTGCTGATGATAGATGAGGTGAGCAGAATCTATCTTCTTCCTACAGCTATATTAGCTCTGCAGAGCTCGCAGGAGCAAACACTGCATTTTCACAGCAAAGGAAAGAGTCAAGGACACAACTGGAAATGTGTGTCTATTGAATAAGAGGGTGCTGTGTGCACTTAAGCATTCTGCTATAGCCAAGCCATGCTACAGGCAGATTTAAAGCAAAATTTAACACATCACACTGGAAAAGACACCTGGGATCTAGAATACTTAGATTTAACACCCTCCAGTCCCATCATTGCCCCTTCTGTACATTTATTACCCTTTCCTTCCCTAGACTGTGCTCATTTTTACTATATAGGTCATAGGTCTTTTAAATAGGAATGGACTCCAACAAAAAATTAAATACAAGGATGGCCAAAAGCCAACAGAAGAATCCCATTTGCCCACTTCTTTCATTTCTCTCCTACTTATCCACTGCCCCTGGAGCAAGGATGATAAGTTAGGTTGTCTTTAGGTTGGTCCAAATCACCATAGTCAGATTCAGCCCTGGTCACTAATGGCATTATGCAGAACTCCTTGGCTTCAGTCTCCTGCCATGACAAGAAGCAAAACATGGAAGAAACTTTTATAACCAGACTCACTACTCCCTTAAAAACAAATTACCCGGTTCCCTCCCAACAATAGAGAAGAGAAGCATATCCTCTCCAAGTCATTTCCCTCAAGTAGCCTGATGTTCAGGCTAGATTAGTCAATAAAGTATGTCCAGGCAGTGTGTCTAATTGGAACTAGTCCAGCTGACAGCAATGCAGAGAGCTACCTTTGCAAAGTGGTTAATTACTACAGAGAATTTAATGAAGTTTCAAAAGACCTAAACCCTTCTTCCTATCAATAAGGACCTGGGTTCATTACATGCCACCATTATCCAATTAGAAGTAGTGCTTTACAAGGCTGGCTTCAGCCTCATCTTTGCATGCTAAAGAACAGCTATCAATCTGCATCTTTGCCCCTGTAAAAGAGAAAGGAGATACTGTCACCATGACCACATCTCTACTCTGCCCTCCACAATGGAATGCGCTTGCAATCTCAGTGTTATGCTGTGGATTTCTTTCCTCCTTTTCCAAAGAAACCCAATGACTAAAAACTTTAAGTCAAGCTAGTGCTGAGGGAGATAGACAGACAGTCCCAGAGACTAGCAGCCACTGAGTAGCTCCATCCTAACAGATTCACCTTCTCCAGCAATGTCCAGTCTGCATGCCCAACGAAGGTCTAGAGAAGCAGTCCAGAACAGTTAAAGGGCTGCTGAAAACATTTGCAGTTGATTTTGAGTCTCCTTTCCTCCTTTCCATTTTGTATTCTTTTCTCTTTCTTTGGACCAGTGGGATAAAGTATTCAAATCAATGCATCATTCGCTCACCCTGGCAGCTCCCACCATCTAGAATGATAAGGGCACCCAGTAGCACTGTCATAGATAAGGGTCCCTTTCTGCTGTTCCCACTGCAAAGCCCCATCCTTAACCCTGCCCAGGGTTACAGTTTGGTGGAAAAAAATTAGCTTTTGCCAAAACCCAGCATGCAAGCTTTCAGAGAAGCAGTGAAAATGGGTTGTTTGGGGGGTTCTTTTTAAAATGGACTTATTTCCATTCAGCCCTGTTATAGAAGTTGCAGAAGCAGGAAAAGCAAAGATGCAGGTTCTGATCGCTCCATTTACATTTCTATAACTCATACTCAGTTCTCATTAGAAGAAAGAACCCAGCAGCTAGCTCACAGCAAGGACTGATGCTTTGGATAACTGATGAAAAATCACAAAGCACAGACAAGTCTGCAATTTTAAGTTCTCTTCACTGCATAGCACTTGCTTATTTAGATCATGTAAAGCTTTCTTTGCTAAATACACTATTTCAGATCACACTGCAGGGTATTTTTCTTTTACCTGTAGTCCATCTTATTAAAGATAGAGTTGATATGCTGAGTTTTTCTAGGATCGAGGAATTTCTGATACATTTTCATTTTGAAAGGAAAATATTATATTCTCTTACAGTTCCTTTCAGTAAGTCACAATTTATTTTCTGCAGCTACCTCAGAGACAAAACAAAGAAATCAAATGTTTAAATTGTCCACAGAACCTATGCATAGGACCTTATAAAAAGGTGAAGGGGGAGGAGGAGGGAAGAGAGTAAAAATCACCACTGCCTTTTGTGAGATAGAATAGGACAAAAACTGGTGGGGAAAGAGATGTAATTCAAGAGCCTCTGGGGTATATTGCAGAAAGCAAGAAAGAAATTGCAAGCAATAAATAAATCGCTGACAACATCCCTTTTAAGCCACAAAAAAAAAAAATCAGGGTTCATATGTTCAACATGAACATTAAGTACAGCTGTGTTGCCTGGGTGGCTATAAAACCAGCCATACCACTGGTCTTCCCTCCTCCCTGCCCCACAGTTTCTGAATGAGTTACCCACCACGGCAGTAGAAGAATCTGGCTGAAACCGATCACAGGATCATACTTCTAGGTTTCCTACTGGTCAATTATGAATCAATGTGCTGCTATTAGTTCCAAGATCAAAACCAGAAGCCAAATGCTACTCCTTAGCAGGACAGCTAAGTTGTCTTTTAATCATCCTTCAGACAGAAGGACTTGGCAGAAAACAGAACAGGCACATGATTAGTGATATTTTCTTTAGAGATGCAGAGAGATTGACATAGCTTTTGGGGAAGGATGGGAAGGAGCAGAATGAGGACAGGCTAGATCATTACATTTGGGACATGGAAGCATCATCTGAAGGGATAAAGTGGAGAAACCCCACAGATGGGTCCCAGCTGGTGAGTCTGCACACATGCACAGCACTTTGCAGAGACATAAGCTCACATAAGCATTCTGTCTACAGCAGGACAGAGTGGCATTTGTGCCAATAAAAATCCTTTCTGTACCATTCCACTACGACCCCTCTATAACAGCATCAACATAGCTGGGCAGCTACCAGCTTCTTCAAGAGCTAGGTCTCTACACAGGACATGCGTGCCCAGAAAAATGAATTGGTTTTCACAGAAACTAAGAGACATTCGATAGATCAAAGCTCTATCAGTTAAATAGCAGAGACCCACAACTATGCTGTAATCCTACTTTTGCATAGCAGACAAGGCTCTCTAATACCCAGTCTCTTTAATCCCTTTAATTTCTGTTCTTACAGTTGTTCTTTGTCCAGGGAACAAAGTCTGATCTAATTATAGATTTATACTTATATAACAATGCTGAAGAGGTGGTGCAATTTATTAGTGGATTTATTATTAACCAAGTGGACTAAAACAACCTCCACTGTGAAGGTAGTTTACCAGGATGAGGATGCATCAGCAGAATTGAATCTATGTAGGCAGGAGGGGCTGGCAGAGCGGAGGAGGGATGTAGTGAGTCACTCACAGCACTTACAAGAGGCAGGTTTTCTGTTTTCTCTTTACCCAATCACTAGGGTTAACCAAGAGCAGGCAGGCTACAGAGAGGATGAAGAAACCCCATATGGCATTAGCAGAAGACAAAGTTAACATCGCACTCCAAGCAGATTGCAGGTCCAAGCAGGAACAGAAAACAATAGCGGGAGTTCCAGCCCTTCCCTAGACTGCTGGGCTAAGCCATTGCTCTGCCCACAACATCTGCAGCAGCCTGTCCTTTCCATGGTATCTCCTTTCATGGACCAGTGCCCATAAAAGAACATTGGCTGGATGAGAACAAATAAGATTTCTAACAGAAGCAAAACACAAAGTCTGAGTAAGGAATTACTGGGGTATCTTACAGGGTCACTGTCATTCCCAATAGGACACTCCAGCTGATACCTCTGCTGGACAGAGTCTAAACTTCAAACAGAATTTTAAGCCTCCTCTACGTGCCCTGCTACATGAGATCACACCACTGTGGCTGCATAGTGCCAGCAGAGACCCTCACTCTATACATTACTGGGGAGGACCTCATTCCCTATGGCTCTTTTGAACACAAGGTGGTGCCAGGTGGGATGCTCCCAACAGCTTCTTACTCCAGCCCCACACTGACTGAGTAAATTAGAGACAACAGACTGAGCAGATGAGAGAGGCAGAAAGTACCACAGAAGAGTAAAGAAGCTACTAGACTGCAAATTGTTCAGATCAAAGCATAAAGCCTTAATCAGGAAGAAGAGAAGTAGTAGGGAAAGAGTCACCCAAGAAAATCAGAGTGACAAAGGCGCCATATGAACCCTCATCAGGAAAAACCACTCAAACACATCCCACTATGTCTTCTCCTCTTATCAACCAGCAACATTTTGATTGTCTCATTTTAAAGCTGAACCTTTAAAACAAATTATAACAAAGCTTATGCGAGGTTAATCACTCTCCGTTTCTTCTGGTATTCATTGTAATAGTGCTAATTACAGTAAACACATTTAAAATTAATGTGCATGTCATACGAGTGTATCAATTGCATTCTAATTTACCGTTGATTAAAGTCCACAGGATGAACGTGCTTTCAATAATAAAGAGCTCTGACATAACTTCACCCACCTCTGCCTGTCAGATTGCTTCTGCAGCCAGGTGGAAGGTCGTGATGGATAAGACCAATGGAGAGGGCAACGTGCAAGCCATCAACAGTGAGTTACAGATCCAGACAAACTCTGAGCCTACAACACATGGTGAGGATGAGCCTTCTAGCAGTGCTAAGCCATCTCTAGTGCCTGTCATTTTGGAAACAGCCTCACAATTCGAGAGCACTACACCACAATATTATTTTAGATTTTCTTGCAAGTATGCAAGATTTCATTTTCACTAACACAGCCAGTTTGTGTAAATAGCCATTACTACTCACTTCTACCCCCACGAGGCACAATTCCTTGCAAGCATGTATCAGCACAGATAGGGTCACAATGAGGCATAACCCCAGCAAGAGCATCAGGAACCTTCACCAGGGTCAGAGGCCAAGCTACGTTTTTGCCAATACCAGATGCAAACAGAATGGAGCATATTGACTAAAGAGGGCTTAAGCTGAGCTGCTGTAGCTGCTAAGGTAAAATTCCTGCAGCTCTAAAACGTTCCCTTCCCCAGACCACTTGTTGTGCCCATTTGCTTATTACAGCAAAAATAGAGAGTGCTCCTGAGCCACCCAGACCTAACTTACAGACTCAAATATTTTTTAAGATAATATGTTAAGATAATATGTTAAGATATGAAACATAACCGATGCTAGATTTGCAGCATTCATACCACATCTCTTTCAGAGCACATTGCCAACCTAACTTGAGTGAGGAGCAACTATGAAGATGACACAGCTTCACTTCTGCTCTCTCTGCTACAAGCACAACACCCACTGAAGGAATGATGAGACAGATGCCACTGGCTTCAGTGAACACTGGTACTTATCTCTCCAGAACTCAGCAGACAAAAAGGATGGACACAATTTAGCACTGAAAACTCAGATGAGAGGTAGCAAGTGATTACAACAGTGTAATTCGGTGGTGCCCCATCCCAAGAACATGCCTACAGTCAGATTTGGTCAGGCAGCAAAAGAGGAAAGCTGAACAAGCTATTGCTGAGGAACAGTTTTTACCAATTTTTATGTAATCATCAGGAAACTTAACAAACTGCTAAAAATTTAGTCCAATAGTATTACCCTATCTCCCCAGATAAGCTGAAGATCTGGCCCTGTTCTTGCTCCAGCATCTGTTGATGTAATCTTTCTTAAAATACTTCCAATGCACACATTTCTGTCTACAAGTGCACAAAAATTGCAAATTTATATGAATTTTTGAGTACAGTTGTGGACAGATTGATCTGAACTCTTCTCAGGGACCCTGAATCTAACATTAGGCCTTGACCAATAAGACACCAAACCAATGCCAAATGACCTATGAAGCTAATTCAAATTAAACAGCATATCAAACGTTTGTGTGCAGGATTTCATGAGTGAGCCACGGACAAAGAATGAGTCATAAGGGACACATAAGAGATAGTTTTGAAGAATGAGTAAACCTGAGAAAAATCCCAGATTGCCAATGAACAACGTGCAAGTACAAAAATGCGTTCAATTTACAAAATAAGTTAATTGCTAGGAATTAGTCAGATGGCTCTAGCCACATCGACATATCTATTGTGGGCTCCTGCTGCAGAATATGTGTCACAGTTGAGCAATTTGAATCTCTGTTAAAGGTGTCTCTGACTTTAATGAGAGTTACTGTAATGTATATCAACAACATACTCTGGAGATAATTCCCCAAAAGAAAATCTAATGCCATGAAAATAAAGCTGTTTTATCTTCTCCAATGGAGGACACCTCCCTGGGCACCTCTACCTCTCACACCCACTGCGGGTCTACCAGGGAGACCGCACACCAATCCATATCCTCCTCATAACTCTGCACCAGGAGAAACACAGAAGTGCTGATTCCTATCGACCACTGTCCACAAGCTCATCATTAATTAGAGATGGGTCTTTTCCAACCTGGTAATTCTATGATTCTATGAAATAACAAGGCCTTGGCCAGCTCAAAGAACACAGCCACTCCTTCATTTGCCCCTGCAGCTGCTGAAATACTCTCAGTCCCTTCCTAATAATCATGAGAGGGACCCCACAACTCCTTTCCACTGAAAAAATATGTCAGTTCTTCTCCTGTCCCTTTAAGAAAATCATTTGTTCACACATGTTGCTTAGTCACCAAATCACACAGTCCCATTTACCCCACTACAGGTGGGTTCCCAGATAGTTTCAGTAGCATGAACAAAGGCAGAGGCTTCTGTAGTCCTCTTGCATCCAAACCTGTAACCCCCTGCCTACCTGAAACCAAGATCTCCCCAAAGCACTGGAGCCCCTCACAGCAAGGAGCAATATTTCTGAAGAATGAAACCCAACACTGCTTCAACAAAAACAGGCATCTTCCAACATTTGACACACATTTGCTGTTTCTTTTCCCACTCCTGAGCCACCCAATAAAACCCGGCATTGATAAATACACAATTTCTCTGCAACATTAATTTTTTTGGAATGTATAAGGGCACAATTTTACCTTACAATCATTCTGCCTGCAAATCCCACTTAAGAGGTTCTCACTGTGTTCACTTCCACCCTCTCAACAGTGACTTACCACCCCCACAAACATTCCTGGGACTAAGCTTTGATTTAGGTTCCACTCAGCCTCCCTACTTTTAAGCTTTGCTTTTGATCTGAGTGCCGTCAATTCATGACAAGTACAGTCCCACAAACAGTGGAATTGACACAATTGAGGGGAACAACACCCAGACAGAGGGATTTTGGAAAGGGCAGGAGTCTCCTAAGTCAGCTTTGCCACTCAAAGAATCATATTCCCCCAATTCCATGTTTCTGAGCCCTTTTATATCTAACAGTCCCCAACTGAGCCTTCTTGGAAGAAACCCAAGCCCAATTCATGGAATAGATTATTACAATGGCTTTTGCTTACACATCTGAAGAAAATTCACTTTCATTTCCAAACATGCCTTTACTACCCTTATTTTCTGCATAGTTTTTTCCAACCTGCATGTGGGGGGTATATATGTGTGTCTATGATTGTACAGTTTTTCTTTCTAAGTTGAAATCATATTTAGTGATATACAGCTCATTAACAGTACACTGACCACCAGCCAAGGAACACTGTTCTAATTCATTAATTTCTTAAAGCCACCACTCACTGACCTCAGTTCTTCCAAGCACGTTATCTGTCTCAGGATAAACACAGGTTTTATGACTATCTGCAGTCACATCAGAGACAGATGAACATCCCCTACCTGCAGGATTAAACTAAAGCCTTCCAAGTAATCCCTCTCTGTGTGCCAGCACTGGCACCCTTCTCCCACAAGACTCACCAATCAATTTAATATCAAATTAAATCCCAAATAAGTAATAAACTAGCTAAAGGCTCCCATGACTTAATGGTAGGAAACCTAGTCAACATTCTATATCCTACATTCGCTAACATACCAGTCAGTCTGGAAAGGATTATTAACATATAACAGTTATTAACATACAAGAGGGAAGAGTATTTATACCTTTTTGGACCAGATACTGAAACTGTTCCACCTGACAGCCATACATAGAATCATAGAATAACCAGGTTGGAAGAGACCCACCGGATCATCGAGTCCAACCAACATCTCTAGTAGGACTAGGACACAGTTCTGAAAACAGCTAAAATAATAGCAATCTTATACCCCTCCTGCCCAAGCAAGGTCTGGAAGTAGATCTGGTGGGGTTGAGAAAGCTGAAAAATACCTGAAAAGCCAAATAAAACCAAGACAAACTCACTACCCCCATCACACCTGCTGAAAAAGTAGAAGCAGATCCGCAACCAGAAAGCACTCATGTAATTACAGAGCAACACTTCCTAAAATCAAAAGAATGTATCTGCATTTAACCAGCTCTGAGCCGTACTGCAAGTGAAACATAACAACTGAATTGCTTCTCTGAAACTCTGGAGCTCTCTAGTAGCTTTCCTTGCAGCCTGTGATGGGTCACGACAGGCAGGATGGATAACACAAAAACCACCTGTGGTTGCCAGAACATCGAGTAACAACCTCCAAATAACTTCTAAACAATGTTCAGTAGCACTCAAAGCTTCAAATAAGAACATATCACAATGTAGCAGTGACATTTTGGCTTGAAAGACCACAGGCCTTCCAGTCACTGCTGAGACACAGATGAATGGAAGCAGCAGGAAGTCTCCTTTTTCTTTCTCTCCTCCCCTCCACCCCACATTCCCATCAACTCTTGGCTACCTACCACTAGAAGTGGGCTACCATGAGACAGATCATACTCACACTCGGTAGGGAACACCATAGCAATATCATCCAGAGATGCTTCAGATGAAAAAGCACTAGTGGAAGATCTATAAAGGCAGACAGGAAGGATAGCTTTGAAATATAAGCTGAACATAAGTAAAGAGCCACTAAACAGCCACCAAAAAGAGAAGTCATAGCCCCTTAACCACCCCCAGCTACCCATTCCCACTGCAAATCTTGTGCCAGTGCTGATTAGCTGGGTGATAAATTCGGGGAGAGTAAAAGGTTGCTGAAAACTAGACAGACAAGTCTGGGGGTCTTGAGTTCCCCACCTGATGGATCAGCTCCTTGGCTAACGCTGCAGCAAATGCGCTGCTATAGCCCAGCAGAGGCCATGGGAACAGGCAGCAGCAGAACCAAACACAAGAGTCTCTGCTGGAAGCAGAGAAGAGAGTCAGATGGAAACACAGTGTGGCTAAAATCGTTGACTTTTCCACTTAATAAATGCTCCTGTCATGGAGTCTTCTACTAAATTGTCCATAACATTCCCAAATGCATCATTCTGCAAGGTGGCAAAGGCTATTACTGTCACGTTATCACCATGTAACCAACAGGACTAAAATCCAGTCCATCCTAAAAAACTTCCAGATAGACATTAGATTAAAATAACCTGTGTTTTGCAGAAGTTTAGTAAATATATGGCTTGCAGTCACTGCCAAATATAATGGAGTGGCAATGGGACAGCATTACTCATTCTTCTTTCGAGTCCTTTGCTGTAATGCCTTATGAATACATTTGCCCAAACCCAAGATGTTTTATGTGAGGGATTTCTAAAAGGGATACAACACGTAATAAACTGCTGAACAGGCTGCTGGAAGGGCTAAGGTTAGAGAAAGCTTAAGTGATCAATAAATATGAGGAGTTACAAAGCACAGAAAGCACTCAAACACTTCAGTACCTAAATATTAGAGGCTTTCTATGATTTTCCTTCCAAACATCTTTCTAATAGCATAAGCCTTTAACCAAGAGCAAACATTTCTCTGCCCTTTTGATCTAAACATGTTGTCCTTTTTCCAGCTATGAAAAAAATAAAGTGGTTTCCCCAACTGAATACAAAAGAGCACTTTTGTTAAATATTATTAAAGAAAAAACAAAACAAAACAAAACTACAAAACAGAAAACCAACCTGCACTAAAAATAAACACAGCATTTTTAACATGTTTTCACTTCCTCACACTTTCTTCCCCTACATAACTTAATTAGAACAGGTCAAAGAAATTAAGGAAAAGAATGAAGAAGTCACAAATAACTCAAATGCATACAAATAATGAACAGTTGGTGAAATTAGTGTACATTTACCAATCAGACCTTTTAAAGCTCCTTCTGCCTGTAGAAGGATAGCTTCTTTTTAAGAATAACAAAATGAGAGCAAAGAACTCAAAGGAGTTCCCCTCAACTGCCTTAAAACTAAACTATAGGACAACAAAAACAGTAAAAAAAAAAAAAAACAAAACCAACAAAACCAAAAACCTATCATCTCACTGAGTAAGGACAACTGCAAACCATAAAACTTCCCATCAGGGTCTTTGTGTATCTTGGAATGCTATGTCTTAAAGATCGGAAGTCCCAAGATCATATATGGCTGATGTCTAATCACCAAAACATAGAGCTTCCCAGAGCAGCAAGGTGACAAAATTCATTTGTGTTTCTTCTTTTCCTTTGGAAAAACGGGAAGCTGAGTAAGAGGCAGAAGACCTGCTCCTGACTGCATGACAGGTCGACAGCAATACAAAAGAGAAATGAATGCTCAAAAACCTTCATGAACTAGTTCAGGTCCCTGGCTACTCCCTCTACAAGGTGTCATACAATATTATGTGCCCCGGTGGGAGCATCCGTTCCATCAAAGCTTTGAATACCAGGGGTCCAAGTAGAGAATCAAAGTCTGGAAGAGTTTACAAAATTTCCAGGGAGAAACAACCTCGTCATCCAGCAGGAGACAATTCACTTTCCCTCATGCCTGGCCATCTTCCTAAGGCTTGTGGTGTGCAACGGGGAGTGTGCATGAAGGGCTGTGAAAGAACGAGACAGGGCAGGGAATCACCATCTTCTCCAACAGGCGCTCATCAAGAACACCAAGTAAACTGCACTTGCAGTGATCTCATTTTCTGTCATTACTCCATCAGACAGTAACAATTTAGCCCCACAGCCCTAACTCCACTCTATAGAATATAACTCAAATGAGTAAATGAAGAGCCAAGTAATGAAGGACCATCAGTTCTAGTCTCCAGCCAGCACATGTCCAGGGAAC
Source organism: Phaenicophaeus curvirostris (assembly GCF_032191515.1). Taxonomy (NCBI): domain Eukaryota; kingdom Metazoa; phylum Chordata; class Aves; order Cuculiformes; family Cuculidae; genus Phaenicophaeus; species Phaenicophaeus curvirostris. The sequence goes on along the minus strand of NC_091400.1, from coordinate 1,255,175 downwards.
ACGCTTCCAAGGAACAGATGCTTCAGGGAGCAGGAATACAACTGTTCTTTTCAATTGCCTCCCTAAACCTCCATCAAAGGAAAGGATCAATAAAGCACAGGGTACAGGATTAGGTTTCACTCGGGCTTTGGTATCTAAATCCATCACTCCAAGCAGAGGGTTATGGGTTCCACACATGCCTGTGTGCATGCACACATAGGTCTGTGTCTCATATCTGGTTAAAAAAAACAAACAAACAACAAAAACAACAACGGTGCAAGAAAAACAATAGCTTCAGTCAGCCTGAATTCATCCATTTCTATTTAAGAAGGATTTTGATATTTCTCTGAAGAACTTTTTGCAGATCTCTTTGCTTGAATCTAGATAAAGAAGCCTAGCTTTCTACAGCTAATTGACTCAACACCTTAAGTCTCTGGAAACCAAGAGTCTCACGCGAGCCTCCAGGATTAAAGCCTTCCTCAAGGATTCACCCTGAAGAGAGGTCATTTCTACTTTTCTCCATGTAGCAAAAGGTGTCTCAGTACATGCTGTCAGTTCTGTGCAGTCAAGATCAACAGCAAGATCACAAGGGAATCGCCAAGAGCCCCCTGAAAACATTTTATTTTCATTTCTGTTTTCCATCTTCTGTTGCTATTAACCATCTTTATGTCAGTGATGCCTCTTGTGACAGCTCATCAAAATCAAGTATCTATAGCTTATTATAGCTGTGATGATTGTGAACTTTAGGGAATAATGACAAGATTGGTAACTTTAAGGAAATAAAAAGGCTATACGGTGATAAATTTAACTTGTAATGCTGTAAGGCACATGTAAAATTCAATGTGTAACCATATGAGAAAAATATTTACTCCTAAGAGCTTTGGTGCAAGCAAAAGGAAACCAGAAGCATAACTGCAATCTGCTGGCTGTAGCAGGAGCCAGTCAGTAGAATCTCTGCAATCTCAAGCAATCTATATGGGTCACACAGAATAACCATCTCATTATCTTTCTACAAATCACTAATTCTACCAAGTGCCAAGGTTAACAAGGTTTCTGTCAATATCACCGGTTTGGCACACAGGAATTCAATACTCAGAGAATCAACCTCCGCACCAGCATTACTGAATCACATGAGAAATAAGTTGTGAACACCTCCTTTCCCCTCCTCCTACTACCAGGTGATCCCCAACCTACATGCATGCTGTAACTACAGTTGTTAGAATTTTATGACAGCTTCCCCCAAGAAAAAAAAAACCCAACAACTGAACATAATTTGCCAAAGCACATGTATTTCAGTGAGCCTTCTGCTGAAACGTAAACCATCCTCCCTGTCCCCGGCCCACTGCCAGGAGAAATCAACTGCATATGGCACAACGCATGACGTAGCAAAGTCTTCAGAGCTTGAACTATTCAGACTTCCAACATGCACAGCTCCCAGGTCATGCACTTTGCAAACCTGAAGCATGTTAGAGCCCTCAGAGAGAGATATCAGCTGGCCCCTAACCCATTGCAACCTGGGGAATGAAGATACTGCAGGTTCTAGCACAATGGCATGGCAAGGCTTCCCCAGAGCTCACCCAGTAATGTAGAGATATTCCTTCTGCAAAATTAGCATCAACAGCACAATAAAGGATTTTTAGAGAAGTCCCTGGAAAGCTTTTTTTTTAATCGTATGGTTATTCCCTCTTAATGAATCATCTTTATTCTCCCAAAGCCTGAAGAATCAAGTCTTTAGGCTCTTTACATCAGAGATTACATTGGCCATAGTTGGAGCAAGTAACAAAAACTTGTAAGCAAGTTATTTCATTCTGATGCAGACATCTTCACAAACAAAAAAAAGAGAAAATATGGAATGCTCCCAATATGGCAACAGAATGATCCCTAAAATGGCAAGTTTTTCTAACTTCCCTCAAAGCATCAGTTAGTTTCACAACAATACAAGTAGACAACAAAATCCAGTTTTCAGGATATCAGTCACCAAACTCTCCAAACCAAACAAATTCCTTCTTTGCTTATTTTAACTGCAAACATGCTATAAGAAGAGCAAGTACAGCTCACTACAGCTGCCACACTCCAGATTGGAAAATAGTCTCATGTTTCGCTAAGTGCAACTTTTTCCCCACACCTACGTGGCCAGTTAACAAACCAGTTTCCAGACTTGGAGTCAAAGAAGGATTCTCAACTCTGCCACCTTCAGTTACCATGAAACAGCCACAGCAAACTGAGAAACTCTCATTTTGTGGATCAGTAGGGTTCCATGAGCAGTTACTGTATCTTGAAGACCACAGCTGTCTGGAAAATCAGTTTGGAAAACACGAAGGGCAAGTGGTTAAACTTAGCACAAATGTTAATTAACTAATACGAGAACCTATTTCCCTTCACATTGAGTTAAGGCAAGGTTGCTCCAGCAAAAATCATTTACTTTGTCTCTGCTGAGGGATGGTAGCATTTTAAATCATTGAAATCTTATTGCAAGACCACATCTTAGAACCCCTAAAGCCTCAATGTTCAATAACCAAATCATTTGCTAAATCAAAGATCAGGGAAATTGTCTTCCTTTGGGGAACTATTACAATGAAATAGCAAGAACATAACTATATGACCATCATTTAGAGTCGAGGAAATCAGAACTATTTGACTTGTTTCCCTGAGACTCTTTTAATGCTAAGTGTCTTCCCTTCTTGCAGCTGCCTGATCCCTGTGGGCACAGTGGAATCCAAATGGTCACAGAGAATTGCAAGATAATGACAATCATAGGCAGTCACCAATTTGTGACAGTATTAATGTCAAAAGCCCTTGTTACTAGCAAAGAGAGAAAAAGCAAGAGATATTCAGCACTTCATAAAAGTTGCTGGGTTTGGGATTTTGTTTTTCTTTTATTTTTTAATTGAATCAGAGTGTTACATTGCTGCAGCCACCACTGTTTAGGACATTAATAGAATGTGGCTCATCAGAAACACCTCAAAGCAATTAAAGAAAATTTTGATAAACCAAAGAAATGAGATTAGTGCCTCCAGAAATCAATCTTCAAACTGCAGCAAGAGAGATATATCAGAATAATGAACCAACATCACAGCACTGTATATCAAAGTAATATAGACACCAAAAACATCACACATGCAGGCATGTCTTAGATCATTCCTATGCATAAAAGCAGCTGGCAAGAGTCTAGGGACTTGTTTCTTCTGCCCCACCCACCTACAAGCGGTCAGAGAAAATGCAAACTACAGGAGAATTCTGGTTTGTGAGGAGAGGAGAGAGGTTCCTCTGACTCACTCTCTAGAGTGGGTCTCAACGCATTGGATGTACCTGAATCAGTGTCCTCATTGCTCTCTGGCATCGTAAAGATAAAGACTGAGGAGTTTGGGGAGGAAAAGAGAAGGAAAGTAGCAGGCTGCAAGATGTCAGTTAGCCCACAGACTCTGAAGCACACAATTCTGTTACCCAGAATACAGATATTTTTTCAGTGTTACTCTCCTGCTCATTATCTCAGAATCTCTTTTTTTTGTGTCTTTTCCCTATAGCTCTTCAGAGGAAACAGTTACTTCTTGAACAAGAGAGACCAAGTCAGTTTTACAGAAGCCTCACTAACTTCTAATGGGAATAAACCTTCTCCAGGTGTAGTTGTGAAATCTTTCCCACAAAGGGACTTATTCCATTCCAGCAGGCTCAAACATTTGAAGAACTAGCCTATGATTCTATGACACATTTGGAGTTTGTCAGTGTTACTTAGCACCAGTTCAGCAAACAACTCAGACTTCAGAAACAAAACAAGTTTTACTCTGAACCGAAGCAAAGAACTTGCTATTTATTTAAAGACATAGCGAAGAACTACAAGAGGGGAAAACAAACAAGCAAATTACTAATTGTTTGTTCTCTAGGTAATTAACCCAGAAGCATACCTGAAACTATGCATTTTTTTTTCAAAAGACACAGGAATTACAAATACCTTTTGGTTTACATCTAAACAGACTCACAGCCTCCCTTGCTTGCAGTAAATTACCTGGGGGGAAAAAAATCACGTTTTTGAGGAAAATGCTCATAAAAAAAAACTTCACAATATTTGGCTATAAATGAGAGGAACCAGATGGGAGCAGAGGGAAACTTCCCCAGAAATACCAGGTTTGCACTATTTTAGGGTCAGCTCTAATCCCAAAAGGGTAAATGGGTCACAGAAATACATGAGAAGAGTTAACTCTACAAAATTCCTCACTTCAATTGGGCTGTGATGAGAGATGGGGAAGTGGCAGAGATGCACATACGATTTCTGTGGAATTAAAGACTTGAAGGAGATACAGGGAATCTGCACAGCCGCCTAGGATACAGTTAACACTCAAATCCCTCTCCCAGAACACCTTCCTGGCCAGCCAAATTCATGAATACCCACAGTAGGCAAATCCTTTTAAATACCCCAAAGTTCCCATCAAGACAGAGTCCAAGGACCAAAATCCACCACGGGAATGTAAATGCTCCACATTAAAAAAACAGCTGAGACTGGCAAACAACAGCCAGCTGCTACAGAAGCCAAGTAAGTGTTGAGGGATTAGAAGAAGTATTATCTCTGCCAACTGCCTTTGTAGCCCAGTCCTCTGCTCTGCCAGGCACAAGGGAGAAAAAGTAAATGCTAGAGATTCATGCAGAAATTGATTTACCCCAAGATGAGAAGAAGGGATATTAACAAAAATTCTAAAACATCTGCAGTTCAGGTGTCAATCTGGAATGTTTGAAGTGCAAGTGAAGTTCTTAAGAAGCCCAGGCACATTCCTTCCCCAAGAATACACATCTTGAAATTGTCTGGACTTTTTCAGCCCCGTGGCATCGTTCAGCATTATATGAAAAAGCCACCACACTTGCACAAGACTCGCATGCAGGCAAGCATTGGGATAAGGCTGGCACAAAACATGCTACTTGCACAGTTTTCTTCAAAGACTAAACAAGGAGGAACTTCTTGGAAGATGGTCGCTTGAAGCAAAGATTTTAGGAGTGGGAAAGGGTTCTAGCAGACCAGGCAGACAAGGAAAAGGAGCATGACAATAGTGCCAGACACGCTGGAACTGATGACTGAAGTCATAAAGCACATCGCATGTATAATCCAACCAGCTGCTTCCAGATTGCAAGAGGCTGCTGCGTTTCCAACTCCCTGCAGAGTTTCCTACTGGTGTGTGTGTATGTATATATATACGTAGATAATGAGCAAAGTTTCTATTTTCTCCTGCCTACTTAAGGCAGTCTTTTAGTGTGCATCCTCCTACACTGCTATTTTTACCTGCTCCTAATCAGTGTGTTCTCAAACAGAGAGACGCAGAGGAGAGCAGTTCAACTCCTCCAGTGCACAGCCCACGACACACTGAGTAATACCTGAACAGCAGCTTTTCTCCCAGCACCCAGGACACCGTGACCTGTAGAGCACCGGGGCGAGCTGGTGCTCAGGGTCTGGGATCTCTTCTGACTCACAGGATGCTCAACTTGAACTGAAGGCTCATTGGGCAGAGACTATTAGCACCACGGAGAGTCAAGCGGAGAGGACTGTATCCAAAGCTGAAACTTTAAACTACTAAAACAGAAAATAACAATACTGACAAGAACCAGAAAAGCTGGCTAAATATTTTTTTTTACTGCGTTGTTTTCTCCTTTTCTTTTTTCCTACGCTCGCCATAAAGCTTTCAGCTTTCACTTTCAATGAATCATGTTTCATTGCCAGTCCCAAACATGCGTGATCTATCAGAAGCTCTCAGCCTCACAGCTGGCATTAACCTGTGGACAAAAGTCCCCAAGGACAGGGTGTCTCAGTCCTTGCAAGGAGCCCCTGAGATTTACAGTAACAAGAAGCCTAAAACCAGCAAGTAAATGGCATCAAATCTTGATGCCAGATGACAGCTCACAGATCACCAGGCTGCTCTCTCAGCTCCTGTAAAGCCTTCACCAGCTAGCCAGTAAAGCTTGGTTCTTTAAGTGGGACCATTTTCAAGTGTGCAACCATGCAGACATGGTGTGTCTGTACAGGCTACAGTGACACCCTCTGTACTAGCACAACCCCTGCTCACACTGAGCCTTGAGGACAGTAGGGTCTGTTCTGCAAAAAGCATTCACGTTCTGTGGGGAAGCCTGAATCCCTGCAGTGGGGAGCTTCACCATGCATCATCCTTGAAGCTGAGATAAGGAAGGACTTCATATACGTATTTTCTATAGCCACTGCCTAACACGCAGCCTTAAAATAAAAAAAAGTCAAGTTAAACAAAAAACTCACTACACGACAGAAAACCACAGTTGTCGAACCAAACTCACTAAGAGTGGACAAGCTAGAGATGTAAGTGAAGACAACTTGTGTCACAACCCAAAGAACTGTGGTTCCTTATCTATTGCTAAGAGTCATATTCCACAACTACCCTCAAAAGCACTCAAACGATCCAATTTTTGAGGAACTATTTGAAAGCAAATAAATGGCCCGGTTTGGACTTCAAGCCCATCTCTAGGAGATCAGAATAAGAAAGCACAGGCTGAGGAGAGGTGTTTTCTCACCTGTATCTTCCTCAAGGTCCAGCTAGCACTGCAAACAGATTTGTGGTGGAGCCTGGAGCAAGGTGTCCCCTAGCCAGACGCTTCTCCCATCGCTATCAGCTGCATCAACCTGAGCCCCAGATATCACAGGCCTTGAGAGAAACTGCCAATGCAGTCTGGGCACATTAAGTGGTGGATACAGAGAAATCAGTTTAGCAGCAAAGAGCTTGCTTTTAAACTCAAGATTAGAGGCTGATTAGATACTGCAAAGTTTGCCATCCACAGGTTTTCACCATTGTTCTCCCAGAGCACGGTTGTGTGGAAAAAAATCTGGATGAATATCTGACCTTCAGTGTAAATGGCATGATAATTTTTTTTTCCAGAAGCCAGCGTGACTGCCAGCATTGTAACTTCTCTGCAAGCAACTGGCTACAACAGAAAGAATGGGGAAAGAAGTGGGATAGGCACATTGCAGTTATCTTACTGGATCACAACTCAGTTTTTTGAAAGCCAGTATTGCAGTGGCTTACTTATATTACATATAATGCACATTTATTTAAATCCATTATTAATATGGCACAGGAATTCCAACTGGGATCAGGTTCTTATTATTCCAGACACTGCTCTTCCAAAGAGCAAGGCATGTTCCCTACTCCAAACCATGACAGCCCCATTCATAGTTGTGTCCCTGCATCTTCATGCCTGTCAAGCATCATACCTGGCTCCCATCAGCTCTCATTAACCCTACTCATTAGAGCCAGGGCTCTCATATCAGCGATCCAAGCTCTAACAGGTGCAGGAAAGGAAGCACCTCCACATATCCAGACACAATGGAAGTGGTAGCATCAGCAAACTGCTAACATTTGAAGTCTAAATATGTGTAAATTTCTCAATTGATCATTAATGTCTTCAGATTTCTTTTCACCTTTCTTCATTTCTCAACCGCCAAACAAAAAGGCAAACCCCCATTTGTCTCTCCTTATCCGTTTTGCAGCCCTGCTCTGACACCACATTTTAAGTTCTTGCCTAATTTTCAAGAACAGACAGATCTTCCCTTGAAATACTCCTTAATTCACTTGTTTTTGCAAGCCATTTCCTCTCCTGTAGCAGCACTGAAAAATAAATAAATAAATAAATAAATAAAGATTTCCACTTAGGCCAAAAGCATCACAGGACAAAGCTCCCAGTGGTGCTAGAAACAGAGAACCAGCTCCAGTGCCCTAAACTCAATTACATTAAAAAAATCTCTAAAGACAGCTCCAATAACAAGAAATGTTGCCAGCAAAAACCAGGTAACTGATCAGCCACAAGTACCACATTTGAGAAACAAGGTATCTTGGTCTGCGTATGAGTCCTCTGAGCAAATCTCAGCTTGCTGTCAACACGTACAACTCAAACCTCTGACATTTTAAAAGTTGACCCTATGGATTGAATGTAGGCAATTCAATATAAACATTCAGCACATGATATTTGATATTTAAACTTCCGAGCTCAGCTTATAAATGTTGACAGATTTATCTACGACAGGAGATGACTGGAAAGTATCTCTGCTCTCACTTAGAGTTTCAACATTTTCTCCATTTTTGTAAACTTCTATCTTTACAATTTTTTAAATTGTTCAAAACACTTAAAACATTTTTCCAGCATTTAACAAACAAAAACCAAAGCAATTTCCTAAAACAAATTCATAGAAAACTCTGTCATCAAGTCCTTTGATTAAAATTGAAATTTTTCAAGACATTTTCAGTTTTTGCAGAGAACTGATTGCATTGAAAAACACATAAATAGTAACTTTGCAAGCACTCTCCTCTCCCATGAGTCTATGGTATTGATTTTATACGATTTATTATTTTATTTAAAACTAGAAATAAATGTGGTTGAAATCTTTAAGTAAAAATTCATACTCAATTTAACATTTGCTATAAAACCAGTAAAAAGCAAAGTGAAATATCACAAATAAATCTCTAGCAGGACTAATACATCAATGAAATGACACCACCTAAACACAAAAAAAAGTATCCTTTTGAAAGCCAAGTCATATTAGATAATATATTAATAAAGTATTTCAATAGCTTTTCATTGTGCTTCCTTCCTTTCTTCTTCCATCTGCAAAAAGAGCACAAGCAATTTTGGGGAAAATACTTCGGCATAAATTTTTAATACATATACATGGTTTCCTCAAAAAATATTCACACTCCTTACTGTAGTTTACTTCTTTATGAACCTCAGCACTGGCAGTCAACAGAACATGCCCAGGCTCAACCCAGACAAGGTCATTCTGCTTTCCTTGGCCCAAAATCCAGTTTGCATTTCTCAGTCAGCTCAGAGATCGACGCTAGACTTCCCTCAAGGAAGCTCAAGCTCTCCCTGTGCTCTCTTGCCTGAACCAAACAAGGAGACCACAGGCTGTATGCTTCAAACTCTCTACAGACTGCACTCAATTAGGATTTATTCAAGCTACAGCAGGATAACACCACTGAAAAGAGGATGCTTAACTTAAAGGGGAATGCCTCAATAGATGAAAAGTTGCATGGGTCACACTACAGTCCTCAGCTGCCTTTTCATACTCTTTGCATTCCAGGCTTGCTGCAGCTCTAATACAGATTAAAAGAATTGCAAAGGGACAGAGCCATCCCCCAGCACCTGATCCAGAACAGACCCAGCTAGCTGGGTTGGTCTTTCTCTTTCTTCCCAAGCAATTCATGCTCGAAAGCAGGCGCTTTTCCCTCTGTTCATACCCTTACAGCCTAAGCAGGGAAAAACAGCAAGGAAGAATCACTTTATTTTCTAACTTTCCCAGTAACATGTATATAAATATACAAAACAAACAGGACATCATCTGGAAGTTCAGGAAAGATGGATGACACTTTTGCTGAGACATTGAACACATAAATCATAGAATCATAGAATAACCAGGTTGGAAGAGACCCACCGGATCATCGAGTCCAACCATTCCTATCAAACACTAAACCATCTCACAGTTTAAGGCTACAATGAAAATAAAGGCTAAAGAAAGATGAGTCAACCCCCATTTATTTTTCAAGGAAGCAAGGCTCCAGACCAAGCTTTAGATGGCCACTATTACATCACAGTCTCTTGCAGTTAAATGCAAAATCTGTCTTCTAGTGGGAGCAGACTGCCCATGTCTGGTGGTAAAATATAAGCAAGAAGCACCAGAAACAAGTGTGCAAATAAGCAAGAGGGAAGTGTTTGTTACCTGGAGCAGTCAGAGGGATCAAGGATAGTGTGTTCACTCAGCAAATCATCTGCTTAGATCCCTCTTTTTATAATACAAATAGCTTATATAAAACTTCTGTGGTTGAAATCCAATTAATGTATTTATTACCATCAGTTTTCTCTGACAAATACCTACACAGAAGTGCAAGTTTGTTTACTACAAAGTTTTGTCTCTTTGAGCTGAAGACGTTTTCTTCCTCACAACAGATTATTACACTCAGCAAAGCCAAATACCTGTGTAGTTCTTCTGTGCAGTCACTCTGGCATATGTTTGTTACCATCAGAGAATCTTCTCCGAGGTTAATCAAGGACACGAGCTTCAAGATTTCTCCCGTGATAATTTGTAGTGAAAGAAGTTCTACACTCCAGGTCTTCAGTGGATTTAGATGCCTCACTGTCAATATAATTAATGGGAGCTTGGCACCACTTTCTGTAGCACTACTGGACTCAGATCCTGGCCTCCCTATTTCCGTCTTCCCACTTTGTTCCCAAGTGTTTTGCCTCTCTGAACCACCCAACCACTACTTAGACCCCAGTTTCCTCTCTCTTCCTTGAAGTGATAGGACTAGGGCTATAAATCGGAGAGGGGAAGATTTAGACTAGGCATAAGGAGGAAATTCTTCGCAATGAGGGTGGTGAGGCACTGGCCCAGGTTGCCCAGCGAAGCTGTAGATGCCCCATCCCTTGAGATATTCAAGGCTGGGTTGGATGGAGCCTTGAGGAGCCTGATCCGGTGGGAGGTTTCCCTGCCCATGGCAGGGGGGTTGGAACTGGATGATCTTTAAGATCCCTTCCAACCCAAACCATTCTATGATTCTATGAAGAAAACAAGGTGAAAAAAAACCCTTGTAGGTCAAGATAAAGACATTTTAATAAAGAAAGCAAAAGCCACATTTGGAAACAAAGGAAAATGAAACAAAAAGATAGTTTCTACACCCCACTAACGGGCAATGTCCACCCACTTCCTAGGATTCAGAGCCTCAACACATTGTAGTTGCTCTGGAAGACAAACACTTTAATTATAGATGCTCACTCGTTCTCTTTTCTCTTGGCTTTTACTGCTGAACACAACATCATATGGTATGGAATATCTCTTTGGTCAGTTTGGATGAGGTCTCCTGGCTATCTCCCCTTCCTAACCTATTGGCCACCCCAGCCTACCAGCTTCTGGGGGAGCAGGGAGAGCTGCCGTGATGCTATGGGAACATTGCTCAGCCACAGCCAAAACGCTAGTGTGTTATCAACACCTTTTTGGCCACAAATACAAAGCACAACACTATGAGAGCAGCTGTGGGGAAAGTCAACTCCACCCCAGACGGATCCAATAGAGCATCTCCAGGAGTAGACTTGTGAATTTGATCTTTCAAAGCGCCTCAGGACACATCCAAGTATCAAAAAAATTTTCCTTTGGATAGACAGCATCAGCTGGAAAAGGAAATAAAACAGGAAAGGTGCTGGAAAGAGGAGGAAAACAGACTGGTTTCCAGTAATTAACAAGCTTCTCCCAGTTGCCTGGCAACCCAGAAAGTCACACCAGAAAGCAAGGGGTAATGGGACAAGTGGCTTAACCAGATGCTTCCAGAACAGTAGTTTTAGGTTAGTAAGGGATATCTTTGGTGTACTCCCACATCTTCACTGTCCTGTACTGGCACTGCAGGCCCCCAATAAAGTACAGAGAGACTACGTGGAATGAAATAGATAAGGAGCATCCCTCCCAAAACAGGCACTAGGGTCCAACAGGCACAATTTGGCATCATCCACAGGGCCACAGCCACAGACTGAACTGAGCAGAGAATCCCTGGCTGGAAAGCAAACCTTTGTCAGGTCAGCGTTTGCCCTACTGGAAGGAAATCCAGTCCACAGAAACAAAAAGTGCTCTGCTCAGCTTTCGTTGACAACAGTCACCAAAGAATGGATGAAGAAGACAAATAAGCCAGTTTGGGGCAGAGGAGGTAGCAGTAAGGAAGAGATGTTTCAGTAAAGCAGCAGCGGTATCAGTTGATTGCAATCTTTCCACTATAAAGAATCTGTCTTTATAAAAACACCTGGCTCTGGCAGAATGTAATAATCTTCAACATGTGCCCTGAGGGTGCTTTGATAATGAGACCCGAGTTAAACTGGCAATAGCCAACTGTCCTTCCTGCTCTCCTTCTGTCCTTCTAAACAACAAAAAAAGAAATTGTTTGAAAAAACTATCAAAAAAGCAAAACAATGCCCACATATCATTCTTCAGATAAAAAACAATTTTGAAATCTGATGCTTATATAGTTCTGTAGGCACAGCGGATATTAATAATTCAGCAAAATATTACAGTCATTACTACATTGTGCAATATCACAACAGTGAGTTTTAGCGGAATTCCTCTCCAAATCTCATTGCAACAGGCATTAATAAATAAAATGCAATTCACTGTATTAAATGTGTTGTTTAAAGGCTAAATATTTCATCAGAACTAATTCATTTTAAAATAATCAGACTAGGACTCTCCTCCTAGCACCAGGACATACGCTTTCCACATTTAGAAATGAAATTAGGTTTCAAAAAGCAAATCATAAATTGAATTAAACTGAAACATCTACACAGCAGCTCTTAGACTACCACCCCCTGCAAACTAATGGAATCACAACCAAACAGGCCACAAGTCTTGCAACTTCACTATGCTGTTTATGCAGCCTAGAAAAATGAATACTGGAAAAACACAACACGGTGGTGCACACATTTACTGCCTGCCTTGAACAGTGGCCAGCGCCTGATTCTGCAGGAAGGAGAGAGGAAAAGCATCTTAGTCTAAACTGCCAATAGCTGTGGTGCTTATCATCAGTCATTTTCAAAGGGATTCAGAGAGGAGGCTGGGTTTCCTTTCACAGGTGGGGAAACTGAGGCACAAAGGGAAACAGTTTGTCAGTGCCTAAGGCAGAGGCTAAAGGATGAGCTCAGATTTATTTCTCCATCGTGCACAAGCACACCATTGCCTCCAAAGGTGCTCATGACTCCACTTCAGATGCAACTTAACTTCAGGGTAAAACAAAAACAACAAAACCCAGCCCTTTAAGCAAAATGAAAGCATTTGCTAAAATATCTTCTCAGATCTCAGAAATAAGACCGAGTGATCTAAACCTGAACTGCAACTTCCACTCCACCTTCAAACTCACCAACTTCCAACTAACCCAGCAACAAATTAGTGAGTTTCTAACCAGGACAAAGATGAAGTTTGGTTTTTTCAACCATTATTATTAGCAAAAAATAAAATGTTAAGAAATCATAGACTCATAGAATAACCAGGTTGAAAGAGATCCACCGGATCATCGAGTCCAACCATTCCTATCAAAATCCATAGGAAAAACAAACAAACAAACATTTGCATACTTTCCAGTTTGAGTTTTGTTAGTTTAAAAACTTCTTCCACTAAAAAGACAAAAAAAAACCAAAACAAACCACTCTTCAACCTAAGTGTTACTTTCTGGCCAGATCCAGAACAAGATGTAAACATCTGCCTTGCTGACTGACAAACTGACATCAGCAAGGTAATTCCTGCAATTAAAACAAAGCAACATAATCTCACTAGCAGGGCCTGCACCAGACACTAGAATATCTGTTTTTATCCATGGAGCTCACTGCTTTCCTTCAACAAGAGCCCAGAAGCACTATGACCTTCTTTTCATCATCTTCACAGCAAGACACAGTATATCCCAGAAAATCAGGAGGCGTAGTATTTTCAAGCATGACTTTTCACAGTAAAATACCAACTTAACAAGGTCATCATACTTTATATCTCTTAAACTGTGCTGAATTTGCTTTTATAATGTAAAATTACAAATGTTTCATTTTAACATTTTAAAATAAAAATCACGGCTTGTCTATACGAAAAGATCCTTTAAACAATTCCTTTAAAATTAGGGAGATGTAGTTTTTGAGTTGGTTGGTTGGTTGGCTGTGTTGGATTTTTTTTTTGGTAGGTTTTATTTTTATCAGAAAGAGAATCTATGCTTGGACCAAGTCAGAACCTGGGGAGACCTGTCAGGGTGGAGATGAAGGCTAGGAATTAAGTTGAAATTATTTCCCTTCAGTCTACCACCCCACAGGTACTTGAAAACACCAAGCTGAGCACTAAGTTATTTGCAGAGCAATCTGTAATCTGTATGCTTGACTCCAGAGAGATGCCAGATATTCCAGATGCAGCTGGGCTGCTGAGCAATGTCAGATATGTGACATTGGGAATAGATGGACTCTTGGTCTCATTCAGCACATCTGATCTTATGTTCCTGGGCATATGTCCAAAACCCATTCAACTCAATAGAAATGCAAATATTTCACTTGCTTTGAGTCAGATCTTGTATGACAACAGACAGGAACAGCTAAAGATATTTAACCTGTCAAGGAGAAGAGTTAATGAGAACTTGCTCCAGTAAACACACCACCTTTACTGTACTATTTGTGCTTCAAGTCATTCACTCTCAAGAACGAAGGAGCCTTACCTCCTGAGCCAAAATCCATAAGATTTCTCTAGACTTTCATGAAGACCCTTATAAAGCACTAGGTTCATTCCTCATATGAGCCAGCAGGACTTGAGCTACTGGGGAACCTAAACCCAGGACCAGTGAAGAGCCAGCAGAGCTAGAGGTGATCACTGCCAACATGGGAACTTGGAAGAGTGACTCAGAGATTTGGTAACAAGGAAAGCAGCAAGGGATCATGCCACACCAACAGTCAGGATGGTCTCCACCAATGCAGTAAAAATTCTCATTTTTGTTTGACATGCTGTTTGGCACTGCTTGGTGGAACTTTGCAATTGAAGCCTTCATCATCATTAAAACTATTTCTACAGTATTCCCAGGTATAAGGGAAGCGTAAGGACTGTATTCCTAGATTGCTCAACCCCTTCCAGAGGCAACCCTACAATTCATCACGCAGCTCCACGGCTTGTGACACTTGGTAATTTATCAGAGCATTAATGCTTTTCTGGTTGCTGTGTGTTATGGAACACAGGTTGAAGCACAGCCATACAGATGGAAGAGGCTTTCAAATTCCATCCTGTCCAAACCTGTCGGCACCCAGAGAAGGGGAAGGCATGTGGGTCTAATTCTTATCTTACTGACACTCCATCAGTGTATCACCACTGACTCTCAAGGTATTATTGTTAACCTACTCCAGCATCAGGCAGATGAAAAATGAAAAATAAGATGAAAAATAAGCCCTTAAACTGAAATACGCTGCTCTGACAGAAGCCATTGCTTCATCAAGCTAGGTTCCTTATCAAGGCAAGTAGTTTTTTACAATGCCAAGGATTTAAACCAAGCATATCAGTTTCACTAAAGAGAAAGCAAAAGAGAGACCAAAGTGTTCCAATGACAAGTTACTCCAAGCAAGAGTCCAAGAACAGGATCCACAAGCAAGGATCCAGAACAGGATACCCAGTCTTGCAAAGTGATCACTCACAGCACCTTGGGCTGCCTGGCCAAGTCTGTGTATGATCTATCTACACAGCCAAAAAAACCAAACTTCCTCACAGCAGCTGTTCCCCAGCAAGCTCAGGAACATCTGCAATCTCATATCAAGACTACATCATAGCACTGAGCAGTGAAGACGCTTAGCAAAGCAGTGAACTGAGCACCCAGCTGCCTGAAAAAACTTTCAGAGACGCCACGTGCACTAGGAGTGGACACTTGTCTTTTTCCAGAACCAGCACACAGCATTTAGAACGTATTATCACACTGAGGTTTTCATGAGAAATATTCCAAAACTGTAGAAACTTGGCAAGTCTGACTTGGCAGTTCTCACCCTGAAGTGCCCGAATCACTGCTAGCCAGTGAACACCGATGCCTGCAGTGGTAACATCAGCAACGCAGGCACGTGCCAGCACACCCCAGCAAGCTTGCACTTACACATCCAAGTTTCCCACAAATGCAAGACAGGGAGAGAGCTGCTTGTCCACACTGTGGCAATAAGTTAAGCTTTCTGCCTTGAATTACAGATTTATCCATGTTCCCCACCATCAGGCAACTCATTTCCACTGTCCCAAGCTCAGGACAATGAAAAAAAAACAAAAAAAACAAAAAAACAAAAAAACCACCAAACAAGAAAAGGAAAAACTCAAGGGCACAAAGTCAAGGAAAATACAAGATTCACACTGACAAAACTAAAGCTGCACATAGAAACATTCACATTAGGGTCAGACTGGATTTTGGACTACGAACCTCAGCTGAACAGCATGCCTTGAAAGGGCAAA
Organism: Phaenicophaeus curvirostris; assembly: GCF_032191515.1. Classification (NCBI taxonomy): domain Eukaryota; kingdom Metazoa; phylum Chordata; class Aves; order Cuculiformes; family Cuculidae; genus Phaenicophaeus; species Phaenicophaeus curvirostris. The sequence goes on along the minus strand of NC_091400.1, from coordinate 1,239,235 downwards.
TGTATTAACTGACATCCTTCCTCTCCCTCCAGTTAATAGCAGGACAGATCACTTAAACAGTGGTCGAAAGCTTTAGCTTGCATGACAGCAATTTATGCACCCTGGCAGGTGAGAATGACCCATTCAACTCTATCGACCTAAGCAAGTAGGAGAAAAGCCTCCTGACAGCATTTCTCTGCCCAGTTCTTGTCTGAGACAACTCCAAACATCACTCAGCCATCGCACGTCTAACTTGAACTGACCGTGTCCAGCCACTTGGCACACTGACTCCATACAATCACTTCCCTCCCTTCTCTCCCAGTAGGGGTTAGACTTTGCCACAAAACAGCACAGCATCAAAATACTGGTTAAGTTCCCAGGAGCTGTACATGCCTTGCTCAGGGGACTTTTTTTTTATTATTATTCTGGTGCTAATTTCTTCTGTTCGGTTTGCTCTCTGTCCCTGCTCTGGGCAGGAGCTGCCACAGCAAAAGGATGCACAAGGAAAATGTATCCGTACAAGTCAAGCACGAGCCTGCCTTTGGAGAGAGAGCATTTAAATAAAGAACAAACCTGAAATAGCTACCAGCTTCCCTATAGCCAGCACTGCCTATCACCACTAATCCACCACTGGGGACCATCACGCAGGAGCAAAATGTTTTCTGGCCCACATGCAAGGAGGAGAAAGTGAGCAAAAACTGACCAGCAAGCCAGAAACAAGAGAAAAGACCAAATCTTCCCCATCTCAATTGAGCATCTGTGGTCTGCAGGACCAGGCAGGGAATGCCCACGCTGCCTCCTCTTCACGTGTTCAAATTCCGTATATGCAGGCAAAAAAATAAACAGTGAGGTTATGCCACCCCTATTATACACAGCATCCTTTAAAGACACAAAGTTTGTGTAAGGTGCTGCACATACACCTGGGTAAAAAAAAATAATAAAAAAATTAAAGCCATTCTTGCTCCCAAACGTTTACCATTAAGCACAATTTTCTGCTTTCTGCTTGTCTCTCAAAACCCTACAACTCCACAGGTATTTTCTGGAAATAAATAAATAAATAAGTGCTTTTAGCTGAGGACAGAAAAGGCTGCAAGGACAGACCTCTTTTCCACCTTTGCTACCATTCCCTCCCATATGCTGATCAGTTAGATCTCCAGGTTAACAGCAGAGTAACGTGCTACTTACATTTTATCCAGTTAAATAGTTATATGCCTAGTTCTATAGTTATCAGGTCACACATCCTTACACACATGCAAACACAGGCATACTAACATTTGATCTTATTCTTAGACCCATCTCTTTCCCCTTTCTGCAAGTTTCCATGAAGACACCTCCCCAGTCCTGTTTATTGCCTGTTTCCAGTAGCATTACAGGCAGCACAAATAAAAAATAATAATTAAAAAAAAGATGACAAAGAGCTAAGAGCCAGCAGATCAAAAACTCAGTACAACAAAGAAAGGCAGACTTTGTTACTTGTAGCACGTGAGGCAGGAACACGTAATGACGAGAATCTTAAATTAATATAAATGAAGGGAGGGTAGAACTAAGCCTGAAACAAAAAGACACAATACAAGCAAACCAAGAATGCTGTACTGCCAGCAGTGTTGTCTTTTGATTAAAGGAACAGTTTCCAGGCAGGCTGGCAAAAAACAATTGTGAGCAACAGTAATTATGCAAATTAAGGTCTCCCCAGTGCTGACATAGTAGCTCTGTTTTAGGTTGCCTTCAAAAAGAAACAGTTTCAGCTTTGAAGCAAAAGCCCTCACTGTCCCTGAATTAGCACAGGAAGGATAACTCTGGAATCTGTTCATCAATTTGAACTCAACAGGGGGAAAAAGGGACACAGGGATACAGAGTTCAGCGGAGTGCAGAAGCAGAGCCCAGAATAATATCTGCCCTGAACCATAAGCCACCCAGTGTCCACTCACAGCTTGCAGGGCTCTGGCTGATCAATAGATTGACCACAGCCCGTCCTCCAGCACACTTGAAATGCTCAGCCAAGTACATCATGTGCCACTACCGACTGCTCCAAATAGACAGCAGAACAAGGAATCACAACAGAGGTGAAAGAAAACACCCAGAGATAGAAGAGTCCTGCAAAGGCAATCAGTGGTGATTAACTCCTGTTGCCTAACAAAACGACCAGGCATTTTTACCCATTCTCTGATCCTCTGGAGAGCAGACAGCTCTCACAGACCAAAAAACTAGAGTGTTCATTGTGGCTACTGGGGAAGAGCATCAAAAACACTCAGCAGAAATCGTAATCCAGTGGGGTGCCCTGGCCAGAGCTTTCTCTGCCATATTCCATAGCCCAGGCTTTTCTGACAGCCCTTCTGTTTAAGGCTCTGCTACCCAGAAAAGCCTGGAAGTGGAACCACCTCTATTATATCTCTGCAACAGCTGATATAGACACTATGACCGCATGGAGCTTTTTCCTGATATTGCTCCAACAGTTGCCGAAGCACACTTAGATAAAGATTCTCCCTCATCTCCAATAACTGTTCTGTCAAGTAGTATGGCTATCATACTGGTTTGCAATCTCACCACCTCATAGGCAAGCCTTTTTTTTTTAGGCCAGATGGCAAATGTGGTTTTCAGAGACCTCCTGGCTGATATGGAGACCTGCCTGCATGCCTCTCCCTTCACAAATTGAGCAAGACCTCCTATGCACCAGGTCGCCCTGCTCCTTCACGTGTAGGCTGACCAGCCTTGTGTCTTCACAGAATCACTAGGTTGGAAAAGACCCACAGGATCATCGAGTCCAACCATTCCCATCAATCACTAAACCTTGCCCCTCAGCACCTCATCCACCCATCTTTTAAACACCTCCAGGGATGGTGACTCAATCACCTCCCTGGGCAGCCTCTGCCAGTGCCCAATGACCCTTTCTGTAAAAAATTTTTTCCTGATGTCAAGCCTGAACATCAGCCTTTTGATACCCAAAGAGAGGCAAAGCCCTGACATGCTGCAAATGCAGAGTTCCTGCCAGTTCAGAGAGCAGGAACTGTTCCTAGATCTGCCTAGGAACGCAGGGCTTCAGTCCCAGGTACACTTTGTGCCCTCATCCACACTCCTGCTACAGAGTCAAGCTACCAAAGTTTTGCTGATGGGGAACAAAGAAAGACAGCGGGGCTGGCAGAACAAGTTCATTATCCTCCACGTACTGCCCCTTGCAGAAGGGAGACACACAGTCCAGGCCCCTTTCAAGAGGGCAGGAGAAAGATTTAAATGCCTTTGTTCACTGAGGAGTCCTTCACCTGCACCTGGTGTAGGGCAGAGATTTTTCCTGTTGGTGGGGAAGCCACTTTAATGATTGCAAAAGCTAACAAGACTTTTGAACTTGGCACCCTACTACATTATCCCATGACAAGACTGCGAAAGCAGGCACACAGAACTAAATGTGTCCTGCTATGATTGACATCCTAAATTATTCCAACCCATTATAGACAAGCCACATAAATCAGAGCCAGGTCCCAAGCCTCTCAGCAGACAGACACAACCCCTCTTGTGTCTCTGTATTTCCAATAGAAGCCCAAGTTCATGGCTCCCACAGTCTCACCATGGCAATTCTCATCCAGCTCAAAAGGAGCTGCCATTTGAAATAACTCAATCTGCTAAAGGGATTAGAACAGCAGACGATGATGCTCTTAAATCACTTTCAGACAGAACTTTGCAGTGTGACTTCATCAATCTGTTAATGATTTTAGCTGAACACATTTCACTTTTCTATTATTAAGGAGAGTTCTGCTCTTCCCCCTCTTAGCTCCTCTTCTTACCTGTTTTTTCCTTTCTCTCATGCAATCTCTTCTTAAAAGAAACAGCACCCAGCATCTGAGCTGTGGCAGATGGAAGTAAAGTAAGTCCTGTGTCATCAAGGAGCCACATCAATAAGAGACAGGAGTCAGAAAGCTTGCCTTCCAGCTTAAGCCTGATCAGCAGCACAGCCCAGAGTAGATGCCTTCTCCTCTCTTACATGCCTCAGTTTCTCATAAAAAAAAAAAAAGTCTAGTAAGAATACTACTACCCTTCCTCTTAAACCTTTGAAATACACAGCTGAACTATGCAGCATAAGACCTTTATACAGTCATGTGTGTCACTCTGTAAGCACAAAATTAGTGGGGTTTGCTAGTAAAGGACAGGAAGTCTAAAACAGAGAGATGTCCAAAAAAAACATGGTCATCCACCCTCCTACCTTGAGCAGAAAGATTTCCCTCTCCAGCCTTCTGAGAGAGGCACATCAGGAGAGCAGCCAGACAGCCCTGTTTGCCTGCACCTGATGGGATTGATCACAGCTGGGGGGGATTTTCCAGTCTGGGCACAAAGCACAGGGAAAGGCTAACAACCAATTACAGCTCCCACTCCTTCCTCCCTGCACCCATGAGGTCCTTAAAGCACTTTCTGCAAGAGCTAAATAATCATGTTTTATATATTCTCTTCCAACCAACAGCTTTTGCAAATATTCATCCATTTGAAACCTCAGCTTATCAGTTAACTCTTCATTGTAGACAGGAAAACCAAGGCATGGGGCAATGCACACCCCCATTAAACACAATGGTAAGTCCAAAAAGTCATTAGAACAACCTGCATCCATCACCTGTGTTCCCCTGGCACCCCAAGGAAGCACACCTGAAACCAACTCATGCTTTCCTCTCTGCCTTGAGAGTCAGCAGGAGCCCTGTGCTCAAGCCTTTCACTCCACTAACCCCTCACTGGCCACCTCTGCCAAATCCTGACAAGGGCTCACCACGTTTCCAGAACGGATCAGCAGCATCACTGTCCACTGAAAATATAGAATCATAGAATCACCAGGTTGGACGAGACCCACCGGATCATTGAGTCCAACCATTCCTATCAAACACTAAACCAGTACCCACACATTATAGACTAACGTAGTGTCTGAAGCAGTGCTAGAGGAGTTGCTGAAGCCTTTAGCCCATCACTGACCTAAGTGATCTCCTATAACCCTGCCCTAGTTATTCCAGGTCCCAAACATCCATTTCAGTCCCAGGGATACCAGCAAGTACAACGATTTTTCCCAGGAAGAAATGTTATTTTGTCCCACTGTGCAGTGGCTACGATGAATTCCAGTCCTTTCTGTCCCACTACGCTCACAAGAAAGAGAAGGTGAGAGGAACAGAAATGCTAAGGCTTGTGCAACACCCTCAAGTGGGCCAAGGTCCCAAGTGGCAGAGACCCGTCAGGACAAACGTATCTTCTGCAGATTAGGCAGCAGAGAGAGAGGTGATAAAGTGCAGCTCCCCTGCCCTCACCTACCGGCTCTAAGTGATGCAGGTGAGGGAGAAGGTGGGCAGTATAATGGGTCTGTCCACAGCTATTCTTGAGCTAGTCCCAGAGACAAAGCAGTTGAGAAGATAGAATCATAGAATCACTAGGTTGGAAAAGACCTCTTAGATCATCGAATTCAACCATTCAGTGGTGGGACTTGATCTGTAAATACAAATGGAGTGTGCCCATCAGCATCCCAAGTGCTACTTCAGTCAGGAGCAGCCAGGATTTGACTTCTGCCACCTGGCACTGTAAAGATTAACATAGAATCATAGAATCACCAGGTTGGAAGAGACCCACTGGATCATGGAGTCCAACCATTCCTATCAAACACTAAACCATATCCCTCAGCGCTTTGTCCACCCGTGCCTTAAACACCTCCAGGGAAGGTGACTCAACCCCCTCCCTGGGCAGCCCTTCTCCCACCCAGCAGCTCCTCAGGGATGCCGGTGGTTCTACAGGCACATGACTCAGCCTGGAAGGGACCTGAAGAGAGGAGAGACCAGGGCACTGGGACTCCCATCTTCACGAAAAAAAAAAAAAGCCTGGCAGCAGTTAGAGACAACACAGAAGGAAGACGGCACCAGCTGCCAGGTGGGATGGGGGTGTGATGTAGCATGAAATGCTTTACCACAGCCGAGCACATCTTCCTCTCTCGCCGAGGGAAGCCCAGACAGCAGCATCTTCACAAAGTCAGTGACTCCAAGTGGGTTCTCACCCCAATTTTCCTTCAGCGCCTGTCGTTCCAGCTCCCCTCCCGCATTTCGCTTTAGCAAATGCCCACGCTCCCTCTAGCGCCCAGCTCACCGCTCACAACCCCGCACCCTTCCCCAAGCCTGCACCCCAGGGTGTCCAAACCACGCTGGAGCTAATTAAAAGCGATGCTATTTTGGGCACAGAGGCCCCGCAGTGCTCTGCAGATCTGCCAGGCTGGCGCTTGTGCCGCACGTCAGAACACGAAAGGGAGAAATCGTGACACTCGTGTCGGTGGGAAAGCAATAAGGTCTCCTTCAGGACTGAGAAAAAAGGAAAAAAAGGAGAGATTTGATTATTCGGGATCAATCCTTTCTGATTTTTATTGTATGCTGAGACTCTGCTGGACGTGAGAGCTGGGAACTGACCTCAAAATTTCCATAGCAGATTATTTATCAAACATGCCTAGAGCACAGCCACACTTCAAATAAGCAGCAAACTTTATTCAGTTCCCTCAGTCCCACAACACCCCGTAAAGGCAGGAAAGGAAATACTGCCATGCCTTTCTTTTTGCAGGGAGGAAATGTTAACAGCGATGCTGAAGCTTTCCCTGAACACTACGGGGAAGTTAGGATTTGGGAATTTGTTTGCCTCGGATTCTTGCAGGGAGTTTAAGCAAACCAAGAAACTTGCATACACAGGTGTGGCGTCAGCAAAGCAGTGTTTTCCAACTAAGGGTTATTTCAGCTTAATGTCCCTTTTGGGCTCTGCCAAGTACATCACCAAATCAGTCTCCAGCATGGATTACGGTGTAGTCAAACTCCCACCTTCCAGAGCCAATCAAGACAGAGGGAAGGCTTGCAGACAATATAGAAAAGGAAGATCACCCACCCACAGCCCTGTGGCTGTGATTTAGAGAATGCAAAGGGCCCGCAGGTCTCTTTGCCTCTGTACTCATTTTTCACTCTTTCCTTGCATTTTTCACTGTCGTAGGATACTGCAGGTTCAATTCTCAACTACAGTAAACTGTCCTAGATCATTACTACATCAATTTACACTAAGGATCCAACCAAATACTTGGCTGCTTTCATTTCATGAAAGTCTTGACTAGCAGCAGGTTGGACTCCCACCTACAAATACAGATTCTCACTAGAAGATAAACTTGACCAGATCCCAACCAAACCCAAGTCTTAGCTCCATAACTGACAAGTTTCTTGCAATTTTTCTGGAATCAATCACAACCATAAGCTCAGACTCCTGAAATAAATCTGGATTTGTAAGACACTACTGGCTCAGGTAAATACATACCACACTGCTCTACTCCAGGGAGCCTAAGGAGCATGACACTATGATATGATTTAAGTAAGTTCTTGACTGTTTGCAAGACTGGCTTCCAGTATCTTTTAGTACAACCAACACTGAAGAACTTTGCACCTTAACCTATGCTTTGCCTATTAGATGGCACGGCTTTTGAGTTTCCTCTAAAGTCTCTTATGAATCTGGCTGTACAGTTGGAAACTCTCAGAAAGTTTCATCTTCCCACAGTCTTGCATTTAAGAAAATATTTGTCTCATCTCACCACCCTTTTGGGAAAATTTTTCCTGCCTAAGATCAATTATCTGCTCAAAGCCATTTTCAAAATACTCTGTCATCTAATTGGATTAATGTTTTCCATTAAAAAAAAATGATTACAGAATCACATAGCTGTTTGTTTGCATTTAAACCACTCTGAAAATTTAGCCACGTATCCTAGGCCTCCCCTCAGAGCACGAAAAAGTCTAAGTACTGAGTCCCAAAGGGAATCTTCTGACAGGCACCTACAACAGGAGTGATTCTGTTACAAGAACATCGACAGCTTGCTGCACTAGGCACGTAATGGTCCAGGGAATCAGCCAGCCTCGTGGGATCCACAAGCAACATCAAGGCCCGTCCACTGGACATCGACTTGACTTTGCAATGGAACTAGTCTGGAGATAAATAATCTGAAAAATATTTCCCAGACACCTTCTTCCTGCTCTACTGACTCGACATAACCCTAAAAGCAACAGCCATGCAAGAGTTTCGTTTTTATTTCCCCATCTTCTATTTGAATATTAATTCAAAGGGATTGGCAAAGTCCTGGAGAAGGACTTCAGTGGCAAACCTTTTTACTAAAGGTAGCGGAGAAGTAGAAATGCAACAAGACATCGTGACACAGACACATATTCAACAGCAATAAGACCACAAGTTAGTCAAAAACCATTTGAGAAACAGTCTAGAACAGCAGTTAATACAATGCAATTAATACGATTGCTCTGTCATCATCTTGCACTCGAGGAGTCAACATTTTAGACTGAAATCCAACTGGATTGTTGAAGCAGTTACCCACGGCTGACAATGAAATGCAGCATTGCCTACCTAAAGATTCATTTCCTTCCTTTTCCTCCCTTCCAAGCATAGCAGTCTATTTGGAATTGCAAATATTGCCCATCCTGTTCTGCCCATCGCACTCTGCATTGCGAGGCATCTTAATGAAAAACTACCTGGCACGCAGCAAGCCCATCAGCCTCCCCAGCTTGTAATTTGCCATGGGAGTGAGTAATGTCTCAGCATCAAACCACCAGTACATTAGCAGATCACACCAGAACACTGCCAACAGCATTCAGAGGAATCGTTCCGGGAAGAGACAGGCTTCACTGAGGGAACTTTTACAACCTGCTTTTCCCTGCCAGCCCTCAGAGCTTGCACAGGGTACAAGGAATAGCATCAGTGGTAGCAGGAGGAAAAGAATCACAGTAGCCCATGCACAGCAGGGCTGCTACTATCTCATAACGTCTATGTGAGTCTTGAAAATCTCCGAAGACAGACATTACCAAAACTTTTCAGTGCTTTGCTGCACCACTTGCACAGTCCAGTCTGGCATATGTTGTGGACGTTGCCACATGTTATATCCTCTTCAAGCAATAAGATAAGCTGCATCTTCTTTTTAACTCTACTCTAAATTGCTGTAGGACACTGTAGTGCTATTGCCCTCCTCTTCAACAGCATCTTATCCCAAAGTCATCTCACGTTCCCAGTCTCGGAGTTAATCTCACAACGTTGTTAACCCTAGAGGCGATAGCCACAGCCTGACTGGACCTCAGGAAAAAACAGTGTAGCACGGCTGACAAGACAAAACAAGGACCCAGTCCAGTCTCTCATCCTGCCTCCCCCAACTTTCAGAGCCTGGATCGTACCATAAACATCAATGCAACTGCACAGTCTGCACGAGCAACAGTAATTTTACTCGGGCACACTATACTTCTCCAGGTTTATCTTCTGCACTGCTACACTGCATCGAGATGAAAATATGCACTGCTGTGATTTTTCCTGTAGCATGAAAAAAACCATCCCTAAGATCATAAAGAAACTTGGTCTGGCTGAAGCAATCTGCTGTGGCATTATAGTGCATTTCCTCATCTTTGTGTCTCAAGTTTGCCTCTGATTACTAGAAAGGCAAAGGCATGTATACACGGGCTAGCTAAAGCACACTATGATCAAAGCTGAGGCATCTCCATGGATAACGGATTGCAAATGTCTTCTAGAGGTTAAAAGAAACCTAACAACGTGCATCTTTGCTTCTTATATTGGAATAAAACCACCCACAAGACCATAGAATTTGTAGTATTTCCATCATGGGAAAAAGCATGGACAGAATGAAGTGCTTCCTATAAACAGCTACATTCATCAGAGCGACAACTCAGAAACCTAATGACAACAGTCCCCATCTACCATTCCACTAGCGATTATATCAGGAGAACAATCTGAGTAAGTGTAGGTTATCCACTGTAACTTGTTGAAATCTCTTGAAAAAAATATTGTCAAGGAACCAGATAGTGACATTTAAAGCTGTAACAGCAATAAAGGTGCTACAATTTATTTGTGTAGGTCCTTATCCTTGAAAATATGGAGAGAGGAAGGAAGAAAAGATAATATGAGGAATCGGATCATCTTCCAGGAAGGCTGGAGAGAGCGTTTGGTGAAGAGACCAAGGAAAAATTTCACACAACAACATAACCAGCTAGAGAGAAGGAAGAGAAGTGTAGAGGATACAACTGCTCACTGAATGGCACATTTATACACAGTGTGTGTTCAGAAAGGAATGGCTTTGAAAAAAAAAATGGTTTGCACATCTCCTGGCGATAACAGTCATTTTCACTAAAAATTCTCCTTCCTTCAGAAAAGCTTTAGCAAGAAAATATTTTATCTGATCTCTACCAGGTCCCTCCAGAGCTTCAGTGACCTCCCTCAATAAATGCTTCTGTTAGGGCAGACTGACACTTGAAGCCCAAACACAGGTTTCCTTTTTCTCATAGCAGACCCATTGCATTAAGCCAAGTGTCCTTCCCAAGAATACAAAGAACATAAACCTCATTTCTACACAGAATGGTATTTTTACATTTTCCTAACAATTTTCACTTGAAGATCTTCAGGTACTGTACAAAGCAGAAACTAATTCTGCTCCACATCACCACTTTGTGGTAGCTAAGCAGTACTGTCCTCATTTAACATGGAAGAGGAGATCCAGAGAGGTTAATTGTCTTTCCTAAGGTCACAGAAAAAGCCTCTGGGCAGGACAAAGCAGAGAACACAAATTCCCCTGATCTCACCAGCATTTTGCCTCTATCCTAATCCTGACCTCACTATCTGCAAATGTAGAAAACAAAAGTTTGTTGCCTGGCAGGGATTATTTTTTAATAAGTTAATTTGAGATTTGAGGGATGAGGGAGAAAAGGGGGATAGAAGATGCAGGGGGGAGTTGCTCTTAAAATAATAATAAAAAACCCACAGGAGGTTTTTAACATTCTAGCTAACAGGACATAGAGCAGCTGCACAGATCTCCCTTTTGTGTAGGTCTATACATCCCAGTAAACCCATGTTGTTTTCATTACTATGTTTTCCTCCTCTTTGCAAATCCATCCAGCTGTCAGGAAATCCCCACCACTAACATCAGATCCGAAGTACACAGCTTCATTGCATGAAATTTGATTGATCACGTTTTTAATAAATCATAAGTGACAAAAGCTTAGATTTTGAAGTCTATTCATGTACTAGGAAAGTGGTAAAAGCAAGCTGTGTGCTTCTTTGCTGCTCTGGCAGCCTGAAAACAATCGCATACAGACATGCCCTACCTGCTCTCCTAGGTCGTCCAGCATAATCATGACATGAGTTGAAATCTTTTGTCCAATTTCAATACACCTTCCTGCTGCTTTACAACTACTATGACCCAAGAAAACATCTGCTTTGAGGTGAGAGATTGGGAACCAATGCGGCTGGCAAAAGAAGCCACACAATTCCCCTAAGTGACCTTGGATAAATTAATTTACGTTCCTCTGCCAAAGGCACCCCAATAGTAGAATGAGATAAAAATGGAACTGCAGCAGAAAAACAGGCATTGGATTCAGCCTCCTCTGCGAACAAATGAAAGGACCCAGGTTCAAACATTTAATTTTACCTCTATGCTGTTTAAAAAAAAAAATTCCAATTAATCACTAAATGCAGGGTGTTTTCTCCAAGAGACAAAAGAAAAAAAAAAGCCTCCTGTTGCTAAACCTCATACCAGAAAAATCAGAAAAAGATAACACTAGTATTTATTAACATGCTTGCTTTTCCTTCCCACAATCACCACGCAGGCAATAAGCAACCAGTGTTTTGCTTTCACTTGGGCTTTTGAGTTGGAAGCTTTCAATGCACGGTATCTTGAGGTAAAAGAGCTTAATGAAAGTCATGAACAATCAAGACATTTTCTTTTATTGCCCTTCTCAGTCACATAGAGTTAAAGAATAAAGGAAATTAGTTATTTAAGTGGTATATTTCTGTAAAAGAAACCAAGGAAGGAGAGAGAATTCTGTGAAAATCATTTTTCTGACCTGGACTTTAGAAAAAAATAACCCTTCTTTCCCCTGCAAATACCTACAGAATGAGTTTTCTCTGCTACTTTAACCAGACATACTCAAAACTATTGGAAATCCATGCTGGGAAAGCACAGGGGGGGATTTTAGCTTCTTTTGCTCAACACCCCTTGATTCAGCACCAAAATGAAACAAAAGAGAGGCCATATAGGTTGTTTGCTTCATTACATGACATGTTATATTAAAAATAAATAATCCTAGAGACAAGTGTATTGACAAAATATACCATGCAGCTGTTCTCTATTGAGTGTTTGCTTTCATCTTTAAAGAGAGTGCAATTCATGTCTGGCAAACACAACTGCCTTTAAAAATTGGTTAAATCAAAGTAACATCTACATTGCTGTCAGAATTATCACCTAAGTGATAATAAACACAGAAAAAAAACCCTTCAGTCAAAAAAATAAAGCGGTTGAATTATGAAGCTGCACCTGATGCACAGATAGATAGACAGATAGATAGACAATTTGCTTTTTAATGATTAATCAGTTCCATGAAGAACCTATCTGAAAATCAAGCCGATCTGGGTTATGCTGTTAATTGCTCTGTGCCCATTTCCAATACAGGCAAAACAATGGAAGAGGAGTTTTCAAGGCAGTGACAAGCTGTAAGAATCAGAATAATCGGAATCTTGTCACTAGGAATCCTTTCAATGACGCCTATTCTCAGACTTCACATCAGAGTGGAACTAGGATCGCTGATACCAAGTTAAAACCTGAAGTTCTGTCCACAGGCACCTGCCAGGGGCTGGAAAGCATCCTGCCAGGATGCCTTCTGGGTACCCCCACATGCACACCCGCTCCCACAGACTTCCAGGGACACCTCAGCTACTCGACTTGAGGAAAAAGGCATGAGATGCCATCGATTTTTTTTTAATTTTTTTTTCCCCACAAACTTTTCACTGTGCTCACACTCCCTGCCTCTTTTCAGAGCCCCTTAAGGAGCGGTGGGGCTTTCTGCTCCTTAATGAATTGAGGGGATCCCTCTCGCTGCCCCTGAGGGTCCCACCCCCCTGCACATCACCCACCCCCTGGTCCACCCGAAGAGGCAGAGAGGGAGGGGACGGGACAGCCTGGAGAAGGCTCCGGCCGCGGGGATCCCAGCTCTGCCTCGGGGCGGGGGGTGGGAAAGGTGCGAAAACTTTTTCTCTCCCCATCTCCCAGCGATCGGAGCGGGGTGCCCCTCTCCTCCCGCATCCTTAAAGATCGGAGCAGGGTGTCCCTCATCCTCCCGCATCCCCACGGTCGGAGTGGGGGGTCCCTCTCCTCCACATCCTTAAAGATCGGAGTGGGGTGCCCCTCTCCTCCCGCATCCCCAATGACCGGAGCGGGGTCCCTCTCTCCTCCCGCATCCTCAGAGATTGGAGCAGGGTGCCCCTCTCCTCCTGTATCCCCACGATTGGAGCGGGGTGTCCCCCTCCTCCCACACCTTCTACCATCGAAGCGGGGTGCTTCTCTACATTCCCAGCGATCGGAGCGGGGTGTCCCCCATCCTCTAGCATCCTTAAAGATCGGAGCGGGGCGTCCCTCTCCTCCCGCATCCCCACGATGGGAGCGGGATGTCCCTCTCCGCCAGCATCCTCAAAGATCGGAGCGGGGTCCCTCTCTCCTCCCCATAATGGGAGCGGGATGCCCCTCTCCCCCCGCACCCTCAGCCACTGGAGCGGGGTCCGTATCTCCTCCCGCACCCTCAGCCATCGGAGCGGGGTGTCCCTCTCCTCCCGCATCCTTAAAGATCGGAGCGGGGTCCCTCTCTCCTCCCGCATCCTCAGAGATTGGAGCGGGGCGCCCCTCTCCTCCCACATCCCCACGATGGGAGCGGGATGTCCCTCTCCTCCCGCATCCTCAGAGATCGGAGCGGGGTCCCTCTCTCCTCCCGCACCCTCAGCCATCGGAGCGGGGTGTCCCTCTCCTCCCACATCCCCACGATGGGAGCGGGATGTCCCTCTCCTCCCACATCCTCAGAGATAGGAGCGGGGTCCCTCTCTCCTCCCCACGATGGGAGCGGGGCGCCCCTCTCCTCCTGCATCCTCAAAGACCGGAGCGGGGTCCCTCTCTCCTCCCGGCCCCTCACCCACTGGAGGGGGTGCCCCTGTCCCCCCGCATCCTAAGAGACCGGAGCGGGGTCCCTCTCTCCCCCCGCACCCTCAGCCACCGGCGGGGGTGTCCCTGTCCCCCAGCATCCTAAGAGACCGGAGCGAGATGCCCCTCTCCCCCCTGCACCCTCACCCACCGGCGGGGGTGCCCGTGCCCCCCAGCATCCTAAGAGATCGGAGCGAGATGCCCCTCTCCTCCCAGCCCCTGAGCCACCGGCGGGGGTGCCCCTGTCCCCCAGCATCCTAAGAGATCGGGGGTGTCCCGGTCCCCCAGCATCCGAAGAGATCGGGGGTGTCCCTGTCCCCGAGCATCCTAAGAGATCGGGGGTGCCCCTGTCCCCGAGCATCCTAAGAGATCGGGGGTGCCCCTGTCCCCGAGCATCCGAAGAGACCGGAGCGAGATGCCTGGCCGGGCGGTACTCACGCTGCTGTTGTGGCCGGACCAGTGCACCATGGCTTGGTTGTGCGCCGCGTCCCCGGTGAGCGCGAAGGCGGTGCTGCTCAGCCCCGGCTCCTCTGCCCCTCGCAGCCTCGCCGCCGCCGCTCTCCCCTCCTCCGGGGGCCGCCGGGGCTGAGCCCGAGCTCCGCGCTGCCCCTCGGCCGCCGCCCCCCGGCGCCCCTCGCTGCTCCGGCGGCTCCGCGGGGCCCCGGGCTCCCCGGCCCAGCCCCGCTGCTCCTGCCCCGGCCGAGACGAGGAGGCTCGGAGGGTGATGTCGGCGCCGGTGCAGCACCACGAGATCAGGAAGAGCCACGTCCAGGCGAGGAAAACGGCGTGGAGGGTCGGGAAGCGGCGGGTCCCCTTCTCCATGGCTTCGCGGAGCGAGTCGGGGGGCTCCGAGAGGGATTGGGGGGGGGGGGGGGGCGCTGCGGTCAGGGCTTGCTTTTTTTTTTTTTAAGGAGAAAAAGGCCAGATTCTAATTATAATAATTATTATTTGCAAAAGGCTCCGCTTTCTCTTGCTCTCCTTCTTTCTCTTCCCGCTTGCTCAGCCTCGGAGACGATGACCAGGAAAAAAAAAATAATTGAAAAAAAAAAAAAAAGAAAAAAAAAGGGAAATAAGGACAAAAAGAGAAAAAAAAAACCCAAAAACTCTCTCCGCTGTAGTTGGATTCTGTTCCTTGCTGTTGGTGGAATTTTTTTTTTTTTTTTGAAAAGTGCTTTTCAGTGAAACTGTTCACGTCCAAGGATTTGATCAAGTGAGAGGGGAGCACCACGCGGGGGGAGGAGCCCCGAGCCTTGCCCAGCAGCCGCCGCCGCCGAAATACACGAGCGAGTCACCGAATCCTCCCGAGCATCCTCCCGAGCATCCCCCGGGCCGGGCTCCTCAGCTGCTCCCCGTGACCCTCCCGAGACCCGCACGCCCGTGTGGGAATCCCGGGGATCTTGCTGCCGTCCAAGACGGGAACCCAGAGGGATTTACTGGGGCGGGGAGGAGGCGAATAACCAAGCAAGGGCGGTATCTGCAGGCAGCAGCTGCTGCAGCACCAGCTCGGGACCGAGGAGGGAGATGCCACGTTTCCCCCAGCCGAGACACCTGCTCGCAGCTGGCAAAGCCCAAGGAGCCTTTGCAGCTTCAGGAGCGACCGCGAGGGGCTGCGGGGCATCCCTCGTCCCCCCCCCGGCCTCGCAGACCCCCCTGTGCCTCTGCCCCGTCCCACCGGAGCGATTCCTTGCAGCAGCACCTCAGCGCTTTCCCTCCTTCAGGTCAACATCCCCACCCCGGTTCTCCTCCTCTCTTTAATTAATTAGCGTTAGATCCACCGTCCTCTGCCCCCCAAGGATGGACCCCACGGTTTCTCCCCCGGTGCCAGTCCCAGAACAGGGGGCTCAAGACTTTCTCCTGCCTAACGTGGGTCTCCCAGCCCGAGAGGGAGCGGAGGGAGCGAGGGGCAGGTAGGGTGGGTGATGGTGGGGGTTCTTCTCAAGCTCGTGTTAGCCACCTCCTGCTCCAAAGCATCTCCCTGGGGTTCTGGAGGTCCCGGGAGAGAAAGAAGGGAAGAGGAGGACTGCAGAGCCCACCGCCTGCCTCAAACGGTGGAAGCAATCCCTGTCCTGCAGGAGTGAGAAGAGGGTGGGCAGAGAAAAGCGTCAGCAGCTCCAAGGAGGGGGGGATGCTACCCACGGGCAAGTCCCTACGCGAAAAGGGAAAGTGGGAGGTGGGGGTAGGGGAAGCGAGTCACCCACCCCCAACCCAGCTGATGTTATTTCTGGCTTGGAAACGGCTCCTTTTCAAACTACGCTGCCAAAATGTTTAGGAGATGACATTTCATTTGTGTGGGAGCAGTGACGTGGTCCTCAGCCACAGCTGATCCATAAAACCGCAGGCGAGGGGATTGCAGGAGTTACACACACCTGTGGCAGGTGCTGCCTGCGTGCCCCCAGCCAGGCCAGCCTGGAGGCTGCATCCTCCTCCTGCTGCTAAATGAACAACACAGGGAACGGGAAGGCCCTCAACTATCTCCCTAGATGGACTGTCCCCCCAGTCCGTGGCATCAGCAGCACAAAGGCCACCCCTGGATTGCTGTGCACTGCAAAGAGATGCGCTGCCCACCATACATCATCCTCCTACAGCGAGGCTGTAGCTGTGACACGCAGAACTTGCTCTTACATCATGGTTAAAGTTCCTCCAGTCCCTCAGGACTCGGCAGCAGCTCCCTGCTGCTCCTGAAGATCTCTGCATGTCCAGAACCCCTGTCACAGAACCGTTTATGTTGGAAAAGACCTTCAAGATCATTGAAGTACAACCCGTAAGCTAACACTGCCAACTCCACCACTAAGCTGTGTCCCTAAGCACCACATCTACACCTTTTCTAAACACTTCCAGGAATGGTGACTCTACTGCTTCCCTGGGCATCCTGTTCCAATGCTTGACAACCCTTTGAGTGAAGCAATATTTCCTAATGCCTACTTTAAACCTCCCCTGGTGCAACTTGAGGCTGTTTCCTCTCATCCTATCACTTGTTATTTGGGAGAAGAGACCCAAACTCACTTCTCTACGACCTCCTTGCAGGCAGTTATAAAGAGCAGTAAGGTCTTCCAATTTCCACTGATTAGCCATTGTGCAGTCCACCCTGTCCTATTTATCTTTCCAGCCTTGGTGGACACTTGAAGATCTTGTCCTTGTTCACACGTGGATCAGCCACTCATCTGTGTGGCATCATCCACGACTTCTTGACCCAAGCCCACCCACACCAAGAAATGGTTTGTGGAAGCATCTGCTTTCCCAGATCCTGCCAGCTTTGTCACCACAAGAGCCCAGCGGTGCTGGACATGGCACAGAACGGGATGGGCTTTGTGCACAAGTGCATTCACCAACACTTTCTTTAGAGCAGTACCAGACTGAAGAGCTGTTCCTTGCAACTACAATCACCCTCTGTATCATCCACACTGGAGGACAATTCCAGATATTCAAATACATTCTGCTTCAGCAAAATCACCCCACATCCTCATTCAACAGGAAGGGCTATTTTTTCTAAAGAAAATCCTAAAACTCCTTCCTCAGTTCATGTTTATTACTGTGAAATAATAGGATGCAAGGGCAAGTCCACTGATGATGAGGGACTGCCTATCACTATCTCCCTGCTCTCAGCAGAAGCCTCAGTGCCAGAGGGACACAGCAGTGCTCTCTGATCCCTTTCCATCTCTAGAAGACAAAGGTAACGTGAGCAACATCCCCATCTCCTGCACGATTCGCGAACTGCGTGCGTGTCACCAACACACAGAAAACACCAAAAACTTTCCAGTTTTTGCCATTCCTCTTGCAGGAACATCAGATTTTTGCTTCAAAACCTTGCCTCTTGCATGGCCCCACAGGACAGCAAGGGTGTCGTTCGACAACCCTACATTTGCACAATCCATATCTAAGAATAGAAATTGAGTAGACCAACACAGTATCCATTACAGGCTGTTTTAATCCACAGTCTAATCCATTACAATCTGCTTTAATCCCTACCCAGCTGCAAACATCCATTCAAAGAGGCAGGGGTTGGTGTTATATTCTGTTGGACCATGTTGGTTTTTAATTGATGTAAGGCAGCCATATGCCATGGCACCAGGCACTGCAGTAGATTTCTAAGTAAGCACGTAAGTAAATGTTCTGGAAGGCAAATTGTGGCGCAAATATAAAATAGAACATGCCTATAATCAAGGGGGAGCTGGGTTCAGTTAAGGAGAGAAAGACAATGGGGGGAGTTAGGTTTGTTTGGGGGGGATGATTTGGATGGAAGAAGTCTACTACTATCTAAAGAAAGAAAGAAACAGAGCCTGACAATCGTTTCATGCCAAAGCTTTCTAAACCAGCACTGATCATTTGGGGGTTTCATTGATTTTTTTTCCTATTCTGCAACTTTCATTTTGAAAAAAAGCCAAACCATGAAACCAAAGAGTTATATTCCTACCGCACCTATCAATAACTTCTCCATCGCTACCTCCACTGCTCCCCAGTACCCCCATCCCTTCTGCTTTGTGTAGCTGTGCCCCCTCTTGCTCCATGCCCCCTCTCCTCCTGCAGGGCTGCACAGACCCAGCTCCCCTGCGAGCACAGAGGGCATTGCCCAGTCACTACTGCCCCAGGAAATTTCTGAGTGAGAGCTGGAACCTTTCTTACTGGAACCTGAAAGAAAGGGAGGGGGGAGTCAGGCAGCAATCACAAGAGGAAAATTTAGAGGAGGGGAAAAAAAGGAGTGCCCTAGCTATACAGCATTCTTTTCACACCCACACACTCCTCCCCTGAAGGTTTCCAGCACTACTCAAGCCCTCCCAAGAGAGGAAATCCCACACGTACTAAGGGAAAAATCAATGGTTGCTTCAGTTAACTTTAACCTATTTATTATGTGTGAGACCAGTCAGTGGAAAACAAAGCAGCTCTGTGATAATGCTGTCTGGTTTACTAAGGGAAGGTCTGAATCTACCTAAACAAAAAATCATTAAAAGCTGAAGTGTCCCTATATCCTCAGACTAAAGATCATGTGCCGGCAGGGCCCCCACCATTTCTGCTGGTGCCATACTACCCCCATTATGGGATAGATTATTCTAGCACAGCTATTTGTGTGCAGAAGACACTTTGCCTCTGAAGCACAGCAGACCCATGACAGGGAGCTTTTAGCATTACCAGGCTTGCTGCAAAGCTCCTCAATAGGGGCTGCAAAAAACCACTCCGCAGATGCTGCAAGAGGGAATCTAGCTCCTGCACTGCACGATGAAGAGGGAGTCCAGCAGCCTGGCAACCTGTGCACCACAAGAAGCATGGAACATGTGTAACCACATCCCAGCACACCAAGGGAAGCGTTTGATACGTCCATGGGACAGTGGTAGGATCACAGCAGACCTTGGAGCAGGATTCTCCTGAAGTAGAGAGTCCCCTCCCTGCAACACAGCACAATCCTCTCTTGGGAGACAGAAGAGCCCCCCTTCTTCAGAAATGCTCAGCTCCACTACCTTCACCCACTGCTAAGGCTGCTCAAAAGATACACAACCTGCACAGCGCAACTGAAGGACTTGGTGTGATACACAGAGAAGTCTTGAATGCTCTGGAGAGATTAAACAGGTTTCAGATCATCCCCCTAGATAATGATGGGTGCTGGTGTTGGTCCTAAAGCCAAGATAAGAAAATCTCCTTCTGCTGATAATCAGCATCACCAGAAATGCCAAAGAGTTTATCAGAATGGATTTGCAGCATATATAAAGATAAGTTGTGCAGCACACAAGTTCACTGTGTTGAATTCACGGTGTACAGCAGGTTGCATATGTCTATCACAGAGATCCCAATCAAAAATATAGGATCCCTGCCTCCCAGATTTCAAATAGTCCAGGACCACAACAAGATCACAGATTTTCAGAAGCATTTGCCAAGTTCTCAAAAGTATGCTCCTCAGTATCACTTAGAAAGCTCTGGGTCAGGATATTCAAACTTGCTGCCCCTCTTTGTCTTCTGAATTCAAAGAGCTTGTCTAAAAAATTGGGTCCAACTGTGCCATGTGCAATGAAGAGAGGCATAATCATGGCTTAAGATGTTATAATATCCCAGAACATGTTATGAGTACTAAGAGATCCCATTTGGAGAGAAACTGATTAAAAACAGAGAATGTGACTAATATTCACATGGTCATTGATTCAGAAAGAGTAAATGCCCTTCATCTCCCAAGGTGTGTCTCAGTCTCACAGGTTCCATGGAGATAAAGGAATCCTCTTTACTGTGAGACATTTTGCACACCTCTCATCAGTTTTTCATCTCTTTTTTTCAGTAAAGCCTCATGTCTGTGACTGTTTAGGAGTGCAAAAACTGTACTCTGCAGAAGCAGAGCACAAATACTGCCTTGCTGTGCAGAGAGAGTCTTTTTGAACATGAAACTTCCCTTCTGCTTGTTCCACTCTTTCCCTAGGGCATAATGGGATCTGGAAAGGTTCAGGTTTCCTCTTCAAAACACTCATAACAGGACAACAGTAGCTAAAGCTACTGTGATTTCAGGGGCATGAAGCTGTTTGAGCAGAGCAAGGCTTAGCGCAAACAGACTTTTTGTAGAAGGAAAACACAGTTCTAAGACTAACCACCTCTTGCTGCTGGGTAAACACCCTTCAAACACCCCTCCTGTTATTCTAGAAGAAGAGGTGCTCATTCACCCTTAGCTACCATGCTGGAAGCAAACAGTCACTACCCAGTTCAGCCCTAGTACCTGAGCTTCTCAGGTAAACCACATTAACAGTTACCAGCCAATTAAAGTATTTCAGCTGTTCCTTATTTTGACTGAAATGGGTTTGGGATAATGGAGGAGCTCAGCTGGCATATTTGAAGGTGTAGTAAAAAGTAATTGTCAGAGCAGGACTTGTCCCCATGACCCAAGCACACTTCATGTTTAAGCACAGCCTTTGAATTAGGGTTTAAGACCCAGCAGATTTCAGTTGTCACTAAGGTGAGACCATTTCAGAGGCGACTAGCATTTATACAGCCCTCAAAAACAGGGATCTTGAGTGGTCACATAATTCATTTACCTCTCTCTAACGCAAATTCAACTGCATTTAAACCAAAGCAGAGTACAACGTACAAGTCAAAGCTAAAATAATACGATGAGACTCGGTTAAAAGGGAGAGATTTTTTGAAGATATGAACTCAGCCAATGAAAGACAAATTTTGCTTATCAGACACAAGCTGTCCCTCCTCACCCTGGATTGCGGTGGAAGTTCTAGTCCCATCTCTCCATCTCCTCAACAATCCCCCTAAAAATATATCAGCAGCTAGTGGCTCTAGGAAAGAGAAAGAAATGGAAAATATCCTATACTTGTCCTGTGTCCTGAGGTACTCAAGAGCCTTTACACTCTACTGCCCTGAACATCTCCATAGACTCCAAATTTCCAAGGCTTCATGTGGCTTGTAGGTTCAAAAAGATTAAATTTCCATGACTCTGCTGACTGGGATCTTGCTCACATACCAGTCATTGAAGAAATACCAAATATTATCAGGTGCAAGTAAAGTTGTGTGGTGTGTGTGATATAAATTGTATTTTCCTGGTCACCACCATAAAGCCACAATTTGTTCAACACAAGCCACAACTAAGGGGACACTTAGGAACGTGTCACTAACTGGAGATGACCATACCTTCTCCAAGCATTCCCGTGCAACACAGTTCTAGCTCACATGGCAACCAAGTAGTGTTGTCCTCAACAATCCCAGCAGACTTACTTCCTCCCGTAGTCTAGGGGAGAAGCCCCCAGGGAAGAAATTCAAAGGACTTAGTAGCTTCAAATAAAGAGGGACACCAAACATCAGCCACATCCACGTCCCCGCAGGCTACTGGCAAAAGAAACAGCAACAACCCACAAATCCACAAGGATGGAAAACTTCATTGACAGCCTCCAGCCAACCAGATACTGCACAGGAGATGTGTTAGAAAGCTGTCCTGTAGAAATCAGAAACAAGATACAAATTGCCTTTTCCCACCCCACACAGTGCATAAGGGAAGAACAAAATTGCTGTGGCCAGTTCTTTGCAATTAAGACTTTGCTCTCATTCCAGGTACTTTTCCCACATTGTATCCTCTTCCAGACAAATCTTTCCCTCTTCCACTCCCTCATCCCCCTAAAGCTTGAGATGGACCTAGGAGGGGAAGGGGCTGGTTTTGTTTCTTCCCTACTCAAACTCTGTGTGTGTATGTGAACACACAAACAAAAGCAGTATTTTCTTAGCAAGGTACAGAGAAGCAAGCCTGGCAGGGACCCCAGCTTTGATGGTGGGACTTCACAGCACGATGTTCAACCTGCCACGGTTTGGTGCTGTTTTCTCTTCTATAACAAACACAACCTTTTAAGATTCTTACCTATGGCTATTTCTTTCTCTTCTTTTACGAACAAGAGAAAAATTGAACTACAGCACTGAGGAAAGACTTTATACCAGTCAACACGAACGGAAGGGTCTATATTTAGTGGGGAAGAACAAAACAAAAAGGAAGTATTAATATAAAGAAAAATAACACAGAACTACAGCAGAAAGCAGGTATTTCTTAGCAAGCCAGTCCTGGTGGACCTCAGATCTCCTGTGCACTGATTCAGCAACAACTTACTCCTAAAAGGAGCCAGGTTGAATCAAATCTCATGTAAACAGAGTTTGAAGCATCCTGAAAGGGGGAGTCTCAGGCAAATTTATGCTCCCAGCACCTCTAAGACACCTTGAAGTAGGACAAAACTAAGTGGCAGCTATTACAGCCACTGCTAGCTGAACTGTCTTGGCTGATAGCTTCAAGTCACAGGGGACTAAGTTAAGTTTCACACAACAAGAGGAAATTAATAAACTTTATACTGGCCCCAAGAAGAGAACAGCACGTAACCCACATACAGTATAATGCATGTTCAGTTGTGTGCAGGCAAAGGCACACACGTTCATGATGCTGATGGCTAAGTTAATAAAAATTTAAACCTTAGCAACGTCTAGAGTTCCTCTCAGACTCCAGAAAAGGTCTGCAAATGCAGCAAAGAGACAATCCCCGCTCTGAAGTCTAGGTTATGACTTGTAGACAACACACAAGTTCACTGCCTTCCGACACAGCGCAAATGAGAACAGCTAAGGAAGATGATCTTCACAAAATGAAAATGCTGGTAGGGCAAATCAAGGAGTTCAACCGGGGTGGGAGGAGAAACAGCCTCCACAGATGCTCTGTGCAATGCAGAAGCACGCAGCAGGCCAATGGCTACACAGGCAGAGGGGCCAAACCCCTTCATTCCCCTTCCCTTAAAAAAGAACTTGACCACAACATCTGTCACCCCAAACACAGAGTATATTTATTCTGTGGTCCCTTTTCTAAATCTGTGAAGCATCTGGCAATGTTAGTGGTACTCTGAAGCTGAAGATCAATCTCAAAAGGGTTAATATATTCAGGGACGCAAATGAAAATACAATTAATAAGTCTGCTACAAAGAAGATTCTCGTGCTCATAATGCAGTCAGAAAGGGCTGAACATTTTTCCTTGGGCTTACTCCACTCCATTACTGCAATAATGCACGGTAATATAGTTAGCATTGATTTGCCGAAAGGTACATGTAATACATCTGCAACCTAACAGGGAAAAAGGAGGGAGTCTCTCTCCTTGAAAGGCTGGAATTACTTAATTATCTAAGGAAAATGACATGCAGATTTAACAGCACAGGGAAGAGCTGGGACTGACTTCCCCCATTCCCAAAGAGTACAGAACAGCACTTCTCTGCTACGTGATCTTCATGCAAAGCAAACACTCCTGGTTTGTTATTATTAATTACCCTGGCTCCTATCACTGCAATTTAGAGGTGTTGATACTCACATCTCCCCCAGCTATCTTGCTATTCATAAATCATACTGAGAGGAGTTGCCAGGAGAGGAGAGGAAATACTAAAGGAAACTTGTAAGCATCTCTAAACAGGCAGCTGCTGTTGGAAGAGGCTGCAGTCCTCTGCACAGTCAGATATAAACCAGTATTAATGTTGCAAAGAGCAGGACATATTCCAAAAATGGGCAGGCAAAACAAGGAAACAATGCATTCAGGCAGAAAAGGTAGAGGAAAGCGGATGACCCAGGGGATTAACGTTTCATCTTCATATCCACAGGTTAGATCAGATGGTCCGATAAAAGCCAAAAAGCACTATGATGATTATTAATCTGTAAGGGGTTACTGTAGTGCAGAGATAGCCATGACAGTTCTAGCGGTCAAAACAGCACTGATTTTTCCTTCAGAGCCCAGAGCTAATAATTTGAAACCTCCTTTCCAGTTTTGCATCAGTAAAATGGAGTTCAAATTACCTCAGTACTTCGAAAGCTAAGTTCTGAACAGGGTTTGGGCCATTACATGTCTCCTATTCCTTCATACAATTACACATTCCACAGAAAGCATTCACTGTCCTGCTCCTCACAACAGTTGTAGTGAAACCATTGCTCCTTTTTAGAGGAGCATCCCAAATAAGGAATCGAAAACCAAGCTTGATTCCTGAGGGGTTTATCTCAGCCCAGTGACCAGATCGATGACCACACCTTGTGACTGACATCGCTCACTTGCCTTCTGGATGGCAACTGAACCCTGAATCAGGTCTTGGTTCAATATGAGGTTGAGGGCATCTGCATCCCACTTTATACCAAGACAGAACACGCTTTCCGTTCACAGCTTTTTTTTTTTACTCTTTTTTTTAAGATCATTTCAAAGTTAGAAACAGTTAAGATTTGAAAGCAATGATTGTTGAAAAGGAATGGTAGCTTCTCATAGATCATTCACGGTGCCTTGTGAAAGAGGAACTTAAACCCATACAAATTCTTCATTTGGCCACACACTGTTGCCAGTTCAGTTTTTTTATTTTGAGGAAAGGATATATTTTCCTCCCTTCTACCATTTTCAGTTTAACCTAAAGAAAATACAGATTTCAGGAGGTTTTGTTCTTTTTCCATTGTGGAGTGTATGTGTTATCCCTTTCCTCACACTGTACCTTTTCAATACTTCTTCACCCCTGGAAGCTTGACAGTATGGCAAAAGAAACAATGAAAGTAACATAGAAACAGAACAAGAAATCAGCTGGAAGTATTCATTCTGGTATTCTATCATATACTGAAGGAAAAAAGGGACAAAACAGGGTTAAAATAAAACTTTCAAACTCTAGTGATCTGAATTTCTGAAATACTGAGATTTCTGGTCTCAGTGAAAATGGGGGGGGTGGGGAGAGAAGAAAAATCACAAAGACCTTAAGAGAGACAGTCTTTTCTTTTATTCTTCTTTAAAGGATTTTTAAACAGATTTTTTTTTTATTAAATTGAACTGATTAAAATTAGTGGATTGCTGTATAAATTTTACAAGGAGCAAGTTCAGATTGACACCATGCTTTCCGCAAGAGGATTTCTCATAAATACCATAATAGCATTTTTATGTTGCAATTAGCTTTCCCCAGTCCAGACTGAACAGAATATTTCTTATTCTTCTAGCTGGACTTTTGCCTATACTGCCACCATCACTGCATTATCAGCAACTAAGGAGTCTTCCCTGCCTGGGTCTCTCATTGAGGTCCACCTTTATCACACAAGTAGACACAGGAGGGAGCTCACACACCCCCATCCACACTGAGGTTACATCTCTCCCTGCAGCAATCAAAGTGATTTAACATCTCTGAGTCTGAATTCAGGGTTCCTTTAGGTCTTGGACTTTGTTTCCCACACCTGCTAGAATAGTGTCCTCCCTTTTTAGGTAGCAGAGCAACTGATACGTGCCCCCTCCGTACCAGAAGTAGAAAATCTGTAGAGCTGAGACCAGAGAGATAAAATCTTTGCTCATCAGATTTTGCAGTTGCAGATGAGGTTGCAAACACACCTGTAACGTAAGAGCAGTTGCTCTTAGCACTCCTGTCTGAATTTTCAGCTTATATTTCTTTCTACAACAGGTTTTATTCCCCTTACTTTGACTCCCTTTCCCATTGACCTTCATAGGTCTATTTCGTAGAACAGTTTGGGTTGGAAGGCACCTTTGAAGATTTTCTAGTTAACCCTCCTGCCATGGGCAGGGACACCTTTCACTAGATCAGGTTGCTCAGACCTGACCTTGAACATTTTCAGCTATACGGAATCCACATCTTCTTGCCCAACAACCTGTCCCTGTGTCTCACCACCCCCATCATAAAATATTTCTTCTTTATGCTCAATATAAACCTACTTTCTTTCACTTTAAAACCATTGCTCTTTGTCCTGTCAGTACAGGAATCAGTAAAAAGTCTCTATTTTTCTTATAAATCCCTCGTAGGAGAAGTGTTCCATATCTCTGATCACTTTTGTGGCCTCTCTTGGACCTGCTCTGACATGTCTTCTCCTTATGCTGTGGCCTCCAGAGTTGGGTGCAGCACTGCAGGAGGCACCTTAGAGAGCAAAGCAGAGGGGAAGAATCACCTCCTTTGACCTCCCAGCTATTTTTCTTTTTAAGCAGGCCAGGATATTGGCTTTCTGGGCTGCAGCTGCACATTGCTGGGTCATATTCAGTTCCTCATCCACCAAAATAAAAATAGTTAAAACTGGTACTTTAACCTAAGTTCACTTTCCTGGTTAAAAATTAAGCAGGACACGAGGATTCAAAATAAATTCTTGTATGTACTGAAAATGAATTCACTAAAGGAAGACTCTACAGACATAACCCTCACTAGCTGTCGTCACCCTTTTTCTATGTCACACGCGTGAGGTCAAGGAGCCCTAGACACTGCTTGCCATACAGTTAAATAAAGCCTTTGCTCAAACCACCTTGAAGTCAAGCATCTGTGAGCAGATACTAAGATTGAGTGTTTGCTCATTTGCCAGACTACAGCTAAGAAATAGAGTCCATCATTTTATTGCAGCAGATATTTCTATAAAGAATGGAGTAGGCACTGACAGGGCAGCCTATTATTCTAGCTTTTCCTTCTTTGATTAACATCAGCAGTGTCAGGTAAATTTTGGGGGAAAAGCTAGTTTTGTTCTAACTTCTTCAGAAGAGGTTTTTCAAGGATGTGATTATTTACTCTATTTCTTTACAGTCTTTACACCGTGATACCCAGCTTAGACATTGCCTTTGAGCTCCAGAGCAATAACAGTCTGTAACAGCCACAGAAGCAAGAATTAATCTGGATGTATTAGAAGATCCCGGCAGAAAGCACATGTCCAAGGGAACATCATTAGATGTAAGTATGCTGACTGTTCAATTCTTCCTTCTTTTCCTAATTTCTGCTGCTCACAATTGACACAGGGATGCAATTATTAGTAATCTTTATGCAAACCAGTGCTGGGATGATGCTGCTAGCTGTCCTCTTTCCAGTTAAACACATACAGAAGCCCCCAGCTGGTGCATTATCTTGCAGACTTCTCATCATTTGCAATGTAAGATCTGTCTTCATTTGAGGAAAAAAAAGCCTGGCTTCATTTAATTTTTCATTTCTCCATTTTCCTTGTATCTACAGTCACAAATTTTCTAAGGGGCCTGTTTTGCTGCATTTTGATGGTGTACTACTTTACACCCCTGGAGAGAACAAGCTTTCTGTATTATCATCAGAGCATTCTCTGCAGGGTATCAGAGTGTGCAAAATTTCTCAGGATTTGCCCCTCTGCCTCATTCATTACTCAACAAATACATCTAGAATGATAGTGGCAGTTAGGAACCCTAACTGCTGTGAATATACCCTGCCACTATATCACTCTTGAAGGGGAACGCAGGTCATACATTGATTTTTTTTGTTGTTGTTGTTGCTATTTAAAGGATATAAAGTTAGAATAGGCTCAACTGGGCAACTAAGGTAGTCTTAATGGCAAAGAGAACTAAAAAGCCCAGAATCCTTAATGGTGCTCTGCCTTCTGACACAGGCATGGTTAGGTTTTCTGCATCTTTAATTCAAGACACGGGTGGACGAGGTGCTAAGGGACATGGTTTAGTGTTTGATAGGAATGGTTGGACTCGATGATCCGGTGGGTCTCTTCCAACCTCGTCATTCTATGATGCTATGATTTCACTCATTGCCCTGAGTAGAGGTCTAAAACTTACTTATTTCTGACAGGGACCGTACTTCATCTCAAAGGGGAGTTTCTCCTTATTTTGATGCTCCCTTTCCCAACTCTGCTGCCTCAGGAGGGAAGTCTTTTTCATCCTTAAGCCTGCAAATTGTCTTTCCACGTATTTGACAACCGTCCTCATCTTACATGGTGCATTGATCTATTCTTGCAGAGACTGAAGGACATAGATGCCTGCAGGACTAGCAGTAATACTGTTTTGCATAGCAACTAATTACAAGGGTGTACTCAGAGAAAGTATGATCAGCAATTCCTTGCCAATATCTCGCAATAGGTGCAATATTAAAGCCTGGATCATTACAATATTCTCACTAACAAAAGGGTCTCATAGTGGAAGTTGTCAAGGATCTTTTTTAAATATCTCAGTGCTACTATTTAATCCTAGATGTGCAAACCCCCAACAAATCCAGCAGAGACTGAAGAAGTCCCTTTCTTTGCAGATGGTTGACTGCTTTTGCTCTGATGCAGTTCAGACTGTCACCACAACAGTTCACAGCTACAACAGTAGGGAAATATCTGCTATCTGACTTCGACTATTTTCCTTCATATAGGGAAGAGATAATGCAAGGAAAACTGAGGATGCTGAAGTGAAGAGATAACACTTTCACTGTGTAGTCTGCCTTGCCATTTTGCATCAGAGATGGTGCAAAGAGGACGTGTGTCTTCAAACATACTGGTGATTAGAACTCTAAAACTGTTTATCTGGTGCTCTTTTCCTCTTCCTTCTCCCCCACAACATTTTCTTTTAAACACAGCAATAGATTTTATCCCCAGATGTCTCCTAATTTTTCCTAGCTAGTTTTTTTTGTCTGTGTTTTGTTTCTCTAGAAAAAGTAATAAAGCTGAATATTTTCAGCTAAACTACATTTCTGTTCAGTGTTTTGCACTGGTTTAGCAGGTAGGCTAAATGTTTGTTAGAAAACATATTTTGACAAAGGAGAAAAGTAATTTCCAGCTAGTTCTGGCTGTAAGAAAGGTGAGAGCTCTACATGGCTCACTGAGTCTGTAAGTGTATCAGAGATTTAAAAGGTGCCAATTTAAGATCTAATCCCAAAGGCCTTGCATGAGTGGTCCCATTAAAGGGAAAACAAATTTACTTTGCCCTCATAGATTTATACTGGTTGTCAATACAATCAAACAGGAATGAAAGAAATTTGGAAGCAAAGCCTGTTCCAAGTTGCAGCACTTCAAAAGAAACTCATCAGGAGTTATAAGATGGACTTTTAATTAATGTTGACAGCACATGGAATTGAGTCAGGCAGACATTGTTTTTATGTAAACAAAGGTGGTATCACTTGTACACTCTAATATCTCTGAGTGATACAATAAATTTCAAAGACAAAATTAAAGATGCCTTCTTCGTAATGCACTTTTAGTAACTGCTAAGTATGGATCCACCCTTCATTAGCTGCTGAGGTTTAATCAAACCACTACTCTAAGCAACTTTACCTGAATGTTGCATTTTGTAATTATCTCTGCACCTTGGTAATGCCTGTGTGTAAGCATCAAGGCAATGATTGATTGATTCTCAATATACCATCACTTATGATATTTCTGAAGTAAAGAAGTTCTTCTCCATTGGGAAATAATATCTAGGCTAAATCAAATCTTGAAGTACTAAAAGAAAGCTACCCTCCTCTAAATTAATCTTAAAGCATTTATGATAGATCAAGGCATTGAGTTTCCAGACCTAACGAGACATGTGCTCTGAAGCAACTCTTCAATTCATAAATGACGAGATGAATGACCTGGCTTGTATCACAGAGCAAAAAAATATGTACAACAACTCGTTTCCAGCATAGTTAGAGTGTGAAGGAATTCTCAGCTCACACTTTGAATGTCCAGAGGTGCATTGCCTCAGTGGGAATCTGGCTCAGAAAATCCTCTGCATATTGTGTATTCGGAAAAATAGAAGCCAAATCATCTGCTTGTCTGGTTCTCCAATATGCTTAAGCTTCCCAAATACACTGTAAATCCTCTTTAACATGGATATAAATTACAGTCATACTATGACACCCTAAACAACACACAGGTAACTGGTCTATGTGAAAAAGACCTGCTGAGTGACTCTATCTTGTGAAAATCTGGCTGTTAGAGACAAGAGAAAGAATAGGATGGAAACCGTCTCTGACTCTTAGAAAATGTACTGGCGTGGGCAAAGCAAGACATTGACAATATTTTATTTAGATGTAATGTAAAACTAGCTTCCACATAATACAATCCTGATCTAAAGGCTGCCACATTAGAGTGTATATTGTATTCATATCTCCAGTCAAGTTTGTTCCTTACTGATAAATAACAACATTGAGGTAAGACTAGTGAGTCCCAGAGGACTGAGCACAGAGTTATGCTTTAAACAGAACAACAAATTCATGAAATAATAAGACCCCACTGCCCATCTTCTCAGCCTATAGGAACAAAAGTGAATTAAGCTCAAGGTTAGTCCATCTGTAGTCCTTGTATTTACAAGGTCCAATACAAAAAGACCCAAGACTAACCCTATAGCTTGGGAACCAAAGGTGGAAGGGGAGAAATGAAGAGATGGTTGTAGAATACATTCTAGCCTGTCACTGTGAGACAAGGCACATCTCAATCACTTTACTCAGTATGAGTGGACACGTGTTCAAATATAGACATTTTCTTATCCTCAGTCAGAAAATATCAGTGTGTACCAGCCCTAAACTCTTTGCCCATGAAGCAGTTTTCAGCTAATAACAATCACTGTGTTTAACCATCCACCCTGTTTTCTAGATCTTGCTCCCTGTGATTTGTGCTTCTTCCCAAAGATCAAGTTGGTGCTCAAAGGGACCCATTTTCTGCTAGTAGAAGATGTGAAAGCAAAAATGTTGGAGAGCCTCAACAGCCTGTCAGAAAATGATCTGTGGAATTGCTTTGAATGTTGGCAGCATTGTATGCAGCTGTGTCAATTCAGAAGAGAAATATTTGTAGTGTGATCATAGTTGATTTTCTTAATTTGTTAAATAAAAAGAGTTACAGGCACAGTCTCGGGGTTTCTGTTGTGTCAGACCTCGTATTCCAGCCAGCACCTTAGTCCTGCAAACCAGCCCAACCCTCTGTTTAGCACCACTCAGTCCAGACTGGAGAGAGAGCATCTTCCCTCCACACTCTCCCAACCTCACTACCCGTTAACTACTCTGAGCATTTCCAGATTTCCTCTTATTTCCTATTTCCTCACTGGATTCGAACAAATTCCAGCTGGAATTCAATTCAAAATGGCAAAGCTCCTTTTGAGTTAATCTCAAAAAAAAAGGATCTTAGCCCATGATGGGGTATTCTACAGTCTTGGCAGGGGCCTAAATGCAATTTCTTCAAGCAACAGTACAAATTTTCACCAAGAGTAAAATAAGGTTCTTCAGATAACGCCACTTCAACTCTCAAACATTTTTCTCTGCAGCGCACTTTGCAGCCCTCTTTGCCCTACAGATGCCACATGTATTAGAAACCATAGACAGACACGAATTCTGTAGCATTTCTTTGAATTCTTTTTCTCCTCTCACCAAAACACAATGACAGCAGAAGAGCACAAAGATGTTTATTCTCCCAGAAAGAGCAGTAGTGCTTTTTTTGACAAACACTGGCTTAGCACATGAAGTCTGATCATCTCCTGGCATGTTAAGTCACAGTGTTTGCAAACTGGCCCCATTTCCCTCTCCTCAGACCCTCCACCAAATAACAGAACTCCCCCCCCTTACATAGTCAAGGGGGGAGAGTATGATCAGAAAAGGAAAATATAAGAGGAGTTTCATTCTTACTTTCTGAAAGGCACATATTTCTTCAGAGGCAGAGATGACAGGGCTTTTGTAATGTTTGCTGGCCTGAATAAAAATTGTATTTCCAGGAGTGTGAAGGAAATCTGTTCTATTAATTCATTTGCATTTTATCCCCCATAACACTAGGAACATAACCCTTTCTGCCTCCCCCATCAGATGACATTCCACAACACAGCTAGGCTGAGGCCACTGTTATGCTCCATTAAGCATTAGTGGACTTTTCTCAGCCAATTCAAGTATTTAAAAACTCCCTAGAAAACACATTAATCAAACAGATCTGCAGTTGTGTAAAATCAAAGTTTTTAAATGCACCATATTTAATAAGAAATGGACCGTCAAGCATTTTCAACTAGCCAAATTGGCATAGTTCATTGAATCTCCTGGCTTACAAGTAACACGCAGAAGCACAGCCCCTTTGATATGCCTACTTTTTCCTTATTTTTCTCCCCTTCAAAAAAAATTCTAATCTAAACTCTAAATATAGAATCAACAGATAAAATTTGTAAAGAACATAACCTGAGCAGAGCCATAAAGCCCATGTCAGATCAGAATACGACTGATTCGCCTCTGTGAGAAAACTGATATTCACACGCCCCATAAAATTTATGACTCCCATTTTAAAACAAAGGTGACAAATTCTTGTGCAATTTAGAAAATGGGCCACTTTTCATGATCTAGCAAAGAAACACAGCATGCTGTGTTCCAATTACAAACTAAACGGCATACATTCACTGGCAAATGGAAAAGGAAATTGTTTGCTTTGAATGCCTTGCATCACGAGAGAGAATTTCAAGTGGCACAGTACAGAAAGCATCTTGAGCATGCATTTAATCCACAGAGATCAATGCTTGAGGCTTCACACATGAATTAGTGACCAGCACAACATCAAATACTCCTGTACCATGTCACTATAATAGCATTACCCAGCCCCACAATAAATCATTCATTCATTTTGCTGTTACTGGAAGCTCCCAGAAAGATCTGTCACTTCCAGACTCCTGCATGTGTAACGTGAAGGGCATGGGCTCACTTCTAACGTGACTAGCTGTGGCCAAATTGAATGTGACTATGGAAACATGGGTAAGAACCTCCAAGTTCAACACTGGAGACAAATGCAGTATTTTGCCAGGATCTTTCTTTACTCTCCTGTGGCTTTGGAACATCCTTGAATAACAGGCAGCAGAAAGTCAAACTCCAATGTCTGCAGTTTGGAGGGGGTAAAAGAGAGCAACTTTAAGCCAATAGCACAGGAAAGGTAATGGGTTCAGCATCCATTCCTGGGAGGTCAAGAGCTAATAGAACACCAATTCATTTCTGTTTACATTGCTCTAACTCCATGAGCGGCAAAAGAGTTGTCCCCAAAAAACAGCGCTACTAAAATCAAAGCAGTTACTCAAAATTTACACCAGGATCTGAATCTATCAAAGTATCTAATGTGTGTGGAGATAAGAACAACATATGTAATTACAGAGAAGCAAACAAGATAAAATAAGGTTTTAACTAGGTGAATAATTAAGAGAGAGCAGCACTCAAGTAGAACATGCTGTTCTACTTCCAAGCAAGTGGAAGAAACCTGAATGCTTGCCTGAACATGGGGTAGGGGTGGGGAATACCTTTCATCACATTTACCCTTCATAGAATCATAGAATCACCAGGTTGGAAGAGACCCACCAGATCATCGAGTCCAACCGTTCCCATCAATCACTAACCCATGACCCTCAGCACCTCATCCACCCGTCCCTTAAACCCCTCCAGGGAAGGTGACTCAACCCCCTCCCTGGGCAGCCTCTGCCAGGGACCAATGACCCTTTCCATGAAAATTTTTTTCCTAATGTCCAGCCTGAACCTCCCCTGCTGGAGCTTGAGGCCAGGATCCAGCACCAGCTTCAGAGCTCATCTTCCTGCAGCACGGTCAACAAAGTTGGTGAAACAAATAGACTATTTATCCTGCAGCTTGTGTTTCAAACACAACAAGGTGAGCCCACCAGCAAGGGAACTGGTTTAGTAAATCCAAACCTCTGCAAACCGGGAAAACATGCACAGAGGCTTCTAGGAGAAAAAGCAAACCAGTATAGCTTTAAAAATCCCTGCAGAGTCAGGATGGCCTGGAGACAAAAAGGAAGGTGCTGGCATACCCGCTGTCCTTTCTTGTCTTCATTTGAACTGGGTACAGGGAGGGCCTGAGGCAGAGCTACCAGCTGGGAGCAGGCACTGCCCAGCATGAATGGAGCAGAGATTCTGCAGAGGAGGAGAGCGTGTGAAGAGATGTGGGGACCTCACCACTGCAGTAGTTCAATGCAGCCCTCAGGTGTGAGGGAAGGAGATTGTTCACTGGACTGAAGAATTACAGAAGATAATTTGCGCTATCTGGTTCCACGTCTCCTTTTATTGACATCACTGGACTTTTATTCACTCTTTTGCCCTAAATAAAGGCCAGTATCAGCTATATCATAAGGAAATGCATTCTCTTCCCCACCAAAGCTCCCCAGTAAGTTGTGTATCACTTGGAAGAACGCAGCATCCTGGAGGGGAGAATCAAACAATACATGATACCAAAGTTGGAAAAATTCAGCTTTGTCTTATTACACATATTAATGGTGAAGGTGTGTATTCCTTCAAAGCCCAATGTCTCCCAGGTTCTGAAAGCAAAGCCCCAGACCTCCCTACCTGCACACACAGAAACAGCAAATCTCAGAAAAACACCTCAAAGATATCAAGGGGGCAACATCACTGCAAACCCAAGAAAGCCTCGTTCTTTTCCCTAGGCTCTGTTTTTCATCCATTTTGCTTTACTGCACAGTACAAATTGCAGAGCTAAAGAATGTCACGATTCCAAACATAAAAGCCCAGAGTAACAAGGCTGTGGTCTGAAGGATCACTGCGTTGCCTTTCTCATACTCAGACAATCCTTCCTCTGTTCTGCACAGAGAAGGAAACCGTCCACCCTGCTCAGACCACATCCTCCCGGATAGATGAGCACCCAACATATCAAAGTGGCTTCCCTCAACACACTCCCTGAATTTTTAGTTATTTCAAAAGAACAACAGCAAACAACAGCTCAATTGTGAGCGCATCCTGAACTCTCAACCGCCTAGAAAAGACCTTCCTTCATTCACTGCTGTAGCTTTTTTTTTTACTGCTGCCAGCTACACCGCAGTGCTCCAGGGTAAGTCACAAAATTCTCCGTTCTTTTGAGACAGAAATAGTTCAGCTTAGAGAAGGAACCATTGTCTATACATCTAGATACATATACCTGATGTCAGCATTGGCTGTGGGAAATAGGAAACCAAGTTAAGAGAGATAAAGAGGGAGAACTCCCTTGTCATAGAAACTCACCCACATCCACAGGATTTGGTTTACTAGCTCTGTCAAGAACACATGAGCAGAGGTACTGCAACAACCACACTTGAAGACCGCAGCCACATCTAGGACTCTGTCATATCAGATGTGGTTCAGAGATTGTCACTGCCAAAAGCTGTTCTCATGCTAAGCACGCAACACGAAGGGTTGGAAGAGAAATGAACAATTTGCATGCAGCCACCAAACCAAGACTGTCTTAATAGAGCTGGAGGACAAATGCAGCTTTATGTTGCATGCACAGCAGGAGCAGCAGGTATCAGACACAGTGCGTGCTACCTGAGGGCCTAGATCCACTCATCCATGCTTAAAGAGCCTCACATTAGCACGGCACAGGAACCAGCACGTCAGACTAGAATAAGCAGCATACATCACAGTTTTCAATTTACCCTGCTTTCCACCTGCCCATATGTCTGATACCAGACCATGTAGAACAAGAGTTAAACTCTTTCATCAGACCAGAAAGAGATGTGAATTCCCAGCCATCCAAACATAAAACCCAACTCCTTAACACTAAGATCCTGTAAATTGGTTTCTAAGCCAACTTCAATAATGCTGGGGATGTTTGTGGTGCAAGAAGCATCCTTTGCAGGTTGATCCCTTTGATTGTGACCCCCCAGAGCACAATCAGAGCAATTAAGTAAACTAAGGAGTGTACGCTGTAACAGCAGGGGATGTGAGAAGCTTTGCACCTCCCTGTTAGTCCTACATCTGCAGTTCCCAGTGCCTGTGGGAGCAGGGGAGGCAGGTTCTAGCAGCAGCATAATAGGGATGCTGGGCAAAGTGGGTTTCCACCATAGCAACTGTTTCTATAACAGCATTTTAAGAAATTGTGTACCTTTGGAGGATGTTATACCTCCTTAGAATCATAGAATCACCAGGTTGAAAAGACCCACCAGAACATCAAGTCCAACCATTCCTATCAAACACTAAACCATGTCCCTCAGCACCTCATCCACCCGTCCCTCAAACACCTCCAGGGAAGGTGACTCAACCCCCTCCCTGGGCAGCCTCTGCTAGTGCCCCATGACCTTTTCCATGAAAAGTTTTTTCCTAATGTTCAGCCTGACCCTCCCCTGGTGGAGCCTGAGGCCATTCCCTCTCGTCCTGTCCCCTGTCACTTGGGAGAAGTAAGTAGGTAAAGGGAATATAACAGGAATCAAATAAGCCTACTTGTATGTTCAAAGGAAGAGAATTACAGCACGAAGCTCTGATAAAAAATGGTAGCTCCGAGCTTCCAGCTGCCTTCCATTCCCAGACATTAACATTCATCAGCTCTAAACATGCACCACTGAAACTTGCTGTCAGACATCAGCAAAGGCTGGAGAGGTGGCTTGTCTATGAAGAAAGCAGAGATGTTAGGACCAGGACTTATGTCACGAGGTGCTAAGGGCATGGTTTAGTGTTTGATAGGAATGGTTGGACTCGATGATCCGGTGGGTCTCTTCCAACCTGGTTATTCTATGATTCTATGATTCATACTTCCCCCCTTTCCTGACGCCAAGAACCAGCATTAAAGTCTACTGGAAAGTCCAAAGGGGGAAAATGAATACTTAACGTATGTAATTAATAACCATTTGAATTAATTTTACTATTAGATTTATTGATAATTGCTTGCCCTACAGTTATGAATCAATCCAAGGCCAAACACATACAACTGCCTCTGTGCCAGCTTGCCTGGTGCAGCCAGAGGGATGCTCCAGTTTTGAAGCTCCACATGCTGCAGGCAAACCCCATTCACAGCTGATACAAACCTGCACCCTGCCAGCCAGAGCTGCAATAGCAATAGGAGGCAGAAGATTCTACAAGGACCCTTTTCCTTGCCCCATCACAGAGACTGTTCCAGTCTAAGACTCCACCATGGTTTTCCATCTTCTAGAGTGGATTCATCTAGCTGCTGGGCGCTCTGTACTTCAGGCCCCTTGGTGACTCATAGTGTGCTACTTGGAGAAGCTAGATTGCCTCATTTTTTCCTTCTTATGTGGAAATTTTGGTAAAAAATAGAGATACTTTGAGAAAAATCTATTTTCAAAATATAAAATAAAATGCATATTTTCACTTCAAATTTGTAACCACAGGCAGTTTGTTCTTTTCCATAAAAAATATTCAAAACTAAGCTGTGCATGTTTAAAAATGGCAATAATTTTATAACAAGCTTTTGTCACTTCCATTTTTTAACGCTTGTTGCATGGAAGTTGCTGACTCCTCCCACCCCCATCAGAACTTTTAAAGAAATATTTTTCAGAGCATAATGAAAACTTGCTTAAAAGCTTCTATGAAAAACAGCATTTTGAGCATTTTGTCAATGTTTTTTAGAAGCAACAACAAATTTCACAAACAAATTTGAAGAAAACAACTATTCAGCAAAAAGTTTTCCATCAGAGAACTTTGACTAGCAGCCACTGAAGTCTGACAGCCAGCGTGCTGGGTGGATGTGAACTTATCTTAATTCCAAAGCACCTTTCTCCCCAAGACACGTCTTGACTTCTGTGCTGCAAAAGGCTTGAAGCTCAGGAAGTTTGGCATTGAGGCAGTTTGACAACACACATGCAATGTAAGGAATAGTGAGGGCTACATATTATTACACTGCGATGTCAATCTTCCTCAACAATTGCCAGGGAAACTTTGTTTTTCTCTTGGTTTTTGCAGTCTGAGAAATGACTCATTGCCTTGTTACTGACTTCTTTGCAATAAAGGCTTTGTCTTTAGGAATAAGTGATACACAGCAAGGTGCTGGCAGACAACCATGAGGAGATTATACTTCATTTAACTGCTTGAGTCCTAAGATGGATGTTTATTTCTGTGTGGAGCAAGATTTATGACTAAGATAACTTGTGATTCGAGATAACACTCAAAAATACAGCCAGATCTCCCAAACAATTTCCAGCAACCAGAGTGGCTATGTGCAAAGGTCATATGCTTTCCAAACCTTGCATCTATGTATTCCACATTCTGCAATGTCTCACGTTAGGCAGTGATGTGTTTTGTTCCACACTGAGGTCAGGCATCTTCATCGTTCCTTCTCAATCTTTACTTTCACCTCCCACATCCAGTAGCCTTCCCTTCTTCAAACAGCCAAGATATACACACATCCCTTGCCTCTTAAGGACTGGGATTTGTATCCTAGGACACATGCATGCAATCCCTTCTTAAACTGATAGTAGTGTGGCACCTGCTTAGACTGACAACTACAGCCTCACTCGATCTTTGAAGTGTTCATTGCTAAGGATACGTTGTTTACCTGGAGTCTGTATGCCTTTTTGTCTCAAAGGACCCATTTAGGTCAGACTAAACACTCTTGTAGCCAGAAAGCCTGCAAAGTCCACTGGAAATCATAGTGGATGGCATGACATCACTTATAGTCCAGTGGTGGCTGTTCTGTACGCAAAGCCATTTGTATTCTGGACTTATCAAGAGTTCTACCACTAGTGTTTGTTGGATGCTTCCGCCTTCCCCATGTGAGTTTTACTATAAGATGATAGTTGTAATTGTGATGGAAAAAAAAAAAGCCCTACTCAATTTTGCCAGCACAAGGGATAGACATAGAAAAAGGACAATTTTTCTGCCACCTATGGCTTCACTGAAAGACTCTGGTGGGCAACATACTAAGCAAACACCCATGGCACATAAAGATGACAGCAATCATCAGTTTTGATCAGTCAGGCTCGAAGCAGGTTTCAAAGAAAAATACTTTTCAGCATTAATAGCTCAATTTTGTAGAGGGGAATAGGGGGTGAGATGCTTTACACAAGGTCACCCATCAGGCTGGCGGAAACCCTAGGTGAAAAAACAGAAATAGCTCAGATCTTTCCAGACTCCATCCGGTGATCAAGGTGCTAGGCTGCAATCTTTCACACACCCAGGAAGACAACGAAGGTAATTTTGATGCACTGTGAAATTCTGCACAGCATATTAGTGTAGGGAAATCCAAGGATCCATCCTGGCCTTTTGTTTTGTTCCCCTTCAATGAGGTGGTGTTCATCAGGAAGTAGAAGGATCATAACAATTGCAAGAAAAGATATGCCAAAGGGCATAACCTAGAGCAAAATAGACTGAACTGAGCTAGGGGAAATCACTGCTTTGGAGGTTCTCCCAGAAAGAGTAGCAGAGCCACGTAATTTTGAGGATCAGAGAATAGGTGCTATGAAACATTTCCTGAACAGCAATCACAGAGGAGAGGCTGAGATAACTCCCATCAGCAGGGGAACAGTGGAGAGACGGGTTGTCCTCAAGAATATCTATGCTAAGTATGGAGTGCAGGAAGATATAGTAGGACTACACCAAAACTTTAGCTCTTCCTTACCAGAAGCAAATAATTTCTTGTCCCACTAATGGGGCTACTGGTCATCAACATTGTTATTGTGCTGGACCATCCTTCATTTTGTGGAACATCATCCTCCCCAGAGGGACCTTGAATTGCTGCTCTGGGGCAGAATACTATGAGTCTCCTCCTGAAAGAAGATGGCACCCTGAGCAGAGCAAGAGAATAGTTGAAAGAAGCTTTCATCCCTGATGAACATCCTTTCTTCCACTGATGCCAAGCCAACAGTATAATTTTCACCTACGTGAGCTGCCAGTAAAGTGTGAAGCCCCGAGCTTCGTGGTCAGTGCCAATTTCCCATCACACATTTATCACATGTTCTGTGATCAATGTATGCTGATGGGAGCTTTTCTGCAGGCAAGCCACTCTTAGTGAGTGACAAACACACAGATAAATTAGGAGGATGAGTGGTCGACAGATTAAAGCAGCCAAATTAATGACATTGCAGCTCCTAACTTTTATTTGCAGGTATCTACAACTGATTCTGTTAAGCTGATGGGCATTTACAAAATTACAGCTATTTAATTTCTGAGTCTACTTGCCAAGGGGAGGGAGAGAGGGAGACAAGAGGCTGATGTAGAGGCTACGGAAGTCAGTTATCATCTGCAGATTTGTTTTACATCAGTTACTCTGTTGCTGCTGCCTCTCTACACACTTTTACCTTGTGGTAAGAATGAGGCAGTTTACCCACAGTGAAAGTGGAGTTGATGTTCTATAAATCCACATCTTATCTAACCTCAATGTGACTTCAGGGAAGGGGAAAGAGGAAGGGAACCACCAGCACTGCAGCCAATGAATGAGGCAGTTTACCCACAGTGAAAGTGGAGTTGATGTTCTATAAATCCACATCTTATCTAACCTCAATGTGACTTCAGGGAAGGGGAAAGAGGAAGGGAACCACCAGCACTGCAGCCAATCAGTTCTAGTCTTTCTCATTTTAAATCAAAATCAAATAATGGCCTGTGCTAGCTGGGGGCCCACAGAAGCATCTTTATCAACCAGGGCAGTACTCAGTGGGATTATGTGCATTGTCATAATTTGCAACTCACCAGCATTTCAGCAGATATGACAAATTTTGAAGTGAAACTGCCCTACCAGAAATATTAAATTATACACATTGTGGCTACAACTCCCCATCTTAGTCACTAGAATTCCCCATATTGATCTACATAATATAATATTTCATATCTGTCCTCCGATGCTTGCTCGAGCAACGAGCCAGTTGTCATTGCATGTGGACTGCGTAAGGCACTGCAAACATCAAGCAATAAGGTACCCTTATAATCTAAAGGCAAAGACAACAAATCACACAGAATAACCAGGTTGGAAGAGACCCACCGGATCACCGAGTCCAACCGTTCCTACCAAACACTAAACCATATCCCTCAGCAACTCGTCCACCCGTGCCTTAAACACCTCCAGGGAAGGTGAATCAACCACCTCCCTGGGCAGCCTGTTCAAGTGCCAGAATGAACACAGACAAGTTATAACGGAAACAGCCTAAACATCACGGTAATGGGGAATAACTGATGACATGACTGTTTCACATCAGCTTTCACCATACAAACCCATACTACTCATAGGTAGTACTGAACAGGGAAACATGAAGATGGAGGGAATTTACTAGTAGATTCCTATAAGGACCAGTCTTTGTCTCTGCTTCCACTTATGAAATTACACTTAAAAAGTAACAGAAATTGGCCACAGGCAGGAATGAAGGAATCCTCATGAGCACACTGAAGGATCACAGTCAAGGCAAGTAGTTAAGGACTTGTAGAATTGTGGCTCTAAGACACTAGCTAACCAAAAGATGAGATGGGGAACGTTGTATTAGTTGCTCAGCAGATGACACCCACAAAATGTAAGAATAGAGAAAAAAACATTATAACACAGGAGGTGCCTTCTTTTCAGTGAGAGAGAAAGCTCTTAGATGTTACAAGAGCTCTCCTCTGGGATAAAGCAAATAGTTCCTATCATGTATAGTCACAAAGATCTACTCTGATCAGAAACGGCATGAAACAGGGCTAACAGTATGATCAGCAAGAGAAAAATCCATCCCACAAGGGGAACCTAGTTTAGAAAAACAAAAGGAAAAAGGGATACAGTTGTTGTCTACAAATCTTAAGTGATTAACACTAATGAAAGAACTAACATGCACTGACACTTAAGATGGGGAATAAAGAAATATTTCTAACCACGAGTGTTTTACTTATGGAAGAACTTTTTGGTAGCAGTAATCCACAGCTTGTTTTAGAGTGGGTTTCATCAACGAAATAGTTAATGACTTTGACAGCACAGACCTACACATCTTGACACGGATGATTCATTCCATGCTCTTGCTTTCATGTTTCTGGACTCCTAAACATTAACTGAATCCATGTTTCCACCTGCTGGCTTGAAACATTTGTTCAATAATGATATTCTCCAAACATTTATCATTGTCATCTGTTCATTAAACACTGAACGTAGGATTACAGCTCTACCAAAGAAAGGACGTATTTAGACATGTCTGATCTAAACAGAATGCTTTCTCATAATTTTAAAGTTTCCTTCTCCCCAAAGAAATCTCAAAACACTTGAAAGCCATGCTCTGCTTTACTTTAAAAAAAGACTTACCAAATATAGCATGCAGCTCCTCCAGGATGAAACGTGTCAGCTGTTTCAACAACACACAATAGACATGCATAACAGACAAGAGCATATTCTACTGAACATGCAAAGGAGATTTTTCTGGCAGACAGGCTGGGACTACAGTACACTTGGACTCTGGCCATGACTTCATGTCTAACACCAACAAATGGTCCCATACTAGCTCTAAACCATTAGGGAACTTTGTTGTAGGCTACATCCAAATGAGGGTCTCTAGTTTCCCTGACGGTAGGATGGCACAGTAGGTCTTTAAGAAAAATAATCTGATAAATGACCACAAGGACCACTGTGAGGCAGGATAAGGATATTTTTCCCAGTTTACAGATAAAACAAGAAATAGCATATCTAAGTGACTTCCCCACAGCAAAAGAAGTCAGTGATGGATTGAACCCCAGATTTTACTCCTTGAGCTATTCACAAAGCTGCCCATTGCTGTGAAGACCAAATACGAGGCTTATCCACAGGAATGAAAACCTCTCATGCTTATAAAGCATCTTTACACAAAACCCCAGACTAACTGTTTGATCTTAAACATCTAGTTTACTATGTCTAGTACCTGAAGTCATCCACAATAGCCTGTCCTTTCAAAACAAGTTGCCTCCATGCACGTTTCCATACAAAGCCTGAAACCCATTTGTCTACGTATCACCTAAACACATTAGATTTACTTCTAGTCCAAACTATGCCACCACAGGTAGTGAATGTATTTTGTCCTTCACAACAGTCAAAATAAAATATTGCGCTTCCA
The DNA here is from genome assembly GCF_032191515.1 of Phaenicophaeus curvirostris. Classification (NCBI taxonomy): domain Eukaryota; kingdom Metazoa; phylum Chordata; class Aves; order Cuculiformes; family Cuculidae; genus Phaenicophaeus; species Phaenicophaeus curvirostris. Next base: position 1,196,375 of record NC_091400.1, on the reverse strand, counting down.
TGGCTTCACCCACCAAAAGAGCTGCAAATGCTTCACAAACACTGATGCATCATAAGGGGTCCGTCAATCAGATTTACTCCATGACAACAATGTATACAGACTGTGACTGAAACTTCCCCAGTTTCATGAGGAGAGCACTATTTTCAACCTTGGTTTAGAGCTGGGGTAAGAGATATCCAAGAAATTGGATCCAGGGAGTTCAACTTAGATCACTTGAGTCACATGTAAAACCTCTAACTACTGGATGAGTCTTTCCATCACAATTGCATAGATCACAATGTGCTCAAGTGACAGTGTTATACTTCTCTAAATTGCATATTTCTTTAACTAAAACTTCAGATTCTTGGAAACATTGATATTCCCCACTGTCTTTCATAGCCCAACTCCTCTTCCCTCTACTCTGCTTCCAAATTCCACTCTATTTGAAAATGTCATCTTTCACTTGGTGACACATCCAAGCCATGTGGGGTGGCAGTTGAATCATCTCCCTGCTGTGAACGAGGTGTGATGGTGACAAGCACCTTACAACTGCACAATCCTTTTTTGGGCACATTGTGTTGGAGGCTGCTCACCCCGTTCTATACAAAGGGATGGGTAGGAGGAACAAATCGAGGTGGAAGAACTCCACACATAAAGGGGAATGGAGGGATTGGAGGTGGCCCTACCAATCAAATTACATCTTCAAGCACAGTCAAAAACTAAAGGGCACCTAGAGAACAAGTAACAAAGACTGAAAAAACAGGAATGAGTCAGAGACTCTTTTGGTTGAAGTTCTGAATCAAGGCACTCTACATCTCTTGAAGCGTCTATGTCTCTCTACAGACTCTCTGGAGATACTGAGATGTACCATCACATCTTTGGCATTAATGCTGGCTTAAAATGGTCCCCTCTTCTCCCACCACTCTTCCAGTTCTTGAGGAGGTTGACCTACTTCTAAGGTACGCTAATAAGGCTGTTCATGGCACCCTTATGGATACTGGACAAGTCAATTATCCTAAATAAAAATGTTCCTTTTTTGAAGTGGAAAAAGGACCAGAAATCCCACTAGCCAGCTTCACTGTTCAAAACATGGACCAGAATGTCAGATCCAGTTTTGCAGATTGCCTACAATTCCCAAACAAGTTTCTGTTTGACTATACCCTCATACCTGTACCAGAGAATGTTTTGCAAGGTAGATGAACATAGAGCATCCAGTGTCATTACTATGACCTGAAGTGCAATGGAGAAGCACAGAAGAATTAAACTGTTCAGCCTGAGCTGGATGGGTAAGTGGGGAAAAAACATCTTCCAAACAGGTGACAGCAGGTTATCCCAAGTACTCTGCTTAAACATAATGCACATGACCTTGTCTTGAGTCCTTGAAGCCTGTATCACACCTATAGCTTTGCTGTTAATATGTGCTGTTGGTGAAACATTGAGGTAATAATACTGCATATCGACATGATGTTGTGTATCTCTGAAAACTACTTGTCAGCTGCCCAAAAACTCATCACTGGGTTCAAGGACCTTCCTCTATCCCACAGTTACACCTCTTGATCAGTTATGGTCTTCATTACAAGTAAGAAAATGTGGAGTCACCTGTTCCACCAAAACCCACAAAGCTAACACCCCTAGGTCCTTCCCTCTCAAAGGTAGATTTCCCTGTGATTGTTGGCCTCAGCAGGACAGCAGATAGGTTATACCCATCTACTTCACTCTACAATGCTCAGAAGTCTGGTGGTTGTGTTTCCTAGTCTGAAACTTTGGTTTATGGGAAATAGCATCCAGTGTGATACCTGGTTAACCAAAGAAACAAACCCAGAACCTACCACTGAATAGTAACATTCTTGCAAGTTAATTTGTACCTCCTTTCTCTAAATTAGGAAGGGTGTAAGAAAGATAAGAGTTTGAGATGGCAATGATATCCTGGAAATAATATTTCCTGAAAACCTCTAGAAAAACATCTATTTCCTCTTCACCCTGCAACATGAAACACGTATTTCCTCCCACCAACTGGCCTACCAAGTTTCTGACCTTTTATTAGCCCAATTTATGATTAACTAAAAAGAATCCAGGTAACTACAAGCAGTGCTAAAGCATCTCTGACAAATAAAGACAGGAGGCTTTCTCAGTTCTGTTCATGTTCACCACTTAATTATAGGCCCATTTACCATGTCATGATGACCCAAAGACCCTTCTCGGATAAAAGTAAGTGTCAGTTATTCTCCTCTTCTATGTTTTACTTCAAGTCAGCTCAGAATCAATTTCAAATGCTTTTAAAGTAAATCCCTGTACCGGAATCCTTTATTGCCACTTTCTTGCAACTTGATTTGAGCAATTCTTACTGTGAAGACCATACTAAATATCTGCAATGGGTTTGACCTCACAGGATACATCCTTTATGTAGTCTTTGTCCAGTTCACCCTCTGGGGAGGGGGGAGAGTAGCAAAAAGCATGAGAGCAAAAAGGTGAATTCAGTGCATTGAAGAGCATTCTCCCTGGAGTAATTGTCTTGGCTGCACAAAAGCAGAGGGAACCTATTTCTGAGGCTTCTGTAAGAATCCCAGCTTAACAGCTGACCCCTTCACACAGCCTAGTTAAAAAAATAAGAGCTGCTCCATCATTCACACATCACTTCCTCACCTTTGGCTGAAGTAACTGGAAAGGGATCAATGACAAAGATAAAACCAGAAAAAGCAGACATGTATTCCCAGAAAGCCCAGAAGTTACATTTTACTTGTATTTTAAAAGCCTTGAGAAATGTTAACTACAAGCCAATACAAGCAGTGAAAGAAATACAGCTGGGCTGCTGCTGGCTCCCAGGAGCAGGCAGACGAGGCCAGGGCACAACATTCATGCAGTAAAGAGAGACGCGCAAAGTGGACGCCTCTCTCTAGCTTGTAGCAGACCAACAGTGGAATTGTGAAGCTGGCGTGCTGTGTGAGCTGCCGTAATCTGGCTAAAAGCAGTCATTTAATTCTGCACGCATCAGTGCGTTTGGCACCACTGAAGACAGAGCATGGTAGTAAGCATCAAAGGAGCAACCATACCAGCAATTGGCTTCTTTAAAGCTGGAATCACTGTCCTGGAGAACTGCCCGCTTGCAAGTCTCATGCAAGCAAATCAGTAGACACAGCATCAAGCCTGCAGACTGCATGAGAGATTGCACAGCAAGAAAGGCACACGGTGCATTCCTAGCCTTCCACCATCCCAGCCAAATCAGGCCACCCAGCTCAAGCCTATAAGCTTGATAGTCTTCTGCCCTGGGCCAGAGCAGCAGCAGGTCAAAACACGCTGACATAATGCTTCTCAGACCCTGCTGGCCACTTTGCACACAGAATCCCTGCACATGTTGGAAGAAGACATTAATAACTAGTACCTTCGTATGTCAAACATTACTGAATAATCACCAGATTACCAGCAGCAACTGCTAGAGGACTCAGAGTCACTGTCTCCACCAGGGGAGGTTTAGGCTGGACATTAGGAAAAAAATTTTCACGGGAAGCGTCATTGGGCACTGGCAGAGGCTGCCCAGGGAGGGGGTTGAGTCACCTTCCCTGGAGGGGTTTAAGGGACGGGTGGACGAGGCACTGAGGGACATGGGTTAGTGATTGATAGAGTGGTTGGGACTCGATGATCCTGTGGGTCTTTTCCTACTGGGTGATTCTATGATTCTATTTCACGTCTCAATGTAATGTCATCCCCAGTTCTCAGGAATTAGTCTTTAAGTGTTTACAGCCCTCTTAACAGGCTTATTAATTTTCTACTGTTGGCTCTTTTTCTGTCACACACCCAACCAAACTTAGTTATTTTATTCTACAGTCCCTTCTGCACGCACCCTCCCTCTTCCAGATAATTTTTAAGCCACTTTTTTTCCCAACATCTGCTCCTTCCTGTTTCTATGTTGCAGTTGTAAATGGAATTTTTCTTCCTGACATCAAGAGAAATAAAATAGAGCTTCTTAAGTAGCACAGTAGTCATAAGCAACACATAAGTAGTTTTAGCACATCACAGTTTCACTTCTTTGGGCTGTAGAACAACATAAATATGTCAATACACCTGGCTCCAGGCTGCTCTTTGCCCCGCAGAGCTCTGCAGTGGCCCCTCAACTGCAAATTCATACACACACCTTGCAGGAAAGGGCTCCTACTTTGCTTCCCTGAGACCCATAGCTGTGTGCCTGGGGCTCAGGGAGGTGGTGGATGCAGTAAGCCCCCTCGGGGGCCACCTTCAAGGGTGCTCGTTGCATTCACGTTCATGCTGCAAGTTATATACATCACAAAAGTATACAAACTACACTCCTGGTCTGATGGTAAGGAGTGGAAGAGAGGGCAAAAAGAAGTTTAGTGGAGCTGGAGCCCTTGCCTAGTTTTGGCAAGTTCAATATCTTCTGTAGAATATATCATAGAATTGGTAAGGTTGCGAAAGACCTCTAAGATCATGTAGCTCAACCATGAGCCTAACACCACAATGCCTACTAAACCACATCCCAAAGTGCTTTTTGAACACATAAGGGATGGAGACCCCACCATTTCCCTGGGCAGGTTGTTTAAATGCTTCACCACTCTTTTGGTAAAGAAATTTTGTCTAATAAACAATCTAAACCTCCCCAGTGCAACTTGAGGCCATTTCCACTCATCCTATTTCATGTGATGTTATATGTGTGTGCAGAGGAATAGGCATTTCTTTCCTATGTGACTATTATGGAATTGTCATTTTATTCTGGACAATAATTTCTGGAGAATAATTTACAGTTATGTACATGAGTCATCTACTAAACTGCAGTTCCATCTAGACCTCCATTTCTGTGCTAGCTCATAAGATTTTCATGCAGTAGCACAATTTTGCTTGTATTCCTATGACTGCAGGCAAATGTTTAAATATTTTACAAACAGAAACCCATTTTTAATGAATTTTTTAAGCAAAGATGTAATGTTCCCATTCGCATTTGCTTTGAAGAGTTTCATACATTTAAAAAATGCCCCAGCTAGGGCTTGAACTGGGAAAGCAAAGGCTCTTTCAGCCGTTACACATACAAACAAATTCTGCACTGAACACATGTGATCACTTTTGAGATTCTGGTTGCACTGGAAACATTTAATTGCAAACGTATTTCTGTTTAATATTCCCATACTACCTGTTTTCCAGCTTCACAGAAATCCCAATATGCCCTCACACAAATCTGAGCAATTCAGAGGTGAAGATTGTATCTGTGTGAGAACCAGAAGCTTAAAGAGGTGCCTGAAAGGAAGGAGCTGGTCGGCAGATATTGAGCTATATTCTGTATGGATTTGGCATCCACGTCCTTTACCTAATGAATGGCTACACAAGTCTGAGCTAGAAGTTTCCTCAAAAACACAATCCAAAACTAAGCAACTGACAGGTAGTTTGAGAATTAAATACATACCCTGGAAAACTGATCAAGTTGCACGTTCCTCAAACTGCAGAAGGTAGCAAAACAGGAGAAGCGCTAAGTCAGGCCAAGTCCTGAGCAGCGTTTGAAATAATCCAGGTAGAAATTTCTTAGAATCTGCTGGAGAAAACAGAAGGAAACCTTTGAGCTTTACAGTCTTCAGCTCTTGCATTTTCTGCTCTTTCCTCAGCCCCTTGCTAGAAAGGGCCTTCCCCTAAATAAGGGTTGTCTTCATCGTGCTGTCCTTAAAATACTCTCAATTCCTGGCTTTTGCAGGGACAATAGAATTTCAGCAAAGCCCTTGAGGTCTCCTGTGTTCCACGGTACTTCACCATTCAAAAAACTTGGGCATTTAGTACTATGAGTGTGTGACAAGGAACTGGAGTCTTTATGGAGATGTGGTGGGAAGACAGAGCGGGTCTTCCATAATCCTTGGAGAGCACCTACCTATAACATTTGCCGTGACTAGAAGCAACTGGATTTCATGACCATTCAAGCCAAGTGTTCTTAAATCAGCATTAAGATTCACAGCATGAAAAAAGGATACACAACCCTGCCAGTTTGCTGCAGAATTCCCTTCAAGTGACCAAAACATTTTTACTTTCAAGAACAAACTTGTACTTAATTTATATTCTTTCTGTCTTTGTTATATGCTTCCTCGCAAAAACTGGAATCAATAACATCTAGAAAACATCCGATCTAAAGAGCAGAAGTTTATGCAACAGTGCTTCCAGTTCTGGGATCCCCAGCTCAAGAAATACAAGGAACTACTGGAAAGAGTTCTGTGATGGACCACAGAGATGTTTAGGGGACTGGAGCATCTCTCCCATGAGGACAGGCTGAGACACATGGGTCTATCAAGCCTGGAGAAGAAAAGACTGAGAGAGTATCTTAGAAATACTTACAGATGTTTAAAGAACAGGTGTCAAGAGAATGGGGCCAGAATTATTTCAATGATGCCCATCAACAGGACAGGGACAACAGGCACAAACTGGAACACAGAAAGTTCCACTTCAACACAGAGAGATTTTTTACTGTGAGGGTGGCAGGGCACTGGAACAGGCTCTCCAAGGAGGCTATGGAGTCTCCTCTGGAAATATTTAAAACCCACTTGGACACATTCCTGTGCAACCTGCTGTAGGCAAACCCATTTTATCTTCTAACCCCTACCATTCTGTGATTTTGTTAGTGGAGCACTATTGGCTGACCAAGCCACCTGCTTCACAAGATTACAGTGACTTCTTTAATGTCATATTATTGCAGCTGGCCTGCCTAGCAGATCCATCCATGTTGCAGTGTCTACAGCTGAGGAGGAGATGGTTTTCAGTCACTCTGTGGGGCTGGAATAGCAACAACAAAAATCTGTTGAGTAAACAGTATGTTATTGGGCAAAGAGGGCATTTCTGGGACTCTGCTTTATTCTTTGTACAAGTGCAAAGCTGCTCATACAGCTATACTCACTCTAGGCACTCTAGCAGCACACAGGACTGTTCCTACAGAGGTACAGTCTATAGACTTGTTTCATTGCTAGCTAGGCTGCAGGATGCTTACCAACTTTATTTTTACCTCCCATGACAAGTTTCCATTCTATCTGAGCCACCATTGCCTTCCACGTGTTGTGGCCAACTTCAGTAAACCCCAGTGCTACAGCAGCTCCTGCTTCTTCTAGGGGACACATGCAGCTGCTGAGATGTCTCATAAAATCCTCTATTTTGAAAGCACAAGAAGCAACATGCACTCAGCAAGCAGTAACCCCATCATTCTTAACAGGAAACTGAGGAGTAGCACGTCTCTAGGGTAAGATCATAAAAGTTTGAGCTCTGGCCATCAAGAAGTGGTGCTTATTACCCACTGGGTACGCAGTGGGAAGTAAAATAGGACCAATTTAATAGAGGCAGGATTGTTCACCACTTTGAGTATCCCATTTCTCCATTAAGCCAGGGAGTGATTAAAACCTGTCCTCCTAATCTTTTATGGCATGCTATTTATGAGATGCACTGAAGAAAAACAGCTCAGAAGATGATTATATGAAGGACAATGAGGAGAAATTAACAGGTCTTAGTGGTGAATTGCAAAATACAGGCACACAGCCTGGCAGCAAAGACCATGCCCAGCAAGAGTGGGGAACAGGAACCATTTCACACAGGAGCGTTATGATCCAGACTGAAGAGCCATGTCAGATATTCCAGCAGTATCTTACCAAACAGAGCCACAGAGCCAAATCAGGGTGCAACATGGGAGCAAGATTGTTATTTCTAGGCAGACTACAGGCTGGTGGCAGGCAGAAGGAATCCATGTGCCAAGCAAAACTACTTAGCCAACTGCCTCTTCCCCAAATGTGAACATGTTGCTTTTCTTCTGCTTGGATGATTCCCTCTCCCCCTCAACTAATGCTGTCTTTAAACTAGGGTAAAGCAGCCCAATTCTCAGTGCTGCTAATAAAAGAACTCCCATTAAACACAAAATTTAATAAAATAAATTAAAGAAAAGCAGTCACCTAGGTAAAAACGCAGCAAAAATTGGCTGAGAAAAAAACTGCTGCAGGAAATTTGGAGCAATCAGAAAAACAGGTTGCTTATTCTGCCAACATAAAGATACCGGGAGGAAAATGATGAACTAGTTCCCCTGGTTAAACACCTGATTAACAGTTGTATCACTATAAAGCAATAATGAACAATTGAAATAGAGTCTTCATTAAAATAACACAGATGAGGAGGAAAAGATTTAAAAAAAAAAAAAATCACGACATCAACACAAGCTTATTCCATTCACCAATCCATTGAGTAGGGGGTTTCAAAAGCACTCCGAGAAGAGAGGTTGGAGAAACAGTTCTCTGAAGACAAGGGAGAAGAACTTTTCTGTTCTATATGAGAACCCTAAGAACCAAACACTGAGGTGAGATTATTTTCAATAAGTGTTTTCAAAACCATGAGTGGCACAGCCTGGTTCATCTTGGGTGTCAGTTGTAATGTGAATATATAGAGACAAATAAAATTCTTACAATTACATCTGCTGGTGAAGCACAAGCACCTCTTAAAAGATTAGCAGGGCCAAATCTTTGGAAGAGGTTGAGCCTGACTTTTTATTGCATCCATTGAACATTGGGAATAGGCTATAAATACCACCAAAGACAGTGCACCTGGCATCTACATAGTGCTTAATTGAATTAACTGAGCAATCCTTAGACCATAAACAAAGCCCCATCTTTAAGGGGAAGATGTAGTCATGTGCATAACATATTTCCACAAAGTCCTTCCTGTCTCCTAGCTTCCCACCATTTCCAGTAATACTACCTCCAATAACAAACTCATCTCTGCTTGGTGCATTACACCAGGGGTAGAACAGTCAGTCTAACAATCCAACAGGACCCCTCCAGAGCAAGACAGCCAGAGAAGCACAGTAAGAGACTGCTCTGGCAGAGGAGGGACCTCCCATTCCATCAGTCTTGAGAGCGAGTCCACTTATTATCTCCCAAGTTAAAACCGTACTGCAACATGTTCTGCTTTTAGCAAGGTGAACTGAATTCTGATGGGTAATTCACAGTAAACCAGTAAAAGCACACAGACAAATCTGCTCTCAAACATCTCCCAGGACAACAGCCAGGGTTGACTATCATGTCACCCCAGCAAGCAAAGGCTCTGAGGAATCCAATTTAACATATTGTAACACCTCTGCAGAAAATGCATTGCAGCAACCCGAGCATCAAGCAAAGGCAGCTACAGTTAACCCCAACATCTCCACTCTAAGGGCGCAATCCAATACCAGCATATCCAGGAAAGAAAAATCCCTCATTCTGAAAGTAATCTCTGCATACAAATCTTACTCCATGCAGTACAGGTTAACGGTATTAACTTAGAATCATAGAATCATAGAATAACCAGGTTGGAAGAGACCCACCGGATCATCGAGTCCAACCATTCTACTTGTAAGCAGCCACACAGACACCCGTTCATACTGTCTCCTCTGATGCTGAAGAAAACCTTGGAGGTCTGCTGTGGTTCTAGAACTGAAAGAATGATGAACAAGCAGCTACTGCAGGGCTTCATTTGTGTCTGTCTTTCTGTTGCCTGGTAGTGAGTTTTCCAAGTTAATCCCCCTGACACGCAGCAAGATGCTGGTGACTTGGGTGTATTACTGACTGAAACTAGCAGGAACACAGAAGAGAAACAACTATGAGAAACATAAATGTCATTAAGATTAACCTCTCACAGTATTTGTTAAAGTTCCATATGCAATTCACCATATCAGAATAATCCTTAGTTCTCAACTAATGCTCTCATTATATAGGATTAATAATATGACTCTCTCTGAAAGGTAGAGGAGAAAAAAAGGTAGAGGGGAAAAATATAGCATATATTGGAGGCTAAAGATAGGTTAGGGAACAGAAGTCAGATTTTACCTGCTATCTTTGCTGTGGGCTTTAATCACTAGTAAAACATGGCTGGGCTGTGGACAGCACAACCTTCTTATGAACGCGAGCATTGTGTGTCACAGCTGGCTACACACCCCTCTGGAGAGATCTATTGATCGGCTGGAGAGGAAGATAACATTTTAATAACCATTTAATTACAACAAATTTTTTATGATCTGTTTACAAATGGAAACTTAAAGTGTGACTAAAAATAATTGAAAGAAAATATCTTGCCCATTTCACAGCAGAGACATCTGTAATCAGCACTATCAGCCAGCAAAATATAGAACTAAAAATCCAAAGATATTTCTCTCATCTATAAAAGTTGGGAGGAATTTATGGTATCTTTTTTTCACAAACTTTATTGGTTTAATCTTTGTTAAATTGCCCGGGAGTTTTATGTAAAATAGATGAAACAAAAAAAATCCAGCATATTATTTCTACAGCCTTCTAGGAGTAGCAGAGGGTGTACTCGCTTGCTCAACCACTCTGAAACTGGTCCTCCACGAGCACCTGGTGTCAAAATAATTGGGGTGTTTCTCCTAAGCACAACAGAAGCAGCAAGGGTTAATTAAGGTTGGTAAAAATATTCCAATATTCCCAGAAAGTCAAACCAATTGAACCTACCGGGTCATTCATAAAATCAGCTTTGTGACTTTACTGCACATGCAAAAAGTAGCAAAACTGAGCCCTAGGAAGACAGTTTTTAACTGAAGGCTGTTTTAGCTGGCACTGTGAATAGGACTAAGTTCAAGCATTATCTCAGCTGCCCAAACAAATGAAGGATCAACAACTGAACTGAAGGATCCTGAAGCCTTCAAGTAACGGAGTAATCTTTAACTACTCTGAAGCGATGGAAAGATTTCATCATAGCAATGTTTGAGGACCACTTCCACTGGACCTCACAGCAGGCTCCAGAACAAAGACCTTCATTTCTATAGCACGAGCTACCTGATTCTGTAGGTCAAGCACAGAACAGCACACACTGCACTCAAAGGAAAATCAGAGGGGGGTGTTTGCTACCCAAAATAAAACTCTTTTGATGGAGAGGAGACGCACAGGAACTCTACCAGTACCCTTTATCATTTATTAACCTGTCTCATTACCCATTTCTGTCATTTGAGATGGAACATAAAGCCAGCTGTAGCCTTCCCATCAATCAGTGCCAAGAAAAGTGGGAAAAATATTAGACCTCTGCATCCACCCCCCCTTTTGTTTATAATCATAGATCTATAGAGCTAGAGGAAATACCACACTACAGATACACAGTGTATTCATCAAAATTCCCATTTTTATCACAGTGGTTATTTCATTGCTGTTAAGGAAAAAGAAAATCCTTGTTCAAAAATTTGTACTGGAAGCAGTGGAGCCATGTGAGCTCACAACAACAGAAACCTATTCAGAATGAGAAAATGTCTTGCATTGTACCCTCTTTTCACTCCAGAACTATCCAATTTAACAGCTTCCAAAAGCAGCAGGGAATTTGCTGCTTTGAATTGCTTTCCATATGTCCTGTGGATTACTCCTACACGTGCTCAGCTGAGCAAAGGTGAAACCTGTCCAAAGGGAAGGTAGCTCTAGCCCTGAAATAGGCCAATTATGCTGCAAAGCAAATGAATAGTCACCTTTAGCAGAAGATTGAGTGAAGCTTCCCAAGAGCATCAGGTCTGCCAGTTTAAAAGGGGACTGTTTTGTTTTTAGAACATGACTTGCTCTGGTAAAGCAGTTTGTGGGCTTCTATGCAAGTTCATCATGTTCTGAACAGGCTAGAAATGTCCTCAGAAGACAGAGCAGGCTGGATCCTCATGTCTTAAACCAAGATAGACTCAGAGTTACAGCACTTTAGGATATGACTCTTGCGAAACACCCAAGGCCGCTTTAACCCTGCACTCAGACCAGTACCTGCTGTAAGCACCCCAGCAGTGGCAGGCACAGCATTTCAGCCCTTCTGCTTTAAACCAAAAGCTGCTGGCATTCAAATTCACAAGGAAACCCCCTTGAGAGGTGGAATGTGGAGAAGGAGAGAAACTCAGCCAAGCAGCTCAGGTGCTCTCAGGTGGACAGCTGGGACAAGTACCTTCTTCATACACAGAGCACCATCCTTTCACAGTGTCATCTTTCAGTAGTCATAAGGGGATCACCCTTTCAAAGAACAGAGTGGGGAGGTATGGTTGAAGAGCTTAACATATCTCAATAAACTTATTCCTTTCCTGCACAAGCTGTCAGAAATCAATCAGCAGCCAGCAACAACTCTAACTGTATAATTTAATCTCCTGGCTCCTTCACAGCTAATATGACAACAGAACTCTGCCCTATGTTCTGCTGGGACCATGTATTATTCAGCATATCACCACAAAAGCAAGGGAACAGTAAAAATGGGTGAGAAAGTATATTCCAGCTGGAAAGAAAACTAACATCTTTTTATACGCTGTCTAAACAAAGCTTTAGAAATAAATTTCCTCCATGCCAAGGTCATAATATGGTTATTTTTGAGATCCCCTGTCCCACTGCTATCTTGTTTCGATCTATAGGCACTCACTTCACTTTCCATGGGACTGGGCTGGTAGCTTTCTTCCATTTGGGTGGAAGAAGGGAAGCATGAATCATCCCTCTGCTGAGTGAGAGTGAAGGACAAGGAAGCCATGGCTCGAAACTAGACTTAGTATATATCCACACAAGAGAGGTTCTGCAAGTGAGCTTGCATATAGAGCAAAGGAAAGAGGGAGCTTTGGCATGGATGGATGGCAAAGGCTTGCAGACAGCCACTGTAGATAAATGCAGTTATATTAGGGAAGCGCTTGGTCCAAACAGCATTTTCATCACCCAGTCTAAACAATCTTTAAGACCTCAAGCACTGCCTAAACACTGAGCAAATCAGAAACTAGTAATTCAGGTATAGATCAGCCTGAAATAAGTAAATATCTCATGAGATCTACAGGACTCAAACTGAACAAGCTAAGTTCCCCCAAGACCTGTATTTTTGTGTTGTGTTTAAAAAAGCCACACTAAATTTTAAAATGGAATTTCCCCACTCGCCTGCAAGAAAAATGTTTAAATTACTGACCATGACATCTCTGCCAAGAAACTGGAATTTGTTTCTGATGAGCATTAGCCTAGTTTATTTTTAAAAATTAGATTTGAAGGGCAGGTAAAACAATGTACAATAAATGGAAGATATCCAGCAAGTCACTGAGGCTGAGATTTTCCAAGATTCCCATGAAGAAATACTGAAATTCTACTGGAATTCAGCACTTTAACCTTGAGACAGAATTTGCTTAGTGAGTCACGTAGACTTCTAACCACACAGGGCCAGCCCTATTGAGTTATGCCAAGCTGACGAGTGTCAGCTCGGTTTCCAGCAGTATCACAGACGGTTTATTGCTAAGAGCTGTATTAGGTTTTGCTTTAGTCTAATAGGGAGCCTGCCATTTCAGAGCAGAAACTTCCAGGCTCCATTCCCCCAGCAACACGAGTTTCCAAGTGAGCTACCTATACATCAAGGAAACAAGAAAAAGCAAGCGACCAACATATTTTACAGCTTCTTCAAACATTTTGCCCTTTCCAATTTGAAACCACATTAATGCTATAAAACATCAAGCTCCAGGCAATGAAAATGAAACGGAGGAGCCTAGAAAAACTGGGAAATCGCAGTCCAACATTACAAGGGAAAACGGAGACATGCAGTGAGGGTACGATACAGTCAGCGTGGCAGCGCAATTGGTGTCAGCAAGCAGGTCAGACCTCGGTCCTTGTGCTCTGATCAAGCAGTGGCTCTGGCTCGCTGCTGGCAGAGTGAAAAACACAGCAACACGCAGCACAAATGTTTGATTATCCTTCTTGAACCTGGGAAGATTGAGTCACCCTCCCTGGAGGGGTTTAAGGGACGGGTGGACGAGGTGCTGAGGGGCATGGGTTAGTATTTGATAGGAATGGTTGACTCGATGATCCAATGGGTCTCTTCCAACCTGGTGATTCTATGATTCTAGTTGTTTTCCTTGCAGCTAGTGTCATGAGAAAGGTCTCATCAATTACAGGAAACCAAGTATGTTCTGTTACTATAAATACTTTGCAAAGACGGGAAGGGTGGGATGCTTTGCAGAAGCTGTAAGTATTTGGTAAAGAGACCTAGAAATTTGTATACCAAAGACTGCTTTAAACATCATCTGGGTTTCATGTGCATTATCCAACCCTTTAAATGTCACAAATCCCACACCATTTCGTTAGAGAAACATGCCAGGCACCACTAATTGACTAAATCAATACATAGAGAAAGCCACGAAGGGAATGAAATGTTTTTGACACATACAAGCAGTTGTTGTCAACGTGCATAAGAGAGAAAACCTGCTTGCCCTTTATGCTTTAATTAAGGCAACCTTAGGAACACAGGGTGAGAGACCTTTGCCGTGCACCCTCCTGACCATTCAGCTCTTAACTCCCTACTGTCTGACCATTAGCAGTGGTCAAAAGCCTGCGAGCACAAAATGAGTCACTGCAGTCTCACAAGGGATTCAGCCACCAGAAGGGTTCCCACTAAGCTTCAGAGACAACCTCAGAAAAGTATGTAATGGGTTGTTGTCATAACAGGGGCTTATTATAAAGTGTTTTTATAGGGTTTAATCACAAGCTGTCTGAAGTCTTTGGTAATACTTTTCCTTTGCATATTTCTACATTTTCTTGAAGATTTTTAAAGCGTCCTTTGTCTCCAGAAGAGCTTCCCAAGGAGATTCTTACAAGACTTCTGCAGTCAAAGAACTAACAAAAGCAGCATTTTGGGCAGAAATCTTTCTCCAGAACCTTTCTCTATGCTGATGAGCAGCCATTGAAATAGTGTAAGAAAACTTGCTTTGAAAACCCTGTAAGAAGTTTCACGAAAGCACAGCTTTTGAAGCCACCGAGACTTGCTCTTTCCCAGAGCTTTCCTTGCAATCAAAAACTCACTCCCCTGCAGTGCAAAGATGAGCAATCTCCTCTGGCAGCTGGAGCTTTGGGCCCCTGTTGAGTAGCTCTTGGTGTGATGCTCTTCTGTGCTGTTTGTGCCCCTCTGGAGGGCAGGCAGCACAGGGCTGTCCCTGTGAACGGCTGCGCTAGCAGAGACAGAGTGCATGTCTGATGCATTATGTGGTCTCAACTGGTTTCTCAGTCCCCAGTAGAACCATTTACAGAGATTCATATTCCCTGGCTTAAATTTATCTAATATGTTGGACCTCTTGCTTTCCTCTTGCAGCCTAATTTTTAAAGGCATCCCAGTGTGGATTGACAAGAAGCCATTTCAGTTTTTCAAAGACTTTCATCCTCACCTGCGACCAATATCCAGCAAGGCTCTGCTCTGTCTGTTTGCCCCTGATCCCAGGTACATGCAGTCCTGAATCCAATCCAGCCCCATCTCCATCTGCAGTCAAGTATAGTCATCAGGGATTGGGGTAGCAATGCCATATATTTTTATATATTTTAATATTTCCTTCATTATATTATTATTATTTCATTAAATCAGTTTTAGTTTAGTTTTCCAACCTATAATTCCTTTCCTCTCAGTTCCCTAGGGGTGGAGAGAAAGGAACTAGGAGCCCAGCTGCTCAGTTTTAGCTGCCAAGATTGACCAGGACAGGGCTAAACCATGGCAGAAGGCAAGACCTAACTCTCACTGCAGTGCTGTGCATAGAAAAAGGATGATGCCATTTTGTGCCATCCAAGAATACAATCCTTAATTCACAAAATTCAGCATACTACAGTCTTATTTCTATTCTCCTTATTCTCTGGGAGCTAAATGGCTTCTTCCATACTGAATGCCAGCATAGAGGAAAAATTAAATCTAGCCACTTTTGAGTAATACCAAGTGTTCTCCATCCTAATTGGGGACAGTTTAAAAAAGGTTGCAAAAGGCTTCATAATAAAGCTTTCTCCTTTTATCTCCTCTCTCTTCACAGTGAATTAAATTCTTAGATTTCTCTCCTTCCTTATATTTTGTTTGATAATGGAAATGAGAAGTAGGAGGAGCCCAGGCTAAAAATTTAAGGAGGTGTCTTTTATCAAACACTGATGTTCAGTGTCTCTGAAGGCCTCCAGAATTTCAGAGCCAGCACCCTGAAGATAAGGAATGACTATGAATAATGGCATGTTTTACATACTAAAGTGTTCCAGGAAGCCTACTCAGAAGAAAATGAACTTTATTTCCCTTTCTTTTGTACACTTTAAGGTTTGCCACAGAGTACATTGTGCTTGAAGCCATGTCAGTATGTACTTTTATCAAATCAGGTCTCACAAGCTAAGCAGGGTTAAGACTAGAGCAGGACGGGATTTTTTTGAGTGAAAAGCTTTATTTCACAAGATATTGTCAACTCAAACTTTTTCTTTTCAGAAGGAACTTCTCTTGACAAGGCTAGGATTTTTGGGTTTTTTGTGTATGCATCCCAACACAGCTCATAACCTACCATGGGGGATGTGTGGGAAATCTGTGCTGAGAGGTCTGTTCTGCAACTGTTTCAGAACAAGACCTTTGTCATCTTTGTGGCAGGTAAACACTTCAACTACTGGCTTGTAGAATCAGCACAGGGATTTTCTAATTCTTCGTACAAAGGAAAGGGTCTGAGGAGCAGGCTCTGAGCAACCTGATCTAGTTGAAGATATCCCTGTTCGGTGCACGAGGATCAGAATAGATGACCTTTAAAAGCCCCTTCCAACTCAAATCATTCCATGATTCTAAGCAGAGACATGGAAACTAAGTCCTCACAAGTGGATCGTACACAGGGGAGATTGAAAGCAAAATCCTTGTGGCCGCTGAAGCCTTTGTCCTAAAGCCTCACAGGTTCTGGTTGCACATTCTGCATCGGTTGGCAGGGGAGGATTTTCTCAGCTGCCCATTATGCCCATTATTTTCTCAGCTGCCTCCTTCCACCAGATTACACTAGTTATTCTGTTGTAGAGAAGGGTCACCAAAAGATCCAGAAAGTTCTCAAAGTCTCAAAGCAGAAAACACTCAGATTTTCTAAAAATTTAGCAGGATGAGGATACTGTCTAATCAACTCCAACCAGAAACTAACAACTTCAAGGTGCTTTAGCAACACTGGAGATTCTGAAGGTAATTTAATGGTTTCTGAAGCAACTTTTTGGTAAGAGAAATGAATTGCACTGGAGACATTTCCCTTTGATTCATCACTAAAAGCCAAGTCCATTAATCCCGATAATCAAAATAGCAGTGCACTTATTCAAAGCAACAGGGCACAAGCTTTCCTCTCCCAGATTTTCACCCTCCAAACCACAGGTCTCCGAGGCTTCCCCAATTTTGACTTGTTTTCATTGCCTTGATTCGTAGAGTTAAGTCTGTATGATAGAATTATTCACTGTTCAGCTGCTGCCACTTTCAACACTATCAGATTTACATTAGCTCATGTTAAGTGTATTTCAGAAAAAAAACCAAAACAAAACAAAAACTACTTCATTTTAAAACAATTGCTGGAGCAATACACCAGTTTATGTTCAAAATCCCCAAATTTTCTGGAAATTTGCACTTCTCGTGTTGCTTTTTCATGTTTGATTTTTCATCAGCTCTAGTTAATACATCCATCTGCAAAATGCTGTGGAATTATTTGAGAGCAAATCTTACGCATATAAAATAATTTTAATGTACACGCATATTAAAGAAGGAAATTCTAAAGTCACTTCCAGCACGTCAATGTTGTTTCTTCTAGAGCATAAATTAATCTAATGTTCAAAAACATCTTTGCTATTTTATGATTATGAATCACTTTGTACATTCAAACTTTATAAACCCTTACATACTTTACCTGAAGTGTTATATTTAGACTTAATTGTAAGCTTCAAAACTCAAAAAAAGCTGCTTTAGGAAGAAATGGGTGAACTGATTTGGAAACTACAAGCATCACTACCCACCCTTGTTAGCTGCCATGGTACGTGTAATTAAAGATTTTCTCAAAAAACTTTTAAAGTCACTCATGAAAGGTAACAGAAAGAGGCTTCAGCAAAACTTACACCTTAATTTTTCCTGTTAACCCTGGAGTGCCCTTTCCAAACTGTTGCCAGCAGCAGGAGACATCTAAAGGCCTAGTAACACACTGCAAACAAACACATAATGCCATTCGACAACCCACACCTTGAACACAAAGCAGCAAGGATGCTTCAGCTCAGACAGACGTGCACGACGAAACCTGCTGGGGTTTGGAAGTACTCGGGACAATCAATACCTTGCTACCTACATTCTTTGGTTTGAAAGCTCCTAAACTGGGGAGTTAGTTGGAATAAATATTTGATTTCAGTTCCTTATGTCTGATTCTATTTGTTTCTTTCCCACTTTTCCCAAATCTAGAAATGTTGACGTGTCTAGAGGAGAACTATTTTTAGAGATTCAGTAATTATGAAGATAGGAGAGGCTCATACAGGCACCTAATTGATAATACGTCTGAGGTACTGTAAACATCCATGGAAACACTCTTACATCACAGAAAGGGTGAGATTATCTAGCACAGTTTAGACTGCAATAAAAGGAGATTAAACTTAATTGCATTATTTTTCTTTTGATTCAGACAGCAGGGACAGCTACTGCAGCTCCGTAACTGGAGTGAGGACCTGTACCTCACAGCCACAACACAAGTGGAGTAAATCAGCTCTCAGAGTACTCCTCACATCACCAGCACTGCTCCAGCATGAGGCAGCTGAACTTCCATCCTGCAGATCTGGACCTGATCACCAGTCCTGCAGACAACCCCAGGCTGCTAACCTCCCTGGGCAGAGCAGCTTCTGTTTCAGAGCCCTCAGACTGTCTGCGCGCAAGCACATCCCACATGAAATAATTTAAGTTACAACCACCATCCTTCTCCAAGCTATAGAAATCTCAACAGCAGTTAAAAAAAAAATCAGCAAATCCCAGGGCCAGCTGTGAAATGCCATCTCCCAGTTCAGATAGTCATTGTGCTATTTAACATCAAATAATCAACTTTTCACTAAAATAAACTATTTACATAGCACTCTTCCTGCAAGGAGAGAGAGAGAGAGGGTGAACAGCATCCCTCCACTCCTCCAGCTTTTGCTGCTACATAATTATTCATTTGCAGTTTATCAGCTAATTATACATGTGCCTTGGCATTTGAAGACGTAGGGGTGTACTTTATTTAATGGCCAATAATTACAGAGGCCGCCTCTGATCCCTCTGCTCTAACAGGAAGCCTTTTCTATTTTCACCCCTGTGCTGTCAGCTCTAGAGGTTAAAGATGCCTGGATGGCTGGTTGTTATCTTGTTGGACACAGAGGGCAGGCTTATACTTCATGTGATGATACAAGCCTCCCTAATAATTCCGTTAATGCTACAGAGAATTTCCTTCAGAGCCGAATACTGACCTTGCTTTGTTCTCTGTGTGTGAGAGCCACTTTCCTTTTCATGTCTAGGCTAAAATTTACCAGGTGTGCAACAGGCAATATGAAGGCCAATTTACAGTTAATTTTTCCCCTAGGAACAGGGCAATACATATGCCTTGAGCTTCAGTTCAACATCTATGCAACCTCCAGCTCCGTGTCTCAGCCTAGGTCTGCAGCACAACAGAGGTGTCCCTGTGGGGCACAGCCTGGCTCCAAAATATATCAATGTGGAAGAGACATACCGATATGGAAATACGTAAATAATTCTTAACTTGGCACAGATAGTTGAATAGCACAGTTGGATGGCATGAGACTTTAGGCAGGAATGCTGCCAGCGAGGGGAAATATTGACAATAGTTAAAGTTTCAGAAAAGAGGGTTTGAATTTGTTACCATCACTGCTAGCAAAAGAAACTTAAACCTTAGATTATGCTCAAATAATTGAGTAGGAGACTTAATTATGGCCCACATCATCGTGGAGATACACAGAAACTGAGGTGAATCAGCAAGTGGCATGGAGGCGACACACGTATTAAGGTTCTTTAAAATCCCAAAATCACATCACTGTTCTGGAAGGTTTTCAAGCCACTCATTCCTCTAATCTAAGGTCACTTTATTTTTCAATAAGGGCATTCACGTGAGTTTAGGAGGCTAATTTATTCAATTAGTCTGTACCCTCCACCTTCCTTGAGTTTACTTCTGAAACTAGCTCTGTCCCAACTACTTATTCCTAAAGAACCTTCAAAGTTTCTAGGCTCCAAACACTAGAAAGAGGTATTTACATGTGTCTAACAAGCAGGGACTTCAGAGATGGTGGTATCAAACACTTACATCACTAACCCCTTCAAAGTTAAGCTACCGGACACGTCTTGTTTCAGTAAGAGATAAACTCTAGAGGAGAGTAGAAACCTGAACCTACCACTCTTATCCCAGCTGGTAGTTAAGCTGTTTGCCCTGGTCTGCACTAGCTGAATCAACCTACATGAATTACGATGAAAGCATTTCTCTCTCACTTGAGGAAAACAACCCTTTGGAAACTATCTTAAGTCTGCAAAGTTAATACTTGCAACTTAAGAATAATAAAAAAAAGGGGTTTCAAAAGTAATGGGATCAAAAACAGACAATACACCCTAGCTTCCCCAGAATTCTAACAGATTCAAATGTCAGAATAACTCATTTCAAGCTTCTCTGTGCATCTGTGATTTTTTTTATTATTATTTTTGCCAAATGAAACAAAAGCCAAAACATTTACATAACCAGCTCATTCTGACTGCTCTGCGATTAACAATTAGTTAGCAAGAAACCATGGCACATGACCTATGAAAGGGGATTTTTTTCTAATTTGTCAAAAATGGGAAAAATGCTGACTTACATGGTCTAAAGGGACTGCAATAAACAGCACTAGAATAATGTGTGTTTATGGTTCTACATTGTGGTTAAGAAAGATGATGAAATAAGCAAAAATGTTTAAATATATAGAAAAATAATTTGTACTAACAGGGCAGATCTATAAGTTCTGTTATTTGGAGCAGGGACTGGAAAAACATTTCCCTCCTCACTTTCTGATTTACAAGCCGTAGAAACTCTAGAGAGGAATCAGAAAAAAAGGAAACAGTGAAAGTAAACCTTCCAGACCTGGGTGTGAACGGTGTTGTGAAACCCTTCCAGTCACTAGAAGGATTTTGAAAATATTTGACCCACTGAAAAAAAAAATTAAACTACCAGCTTTCAGCCCTCCTAAGCACACAGCAATAGGAGAATTATAGAATCATCAAGGTTGGAAAAGACCTCAAAAATCAAGTCCAACTGTCAGCCCAACACCACCATGCCCACTAAACCATGTCCCGGACGAGAGGGAATGGCCTCAAGCTCCACCAGGGGAGGTTTAGGCTGAACATTAGGAAGAAATTTTTCACGGAAAGGGTCATTGGTCCCTGGCAGAGGCTGCCCAGGGAGGGGGTTGAGTCACCTTCCCTGGAGGGGTTTAACGGACGGGTGGACGAGGTGCTGAGGGACGTGGGTTAGTGATTGATGGGAATGGTTGGACTCGATGATCCGGTGGGTCTCTTCCAAGCTGGTGATTCTATGATTTTTTACTGTCTCCAGGGATGGAGACTCCACCACTTCCATGCTGTTCAATGCTTCACCAGTCTTTCAGTAAAGAAACGTGTCCTAATATCCAATCTAAACTTCCTCTGTGTCAACTTGAGGCCATTTCCTCTTGTCCTATCACTAGTTACTTAGGAAGAAAGACCAACCAGCACCTCATTGCATTTCATTTTTCCTATTTTAATATATTTGCCCTACATAGCAAGGGGTGCATCATGTATTTTTTCTGTTTGTCCAGAATAAGCACTTCTTGTTGCTACCAAAGAAGGGAACAGGTTTTTACAATGGTAAAATATCCAAATGTTACATGAACACTCTTGGGTCTTCTCCATGCAGATACCTAGGTCTGAGAACCAAGTAGTATCAGAGGCCTCAAATGGCATTGTAAACACATCCTTTGATACAGCACGTTAAGGAGAAGAGAAGACAGCACTCAAAGTAAAGCTGTAATAGGCCACCATTAGTTAACCAGCTTTTATATTGGCTCCCAATAATGATTAGAGATGTTTCACAGTAGCTCAAAGCTCCCTGTGAAGACTGAAGCAGTTTCTGGAATAGATTACAAAGGATCTTATTCTGCTTTCGCTTAGTTGGTCTATAACGTCTCCATACTTTGTTATCAGAAATAACGTCGCAGAGAAAAAAAAAAACAAAAGGAAAGTTATACATACACACAGTCAAGGGGAAAACAAAATAGAAGAAGGGAGGGTGTGCTGTACTTCATGGCAGCAGCAAAGCTCAGAGACAGGAGAAATGTCAGGCTCTATTTCAGATCTCTTGCTCCAGAGGAACTGGGGAGGAGGGGATCACCCAAAAAAGCAGGAAGCGGATGAATCTTTCCCAGGTAAATAGCAAAATATCACCTTTCCTGGAGGATTTTGATTACTTGAAACAGTATAGCAGGACACAGTCTAAGTTTTTTGCGGTAGTGACAAGTCTTCATTTTAAAAGACTAACAGAACTATAGATTGTAGGTGAATTATATTTGATTCCAACGAGGAGAAACTGTTAAAGACTGAAAGATGGAAGGCAATGCAGGTGGAAGTGATATTGAGACAGAAGAAGAAGGAGACCAGGAGAATGAGGACAATGGACTTTAAAAAAAAAAAAAAGAAAAAGTAGTAAAAAAAGCAGACTTCAACACACTCAAAACTCTGAGTCATGGTCTCTTGGGAACATAATCTAAGGTAGAGAAGAAGAATGCAGGAGATCTGGTAGGGCTAGAAGGGACTATATCAAAGGCACAACAGCAGTCTGTCTCGGTACAGAGGAAAGACAGTGAACATAGCTTGAAACCAATATGGTTACATTAGGAACACTTTAAAGCCAGAAGAATCAAAAAGCAACTGTATAGAAAGTGGGAACAAGGACAAGCAACTAAGAAAGAGTACAAAGGCGTAACATAAGCATGCAGGGATAAATCGGAAAGGCTAAGGCATAAGATGAATCACAACTAACAAGGACAAAGGCAAAGAAACCTCTATAAATACATTAAAAGTAAGAGGAACGCAAAGAAAAGCATAAGCTCGTCAGTTAATGGAGAACAAAAACAATGTGATGATGCCAAGAATTCAATATTATCTGTGCCACGCCCTCCAGAAAAAAAGGGTTAGTTGTGACCCAGTACTTAAGACAATTAATTCTAATAAGGAGATGAGAGAGCTGGCCAGAAGAGGCAAGAGGGCAAAGACTGTTTAGGTGAGTTAGGGCTTGCTTGGCCAGCGATATAAAAATACCATAAATTCCAGTGTGATTTTACTCCTGTGAACATGCACCTGCTTTAAAAGTCATGCACGCCTGTATCCACAGAACCAGTGGCCAGGGGTGTTGTATTGTTCCAGAAGTTGATTGGTGTCCGACCTTGACAAGGAAGTGCTGGTGATGGATCTACAATATATTTAGAGATAAGGGAGCGAATACATTCACACAGGCAAATTGCAGCACTCTTAAGAGATAATTGCAAATGGGCAATGGCTGCCCTGCACTAAAAATACGAGCAAGATTTCTTAGTCAGAAACATAACTCCTTGGTGTTACGGGATGTGTTATCTAGTAGCTTTCACTGCTCAGTCAAGGTACAATCTCTTCTGCTTCAAGACTTTATCTGTCCCCTGGCTGACCAGGATGCCTCCCTGCCTCTAGACAATCTTCTGTATGATACAGACCAGATGAAATGTGTGCTCTCAGGACTCCAAGTTTAACTGTCCTCTATTAATAACAGATTCCTCTTTCTGCAATACAAAGTGACTCCCCAGCATTTTCTGGTAAGGGAAATTATAGCTTGGCATCTGTTCCTTTCACTGCCAGAACCAGATTGCTCATCTTATTATATCTTACAAAATTGCTCAGGACCTGCAAGGAGAAAATTGATTTTCAATATGGGCTTTTTTTTTGTTTTAATAGGCACACTTAAGATCATGAAAAACACCATGCCATTTCCAAACACACCACAGCTCTTCCCCCTTGCCCGGGACAGCCATCATAAGGGCATTAGGACATAAAACTGAGGAGATTCAAAACATAGCATCCCAACGCCGATTGACATCAAGAAGATCTGCTTGATTATGAAGCTCTGCACAGTGCTGTCCCATTTCAACTCAGCTAGAAACAGTTAACACCGAATGGCGAGTCAGCACAGCAAAGACAAACCTTACACCACAAATAAATAAATAAATAAATAAATACATTTCACAGCTATTCCATTCCCTGCAATTTCTCCATTTACAGGTAGACTGACTCCCAAAACTAGGACTTCCAGCAGAGCCAACACAGTACCAGAGACGCTGAGGAAGAGCCTTCACGCTTAAACACACACAACAACGGCAAAGGTCTAAAATGGGAAGCACTCTGACAGCTAGAATTGATGTTCCTATTCACCCGTGTTAAGGGGTGGTAGGACCACCTAACCAGGGAGAGCTATACATCTGCATTTGACTGTGCTCTCTGCTAAACAGAAGTTATGATAAATCAATAGAGAATATCACCCTGACTTTTACCCTGCTGCCCCACCTTGCCAGCAAGACAAAGGTGACAACCACCTGCTGGGTTACACCTGGTTTTCCTAAGCCTCACACTAGGAATCAACAACAAAAATAAAATGGAAAGAGGTAAGCATCTGTGGAAAATGACATGCTTTTGCAGGTAACGTGCCTTCTACAAAAAGTTCACAGAGCAGGTGAATGCCTCCATTCCTAGAAGTTATATTAATTTCTTTATGAGGCAGTCCAGTTGTGCTTGCCAAATGGAAGCCAGAGAATAGGTGTTATTAATAAATAGCCATTAGCCATATGGTACTCCTACCATTTACTTGCATCTCAGGTACTACTGCCCCTGCACCACAAACCTAAATAGCTTAAAGGCACAACCTACAGCTATCCATACCCTAGAAGCGCTTCCAAGAGGCAGCACCTGCAGGCACACCCAGGAGCTGAAAAGAAACTCAGAACACAATTCAACTCCAGCGCACAATGATCAGTCTTTGGCTGCTGGTGAGAGCACCAAAACACAAAAGCAGGGAGACCAAAAATGATTTGGTTTCTGAGACAAACTTTCTCACTCCTCTTAGGCTTATGGTTCTGATTTAGTCTCTTTACGTGTCCCCTTTCCCTATTCCCACTTATTCAGGCCTTGGGAGAACTCAGAAAGGAGAACCACAAACCTGCTTCAAGGTTCTAAGAAAAATATTAATCCCAAAATCGATATGTTCATATCATTGAGGAACTGACTGCAATAAACCTGGTTAGAGCCACCCTTTCTGTTACCTCCCCACATCCTCCAGCTCAGCAGGTATATTCAGTTTGGTGACATCCATGATTAATAACGTTACATCCTGGTTGTTGTAACAGCAGCTGAGCACAGAGAGCTTTCCTCCCTGTGCTCAAGCATCCCAGCAGCAGCACAGAGGATGCTTCCACGTCCAAAGGCAGCAGGAAGGAACAGCTAGAACAACTTCAGCAAAGCAGATGGGTCAGGATGAGAAGCACTTTAGCCCATGGAAACGCAATCTCTATTCAACAGGCGCATTGTGAGGCTTAGCTAGTTAATATTACTGTTTTGGTTTGATACATAAATCATGCATTAGCGCTTTTGTTCTCTGTCCGCAGGGCACACAACTAACCAACGTGCTGCAGAATTTGCTTTGGCTCAGCAGCAGAGCTGCTATTCTAAGGGCATTCATTAAGTGGAAGCGGCAAAGGGAAACAGACACAGCAGAGTGGATATTTCCCTTCTAATTGCCAATAAGTATCTGTTGAAAGCCTTCTTGCTTTTTTCCTCAGTTTTAGCAGCTAGAGAAAGAACTGCGTATGGGCATTGAATAACTGGATGCTCAAAACCTTTCCAGATTTATTAAAGCAGTTTTTTTTCATTCCTCTCCAGGACCTCTTTACTCGATTTCCCTTCCAGTTCTTTGGAGATAACAGAGACTGGGATTGCTGCTCACAACCAGGACTATGTACTGTACCATGTACATGCCTCCAAGTGACTCCATGGTGTTATTTTTCTTATCTTCCATCATCTGATATTAGCAGATCACTCATTCACCAGTTTAATCTTCTTCATCACTGGTCTTCACTGGCTAAAACCCACACTACTACTGCTCCCAAAGGACTCCAAGACCTGCATTAGTCTTCACGTGTATAATTACATTCCTTCCCATAGATGCGTGAATCCTGTGCTGCACTGCACAAACTAGGGATGCAGTCTGCAGAAATCTCCTTTCAGCATAAAGTTTGCGTTCTACATGCCAATGAACTTAAGTTTACCCTGAACATCCTGAAGTTTCCTCCAATGCATAGAAAGTATTTTCCAGGCACTAAAAATACCAGAAGACAGCCATCATGCCATTCCTTTTTCCCCAACTATGTGCCCTGTTTCTACATGTAACATTTGAGAAATAAAGCAACACAAGAAACTCAGTAGACTGAAAGCATGTAGGGAAGGGGGGAGGATCACAAAGCTTTCTGTCTCTTTTTGCATCGCTGGGTAGCCCAAAACCACAAGCTCTGACTTAAAAACAACCTGCCTGCCTATTTATACCTCGAAAAAAACAAGAAGCAAACAGAAAGACCAGACTGGCACAACACAGCCAATAGATGTAGGAGAGAGAATTAATTACTATAGCTTTGTAGATCTTGCTTTGGGCTGGGTCTCAAAATAATATCCTGCTGAGAGACAGTAATGACCAGGCACCATAGGGTAAGCAGAAAGCAAATAGTAAATTTCAGTTTGGGACCCTCTGAGACCCTATCTCCTACGACACCAAAGCTTTCTCATGGCCAAGCAGCCTGGAAAACCATCAAATTACTGAATGTAACTACATATTTCTAGTAGCACTACTCTCTTCACCTAGTCTTATTCCTACTGAGTAGGAGCCACTGCTCAGAACAGTAGACATGAGAGATGAGAGGAAATCAAGAGACCAATTAGGTCATTAATCCATCAAGGTGACAGAAGAGTAGTACTTTGAGCATATTTCTTACCATTTCAACCAATTTCCTTTTTAAACAACCTCAGCAATAGAAAGCCTACCACTTCCCTTGACGAAATTACCCACAACTTGTTTAGGATCTCTCACCAGGAGAATTTCAGTTCTGTCCAGCCTACAGCTTCTCCTTTTCTTAATTTTATGTTGTTACTCTTGGCATCCTTTTGTGGTCTGCTTTGTAGGTTATTCTCCAGCATGCATGCTGTTTCTGCATGTGCAGTCTTCCTTACCCTCCAGTGATGTAGATTATATTTAGGATTTTCACCCTTTCCAATGCATCTTCTTCCAGCCCATTTAGATCTGGGGAAAAGCGGTAGCTTCTTTTCAGATATATTTCCCTGAACTTCCCTCCCACTTGTCTCTTGTTCTGCTGTCCTGCTGTACTTGAAAAGCACAGACTGGCACACTGATCTGCTGAAAGAAATGGAAAAAAAGACACAGCAGACTATGAAATAATAGCCATCTGGGGGGATGGAGGTGGGGGACACAGGAAGACTTAACACAGATTTTCCTTCTCTGGTGAGACAATGGGATGGGAGATTGGCAAGCACAAGCACAGAAACCACATTTCCAGGCAAGCACATTCCATATTGGCACAATTACGACATCCAGCTACAGCAGAGGTTTGGACCAAGCACCACTCCCATCTCTGGATCAAGACTCTATCCTCTGCTAAATGCCAAAAAGCACAGCCAGATACAGGCTGCACGCTGGAGGAATCAATAGAGAGAGACCCTTCCAACCTCGGGGCTGGAAATCAGAGAGGAACTGAAGACAAGAGAGGGGTCACTCAACTCAGAGCCCCAAAACAGAATGAACCGTTCTCACAAGATGTTTTTGCTAAAGCAGTATATAAAGAGTAATTTCTTAGCACAGCGTATAACTGGGTTGCCACCTGTAGTTACAGGCAGAGGAATGATGCAGACAGAGCAGCCGCTGGATATCCCCAGGCAGAGATTCCTAAGGGAGCCAGTTCTTCAAGGCAATTGTCTGCTGAATTGCCCAAGTATAAACACTGCAACACATACTACGAATTACTCCAGCCCCACTGAAGGCAGAAGCTTTTTTTTTTTTTTTCCTCTAGCCAGAAACAGATTCCTATCTGATGAAGATCTGACCAGGAGAGCACAGTTGCACGGGCCATTCCCCACAGCCCCACTGACTTTGGAGGGTCTGGCATGCACAAGCTGCTACGTCTGTCCACTGCAGGCCACTTTGCTCAGCTGGAGGGGAAAAGAAGACAGAGACACATTTTATGTGACTAGAGAGCTACAGACTACTGGGAAAGTCCAGAGGTGGTTCAGCCTCAGATAGAATCATAGAATAACCAGGTTGGAAGAAATCCACTGGATCATCAAGTCCAACCATTCCCATCAATCACTAACCCATGTCCCTCAGCACCTCGTCCACCCGTCCCTTAAACCCCTCCAGGGAAGGGGACTCAACCCCCTCCCTGGGCAGCCTCTGCCAGTGCCCAATGACCCTTTCTGTGAAAAAGTTTTTCCTAATGTCCAGCCTGAACCTCCCCTGGTGGAGCTTGAGGCCATTCCCTCTCATCCTGTCCCCTGTCACTTGTAGTGACCAAGCTTCCTACAGAGGGCAAATAAGAGCTGCCTCCCTCTCAGCTCATAGCTGAATGTGAGTATGGGATCATGAACAGTTTCTGGACTACATCAGCACATTCCTGACCATGCCAGCTCTGTCTCTTCCTCCAACAGATGAAAGATCTCATTAATGTATTTTTACACCACGCCATTATAATCTCTCTTGACTTTCAATGGCTTTGAGCTACAGCCACACACCTTGAAGAGCTGAGCTTTCTGCATGCCTGGTAAACCCAACTTTAAACTGATTATTGAAATATCCAAGCTGCTAACGTGATGACTGCCAGCTGAACTTGCACTCTCCTCACTGTTTAATCTTCACTTACAGTGTCAGAATTCATTTGTTCTTTCCCACTACACTCCCTGTTCCCAACTGTGCATTCCCAAGCGCTCACACACACCCCTCTTCCAACCTCCCCCGAGCACGCTGCTTACAAGACTTCTAGAAATGGATCATTCAAGGGAGAGCTTATTTGTTTCAAGCAATAAACCAAAGCAAGCAAAAGGAACAACTCAATTACTGTTTACTTGAGGACAAAACTAGACCATCTTGGATAACTTTGTGTGCAGCAGAAGGCAAATTTCATATTTAATTTTTCTTCGCTTCCTGTTCTGGATTCCTAAGCAATATTAAATAGTAATCCTGTACTCTAGCAGAAGAAATTGCATTTTATAAGTAAGCTGCACCAACAAATTTTAAGTAGAAAGCTTAAATGTTAAGATGCATCCACCATGCCCTGCAAGAGGTATGGAGCTCTTTCACCACCTCACCACTATCCATAGTTTCAAGAAATGTGTGGACTTACCCAAGTTGCATGCCCAGTAGCTGAATGAGCAATCCCCACAACTCTGGTGTGCAGGACAAACCCTTCACCTAAACTGCCTCCAGTTCCTTTCCTCTTCAGCCCAGCCAAGAGGCAAAGGGAAATAAAACTCAAGCTCTCAACCCAGAAGCATCCTCCACATTGCTAGCCCCTTGCTCCTCCTCCACGTTGCAAATTTGAAGGATCCTGTCCTTTGCAGCTGTTTCCACTCTCTCCTGAGGGCCAGGGAAGCAAGGGCAGGCAGCTGTGGCCTTTCTGTAGAAAAGGGCATTTGCTGCTTGCTTGCCAGCTGAGGGACAACGTCCAGCCCCCTGAGGAAGGCAGATATCCTCCTCTCGGCATGACATTTGCACAGTGCTTTGGAACGCAGCTATGTAAATGTAAGACAATCAGGGGATATTGTTCAAATCCTGTAAACCCATCTGAAATCAAGAGGGTAATGCCATTTTACACCATCCAAGTGTCTACATCTGTGTAATTAACAGTTGGAAATCATAGAATCATAGAATAACCAGGTTAGAAGAGACCCACCGGATCATCGAGTCCAACCATTCCTATCAAGCACTAACCCATGTCCCTCAGCACCTCGTCCACCCGTCCCTTAAACACCTCCAGGGAAGGGGACTCAACCACCTCCCTGGGCAGCCTCTGCCAGGGACCAATGATCCTTTCTGTGAAGGATTTTTTCCTAATATCCAGCCTAAATCTCCCCTGGTGGAGCTTGAGGCCATTCCCTCTCGTCCTGTCCCCTGTCCCTTGGGAGAAGAGCCCAGCTCCCTCCTCTCCACAACCTCCTTTCAGGTAGTTGTAGAGAGCAATGAGGTCTCCCCTCAGCCTCCTCTTCTCCAGGCTAAACACCCCCAGCTCTCTCAGCCGCTCCTCTTGTTCTCCAGCCCCCTCACCAGCTTCGTTGCTCTTCTCTGGACTCGCTCCAGAGCCTCAACATCCTTCTTGTGGGGAGGGGCCCAGAACTGATGAAGCACAGCGATTGCGAGCAGCAAGGCCAGGTTTAGTGTTCACGGCTTTACTGAAAAGCAAAATTCCCTCAGAAGAAAACAAAATCCAAACAGGTTGATGGCATCACCTGACATCATGTTTGTCATTGCAAAGGCTAGAAAATTATCTAACCCACTGAGTAGCATATATGATATTTGCAGGTAGGTCAGAAAGAGCCCACGGCACAGAACAGCAGGTACAGCAGAGGTCAAACTGCACTGTGCTGCGGGCACTGGGGCCAGCAGGAGCTGTGAGCACACGTGGCTTTGAGGACACTGCTTGGCAAAGTGGAATTTTCTACATTTCTCCCACTGAAGCCATGGGAACTCTTAACATTGCAATGCTCCCTCCTCTTCTGCCCCAGGTAAGTCCCAATTTAAAGAGCTGGCAGTGGTGATTTACCCAGCCCCTCTGTGCAATACAATCAGATAGTTAGAAATACCCGGAGTCCTAAATTCCAACTGTAGTATCTTATTCTTTTGCCTGACAGATCAAAGAGCTTCTTTCACACATTTCCTCTTATGCAAAACGATCCACTGGCCTAAGACATTTTCCTTTACTAATAAATACTGCAGCAATACCCTGAAAACCACAGGTAAAAAGTGCTGGCGCTCCACAGGGCAATGCATGTGAAACACTCCAGTACTTTTGTCCAGGGCTTTCTATGCAACTCCCTGTTTAATGAGTCCATCACTAGGTTTAATGACCTGCCACAGCGTCAGAAACACTCTGCCCTTCTCATCAATGATTCACACGCAGTCTTAAAACTGCGCACAGATTAAAGAGGCTGCTGCTCCCCCACCTCGCTTCAACCCAAAGCGGTTTTAAATATTTCATCTTGCCACAGAACTCTTCTGTACACATCCCAAAGGCACTCTGAGAAGCTCTCGCTGGGAGCTCGGCTTTACCTGGCAGAGGGCCTGCTGGCACCATGAGAAAGCTGTCACTGCCAGGCCTGCCTACATCCTTTATTTACTTTCTTTAACGAGTCCTGCGTGACCCCAGCTGTCAAGAGTGGGGACAGGGGGTTCTGAGATGGTTAGTGCTTTCTATTTATGGAAAAGCAGACGGAAGCCATGATCGCAGGGACGGAACAAAGAAGTACCTGATCCACAATTACCAGGGTCAGTAGGAGTCTTTCTTCACCTTCAAGGGAAATAGAGTCATGACCCTCTTTTCCTGTCAGCTCCAGTGGGATTTAAAGGGCACCAACAAATGAAATGTAGGCAGGGTCTTGCATTTCCCACATGAGCACATCATGGATGGCCGGTCTTCTAGGATACCCAGAACACTCGATAGCTCATATCATGAAGAGATCTCATGGCCGAGACACCCATAGACACTTCCCTCCCTGCACAAAGCAAGTCTGTGCCCTGCGATATAGTCATTTTTTGTCCCTGAGGAAGGAAAGCAAGTAGCCCAGGGGAAAAGATGCAGTGCCACTCTCCAGCTTTGCCACTAATGGCAGGATGCTGCTGGTACCAGTCTCAGCCTCTACTTTGCCATCTCCCAGATGGGAAACCTACCAGCAGTTCTCACTGTCGAAGGCATTTTGCCATTAACAGATCCCTTGTACAGAACAAGCTATTACTAGGAACAGCAATATCTGTGTGATGCTGTGGCCATACACGACACACGCTTGTAGCAGACAGAGCCTCCTGGATTTTGTTACAGATACAACTTCTCCACAGTTTCTCCAGCCAGGTTACTAAGGCTTAATGTTGTTTTTCTAAGTATTCACTTATATGTATATATATACCTTTGGATTATGTGCTAAATAGGCAAAGAAATCATTCAAAATATCAGGAAACACGATACTGAAAGAATCACTTTTTAAGCACATTGTCATACACCCTCTCTCCTGTTTTTTCACTTTGTTCTTACCTCCCGTGCACCAGCAGCGCACAACAGCTTGCTTGCTGGTGCTTACAGGTAGTGTTCTCCCAGCATTTAGACTCTTGTTAGGTCACTAATTTCATGGGAAATCCATTTTCCAACAATTCATCCAGCTCCACAAACAAACAACACTCTCTAGATAAATAACTTGTAATTTTTGATTGGCAAATCATTTATGCATGGTTGTTTTTGTTTTCTAAAGTTAATCAACCAGCTCTGAACACTGAAAGAGGGCAAATCCAGGGAAACAGACATGCAGAGAGATAAATGCACAAAAGCACAGACGCAATTTGCTTTGTAGCTGCTTCAGCAGCTCTGGATATTTGCCCTCAGTCTGCTGTGTTTTTCACCTAGGGGCCTTGGAAGAGGCAAGGAGCAGGTTGCAGCCACCTGAACACCTGTGCCCATATCTTTGCTTTCCTTTATAGAGGAGTCAGTTTTATTTCAGAGCCTGCAGGAAGTGGCAACCAGCCTGCATTTCTCCAGTATTTTACAAAGAGATTTTATGGGCAGTAGCAGGTGCCTGCCAAGAGCATGAGGAATGAGACCCTGACTCCACAACAAGGGCACAGGACAACTTTAGTCCGTGCTATCCATCCACCCTGACCAATGGGGACAATCTCATTTTCAATGTCCATTCAACACCAGGAGTATTTAGAAAGAAGACCTTTATCACGAGAAGCTAAACTGGTACCACACAGGCTGCAGAAGAGCTCTAAACCACAGTACCTTCTGCTCCTGAGTACATCAGATGCAGCAGCATAGGGCCACAAGATCTATCTGCTCATCACAACCAGACAGTTCATTTACTCTATTTCATATAAATTGTGATGACAACAAGGAAGATCTCAAAAACTTCCTGGTTTTCAGTCACCTGAGTATTAATGAGGGGCTAAAAAAACTGAAAGCCCAGAATCCCCAGTCCCTCTGCCAGTCCAACTCCCCCAGTTTCTGGATCTCCAGCAGTCCAGCTTCTGCTAGCTGGGTTGTCCATGGCAAACAGCCACACTCAGTATTCACATGCTTGTGGTTGCTCATGGCATGGGAAAAGTTCCTCAGCAGATCATCCTGAGGACTATGTGGAGAATTCTTGACCTTTGGATTTTTGTTTAAAGCAACGTAGACATTTAGGGCCACCATGGTGCAGAACAGCTTGCACTCTTTACAATGCGAGTGACCAGATGATTCCCTTACACCGACAATACGGCTTGACACACTTGGTCACATCGTGTCCTTGTCCTCATTTCTTCTCTCACCCCATCATAGGAAATGAGGCCAAAAATCTACAACAGGTGGAGAGAGTCACATAAGTCCACAGAGGTATGGCCAAATCATGAAAATTTTTGTTTGCTGGAATACTCGAAAAATGATGTTTTGTGTTCTCCTTGATATTTCAGTCCTTCTAACATAAGGAAAGAGTGGTGAGATCTGTGGGCCTGCAAAGGGTAGCCCTGCCTGAGAGAGAAGACAAAGATCCCTTTACTTAGTGCAAAACCAAACAAAAGTGAGCAATAAAGCACTGCAGAAAATGAGCAGGTATTGTATTTTATCTTCAGTCGATGTCTTTTCAGCATCATTGAGCTCTGAAATCTGATTTTGCGTCCTACTGCAAATCCATACCCCCTAGGAAGCTTGCATCCCTCTTGCTGAGCATTAGCACTCACTACATTTGTCCACACAATCTCTACAGAGTTGTCATCTCAACATCCAAGGAAGCTTAAACAAAACTATAATCTCTCCATAAAGTCTCTCCTCTATACTTGAATAGCTCTTGCTCTCAGGTGTCCCATTCCACGAAATCCATCACTAAACCACTTCGCCTTCCTCAGTGAAGGGAAGATGTTCAGAGAAGAGAGCTCTGTAGTTTATCACAGTCTCAATTAACTGGGGCTCATTACCTCTCCCTAGCTCACTCTAATCTTTTCTGGGGGTGAGAGGATCATAGCATCTGTCCTTGGCCACAGTCGTAACCACAGCCATGAAAGGACTATATTTTTACATCTTCACTGTACAACAAAACCATCACACTGCAATATGGCAAGAGAGAGCTTTTGGTGAAAGGGCTGTATGACAAATAACCAGACCTTGAGGACGAGGCAGGAGCCAGATGATGGCGGAATAAAGTATCTATTACAATAAAGTAAATTAATTCCCTCTTTTTTTTTAAATTCCCTTACTATCTAGTCACTCAAGACATTAAAGAAAAGTGAAGTGATCAATGCAGTTCTGCTGCTGTTCAAGCTGATTCCAGAAAGCATTATTTTTCCCATTACCCTGTGTTAGTTCCAGCCATTTTACTATGATCAGGGCAGGGTAAATGACCACATTTCTGTAAAAATCCTGTCCAGAAATCCCTGCAGTTTAACCACGGCAGCAAAGTGTCACACCGAAAGAAAAGATGCAGGTGCCAAGGCTGTTTGGACACCACGCTAAACCAGTAGTGGCATCAGGTCTCCTAAAGAAAAGAGATGATAGGTACCCACTGTGCCACTAAAAACCTTACGCACTTGGTCATTTTGAGCCATACGAAAATGGTGCTTGACGAATCATGAGGATCAAAGGAGCATCTCCATCCCTAATAGTAGTGGGGTGACTTTTAAGAAGTTTTATCAGTGCTGAGTTTATCTCAGGTTATATAAAATTGTCACAGTTGCCTCAAAGATGTGAAACACGGGTCTGAGAGGGCAATTGTGTTAGCTAATTACATTGTGAAGTTAAGGTTAGTGGAACCAAACCCAAGCTGGTGTGAATCATCACAGTTCCGCTGGAGGGAACAGTTACATTATTTACTCCAGATGAAAATCTGTTTCAGCGTGTTGAGCAGAGCGAGAAAGTGCTATAAACAGAATCAGACTAACAAAACAGTAAAAGACAATTTTCTGTCCTTAAAGTAAATCTCTCTCCACACTGGATTTCAAATCTGGGGCCCACGTCAGGTGAAAAGCAAGGCCTCCTATTTTCCAATCTTAATGATTCTATGATTAAATCAGCAATCTGCTACTTCTCTGACGTGTTCACAGGACTCCTCTGCTCAGGTTTTCCTGCCACAGGAGTCCAAGTCACAGTACTGGGCTCTTCAGTTATGGCTGTTGAGCTGATCTGCATATTAATCTAATAACCCTTGGCAATTAAATAAGATGAGAAGAGTCAGGGAAAAGAGAAAGAAGAGATGTCCTCTGCAGATGCTATCCTTACATATGTTCTCCCATATGGCTGCTGCTTCACTTTATAAGATCTCTCTCTTCAGAAAGCAACTTGAGCTCCTTCCATACTGCAATCAAGACATTGATTAAGAAACAGGTAGCAGTGCAGGCCATTTTGTCATTGCCCATAGAAGTGCTGAACAGTCACTGCTAAATTACAGCTATCAATCTCCCAGGCTGTACATGGGTACATTATTTTTTTCCATTCCCCACAGAGGTAGATGTTTCCTGTTTCCTCAACATACGCTGTGTGGATCACTTGCCCATCTGGCTTGTCCACATTGTTATAACAATACCTTTCCATCAGATGCATCTTTCCATTACCAACAGCCTCCACAGGGTGACAATACTACTGCTTAGCATTTCTAATGACACATCTCTAATCCTCCAAAATTTGTTACTTCTTGCTGAAATTACTGTATTGTGTTGGGATGTACTGTTAGCCCAAATTTACAGGGTGTGTGCAAGGCCAGGAGCCTGGTAGCGATGACATAACTTGCTAAACATCACAGGGATGACCAGTGATAGAGTAGAAACACGAGCAGAGATTTTAAAGTTGAACTTTGCACCCATAGGTAAGGATGAGAATGAGGGACAGCAGCACATGACCTGCTTATTTAGGGAAAATAGAGCCCATGGGTACAAAACGGTGTGGCTCCAGCCACATTCAGAGCAGAGGAAGATGTTGTTTACTTACAATCATGCAAGACACCCATGGGATCCCAGCAGGTGAGAAGCAGCAGCACCACAGGGTGAAGCCACAACCACACTGGCAGGACCATCAGCGGCTGCTTGCCAGACTTCAAAAGATCTGACAAGTCCCATGCAGGGACAGAGAGCTCCACAGCTTCCACAGGGGAAAAAATCCGCTTGAATTTCATCAACAAAACCGGAGCACGCTCGAACTAGCAGATAAAGAAAGGATCTACTCCCAGGAATTTCCATTTCAAGTTCACACTTGGTCCATAACCCTTGAAGGGAAGGTAGCTGGAGATGAGACTTTGGAGCAATTCTGCAAATAATCTCTCCTAAGAATCATTTTCTCCAGGCAAAGAGAAATGGGCCATTTTAATAGTAGTTCCATTTTTATGACTCACTTCCAGGTCATTTTACCAATAAGATCCTGTCTCTCCAGGGCATTTTTCTCAAGTGATTAAAGCTGTGAGTCTTCGACCTTGTGCCTTATCAATGCTACACAACACACACTATAAGCACCTAGAAACTTGCTGCCTTTCATCCCTTATTGCTTAATAAACTTGCTAGCAGACCTATTACAACAGAATAATGAAGCTAAGAAATTGCATTCAGCTCAGTAAATCCGGGTGCAGAGCCTGTTAAAAATAAATAATGTTAAATTTAAAACAAACAAACAAACAAAAACCCAACAACCTAATTGCAGAGACGTGGAGTGCTATGAAGAGATCCTCTCTGTTCAGCCAGGGTTCACAAACCACTCACTCCTGCTATTTCAGCTACTAAAAGGAGCAGTAGTGTGAGAAGAAATGGGGGTAGGGAGTTGCATAGAGCTAGAAGAGGAGCAAGAGAAGTCACCAGGACAGATCCAAACACAGTCTGCAGCCCAGCACCTGGCTCCTGAAGTTTCAAATTTGGTGAAAATGCAGCCAGCTGATGCTATAACCTGCAAATTATTTTGTGTTAGTGCTGTAATTGGGCATTTAATTGCATGAAACACAAGATAGTTCTTCTTCCAAGGCAAGGCATGGGCAGGACATAACAATAAGGTGCAGAGTAAGTACTAGATTTGCAGGAATATCAGACACAGCTATACTGAGCAGTCATACAGCAGCTGTTCAGTCCAGATGCCTGACCAAGTTGCTGAAGGTATGGCCCTTTCCCACCGTTCCCTATGTATGGAGCACGTGGAGACCGCATTTCCACTTGTAGGTGCCTTGTTTGGGTGTTACTGACTGTCCCACAGAACATCCAACCTGCAAGGTCACACAGAGACATCCTGCAGGGCCCACGATGACACTGCTCATCACATGCTGTCCAGCCTGAGACAGTTAGCATGCAAAACTAAAAGCCACAGAAATATATTCAGGCCCCAGAAGACAGAAGGAGAAAGTAAGAGCCAGGCTTGATCCCATATTCAACTCCCTCCAACAGCAAGGAGCTCATTAGGAAAAAATGCCCAAATCATCCCAGGGTTACCTACAGCTACACTAAGCAATTTCTGCCTGTACAGCTCCCGTTTTACCAGCATTACTTCTCTCCCACGCTCCATCCTTCCTTAGGCAAGGTCATCACACTGCAAGGCCTCCTTATTGCTTCATTTCTAAGGTGACCAAGGGAGAGCAGAATGGGAAGCACTTACTTAATGACTTGCGGAAGGGCTTTCTTGACCAGGTGGTTTGCCAAGACCACAAGGGAGTATGAATGCAACAAGGAGACCACATTGTTTGTCATGCAATGGGGCAGGTCCAGAGGGTTGACCCATCCCAATAAAAATATAGGTATTCTCCAGGATCCAGGGCCATCATGAGGGTTTAGTGGCTACCACCATCACCCCAAAGCACTTTCTTCAGCTACTGAGTCACTTGTAACTAAAGCTTGAGCTGTGTTTGGCTTCCTGGGAGAAATTTCTGCTGCAGGTGTAAGTTGCTGCTGGGTCTTTCCACCAAGCTCTGCAATACATCTCCCAGGCAGACAGGGAACGAGAAAAGGGAGTTCCATCACCGCAGTGCACTTCACAGTAAGCGCTACAATTTATAGCACGTAAATCCTGTATATATATAGTGCAGCTTTTTGCAGACAACATTATCATCTCAAAAGGTAGGTAAGAGGTGGGAATAACAGCTTGTAACAACTGTAGCATAGACAGCTGCTTTTTTTTTTTTTGCCACGTCTAATGTTGTTTGGGGAGGTAAAATAGGTCTAGCAGCAGTGCCTCTGCTTCTGCTAACATACATTGCAGCTCCACGTGGGGCTTCTGCTGAATAATTAGGTTAAAGAAGGCACAATCATGTAAACAATCATGTAGAAGCTTTCTGGGAGAAATTTCAGACAAAACCATTCATAACTCCCAAGCTCATCCATTCCCAGGAAAGCAGAAACGTTGTCCTTATGCTGAGCTTTTGCACTGCATGGTTTAGTATTTGATAGGAATGGTTGGACTCGATGACCCAGTGGGTCTTTTCCAACCTGGTGATTCTATGATTTAACAGACTGTCTGGCCTGTGCTCACCACTGTAGCTGAAAATCTGTGGGCAGAATTAATCTCTTGCAATGCTAGGTGTCACAGCTAATGGCATGTTTCAGCCACACACAAGATTATTTAAAATTTTTCTTCCACCAGAAAAGTCAGTTCTAGTCTTCCTGCCCCCCTCCTACCTCTCCTCAACTTGATTACCAGCCACGTGAACCCACTCCCTCCCTTGTCCTTTTGTAAGACCCTTCACAGAGCTAGTTCCACCCACTAATCTGACAGAAAATGCTTCTTCAATTCTATCTGGGAGAAAACTTTGGCCATGTTTATTTTTCTGCCACCTTAGTGAGTTGAATCAGCAGGAGCTGACTAGCAAAGCCAAAATCAAAGCTTACAATAGCTGTTGCACCAAAGATGTACAAATGGAAACTAAAAATGTTCAGGATGAGGATGGCATTTAATCAGCTGAGCTGCACTACTGGACACTACCCTCCATTAAACAGGGAGCATCTCATTTTAGACTTCCTTGTATTAGACAAAGAGGTGATTTCTCCCCTGTAGCCCACAATTTATAAGAAATTGTATTTTCAATGGTCAAGTTTGTTCTAGTTGCTGGATAACTTGGCCCTACTGGCTGAAAAAGTAACTTTTTCTCAACTGTGCTTGGAATTCGCCCTGAGGAAATTTGGCAGGACGAAGCTATGACATCTGCATTGGGAAAGGACTGCCAAGGCGATCCTGTTTAAGGAACTGGAATCACACTGGATTTACACAGCCTTAAAGAAATCATAACCTGGCCCAGGATTTTAGCAAATAGATAAATGGAGGCTTGAAGCATTTGTCAAAACCTTTGCAAACTGGCTGTAGCTGGAATGGGACTTAGACTGTATTGAAGGGTTATTGGACACAGAGACACATCTGATTCTGGAATCCTCCAAAATCACTGCAAGCACAGCCAGGAGTGAGGAGAGCAGATTACTCTTTGTTGACCCTGTTCTTGCATGGGTGTTTGCTCCTGGTCACTGCTGGTGAGAGTACAGCATCATCGAAGATCTCTGCTGTGACCCACCAGGGTTGTCTTCACATCCAGCCTAGATTCTCCACAGCCACAAAGAGCGGCCAGGAGCCTTTCTTGGCTCCTTTCTTCTCTTCTGCTTTAAGCTCTGAGAGCAAAGAAAGCTTTGCTTTTCCCTTTAAGGCTGTCAGACAAAAGGCTTTCCACATTAATGGTTTATCTGAGTGGCATCAGAAATGCCATGGTCCACAGCCTCATTCGTGGACTTGGGGAGAACAGCAGGACTCATGGAGCCAAACTCAAAAGCTCACTTGTACATCAGACAGCCGCAACTGGAGATGAGTCAACATCAGAAGGAAGAGAAATTAGTTCTCGCATCACACAAAATGCCAAAAAGGACAGGGAGAAAATCCAGCATCCCATCAGGGCTTTGAGAAAGGTGAGCACAATTACTCTCATTAACAGGCTTAGGGAAATATCTAACCATCCTCAGAGCAGGCAGGCAGTCGCAATCCAGTGCACTTTCTCCTTGAGGGCAAAGTCTGATTATTCTTTTACAAGTGCAAACACCTTCCAGCTGTTCTCTTTGCTTCTTATTTTGTTTCAGCCAGAAGCTGTGAGGTTGCAAAGGCCCCATGTGCCTCCTGGCATCTCTGCTTGAAGCAGCACTGAAGGAGGCTGCAAGAGAAGCTTGAGTTAGAGCTCAGCCTGGGAGACACAGCTCACCAGTGTCCGCTTCCAGTTCTCAAATGTGGCATGACACAGCCACAGCACAACCCTGCACGTGCCGTGTGATCAGATACAAGGAGCAGCAGCTGAGAGGTGCAGTCAGGCTCCAGCTGCCCCTTTGGGTGGTAGTTCCCTCTCAACCACAGGCAACTGTTGAGAGGGAGCTAAGTCCTTCCATGGACAAACATCGCTGTCCATGCAAGGTCACTGCCATCAGCCCAGGCTGATGTGGAGAGGAGGGAGCTGGGCTCCTCTCCCAAGGGACAGGGGACAGGATGAGAGGGAATGGCCTCAAGCTCCACCAGGGGAGGTTTAGGCTGGACATTAGGAAAACGCTTTTCAGGGAAAGGGTCATTGGGCAGTGGCAGAGGCTGCCCAGGGAGGGGGTTGAGTCCCCTTCCCTGAAGGGGTTTAAGGGACGGGTGGACGAGGCACTGAGGGACATGGGTTAGTGGTTGATGGGAATGGTTGGACTTGATGATCTGCTGGGTCTTTTCCAACCTGGTGACTCTATGATTCTGACTCTGACCATGATGCATTTTGCCTGCAAAGCAGCTGGACACACACACATGATCCAGCTGTACAGACCATCAAAGCATTTCAGCAAAACATCCCCACAGCAAATCTCTTCCAGTGGCCCCATGTCTGGCCACATTCTTGGGGCAGAGCAAAATGCCACAGTAGTGACGTTGCAGCTCAGGGCCTCCAGGGATACTTCCAGGCACAGACATACACCAGGATGCAGCCCGTGTTGCCCTGTGGGGCTGTAAGCTAGGTTCAGGAAGCACACCACAAGCTTCTATATTTGCACCAACACCAGAATACAAACCAATTTAACCAGTCAGAACCCTTGGAAAACATCTAGAGACCAACAGGCATTCACCACACTCGCTTCTAGAGGTTGCTGTCCACATGAACTCCTTTTCAAGGCTTCTTGCAGCACAAGAGGATGAAAAACAGCCTCATCCCCTCTCACTTCATTGGGTAGCTAAGCAGTCTGAGCACACAGAATTATAAGGGAAAACCTTTCCCTGTTGCAATAGGTTTGAGGTCTGCCACGCTGAAGATGTGCCTCTGCAATCAACAGTGCCCCTTCTCAGCAGTCTATCAGCTGAGAAGCTCAGAGAGAGAGCACTTCTGCTGGGGTTAATACCTCTGCTTCCCAGGAAATCAATGTATTTACAACCCCAATTTAAACTGCTATAAGCACTACTACTAAAAATGCATTTGTGTTATCATCATTCCACCGCACAGTTAATTGCTCTCCAAATATTTGCATTGCCCACGTTCATCACAAGGCTGCTGCTGCCTCGGGGTGAACTTACTCAAAATATGGTATGTTTTCTCAAGACTGGAGATCTTTGAGGGGATGCGTCTATTTTACACTCTTGGAGAAGTACTGCACCCTGATCCAAAATTCCCTTCCACTGAATTGGATCCAGAGCAATAGGAACCATTGGTTCCAAGGAAAAGCATGTTGAGGTAAGTTGAAATTCAGACTTCCCAGGCTATATTTTTGTACCAAGAGGAGAAGCTATATATACCTTTCCTCTTGTCAGCTCATTGTGATTTGTTTAGATTTATCACCAGTCTCTCCTGCTCCCCTTTCTCTCTCTCTTTTTCTTTTTTAATTAGGCCATTGAGGCCTTGTTTTCAAAAACTGTCTGGATCCCAACAGAAGCTTTTAAGTCTCAGACATCAAATGGCAGGCAGTTTACTATAGTTAATTATGGTAATTTTTGCTTAGTAGTAGCTTCCCTCTGAAGAGTCAAAACTACTTAGAAAAAGCCCCAGCCTCAGGCATGAATTTCTTAGAACATATTTTTTGCCATTTATTATTTTACAAAGTTAAGTAGCAGCAGAAAGTTGAAACCCAGAGGAAAAAAAGAACTGACAAAAAGAATAAGCTTTCAGAGGCCAGACACCATCACAGAACACACGACCAGATCACATTTGGCTATCGCAGGTATCACGCGCTGCTCTGCTGAGCTCCTGGGTAGGGTTTGGGTCTCCTGCAGGGGCTCAATTTCCCACCATGGTTCTACTCTGCTCTGCTATCAAGGTTGCTCTGAACTGCATAGAAGGACAGGCAGCCCTCCAGCCAACCCCACGTCAGAGAAAGCACAAAGGTTTCCTGAAACCACGAGGGATCTGAGCAGGGGACCAGGTGGACTGTCAAGTGAAGAACGTGTCCCACCGTGCTGCTGGCCCCTCTGGATGCAGATGATTACACCACCCTCTGCATTCAACTCCTGCTGCTTGTGTCCTGGAAATCCCACGCATCTGAAGAATAGCACATCATAAGACTAGAATATCAAAAAAATAACAGAAAACCACTCCCAAACACTTCTACAGGCAGATTATATGCAGTGGCAGGGCTTTCAAAATGCTCTGACTAAAGCGGACCCTTCCTCTTAGCAAGAATTAAGCCTGTGGATATTTCATGTTTTCATGTTT
This sequence comes from Phaenicophaeus curvirostris, assembly GCF_032191515.1. Lineage (NCBI taxonomy): Eukaryota > Metazoa > Chordata > Aves > Cuculiformes > Cuculidae > Phaenicophaeus > Phaenicophaeus curvirostris. The sequence continues at coordinate 1,153,724 of NC_091400.1, read as the reverse complement.
CATGGATATTTCAATATTTCACGTTGTAGTGTCAGGTCCTGTGACACAAATGCCAACTGATACATCCCCTCTCGGTTACTTCAAATAAATCCCCCACACAGTCCAGGCTTTGCCCCAGCCTTTCAGTGGCAGCACTCTTAAACGTTGTTGGGTCTTCCACATATGCAGCTGCATTACCTAAACTTTCAACCGAAGCTGGTTGTGCAGCATGAACCAAAATGAACACAATCATGGCACTCATAAAAGCAATAAAGCAATCCCTCACAAAAAGGATGGGGTTGATTTATGCAGAGAGGCAAGCTTCAGGTACAAGGAAAAAGACTCATGTCCCCTCCCAAACCTACAAACCAAACAATGAGGAATTCGGTTACTTTCCCCATGTCTGAGCAAACCATCACCCTGCTGCCTGCAGGCTACTTAGCCTTGTGTGAGTTAAATATCTTGCTTTGTGCCCCTATTTTTCCTGTTAAAAATCAAGGATATTAACCTCTATCTATTTTCCAGGATTTCCTTCTAAGTTTCCATAGGAAAAGTTATCCTTTTGAAGGTAACTTCATCACCCAGAAAGGAGAGGAAAATAGAGGGAGAACTGACAGTTTGGCTTGGATTTCTATGGCTACAGAGTCTGCCCAGATAATCTGGGGCTTTAATACATGGATTCATTCTTTTAAAAAAATGTCTGAAAAGGTGGCACTTTTATCAATTACTCAAATACATAATCTTCAGGTCTGCTTTGCTAGTGCAGAGTTTGTTTCATCTTCAGGCTCCTCTTTTAGGCAGTTAAGCATTTCATGTGGGAATCTAGAAACCGTTTGGAGCAGTTTAAGTCAAACTTTCAAATATTTATCACAAGGCTGGTTCAGAGGCAGGCACAAGAATGTAAAACACAAGAGCCTCCTGCATAACCCATCTCAGAGCTGGAGGAAAGGAGGAGAGAGAAAAAACAAGTGTATTTCTAATTTAATCAAAAGCAAGTATCTAAGAAATCACTATGGTCCTTTCCAGAAGTTCTCGTTCTCTGGATGTCGCAGCTGTTTGTTTGCTAAGTGGTTTGAACAGCTTAATCATTGTTTAGTGTAAAGGAAAGTAATTGATTTTTGAAGTTGCGCTGAGGCATTGCACAGCATTGAGAAAATTGCCTAAATATTCAAGAACATCTTTTTAAATACAGTTTGCCTTTTTCAGCGAAGTAGATCTGGGTCTCTGCCTGCTTTCAGACAATGAAGTTCTGGCTCTCAGTGAGCTGCTTTATATGCAAACGTGACTTGGTTTTAGCTCAGACACGGCTGGTGCTTCAGATCAAACTGATTCTGCACCTTCAAGGCCCCTTCCAGCTCTATTCTGTACAGTTCTGGAACAAATACTGGGCTTGTTTCTCCTCTCACCATCCCCTATTTGAATGCTACAGTCAAACTAGAGAGCCGCTAAGAGCAGACAAGAATTTAGCATTTGGGACTCACAGCTCCATCAAAGCCTTTTGGGGCACAGCGGCTTCACAGCCTCACCTCACGCAAGGCTACGTGTCCCCTGCATGCCAGGCATTAGAGACTATAGGACAATAGATTGACTGGCATGCTTTGTGGATTTGGGGCACTAAAGAGAAAAGAGACATGGAAAAGATGCCAACTCATGGAATAAAGCCAAAGAGCTCCTTTTCCCGGGTCACGCAGCTCCACTGCCTGAGCTGAGACCTTTTCTTTCAGCAGCCATGGTCTGTGCCAGTTGCCTCCTGTGCCAATTAGAGACCAGACAGCACCATCAAATAAACATAAAGGCAACTCCTGCAACAGTGTCAGTGGTAGGATCAGCTGAGGCAGAGGAAAAACAACCATTCCTCCCTGCCAGACTGCAAAACCCATCGAACTCCCAAGGGCAGTGCCCAAGCATCACATCTGTGATCTTTTATACCTCAGAGCCAACCCTGCTCTCCCAGCACAGAGCCTGGCTCCTGCCACAGTTCTTACCGTGGGTTTTTGGAGTCTTATGCCACCCCTGTCGCCTCCACCCCAAACCTCACAGGGAGGCACAATGATCAAAACCTCAAGAAAAGACTCACCTTCACTGCACCAACCATGCAGCAAACAAAGAAATCCAACAAGACAGTGGTGGGAAAACCTCAGATAACTCCCGCTTGGAGAATGCTGCAGGGCTCAGCTGCCCAGAGATGCTTCTGCAAATCTGGACATGTCGAGAGTAATTCCTGCAGTACCATTTCTCATGTCACACCTCAAATCTTCCACTTCACTTCTTCTACTAGCAGATTAGAGCATATAAAAAAAACCCTACATCATGCTAATGCCTAGCTCTAAAATAGTGCTTTTTTAGCCATAGATCAAGGTATTTTACACGGAACAGTTCAGAGTTATAACAAGGTCCAGGGCTGTGCTGATAGTCAATAGAGAAATCTCAAAGTGCTGTGTAGACATGCTTACACTGTGAGGCCAGCATGCACACTGGGGAATTCTGATTCCCTTTCCCAGTTCTTGTTTCCCATATTCTACAGTGCACATTCAAGAGCAGCTAGTGCAACATCCGATGGAAATTCTCTTCCCAGATGTTCACCCTCCTCACAATTCACCCCAGTGCCGCATGCAACTTTAATAACCAAAGCACAAAAGATGAGATGAGTCAGCAGTTGCTTTCTCCTCTCTCATTAACCAGGCTTCTCTTCCATGCCATCACCAACCAGGACAAAACCAGTCCCTTAAAGAGACTCAGAGCATTACTTTCTTCTCATGGATTAGCCCATACTAAAAGGACTGCCTCCTGTCCCTCACAGCTGAGACAGCATGTACAGCAAGTCAGGGCAAGACTTCCCTTTCTCTATCCTTTCAGCAATGCTATTACATTCTTCTTGGCCAAAACATGCCACTTATGGTTGGACTCGATGATCCGGTGGGTCTCTTCCAACCTGGTTATTCTATGATTCTATGATTATTCTATGATTTGGGTCCAGGGAAAAAGCTTTCCATGTGCCCCAGCTCATAACACCCACCGGGGCTGGGGACGTAAAGATATAAGGAAAACCACTGTACGGGTGAAATCAGTGGCTGCGTTGGATGTATTTGCCTGTTCACACATCCCACAGTTCTGAAGGGTCTTGGCAATGGTCACCTGAAAGTCCCTGGGTTTAAGTCCAGAGGGCAAAGGAGAGCTCCCCTTGCTCAGGATCCGTTCAATCCAATTCTCCAGACCACCCTCACAGGTACAAAGGAGTCAACAGCTTTGGACCAGCCAGAAGATAACACCATCACAGAGCTCTGTCCCCGAGGGATGAGCATGTGATGGGAAACCACATTCACTTGCCAAATGCCAGTGACCTGTAGCCACCAATTTCACCATCTGTTTTAGTACTGCTGTCTTTTTCATACAATTACCAGGTTGGAAAAGACCCACCAGATCATCGAGAACAATCATTCCTATCAATCACTAAACCATGTCCCTCAGTACCTTGTCCACCCCTCCCTTAACCACCTCCAGGGAAGGTGACTTATCAAGTTTTTATCAACTGCCTTAGCTTTGCTTGGAGTTGGTCTTCCCCACCACCACTCCTTGGCAATATGGCAATAGGGTTGTGTTTATGGACAGACCTGAATGATCCTTGTTCATATAGCAACTCCAAGGACAGTTTAGTCAATCAACACCACTTACCTGATGCCGTGCTCTCCTTTGGCTCACTAAGAACTTGAGTTTGAAACAGTTTCCAGCTGCCAAGAAATCAGTTGTGGTGGTTATAGGAGATACACAGGGGAAAGGTACAGGTTCTCTCTGCAGGCAGATGTATTGACTAAAAAGGTTCCCATTCCATGGCTGTGGTGCTGTCTGTCAGATGGAAAAATCAGTCTGAGGAGTTTCAAGCGCATTTTGTGTCTGTGTTTGCTGGTACTTTCCACGTAGCAGATCAGAGACAGCTCAGGTGAGCCCTTCCATCAGCAGAGCTGGGGCAGCCACGTGTTTCCAAATGACAAACAATAGGGTGGGTAGCATCTGACACGCAGGTTAGAACCTGTAAAAGAAAGCATTTCCCTGAGCAGATATCACTTCAAACTCTTCAAGCTGTTTAGACACTAGGGACTCAGACCTTCTTCAGACTATGGGCTGTGATGAAAACCACTCAGTCTCTGCTCTTTGTGGCTGTGGCATCAAGCATCCCCATAGCCATGTGCCTGTTCAGACCCATGTCAGGAGCTTGCATTCCCCACCTCCAACAGAAGCAAGTACCACCTGAGGACATCTCTTACACCAGCCAGTGTCATACTCCAACTTCTGATGACAACCTGATGGACAGCACGGCATCAGCAAGGTCTTGCCTTTTGGACCACTGGCCCTGTGCTACCTGCTACCCCTCAAAACGCAGCATCGCAGAGGCCAGGCAAGCAGAGCATCCATCTGCTCTCCTCAATGATGCCTGTGACAGTATCTTCTCTCCTACTTGGTTTCTCAGCTGCCACAGCATCACCTGGCCACCAGAAGAGACCATCTGCAAAAGGTTCACATTGCTGTTTCATTTTTTTTCTGCTCCAGAAGCTGTGGGATGGCAGCTGTCTTAATATCACACTGCAGCTCTGAACCCAAGTGGGCTACAAAAGCAAATCAACAACAGTCCAGTCACTTGAACTCTCTCTGACTCATTCATGACCTGTCAAATGAGGTTGCTAATGTCTCACAAGGGTAAAGTGAGGCTTAGTTAATTATTTTAATAATTAAACAGTGAGTGCCAGCCCTTGATTGAGTACATCAAGAAGTCTCTAGTAGCAGGTGGTGTATCGAAATTGTCTGCTGGCAGATGGCAAAGCCCCCCCATCCTCACAGTTACCTGTCCTGTACTTGGGAAGTACCCTGCCCCTCTCTAATCACTGACTGTTCAGCCTATAAGCAAGACGATGCTCCTGCATAATCAAAATTAACCAATTACTTTGTGCAACAGCTTATTTACTCTGAGGTACATACTTAAATAATTATTGCAGGTGTATGAAAAAAAAAAAAAGCTGTAGCTTAATGGGTTCCCTATTTTGTTTGTTTTGGGCCAGAATGATTGCCTATGAAAAAAATCAGAGAGCTTTAGGCAGTTGTTATTGTTAAAAAAAACAGTTTGTGTGGAGGAAGAAATTTGCAGTGGGGAAAAGAAGTCTCATTTGAATAACAAAACAATTTTTGTTGATGATGTTGTTGTCTATGAGCTATTTAAGCCCTAGGGTGGATAGAAAAGGGAAAATAAGAGGAATTTATCTGTCAAACATATTTTAAATAGATAGTACCAATGATAAAATTCCCATTTTGAGTTTGAGCAATGAGTAGCACATCATACAGTTTCCAGGAAGGAAATTAAAACAAAAGAGAACTTAATGAAGCGTGAAAATATTGTGAAAAGTGGTATGTATTTTTTTAAAATAAACAGAAGTAACATTTCATCCCCCTTTAAGTTCTCAAGTCTTTTAACTTATTCAGCCAAACTCACCATGATCAGCGTTACAAGGGTTTGGAAAACAAGATGGTATTTAGCTTCCTCTCTTCAAGTAACAGGGAGCAGCATTCCCAGTGCAGAGCTTGAGGCACAAGGTCCTCTCTCTGACCCCAGCAAACCTCATCCTCTCCTGTTCTGCTTAGTTTTCAGAGGATGGGGATTGTACCTAGGACTCCATCCTCACTGCAACGGGCTTTGCAGCCCATCAACACAATGAGAAATAGTAACATGCTGCCACAAGCAGATGGTTTGGGGATGCACAGAGAAAAGGGGGGAGCAGGGACTGGCAGTGAGCACAGCACAGCAGCGGATCCCCCATCACACCGACTCACAGGGCAGAGACCTCTGTGACTAGCACGTTTGTAACAGAACTGAGATATCTGGGAACAAACAGGGCTCAGACACTGCACACACAACACGTCAAATCACTTTTCATCTCTACCATGAATCTCTGTTGCTCAAAATCCGTCTTGGTCCCTTGCTTTACTGTAAGAATTCACTGAAGTCATTCCTGCTCACTGCACATAAAATAGTTCTGACATCAGCTCCCTTTCCATCTTTCGGCTCTGTGTAAAGCATCCACAGTTTTAACGGTGCAACGCTCCTAGCAGGCAACAAGCTGGGTACCTAAAGGTGGCCACTATCCCACTTGAGCAGCTCCCGTGTTAAACCTGCTTCTTGGAACCAACCAAGGGAGGCACCAGAGCCACCTCCATCCCTTGTACCTGCAGCCAGTCAGGGAATTCAGCTGTAAAAACAAGAGCAAGGGAAAAATCCACAACGATTCGACTATTTCTATGGAAGTGTGAACAGAGGCCTTCAGATTTCAAAATTCTGTCACTGTGTTAGAAAAATAAAATGCCCCTTTTATACTCTGAGGGATCAGTCGTGCTTGATTTTGTGGTTTGATAATTTTGGAGATTTTTAAACTACTAAAACCAAGACTTATTGCAGACATTTCACAGGATTCATTCACAACATTTAAATCACAACAACCATTCATTTGTGACAGACATCTTTGACTGTCTTTGACATTTAATAAAAATTAAATGAGGTAATTTTTTTATCTGGAAAGGACTAAACACATTTCAGACAGCTGCTGTGCAAGTGGTGACTTGTTATAAATGGATCCGTGTTTTATTCCTGGCCAGCTCCATCCCCTCAACCTCAACATCTGTGCCCCTCACAGCTCTTTTCTCCCACTTATCAACCACAATTTTCACCATCTTGGTTTGATCTGGGTACTCCCCACAGCACAAGTTAGCGAGAGCCTTGCTCAAAAGGCTTTTCCAGCCTCCTCCTCAAAAAGCACAAGCTCCCTGCACCTAGACAAGGGCACTGCTTCTTGCACATAAGGTATGTGTCACAGCCAGGGAAAAAGCAGAAATAGCTTTTAGTGTGGAATATTTGGAAGTTCTATTTTTTTTTCCTCAAGACGAACAGAAGTTCCCAAAGAAGCAGACAAGCAAACAAAAAATAAGCCCATTTTGTTTCCATTTTCAACAGCTGAGGTATTTCAGGATGTCCCCCGTCAAACCTTACCCTAATCTCCACATTCTGCAAAAGAGAAAATGAGGTGAAGAGAAAGGCAGGAAATGAACCTAAAAAAAAAAATGGAAAAGTCAAAATGTTTAAATTTCAATATTTGCAATGTAATTTTTGTTATTTAAATAAAACCAAACTGGTTTTGACTTTGTTAAAAAACGGTGGGAAGTTTCAGTGGAGATGAGAGCCATTTCATCATATTTTGATAGGAATGGTTGGACTCGATGATCCAGTGAGTCTTTTCCAACCTGGTGAGTCTATGATTCATGTAAGTTTCCCGTCTCTGCTCTCAGATCAGGTTCAGCATTTCTCCCTCTTGCCATCATTTCGCTTTTGAATTGCTAAGCTCCAGGGAGTGCAGGTGTGCAGCTGGCTCCGCACGGGTTTCCCAACTCAGAACTATTCTCAGATGCAAACCAGGATTATCAGGAGGTTCCCTAAATCAGGAATGATCTAGGGAATGCCGGATTCCCCAAGTCTCCAGCATGCGACACCCCCAGCAGCACTGGGGAGAACCCCCCGCTTTGGGAAGGTGGCTCCATCCCCAGGAGCATCCCAAGCCCCCTGTTCCTCGCAGCCAGCTCTGGGCTTTGAGCTCCAGCCCAACTGTAGTGCTCAAGGCTGTTGTAGAGATGGGAGCTGCAAAGCGAGTTGCCCAGGAGGCTGATTCAGAGAAAGAGCTTAATTTAGCCTCTCTGAATCACTCTGCAGAGGAGATGGTTGCTCTCTGACTACAAAAGGAACGGGAAAGATTAGTGGAAAGTTTGCTTTTGTGAACGCCTGTCCCCAGCGCCACACGAAGTCTGCTGCAGGGCTTAATCCACACGGCTAGAATCAAGACTGATGCTGAAAGCAAACAAACCAAAAATAGATGGGACAGAGCAGAGAGTAGCAGGAACTGCAGACACTTTTGCTACAGCACAACACACCATCTGAGTTAAACCATCATTAAAAGCAGCTCCCCGTGCCCAGGGAGCAATGGGAAGGTGAGCCTAGGGCTGCAGTGGGAGCTCAGGGACCAGCTCCGCAGCGGCACAGACACACAGCACCAAGGCTTTCAGAGGCAGGGAGCAACCCAGCAACCTGCCAACCAGCTCTCTGCCCACTTAAAAACCAATACAAAGTCAGGGCTTTTATATAAAGGATGCTGTGCTATTATTAAATCACAGAGAGAAACATAGAGTGGGGAAAAAGGTTCCCAGACTCAAGCTCTTGGGCCACCTTCAGCCAGAACAATTCCTTGCCAAAAAGAAAAAGCTTGATAAAGGAGGTTAATGCCTGAGACACTGACATAGGAGAGCAGAGCTCTCTGTCTTTCCATTTTTTCTGGGAACCTGCCAAGGAGTTTTCAGGGGCTGATGAACTTCAGGAACAGGGTTTGCATGCCCACACTGTGGATCAGCCTGTCTACATCCCCCTTCCCTTATATCCTCCTCCACAACCACTTAAGCTAGGCAGTCAGTTTTTAACTGAGAAACAGAGGAAATCTGCTCTCTGCCCTTACCAGAGCTGTGCAGTTATCCCAAAGCCTGTAGCTTGGCTATGACGGACACATTGAGAAGGAAAAGGTCTTCGCTCCTTAGGGATGGGTAGGTTAGTCCTGCAGATCCAAACCCAAGGAATTACCCTAGTGCTAAGCTGCTTTTCTGGGAGCATCTTTCCTCCATCCCTTGTGTTCTTTGTTGTGCCACAGGGAAGCATGATGGGCAGCTGTTGCCATCACAATAACTTCACCAAACTAAACAAACTCTCAGAAGCTGTGCCACACGCTCCACTTCCTTACCTGGAAGGATCTTGTGCATCAAAATCCTCCTGCTTTTACATGCTTTGCTTCTTGCAAATGATTGGAAGTATAAAGCAATTTGAAAAAGTGAATGTTTTGCAGATCAGACACTGCTCATCACAGAACATTACAGCTCCTAAATTATTAATAGTAAAAAAATGAGGTGTCCCAGGGCTGCTCATTTCTAGGCGAGGGAGAGTAGGAGGGTGTAAAGAAAGAATTGTGTTATTACAGGTTATTTTTATCCAATGTTTCTATGCTTCTGTCATTAGCTAATTGATGACACAGCCTGTTTAATATTATGTCTGCCTTTGGTATTTATAGTTCACAAATTACTTTAGTATCTAGGTGCTACTAACAAGCTGCTCTCACATGAATTTGGGTGCTCATGGCTGGATTCTTTGGTGCAAGGAACAGCAACTTCTTTGAAGTCAGGTATTTTGCACCAACCAAGGATTTATTGACTACCCTGCTTGATCATGTGTGATGATGCTGGATCCCAGTTTATCCAGTACGAGGATGCAGCAACAGCAGGAAGAAGGCACCTGTTGTTTAGCCTGGAGAAGAGAAGGCTGAGGGGAGACCTCATTGCTCTCTACAACTACCTGAAAGGAGGTCATGGAGAGGAGGGAGCTGGGCTCTTCTCCCAAGGGACAGGATGAGAGGGAATGGCCTCAAGCTCCGCCAGGGGAGGGTCAGGCTGAACATTAGGAAAAAATTTTTTACAGAAAGGGTCATTGGGCACTGGCAGAGGCTGCCCAGGGAGGGGGTTGATTCACCTTCCCTGGAGGGGTTTAAGGGACGGGTGGATGAGGTGCTGAGGGACATGGGTTAGTGATTGATGGGAATGGTTGGACTCAATGATCCGGTGGGTCTCTTCCAACCTGGTGATTCTGTGATTCTATGGCACCATATTGCAAAGCACAACAGCAGCCCTCCTTATATGCCTCCAACCTTTCTCCTACACTTGCCACCAGAGGATCCAAAGCCAATTCTGCAGTGAGACAACTCCAAGAGCCATCACTGCCTTCAGCAGGGCCAGAAGCAACTCAAGCCAACCTCTCAGACATTCAATCCAAGCACGAGTTCCCTGGAAAGAGGAGGGGGGAAGAAGAGGGGCTAATTTCCAGGCTAATTTCCCATCAAATACTTCCGAAATACCAATGATCTCTTTGTACTTGAGTTCACAGCACCAAGCAGCAACTTCCCAAGCTGGATTGACGTTTTGCACTCGGGGTGGATGGCACTGACCTCTGGGCAATGCTGCTCAGCGAGAGATGCAGTATCGGAACGTCAAAGCTGCTCTCAGCTGTGACAGACACCAAACATCTCAGCTAAACCTTTGCCCAAATCTCTCATTCCTAAAGCAGATTACCAAGAAAAAAATATGCCTCGGTACATGCTAATTTCTCTTTCCACTGCCTACTCCTCAGTTTCCCTCTGATGATGCCAAACGCACAGTCCCAACGACACCGTATTCCCAAAGAGCTTGTTGTTGGAGGTGCAGGTCCCTTGGGCTGCTGGCCATCAGCACAGGGATTTAGCAATTTGAGACCCATCAGGAACAAGCATCAGACAAGAGCCTCTCTGCTTCCAAGTGCTATAGGTGGCAGGCAGGGGAGTGGTTAGATCCAGTAAAATGGCAATTTTCTGCTAATTGTAAACAATGTTGGTGCTCATGTATTTCATTCCTGCCTTTACTGAGTAAACCTGGGAAATAATGAAACCTGGGGAGAACATTTGAACTTTTATTATACAGGGTAAATGCTCTATAACATTAACAAATCAAAAAACATTACTTCCTGACTAGCAAAATGCCAGGCCATTTAGATTAGCCATGCTCAGATTCCTGCTGTGATCGGTGTGTAATTGTCCACCAGCAAAGAACAATCTCTCAAAATTAGTGCTTGTCACAGAGCTCCAGACTGCTTAGAGCTGCACTTAACGGGGCTTATAGCTGAAACGCACAGAAATCTGCTTTTAACCCCAAATCAAAAAATAGCCTTTCCGGTGACATTCTCTCTGCAGCTGCCCCCTGCCTCCTTTTCATCCCTCCTTCACGAGGGAATCTAGTTTGGCCTTAAAAAGCATCTTTGTTTTATGGAAACTGGCACGTTGCAATGCAGCTGCACGTGACCCAGTGATTGCTCTCCCCACAAGACCCAGGGAGGCTCCAGGGACGTCTGCATCCTGGCTCAGCAGTTCATCACAACAGGCATTGTGCAGAAGAGACAAGTCATCAGACAGGATTGAGGCTCAGTGACAGCTGAAGGGGACATTTTGCTCCCACCAGCAAGACGGTTCCTCAAGGCACCCAGTGACACAGTGGTTGGGCTGGCCAGGTCCCCCAGCAGAAGCAAACACCTCAGCACCAGAGCATCATCAGCTGCCTCAGCTCCTTCTCCTCCATTTCCTCACAGAAATTTTGTCACGGAGCATAGAGCACCTTACCATTTCAAGTTTTCTTAAAATAAGCATGTCTATTTGAAGAGTTTACATTTCAACAAGTCGACATATTCTTTTAAAAAGCATTTAGTTAGAAAACTCCCAGCCAGTTGTAATAGCATTCAACTTTCCTATGAAATTTATTTTTATTCATAAAGATTGTCTGTATTCTCAAGTTAGAAAGTGACAGAGAAAAGTTTATATGCCTCCAAGCCTGCATTCCTTAGGACAGCTCCTCAAGAGGAAAAACAATAGCCTTAATTTTAAAAGCGATGGGGAAGGCTGCAGAAACATCAATGGAGATTAGGGGTGCTGGGGAGAAAAAACAGCACAATTAGCTCCCATCTGCTCCCAAATGTTTTCTGTGGCCTCTTCCAGCTAGGCCAGTGTAGAAGCAACACAGTCAGGGTGCTTAGAGAAAGCAGCTTTGTCCTTCTTCATACCCCAGCACACAGCTCAGTGGCAGAGCCTCCTTTCCAGAGTTCCCCCACATCTGCAAGTTGCTCTGATTCACACCCTGTTTCCCCTGGCTCCTGTTTCCACTTTAAGCTTCCTAGATCTGCAAGTGCACAGACGTTTGGGGGACGGTCCAACTGTCCAGAAGCTTACCAGCCCTACACAAGCACCCAGAATAACCTCATTTCTAGCAATTTGATGGAGATACTTTGCTTCCTTCAGTCAGCTGCAGAGGGAAACAAAGGAGTGGCTCTGCTTTCTCTCTGCACTTGTATCACAGAAAAAAAACAGTTATCTCCAAAGGCATTGGGACCACGGATCAAAACAGGGGTTTGAAGAGCTAAATAGCCTCTCCCCAGGCAGATATTTCAGGTGCAGGAAACCAAAATAAATAATAAGGTCCTGGAGAAGCTGTGAAATCATCTCTTTTAGCAGCTCAGTCTTAATCTCCCAACCACTCCCCTACAAGACACATACTAGAATGAAATTAGGAGGTGAGAGCCCCCTCCCAGTCTGCTCTCCTACAGCTGGACAAGGAATTTCTCAGCCCTCCATGCACTTAGGGCTGAGCCCAGCGCTAGGGAGCTCAGAGCCCATTCATGGCAGCAGGGCACAGCTCCTGAGCCAGATGGTGAAGGGAAAAAGCAGCTGCTGCACAGAGAGCAGCTATTTTCTTTCCCAGCACGTGGCCTTCTTCAGCCGTTCCTCACCTGCCACGTGCACAGCGCCAAGGCTCCCTGTGATGAGTTGTGTCACATCTTTAACATCAAAAGCAGCACTCCAGGCTCCCATCCTGCTGGAGCAGTAGGACCAGCACCTGTCTTGAGACAGGTAGATCTGCCGCAGCATCACTCCCTTTTGCTTCTGTGTCACCGGAGGGGAAAAAAACTGGAGCATCTGGGGACTACACAAGTTCTACCTGTCTGCCTTTCCCTCCAGCTGCAGCCCCAGGTGCTCCAGCAACTCTCCATAAGTCACTCTCCTGCCAGGCCACCTCCACAGAAGACACAGTGAGGGACTGAACATGCCCTGTGCCATGCTGGGAAAAGAAAAACGCGCCAGGGCTGCAGTGGTTGGTCCACCCAACGTGCCCACAGCAGCTCCAGGATCTGCCTGGCCTCAGGGTGCCTTGGTTAGAAAGCAGCACCCACCACCTCTGCATAAATCCTGCTTCCAGACAGGCATACAGGGCAGGACATGAGGAAGTCCTGCTGGACCAGGTAGGGAGAAGCAGTCACACAAGGGTTAAATAAGTCCCTTGTCAGCACATCACTGTCCAGCTGCTCCAAATGCCTGATAAATCAGGCATTTGGAGCAGCTGGACAGTGATGTGCTGACACACCTTGACCCTGTTCAGAGAGGATGGAGAGGAGCTACCCCCATGGGCTGTACAAAGGCTGCTCCCCACCTCATCCCCAGCTCCTCGGACTGACTCAAGCAGGACACTGGGCAGGTCACCCACCACTACATCCTCACTCCTTGCTCTTCAGCCAGCATCCCACTGCTCTGGAGTTTATGCCGGTGCAAGTCAATAAAGCTGCACCGACACCAGCACCGAGCATCCCACCCTGCCTGCAGCAGCCCCACAGTTTGAACTCCCCAGAAAAAAACTATACAGCAACTAGAATCTGAGCTATTTAAACAGCCAGGCTATTTCTCCAGATTAATCGTCCTTAGCTATGTCACATTAGGCTGCCACAGCCTCCATCGCTGGGTGAGGTATGGACTGTCTCACCTCATTGGGAGTCAGGAAAATGAAGCAGCTGTGTGAGGTGTCCCATTATTTAAGCAGTTTGTACTGAACCTGAAGCACCTCACAGGGAGGCAGCCAAAAATTCATCCTTCTGTTTCAATACTTGTGCCCCTTATCATAGCTAGGAGCCTTTTTTTAGAAAAAAAATAAAAATATCCTCTACAAAAAGACAGGAAATTGTCCATTACTGCCCTATGCAAATCCCCTGTTTCTAATGGAAAAGCCTTAGCTACATACATAAAAATTTTTTAAAGGTGCCCTTTGCTATAAACCTGTTTTCACCCAGGGTTATATCAGCAGCAAGAAATGTCCCATTCCTTGCACAGATCCCCCATTGAGGTGATGCTTAGGGCTGGGGCAGAGGTACAGGAGGTGAATTCCCTGCTGAATTCATCACACCACAGAAGCCAAAGGAGACAAGGCTGTACCAGACAAAGCTTGGAAGATATTCAGTGCAGATGACAAGAGATGTCCATTATAGGAAGACAAATCTGGGTTAAAGGAGGAGCAGCAATGCTGCAGGAATGCAGCTCAGCCCCTTCCCCACCCTGGGGAGCTCTGGGGATGCAGCAGCCAGCGGAGGCTGGGAGATGCTGGGCAGAGAGCAGCCGTCCAAATCTGTCTAATTTGCCTCTGTTTGCATTGTTCTGAGCTGGTGAGCTTGGGAAGAAAGAGCAGAACCTGCAACTGAGATTTCCAGACTAAAGAGGTTTGATGCGAACTTCAAACAAATACATCACCAGCACATCCATCACCCACTCTGCGCTTCATCCAGCAGGAGGGAGAAGAAACTCTCAACTTATGAGAGGCTTCCAGAAACCTCAAGAAACAAACTTCAGTAGGGATCAAATGAGAGAGCATCGAGCCCTGCCCTGGCCACACGATACAACAAAACCCTTCAGAGCTGTTCCACAGGCAGCTCCCAACCACCGTGGTGTCACAGCCCTTACGGGCGAGGGGCAGGGATACCCAGCTCCCTGTAGCGATGCTGCTGGAGGGCTGGTCTCCTTCACCATCCCTACAGTCAGGCTGCAAAGGCACAAAGCAGCCTTTCTGCTCACTTAAACAGACCTTCATGCCCTTCTCTTCCCCTGGCACTCCTCCCTGTTTTCCTCTCCCTGCTCCCTCCTTCCCCACCTAACACCATCTCTTTTCTTCTTCTCCCCCTGAACCCTTCTTTGTGGCAGGTTCCACACAACTGACTGTATTTTCTTATACATTAAGGTCAGAAGAACCAGAGGACAAGGACGTGGGTCCAGCTTCAAATGGAAGAAATAAAACCAGCCTTCCTGTCCTTACAGGGAGAAAAGAGGGACGCACGTAGCTGCTGGCAGCAGGGTTTCCCAACCAGTCACGTTGTGCGTGAGAGCACAGAAGTTATATTATTAACTAAAAGCTGTGTTTACTTTTAGCACAGATCATGACTGCTGCCAACCACAGTTATCTTCCCACAGATCAGATGCCAGTGACAGTACACTGAAGCATCCTTCAGGGTGGTGGCACTTGAATGCCTGCGTGGGACCCCAGTATTTGGTCCCTAATTAACACCCCACAGCCACAGCCCCCTGGGCTTCACCCAAAGCAAAACTCTTCTGCTGAGCAGGGGAGGAGAGACCTTTAGGAAGATGCTGCCAGGACTGCACTGATGTTTCTCCAGAGAAATGGCACCGGACTGACAGTGATGGAAGAAGGTGGACTGGGAAGGGGCAACAGCAGCAGGACTGCAGCAGAGCCAGACAGCATAACCTGCTTAAGCCTTGACTGCAAATCAGAAAACTGAAGCTGAGTAATCTGTTGCCGTCTGATACCATTCAGATAATGTGTGCTGGAGAGGAACATGGCAAAAAGCCTCAGCCCACCTTATACAGAAGCATTTTCTTCTACCAGCTCCTCCTGCACCCTCAAAGCCACCAGGCTTTGACACATCTGTGTTTCATCCTGCCCCGTCTAGCAGGGGAGCAGGGTCATAGCCCATTGCACTTGCACAGCAGAGACACAACCACTTGGGAATGGCCTCAAGCTCTGCCAGGGGAGGTTTAGGCTGAACATTATGAAAAAATTTTTCAGGGAAAGGGTCATTGGGCACTGGCAGAGGCTGCCCAGGGAGGGGGTTGAGTCCCCTTCCCTGGAGGAGTTTAAGGGACGGGTGGACGAGGTGCTGAGGGACATGGGTTAGTGATTGATGGGAATGGTTGGACTCGATGATCGGGTAGGTCTCTTCCAACCTGGTGATTCTATGATTCTATGACTGGAAGAGGGCACAGAAGCCTTGGAGGAGGCTGTGGAGGTGGTTTTCAGGCAAGAAGCACCATCTATATGGGCACGGCAATGAATCGGGTGGAAAGACGCCAGAGCACCATTGTCCAGCCAGACCTGTTGCTTACTTTTGACTTCAGGATTTCATTTCCGAGCACTTTTACCTGGGCTCCTCATTGGCTCTGATGCCCAGCTAAGGACTCTCTTTGATTTTCAGCATCACCTTCCCTTAGTCAAATGCCAGTTATGTATTAGAGAGGAATATGGTGAGCTCCCCCAGCTCCTGTAGCTCTGTCCTTCCCATCTCTTCCCCTAAATCCTCAACAGCTGAGCCTGAGCTAAACCTTTCTAACCACCTACACAACCCATTACAAAGACAGAATCCAGATACTTTTCCCCACCTGCTCTAAGCCTGGTGCCAGACTGACACTGGGTCAAGCACTCGCATCAATGACAGATGCTCATGACCCCTGTGGTGGCTGATGCAGTTACAACTAAGCCCTGTAACCACGAGGAAATCTTGGCTGCAGAATAGTACTAGACTTGCCATCCCATCTTTTAAATATGTACTGTGCGTATGCTACCCATACGTCCATCACCAGTGCAATTATCTTTTAAGCATTTATGCCATTTGCTGCAATCCTCCAAAATAAATCAGGATGCAGTATCAATGTCAAATCATAAGAGAAGATCGTTTTATATAGTAAAGCGGTGCTTTAAAATTGCTTATGGCTGCTGTATTAAAAATAAAATAAAAATAAAACCTACTCATAGTTCCAGAACAGCAATATCTTTGCCTTTAAAAATGAATTAGGTATTAAACAAAAATTATAGCCCCAGAGAGGATAATTGCAAAAATGTAACAAAATAAAATAAAATTAGGAAGAAGGGGGCCAAACGCAACTTTCAGTTCTTTAAGTCAGACTGGCATTTCTGAACACACAGCAGTGCTGAGGAGCAGTACATTGGCACAGCTGTGCTGTTTTCCTTGCATTCTTAACAGCACTCTTGGTTAAATTAGGAAACATGATGTTCAGAGCAAGCCTGTGTTGTGCCCCTGCCTGAGAAGTCAGGGAGGAGGAGTCCTGTTAAGGAAAAAAACCCTAAACTCACAAAAACATAATTCAAAATCTCAAGTGGACTCGAGCACTGCAGGATTTACCAGTGGCTGGGTTATCGGTGCTTCTGCGGAGCAAGGTGTGACCAACCTGCACCCAAAGAGGGGGATGCTGGAGATATTTGCATCATATGAGGACCAGAGCATCTTCACACCCATTGCAGCAAGTGAATTCTCAGAATCCCCAGCCTGCAGAGCCCGCTCTGCCTTCAAGGAAGCACTAAGTGAAGGGCAAGGAGCAGCAGGGTTGATAAAGACAGACAGTCCCAATCCCTCTGGCAGACACACCAGCCTGGAGGCAAGATGAGCACTGGAGTGAAGATTTTTTGGAGGATGGGCAGCTCCTGCCACTCCTAAACTCTGCAAGCAGAGCAGGAAAGCCTGTGAAGCTAGGGGCAAGGGAGCTTTGGCACCTCATCCGCATAGTAAATTAAGTTTAAATAAGAGAGGTGGCATAAAAGGGCTGTAAAAGCACCAGCCCTGAGCTGTGGTTCCAACACCACAATCCAGTCAGCTGCATTTATCACTGCAGCTCTTGCTAAATGCTGCTCATGTTCTGAGAGCAGCTCCCTGGAAAACAGCTCATGCTTCTGGGATTGCCACATCTTTCACTTTTAGGCTTGTTCTCTCTCTGCTTTTGTTTTTGTTTTTTTTATTAAATAAGCATCAAACCTTCAGAAGTCCCAACATTTGCTCAGGTTCCCACCCCTTCCCACCTTCCAGCTGCCCTTCTCCTCAAGGGGTTTTCAGTCTGTCCCTCTCTAAAAACAATTCAAGAGAAATTACAAAGGAATTATACTCCATCTGCCTCTCAAAAAGCTCTTTGTGCTTATATTATTTTCCAGGGAAGCTGCATCACCACAATTACCACTGCTATTTTCTATCTTTCTGCCTGTAATGCTGATGAGGGATCAGGAGACAGTGGTGGTTTTTAAGCTGAATAAGTCACTTAAATACATTTATACCCTTGGATCACAATATACAGCATAAATCTAATCATCTATCATGCACTGACTTTATACGAATACTCACCACGATATCAGGCAAAACAATCACAAGAAAAATGCAGGATGATTTGAGCTGCAGCTGCCTGCAAGTCTTTGACAAAAGTATTAGATGAAAAAAAAATCAAAAAAGGGATGAAGCATCTCACCTAGACACGGCTTTTGCTGTGCTGACTCCATGGGGAAAGCAGCAACTTGAAAAACTTCTTGGTAGATTTGTTGCTACACCTGTAATATCCTAATCCAGCAAGGAATTACCTGAGGCTTGGTGCTGGAACTGGGTTCGTTTTGAGAGAAAATCAAAGAGGAAAAATGCCTGGGGCCAGAACGCTTGGTATGGGGGCCCTGGCTGCCCTCCCAGCTCTGCTCCACTGCCTTGTCTCTGCTGTCCCCATCACAAGTTTAAAATTGAAAGATGCTTGGATCCTGACACAAAGGTCCTGCACACCTTAAACACTTCTTTACGAGACTCTATCATGGACTTGACTGGGAAGAAACCACCTTGTGCTTCCAGCTGCCTGTCTAAGGTATGATCCAGGTATCTCTCCTGAGCAGGGTTGTTATGATGCGGTTAGCATTGTAGCCCTGTTCCTTGGAGCCCTTGTCTGGGAGGTACAAGAGAAAGTGAAATAATGTTATAGACCTCACAGTGTCGGGAGACAGATGTGAAATCACAGAATTTGATAGGAATGGTTGGACTCGATGATCCGATGGGTCTTTTCCAAGGCCCTGATGCTCATCTGTGCTCATCTTTCCTCAAATTCAGCTTCAAGCCAGGTGGTGCAGGTGCCTGGATGGCAGCAGAAGCCTGGCCTCATGGTACAGCAGCAAGCGCCACCACTTTTCCCCCAGGAAGATCCTGGATGCATCAGCTTAGGGGCTGGAGGCAACCAAGGGCAAGGCAGGTACAGCCCTGGGACATGGGATGGTGATGGGGAAACCAGAGTTGCCAGCATGTGGAATAAAGGAAAGGGCAGAAGGCAAAGCCCCAGCTGCAACCCTTGATGAAAGCCCAGCAGAAATCTGCGTGCTGCCAGCAAAGGAAACAGGGAGGGCAGACACACCAGGTGGCAGAGGGCTCTGGTAGCTTACTGCCAGCTTGCACTAAAGCAGACAGAGAGGAAAAGTCAGTTATCCCTCTGCCTGAAGTAAATCACGAAACGCAACCCTCAAGAGCGCGAGGTGAAGCTCTTGATCAGACAAGTAACGCTGGCGTGTAATTCCCCTTGATATCGCCTGATTTGAATTTTAGTGGTTGTGAAGGAGGCATGACTGACAGTTCTGCAAACCCCAAGCATCTGCCTCCGTGCAGACGGAGCAGAGCACACAGTCTCAGGCACAAGCATCCCCCGAGCCAGCTCTGCTGCTGGCCAGGGCTGCAGGGAGAAGCTGCACTTCTGTAGGAGGAGGTTGGAGTTCAAAACCCGTTGCCATCCAGCACATACACCCTACCCCGAGCCGGGCACGTGGGGGCTGGCTGGTGCCACGCAGGGACACTCACCTGCCTGTATGAGACAGCCAGAAAGCAGGTCTGCTGTAAGAAATACAGCATCTCCTGGCATTAGATTTCACAGTCTCACCCCCCGACCAGCACAGACTCTGCCAGTTTCTGACACCTCCACACGCCATGAGAGCCACGCAGAGCCTGCAGAAGCAGGGGGGGAGTGTGTGTTCAAACATTAGTACAGTGGCAAAGAACAGGTCTCTTGGGCATAGATTCATACAATCACCAGGTTGGAAAAGACCCACTGGATCGAGTCCAACCATTCCCATCAATCACTAACCCATGTCCCTCAGCACCGCGTCCACCCGTCCCTTAAACCCCTCCAGGGAAGGAGAATCAACCACCTCCCTGGGCAGCCTGTTCCAGTGCCCAGTGACCCTTTCCGTGAAGAATTTTTTCCTAATGTTCAGCCTGACCCTCCCCTGGTGGAGCTTGAGGCCATTCCCTCTCGTCCTGTCCCCTGTCCCTTGGGAGAAGAGCCCAGCTCCCTCCTCTCCACAACCTCCTCTCAGGCAGTTGCAGAGAGCAATGAGGTCTCCCCTCAGCCTCCTCTTCTCCAGGCTAAACACCCCCAGCTCTCTCAGCCGCTCCTCTTGTTCTCCAGCTCCCTCACCAGCTTCGTTGCTCTTCTCTGGACTCGCTCCAGAGCCTCAACATCCTTCTTGTGGTGAGGGACCCAGAGCTGACCCCAGGATTCGAGAAGCGGTCTCACCAGTGCCGAGTCCCGAGGGAAAAGAACCTCCCTGGACCTGCTGGTGACGCTGTTTCTGATACAAGACATCCACCCTCCCTCAGCACCTCACTGCTCCAGGATCTACCATGGGATCTACTAACAGCCAAACCCACCAGAACTCTCGCCTCTGTCAGACCCTCTGCACTCTTGTAAGACAGCAGCATCTCATTTTTGATGATAACTCCTAATGTACCTATCCCGAGCATCAGGCTCTTCATCTTGTATCACCAACCATGGCACAACAATCGACCTGGGAATGGTTTGCATGTCATCAGTATTCAATATCAGTGGTAAAAGAGAAAAAAAAAAATTAATAAAATCCAGTAAGCACACATCATACTAAAAGCAAAGAAGGAACTGAGCCTGATTAGATGCAAATGGCAATACACTAAACCCTCAGCTAATGTACTCAAGCAGAGATCTGTTAACTTGTGTAACCAAAGTTCATTTAATTGCTCACTTCTTCCCGTTAATACTCATAGCTCTAACTCATCTGCTGTACCGCATCGCAATTGAAACACTCATTTCTGTAACAAGGACAAGAGGATCCACTCCAAAACCAAACCGTGACGGAGATTGCTTTAAGGAATTTTGAAGGTAACTTTGGCAACAAAAGCTTCGTATTGAAGCTGCTCCAATTTCAGGACTGGTGCAAGCATCAGGACTGAGCAAATAGCTCACGACTAAGCAAGTAAAGCAATGCAGGGCTGTTAAAGAAGGTTGGTCTGAGACAGAAATTGCAGGGGATGAGGTAGCTCAATCAGTGACTTGGAAGTGAGAACATGGATGTTGAGGCTCTGGAGAGAGTCCAGAGAAAAGCAACGAAGGTGGGGAAGGGGCTGGAGAACAGGTCTTATGAGGAACGGCTGAGAGAGCTGGGGGTGTTTAGGCTGGAGAAGAGGAGGCTGAGGGGAGACCTCATTGCTCTCTCCAACTCCCTGAAAGGAGGTTGTGGAGAGGAGGGAGCTGGCCTCTTCTCCCAAGGGACAGGGGACAGGACGAGAGGGAATGGCCTCAAGAGCCACCAGGGGAGGGTCAGGCTGAACATTAGGAAAAAATTTTCACAGAAAGGGTCATTGGTCCCTGGCAGAGGCTGCCCAGGGAGGGTGTTGAGTCACCTTCCCTGGAGGGGTTTAAGGGGCAGGTGGACGAGGTGCTGAGGGACATGGGTTAGTGATTGATGGGAATGGTTGGACTCGATGATCCGGTGGGTCTTTTCCAACCTGGTGATTCTATGATTTATTACCCAGCCAGCCCCCAGGGTTTGCCCTGCCATTCAGCCACAGGGTCTCAGCACACCCCACACCAAACGGGGCTGCGAAGAGGAACAGGTTTTGCACAGGGAAAACGACCAATTCCAAGGACGTTCACAAATTTGCAAGTTACCGCCCTTCAGGTGAGATGCAGTAACTGAGCGAGTGCTCGCTTGCAGCCTGCCCTGACTGCAAAGTGAAACAGGATTATTTAAACTGCTGCTTCAGGCACCTTCTCACATGAAGTGACAAAGAGAGTTTAAGTAAACCCTGTGCAGCTGGGCGCAGCCAAGAGCCGACCTGCGCCCGATCCCTGCAGCTCAGCTGCCGCGAGGTTGCTTCTGGCACGATCACTTGTGATCACACAAATGTCAAAGCAGTTCTAGAAAACTGCTTTCCCACAGGAGGCAGGCGCAGCCCTTGAATTTATTTTTTATTTTGTTGAACAAAATATGCATTTCTTTCCTCCAGAAATATTCTATAATCAAGATAAATTTTCAGGGTGGGACAGGGAAAGGGAGACAGAAGATGATGTTGACCAGTTTCTTTGTATTTTTTTTTGTATGGAAAAGTGGTTAGTAGCCTGCATTCCAGCACTGATCCCAAATATATCGATCCCTTACTATTTTTGCTTTTATCACCCTACACTAAATGAGGCCGAGCTATCAGTGTGTTTTGCCACTACACAAACATAACTTGCCCCTACAGGCACACTTGGAAAATTAAGAGGGATCAACAAAAGTTACAAATACATACTCCACTTGAAGTGCATTCAAACCCCATGTAGAGATTCTCATTTCAGATTAAAATGGTTTAAAATTACTGCTTAGTCTGCTGCCAAGAAAGAGTCCCGAGAAATGGTTCTTGCTGTGAAGAACTGTGAAGTTTAAATAGTCAAGGCTGGCTGAAAGTGTGGTTCTTATATCCACTTCACACCTGGGCAGATTAAAGTGCCCACCACCAGAAAGGAAAGCTCCTGGAGCCTTGGAGGGGAACTCAGATCTGCCAAGATCTAGCCTACAAAAGTAACACCCTTCAAAACATCCTTTGCACCCTTTTTTTTTTCTATGTTAAGTAAGCTGAAGAGCTCCCACAAATAAAGAAAAAAAAAAAAGAGAAAAAAATCTAAAATTAAAGTAAAATTAAAATTTGGCTAGTCTGAAATTCACAGAAAGAGAGCAAGACATCCTTTAAAGCCAGTATAGGATGTGCAACCAGGAATTTTCTTGTTAGGAGAAAGCTCTGACCAGCCATGACTTGGTCCACTCGGTCAGCCTGTCATCGTCCTGAGGGGATGGAGTCTCCTTGAAAACTACAGACTCTCCTTGAAAGCTACAGACTCTCCTTGAAAGCACTCTGGCTGTAAGGCAAGAAGGATCCAAACCAGAAAACGCAGAGATACGCTCTGGTTAAGAAACAGTTCCACAATTTGCTCATGATTTATATATTTGAGTTCACTGTTACCTTTTCAGAGGAGGCACTACAGAAGAGAGGAGCACCACACAAGCCAAGGCAGTAGAGAACCTAGAAGCCCCAGCAGCAAGTAGAACTATAGCTATTGGATACACAAAGGTGCTGACAATACCAACTCCTCTTGAGAACCCAGTTAAAACCATCTCTGTGGAGGTGCTCCCTGTACTGCTGGACCCTCCACTAGCAGCAGCCCACAGCCAAAAGCCAAAGCTGATGCTGCACCTCCCAGCCCTGTGTTTAGATGCAACAACCTAAGAAAAATGCAGCTTCTAGCCGAGGCAGAGTACAAGAACACCACTTACCTTTACCTCTGTTTGTGAATAGCCTTGTAGAGCCTAGTCCTTGATTTCCCCTCCATCATATCCCCCTTCACACCAAGGTAGGATGAGGGGAAATCAATGCCTCCTCCCTTCCTGAAAATCCTGCTTATGGTCACTCCCTACTCAATTAACACCTGGGGAACGTGCCCACCTGTCAGGCTGCATCGTAAGATGCCAACTAACACCTGCGCGGGGGTCATGCTACAACAGTTGCTTGATACTTGGAGACCTCTACTCAGCTTCTTCACATCAGAGTGAAATGAAGCATGAAGCTTCACCTCCAACCTGCCTTGTTCCTGCTGCACAGGCCAGTTGCTGAAGACAGAGCAGACCAGGTGAGAAATCTGGGTGCTCCATGCTCCCTAGAGAGGTAGCAAAGGCTGTGGAGGATCTCAGCAGGTCTGGAGCCTGTTCCAGCTCCAGAGCTGCATTCCCACAGCCTTACTCTTACTGACTTGTCTGAGTGCCTCTGTGCCTTTGGGATGAGGTATATAAGCCCATTGAGGTCAGCAGAGAGATTAACATGGGTTCAATAAACCTACACAGATGCTCCAGTTTGGGGAGGAAGCAAGATGAAGAGTAAGGCTGTGGAGAGCAGCACACAGCTGCTTTGACCTGAGCTGCGTGCAGCACGTCCTATGGGTCCTGCCTTGCTCCCTCGCTCCCACAGGCATGAGTTTACCTCCCCCTTGGAAAATGAGGTTCTTCAACCAAGACCATGGGTTGAGATCCTGACATCCTTCTGTAAGTAGCTGATCCATGTGGGGCTGCTTAAAAAGTGCCCAAGTAGGGAACAGAGAGAGCATCAAAATCAAGCTCCTGCTTTTAGAAACACACTAAAAATACACTCTGCTAGAGGAGATGGCACAACAGCTAAACCACCTGCTAGGAAAATAATACTCAATTGCTAAAGTGCCTAAATACAAACATACATGATTTAGATTCTCTAATGTGAGTAAAGACAGTTGGGATGGGCAAACTTTCAGGAAGAGTCATTAACTCTTCAGAGATGGCAGGATCTGGTTTTGCTGCCTGACTTCTCTTTGTGACTCACCTGCTAACTTATCCCTCTGGTGACTTCACATGGGGGACAGGGGGTAGATCAAGGATTTCTTTCTCTCAGCCTCTTCTCACAACTATTTAGGGCACAACAGCTTCACCCTGAGACAAGCACAGGAACCAGCAGCCCGAGACGTGGCTCTGTGGACTCAGACAGTACCTGTTGGCAGCTGAGCCCCCGGCAGTGGCTCCTCATCTGCAGAAGCAGAGACCGTTCCTCTTGTTCTCTCGCAGCCTCCTTTCCTGTGCCACCTGTTCTCTCCATCCTGTGGCAGCCTCCTCTTTGAAAGGGCTTTGAAGACAGCACTAAAGCTGTTCTTGCGTCCTGCTGTCTTGCTGTCCTGCTGCTGCTCCCTGAAGGGCAGCAAACCAAAGCCAGCAGCACAGCTGAGCTGGTGAGCTGCACCCTGGGCCAGGTGGAACCACTCAGGGCTATTAAGGAGCATTCTTCTGGTGTGCCAAGGGCTCAGCCTGATCTCCCACCTCCCCAGCCTGCCCTGAGGTCCGTAGCTCTCAACACAACAAAGCCTGAGCTACAAGCTTGATTTCCCTGCTGTTGACTGAAAGGGTTCCCCGATTTACAACAGCAGGACTTTGTGCTGGGTGTGCAATATGTGCTCTTGCTGCTCTGAATTTGCAAAGCAAGCGTAAATTAAGGACTGGATTCTTGTGCCGTGTGTTCTGGTAGATGAGAGGTGATCCCAGAAGGGCCACGCTCCTGCCTTTGAAGTTGATAGTTCAGTGTGCAGCATCTTGTTTGGGTCCTGCTCGTACAACACGCTGAATATAGACCTGGCAGACAAGGTCAGAGCTTAAGTCAGACGGAAAGGTACATAAAATATTATATACATATTGAAAGAGCTCTGAAAATGAACAATATTACATACTTTGCTCACTGAAAAAGACTCCAGGATAGATTTATTGTGCAAGCTACTGAAGCAGCATCTGAAGCAATTAAAGCAAAGAAAGATTTCCTCTAACTTAAGTGCCACGGATCATAGCCCTTCGCCTCCATCTTTTCACATATCTTTACAGGAACAAGAAGTTGAAGATATACGCTTGCTACTTCTAGGCTTACATCTTGCACAGACTGGAATTCAATTAACATTACTCTGCAACAAAACTTGGAGAAGCACTTCAGAGCTGCTGCTCACAATGCAGAAGCAACTGAACAAATGATGCTCTCATTAACGCTCTGCCTTTCCCTGCTGTGCAAGCCAAATCCTTGAACACTAAAAGCACCTCAGCATCAGCTGGGTTCACAGGCACCCAGAGCCATTTTTCAAGCTCCCTGACTTTTATAGACCAGGGGGGAAGGGATTTGGTGTGCTTTAATCCATTCTACTACATGAACTCAGAAATGGTTTTGACTCTCTCGCACTATAAATTAAGCTGGCTGCAGTTATTCTATTCCTGATTATGCTGAAAGTTACTGGCAACGATTTGATGACTGTATTTTCTTGCTTTTTTTTTTCTTCTTTCCCAAATTAACCTGTGAATTTAGCTTCCCTGGTAGTAAGTAAATAATGCAATAAAACTGGAGAGAGTAGCCAACACGTTCACATCTGGATGCCTGAAATTGTGGATGAGCACAGTAGAAGCTCCTGTACTTTGTAGGTGAAATTTACTGCACTCACTTCCCATCCCTTCAGCCTGGAAGAACATGTTGTGCCAGAAAAACACAATTTTTTGCAGTCCTCTATGTTTTTTTTAATCTAGAAGACTCATCACTTTTTAAATATGAGTTCAGCTTTGCGAGTCATTAGAAAAATACTATTTTGCTCTGACTAGAAAACTCGGGTCAAGAACGGGTTGAGCAGGGAAGCTGTGGCTGCCCCATCCCTGGAGGTGTTCAAGGCCAGGTTGGATGGAGCCTTGGGCAACCTGATCCAGTGGGAGGTGTCCCTGCCCATCACAGGGGGTTGGATCTAGATGATCTTTAAGGTCCCATCCAACCCAAGCCATTCTATGATTCTAAGAATCATTTGGGGATGGAGCTTCTTGCCCTAATAATAGTTCAATCTGTGCAATGCAAGCTACCACTAAGTACATCTACAGATGGAAAATAATCTGTTTTATTAGTGTATTCATAAAAATGTATGGAAGTAGAGAATAGTCTACCTGCTCAGCTCTGCTTCCTTTGCTCTGACCATAACACCTTGTCTCCTGTCACAGAGGGAAAGATGTACACTGGCTTGGATTATCTCTGGGTAAGCTGTACAGTTCAGAGTGTAATAAAGAAGTTGCTTCTCTACAGCGTGATGGTATTCTGGGAGTCTAACTGTGCCTTTCATTCATGTGAATTAATAAATGTGACTTTGATGATTTAGTTCAGTACAAATTACTTCCCAGTGTTAGTAAGCGTAGTGGAGTTCAGCTCCAGGCTGGATACTCAGGACCTCAACAAATACCAGCTTTTAAAAGCCTCAGTAAAACCTACTCAGGATCCCATCAAACTCAAGTGCCCATGTCAGTTATTTGCAATTATTCTAACTATAAGGACATGTCAGGTACACCAAAGACACAATTCAGACAGCATGACTGCCCTAAAATGATAACTTTAGCATAATGCACTTGACAGTAAAAAAGCAATAATAGATATTTTGGGAACAAAAGAAAAATACAATGGATCTGATGACTAAGTGTCCTGGTCCCTAGTGTAAAAGCAAAGTAGATCCCCGTTGTATTTAACTTGATTCCTTTGAATTAAACACTTCCATTAAAAGTTTCCCGCAGCAGCTTTAATATTTAATTATGTATTCCACCAAAGGAAAGAACAAAATCTTTGCAAAAGGGTTCTTTTTTTTGTGTGCATGTGAAATATTTATCAGCATTTCTCTTTGGACAAGTATTTTTATCCCCCAGGCTGGGAAAAAGCTTCCATGTACAAATCAGTTTCAAAACATTTTATTTTATTGCTCGAAAGTTTTCTATACTTCAGCACCTCATGCCGTGACTTTGTTATTTCACTTGTTAATGAATGGTAATTAAATCTCTTTTGGCTGAAAAGGTTGGAGGGCTCCTGCTGTATCACAAAAACAATTTCTGAAAGTTACAAAAAATGCCCGAGTGTCTAGAAATTAAAGAGTAAAGTTTGCCATGTTTTGAGTCAAGTTTGAATCACTTGGAAGGATTTCTGTGGGAGAACAGCGTGTCCCCATCAGCGCGTGCAGTCTCCCCAGCTGAACAGACATAATTATATCACTTTGTGCCTACCAGAGTAAACAGAATCACATTCTTAATAACACAGATCGTGGCCACAAACTTCCTTGATCTTACTAACAACTGCAGACTACCTATTATAGACTACCTGCACAAAGAACTGCTACACGTGTACATCTAAGCAAAGACTTGTTAATTTTGCATTTGCTCAGTAGGGCTTGGAACATCAGCCTATTAATTTCTCTTTTTTTTCTCTTTGCTCATTTCTTTCAGCTGCTTTGAGTCAAAAGATAAAGGAGAAATAGCTACATAATAAGGCATTTTGTGGTGTTACAGTGCTAAACAGAGAGATGGTATTGAAGAGGAAATACCTGCATGGTCTCCACTATTCAGCTACACCAGTGTAGACTTCTGCTGGCAGATTTGCTCCACAGTTTGTAAACCAAAACTGCATTAATGCTACTATCAGATGCCCTCTCCTGAAGACAATACAGTGATTTCAGTGGGAAAGTTTATTCTGAATTTCTTCTAAAATTACAGTTTCTCAAACAACTCATCACAAATAGAGTTTAACAGGAAACTGGGAATGGGAATGTGACGAAATGAGTCCATTTCTAAGCTGTAATTTTGGGAAGGGGTCTGCTGACACCAAAGTCCCCTCTGGTGAAGCGAGGAACATCAGAATCGCGGCGTGGAAACTCAAGCTCCATGTCAGTCAAGAATTGCTCCTTATCCCTTTAAATAGAAACAAAGAAAAGGAAAATACATATTTCATTCTGCATCCCAGTGATGTTTATGAAGTGAGGAAATCTGTGTCCTCCAGAATTTCTTTGATGCAACCACATACCAAGAGATCATTAAAAAAATGATGATTAAAGCCTGTTAGGCCAAACTGCCAAGACTAGGTGTCTGTTTGGATCTAATTACAAGCCTGTTGATGTTTTTTGATATTATTAAAAATTAGAAATAAATGAGCTTTCTTTGTGCTGCTCCCCAAAATGGTCAGAGCACCTCATTAGATTAAGCTCCATGACTTCAGATTTCTAATCACCATCACATTCTATGATTCTATATTCCTGTTTTCAAACAAACAGCTACTTTCAAAGGCGCAGCAGGGAGCTATTTTTTTTCATTGCTGAATTTTAATGAACAAATAGCGTTATCTGTCTTCAAATTTTAGCAAAGTTCTAGTGATAATTGCCCTGCCTGTGACATTTGCAGAAAACTAACAGTGTGCTGTGGGCTTTCTGATATCCCCAGGAAGCAGCTCCAGCTGGGATCCAGGACAGCTGAAATTTGATGGCCTTAAGAGGAGGGAACAAGCGGTAGCTGGTTCCACTCTTCTGAGACTGGGGAGGTAAGCACAGCAGAACAGAGACACAGGGCAGTATTTCAAACTCACTGTGATCTACCTGGAAGTTTCAGAGAAAGGCCCACAGATAATTAAAACGCACCAAGCTGAGCTTTATGAAGTACTAATTTACCATAAGAGCGGAGGTCTTGCAGAAAAATGTTGGAGCCATTACTTTTATTTTACAGTCATTGACACAAAGAGAAACATGAGCACAATCACACTTTTGCAAAATCTAGCCCTGTCACAATATTTCACTTTCTTAGTGCCCAGTAAGGGAAAAGAAAACACTTCCTGGAATTAATACTTTACTCTTTATCCCTAAATAGCTGTGCTGGAAGAGGAGGAAGTTCAGAGAAACCCTGTAAGATGACTAGTTATGCTTCCTTTTCCAAATGTTACCCATGTGGAGGTGGGAGAAGCAAAGATGGCACAGACAAACTTAACCATGAAAATAATTTATAACTGTTTCTAATTGTATCAATGTAACACTAATGGCTGTGCCAGCTGACAGCACTAAAACCTAAATTTAGATGGCTTACACTATCTCACTACTGGGCTTCCAACTTTGGGGAGAGAAAATGATCCAGAGTCCATGTTCATTCTTTCCTTCATGCTCCCATGAAGACAGCCAACAGATGTGCTCATCAGTATGGAAAATTCTATGCAGCCAAATACTGTAATATATTACGCAGAATTAATGTGCAAGCAGCCACGTGCAAAAGTTTAAGTTACTCCTGACACCCTTCAGTGCAGTTATTTACATATGTAGGGGTGCAGGATGAGGTCTTTGGTGTGGATTTAAGCTTCACATTTTCTCACTGATCCTTTTAAGATCAAACTGGAACTCTGGTGCTTGAAGATACTAGGAAAAGTAGTGAAGCAGAAAGGGTGCTAGCAGTAGAAGGTGAGAAAGGGAAGAGTGAGAAGAAAAAAGAGGTAAGATGCCAGGGAAAGACAACGTTCAGAATCAGAGAGGAGAAAAAGAGGATTTTGAATTTACACCCAAAATCTTAAACATGGGATTTTCAGCTTGAACACAAAACAAAGCTAAATTCCTGTTGTCACTCATTATATTCCTTTAGCATCCCACGGAAAGCTGCATTAGTTTAGTATCAAGGCTTTAAATCACAAACTAGAACAGTCTAATGCAAATCAATAAAAGCTTTAGATGATACCTTTGTGTGAGGTTATCTGAGACTATTAATTCTCTTTCGTACCAGGGTAGTCAATAATGCTATTAATGCTATAGTCCTGACAGGATCCTCTTTTTATTAGCAAAACCAGCCCCATTTATTTCAGACATGATGTTAACATTAGCTGGCATGATAGCGATCAAGTCGGTGGGTTTGTGTCAACTGGGATTTAAAGCAACTGGGACTGTAGGAATCAAAACGCCCTGGTTCTCCGGCGTCTACTCAGCAGACAGTGCCTGTCCAGCCCAGTGGGAGTGAGGGACTCCTCAGGGAAGGATCTGACTGCATAACAGGCACTCTACTGCAGAAAGCACCTTTGCACTGGTGCTGAGAAACACAAAGCACTGTCTAGAGATAGGTACAGTTGGGCTTGATGATCTCAAAAGGTCCTTTTCAAGCTAGTTATTCTATTCTATGAGATCACAGAAGCTGCAGATACCCACTGATATGCCCAGTGAGGCCTTTGAGTGCACGTATCCTTCAAAGCAGGATGTGGTCCAACAGGTTTGATGGGAACAAAGCAATGAGGGACAGAGGAGAGCGAAGCCCAGCACCTGGTCACAAAGACAAGAGAAGTGCAAGCCAAGGCTTGCAGCACAGTGCTGGTAGCTTCTGAGCCTGAGGTAGGGGGCACCAATGTACCATCATCCTGCAGAAGCACCCCTTAGAGCATTTGAATGTACTTCCAAAACACCGATATCACAAAGACACCAGGCTTATCAGAGTACAGTCATGCCCATAAGAACAACAACCTGAGAAACTGCACTAATAGCCAATACGTCTCCTGAACCTATAACCAGTGTAATAAGTCAGGAGCCAATTGATCTCCGCCACAACATTCATAGAATCATAGAATCAGTAGGTTGGAAAAGACCCACTGGATCATCAAGTCCAACCATTCCCATCAATCACTAACCCATGTCTCTCAGCACCTCATCCACTCGTCCTTTAAACCCCCACAGGGAAGGTGACTCAACCCCCTCCCTGGGCAGCCTCTGCCAGTGCCCAATGACCCTTTCCGTGAAAATTTTTTCCCTAATGTCCAGCCTAAACCTCCCCTGGCAGAGCTTGAGGCCATTCCCTCTCATCCTGTCCCCTATCACCTGGGAGAAGAGCCCAGCTCCCTCCTCTCCACACCTCACTGAGTATGATTAACAGACCCAAGTTCAGTCATCATCACCTTGCACATCATTTTTGTTTTCTTTAAAGCAGTTATGCACCTAACAGGTCAAATTTTTTCAATAGTTACAACAGGAATTAATTCTAGATATGATATAACAAAAAAGTGGGTTGATACAATACATAGGTATGACACAACAACAAAACATTTTCATCTGATAAGCAGAAAGAAACATGATGCCAGGGACCAAAATGGAGACATTAAACTATTGTGAAGAGGATACTTAGCTGCCTGAAATGGATTATCAGGCATTATGGTAGCCTCACATATTGATCCTAAGGCTCCAGGAAGGCCATTAGCATTGCACAATTGCTGCTAATTCCAAACACTAAACATTCCAAACATTGTGCAATTTGCAGATGGACAAAAGTCACTGTTTGTCACCGACTATTTTGCTAATTTAGTCATCAAAACTGTTTGCTGGCTGAAATATGATTAAAGAAGAAATAGGTACAGGGAGGTTTGAATTATATTCAGCAACATAGAGAATTGTTGGCTTTAGCGTGTGAGGAAGGGACAGGATGAGGATGGGAAGGAACAGAAAGACAAAAGGCATACACAGAAAGAAATAGTAACAGATCGTGTCATCTGACTGCAGAAATCTAAGAAAATTGCCTTTAAAAGGGAAAATTGTCTGTAACTCCATTTTCAGAAGTAACCAATAGTTTTGGTGTCCCAGCCTAGAGATTCAGTATCAGAATTGTCTCATCTCAGCCCCTGCAAATTAGGTCACTATAGTAGGCCAGAAATTGGGCAGCTAAGATCATAGTCATCTTTTAATCAAGAGAAGAAGCTGAATACTCAGTTGTAGACTGAGAGGAGCAAGGAGGTGCCATCAAAGTGCTATCTATCGTATAGAGAGAAAACGATTACCAACAGGGAAGTTATTAGTCTCTACCTTCAAAAGGGAAAGACACCTGAGAAAGCCAAAGTCTGAGCATTGCTCACTTTTCTCCACCTGGATGTAGGAAGGGAACAAGAAGCAGATGGGCAACGCTTGTCTCTGCAATCAGTCCTAATGCTATCCACCACTAGAAAGGGATTCGTTAGCTCTCAGTCACACGTATCACATTTTGGAAACAACAGCATTCTTACGTCAGGGTTATGTAGTTACCACTTGAAGAGAGGTTGTCCCCTCTATCAGATGCTGTTCATTATAATTGTAACTCATAATGCTTGAGGATCTTTCATTCGATGTCAGAGATCAGACACTAATCTTTGCGCTCTGGGCACCGTCTCATTGGTATGAATAATTTAGCTGGACTGCAGAACATGTCAGCAACATTTCTGCTGGATGTTCTTGTCCTGGCCATAGATCATGGTAAATCCAGACCAGACTGAAGTAATATGAAAGATAACATTCAGGAAAATTAGGCAACAATATTCTATCACCTCAGACAAATCTGGCCATGTTCTGATCAAAAGGGTAAAGCAGAGTCTAAAATAAATGTGGCTTAAGCAGAAAATTGCGTAGACAAAACTGTTATTTTCACATACTTGGCCTGTTGTTCCTTGCGTTTCTGAGCCAGATATTTCTTTTTCACATTCAGAAGCTCTTTGCCAAGTTGTTCAATTTCATATTTGTATTCTTGGCTCTCTGATTTATACATATTCAGTTCCGAGGATAAAACCTAACAAAAGGCAAAAAGCAGAAACAAAAGATGTTAGTTTCACTTACACATAAGTTAGTAGTTTTACAAGCATTTTTTCCTTTCACATTTGTGATATAAGACATCACCATTTTCCACCATATCTCATTTTCAATCGAGATGTTCCATTGGCTCACCTCTGCTCATCTAAGGACAATTTACAAAATTAAGGCTATGCCATTTAACCACAATAAAACATGCCCCAAGCTTTATGGGAATGGTATTAATACATACATTAGCTCTTAATATTCTGGGTCACAAAACCAAGTGAAAACCCAAAAAGAAGATCTTAAAAATAACAAAGCAGAGATTTATTCAATAATAACGGGTTTTATTCACAGGGATCCACTTTGTTAGATGAAGTAATTTAATACAAACAGGCAAAGCAGCACCAGACAGAGTACATATGAATATAATGCTGCTTTCATGTAACTGGCAGACTTTAAAAACGGGATACGTAGTGTATTTTCCTTCCTTAAGGAGGAGAATAGCTTGACCTGGCACCACCAAATGCCATGCATGCCAGTAGGCTAGAGCATCCTGTTTCTGAAATACACAGTAGCAATAGACTACATTAAGAGCAAATGGGAAGCGTATGGAAAACTTCAAATCACATTCAGTTTAGCTAAACTTTGGCTCCTATTTTACATTTTCTACATTGTTTTTCTTCTCTGTGGAAAGCTAAGATTTGCATAACAGCCTCTTTGTTTCCTAAGGGCCCATCTGCTGCTGCAATTTTTTCCTCATGGTTAGTATAGACGTGATTATGATGCAGCGAACAGGAGATGATGACTTCAACAGAGAGAGGAGCTGTAGAAGTAGATGGACTCCTGGGGAGACTGATCAGTCATGCAGGCAAGAACAAGAGAAGATCAGCTTATTCTATCAAAGAATCACTTATTAATGTCACGCTTTCAAAGTCTCTCACAAGATTCAGATTCCTTCAGAACCAGGAAATTCTCCCTTCTTGTGATAAGGGGTTAGGACATGTTACTCTTGTCAAGCCTATAAAAGTTGCAAGTTTACACATTGCAAGAGAAATAAGAATTTAAGACTGTATTCTCAATATCATCCCACCAGTTTGCTAAAAAGAAAGCAAAATTACCTGCTTATTAAGGATCTTAACAATTCAAGAAAAGGAAAGAAGCAGCTTATTGGAAAACTAATGGTGTCTCAGAACGCCCATGCTCAAAAAGAATTTACAGCACTGTGCTGCACACTCATATTCTAATAATACTTTTCCCCTATTTTTAATGAAACAAACTAGCATAATGTGAAAATAAAGCTCTTCTACTGCTCTTGGTTCTCCCTTGGGGAGATGCAGTATTAACCTTATTTTCCTGATCTGATATACTAAGGCATGCACACTGATCATTGAAATATTTTCCTGAAACCTCACTCCCCAGGATCACAGGTGAAGTTGTTCTGCAATCCTGGCAGCCCCTCAGCCAGAGATAAAGGGCATCTCTTACTTTCAGCTGTTTAGTCTTCTCTCTGAGAGTGTACTGGTAGATCTGCAACTGTTTTGTCGCTTCAGGCCCAGGCTGCCGGGCTAAGACACGCTTCAATTCCACATAGAGTGTCTCCTTTTCCTAAGGGGGGAAAAAAAAATAAATAAAACAAACAACAAGAGAAAGAGCTTTTAGAGCTTTTATTAAAACTGCTAGAGCAGCAGCACAACCTGTGATGAAATCAACCTCACTGAAAAATGCAAATCCATCGGGAAGATATTTGCAGAAACACATCTGCCCAAGCGTCAGCCTTTCCTCACTAGCCATGAGGTATTTAAAGTTGTTGCAATAGCAGTAGGAAAGCTCATTAAGAGAAACATCCAGCTACTTCAAACCACAAATGAAATACTCTTAAACGCCGTCATCAATGATCACGCTACCACAGAGAGCATAAAAAAGAGTCCCTGGAAAAGTATCCACAGGTGGGAAATTAATTACCAGTAACTGTACTTATTGCAGTCTTTCTTCTTATGAACTACACTGCCTTACATTAAGGACCATAGCTTCATCCAACAGGATGTCAGCAGGATATAGAAACGTCACGGAAGGACTGTACAAAAGAATAACTTTTTCTAAAGAAAATCCTGCAAAGTACACTTGTGCACACACACACAGAGCATTCCCCCTTTCAGTTTAACTGCAGGGACTCTGGGAAAGGGAAAGAACATGTAAACAGCAATAGCTACGATAAGTGCAATTACTACCAAGTAATATTTTTTTTTTCAGGCATCTCCTCTCCATTCATGCTGGAACAGGGTACTCATGGAAACGGGATAAAGCCAGGCTCAGACAGAAACCACACCATGGACCCACTTACCACTTTCTGAACTGAAATGCTGCTTTTGGTTGTGTTTTGCCGTTGTATTTTGCTTTAGTCTGTGGAATAAAGCTCTGAACAGAGCCACCCTCGTAGCTTTTCACATTACAATAATTTTAGCATCAACCCTGTCAGACTAAGATTATTATTACTTAACATTATTTAGCAAGATCCCATCCTTGTCTGGTACCAGGAGAGCTAGAATTAAAAAGAAGGGTTATTTCACTGGAAGTCGGACTAGCAGACAAAAGATTTTACCAAAGAAAACAAAAATGCCAAGTAGGAGGTATGCTAGATGATTATTTATACTGGCTTTGACAAAACCGTTTTTTGCTTTTTTATAAGCTTTGTCTACAACTCTTACCACAGAATTCTTCTATTGTCATGGGAAACAGTGCCACAGCATCACATAGAATTGCGGCATTTGACCTTGCTCAGTGGCTGAACTAGGATTTTCAAAAGTGTCTTGTTATTTTGAAGATGTAAAATTATAGGTGTCCAGTCTTCAAAAGCATAAGGAGTCCAGAGGTTTTTTTACCTTAA
The DNA here is from genome assembly GCF_032191515.1 of Phaenicophaeus curvirostris. Classification (NCBI taxonomy): domain Eukaryota; kingdom Metazoa; phylum Chordata; class Aves; order Cuculiformes; family Cuculidae; genus Phaenicophaeus; species Phaenicophaeus curvirostris. The sequence continues at coordinate 1,118,150 of NC_091400.1, read as the reverse complement.
GCATTTTATGAAAACTGTGCACCATAACAGTCACAAGTTGGGACCCCAGAATGGAAGCACTTCAAGTCATAAATTACTTCTGCAAGTGTGGTCCTTAAATTCTAAATATAACTGAGGAAGAGCTCTTTCTAAATGAAGTTCTTCACTTTTTATCTGGAAAATTCAAAACCTCCCGAGGCTCAGACTGGCGTTTGCATAGTGGCAAAAATTGCATTGACAATTCATTCTCAGTAGCGAGTTGCTATGTCACTACAAGCGGTTTCCACTACTACCTTTTCTTCCTGAGGAAGCAAGATTTTAGTGCAAGTTAAAAACAACAGCAAAAGAAAAATCTGCCTTGTCAAAAATCTGGCCAGTCAGTATTAACATTCCACCCCTGAATGTATCATAGATTTGTATTTTGGAAGAGTGTAACAGTAATTTGGATAAATATGGAGCAGCTGATGGATTGAAGGTCCTATGTGCAATTGTTTTCCAATTTATTTCTCTCCTAACCCTCTACAAGGGCCGACCAAGCTCTTCAAACATTGTGCAATGGTGTGTATAATAACCCCATTTAGAGACAAAGCGTGCAATTCTATTATAAGGAAAAATCTATCTTATGCAGCAGAGACTCGTTAGCTGTCCGATGTATATTGTGCCCATAATCCAGCAGAGGCAGAACCAGCTGTCTTATAATGCATATCCTGTCCTTCCTTGCTAAACATTGTCCATCTCTTTTACATCTAGTCAATTAATTTGTCACTGGGTTAGAAACACCGCACATCAGTAAAATGTTAACAGAAAATCGTGGATACTTTTTTCCTTATCAGCAAAACTTTGTATTCACAGGTTGGCATTTCTATAATTTCTGACATTTTACCCCAGGATGTAAAAAAATTCTCAAAAAATCTATTACTTTCAAATAATTTTAGAACGCTAATCACCAGAGTGAACCTAAGTCAGTCGCAAGTCTGGTCACAAGTTGGCTTGATCTGCAGCAAGAAGAATCACTTTTTCTAGCACAATCCTTCTTCAAAGGAAGGTATTGATGCTGCCCAGTGCAGCCCCATTTGCTCCTTGTTCCCTGCCAGGGGAACCATCAGCCCCATCAGACACATTCCCAAGATGACACCAAGGTATTTCACATTGGCAAAGATTGGGAAACAAGTCAGCAGTGTCAGGACAGACCCATGTACTTGATATCAGCTCTAAAGAAATGGTACTCGATTTTATGTCATCTTCTGCCTCACCAGGAAACTCTTAAAATGACGCCTCTTGTTAGTTGGCCCAAGTTATCATCCTGAGCCAGAGACGATGGATGATTGTACATTTAATGAAGATGTATTCACAGCAGAAATAGGCAACGAAGTCCCAGATTCCTCATTTTTATCAGCTTGTCGTTCCAAGTAGATAATTCAACAAATTTACCTGGCATAGCAGCACACTAACAACCTTCTCCACGACACTCACAAAAATCCTATTGTGCACCAAAAGCTTTCTATCACACAAATTAGCCACACTCACACACAAAAATCCCAAACCCTTGACTCAGAGTAAATTTCATTTACGGTAGCTCCCGTCTTCAGCAACTGAGCTAAAGAAAAAACCCCAACAAGATAAAGACATAGAACTAAAGTATGCAACGCAGTGTATGATGACAAATGCCAAAACATTTAACCTAGCTAAAAATCCTTAATTAGTGAGGTGGAGAAAGCAATATATTAACTCTGTAAGCACACTACAGTTCCTTGTGGCTCTGGTGAGGAAAACAAGCCAGTCAACGTACCACAGGAGGGTTCTTGTTTATTGGCATTATAACCAAAATGTCAGTGCTATGCTGAACTCTAGAGCCGTTTTGTTTATGATGCCACGCAGCAGCAGAGCATCCTTAAGGGGCTGTGATCCCTTTTCTGACGTGCCAGACAGGACTCTGAAATCTGAATTAAATACATACACAGGCATGCACATCTAGTCATAGTCATTTTACCTGTACAAGCTGCGCATACATTTGTGTACGAGTACGCCTAGTAGAGTAGCTGTTGGCTCAGGACATCTGATTACAACTTTTATGAAGTGTAGAAAAAATTAGCATACAGTAACCTTCACAAGTTTTATTACAATAGAAGAAAGTTGCTTCCAGCACTGTGAGAAATGTGCAATATAAACACTTTTCAAAAGCTCCTGCTTTTGCAAGCATCCACTTCCCTAGAACAGCTTGTATTTTCATCATCGTGTAGACCCTCCTTCAACTGTGCATTGTCAGGATTTTCGTTGGGTAAATTAATGCAGGTTTGAAACAGGACACTGAAGTCCTTTTACAATATGGCTTGAGACGTTCAGGTTTTCATGTTAAAATGCTGCCACCAACTTGAAGGAAACACTAGGATCACCTCCCTGTCTTTGGTGACATTTGTACCACTCTAGATAGAGTTAAGTTAAAACTGTTTTATGACTTATCCCTCCAGTTTATAATAATGCTTCTCAAGAGCAAATCCGTTTCCTCTGGCACAGAGCAGACTGCATCAAATTGTCTGCCATTTTCAAAACAGCTTAATGAGAGAGGAAAAACACCTTGGAGCATCTTTTAAGGTCTTCACCCTTGACTCTTTTTTGTAACAGTAAGAGCTAAATGCTTCATTATTACCACCTTCCAGAAACAACAAAGTACAAACATCCCCAGCCAAACTGCAATTGCAATTTGTTGTTCTTTTTCATCCTATTGCTTGGTGCTGGTACTGCTGTATCTTTCTTATGAAGTGTGTGGGAAAATGAGGAAGGGGTCCAATGAACAAATAAATAGGTTACCTATCCTCTTCTCCTTTCAACTTCTGAACTCTGAGACACAAGGATAACAATCTATCAGAAGCAAAAGTCATGGATGTCTCTTGCTGAAATAACACCTGCAATTCTGTTTTTACTATTGACATTACACACATTTATAAAATCATTAATCAGGGCAACTCTCCTAATCATGGTGTTTATACTTTACATTGCAGAAGAAGATCAATTGATTATTTCCTGTCCTTCTATGTTTGGACAGGAACAAACAGGTATGTATATACATACAAAGGAAAAGTCAGCTGTTCCTTGAAGGTGAGAATTATCCTTGGCATGGCATAGATCAATAGAAACATTCTAGCTATTTCCACAGTGCCTGCAGCTTGACAGTTGGGCTGAAGGGATCTCTAAACAAACTGTTGCTTCACGTTCTAGTAGCTGCTTGTCTTAAAGGGTCCTGAATGAGATTCAAAGTTTGATACAAATGTTATCAACAAGGAATCTAAATAGTCTCAGTGAATAACTCTACAAGGAAGACAGCAGGAAATATTTCACTGTCTAATAATTAAAATATATTGGAGTTTGAGCCCCAAGAAAGTGTCTTCTTCAAATGTAGACTATTTGACCTAAAACCTCTGTATTTTAAACATCAGTGTAAAAGCATATATTTTATCTTTTCAACATCCACTTAGATTTTTTAAATATCAGATGAATCCAAGGAGAATTATCACAGCTCTGCTGTTAATTATCTGTTCCTGCAGGTGGAAGCTTGGACAAGGATTCTCAGCCAACCCCGCTTGTGCTTTCACTTCTGCCTGACCTGACAGATGATCTCAAAGGGTCAAAGAACCTGCAGAGGTGCTTCTGGACATACCTGTCTGCAAGTTAGACACCTACATCTCCTTAATCACCTGCTTGACTTAGATCCTCAGATTTCCCTGAAAGATGAGAGCACTCAGCTTCAAGTTATTTGGTGTTCTGGAACAGATGTTTCAAAGTCAAGTCACCAGCTAAACCGACAAATACAGGTCTACCAAGGCAACAAAGCTTACATACATCTTTCTGACAGGATAGCAGAGCTTCTCTGCATAGGCCAAGTACCTCAGGGAAGAAAGAATGGTCTCCTATACACTTTGGAGCCCATTAAGAAATAACAGTACATCGAAGGAACACACATAACAATTCTGAAATAATTAATGCTTTTATATATGGCTTCTTTCAGGCTCACTTAGAGCAATGCTCTGTTATCCTTCTGTTTCGGCTCCCCCCGCCTGCTTCTTAAAACTCAAAGAAAGATAAACAGGACTAAAGAGCAGAGAATGAATCCCGATGACAACAACAGCACCATTCACACTCCTATAAGAATGAAAGTAAGTGATCCAAAATAGATAAAATCTAGTCTGAGCTATGGAATGTCTTTTTTTTTTGTTGGGGTTTATTGTTGTTGTTGCAACTATCATAGAAAACAATAATCCATCACTGAACTGGATGTGGTAGATTGTCCATATCTTGCTTGCTGAGAGAGGCGTTGGGAAGAACGCCTGCCAAAGGGTATACCTGAACAATAAAGACTTGCAGCTGGCTCTGGGCCACACTGTATAAAAATCGGTTTGCAAATGTATTGCTACACTGCCGTTGCCCTCCTTCAGAATTTGAACTTCTCTAGCAGCCTCTGGATGGCCGAGAGTCAGTATTTGATTGCTAACAGCGCTGCAAAGTTTGTGCATAGCAATGTATTCAGTCAGCACAGCAAGTCATTTACTTCCTCTAACAAGATAACTGGTTGATTAATATACTTTGCCCTGGGGTGCACAGCAGATTTATTTCCTTCCCAGATACATGCTGAATACAGGAATAAGGAGTAAACAACTTTGTTTTCAGTTATTTGTTATTTACAGAAACAATTCCCGAGCTTTTTCCTCAAGCTTTATTCTAGCTAACTATTGTTGAAACTAATGGCGATTTTGTCTAAGAATTTTAGGAATGGGTCATTTTACAAAATATTTTAAGTTTAATAACACAGGGCATCCAGGCACAGGATTTCTGGGTTCAAAACAGATGCAAGACACTTGAATAAAATATGTTGGTGATCAATGTTTCTGCTTTGATAGGAATGGTTGGACTCGATGATCCGGTGGGTCTCTTCCAACCTGGTTATTCTATGATTCTATGCTTTTCTGATGCAGATTACAGATAACAGGGATGTGTCTCAGGTATATACACAGCCTCCTCCTTTCAGTATCTGAATGCTGTTATATCTTTAAAATACCTATGCCAAAGTACTGCTTCCAGCCAGGGCAGTGATACTCTTCTCAGTCTACAAAACAGTCTGGACACAGAGTTACTACGTGAATTGTCAGAATTCACTAGAACTTCTGGAAGATGCCAGAAAAGAATCTGAGGCTCCCAAGCTCCCAGGAATCCCACGCTGAGTGAGCCAATACATCTGCTCCCCGCTTTTCAGAAACATCATGGCTAAACTACAACTGCAGGTTAGAAGCGTGGTAGAAAAGTCACAACCACAAGCCATGGAATATCTCAAGCCAATAACCTCTTCCATGGATGCTAAAAATCATGGACTGGGAGTACAGGTATTAGAATACAGGAAACAAATCTATGGCTGACATTCATTTATCGAGGATGGTATTTGTGTAATTAACACAATGTTGCATGATGTGGAGGGATGGCATCTGATGACCCACTAGAGATCTCTTTCAAGCTCAGACTCAAGTAAATACATCAATTCTCCTAAAAAGCTGTAAAAGTAGACTACTCACTTATGTACATTAGCCACCAATAAACACTAAGGGATTTTTACTCCACCTGCAACCTCCTCATCTTTGTAAATGGCACCTGAATATTTCTAAAACATCATTAGAGCAGCTAAAAATGGTGCAGATCACAGAAGTTAATCAGTTTTCTTCTAATTTCTCAAATAAATTTGCACCTTGCTTCTGTCCAAAACCATTTACCACAGGAAAACTGGTTTTGTTTATGAAGGCAATGCAATGCCACAAAGATTCAGTTAATATTAAACACTTCCACTAAGAAAATTCTTCACCAAAACCAATCTTTTAATGAGTAGGTAATCTGGTTTGCTTCCTAGTTTTCAGTGCCAGAAATATTTGCACAATTTTCATTGGAAAATTATTTTCTTACTCTAAAAAGCAGACTACTGTCTTCACCTGATGACTTTAAAAATCGATCAGCACCTTTCCTAACTTTCCTAACTAGGGTTTTTGAAAACCCTATTTAAACAAAAAAAAAAAAAAAAAGGCTATTTTCCTGGGAAGATTTTATTCTCTTCCATTTGAATTGCAACATTACGTGGGAGGAAGAAAAGAATGTAAATGTCAGTGTGTTTTTAAGAGCAGTTTATCACGCTATAAGTTTCTATAGCATAGAACATCATCTAATTCTAGATGGACTGAGATTAGAAGGGCTAAAATAAACTAATGCACCAAGAAGCACATTCAAAACATGCAGAAACAGAAATCTACTCCTTTCTGAGCAGACCTTAGGCAAGAACTGAACATCCTTCAAATTCCAATTGAATTCTTAAGGCTTACACAAAAAATACAAGTAGATATGTAGACCATCCATAGACCTTCAAACCGGTCACTTACCTGTCTAGTTTATGAGATGTGATTACTTATATCATCACAGGATTGTATATGAGTCCAGGTAAGTTGCAACAAGAATTAACTACAATTTGCTCAGTATGAATGGTTCTACCCCACTCAAAGGGTCCTACTGGATACATGATCAATTTTTTAAAAAAAAACAAATTATTACATTTATTAGAAAAATAATACCAGCATCAGAACAAAAGGCACTGAAGAAATTCTAATTATATGGAGAAATCATCATGCCGGGCACAGAAACACTAAAAAGACACTAATCCTTCAACTTAAAACCAATACCAAAATACAAAACATTTCCACTTAGAGTCAAAGTTAAAATCCCCAATCAAAGTCCTAGCTCAAAAGTGAACATTTCAAAAACAACAAAAGGAAAATAAAAGGATGGCGCAAGAAGGAAAGAACCTGAATAACTAGTCCTGAAGGATGACTCAATGCATTAAGTACGTCCATATGTCACTTCATGCTGCACTGGGACTCCAGATCAAATCAGATACAAGGAATTGGACTGAAATTAGTTTGATGGCACTAACTCTGCAGACTGTTGTGCATCAAAATATTGTGCTGAAAATTAAATATTTTTTGTTCACCACTAGTTAGAAATGAGTTAGAGCCAGAGTTCATGGGAATACATTAATTTTTCATTTGGAAAAAGAACAGGCATTCTCTTTGGAGTCCAAATCTAAATCAAGGCAATTCATTTGACACACCGGTGCCTAATTCTGCATAGCACTTGGGAAGAAAACTTTTTCTTCATGATCCATACCCAGCTTAAAGCCAAAAAGTAAATGTTAGGCCTGAGTCCTTACCGTATTTCTCATTTCTATATTCCAATAAAAATCCTTTGAAATTCTGGCCACTGACTTAAAACTGGAGCCATAAACTCAGAAAGACACACTCCCCCAGGTACTATTTACTCTTTCTCTATCTCTCTCTCTCCTTCCTTAAAATACATAACTACACTTAAGTTCTTATAAGGACAGAAAAGCCATTTTTCATGCATTTTTTTCCCCCCTTGCTGAACGGTTAGAAGTTTTGCCAGCTTAGCTTTCTCAGTCAGTGGTGTGATATCTTTGTGCTGACATGGCTACGCCACTGTGGGGTATGCAATTAGAAGCAATTATACTGGCAAGAAAGTCTTCTGCCATTCAAGAGCTGGTATAAGCTAAATCAGAAAAGTGACTTTTTTTTTTTTTTTTGCCAGGAGGAACGGTACTTTTAAGCGTAAAAAAGGCCTAAAGCTCAATATACTCACCCCTTTAATTGAGGGCTGAGAGAACCACTAGCTTCTGCTGCAAGATAGGGCATTAATCCAGTGCTTCCAGAGAAGTTAAATCCTCCAGGAAATAGAGATAGAAAAGAGCCAAGTCCTAGCAAAGTATAAAAAGCAAAAAAAGACAATTTCCCTTTTCATTTTCAGACCGAAAAATCCTTTCAAAAGGCTGACTTTATATATAAATGATAAAGGAGCAGTAAAGAAAGGACTGTATTTTGGCAGCAGACTTTGCAGTTCACCTGTAAGTTTCAGTGCGTACAAAGCACTCTCTCCCAAACTACCTCTGCTAAAATCTCTCTACAGGCAACATGACAGAGAAACAATAATGGGCAGGTCAAAAGAAACTCTTGGAGATTCTACAGTCATTAGTTTCCTGAAGTGAATTGCAGTTATTTTCATAAAAACAGACAACTACCAAAAAAATCCCTAACACAGACTACATACCCTACATGTAACATGTAAGTTAACCTCTCACATCCAAGTAGAATCTATACTTGGCACTAAATAGATATTTTACCCTTTCAAATCTGGCATATCTCAGCTATTCTGAAGATGTGCAGATAGTACATAGAATAAAACTGAACTGGGCCCTAAGAATACCAGAATAAAGGCAGGTAAGAGGAGTATATTCTCCTGTTTTCCCTAGCAGGCTGTTTGACAAGAAAATCTCTTACCTGGCCTCTGAGCACACTTTTCTGCATTACATGCTGTATAATGGAAGCTACATGAGCACTGTGAGAGCAATGAAGAACCTAGTAGAAGCATGCTTCTTGAAACCATCAAGCTAGGGAAAGAAATTATTTTCAGAAGGACTAGACTGTCATGAGCTGGGCTGAAAAAAAATATCATACATGATTGAATACATAGTATTTTTGATACTAAAGGGGCATAAAAAAATTCGTATAATAAGTATATGGCAGCAAATCCCAAAGCTTGTCCATTAGCTGGGAGCAAACTCTAGTTTCAGTAGCTGCCAACCTGCATAAACCCACATGGTAACACGCTGTTCAAAAGTAGATTTCTTTATGAAACTATAGTACCATCTCTGAGAAATAAAGATGGTTACGTATATGTTCCAACACTATAGCAACAAGAATCTCAAATGGGATAGAACAGCTCTAGTACCAAGTTAGCACGAATGAAAAAATATCTGCCTATTTTGAGTGTTTAGCTACCTATTGTTACTACTGAATTGAGTCACGCCTCTAATTTATTCATTCACACACCACTATAAGAGTGGAAATGATTTTATTCCCTTCTTACTTGATGCGAGCCATGCAAAAGCTAAGTAACCTGCCCAAGGTCACAGAGAAAGTCCCTTTTGCTTTCTCCTCCCTGTAAACTCATAATATCCAAACCAAAACTTTGCTGACTTACGCTGGCTGCTGACAGCAGCATCCCCTCTGCTCCTCCTACTCTGTCAGTAGGACCATCAGTTCTTTGAGGGGATTGAAACTCAACACAAGGACACGTGGGTGCTACATGGCTGTAATCACCAAGTCAGATATAAGAACTAATTGTGCCTTTTGCCCTTGCACTCTTGGAAACTATGAGCTCAAGACCCTAACAGGCTGGAAACATCACATCCTGACTGCCCAGTCCTAGTCTTTGATTGTTGACAACTGAAAACAATAGCGATTAAAAACATATATGTAGAGAAGAACAATACTTTCACTACTACATGCAAGGCTTAAGTGAGACACATTTGTCTCTGCCTCCCTCCATAAATAATCTTGCTTGCACATCTTTTATATCTTCTGAGTTGACTGACAACAGAGGTAAATGACTTAATGCAAATCTTCCCACTGCTATCCATTCTAAGACATGCAGCTGAATAAAGTTCCACTCAGTCAGACATAAAATCAAATTAGAGTTCAATCTGAAGGGAAAGAACTAAACTTGAAACAAATAAAGAAGCGCATAATTCAGTTCTAATGGGATAAGTTCCTAAAACCACAATAATCGTAACCCTAACAAGGTAATACATTGCACTGTGAGTTTAACACATCACTGTTCAATATGCAGTAGAGCAGCAGAGCTTCACGTGAGGAAGTTGCCCCACGTGCAAAGTAAGTGGGGTTTTTTTCAGTTGAGATTTGTTCAGCAGAGCACTTCCGTTAGTAATAATTAGACCTCACAGCTGTACAACACATTTGGCTCATATCACATGTGTTCACAAAGACCTTCACCCTTCATTGAAGACCCTTAGTTAATACACAACATCACTCTCCACAAAGCCCAAAGTAATACTCAATGGTTTAGATAAGAACAAAAAAATACCGTATCTTTCAACAGCACAAGTTTAGAAGGAAAGCAACGACTCAGACATAGATGCTGGCTAACTCTGAAGCAGCATGTCCTATGTTTGGCAAAAATTCCATGGGATTTTTATTGGCCATAAGTATTCAAGACCTTGGGTTTGGATCTGACTTTTAAGACAGCATTTTTTATCAGCACAATACTCATAACTGTAAGAACATCTGAGTTAAAGGAGAAAGTACGACCAGCTGCTTTGCAGCTACTCTTCAAAGTCTCAGGATGTCCACATTTATTTGGTGCATGAGAGCTGATAGGTTACAACCCAAGATGCTATGCCTACAGGGGGCAGATAAATCAGAAAACAAGAAAAGAGATTCATAACTTCTATAACACAGGACATCTTTCTACACCTTAATAAAGTGTTCAACTCTGAAAAGCCATTCTAAAAAGGCAGCATTCATCATGTTGCATATTCAATACCTCTCAATGTGTGATACAAAAAAGCGTGCCCTGCTGACAGGCTAAGAAAGATATTTTTGCTTAGGATTTTAAACTCAAGCTGGGTTCTTCCTGTACTGTCAGCAATCAAAATTTTCTGACTGAAATCTAGCGAAACATTCTTTTAATTACATAGCACAGATTATAGCATGCTTTTACAGCTGCATCTTTTTCAAAGAACCAACAGGTGAGAAATAATGAAAAAGCTAATAAAAAGAAGCTGATCAAATACACATCAGGAGCAGGTAAAGTAAGCAGATGCTTTCTACATGAATCTATATGCTGTGATCCTTACTTAGCAAAAATTTCCATTTATCTATCCAGCTCACCCTGAAACATTGTTCCCTGCATAAACCAGCTTTTATTTAAAAGACCATTTGCAAAAAAAAAGTAACAGTCAGAAGACAGAACCACAGTGCATACAATACAAATGGAATCATTTTTCCTTACACAAAAATTATGGCTGGCTAAGGATGCAGCAAGGTGAATACCCTACAAATCAAACTGCAGTTTGCTGACAATGGGCTCGCCCATTTCCAGACATGGGTTATTTTGAAATTTGAAAGGTTTTTTTATTACTCAATATTTAATCTGCATAGATGTTTGTGCTCCCTTTTATTTCTACACTGTGATGTGAGGGAATTTAAGTTACATAATATGCACAGACAGAAATCGTAGACACAGACACTCACAAGCTTCACCTTCAACAAATACCCTATTTGCCAGCATGGAGGCTGCACACGCATTAAAACAGTTACGTACAGCAAGCAAGAGACTAAGATCATCTAAATCTTCCCCTCTCCAATTTATAGCCATTCCCCCTAGTCCCATCACCACAAGCCTCTGTAAGCAGTCCCTCTCCAGCTTTCTTGTAGCCCTTTCAGATACTGGAAGGCCACTCTAAGGTCTCCCTGGAGCCTTCTCTTCTCCAGGCTGAACAGCCCCAATTCTCAGCCTGTCCTCATACAGAAGATGCTCCAGCCCTCTGATCATCTCTGATCTCTGGACTCATTCCATCAGTTCCACATCCCTCTTACGCTGAGGATTCCAGAACTGGACACGATACTCCAGGTGGGGTCTCACAAGAGAGGAATAGAGGGGCAGAATCACCTCCCTCAACCTGCAAAGGTTGCTAAGGATCTCATTAATAATTATAGATTAGTAATTAAATTTTACATAGCCAAACTTTGGCTTAAATCTAGTAAAATAATGATAATAATAAAAAAAAAAAGAGTAGAGTTGCTGTAGAAGGACTGCTGCATAGACAGAAAGATGGTGCCAATGGCTGGATATAGTAATGTAGGCTCAGATAATCGTTATTTCAATGATTTTTCTTGGGCAGGCAACTTAATACCTCTATATCTCAGTTCTTCACCTCTAAATAAGGATAACAGCTAAACGGGAGTACACTAAGGCAAGACACGTAATAGAGACTGTGTAAAATCCTAACAGAATTGCATTTGTGCATGGGTAAAGCACAGCAAATTTGAATCTATTTTTACTACAGTTTCTTTAAGCTAACAAAATATTTCACTGACAGCATTTCAGCGCTATGCAACAGAGATTACATTTTTCCAAGCAAAAGCATAATATACCATACCGAACCTTCAAATTAAATTGCAGATTTATTTTTTCCTATGAAACAAACAAAAAAAGACAAAGCCTGCCTCAATAACATCTGCTGAGCTTCTCCTCAAGTCAGAAGGAGCTTTAGGTCACATTCTGTTCTTCAATGAGTGACACTCAACATAGTCATCAAGACTATTGAGGTATTTAAGACCAAGATGTTAAAATCATACCTACAGCCAGAAAGCTGTAACCATTGCTGCTGTCATCATAGATAAGGAGAAAAATTACCCAGTTTTACACCTACAGTTGAAGCCCAAAGACAGTCCTTTTTTGTAATATTTGATAGCAATATTTGCACTACAGGAATAGAGTCTCTCCTTGATTCTACAAAATAAATCTTACTAGTATCACTGGAGTTAAGTGACATCTGATACACTTAAAAATGTAAGCTAACACAAAAAATATTTTTTTTCCAAGTTCAGCACAAAGACCTTGAAATCAAACATGGTGCAGACAGCAACATATCTTGGGCAGCCTCGTCTAGTGGGAGATGTCCCTGCTTATCACAGGGGGGTTGGAATTAGATGATCTTTAAAATCCATTCCAACCCAAACCATTCTATGATAAAACACACAGCTTCCGTAGGCCAAATGCCAAGCTAAGCGCAAACAGAATCAAACAGGGATTTTCCTCCACGTCCTGGTCATAGCAGGCACTTTCAAAAGGACAAAAAAGCCTTTTCAAAAATCCAATGCAGAGATCAAGACATGAATTGACTAAACCAAACCTACATTTTCCAGAGTTGTAGAGGTATCAGAAACAAGATTATAGAAATCAACTAATTGGATAATATTTGTTCGCTTTCAGTGAGTCAGTGCTGCCATCTAAAGCTGTCTAAGGGGCATGCAAAAGAAATCCAAAGTCACCCATCTAAATAACACTCAGGAAGCAAATGCGAGCAGACAGAGAATGCAAGGTAAGTCAAATGAGTTAATAACGTATAATAAAATAATGATGCCACAGTACCTGAAGGAGCATTTTTTTCTCTACCACTTCATCTGTCTTGCTGATAAGCTGCTTCTGTAGTCGCTGTATTTTCTGAATTAGCGCATAGGTATTTGGGTCACTGGCCTAGACAGGAGCAAAGCAGTCTCAGAATTTATACACTATAGCAAGTTAGCGTTTGTGCTTGCAAATGAGACACACTGATATCTAAATGTTAAAATACAACAAACGTAAAATGAAGGGGGAGAGAGGTGAAGTTTCCTAAATGGCTTTTATACAAGCAGTCCCGAAACTCGAATCCCTGCCTCTTGAAGGTCAGTTGAGCATGTTCGTGTCTAACACTTACCCTTATAAAACCTCCTCAAAACTAAAATGAACGGCAGTCCTTCCAAGCTAAACCCTCAAAGCACCAAAGATTGGGAGAAGGAAAGAAAATGAGGTTAGGATACCATTTTCAGCAGAAACTGAAACTGGTCATTGACATATAAAGAGCAATGCAAGTACTCGTCACTGTTTTAAGAACTTCAAACTGTACCAGCTGAGTTTTAAGCAAAGGATGATTTTTCTCTTGATCAAAAGAAAGAATAACTGCAATAAAGTATTATGAAACAGGTTGAGAAGGAACAAATTATGGGGGCACGCTGATGAGTTATTATCAAGATTTAAAGTGTGGAATCTCATTCTTCAGTGGAATTAGGTACTTAAAAAGGTGACAGTGTCAGCAGGATACTGCTGCCCTCTATCTACATAGTCTATAAAGACCATGAGCTAGTAGATGTCTCTCCTTCCCTTTTCATTCTTTTGCCACAGACTACATCTGGAGGAAGCTCTAAGGAGCAAGCAAGTAATTCTGTGAGAAGCAGCCAGCAAAGCTTACTTTTCCACCACTTTGTATCTTTTTGTTGGATCCTTTAACGGATAGCGAAATCTGACTGATTCTTTTCCCCACTCAGAGATTCAGGACACCTCTCTCCTATGTGTTTCCTCCTTTCTCATATGGTTTCTCTAATGACCCATAAGGATTAAACTCACACTGCAGTAAAGGCTCCAATAAAATCCCACTCTCTGCATATTTGCCTGAGTTTATAAGGAACTTGGTATCTTGTGGCTCTTAATCCTTTGTCTGATTTTATCTAAATTGACTAATCAATTCAAGTGTAACTGGGACACTAATACAGATACACATGAAGTACTCGCAACACAGCATAGTTTTCTGACAGATCAGGCTAAAAATTAGTTCAGTTCTCATGACCCACTCAATCCTTGATTTTTTTTTATTTTTTTTTAATAGCACTGCCCAACTGTGGCGCCAATTTGTGACAACTGAAGTGATATGGGGGCATTTGTTCATTAGGAATTGAACCAAAACACCATTAGGATTATTTCATATAGATTTTGCCATCTGCTGGCCTTTCTGTGTTCCAAAGACAAACTAGTAACCTGTTATCAATCTCTTCATACATTAACTTTCCCAGCACTGGATGTTTTTGACTGGGCTAATTTTCCGTTGTTACAAGGTGGAAATTGTACCTAGATGTCTTTAACCTAGTTCATCATCCTGCATTTTATCTCCTTTCCATGAGAAAAGCTAAGCACACCAGTCAGCCTTAAAGTCAGCATGTAAAGACCAGAAATTAACTATCATGCTAGCAAGCACAGCCAAAATATTCAGAGCTCTGCTTCTGTAGGGACTACCATGTTGCCACGCATTATTAGAGCAGCTGAGCAACCCAGGCTGGCATCATATCAGAGATCTCATGCAACAGAGAAATCTCAGCTGGCTCTGACTTACTCTGAAAACATGCAGCAATGCCAATTGATGTTCATATATTTGGTCTGTGCCCGACAGATTTTTATTTTTCCCCTTCATTTGGCGGATTCAAGTGGTGTGAAAATTTAGATTTGCTGTTTGCATAACAGCTGAACTCTGATTACCTGGCTATTTTTGGGAGCCCGCCACTGTTTACGTGGAAGCCTCTTTCCTCGCAGATGTAATTTACCTTTGACTTCATGTCTATCCATTCACCAGTCTACCCTTTCTAATTCTGGCTTTTCCCCTGTGTACATCTCCCTAATTGATGAGGGTAGGATTGTTTCATTCCCTTATCATCCTCTTTCTGATCATTCACGTTAAGGAATAACTCCCTTCTGAATTCACCTTATACGTTCTTATTCCCTTTAGCATTTGACTGTCTCTTTACAAATCCCTCTGCAGTTTTTCATTGAGTAAGTGACACAAAAATAGCATTGATTGCATTGTACAGGGAAACCATTCAGCAGTTAACCATTCCACTGGTGCTATGGAAATTTGTCTGCCTGCCTTCCCATATAATTTGCATAACAGTAAACAAAATAGGCTTTGTGTTGCGTCACGGATCTGGTAATATGGGCTTTGGGTACTTGAAGTGCTGACACATCACCTTTAATTTTCTCCATCTGTGAACATTCAAGGGATTTTCCACTTCTTTTTCCAGAGTTTTGCACCGAGCCTGTTCCCTTAACAGTTCCTTCTGTATGTGGTGAACCTCCTGTCTTAAGACGATAAAACAAAAAGACACACTGAAACCACATCATTGAGACTAAGGCACTAAAAAACATTAAAACATTAACAGAACTGGCAAGGAGATTCTTGTGATTAACAGTCAACCCTGATACCACTATGCAGATGGAACCATAAGATAACGCAGACCACTCACTTTAGAGAGAAAGTCTCAAAAAAGGACTTTTCATCAGTTCCTGGGCAATCTACTGGATCTCACTGCCCTCATCTTCACGTGCACATTAGGGCCAGGAAGGCAGTTAATTCATCTATCCTGCAAGTTCCCCAAGGGGAGAGGTGGTAGAGGATCACCACGTGCCTACAACCCCCACCAAACCTTTTTCTGCTAAGCTCAGAGTTGCATTTAGCTCACTAGGGAGAAAACAGCATTTTCTTAACTGTAAGGTTGGACAAGGTTAGGGGGGAAAAAAACCCCACATCTCTAAATGGCAAATCAAGAAAGCTAATTAGCAGCACAAGTGATAAATGGAATCTTTCGACAGGCAGTTTTCACGATGGTTTTGGACTTCATTAAAGCATGCGATTGCTGCTGCATTTAGCAAGAATTGATCCACCCATCATGGCATGCATCGCACCATACTTCAATACCATCCCTGAGTTTCAATATAGTAACAGACTTTCAGCTGAATGCATTTGGGCAGCAAGTTCGAAACCTATTCCTGTCTGCAGTCAGTCGATGAAAACTGCAGCTGCTAATGTTTTTTGCCTTGTTCTCTATTCTGTTACATCAAATCAAACTGGCATAATTCCACTGAAGTCAATGAGAATGCCTGCGGATTGAAGTTAACTTGCTCCAGTGAAAACCATAGAATTATACCGATACAGTTAAGTTAAAGACCTCACCCAAAACTGCAGTAGCTACATCGAATCAGTATGACTGTTATCTGCTAAAAACATAACTGCCAGTCCTTACAAACCAAGACTGATACTATAGAAAATCGCAATAGCTTCCATCAGCAAAGGACACTTCCAATACTGGAGTGTTTAAAAAAAAAAGAAAAAAAAAAAAGAACGGAAGCATTAAGCCAGAGAAGGAGGAGATAAATTAGTCTGGGGCTATTACACTTCCATTTTAAAGAAACACAACCTTCAATAAAAATTTAACTAAATCTTTCTCACAGAGCAAGTTTACATATAAATCTGGAAGGAGAGAGCTCTGAAAATGTGCAGGGGGTTGTTATAAATATGTCAAATGTTCCCCAGCCTCTGTGGATTGTCTAATAAAAAGGCAGTTCCACTAATCTGGGCCTTGGGTACCACTAAGTGGCTCACTGAACTAAGAACACCTTTTCTGCTGCTGTCTGTCAAGTTTATTCTGTAACAGTAACTCACAGTACAAGGGGAAATATGGAAACTATTTCAGCTTTGGCCAAGACGTCTTTTTCTTCCTTTCCTCCTTCTCATACCTTAATTTTTTTAATGGCTGATACATTGTGTGAATTTAATCCAACCTGTGAGGTCAAACCAAGCAATCTCCTTCCCCAATGTATAATGTTTGTCAATATAAATCTTTACCGTCCACAAAACATTTTCTGTCTCAAACACAGAATCCTGGATGCAGTCATTATGGAAATCCGTTCAATCAGTTTTTTCTACCTGAGCTCCTCCACATTAGCCGCACTCTTGCCAAGCACTCCCTTCTCACGCCGAAGTTTTTTGATTTCCAGCTTGAGAAGTCGGATGTCTTCCATTCTCTGTCGATATTGTGTTTCACCCCTGTTTAATATGGACTGCTGGATTTTTATCTTTTCATAGAGCAGAGCCACTTCATCATTGCGCTGAATGAGCAGGGACCCCAGGATATCTCTCTCGTTGATAACCTAAGAACAAAGGGCAAAGCAACGATCATGGTTACAGTTTCTCAGTACAACTCCAAAGTGTTGCAACTATATTGGCATCAGTCAAAATCACGTGCATTACGATGTTTCACTGTTATTAATAAAAGAAACAGGGCAAGGGCCTAATAGGTTGCCCTATGAGAGCTCAGTCACCCAAACAGTATAAACTATGTATTCCGTTCACTTCAGTATCTTAACATTTTTGTTTCAACAGCACTATAAAAGCTTTAGTAGTACCACATTTACAGTAGTTGAGAATGTTGATCTTAAAAATACACTGGACAAATGAGGAAACAGAATGCAGTGTGTTTGAAAAGCTAAATCAAAGATTCCTACCTGCTCAAATTCCTTCTTCTGCTTCAGCCTCTCAGCATCAGCTTCAGCAATGATTTTTAGGAGTCTTCTCTCTTCTGCCTCCTGATTTTCTATGAAGTGTTTGGTTTCCAGAGCCTGTTTTTTCATCTTATGCAGTTCAGCCTGAGGAAGTCAAAGAAACTGTGCTCAGTAACAACTTCCCATTACATAAACTGGGGATTAAGAGCTAGAATTTTAATAAAATCTCACTCATTCTTTTAGTTTCCTGAGAGGTACCCATTTCATTTGTTGTTGAGAACAAACCACTAAGACAAACAAGCATGAAGACACGTAAAGAAATGTTGTAAAGAATATTTCAACATTGTTGTGTTGTACACAGATATCTGAATGAATTTTTACCTATGACAACTGGTCCAAATCATAATTCAGAAGCAACTCACTTAATAAATTATTTTTTTATTATAATTAAATAGGTTGTATTTGGAAAGCTTTTCCATGGTGCTGTTCTATTACGTAAATCTAGTAGACATAAGTTCAAAACCAGGCTGGGATGTGAGAAACAACAGCTCGTCTTCTGGGAAGGGCCACAGTCTATGCTATGTAATACAAATTACCATCAACCCAGCAGCCAGAATTTATGGAAAAAGATGGTAACTAGTCATGGAAGAGCAAAATAAAGAGCTTTAGCACACCTTTAGAGGATAGGTAGACAAAGAGGACTGGGAAAAGAGGGGCTATCCCTAAGATGAGGAGAAGGCAGGCATTGTTACAGTGACTGCACACCACTAAAACTAACCCTGGAATCTGCCCAATAACCCCATTCTATTGTCATCAACTCTATAATTCAAGGAACGCATGTACATAAGAATTAATGAGGTCTTCTTGGATTATTAGAAATTTCTGTCATTGCTAGGCAATTATACTTAGAGCCAAGGTGGAGCTAGCTGACCATTTCATTTTCACAGCTATGAAAACTCTGAAGCCTTGACTCAGACCCTGCTGCAACTCTAACCCTCATGAAAGATGATGTTCAAGTTGCCTTTCCAGAAAAGGCATCATCCAAAGATGAAAGAATGAGGCTGTGATGAAGGCTGCACCTGCAAAAACATTGACTTAAGACAGAAATAGTTCCATCATCATAATAAAATAGCTTTTTCCATTCTTATTTTCTTTAATAAAATTCTCATTTCACCACATGTGCAACACTCATATCTCTCTTACTCAGTTTTGGGTGTTCATTAGAATCCATCAGCTGAATAAAAATGTAATCAGCACTGTGAAAAAAGCTGTCTACAAATGTAAAACTGCTCATGCATTTGGCAGTGCCGGATAATATTTTTTTAATATATCAAAATTCTACATTCTCCTTATGTCAGAAAAAATATGAGTTGTAAACAAGAAGTGATATTAGATGTTGGCAGCAAACATTCATATAAACAAATCTCCTCACTGGAATGCATTACATTAAAATAAATCTAATCTGCCTTGTACAGTAAGAACATAAATACTTTAAGCCACACGAAGGCCCACAAACTAACAGGACTTTCATCGAGATTAAATATGCTAAAAAGTACACTATGAGGGTCTGCATACACTAGGTAAGAGAAAAAGAAATGAATAAACACAGACATCGTGCAAGCAGAAAAATGGTCAGATCTGAAACTGCTGTAAATCAGCACAGCTCATTTGAAGTTGGTTCAAGAGTTTGTAAGAATAAAAGAACAGCCAGCAAGAAAGAAGAATTTATGTAGGATCTATGCCAACCTCTCAAACCAAATTCTTGTTTGGCTTTTGAAATATTAGGGTAAGCAAAGAGGGTTTGGGTTTTTTTTGTTTTAAAGGAAAACATTAATTTTGTAAAAGGTATAACTGGGCACAGAATGCTGAAACTACAACTAGTTGGAGGTTTTACACCCAGACATGAAAAAAAGACAGAGGAACATCCTCAAAAACATAAAAAAGCACTTGACAGCAGCTCAAACCTGGAGAGCCATAGTTCCTAGCAGCTTTCAGATGTGTACTTTTTCAACATTGGGATGCTTTGTCAAACCAGTCTGATCCCCAAGCCTGTACGGAGGCCAACTGAAACCAAAAGATGGCATTGCATTGACTTTAATGGAGCTTGGATCAGGCGTCCTCTGCTTCATTTTCCATGATTACACCTTTTTAAGACCTCTATGCCAGCTGAGGCAAGCATAAATCCAATGTCTTTATAATCGCATTCCTATGAATCTGAGTCCTTCAAGCTTTAGCACATTCTTTAAACTGATTTCCCGGGAATAGCTTCTTGCTTCCTTCACATCAGCACAGCCAGGACAAATTGAAGCCGGGTTGCTGCACAAATAATTGCATCCTTTTGTGCCCGTGTCAGTCAGCTCCCTCTTTGAATTCTCCTCTGCTTTAGTATTCAGCAGAGACACTCAGGTAGAAGACCACAATGCCCTGAAGCTAGTCAGTAATGCGATGTCAGTGTATGGACACATTTGCTAGTGAATAATTGAGTGGGTAAACCATGCAGCAATCATTTGTTTGTCAAATGGATGGCAGACAGTTCTGAGGTGATGAGGCAGAATTGGGGACTAATTAAGGCAGAAAGCTGCACACAGGAAAATGAGAGGCTCTTTGACCGACAGAATATCACCGATAGAACAACTCTGAGACAGATCAGGTACAAGAACACAAATTCATCACCTTTTTACAAAGCTCTATTGACATTTTGTCATAACTGTAATGTGCTGAGAGAGGCTGAAAACTCAAGGAGTCATTGCAGCAGAGCAATAAACTGATAAAAGAAAATAGCGTGGGAAGTGGCAGGGGACTTTTCCTTTTGGGGGCTGTTGTTTGTTTCCCGATTTGGGGGGTTCTTTATAACGCTTAGTGAAGAGAAAAAAATAAGCTACTAACTCCTTAAATCTTTTAAAAGCACAACAAATTAGGTCGAGGTATCACCACAAATCTAATAGCTTGTCTAAGGATGGGCTGCAGCCAGTGCTGAGAAGAACCACCACAGCTTCAAACTCAGATTTCCTTTGATTTAAAGCAGATTCTCACTGCTTTATACCACAATATTAAAATAACATCCTTTGCAGAGGGACCTGCTAAAAGGCACTGCTTAACTCCCAGAAGACTAATGCTTGCTAGGCACAGAGAAATACAAGATTGTGAAGTCTAATATAGCGGGGTTTGCACTTAAAAACAGCAGAAAGCAAAAAGTTTCTTTGAAAAGAAAAACTTGAATTATAAAGTGTCTATATTAAAAAGTTTGCTAGAATTAGGCTATCCCCAAAATCCACATTTCTGCAAGCCAAGTGGAACTGTTTAGTAAAAATGTTCAGTCATTAAAAGAGATTTAAAGTTTCCAAGAGACAATCCAAGACCTTTCTGATTATAATTATAGGCAGAGATTAAATTTGCCAGATACGCAGAATATTTATGTAACTAATACCTCTAAAAGGTACTGAGA
Organism: Phaenicophaeus curvirostris; assembly: GCF_032191515.1. Classification (NCBI taxonomy): domain Eukaryota; kingdom Metazoa; phylum Chordata; class Aves; order Cuculiformes; family Cuculidae; genus Phaenicophaeus; species Phaenicophaeus curvirostris. Next base: position 1,096,966 of record NC_091400.1, on the reverse strand, counting down.
TCTTGTCATTCAACTACAGAAGAGTTCATTAGAATACAGCAACACAATTACCACAGACCAGGAATACAATGCAGTCTGTGAAATCATGGAAACCATGCTTTGTAAGATGGTGCATGTGTAAATGCTCTTACTTTCAATGAGTTTTTCTCCTTCTCTATTTGCTGATGTTCAAGATGTGCTTTCACAAGGGCTGCTTCTTTCTCTGCAATGTCCTCTTTCAGTTGTTCCACCTCACGTGTCACAGTTTTCAGGTTCTCCTTTGTTTCTGCCATCTCGTCCTAAAAGGATAGAAGGGTGACCAGAGAGGGACACAAAAAAGAGCAGTTTTGCAATTGGGAGTTCAGGCTATTTTGATGTTAGAAAATGTGACCCAGTGCTTGACAGGAGATCTGTTGTACATACAAAACATTAATTTTTAATCCAACCGGAAAAAAAAAGTAGTTTAATTAAATGACAACTTTTTTTATGCCAGCATGATGTTGCAGTAAAAAAGCCTTTAAGAGATTCATTGAAAAAAATAATAACCACCAATTATGAGGATAGCAAAACATTTAAAGTGCCAGACGCACAATAAGAACTCGCAGTCAATCCCTATTAGTAAGATTCTAACCCTATCCATCTGTTTCCATGCTTCTAGCAATGTATTTTTCAATAAAGTTGCAGGGAGTTGGGTGCAAATGTCTGAAGAGAAGCTGGCTTTGTGCAAATGAACACACCCATAAGCAAGATACCTGTATATCTGCAAGGGAGTACAGGAAATGCTTGTCTCCATTTTGCTCCATTAGGTGCAAGGGGGGAAAAAAGGTGCTCAGAGGCTGAGGAGTCTCTTACACCAAACTACGTAGCCTATATTTAAGCTCAAAACACAACAAAATGCCACTGGGATCGGCCAGTAGGAATACTTCTACTCACAGCATATAGGAGCCTCTCCTATGAAATTAAGAGTCTGTTTCAACACATCGCTGTGACAGCACATGTTGGGACATGAAAAGGAAGCTAATAAATTCAATGTTTAGACAGACATGATCTGCTAGATCTAATCAAAATAGCTTTAGAAGCTACTGCTCCTCTGCCAGAGGCTGCCACCTCACAGAAGGCTTCATAACCTTTCATGTCAATACACGTTCCAGGACAAAGCCAGGGTATCTCGGAGCTCTTTCAGCACTGTCCACCATGGGTCTGGATTTACTTCACAATAAGCAATATTTTCTTGCACGAAATGCTTACCATAGTTAAGCACAATCTTGAGTCACAATAATCTTTGCAAACAGTACAGAGAAAATACTGTTTCTGAGGTCTGTCAGACTACTAATCAAAATCCACTGATTCCACATAAATTAAATAAGCCAGAAAAAAAAGCATAGCAATATGCCATTAGGCCCAGCTATTTGCATGTTCAGTCACTCCAGTGAATGCTAAAGTCATATTAAAAGCCGTCTTTGCTAAATAGCCTATAAATCACTTTAATATTGTAAAAGATGAGGAATATTTTAAATATGGTGGCCAGACAAATACCCAAATACATTCCTAATACTGTAATTACTGAAGAAAAATAGGAACACGCAATTTTTGCAAACAGGTCTCCTAATCGACCTGCTTAAACAAATGAGCTCCTAGCACCAAACGAAACATCAAGGATAAAAGCATCAAACGTTTATCTCATTAACAGCCTGCCAGTATGCCTTTTCCAAGAGATTTTACTGAGCTGAAACCTATGGTATTCTGGAGACCACTAACAAGGTGGGTAACAGGGGATCTTTCCATACTAAGCAATCAAAAAACACTTATATCTGGCTTTATCTAAACAAGCTTGTGCAAGTTGGTTGTACTTCCCACAAGGAAAAAGAATTTACCATAATTTTTAACACAACCCTCTTTTTGTTGTTTTTTGGGTTTTTTTTTTCATGGATGGATGAATTGTTACTGAATTATGAATGGCATTTTTTCACTGCTATACATAATACAGCCATGGGCAAAAGAAGTTTTTAAGTCAGCTATCTTCTCATGCAGGACTTGCTGAAGAAGTTTCACAGAAAGCCTACTAAGTTTTTAAAATCTAAACACCAGCCTCTAACAACTGGAACTGTGAAAAGCATTGTGTATGCCACCACACAACACTAAAAACCTGAAAAGGCCAATGAGTTCATTGTTTCACTCAGCACATAGATGCTGGTTCTTTATAAGTAAGCAAATTACGTTTTATATTTAAAGAAAAATAAAAGGCGTCAGTGTTGTGACATTTTTTACCCTTATTTCAGCTAAAAGATAGCTTGGGAGCAGCAAGAATCCCAAAAAAGCTTCCCATAGAAATGTCAAAATGGTTCATTTCTAACCAAATGACAAAGTTGGATAGGAACTTGGACAGTTCATTCCCATCTGCTTCTCAAGCACCCATGTATTCAAAACAGAGTATAAATCTGTAATGGCCTAAATATATATATATTTGTGTTATAAATCCTTATTCTGAAATAACCCAAGGCTGTAAATCAGAGCTATCCAAGGCTCCAGATGCTGCCAATTGCAATAGAATTTGTGTAGTGTTTTAGATCTTCACATCAGAATAACAGAATGCATCCATAAAGGATCTCTTCTCTCCCCCTACTATTGTTAGTGAATGGAGAGAATCCTTGTCTGAGGAAAATTACACTCCCCAAAAGGAACAAGTGAAGTGGAAGCATTAAGTTCTGTCAGAAAATTCCACTTCAGGTGGGAATGTGTTCCCTCAGTTTTCTAAATCACAACTCACAGTAACGTGCATACGCATTCAGGGCTAAGTTGACAATCTTATTCCCCCTATAACCTATATTTTCGCTACATCCACACAACTCCTAACGGGGTAAAACAGAGTGGAGCCAGGATGGAAAGGAACAAGTTTCTTCTCAGACAAGGTTTTTATGATTCTGTAGCTCCAGTGTACAGTGATTTCATGCATGGTTTGAAGCAGGGATATTACCACATAATGACTGTGGACTCCTATTCCCAATCCAAATACAAATTGTCCAGATAAAATGTCAGGGACCTAAAACATTCACTTCCCCAAACACACAGGAATAAAGAAAGCAATTCTGCCATTTTAGATCTGGGAAAACGCCAACAAGAGTAGACAGAGGAGCAGAAGGAAAACCAAATTATTCTACCTTAGCTTCAATCAGATTTTTATTGTAGAGGTTCCTCTCTGTTTTCATAGCTTCATAGCTGTTCTGTTGCTGTTTTAATTCAATCGTTGACTCTTCTATTTTCTTCTCATAGTCACAGATCTGCATTTCCCGTGTTTCAATATCTTTCAGGTGCTGGAGGACCTGGAGCAGAAAGAAGGAAGTGAACACAATTAAACCAACATCACAAGATCATAAGGAAGGGGCTGAGTTTGTGATTTTCTTCTTGGATGACAAGTTCAAATCCCTGTGATAAGGAGTTTCAGCTACAGCCAAAACCCACTTCAGCCCAAGTACAAGTTTAATCTTTCTGGATTGCTTATGTGGGACAAAATCTTATTTTAATCTGATACTGAGGTTTTTTTCAAGGTCAAAACTTAGAGATGTGCACATATTTGATTTTAAAAAATCTACTGAAAATATTTCCACTGAGGAGATTCAACAAAATCAACATAAACAGCTTTCATCAAGGATAGCCTTAGGTTATTTATAGGGCAAAGCTAGACTTTGTATAGTTTTGGGGATGTCAGCTGTATAATGCAAGATGAATAAACACAGATACACTTTTCCAAAAAGACCTGCATGTACTCCCATATTGTAACAACCCATTATTTTTTTTAAATGAGCACAAACTGTTGATGTATAATTACAAAAATAAGAAAGTTAACGTAGCTTTTCCTTGATCCAAATAAGCAGGTAATCACCATTACTTGCTTCTAGGAAGAATTAGAACTAATGATGTGAAGATTACCTAAAGACAATGGAGCATTGTCAACCATAGAAATACAATGATCGCATGCAGTACCAATAAACAAAGACAAAAAATTTTATAGACGCTTGCATTAAATAACTAGCACCCTGACAATACATAAGAATTATTATTTTAAAGAAGCAAAACCACAAGTAGTTACTAATCGCTATGATTGGCTTCCTAAGTTTTTTTTTTAAGAAGTAAAAACCTTCCTCCTACCATACAATATTGACATTTGAACTAAGCTTTATGTCCATATGTCAAAGCAGAATAATAATAAAAAAATGTTTTCATCAAATAGTCAATAACTGCAAAGTTATTGACAATGTTGTCCCTTGTTTAGGAGTAAAGCCTTGTGAGGTCTAACTATGAGACAGGAGCTTAATGAATTGATCATTCTACCAGGTACCTCCAACGAACTTTGAATATAGGAGATAGCTAAATATAGAAACTTTTATTACAGCAGCAGGAATACAATTCCAGCACATTTGTAGCTCACTGCAGAGGATCCCAAGAACTGCTTACAGTGCAATACAAAAACATAGTCCTGTTTTATAACCTACTCCTGCCTTTTCCTTTTCTGTTAAAGCAACCTGCCAATAGTAATAGCAGGGAGAAGAAATCAATAAGGCATGTTTACTCTCTGCACTATGGAGATCATAGGCTGAAGCAAGATTTGAAAGTAGGTCACTGCATTCCTAAGTCCTTTACTTGCTTTTGGTACAATATAATTTCAAGAAGCTTGCGGACTAAGTTTTCAGAGCTGCACTCACAGACTGGACACTGACTTTGCTTTCCATTAATGATTAAGCCCAAATAATTCTCCCTTATAAACACAAAAAGATACACACAACGTTTCCCAACAGAGCCCTATGGGAGGCTAAGCATCCTCAGTTCTGGTGCAGTTGATAGCACGCTACACCTCTCACATTCGGCAATGAGGGGGGAAAAAAGCTAAGCAGAAAGCATTTAATATTCAGTTTTCTTCTGTACCCTTTCATTTTTATCTGCACGTGTAACTATCATCTATGGCTGGTAGCAAGTTTAGTTCAGTGAGCCTACTGAAGGTCTCGGTAATGGTGCTCTCCTCATTTGCTTATATTTATTTAACCACTCCAAGAAGCACTGCCAGGGTCTTGATGATACACCTGTTGAGCATTAGGTTTTCCAAAAGATTATATGAATTTTAAAAAGAAAGCATATTTTTTTATTTTCCTGGAAATGTTGTTAAACTGTAACCTAAACATTGTAAATGCCTTTTTTTTTTTAAAAAAAGGCATTTTTTTTAAAAAAAATACTAGTGACTGCTTTTGTGATCTCTCCTAAGGCACAGCCAAGGAACAGAGGAACACTTCAGGTGAGACTGAAAGATATACTTCACTGCTTCCTTTTCAGCAGCCTAAACATCCCACAGGGAAACTAAGATTTCATAACCTAAGAATTTCTACTCCAGCAAAGAAATACTCCACCAACATTTGTAGCTAAGGAATGCCACACTACAGAAGAAAGTGCAAAAGATTTTTTATTTTTTGTGATGCCTAATCTAGGACTATTCCACAAGTGACTCTTGCTTAAAAACGCTATAAATGAGCAGTTAGCCTGTCCAGTAATTACAAGGGCAAATCTAGCATGAATTCTTACCACTAAAATCTTTTACTGTTGTGGATCTAACTTTGCTGACTCTGTTCATCAGTTACTCAGTAGCACTGATGATTTTGAAAGAAGAATTCTGCAGCTTTATAGATTCTGCCCTGCAGTAAATAACCAGACAGCCTCCAGAGCCAGCATAGCTCTGTCTGCCTTGCACAAGTTCCAAGAAGTCTTTGGACTTAAATGGGTTTGGCTCTTGACCAGCTCTTAAACAATTCAGAAGGCACGCAGCAAGATCCTTCAGAGCCAGCTTCATGGCAAGAGGTGATGGAAGAGCATTGACCGCCCATGCGATTACCACCCATCAGTAGCTCATTCCTCACCACCTCTGAAACTCTCCTGTAGTTTTGCCAGTTTCTCAAGTTACCCATCTGCACAGGACAACGGTGAATCTAAATATTACCTACTGGGCAGAATAATCCTGATACTATGTCCTCCTTCTACCCTATGTTTTGCCCCATCTTATCCTTAGAAAGAATAATTTCATGTAGGGAACTTCTGAACCTTCAGAAATAAAGCTGTTCATAATAATGGGCAGCAGGTAACAATTTTTATGCAGGGTTTCTCTGCAGTTGTTCCTGGAAAACTTCTATTTTGCAGACTAGATTGAACACACGCACATGTTTTCACGCACTGGGAATAGTCCTTCAAAGTGCTGAATCTCTCACAAATATGTTGAGCACTGTCAGCTCTCACTGGCCCTGAAGCAATTTGAGGACACCAGTAGTGTGCAAGATAAGATCCTTTGGGGATAAGGCAGAACAATCAAAGAGTAATTTCCAACTGCATATCAGAGTTTCAGTTGTGGGATAAGAAGTCAGAGCCCTTGATCTGAACTCCAGCCTTAGTTTCATTTCCCAAATGATTGCTGCATAGGAGAAATACATGGCTGTACTCAAAGTCTCTCATAGAATACACACCCATTGATGATGTTCCCTCAGAGAGGCCTGAAAGAGTAGTGAGCAACATGCCCTGACAAGAAGAAATACTTGTAAACTCTCTGAAGACCACTGATCTAAAGACTTCTCCCACCAGCACATTAAGAAATTAACATATCTTTAGAGTTTTGAGAGTAAGACAAGAAAGAACCATTTGCACAGAAAGATGCTCCAACCTTCTGTTTGAGCTCATTGGTTTCATTGATGAAACAATCTCTCTCCTTCTCCAACTGGTAAATAATCTTCCTTTGCTTCTGAGCTTCGTTCTTATAACTTTGGATTTCTTGTTCCAAGTTTCTCTTTGACTGTTCATGGAGCTTCACCAAATTTACCTGCTGCTGACTGTCGTTGGTGGCCTTGAGCAAGTTCTACAGGGAACACAAAATAATGACTGGAGCTGAAAAGGCAACAATGTCACTATCAGAGCAACACACCATTGCCTAAGGGCATCATAGACTTCCCAATGTTATTACCCCTTATCTAATTTGTTCAGTTGAAATACTTGAGCCTGAAATCTGATTTTGAAAAAAAAAAACTCTAGCAGAGCTGCTGAACAGTGCTTTTTCTGATTTGAAGTTAAAATGCTAGTGTCCATATTAAAAAAAACCCAATAGGATTGGTTACAAGTGGGTGTAACTAATGACTGGAAAAATCTTAACAGCTTTAAGGCATTTAAACTGTAAAGCATGTCAATAGCCAGTAAAATAAAGACAAATACCCTTCCTTCTCCTGTCCTAAATAAAAAGTTCAAACTGTAAATTAACCAAACTTAGTTTAAGATTATGCATAAGGATTAAACAGAAAACACCAAGATACTATCTTTACAAAATCTGCCTCCTGGTCCCACTTTGAATCTTTCCTATACAAAACAGGTATTTTCTACCTGACAAACCTGAGCCTTCGCTAGAGCCAAGACACAGAACAGTGAATCTATACCAAGTAAAGCTCCTCAGAAATCATCTTTTCGCATTGAATTTACTAGATTACACTTCAGGAACGCGCATAAATATGAGGTGCTATCCTGCAGTACAAGAACCTTGGACTGATGGAAAACAGTCACAATGAGAAATGGACCTAAAAGCAAGGACTAGTATTAGCACAGCCTGCCAAGCTCCTACGTGATTCATCAACATTACAGTTTGTTCTTTTACTATCAAAGACTTAGTTTGACTAGATCAATATTAAACTTCATAAACATCACAGATGTAATGAAACCTGTGGATAACAAATAACAGGCTTGCAATAAAGGTGAACATATGCAGCATTTTTTAACTCCCTGATGGCTTATATGTTAAAGTTTACAAGTCTTTTGAGTGTTTACGAGTACTAATGCTATTTTAATACACAGGAAAGAAGCAATGTAAGCATCTGCTTAAGGAAACCTGAATGCTTTACTTGGCATTATTTGTTGTAGAACATTTTTGTGTCAGTGCGGGTGTTGAAAATACAGACACTTCATTCTCAAGCCATTAGATTTGTTGATCATTATTATTATACCAACACAAGCTCACCTTGCTTAGCATATCCCTTTCCCTCACAAGCTCATTTATAGCTTTCTTGTCAATCTCCACCTGCTTTTTGGTAGCTTCCAGTTCTAGAAGAAAAAAAGGGAGGAGAATAAGCCCTGGGTTCAAACAGTACAGCTGTTAAAAGTGCAGAAACAATTTATTGACTTTTTTAAATGCCTGGACAGTTCAATTAGCTGCGACCAGGTTTTGCAACCCCAGGTATCAGCTAATAATGTTAATTCTTGTTTGGGTACTTAAAAGCACTCAGGCTCAGTAATAAATGTTATGAAAACATTATATTTGGATGTTCAAACCAAGATACCACAAAGAGCTTGTATTTTCAGAAATCACAGAGCACACTGAAAAACAGAGCCTTTTAAGGAGCTTTAATGTGAGCATCTAAAAGCCTAGGCACTTTCAGAAACAAGGACTTTCAGAATTATGTGAGATCCAGTTCTCCTTTGAAACAGTGAAATTCTACTGGATTCAGTAGGGTTAAAACCACTTGCTATGTGCCAAGATTAACACCAGATATATGCTATTAAAAAGTTATTAAAAATTGAAGACATGTTTCCCCTGTATTTGAAAGCTAATTAAAATCCACTGCATTAAAACTGCAGCTCATGAAATGCAGTACTCCAGAGTGCTAAGATGTGTCAAATATTGCAAACAGAGCACCACCTTAAGCAGTACTAGCAAAATATTTGTGGGAAAGCTCTTCCACCCTCACAGACACGCATGAAAACCCAGATGCGTGACTATCCACAAGTACATTTATATGAAAGGATCTATATCTCATACATGCAATGTCTTCAGGATGGAAGCTAGAAACAAGGAAGAGCAGGAAGAGACATTTATGCTAGTATTCATTAAATTTGAACCAAAATGAGGTTTCTAGCAAAGGGTCATTTTTTTCTGCCCCAAAACGTAAGGTCCCAAACTCAAATGTTCTGCCAGCTTTAAGTATTATAAAGCTTTAGCATCAACGCTGACCACTGAAGCCTCTAACACACCAGGACTACATTTATCACCTTGCTTGCACATAATAACTTCTAGGCTTTAAGTATTCTGCAGAATTAAAGCAGGAAAAAAAGTGTCCCAACCATGTCTGAGCAATGAAGGTAATTGAGGATGACTCTATGCGATGTGGCATAAACCAGCACACCACAGTTCAGCTATGTCTGTTTTCTTTTCACCCCACATATACTAGATTATGAAAATTCTGGAATCCTAGCAGGTTTCTAATATGCTGCTGCAGATTACAACTATCATTTATACAATCTAGACACTAAAGGAGACTAATCCTAGCAGGAGAGGGTAGCCTGAATGAATAAATTACAAATAAGAAGACAGATCCATCCATCAGTTAGACACCTACCTCTCTCCAGTCCAGATATTTTATTTTTTAGGGTGTTTCTCTCATGTCCTGCATCAACTTTTTCCTCCTGTGCAACACGCAGCTTATTCTGGAGAACATCTCTTACTTTGTTCAACTTCGAAATTTCAAGACGCATCTGAGTCACTTCATCTTCTCTGGACTACAAAACAGCAAAAAGGAAAGAGAAGAGAAAGTACCTACAGAAAGAAAATGCACCTCCCCTTGGTGCATACTTATTGAATGAAATTCAGGAAGCAAAGGGTCACCTGAGAGAAGATAATTTGCTAATTGCTATTTAAAATAATTTAAACAAAGCCAGCTAGGGCAAGGAAAATGATAATCAAATCTGATGTTTTAAGGCTGAAGATGATCAATAAAGAATCCCCAGCTGCAAACCCCACACAGCACTACTCAATTAGTCCTGCAGATTAAACATGGGTAGCTCTAATTTTCTCTGAAGTATTAGGGATAGTGACTGTGATGAGAAAGGTGTTTATAGTGTGGTCTGGTTTCATGTCCCTAATAGCAGGCATTTGTTATTCTATAACATGTGGCTCTAAAGAAAAAGAAAAATGTAGGGTTCATCTCATTTGCTATACAATTAGAGGAGAAAATAATAAATCAAAACACTACATAAAAATTAAGGAACTGGCTACCAGGAAACACAACCAATAATCACAACAGAAATTTGTCCCTTTCCTTTTAGGATGTAAATATATCTCCCTCATATAATTCAGTGCCACTGTTAGGTTTTACAGCCCTGACACACCACAGCGTTCCACTTATAGCCTCAGCTACTGACTCTGTAAGACGGTGAATCCTGCTAGGTGAGTACCTTCTGGGAGGATGTGAATCTTCTCAGTTCTTACTGACAATAACTTTCAAGGGATTTATGAATGCTTCCACAATTCAGCTTGCCCAACACCATAGTGGAGGTACTCAGCACACTGCAGCTTCAAACTGCAAGCCCTGTGCCTCCAAAAGGGACATCTCAGCTCATGGCTGGGGCACTTAATCACTTTAACAATTGGCTTGATTACTAACTGGGCAGTATCTACTTTTTGGTTCCCACAACTCCATGTGCATGACACCACAAGTTCCATCAACTTTGATCACAGAATCGAAATCCTCCTTTTGACACTCTAGAGCCACAAATGTAAGTCACATTTGAACATACTGTTCTTAAGTTTAAAAAAAATGATGGTATTGCTAGGAGTAATGATAAACCCAGATAACCTGGAAAAGACACTGATTTGTTTCTCAAACAAAAAAAAACCAAAAAACCAAAAAAACCAACTTTCCATCTGCCTAGCAAAATACAACAGAAAATGAGCTCCTATCATATACCCATTAAGGTTCCAAATCAGATTCTTCTGTGTTACGTTGCTTATGAACTGAGCTTTTAATCTGTCAGTGTTAGTTTTTATCATTCTGACTAACAGTTTCCATTTGAAAAAAAAAAATTAAAAAGCTCTCTATTGGCAAGCAACCCTTTTATTTAGATGAATTATTTATACTCGACTAAATCTTGGTAAGATAATGGTTATCTACCCAAATTTTCTAATGTTTAGTGTTTTAACCCCAATGATGATATAAAATGCAAGATATGGTAGACAGAGTAATAACCTCTAACACCTATATATTACCCTTTATCACAAGTGCTCTCAAATACCCTAAAAAGCACATGCAGGAATCATTTAATTCATGCCCAACTGAAACTCCTTCTAAGTGGAACAAAACAACTGTTAAACAACATAAATTCAGGCAAGAAAATCACTTATCTAAGAAAGTAAACACCATCTTGGTTACTTATATTTAACTTCCCTGACTGATACTATGGTGGGTGAAATTCTAATGTTGGAAGCAAGTCCCTTCACTGGAAGCCCTCCAGGCCACTGTCATTATAATTTATTACCATTTTTCAATGGGTTTTGGCAACATTCAAATTATTTTAATCTCTGTAAAAAAGAAAGTCATAGCTCTTATCTGAAGGTCTCACAATCGAAAAAAAAGACCTTATGTTTCTCAGAAAGTGCCATGCACCCTTTATGGACATGATGTGTTAAGCATTTTGGGTTACGTGTTTTATGAACCAGCTCTTCCAGCAGGAAAGGTGCTACACTGTCAGGTGACAGGGCTGGAGGCTGCACTCTGGTACTGCCACAGAAAGAACAACAGCCAGATATATTCCTAAAAAATCCTCTGATTTTCCCCCAAAACTACCCATCAGGGGCTGTAAGTACAAGAACTGAGGTTATCCCTTTTCCAGGCGGTAAGACTTGGATATGCTTCAGTGATAGGCTTGATAGGATGTGTGCACCTTCTGGTACTCACTTTCAATTCTGCTGTCTTCCGCTGGATGTTCTGCACCATCTCGTCAAGCATCACATTGTGCTGCTCCTTCTCTCGCATAAGCTTACTATTTTTCGTCTGACATTGCTCGAGTTCCTTACCAACTTTTTCATTCAAGGTCTATTAGATTAAAGAACAATCCTATCAATTCTTTTTAATGTCATTACAATATCTACATATACATGAAGATAGAACCTTCTGTCTCCCCAGGAGATAAAAGCTGCCACAGATTGTTGTCTCCTTAAAAACCACTCTACGTTGCTGATGAAATTACTAACATGAAATACGATACATGTTCATATTGACTAGGGGAAATTATGATTTCTAATGAATAACATAGCATCAATTTTCTGGGAGCTTAGCAGGGCTCTCTTGCAGATGGTAGCTAAATATTTAGTTCTTGTTAGGCATTTGGCAAGCGTCACATAACACAACTTGCTACATATAATTACTGAAAATGAGTATGAGCTTCAAATTACTTTAGTCATCAGAGGGCAGGGGAGCTCTGTTTCTCAGCAAGCAAATCCTACAGCAATATGCTGATATCAAGTCTTTGCATACATGATTTGCTGAGACCAGGACACAACTATTTTCCTCTCTGTCTTCAGTCAAAAGCCCGGAACAGCAGTTACATGGTTTCTGTGAAGAAGATATACTTCAGTTCCGGAGCTGCCAGTATTTCCTTCAGCTTGATGAGACTTCCTCTAAAAGACATTACTCCATAAGTGAGGAAAGAACAACCACCTTTTCCAACCTCAGTGATTCTATGATTTTATGATCTCTACCCTTACTCTTGCCCAGGTGGATAGCCTGGGTTTTGGACAGACATTTTGCAAAAGACAATGCAGGGCTTCCACAGCCACTTTCAGGCCAGCACAGGCAAAAAAGACAGTGCAGGAACCTGGTTAATTTGCTGAGTTACAGCACTTTATGTGAACTATCAGTTTCCAAGATAGACTGGACAATTGAATGCCCCTAAAATCTGCACTTAGGTGGAAAGGGTCTATAGGAAGGATGAGGGAGAATGGAACAGAACCAGGAACTGTTGACATCCTATTTAAACAGTGTGATTGTCCTGGCAGATTACAGAACTGCCCTCAAAAGCTGCATCAAATCAGTGCTATTCAGAAAAATAATCAGGTCTTATCTGTATCTCTTTAAGTGAAGTATTTTACTAAAATTCGGTATTGACGAAACATTGTCATAGACTTCTACCTTCAGAAATTCAGGGACCTGAAGGGAAGGAAAAGCCATAAAAGTCACAAATTTATAAGATATACACAACTCCCAAAGAAGTTTCCCTTGAGGTAGGACTGTTTAACAGTGATGAGATCTCCCCTGCCATTTACGGAAATTGCTTCTCTGAGAGTTTCTCAAAGTCAGGGGAAATGGACTGAAAACCTGAAAATTCAAACACTTGCAGAACACAATGTTAGGACATTTCTAGATAAAGTTTTTGAAAATCAATCAAAAAGGTTTATGAAGATAGTTCTCTACCCTTTCACAGAAACTCTTCCACAAGCTTGAGAGGTAGATAAAAATTATTGTGACAGAGAAGAAAGAAGGCTTCAGAGGTAAAATGACTTTACCAATGGCACTACAGTCAATCAGGGCAGCAAAACTGGCAATATACGTCAGAAGTATCATCAGATTGTTCAAAGTCTGTGCTCTTCACAGACTTTGTCTCATTTGCTGTGATGTTTTCAAGATGATCTCAAACACTATCATTGCAATCCACTACTGATTTCTGTGAGGAAATCCATCTGAAATCTGTCAGCAAGCCTTACATATTTATATAAAAATAAATACTTATATAAAAATTTATTGACTTAAAATAATCTTCCTCCCTCTCCTTTCAGGAAAACTCATTTTATTCTTACTTTGTAATCTGACCCTTATCTCAGACCTGATGAATACAGTGTGTCATGTACCCTACCTTCTGCTCTTTTAGATGCTGTTCCAGTTTCAGTTGTTCTTCTTTGTTCCTCTGTATATGCTGCTGCAAATTCTCGATCTCGGCCTGTTTGTTACTTATTTCTGCTAAAACATCCTTCAGATCCTTCTCCATTTTTTCCTTCTTTCGAGCCTCTCGTGATGCCTCATTCTGCTGCATCTGGATTTCTTCCTGAAGCTTTAATAACAGAGAAGACAAAAGTTAAGCTATGCTGCCTTTTATTCACAAAAACAAGGCCTCTTACCACTCCTTCTACTGTACTTGATTTTGAATAGCACGGCTTCTATACTACTGTACCCATTACTACATGGAATATGCCAGATCTTCTCAGAAGTAAATAAATCCTCTAGTGGTTGAGCAAAAAAATCCTGCACAAGGGAATCTATTTATTGATGACAAGACTCATTAAGCACCAGTCAGTTCATCAACACAGAAGGGTCTGATGCAGTTCAGACAAAAGGATTCCTCTGAAGATGCAGTGGCACAAGTATATTTTCAGTTGTATGTTACTTGTAAAGAGGTACTTTCTGCAGCATTAAAACTAACTTGGGCTTGATGTTGTATTGCAGGGTTCTTTATTTCGACTTTTCTATTGCACCAGCAGAAGCACTTATTACACTGATAAAGAAAGAAACAGAGATATGTCAGATCAGTGCTCATTTCCACAACTGTTCTTAGTCTCTCTGCTCTCAAAGATCCTCTGCTGGAAATTTGAAAGAGGAGCTTCTCTCATATGTAATAGACTGTCTTATGACTTCTGCTCCCTCCCCAAAAATGGGGTGGAGCAGAATCAGCAGAGAGGATCCACAGGGGGCTGATCCACATGGTAATATTCAGTTCATCCAGAGACCAGCGACTGAAAGATGTTCTTCGCCTTAAAATTCCTTTCTCTCTGAGCCCATAGCTGAAAAGTTGCCAGAACTGACAACGTCTTCAACAGGATCTTCAAAAGGACATTGTCATTTAAACAGTCTGAAGTGGAGAATAATTTCATACTGGGAGAATGGGAGGTGGTTACAAATGCTGTAAAAATCCCATAAATTTAAGGGTGATGAAGTGAGCATCAGAAGACTAAGGCTGGCAAGATTCGATAAGTTTTGATGAGAGTTCCAGTCCTCCTTTTTTTCTCACATGCCCACAATGCTGTCAGGAAAGCAAAGATTTATATTCTCTTGTAATACATTCCCAACCATCTGCTTTAGAAACAGAAATCAATTCTGCGCACGAAAACTAGGCTGATTATTATTTTCCTATTTGTGATTAATAAAAAAAATTGTAAGTTAAATGCTGCTTCTTTCTTCTCGGTTCTTTAAGCATTCTTTTCTGCTTTTGCATTCTACTGTTATCTTTCTCCAACCCTTATTTATATTCTCCTTTAAAGTCTTCTATTCCTCACTATTATGTGTTCTTAGTTTGATGTATCAGAGTCCTGTATCTCATCTTCCAACCTTTTCTACTTTCTCCCCATTTAGTGGGTACCCTATTGATCCTCAGTCTTCCATACCTCTAGTTGCTACACACATTTAAAGGAAGCCATACATATTTATCAATAAAGAACCATCTATACAGATGTTCAGAAAAACAGAACCTAACTTAAAGAGGAGACAAAACAAACTAAAGCTGAGATGGAATATGACTGCTCTATACAGACATTGGTGAGGTTAAAAATTATTTAAACTGAAAAACATTAGGCAGGAATCAGTGTGAAGAAGAAAGCAGGAGTTCTCTAATCATTAGAAAAGTGAGGTTCCAGAAAAGCTTCCCACAAGAAGTAGTGCAGAAAATAGCCCAATTAGCTTTTAAATCAGAATTTGATACATTCTTAAAAATGATAGTATGGTATCATATGACAACCACTGCCTACAGCAAGGCATTTCCATTCCAGGTCTATATTCTAAGTGGTTCTTCGGAGGCATAAGGGTTTAGAATGAAGAAAAAAAAACCACATCTCTAGTGTGAAAGATGACTATGATTGAGGCAAAGGAACGTTGGCCTCATTCAGGGTATTGGGAAGCTATGGAAGCAGCTGGCACAAGACGATACACTTTGCAAAGGACATAGCCTAGAAGTAGAGAAAAATATAAAAAAGCATTCATCGCAGACTCCTTTCTGAGCACTCCTGAAAATGCTTGAGCTGCGAAAGAGTAGGTAGTAACCTACTAGTCAATGGAGATCAGCTGCAAGAGGGAATAATGGTTCAGGACAAAGCCTAAAATCATCACCTGAGGATCTGTACGGACCTGCATAATGGATTGATCTGCCTTGGTTTTTGCCCTCTCTGTTTCCTGCTGCTGCTCTGCAGCTTGAGTTAGACTTTGACGTAATTCCACAACCTCTGACAAGAGTTGGTCTCGCTCCTTTGTTATCTCTTCTTGAAGTTTCAGCAAATCCTGGATACTGGAAGCAAGAAAAAAAATAGTCAAGCAGTGTCACAGGCCCTTCTGTTCTTCCTCCTATGCCAGAGCAAGATATTTTTTAAGAAACAGTTTAGAAGCAACCTCTTTCATTTTAAACCACTCTTGGATTAATACTGTGCTGGTCAATTCATAGAATCATATGTTCTATCTACTGTGATCGCAGTTACCATCAACATAGGCAGTTTTAAAATCTAACTTAGTCCAATAAATCACTCTTTCCTGTTATCCTTATGGGTCTTTTCCTTATGGGTCCATCCTTATGGGTCTGAAGAAACCTTCAAGACGTGACAAGAAGCAAAATTCCTTCTCTGCCCACTGCAAAACTCTTAAGGGACCAAAAATGTTGCCTTGGTGTACCCAGTCTTTCTGCAGCTTACCTGACTGGGCTCCTAACTGGGTCTGGTCTTACAGTCACCTAATGGAGGAATAAAACAGACTCCCCACTTGGACACATTTACAATCTGAAAGAAAGTCCAAGCTGTGTGGGTTCAAGCTCTACCTTAAAAAACAGCCTCATTGCTCTAAAAGACTGTAGCCATATGGGGCTGAAAACCTGCAAAGGAGTTGTCTAGTCCCATGGCCTTGTTGTGGGACAGAGTACTTCAGCACGGAACTGGAACGCAACGCAATGCACGGGGAAATTTAAGAAGGAACTATGAGCAGGTAAGTCTCAGCAGCGTGGGCAGCAGCTGGAAATGGCAGAAGTGAGGTCTTAGCAAAGTGATGGCTCCTGGCTCATGCAGGAAGATGCAAAAAGCAGCCACAGAGAGCTGTCTTCATGGGCAGTCATACTCATGGAAGGCTTAATGACCAAGCTTTTAGATCCAAGGAAATCTGTTACACAGGTCCATAGCTGTTCAAGGCCAAAAGGTAGAGTAGGGGATTTCTCATGCAGCCAGGTGGTTTATGTGCTGGCATGTTCCTTGGAGGGGAAATGTTTAAGCACACTAAAGGCCTTGTTCACAGATACGAGTCTGGATACACAGTGCATGAGGTGATGGAGATAGGCATGCCCCATACACATCCTGAATGCATAATGTAAATCAACAACTTCACAAAGTGTGGAAATTTCAAGACAGAACCAGCTGAGCCAGCCATCAGCAATCTCAATAGAAAGCACACAGGTCATAGGGTCAATACACTTCATCTCTTCTTTGAGTTCACACTTAATCCTACAGCATAAACACAGTCCGAGAACCTAATGCTACAAACGCTAGCATTTGGAGGGCTTTTGAGCAGCTCCTGAGGGTCACGATAATTTGCACCCTTGTAGCAGCTAAAGGCTGCACCTGAGACTAGGTCCCTCTATGCCAGCAGCTGCATAAGGTTTTAGTAACAAAAACCCATAGCCTTGAAAATGTATAAATACAAACAAGAATACAGACAGCAATAATGCCTATAATAAAGCTGGAAACAAAAGAGAAATTGAGTACCCTGCTTCCTTGACTTATCTACTTGGCCCTGCTGCCATCGCTTGTGAAAATGTTGACAGGACCCTCTTCTCAAAGACAGAGTATGTTGAAATGCTTGTCAGATAAAGCAATATGACAAATACTGCAAAAATGCATAAAATTGACTTTTATTTGATCTTTCAGCTTAATCTACTGCTGAATGAACTCACTCAGAGCCTGATTCTGTACTTGCTCACTGCATAAGCACATAGACCAATAAATGTGCACTCATGACAAAACTAAAAGGCAGAAAAGACACCTCTCTCTTTTCCAGTGTCTAAATGGCTAAACAAGCTGTAGAATGATAAAAAAAAATCAGGTTAGGCTTTCCCCTTCCCTGGGAGAAACTCACTTGTGCTCCTGTTCCATGGATAGACCAGATCCTTGCTCCACTAAATTAGTTAGGCGTGCAATTTCCTCCTGCAGTGATTTAATCGTTTTCTTCGCTTTCTGTTCCTTTTCATAGGCTGTATCCACCATTTTCCAGGTTTTTTCAAGCTCCTAGTGTCAAAATAAAAAAAAAATCCAGAAATTAAAATGGGTTAAAATTAACAACAAATTAAAAATTAATTGCCTTGCATTTTGGTTAATTAAGAAAATGTATTTTCATGTCTTTTCAAGCTTAGAGTTACAACAGTTTTCTTCACCAGTTGTCTTTTCTTTTGGACAAAGTTATAGCAAATACTTTCAGCATTCAGGCTGAAAAACTCAAATGTATTTCCTTTAATACATAGAT
The DNA here is from genome assembly GCF_032191515.1 of Phaenicophaeus curvirostris. Classification (NCBI taxonomy): domain Eukaryota; kingdom Metazoa; phylum Chordata; class Aves; order Cuculiformes; family Cuculidae; genus Phaenicophaeus; species Phaenicophaeus curvirostris. Next base: position 1,078,676 of record NC_091400.1, on the reverse strand, counting down.
CTGAATATTATTAAATCACACTCTATGAAGTTTTGGTCATATGAGTCCCACTAATATCTAAATCTTTACTGCAAACTGACTGTTCACAAAAGTAACATCCCCTTAAATAGCTCACTTATGTCTGAATCTTATTAACTGTTATAACAACGAACACCCAATTTGATTTGGCTGAGAAAAAGATGTTACTCAGGACTTTTTTCCTTTGCTGTTCATATTCTCCTGTGAGAACCTGGTGGAGTTCAGGACTTGATGGACTTGTACAGGTATAGATTCCAAATACAACTCTAGATTAGCTCTACGGTCTCCTCAAGCAAAGCCAGACAGCAGCATCATTACATCAGACTATAATATCCCTGGCAGCTTCTACTTGCATCATATGAAAATGGGGCAGGGGGCAAAAAAATGAAAAGCAATCCACAATGAAGAGCATCAAATAGTTTAGTTCTTATCAAATAGTTTAGTTCATATCAAATTGTTTACAGCCGTTCTTTATTTAAATTAATATTTCTGGGTCTAAAAAGAACTCTGTCTAACACTAAACTCAAAATCATGACACCTATATTATAGTATATTTTGGATATACTTACTGAGTGTTTTTAAATCAAATAAATGTGGTACTTAGCGGTTTACTGCCTAAATTAAGAAGTTGAGCTATTGAACCAGTAGAAGTAACAGGCTACCAGTTTTTGCTGAAAAGCTAACACAAAATGTAACATCTGTAGCCTCTTCAAACTGGAGAGGGCATACACTTCCATCTTATTTAACAAACTAGTTCAGTATATCTAAATTTGAGAAACCATCTGGAGCTTAAAGATCAGGAATATTTGCTCTTCTTTTTTTTTCCAAGGCTATTAATGAAGAGTTAATGAAGAGTTACATGGTGGGCTTTACTTGTTCAGAATTTCTGAAGATTTTAGTCAATTAAATTCACTACCTATAACGGGCATTTCTGTTAATACTCACTTAGTTCAAAGTTTAGTTTGAAAAATGTGCTTTTCACTTATGCATCCAGCAAATTTAAACAGTTTTAAGTATTAAAGTCAATCGCTATATTTTACATGTTTTGAGTTCTAAATTCTATTCAAATGCAACAATAATCACAAATAAATTATTAAGTAATGTCTAGCACTTAATAATTTTTTTCACTTGTTATTATCTTACATAAAAATATTCAATTATTGGATCTAAATTAATGCACGCTAGGCTGAAATAATGGTATGAAGACATACTGTATCATCTTGACTGGCAGAAAAGAATAAAATACAGCTGTAATTAAACATGTTTCAGATTTGCCAACCAATAAGAAGCAATGAACCTTTCACTGGAAAAATGCAAACGGAAAATAAGTTTAATGTTGATTACTTAAATCAAAGCTTCCTGCTGGCTGATTAGACTGTGATTAAAATTGGTGAATTAAATGATTACGATTAGAGTTTTGGGGGATAGAAATGGTGAATAAAATCAATATCATCTCTGAGAGGTCTTACTGGTGAGTATTTTGTTCTGGTGAGTATTTGCAAAAGTGATGATCCTCCCAAGTCAATGAGGCCATTCAGAGAAGCAGTGATTTCAGGTCACCCTGAACTGTGCTTTTTGAACTTTATCCTGCTTTCAATGTGTAAAACCAATTTTATTGAATATGTATTGATAAAGCCAGTTTTCATCAGTAAGGTTAGTAGGCACAGATCATGGCCCCATTAATAATAATCTAAATAAGAACTTGCTACAGACTTCAACATAAGCAAAACTGGGCTTCAACGTGGTTTGTTTCTTGGTTGTCTTTCACTTTGAATATTGCCTCAATGCAGTGGTTCCTGCAACTTCAAAAGTAAAAAGGAGGAGATTTTTTTATGGTGGAAGCCTTCATTGAAAACATATTCACAGTATCACTCAGTGGAGAGGGGAACTGAAACAATGCAGTGTGTCGGCATCACTGGGTGATTGCAGTACATGGTTTGGTAGTTCACATGCATTGCAGTCTGTTGTACAATTAAAGGTGGAAGCAACTGGATGTTAGAATCATTCAAGAATTTTTAGAGAAGTACTGGAACTCTGGAAATTGTGAAGCAGAATTCTTCAAGTGTGTCTGCCTCGCTTTATTATCATTAAATGCCCCAAAAGATCACATCAGTTTCACTGCTCAGAAACTGAAAATTGCCGAAATGCTCGTATATTGGATTGATACCCCATGGAAATTGAAAACTTGCTAATTCCAAGCAGGGCAGTAGAAGCTCTTTACACTCCCCTTCTAGGCTTCTTCTAGTGCAGCCTTGTGGATCAGTACCCTTATCAATGAAAAGAATTGTATTCCCTTGGTGTTCAGCTTGGCACTTGCCTTCTCTGACAGGACTATAAACAGCAGACTATTATGTCAGGTTTATGAAAACAACAAAACAGAGCACTGAACAACCATCAGGCAAGAAACAGCTACTGGTTATTACTAACCTGGATCCTACCAGCCACTGCCCTGCGTAGCTAACCCCTGCCCCAGACAAATCCTACTGATTACAAAAAGGCTTCACATAAAGAAAAATTTTCCTTCTGCAACTTTTATCTGCATATGAAAGAATGACCTAGAAGAGGAAGGAAGGCTGTACAACAATCAAGTCATCAAGATTAGGGACCTTAATCTGAAGCAACTATGCCATTTTTACAGGAACAGCCCCATCAGGATTCTGCTCTTTCGTAAATAACAAGGCAGTGGAACATATTGTTTGTTTCATTTAGCACAGAAGTACATAATCTTTGCTATTTTAGCACTTGAACTTTCTTCAACAGTTGCCTTGGGCACTTGAGAAACATGGTATTTGACTGTTGGTAAAATCAAAGTGAAATACTACAGCTGTAGAACTTCCTTTCAGAGAGGAGAAAAACACAAAATATGAAGAGTATACCAAACAAAACCCCAAAACATGATACAAGCACTTTAAACAACTTGAACAACAAGACTAATTCTCATAACCAAACTGAAAAAGTATCAATGCTGCCGACTTGGTGCAGAGCACACCACTAGAATTGAAATGTCACACATTGTGCATTGCATGTCATTTCTAATCGGATCATATCACCAAGCAGCTTTCTCATTACAAAATCTCTTGGCCGGTTCAATAGTAGGTGGTATTGTTAAGCCATAACTTGCCTGAGCTTCAGATTAGCTGCTGAAATTGGAAAGGGTCTTATTTTTCCTACTCTTTCACTCCTCAGTTTTATGATATTACTCCTCAGCTGAGGAACATCTTGAAGCATTGCCTCTGCTGCTGTTCATGCTCAGAGTATCGCAGAAAGAAAACAGTAAGGATCATTGTGGTTCCTGACGCTCACCTATCAGGTCTTGATGACCAGCGGTGAAAATCAACAAGATTTTCTATACGGTTTCCCTCCTTTATGAGGATTCTTTGAGCAGTACCACGGGCTTGCAAGCTGCAGCCACAGGATGATACCGCTGCTGTTCATATTTATTCTGAGTGTATTTTCTTCCCAAGGACAGGAAAATTCTTTAAAAGAACTTATTTTTCTGTAGTGCTCATAGATCGCTCCGGATTGTTACAGTGGATTTATTTTACTGGAACAAAACACTTTACTGTAAGACATGGAGGTTTCTCAGGTAAATGCTGAATTAAAGCCTGTCTAGGTTCCACAGCCTAAGCTTTTAAACCACCAGAAGGTAAAAAAGTCCAAAATACAGTCTGCTGATCATCTGGCAGCTTTAGGTTTCTGGTAGTCAAACCTCACTCTAAGGCTAAAAATATCGACTGCTTTTAGCAAGTCAAGCACTTTGATTTGACAGAGTTCAAATCAATAATAACAAAGAACACATCAGAGTAAACTGGCAAAATCACATTGAAATGCTGTATAGGATTCCTTTTCAAAAACCCTGTGAAACATTTATTTATGTGAGTTGATGACACTTCCCTGGTCTGCAATCCATATTTCAGCAAGTGAGTAGATTTTATAATGTTCTGGCAATAGTTAACACGCAAGCAGCCCTTCAAAAATATTAATGAAACAAAACCTGTATCCTAAGCTGAAAATGCGTTATTTCACAGAGCTTAAACAAAAACTATTAGTCAGTACCCGAAAACTGATGGAGCTGATTTAGTGCAAATAAACACAGAATTTGACTGGAACTCATAAAAATACCAGGCTGAGGAAACAAAGCAATTGGTAGTAAAGCAGAAGTCAAAGGACTGGAGATGCAGCTCTATACCCAGTCCTATGGCTAGTTCTCTATGTAAAATAAAGTGTACTTGTTGGTAATTTCCTTATTACCATGTTTTTCACTAACAATTTCAGATAATATTTAATTCTATTCAAAACTTTACCGTCTTCATTGATGTTATAATTTCCTGATCATCTTTAGAGAGACTTGTGAGTGTAGCTACTTTAGATGAATTCACCACAAGTTCAGCATTCAGCTCCCTGCATTTCTCCATGAGACGCTTTTCATTTTCACGAGAATTCTTCAAAACAGCATGGAGCTTCTCATATTCTATTTGGAATTTTTCCAGGCTTTTATCTCCCTTAAGCAGACTGATGACTTCTTGGAAGTCTTTTTCCAGTGCTTCAAATGCATTTTCTTCTAGATACGGTTTGCCAGATTTTTTCTGTATGAAATGAGATAATCAACAAACAAATAGGAGGAATTCAACATCTCACTTATGACCCTAGAATGTAAAAAAACCAATATCCTGAGTGTTTAATAGCTACTAAGAAATCACGACAAAATTTTCTGAATGACATGCACATTGCATTTTTCACGCAGATCTCCCCCAGTTTTACTCAAATAACTTGTGCTTTGACAGTCAGAGCTTCTGTAATTGAGTACCACAACTACTTTAAAGATAGGTCTATAAAATATCATCATTGCGATAGCATTTAAATAATACATCAAGTGTTCAGGAATCACAGTATTTTAGCCTCAATTCTTCCCAGTTCTTTACACTCTAAAGTCTGATTAGTTTATGCTTTCTACACAAACAATGCTAGCAAATCACTTGCAGGTAAGCGTGCCTGAAAGCTCCAGTAATGTCACTGCAAGCCAGTCCTTCCTCTGCAGGGAGTGCTGCTGTTAAACCTTTCACAGGGGACATTTTTTAACTAGCTCAGTTCTGACACCAGATTTGGCCAGCTTGGCTTCTGGACACCAAATACCACCAACATTTTCCAAAACAGCTTAAAATAAGCGCCACTGTGGAAATTTTTTACTGTGAGTGTTGTGAGACACTGAAACGGGTTGCCCAGAGAAGTCATGGTTGCCCCATCCCTGGAGATGTTCAAGGCCAGGTTGGATGAGTCTTTGAGGAACCTGATCCAGCTATGTTCGCTCCATCCCTGGGGGTGTCCCAGGCCAGGTTGGATGGAGCTGTGGGCAGCCTGATCCAGTGGGAGGTCCCTGCCCACGGCAGGGGGGTTGGAACTCAATCGTCATTATGGTCCCTTCCAATCCAAACCATTCTGTGATTCTATGATTGCAGCCTTCAACAGAACACAATCATAAATGGGTTTGAATGAAGAGTAGCAACAGCATACGTAAGGGGATCACACCCACAAGCTTAAAAGCAGTGGATTCTCCTAACATGTTTGTTTCACTATGCACAGAGGAATCATAGAAGACCCGAGCTGGAAAGGATCCACAAGGATCATCGAGTCCAGCCCTGTTCAATGTCTTTATCAATGACCTGGATGAAGGCATCGAGTGCACCCTTAGTAAGTTTGCAGATGACACTAAGCTGGGTGGAAGTGTGGATCTGCTGGAGGGTAGGGAGGCTCCAAAGGGATCTGACCAGGCTGGACCGCTGGGCTGAGACCAATGGGATGAGGTTTAACAAGGCCAAATGCCGGGTCCTGCACTTGGGGCACAACAACCCTGTGCAGCTACAGACTAGGAGAAGTCTGTCTAGAAAGCTGCCTGGAGGAGAGGGACCTGGGCGTGTTGGTTGACAGCCGACTGAATATGAGCCAGCAGTGGCCCAGGTGGCCAAGAAGGCCAAGGGCATCTCGGCTTGGATCAGAAACGGCGTGGCCAGCAGGGCCAGGGAGGTTCTTCTCCCTCTGTACTCGGCACTGGTGAGACCGCTCCTCGAATCCTGTGTTCAGTTCTGGGCCCCTCACCACAAGAAGGATGTTGAGGCTCTGGAGCGAGTCCAGAGAAGAGCAACAAAGCTGGTGAGGGGGCTGGAGAACAAGAGGAGCAGCTGAGAGAGCTGGGGGTGTTTAGGCTGGAGAAGAGGAGGCTGAGGGGAGACCTCATTGCTCTCTCCAACTCCCTGAAAGGAGGTTGTGGAGAGGAGGGAGCTGGGCTCTTCTCCCAAGGGACAGGGGACAGGACGAGAGGGAATGGCCTCAAGCTCCACCAGGGGAGATTTAGGCTGGACATTAGGAAAAAAATCTTCGCAGAAAGGGTCATTGGGCACTGGCAGAGGCTGCCCAGGGAGGTGGTTGAGTCCCCTTCCCTGGAGGTGTTTAAGGCACAGGTGGACGAGGTGCTAAGGGACATGGTTTAGTGTTTGATAGGAATGGAAACATAGAATGGAAACATAGAACGGTTTGGGTTGGAAGGGACCTTAAAGATCATCCAGTCCCAACCCCCCTGCCATGGGCAGGGACCTCCCACTGGATCAGGCTGCCCACAGCTCCATCCAACCTGGCCTGGGACACCCCCAGGGATGGAGCAAACACAGAATGGAAGGGACCCACAAGGATCATCGAGTCCAACTCCCGTCCCCGCACAGGACAGCGCAGACACTCACACCACGGGTCTGAGCGCACTGCCCAAACGCTTATAGAATCATAGAATCACCAGGTTGGAAGAGACCCACCAGATCATCAAGTCCAACCATTCCTATCAAACACTAAACCATGCCCCTTAGCCTTAAACGCCTCCAGGGAAGGTGACTCAACCCCCTCCCTGGGCAGCCTCTGCCAGGGACCAATGACCCTTTCTGTGAAGAATTTTTTCCTAATGTTCAGCCTAAATCTCCCCTGGCGGAGCTTGAGGCCATTCCCTCTCGTCCTGTCCCCTGTCCCTTGGGAGAAGAGCCCAGCACCCTCCTCTCCACAACCTCCTTTCAGGGAGTTGGAGAGAGCAATGAGGTCTCCCCTCAGCCTCCTCTTCCCCAGGCTAAACACCCCCAGCTCTCTCAGCCGTTCCTCATAAGGCCTGTTCTCCAGCCCCCTCACCAGCTTCGTTGCTCTTCTCTGGACTCGCTCCAGAGCCTCAACATCCTTCTTGTGGTGAGGGGCCCACAACTGAACACAGTATTCCAGTGCCGAGTACAGAGGGAGAATAACCTCCCTGGACCTGTTATGGACTGTTATGGAACACAGTCATGCTCGGTGCCACAGCCGCTTCCCCAGGGAGCTCTGGGCGAAGAACCTCGTCCCTGTGCCCAACCCAGCCCTCTCCTGGCGCATCTTCCTGCCGTCCCCTGGGCTCCTCTCCCCCTGCAGCCCCGCCGCGGCGGCTCCGTCCCGGGGCCCCAGCGCTCACCTCCGCCATGCCGCCGGGCGGGGACGCCGCCGCGCCGTCTCCCAGCAACGGCGGCGGGGGACTGGGGGGAAGCCCTGCTTGGTGGGCGGGGATTTTTATAGTGGGCGTGGTGGGCGTGGTCTACACTTGGTGGGCGGGGTCAATGTGGGGGTGGCTGGTGGGGCCGGGGCCAGTTTGCGGTGGGCGGGGCTTAGCGAGGTGGGCGTGGCCAGAGCGAGATGGGCGGGGCCTGGCGGGTCAATGTGCAGTGGGTGGGGCCTTAGGGTGGTGGGCGGAGCCTCTTCGATGGGAGAGGGTGACGTATGGTGGGCGGGGGGCCAGGGCTTGGTGGGCGGGGCTTGACCCCGAGAGGGTCTTGCTCGGTGGGCGGGGCCAGAGCGTGGTGGGCGGGGCCAGAGCGTGGTGGGCGGGGCCTAGTGGACCCCGCCCTCAGCGTTGCCTCAATGAAGGGAGATAAAGCCATCCGCCCCTGTGAATAAACCCCAGCCCTTAGGGGTGGTCAGGGAGGGAAGGAATTTGAGGCCCAGGCGTGCCCACAGCGATGCACTAAAGTACATGCACAAAACTTAGAATCCTAGAATAACCAGGTTGGAAGAGACCCACCGGATCATCAAGTCCAACCATTCCATCAAGCACTAACCCATGTCCCTCAGCACCACGTCCACCTGTGCCTTAAACCCCTCCAGGGAGGGTACTCAACCCCCTCCCTGGGCAGCCTGTTCCTGTGCCCAATGACCCTTTCTGTAAAGAATTTTTTCCTAATGTTCAGCCTAAATCTCCCCCGGTGGAGCTTGAGGCCATTCCCTCTTGTCCTGTCCCCTGTCACTTGGGAGAAGAGCCCAGCTGCCTCCTCTCCACAACCTCCTTTCAGGTAGTTAAGTAAAAAAAAAAAAAAAAAGTTAAGTAAAACAGCTTCAATAAAAAAAATTAAGTCACCATGAGCAGCATGGAGAAGTTGGACTGAGACTGGTGCAGTTCATTGAAAAGACTGGGTTTATTTCCCTGGATATCTGACTTAGTCCAAGAGATCAAAGAATCATAGAACAGTTTAGGTTGGAAGAGACCTTAAAGATTAACCACTTTCAACCTGCTGCCACGGGCAGGGACATCCCACTGGATCAGGCTGCCCAAGGCCCCACCCAACCCAGCCTTGGACACCTCCAGGGACGGGGCAGCCACAGCTTCCCTGGGCGACCTGGGCCAAAGCCTCATCTCATAGTGAAGAAATTCCTCCTTATGTCTAGTCTAAATCTGCCCCTCTCCCCTCTATACCCGTTCCCCCTTGTCCTATCACCACAAGTCTTTGCAAACAGTCCCTTCCCAGCTTTTTTGTAGCCCCTTCAGGTACTGGAAGGTCACTCTGCGATCTCCTCAGAGCCTTCTCCAAGCTGAACAACCCCAACTTTCTCAGCCTGTCCTCATGTGGGAGGTTCTCCAGCCTTCTGATCACCTTGATAGCCTCCTCTGGACCCGTTCCAACAGCTCCATATCCTTGTTACCTTGAGGGTTCCAGAACTGGACACAATAATCCAGGTGGGGTCTTACAAGAGAGGAATAGAAGATTTAAATAAATAAATAGAGGGGGGGAAAAAACCTAGAGAAAAATATAAATAAATAAATAAAGGAAAATAAATAAATAAATGGAGGAAAATATCACCATAACATCACCCAGGAGACCGTAGGCAGTTTGGGGCAGGGACCATGACAATACACGTCTCCTGGATAGTGTAAAAGGAACCTTCTGGACACTAGAAGGTAACAATAAGAATTGATAAAAGAAAGCCTGAGAGGGAGGAAGGGAGCAGGGGTTGAAATGTGTTTCTTGGCATCCCCGCTGCTGTAAGGAGTCCCAGCAGTAGGTGGCATGCCACCCCCACAGTGGCTGAAGAACTGGCCACTAGGAAAGAGCTGCTGGCAGCCCTGGCAACCTTTTATAATTAACAGATGGAGACATATTCGTTGGGTGAACATGTGTGCATGGATGAGGTTCTGCATTTGCAGAAAATTTTGCTCAATTTACTCAGCTACTATAACCAACGGGAGTTTGCCACTAAGGAAAGCAAGATTTGTCCAACAATTTGCTAATATTAAAATATTATTTTGCATATGTTATAACTATGTTACATAAATATTACTTACTTAACTGCTAGTCCTGTAAAATGGAATCTATCACAAGCTCATGGCTTCCCACACTATGATGCTAACAGATGCTGTTTGTGGGCTGATGTCCTGCGATATACCCTGGAAGCCACTTTACCTTCTCAGAGATACATCAGTTTTGCAGCATTAAAAGGAGCAAGAGCTTACTAATAACTCTTCTTTTTCTCCAGTAACAAGGGAACACTATGAGGTCTCTGATTACTTCATTATCCACTTGATGTTTTTACTATATTCTTTCTGAATGGCCTCTCCTTCTGTTACTTTCAAAATAAATGATGGCTCTATAATGTGAACACTTGTTCAGTTTAAATTGGATTGAGGCTTTCTACTTTGCCCATGAAGATCACGCAACAGATCTCAAATAGGAGTAACCTTTGATCATGTTTGTCACTGGTGTTGAGCCAATCATCTCAAGAGGAAGAAACATATCATATCTCATTACCATTTTCATTAAAAGCTAAAGTATGGAAATGTTTTAATTAATAGAAACACCCAAATAAAGTTAGTTCTGAGACAGAAGCTAAAGCTGACAAGCTATTATACACAAGCCTGTGTATAATGTACAGTCGCATGCTTTACATAAAATAGATGATAATTATGGAAAGCAACTAAAAATTAAGTCAATGATCCTGGAACTAAGCTGAACTTGCCATTCCTCCACATGGTTTGAAACTGCCAAACAGTTTCCTGCACCAGTTTTCACTCCCAGCTCTTCCTGCCACACGTTAGAAAACTCATCTCTTGTACCCTTCTCTGAGGCAAACCCAGGCATTCTCCAAGACCACTGGAGGAAAGCAATTCTCTGCTGATCCCCATCAGTATCACTGCCCACTGCAGGCTCTGACCACCAGCAGCATTACAGTTTATGCTACAAATCTGACCTACGCCTCTAGGGGAGTGATGTAGGAGTGACCTTCTCCCATCCTGGCACCCCAGCATCATTAGTCCCTGGAGAGGCTGTGCAGGAAAGCCTACAAGGTAACAGAAACACATTCGGCCTTGCAGAGTTCACAGGTTTCTGCAACAGAAACTCTGTTATCTCCTTCCAGTTCTGATGCGTGGCTGTCATCCCAATCGCAAACATCTGGGTGCACTTAAAAATGAGTTTCAAATATGTATAGTCACCATGTTTTCATTAGCAGAAACAACTCCCCCCGTGCTTTCCAGCAGCCTTTCTGCTCCAGCAGCAGAATCCAGACCATAAACTGCGATTCCTGTTCCCTTCATTCATATTTTAGTATTCATTCTTTTAATTCTCAACTGCCAAATCCTCCCCTAGCTGAAAATTTGTCTGGCATCTTTCATTACTTGACTCTTGAGTCCTCTGCAAGGAATAGGCTATTAAAAAAAAAAAAAAACCTTCTCTCTTAATACCCACGGAATGCTATAGAAATCACTGAGATTGAAGATATTTATGTCAGGTGTATGGGAGTAGGGCCCCAGAAGGGCCTGACTTAAGCAAGATTATCACTCCTGTTTTCTCTGAGTTTGCATGATCCCTCCTTGTGTCCGAGACTGGCACCCATCTCCTGAGCTCTTCGTGAAGGTGACTGCTGGCAGCTGTAATAAAACCAGTTTCACTGCTGCTCACCCACGGCCTCCCTAGCATATCCCTGGTGTCTTTCTGTAGGTCTTGCAAGAGGATTTTTTTGTATTTACTGTTTAAATAGTTTAAGGGAATATTGCTAGTTCTGCAACAGATTAGAAATACTAGTGGAAAGAATAAAATAATTCCTCAGTCTTCCAAGATGTTTGAAAGCAGCTAAAATATCTAGATTATAGCTCTCAGCACAAAACTTGCTCTTGTCCTTCTCCTGCTGGTGGGATCTTAAGAGTCCATTTTAGAAATAATATTGTTGTGTTTAATTTCTGTGACAGCAACAGTGACATGACAGAGCCACAGGCTATGTCCCAGTGTGTGGGGAGCTGTGGTCCTGTTACTCCATTGCTCACAGCTTCAGGTCCTGCCCAACATCTGAGTAAGGTTAGCGGAGCTTGGCTCATTATCACATAAATTACTACCTTCAGCACGATAATGATCTTAAGCCTTCTGCGGTGCCGCAATACTCAAACAATGAATCATGTGCTGGAGTTGTCAGGATATGTGCTTCTAGCTTTCCCTACTCTTTCAAATTGCTGAACTGCATAAAAAGAAACTAATACAAATCAAATGAATGTGTCTTGATTTGACTTTTCCATTTACATGTATTGTACTGTTATCATAATTCTATACCATCTTAGGTGGCACAGAAAGTTGATACTGAATGGGATGGTGGATACATAATATAATCTGCTGGGATGCCTTTGAAAAATGTTCTGGCCTTTTCTCTGTTCAGCTGCCTGTATCCCAGAGAGATTTTGCATACGAATGTAAATCACAGTCATTGTAACCTACAGTGATTTGCATTGTCCAGTGTGTGTACGTATGTATATACACGGTTGGAATCAGTAATTACTACCTTGTCAGGCTTTATGCAGACATCTTCCTTTGGCTTCGGTGATGAATTTCTGTGATCTTGGGGAAGGATCTGTTTTCTCTCCTGCTGCTGTGAAGTTCCCAGGGGAAATAAATAATGCACCAAGACAGGCTGAGTCCTGCAGCGAAGCAGTGGGGAGACTCCAGCACTGTTCTTGCTCCAGATGATTTTCATAGATTATGGCATAATGAGAAAGGAATGTACTAACAACACCCGGGTTGCCAATAAACCTGAATGAGCTTGATTCAGACACCAAAGAAACAATACCTGTACACACACATTTATGGACACAAAGCTTTTAAATAACATTAGAAGTGTTACTTAATTCAATAAGCACTTCAGGAAATTCAAAGGATGGGCTGACTGCACATTCCCAGGTAGCAGTCACAAGCCAGATGGCATCAATGTGAAGCTGCACCATCACATCTGCCTGGGGCTCTCTTGATATCATGACTCAGTGCAGCATAACATGCAGATTGTCCCTCTACTGCAGCACATGTGCACCACCTGAGCTTGAAAAATATCAAAGCGGTAGAGATAGAACATGCAACATGCTGTAGCAGTGGTGATGTAAGACAGCTGTTGCCCTCTACTCTGCTCTCGTGAGACCTCACCTGGAGTACTGTGATCTGTTCTAAAGTCCTCAGCACCAGAAGGATGCAGATCTGTTGGAATGAGTCCAGAGGAGGCCACAAAGATGATCAGAGGGCTGGAGAACCTCCCACATGAGGACAGGCTGAGAAGCTGGGGTTGTTCAGTCTGGAGAATTAAAAGGCTCTGGGGAGACTTTGTAGCAGCCTTCTGGTATTTAAAGGAGGGCTAGAGGAGAGCTGGGGAGGGGCTCCTTATCAGGGAGTGCAGGGATAGGACAAGGGGTAATAATTTTCAGCTGAAAGAGGGGAGATTTAAATTAGATAGTAGGAAGAAATTTTTTTACCATGAGAATTGTAAGACACTGGCACAAGCTGCTCAAAGAAGTTGTGGCTGCCCCATCCCTGGAGATGTTCAATGCAAGGCTGGATGGGGCTTTGAGAAACCTGATCCAGCTGAAGGTGTCCCTGCTTATGGCAGGAGGGTTGGAACTGGATGATCTTTAAGGTCTCTTCCAACCTGAACCATTCTATGATTCTGTGCTGTGGGAAGAGAAAGGGTGCAATAAAGAGATCTGTATTTCCCCTAAATCAGAGACACGTTACTATGCTTTTGCTCAGACCTGGTGCCCATAAGCTCCTTTACAAGCAAAGTTATTTCTCTGCTGGATCCGTAAGAAGATGCCCTTTACCTGTAGAATAAGGGCGGTGTTGGAGGCCACTTTTTTAAAACTCTTACTGTTAAGTTAACCCTGTTGTGCCTCAGCTCCCCCACCCCTACAAGGAAACTTGTGCCACTTCACTGCCCCCACAGGTTGTTGGGCAGATCATAGAATCATAGAATCTGGCTGAAGTTAGAAATCAGAATGTAAGATGTAAATTTGAAGGGGTTTTCTGTTATGTAATAGATTTTTTTAAAAAAAAAAATCTAAGCATATCCCCTTCCTCCAGCAGAATTTTGCCAGAAAAATTAAAATAACATCTTTTTTATATTTCTTTACACATGCAGCAGTTTTGTTTTAAAAACCTAAAAGTTTGGTCCTCTCCGGTATGTAAAGTCCTAGAATCAGGGAATTTAAATGAAGTTGTGGAGAGGAGGAAGCTGGGCTCTTCTCCCAAGGGACAGGGGACAGGACGAGAGGGAATGGCCTCAAGCTCTGCCAGGGGAGGGTCAGGCTGGACATTAGGAAAAAAATTTTCATGGAAAGGGTCATTGGTCCCTGGCAGAGGCTGCCCAGGGAGGGGGTTGAGTCCCCTTCCCTGGAGGGGTTTAAGGGACAGGTGGACGAGGTGCTGAGGGACATGGGTTAGTGATTGATGGGAATGGTTGGACTCAATGATCCAGTGGGTCTCTTCCAACCTGGTGATTCTGTGATTCTATAATCTTGCTGGTAATTTTATTGTGTAAGAAACATCTGTACATAGGAACCTGAGGAAAAAGAAGAGTGCAAAACTTAGAAGAGGAAGTTTATTAATTTTTTATTAGAAGCATGCTTTGAAATGATGGAAACCGTGTTTCAGCAGGCAGGATATTTGTGAATTAGAATCATGGAATCATAGAATCATGGAATCATAGAATCATAGGATGGTTTGGGTTGCAAGGGACCTTAAATATCATTCAGTTCCAAGCCCTGTGCCACGGGCAGGGACATCTTCCACTGGCTGAGGCCGCCTAGGGCTCCATCCACCCTGGCCTTGAGCCCCTCCCGGGATGGGGCAGCCACAGCTTCCCTGGGTGAAGAAATTCCTCTTTCTGTCTAGTCTAAACCTGCCCCTGTCCACTTTATTCCCACTGCCCCATGGCCCATCACTACAAGGCTTTGTGCAAAGATCCCCACGTTTCTCCGTGTTCCAGGACGGCGGTCCCGCACCCCCGGGATCCCCTCGGCTTCGATGAGAACCACACGCCAGATTCGCCTCCCCCGGCCCAGCCTGGCGGCGGGGGAGCCGGGCGGGGGCTCCGAGGGAAGGAGGAGAGAGAACCCGACAGACCAACGGGAAAAGGAAGCGGCGCCGGGGCGGCCGCGCCCGCAGCTCCGGGCTCTGAGCGAACAGCGTGGCCGGAGGGACCCCCGGCCCCGTCCCGGTGAGTGCGGGGGACGGGGGACGGGACACCGGGGGGGACACGGGGATGGGACACGGGGATGGGACTCGGGGATGGGACACGGGGATGGGACACAGGACACCAGGACGGGACACGGGGATGGGACTTGGGGAAGGGACACGGGAATGGGACACGGGGCACCGGGATGGGACACCGGGATGGGACTCGGGGATGGGACGTAGGGACAGGACACGGGGATGGGACACCGGGATGGGACATGGGGACACCGGGATGGGACACGGGGAAGGGACACGGGACACGAGGATGGGACACCAGGATGGGACGTGGGGATGGGACTCGGGGAAGGGACACGGGGATGGGACACGGGACACTGGGACGGGAGACCGGGATGGGACACAGGGACACGGGGATGGGACACCGGGGTGGGACACGGGGATGGGACTTTGGGAAGGGACACGGGAATGGGACATGGGACACCAGGATGGGACATGGGGAACGGGGATGGGACAAGGGGAAGGGACACAGGGATGGGACATGAGGACAGGAGGGGGATACAGGGATGGGACGTAGGGACAGGACATGGGAATGGGACACAGGGATGGGACACGGGGATGGGAATGGGGCACCGGGATGGGACACGGGACACAGGGGTAGGACACGGGGATGGGACATGGGAATGGGACACAGGGATGGGACATGGGGATGGGAATGGGACACAGGGATGGGACATGGGGATGGGACACAGGACACAGGGGTGGGACACAGGGATGGGATATGGGAATGGGACACAGGAATGGGACATTGGGATGGGAATGGGGCACCGGGATGGGGCACAGGCGTGGGACACAGGACACAGGAGTGGGACACGGGGATGGGACATGAGAATAGGAAACAGGGATGGGACATTGGGATGAGACACAGGAATGGGACATGGGGAACCAGAGGAGGGGAAGGGGACATGGGGATGGGACATGGGGACGGGAAGGGGACACGGGGATGGGACACGGGAATGGGACATAGGGATGGAACATAGGGATGGGACACGAGGACGGGACACAGGAATGGGACATAAGGAGGGGACATGGGAATGGGACATAGGGAGGGGACACAGGGATGGGACATGGGACATAGGGACAGGACATGGGAATGGGACATAGGGAGGGGAGTCAGGCATGGGCAATGGGAGGAGGGGAAGGGGACTGGACACAGGGAGCAGGAGGGGGACACGGGGAACGGGACACAAGAAGCGAGACATGGGGACAGCAGGGAGACACAGGGACGGGAGTCAGGCACAGGGAACGGGACACGGGGAGGGGATTATGGGGAATGGGAGGGGGACACGGGGAATGGGACATGGGGACACGGGGAATGGGACATGGGGACAGAAGGGGGACACTAGGAATGGGAGGCAGACATGAGGAATGGAACGGGGAAACAGGGAATGGGAGGGAGACATGGGACAGGAGGTGGACACGGGGTGCAGGAGGCAGACATGGGGAGCAGGAGGTAGGTACAGAGGACAGGAGGTGGATACAGGGAGCGGGATACAGGTGGCTTTTGGGTCCAGGAGAGCTGCAGGAGGTCTGGCTGCAGCCCCTCCAGCAGAGAGCACAGGACTCTCCGCAGGATCAAATCCAGCTGAACCAAGACCCCACCAGCATCTCTCTGTGGATTGCTGATGGCACGGGGGGGTCCTTAAGCCTGTGATGACCTGGGACACGTACAGTCCATGCAAAACGCATCCTTGAGCGTTGCTGCAGGTTCACTATTAACGTGCCTTCAGCTGAGCTTGTTACAAAACTTTTTTGCTTTTCTTGTGACATATACTAAATCTCTGTAGTAAGTACAAAGACAATGAGTGATGTTTTCAGGAGAGCTGCTGTTCTCGTGTGTGGCCGTCTTTTTGAAGACAGCTGGTTGGTACTTGTAGCTCAAATCAGAGAGTCAGGTCTGGGATGCTGGAAGTCGTGGGCTGTGCAAGTGACACGCAGAACCAGAGCCTTAGTGGCCTTTGCATCTTCAAGTTGACAATCTCCCACTCAAGCAGTTCACTTGGGAACTGCCATATTAAAATCCCTCAGGGGAACAGGAGATGTTGCTGTGTGGTCAGGCAGGATGAGCTCCAGCAGTGTATCTAAGCGAACATTACTATTAACATGTTTTTGATGAGTGCCATAAGCCTAAACCATGCTCAGCGCTTCTCAGGGTGTGGGTGTTTGGCATAAACTGCCAGACAAGGACATGAGCCATCAGGCAAGCAGCCCCTTGGACAGGAGATTTGGTTTGTGAGGTTTTTGAGTTTGGCTTGGTGATGAGGATAATGCTCTTCTGCAATTCTAACAAAAGTGATTCTGCCTGCTTTCATAGACATCTGCTTTTAAAACTTACTGGACCAGGTTTGCCTTAATGTACTTGAAAGGGGTTTCTTTGGTCCTTCAGGAAAAGCAGAGCATGGAAATTGGGAATGGAAACCTAAAGCCTTCGCTTCAGTCTTGTTTTCAGTACCCTAGTTTCTTCATACTGCTCCTACATGGAATCCACATATAAAGTGTGATTGCCACATATGTGGAGATTAATTTGCTGAAAGTGAGAGAGCAGGTGTCAGTACTGGCATCAGCCCTGAGGGCTGCTTGGCTCCCAGCTGGTAGGTGGCACTTTTTCGCATGACCTGAGAGTGCAGAATGCAGTCATATGTGTTTGTAGCAGCAGCACCTGCAAGGGAGAAGTGACCCGTGCACGTCAAAGGCATTTTGCATGTTTGTCAAGAGCTCAGACAGTGGCCTCTCCCCACCTAACTGTCTTCCTCTTTTTGAGGCTCAGAGAATTACAGTATAAGAACAGCATTTTTTCCTGCCCTCTCCACCTCCTGTGCCTCCAGTCAGACTAAATAGCTATGGACAGGGGGACTTTGCTTTTCCTGAGTCATTGTTTCAGGCTGTCTGATGACTAGGGCTATCAAAGCTGCATGCCCTGCTCCTCTTTTGTTTTTTTGCTGGTTCTCTCCATGGCAATAAGGGCTCCTGTGTGCCTCTGCTGCTTGGCGGTCTCAGAGGGGTGCCAGGGCTTGTGATCCTCCTTACACAGCAATGAATAACAGGGGGAGGGAATCTGACCCACAGAAACCTAACACTGCTGTTCCACAAGCTGATCTAACTAATTTCTACAGTTGTTTTTTAAGCAAAAACTGCATGGTTTCCATAAGAACAATTCGAGGCTGACCTTTGCCACTGCCTACCTGCTGACTGTTGTTTCAGTATCTTGGAATTTGCCTGCATATTAATTAATGCAGGTAGTGCGATATCAGGAAACACACTGAATGTATTCTATTGAGACATACTTGGTTTTTTGCCAATAGCTTAAATCAGTTCCCCAAGTACAACAGGTACACAGCAAAAGGAGTGTTTATTTTTCTAATTGTATTGCTTTCTCCTGTCCCCTCTTAAACAACTGTCCTGTCAAAATTGAATCTAAATTCAGCCTCTGTCAACAAGATCAACACAGAAACATAGAATGTCCTGATTTGGAAAGGACCCACAAGAATCATCAAGTCCCTGCATAGAACAATCCCAGTATTCACACCATGTGTCTGAGGACATTGTCCAAATGCATCTTAAATATCGTCAATCTTGGCACCATGACTGATCCCTTGGGGAGCTGTTCCGGTGCTCCACCACCCTCTGGGTGAAGACTAATATCTGACCTCAACCTCCCCTGCTACGTCGGCTTAGGTCTTGGCACTGGTCAACAGAAAGAAGAGATCAGCGCCTGCTCCTCCTCATTCTCTTGTGAGGAAGCTGTAAAGTGCAGTGAGGTCTTCCCTCAGTCTCCTCTTCTCCAGGCTGAACAGACCAAGTGTCTTTAGCTGCATCAAGAAGTAGTTATCTGGGGAGCTCTGATAAAGTACATGCACTCCATGAAGGGTCTGCATGGGTCTCCTTGCTGTCCTGTCCTGCACACTCTGTTGCATGGAACTGCAATTGCAATCCCTAGCGATGGAGAAAGGAGCTGAGAAAAAGCTCCTGGCTTGTTCCCTCAGATCCCCTTTTAAATGGGCTGTTGGGTGGGCCAGCTCTCCGAAGTGTTAATATAATCCATTTATTCTGGGGAAAAAGCAGGTTTGCTGCCAAGCGGCATACTTTCCATCAGCACATGTAATTGCTGGGTG
This sequence comes from Phaenicophaeus curvirostris, assembly GCF_032191515.1. Lineage (NCBI taxonomy): Eukaryota > Metazoa > Chordata > Aves > Cuculiformes > Cuculidae > Phaenicophaeus > Phaenicophaeus curvirostris. The sequence continues at coordinate 1,059,730 of NC_091400.1, read as the reverse complement.
GTGGAGAGGTAGAGACTCTGGTTTTACGCCTGGAAGGAGGGAGCGTGGCCAGGGTGCGTGTTGGGCGGCATCATTGTGTGCCCAACCATGAATTCCAGGTTTTGCTCAGCTGTGTAAGCAAAACCTTCTGCCCATTCACCCCTCAGCGTGGGCAATAGGAAGGAAGGCAGCCAAGCTTCAAGTAGCTCAGGGGATGATGAGCCGGCCCAGAGGTGCAGCTGTGACAGGACTCTTTTTTTTTTTCCTTTTGACTGTTTTTTTTGTTTGTTTTGATAGCCACACAGATGTGGGCCATGCAGAGCTGGCTGAGCCAACCTTGGCTCTGCTGTACACCAACCCACCTCGGAGCTGTGCATTTCTGGCTGGTGGTTCAGCAGAACAAACAGGTTTTACTGCCAGGACCTGAAGGCCAGACTGGCTGCTGAGGTTCACTGGAGCAGGATGGGTTTGACTTCTGGCTTGAAAAGGTGGTTTCATATAGGGCAGATGCACAAGAAGCCCTGTGCTGTGTTACTTGAACTGCCTCTGAAGGAAAAGAGGAGGGTCATGCCAGTGTGTGAGGATGCAGTGCAGACTCATCCATTGCTGGGAGGGATTTTCTTGTAGTGACCTTAGACCTCCCATCCAGTCAAGTTTTCTCCAACGTCTGTAGACATATAGTAGAGGGAGTCCCTGACTTAAGCTCTCTATTTTGAGATGTAAAAATTATTTTAGCAAGTGAGAGCGTGCAAGTCCTGCAACAGCAGTTCCCTCAAGCACTTTGTGGTTCCTTTCCTCCAAGCTTAAGTGCCTATCATAGAATCATAGAATCACCAGGTTGGAAGAGACCCACCGGACCATCGAGTCCAGCCATTCCCATCAATCACTAAACTATGTCCCTCAGCACCTCGTCCACCCGTCCCTTAAACCCCTCCAGGGAAGGTGACTCAACCCCCTCCCTGGGCAGCCTCTGCCAATGCCCAATGACCCATTCCATGAAAAATTTTTTCCCTAATGTTCAGCCTAAACCTCCCCTGGTGGAGCTTGAGGCCATTCCCTCTCGTCCGTGGCACCTAACTGGCCCTAAGCCACCACACAACTAGGCATTGCAGGTCTTGAGTGCTAACAAACATCCATTGGGATATTACAGCATGGATCCAGCCCTTTTGGGACTGGAGTGTCTTGCTTCTGTGCTCAGCATCCCATGCTGGTGCTGGTGGCGTCATGGCACGGGTTGAGTAGAGTGGCAAGCAGCTCTGAAGGCTGCGAGGTGCTGAAAGGTCAGGGCAGAGCCCGCTTGCCCGATTTAGCCTCACGGTTGAAGACAGAAATGGAGAAGTGAAACTGTACACACGGTCTGGTCAGAGCAGGTATGTGGGAGGAGGGAGGGGTGAGCCATCCCCTCCCCAACAGCTGCAGAAGTGAAAGGGTTCAGGAGAACAAGGAGCATCAACCTAATACTGAGCCCTTAAGGGACCCAGATCCGAAGCCCAGCTCAGCCCATGGAAGGGCTACGCATGATTTCACCATCCTTTGGATGCAGACAAGGAGTTGGAAGTGGTCTTGGCTGGTAACTAGGGTGGTGGATTGCTGTTCCCCCAGCCCTTCTATGCACGGTTGAGTAACCGCTCCTTTCTCTCCCTACAGCCAGCTTGGAGGGCTTTGTTTTGTTTCCTGTTTCATCTAAGATTTCTTAACTTCTCTCTCCTAAAATACGGTCATTTTCCTTTTGTGGTTCGGTTTCACATCTTCCGGTATGCTCTTCAACTTATTTCCTGCCTCTTCTCCTGGGTTTTCGGTTTCTCACAGTAGCTGTCTAAGCCCAGCTCCCCAGGCAAGTATTTCTACCTCACAAGCTGCTTAAAGCAGCTGGATGCCTTTTCTGCGACAAACCAATCACAGGCAAAACCTCCCAGCCCTTGCACTCACGCTGCTGCTAATTTAACCCTAATCCATTTTAGAAGGAGAGGCCTGGTGGGTGAGGATGGAGTCAGGGAAGGGAGGTCCTCGCTTGCCGGTATGTCTGCTTGCTTTCTCATGGGAAAAAACATTTTAACTCCCCCCTCCACCCCCAATCACTTCAAAGATGATTATTTCTGGTCTCTTGAGCTTTTACAATCATTTTATTAGGTAAGGGGGTGAATTAATCTCTCTTTTAATCAATCCCTGATTTAGATAACTGCGTTATGTACACATCTTCTGCTTGAACTTCCTCATTCATTCTCTTTGTGTTTTGCAGACTTCCTGGCTCTGCTTCGGCGGCGAGGGACTGACTACAGGCTTCTCTGCAACACGGTTATAGTAGTAATGTGAAGATTAATGAGCACCTGCAAAGTCGTGTAGCAGGTAAGTGCTGCTGGGGTCATTCTTCCTTCCAGGTTTGATGTGATTTTAAAAAAGGCTTCTTGATGGGCTCTTGCTAGGAGATCTTCAGTCTTGCAGCAGAAATGCCGGAAGGAAAGTGGTGTGTCTCATGTTTTAGCAAACGTTCCCGGCAGCAAGGGTCAGAGAACACTTGCAAGGCAACAGAAGCAATATTGGGAAGGTTTGATTTGGAAATGGCTTCAGTTTAGAAGATCAGTGTTAAAAGCCTCTCTCTTTTGGCATGCAGTATAAAATTGCTTTTATCTGTCTGCTTGGTACAGTTAGGGTCTAGCCAGAGAATGATGGTGGAAGGGAGCCAACAGGTCCACACTTCACTGATAGCAGCTGCTGCTGCATTTGCTGCTGTGCAGGAGAACTTGCCAGAGGTACCATACCCAGACTGGGAAAGCACTAGGTCCCCCCAGCTTCCAGGTGAGAAGGAGAACAAAAGCCTGGAATTGTCTGCACTACCTCTTGATAATCAGGGATGACAGAAGAGGCAGCTGGATTGAAGGGAAATAGTGGCTTTTACAAGCCAGCAATGTGTGGAGTTTTCATGTTCACACAAAACCCTGTGAAAAACCCACTGAAAGCAGAACTGCTGGGTGAAACCCAGACGTCTGGCAGTGCTGCTTTGTGAGAGTGTGACAGGAGGCTCTGCAGGTATCAGTGGTGGGAAGGGAGGAACTGGAGCTGATGGCAGCAGTGCTAGTTGCCACCATGTCCTGCTACAGCTCTGAGTAGCTGTTACTTCATGTAGCCTGTGGGACTTTTTTTCTTTTTTGTGTTCATTCTGGATCTGTGTCTGCATTGTGTGGTGTGTTTCCCCTTCTTCCCATCCCAGTCAGTTCAAATGGCCACTCTTCTCCAGGAAAGCTCAGCTCCCAGTGTTCCCTGGCGTGGTCCTTCAGCCAGCCCTGATCAAAGCTCTGGGAGCTGGCCCACTGCCCTACTCTTGTGTGTAAATGAAGCTCTTTCGGTTTTCACTTTCCCTCCACCATCTTTCATTATTATCCCTCTTCCAGAGACAGGTTTTTCTGGCTGACCTAGCACATTATTCATATCAGCAACATTTGCCTCAGGGCAGAGATCCTTTTCAACATTTACAGGGAGAACATCTCATGCATCCCACTGCCATGCATGTTGCTTGGAAAAACCAAGCATGGTGTTGGCAAGGATGAGGACCATCAAAGCCAACTGTTGCAGAATTTAAGCCCTGTTAGGCATAGCCTCCCATTCATATGATTATTTCAGTTGCCTGGCAAAGGCAAACATGCTGTTCCTTCACTTTTGAAACCAGGGGAAGAGCACATAGAGAAACAGAGAAGTGACATTAGTTATAAGGCATCAATTGCAAAGGTAGAGTTTGCAGTCAGACCCAAGTGAAAACAAAGATGAGCTTCAGGGTGCCTTGCTTTCAGTTCTTCCAAATTGCAGAGGAGTTGGTGATACTCAGGGATAACCTGCTGAGGAGCGGGAGAAATGGTTCCCACGCTGCTGCAAGGAGGGAAGTAGCTCCCTAAGACAAGATGCTGCCTGAGTGTGCTGGAGTCCCAGCAGGGCTCACAGCTTGTTTTGGGGCAAGCACCTGCAGTGATAAGGAGACTTTCCTACAGGCAGAGGTAGTTAAGTAGTCATCTAGATTGCCTTGGGAGGCAGAGATGGAGATTTGCTGGAAGCTTTTCAGGACAAAGGAGACAAAAACTTTCCAGAAACCTATACGTAGGCAGAAGGGGAGACTGTATTGGTTTTTCAGACCTCTTTTTTCCCTATTTTTTAAGCTCTTGTAGAATATATATATACCAGAGATGTAGCTAAGGAGATGTTCTCGAGCTTAATCTTTAACACTTGATGTTCACAGTATGGTGCTTCCCAGAGGGGCTTTACTTGTGTGTCTTATCAGCACCCAAAATGCTTAGATCCTGACCTATTTCCTCCTGGATGTTCGGGTACCTGACTGCCACTGGTTTTAGATGAGAGTTTAATTTCTAAAGACCTCTGGAGATTTGGCAGCCAAATACTTTGGGACTGTTGGAAACGTGAGAGAAAACACTTGGATTTTCTGCAGCAATAGCCACTTCTGCCCAGCAGATTGCAACCCATTCATCATAATTGAAGAACACCCTTATCATTTTCTCCCAGGCTAATAGAGGCAAGGATGAGACGGCTGGTTTTGAGTAGCTGGAATCCACCAGCAGACCTTCCCCTACTATAACACACAGTGACATAAATTATCTGGCACCTTAGGTGACCTGAGGATTTAGAGCTCAACCGTGGTCCTACCTAGCGAGTCAGTGTAAGTATCATGGCCACACACTCTTCCGCAGCCAAAGTGAAAAGAAGCTCTGACGGTGCTTGGCTGATGTCCCTCGCGCCTCCTTGCTGAGCCGTAGCTGCTTCATGCTTTTGGAATGAGTGCAGGGTTATGATCTCAAGCTCTGAAGGAGTTACATGGAGAAATGTCGACTGTAAGGGATGCGTTTGTGTTATAAGTCATCCACAACACACGCTCTCAGCTCAGCTTTGTGTTTGCTGCTAGCCCTGGACACTTCCAGTTTCCCATGCAGAGCTGGAAGCTCCCTCCTAAGCTAACGTCCTTGCTTGCTGCAGCAGAGGGGATTTTTGTGCCTAGGAGCAGGGGCCCCACAGCTGTGACTCACAGTTCCCATTACGTCTTAACTCAGCCTTTAGTGTGCAGAGAGGCTGCCCCTTGGCTTTCAAACAAAGCCTTCCTTTGTTGCGCTTATGTTCTAAAGGAAGCAAGTGTATGTGTTCACCCCACACATCCCAAATGAAAACCACGTGGCTTCACATGTGTGTTTGGTAATTTTGCTACAGCAGTGCGTGTTACATCACTCTTACCCCTTCGAGTCTTTTCAGAGATTTTCTTCCCAGCATTATGTTTACAAACTCTCCAGGGAAAGAAAGCTTAAAGACCTTTTATTTTTGTTGGTGAGCCGAGGGGACTGAGCAAAGAGCACAAGAAAAGTACTAAATATGGGTGCATGTGGCAATAGGCTGATTTTGAGTCATTGCCTTGACTAAAAATGTCTCTGAGTTGGTGGCCACGGGTGTCGAAAGGATGAGCGTTATGGAAATATTGTACAGAAGTGGGGCAGGTTGTTTTCTTGGATGGCTTTGCTTTTTTCTTCTGATTTTTATTTATTCAAACTCATTTTGAAAAGCAGGGTTAGCCAGCAGTACTCGGCAGCCAACATATTTGTGTGCATGCGTGTCTCTTGGCAGTTTTTACATTCAGGACTAGTGAGCCAAGACTGGGCTTTACTGCTTCCCAAAGCATTTGTGTTGTTTTTCCTCTTCTTTTCTAGGGACATCAGGTAATGAAGTAAGATTCTTCTTGCAGATGCTGGCATGCAATACAGAATTTGTCTGCTTAGATCAGGGAGCCTAGTGAGAGTCAAGGAAATGGGACATTGTAGTAAAAGTGCTCTTTCTTGCTCTCTCCTCCTTTCACACCCTCTACCCATCCCGGCAGGGGCTTTCACAGTCTGCTGGGTTTTCTTTTTTTACTTTATTTTTTTATTATTATATTTGAATACATTGTGTTTTATAAAAAAAATGGGGATTTCAGGCAATGGAATAAAGCATTGCTTTTCATTTCTGTGGTGACATTTTGGCTAGAATAGCCAACTTTTAAATACTATCCCTCCTCAACTGTTTGAATACAAACAGCTGTAACTAGTTAGCAAAACAATAGCCCCAATATCACACAAGCCTCCAATCCCATCCAGTGTTTTTGAGTCATGTTTAGGCAGATACTTGAGCTTGCAGGTCTCCTGAGTGGCTTTGTCACTGAGTCGAGACTGTGATAGAGTAGATCTTGGATCAGGCGCATTCCCAGCCTGCAATGACAATTTCTTTTTGCTATTTTAGTTAGCATCTCAGTGTGGAAGCATCTGGCAACTGTTGTGCTTTCTACTCTGTGTAAGTGCTCGTTATTACATTACTGAAATGGGACTTCATAGTTTCACACGTAAAACATAATCATTCTGCAAGTCGTGTCTGAGCTGTGCCAATACCCACATGTGCTCTTCTTAGATGTGCTGGAGTGGTGCATCCCTGCTGGGAAATCAACTTTCTAATACTATTTCCACCAACCCTTTTAATATGGAAGCAGTCATTTCGATGGATCATAGAATCATAAAATCACCAGGTTGGAAGAGACCCACCGGATCATCGAGTCCAATGATGTACAACGTACAGTTAAGTTGGATGTGTCAGAGTAACCACTGCCCAGTTTAACAACACTGGTGTGATTTTTCTCCACCTGGCTAAGAATTAAGTGGGGAAAAAAGAGAGCAGATTCAAACATCTTGGTAACTGAACCCCTTTTTTTGCATTCTAAGCGCCCTTCCCTGAGGTCGCTGCCTGCACGTGCAAGAGGAGGTCATGTTGCTGAGAGGGTGCCAGCCAGGGTGGGTGGCAGCATGAGCACCAGGTGGAGGCCAGAGAGCATCCCTGCTACAACATTGCTCCATACATTGTGGTTGACCCTATCAGGCTTTTGGTAAAGCAGCAGGGGGGATTGTGTCCATCTGTGCTGATGAAAGATTGTGCAAGATAACCAGCTTTTGCGTGGGCTCCCATCATGCTGGGCTTGAGGGGGAGGGAGCTGACGAGGGCTTCCCAACCTTCTTTTTTATTTCTTTGTGTGTGTCTTTTCTCCTCCTACAAAAAGAAACCCACAAAAGTTCAGACTATTCCAATTGTTTTCCTCACAATTAACAGAAAAAATGTATTTGCCTTAAAAAGCCAAGCTGTTCCTGGCCAGGATCCTACCACAACAGCTCAGTAGGAGGGTGGGAGCCACATGCACGCTTCCTACCTTTCCCCTCCTGCCTCCCTCACAGCCAGCACCGTGTTCCAATTTGTAAAATCCCTTCTTGGCTGTAGCAGGGGGAACCTGAGGCACTGCACAGATTGCCCATGTGCTGCTTACTGACAGGAGATGAGCTGGCAAAAGCAAAAAAACATATTCAGACAACAGGCAGGATGCTGAGTAACACACTCCTCACGCTGGTAGCTTTGTCTCCTGGTCTCCATGGGCACCTCCTCTTGGGTCCAGCCTTACAGTGAGTAAACAGCGAGTGCTTTGGGGGTATGAAATGGTTCTGCATTTATTTAGCAGCTATTACAACTGTCCTTGATGGTGGCTGCTGGTTTCCAGAGCAGGAAGAGGGGGGCCAGAATCGTGTTCTGTTCAGTGGCGTGATGCCAGGGTGCACTGGGAAATAGTGACTTAGAAATATCCAGATAAATCCTCTGCTTGTTGATGAAACTGAAAATCTAACGGGTGCCACATCTCCTTGAGTTTGGGAGAAGAGCCCTAGAAGGCAGTAACTCCTTTTGAGCCAGAAAGAAAACTTTATGCTGTCTGGGCTTTGGGAGGAGGGGAAGCCATGGGATTTTATGACAGCATCTTACAAATGCATCTGTGTGCAGAGAAAGCTGAGGCAGAAGGAAAGGACCTTCAAACATCTTGAGTGCTGCTGCAAGAAGAAAAGAAACAGTCTGTCCTACTTTTAACCACAGTGGTCACCGGAAAGCTAGGGGTTCAAACTGCAGCGAAGGAAAGTTAATGGGGCATGAGCAAAAAGGCTTCCTGATGGCAATGGTAGTAAAAGACTGGAAGACAGGAGAGAAACTCCCTGTCCTTCCCAGGATAAGTCAAGCACTTGAATTGATGCTTGAATTGATGCTGATAAAATTACTCCTCTCTTGGACCTGGGGTGCACGGTAGCATCTGCCACTAGAGTAATGTCAGTGCTGCTCACATGCTCCTCCACCGCGAATCTGCCTGCCCGTGGGAAGGGAGGGCTGCTTAGTCCTGTACACAGGATGAGCATCAGCATTTCCTTGGAAATACCTGAACTGATGACCCCTGGAGGAAAATATTGCTTCCGCAAGTCCACAGCAGACCTGTTGGGCAGGATGTCCGACTCGGGCTGTGCAACTGACCCTGTTGGCATCGCAGCAGGCCTGGGACAGGATGTCCACAGATGTTACAAAAGGCTAACGTGTTCTCAATCAACTGGGAAAACAATAGTTATCAGCCAAGTGAAGTGGCCTTGTCCAACTGCTGTCCAGCAGCCAGGCAGCTAATATGAGGTGGGGCTTCCAGGCATGTTTTGGAAGGCAGTTGCTCTGCCAAATCTGTCTTGTGTAGTCCTGAGCAGCCCAGCTGGCTTGTTCTGGGGTTAAACATGGTTGTGGTACCAGGCTTAACACGCAGACCTCAGCACCTCATGTGCTGGTGCATTCGGTCCTTTTCTCCGGTGGCTTTGGTAAAGAGTCAAAGGCAGAGCCTGATCGCACCAGTACGTGCTGAAACAACTCCATCTGTGCCAGAAACTGAGATCTGGTACTTTGTCTATAGCACTAATGCTCAAGAAGACAAGTCAGAGCATGAGTTATATCTGCTGTGGCTGGCACTGTTCTGTCCCAGTTGGTAGCTCATCACACCAACGTCCTGCACGCAAGCTTAATTCATAGGGGGTAAAAGAACAGCACAAGCTCATGCCCCTCAGACTCTCTGTTGTGTTTTTGTAGCTTCTTATTTTCCGGACTGGGCTGTGTGTGCCACAACTGCCTGTGTGCTCAAGAGATGGGAGAGCAGGAGCTCTTACTGCCCCGTGCTGTGTGATCTCTGGGTGGGCTGTGCTGGCTGCTGTCAAAGCTGATGGTGGAGCTAGAACTGAGAGGTCTTCATGGTTCTGTATGGGTCTGGAGACATGTTCTCACTGCAGCAGTGGGGTCTTTGTCCTGGAAAGTAGAAAAAAAGCTGAGGATCCTCATCTGAGCCCCTGGGCTCTTGCTGCCTGTGCCAGGTGAGAGTTAGACAGGGTCACATGTGCCGATGCGTACGCAGTGGGGCGGGAAGGGTAGACTGGTGCGTAAACCCTGAGTCAGCCTGGGGTGTATTTCAGTATGTAGGCTCTGTGCTTTCACCGTGGCTACGAGGGCCCTCCAGCCCCACCTGATGCTGCGGCCCCACCTTGCTGACTCAGGTGAGTATGAAAACTGTGGGTTTGAGATGTGGAGCTTAGGCGTGATGTCTCCCAGGAGCTGGCTTGCTGCAGCATCCGTCACTCTGAGCTGCTGGATATCCCACAGGCCCCAAGAAACGTGGTCAAAAATTGACCTAGGAGAAAACCTCACTTGCTTCTGGTCTGAAAATTTTCATCAAAACAGCATTCAGTGGCTTGACTTGGGTTTTTCAAATTTAAGAATCAAGCTTCAGCTCGTTCCTATCTGGTTTATTGCTGAACACCAGCCAGAGCATGTTTTGCTTCCCATGATTCAAAATTTAAGGGAATAAAAAGGCAGAAAAAAGTGCAGCTATGTGAGGAACTCTTGAAGAAAGAAAGTGGAAAAAGGCTTTTCCAGTGCTGGTTTTAGAGCAAGTCTCTGTGGGCATAATCACTACCTGGTTTTGATGTGTATGCAAGAGAATTTCATCCAGCTCTCAAAGTCCCCGTGCAGAGGGGGCTCTCCAGCCATCACTTGACCTTGGTGAAGCTGCTGCCTGGCTGTGCAAAGGCTTCACACACCAATGAGCTTCTTGTGCTGCTTCCCTGTCCTTGCAACGTGCTGCCTGTAACCGTGCTCCAGGTGAGCAGGTGAACCAGACATCACCGAGTTGTGTAGCAAAGGGCTTTCAGATCAGCTGGCCTCCTTCTGCATGTGGCTTCATGGCACCAACCTGAAATGCATTATAGCTGTGCCATCTTTTCCCTCCCCCTCTTAGGGCTCCTTGCATTCTCCACGACCTGCTGTGGGGTTGATCAGGATCCTCCTGCCAGGGAGGCTGCTTCAGGCTTGGGAGGACGAGGACTAACTTGCCTGGAAGCAGAAGGTGGAGGGCTGCGGGTGCTCTTGGTGAAGCCTTTCAACATCCCAAGTGCTGCAGGATGTAGCTGATCACTGGTTTTCATTGTGCAGCAGAACTGATGAGGTGTTTTATCTCTCTGAGCCCTCACTCCCCAGCTGGACAGTGGGATGGCGCCTGCCCCCTCATTTCCAAGGTTTGTTCAGAGCAGACCTTAACCTTAAGGTTGGTGAGGCACCCGGTCACTGAAGCAGTGAGTGCTGCAGAAAAGCCTAGGAGGAGACTAATTCTGGTGCCAGAGGTGGGTTGGAACAAGCGGCATCGCGTACTAGGCGAGTGAGAGGAGATGGAGCTTTGCGTGGAGGTGGTGGGACTCCATGTACCCACTTGCTCCTGGCCCTACTCCTTTCCCTAAGTGGTTTTCCTGGCACTGGCAGAGGCTGCCCAGGGAGTGGGTTGAGTCCCCTTCCCTGGAGGGGTTTAAGGGACGGGTGGACGAGGTGCTGAGGGACATGGGTTAGTGATTGATGGGAATGGTTGGACTTGATGATCCAGTGGGTCTCTTCCAACCTGGTTATTCTAAGATTCCCTCAGAGGGCTTTGGAGCCCTGTGGCTGCCATGAGAGGGTCTGCAGAAGACAGTTAGATGTAGACCTGTTACCAAGCCTGGGACACTGTTTTGAGGAGGGCGGAAACTGGTAGTGGCAGGAAATATGAAAAGGTTGAAGATTACTTTGGGAACTTGCTGTTTAAAACCCCCCGAATACTCTTTTTTTCTTTTTCCCTCATGCTTGAAATGTTTCTAAATTGGATGCATAAATGAAACAATAATGTTTCTCTTTCTTAGTCTCCAGTTTGGAAACATTTGGATGCTCTCCTTCTTCCCCACAAAAAAAAAAGCTGTCTCAGACAGAGCAGGCATAATTTTTATCAGACTTAAATTACTTGGGCTGAATTTAAAAGCAAGGGAAAAGAGCTGCTTTTGTTATGGGGAAGGCTGGACTGCTCTAGCAGACGGTGCTACTGGTTTCACCTGTATTATTTAGTCTTTCTGTATTAGCCAGGAAACCTGTGTCTGATGAGATGTGGGAATGCTCTGCACATACCACACTTGCTGCTGTCAAGACCAACCTTGGTCACTGAGTGTCACTAACCTTAAGCCTTAACTGGGGTTAATGTTTGGCTTCCTTTCTGGTGTGAAAGTAGCAAGTTTTGACCAGGAAGAGCTTGGCTCAGTTCAAGCTGAAAACAGACATGCCTCTTGCAAATTCATACAACCCAAATATGTTGTCACCTCCACTTTTCATACTGATTCTCCTCCAGAGTTTGCTGGGGGAAAGGGTTGTGTGTGTGCTTCCTAACCTAAAATCAGCTGAGTAGTCTAGACTGCCAGTGTAACTCTGAATGAATTCACAGTTGAGCTGGCCAGTGATGGAGCTAGGGGTGTCTAGCCTAACCCCTTCTGCCCGCAGAGCTTTGGAGCAGGAAACTTCTGGGAGTGGTGTGGCCATGGGCAGCTGGGCATGGGAGAGTCTCCAAGGGTATCAGAAGATCCTAAGGACTCTGACTTCTTTCAGCCTTATGCATCTAAGAAGTAATCCAGTAACAGTAAAACATCTCATCGACGGGCACTGAAGTCTGGCAGGGCAGAGCAGTGATGCTGTCCTGGTCAAGACTGCGAGAGGAGGCACCTGGCCCTTGGCCATGTTATTTTTGAGCTTGGAAAGCACACGTGGTCTGCAAGAGCACAGCACTAAGGAAAGGAACTCGCCAGCTCTTCCTGCCCTGCCCCAGCAATCTGATAAAGGCCTTTGCAACGCAGGGTGACCCCAGTTTATTTTTAAAATGTGGCCAAGTGTGGACCTCATAAAATAACCGGAACGCCCAGCTTTGGGCATTAATCATAGAATCACCAGGTTGGAAGAGACCCACCGGATCATCGAGTCCAACCATTCCCACCAATCTCTAAACCATGTCCCTCAGTACCTCATCCACCCACACCTTATATAATGCACAGGGAGGAGCACCTCACAGTATCCTCAGTGCCATGTGAATTTTCTTGCTGCTTGGACAAATTATCTCAATCTTGTTCCCTTCCCTTATTATTCCAGTCCCAGCCCTCTTGTAAGCAAAGGTGCCGAAGGATAGAGTTTGCATGTACAGTAAGTGCTCACATTGAGGAAATCTAAGTTCCTGCAATCAAAAGGCAGCAGGTTGTTGGGCAGTGATGGTAACAAGGCCCACTGGGATGGAGCTGTCTGTATTGCACGTCCTGTGGAGGCATAAATGAGATTGTCAGAGATGTTCTCCTTGCCCAGAGGCTGGGACGGCAGGATTGCTATGGCACCAAAACACACTGGGCTCAGGCCAGGAAGGAGCTATTGCAGGGGAGAAAATTACAGCCCTCACTCCTGCTGCACACATGGTACCTCACTATCTCTTAGCTCTCTGTGGAAAAGACTCATTCCCCTCATTCCCCTCATTCCCACAGCAGGATGATTTGGTTTCTTTAGGAATGAGATTGCTATTTCTGGTCTCATTGAATTAGGTATTTTATTGAGAGATTCTATTTCTATAGCAGAAATCCTTCTCTTTCAAACACACTTTCGAGGTCTTAAAGCAGATGTATTAAAAGGTCCCAGATGAAAGAAGAAATACCCCTGCTTGTCCATCTTGGCGTGGTCTTCTTGTGCTGGGACCGAGGGGCGTTGTTGCTAGAAAGAGGGACTGGCGAGCTTGCCACATCTCAGCAGTGGGTGACGACCTCAGATTATTTTGCCCTGAGCATGTAGTTGGGATCTTGATAGCGATGCCAGCCGTCCAGGAATAGAAATGCCACCTGGAAGGACACAGTCCAGGCTTTAGCCTGAGCACACTCTGGCCCAGACCTCTGGGAGGCTTTGTCAGAGCCAGGCAGATGCCCCAGCAATGAGAGCACGTCCCTGAAATCTGAGAATTAAATTCTTCCATCATGAGCCCTGTGGCGTGGAAAGCTTTAGTGAGGCCCAAGCAGCAGAGCCAGTAACTGCCTGAAGCAGCTCCAAAACACCTCAGCAGTCTCGGTTGTGCCAAGGACCTGTGCAAGGGGTGACACACGGTTCTGCTGCTGGCACACGGCTGCTTGCGGCAAGTGCAGTGACACCAGACCTGGGGGTGTCTCACAGCCGTGCTGAGCTCGCTTCTAATAGAGTGAGCTGGCTGCAAGCACAGCTGCTAGGGGAGAGATGGCTTAGATCCAAGCTACGGTGTTTACTAATGTTTCCACAGATTAAGAGTGAAGCAAGCATCAAAAATAAACACCATGATGCTTTTCAAACCACTGGACTAAAGGAAACCCTTTCTGGTTTAGCAATCTTTCTGTCTCTGCCCTTTTTCCAGGGGCTGCACTCATGAGGCGTCCTGGGAGCCAGGCAGGTTTGCCACAGCCCCATCCTGATGGTGCTGAAAAGCAGGACGAGCTTTGCCTGTAGTGCCTGCTTGCAAGCAAAAAACTCTGCAGGCTTGTTCCCACCGAGGTGCACGTAACCAGCACAAGCAGTGAAGATTGCTCTGATCCAAGCAGACTGCGTGGATCCCAGAAATGCTTAACGTGGAAGGTGGCCGGGACGGCCCTGCCTGTGTCGTTGCCACATCTGCAACGTTAGCCTTAGCAGTGCTCATCTCCAATCTTGCTCTTTTACACCTGGGGAGATCCTGCCTGCTCCTTTCCCTTTCTGTCCTGAGAACTTTAAAGGATGGAGGAAAGACGTGCTGTCCCACATCGCCTCAACGTCACTATAGTGGGTTGACAGTAGCGAGTGCTTTCACAGTTCTGTGCTTTTAAGTTAATTTGATAAGAGGACACTTTCATCCTCACCATCTGCTGATAAAGTCTCTTTAGGAAGCTTGGTTGATAACTTGCACAAACAGGCATGTGCTCAGGAGCTTCTAGACTCAAGCAGTTTTTTTCAGGACTAGAAAGGATGCCAAAGCTTTTATTCAAGTGGGGAGTTTCTTTCATGTTTCTTCTTGAGGGAACATACTCTGAATCATGGGTCATTCTGCCTATCTTTCTCTTCCAGGGAAGGAACTGCCATGCCCGTAGGAATCTTGCGGGTGTGCCTCGTGGTGATTACAGCTATCGTCAACCATCCGCTCCTTTTCCCTAAAGAAAATGGCACTGTCCCCGAGAACACGGAAGAAATCATCCAGAAGATGAAGGAGCGGGAGGAGAGCCTTCGGCTGGAGCGGCTCCGCTTAGAGCAGGAAATTGCAGAGCAGGAAGCCACACAGAAAGCTCTGGAAAAGGCTGCAGAGGTGGTGGAGGAAACCAAAGAGGAAAAGGTCCGATGGGATATGTGGACTGCCCTTTCCATGGTCATCTTCCTGCTGATCGAGGTCTGGAGGCAGGATTTCCAGGAAGGGAATTGGCAGGACACGGGAGGAGAAGAGGATGACATGGCAGTCCTGGGGAAAGCATTTGAAGGATTGGCCTTCCCTGACAAGGCCATCTTGGCCAGCTTCTATGAGAAGCGCATCCTCGGTACCACCGGAGACATGGCCAGGATGCGGGAGATGGTGGAAGGCTTTGCAGATGACCTGCTGGAGGCCTTGAGGAGCGTTTGTAACCGGGATGCTGACATGGAAGTGGAAGACTGCATGGGTGTGGGGAGCATGTATGAGAACTGGAGAGTGCGTAAACCTTTTGTCTGTGACCTGATAGTGCCTTTTGCCCCGCCAGAGCCATACTGTTTTCGGTCCCAGATCTGGTGCTCCGGCGACTCTTTTCCTCCAAATGAACAAGGTTATGGCACTATCAAAGTGTCCAGGGCAGATGAGGATGCGACAGGTTGCATCTGTGACAAGACTAAATTAGGGGAAGATATGCTGTGCCTCCTCCATAGCCAAGCCAATACTACCCGACCCAGCAGTGAGATGGAAGACCTCCTGTGCTTCAAAAATACTCAATATCTGGATGCTGACCAAGTCATGAAGTGGTTCCAGATCGCGGTCACTAAGGCCTGGAATAGAATCTCCCACAAGTATGAATTTGACCTTTCCTTCAGCCTCCTGGACTCGCCAGGAGCCCTGAAGATAAAATTTAAGTCAGGGAAATCGATTGCCTTCAACCTCACCCCTGTGGTGCAGTACGAGAACTCTGATGTTTATTTCATCTCTCATTTCCCTCGGAGCAGCCTGGCAACAGACCTCCCTTCCAGCACTCACTGGTTTCTCACCTTTGCAGTGTATGAGAGGAGGTTCATCCAGCTGGTCTCCAAAACACTGCCTGCCAACGCCTGCCACGTCAGCTGCCTTCAGATTCTCTCCTTCCTCCACGGGAAGCAGTGTAGCCTCACAGGTCCAAGTGGCCTCACCAACTACCACCTGAAGACAGTGATGCTGCATCTCCTGCAGGCACGTCCCAGTCAGGACTGGGGCCCGGAGAAGTTGGAGGCTCGTCTACAGGACATGCTGAAATACCTGGAGAAATGTTTGCATGAAAAGAAGCTCTATCACTTCTTCATTGGCAATGGGAAGGTACCAGCGGAGCTGGGCTTCCCCATCATCTTCCAGAGGGCTGAGCCTCTCAACCTTTTCCGTCCCTTTGTGCTACGCAGGGATATTTATAGGAAGACAGTGGACACGTTCCATGAAATGCTCAGGAATACATCTGCACTGATAAATGAGTACACGGTCCACATTCCCCTTGCACACACCAATGGGATCCGTAAGGAATCCCTTTAAAGCCAGCAGTGAAACACTTGTTTCTCCAAGCACAAGTCCAGAAGGCAGCTTTCCGAAGCTCCCTGGAGACAACTGACTTTGCCTTGCCTGTACAGCTTCTTGTCTGCAGCTGAGCTGGTCCTGGGCCATGGTTTCTGCAGTAAGGGAGAGGGGATGGGGGCAGGATGGGGAGGAACTGGAAGGTGTAGTATAAAAGTTTCTGCTCTACTGCTATGCTGACTGGGTTTTATGCAGCTAAGAATGTATTTTTATGTTTTGCCTCAGTCACGCTACAGCGGTGAGCAACAAATATGACTAATTTACTCAGATGCCTGCGATGCAAATGGTGATGGTGGCCAAATACTTCCTTTCCTTTGTAAGAGGGAGATAAGAAAAGGGTGGAGGAATCAGAGAAAGGATCTTGGGATGGCAAGAGCCTATGTGCTTGCAGACAGCTGGTGCTGTTGTGGGAAAGAGGAGGTTCATACGCAAGATCTGGACTGGATGGAGATCTTTGAATCAACCACAGCTCTTTACAGGAACTGTAGTTTTTTAAAAAAAAAAAAAAAGAAGCCTTTTTGTTAGGACTCACAGCATTAGTTTAAATGGCTTGTCTTGTCCTTTACCCCTGCACGCTGCACATTTCTTCTCCATGAGGAGGATGTGGCAGAACAGGCATCAGAGTGTCTGTCTTCAGACCATTTAATTCAAGTTTTCCATTTTGTTCATGGTGACATGGCTAGTGGGTTACATTCTGGCCATTTCCCATGGGTAAATGGACAGGAACCTTTTTTACCTTAAGTAAAAGAGCCTAACACTGTTACAGGGTTCTGGCATTTTGGTTTATTTGTTTGTTTTCTTTACCTCAGGGCAGCAAGGCTGAGAACAGCCAAGAGAGAAAGGGCTGCTACAGGTTTTTCCTTCATAAAAGCAGCAGTTCTCCACAATTATCCTGTAATGAAGCCAATCTCAGCAGTCTGGTGGCAGGAGGAAACAGTCACCCTCCAAATGAGAGCACGACTCTCCTAGCAGGGTTTTAATGAGGCCGTGGCCATCAGGACGGCTCCCGCTTAGGAGGAGGGGATGGAAGAGGTGCATGTGCAGCAGAGCTTGGTAGCACTGTCTCCCCAGCTGCCTTGTGGTCTCTGTTGCATCCCTTGGGCTCCCAGGCGATAGCTACCTGTTTGCCTCCGTGTAGGGTCTCCTCAGTTAAAGGCTGCTGCTCTGGTGAAGCTCTGAGGAGCTGCTGCTAGCAGGCTGTGATTTGGTGAGTTGGGAGTGCAGTGGGAAGAAGACAGCATCTGCAGGCATTCAAGCCAGGGGAGTTAAAAAAAAAATGCAAAAGTGGAGGTGCCTGAATTTTTCTCAGGAAGCAGCGTGTTATTGCTGTGCCAGGGGGCTGCCCAGCAGGGTGGCATCGCTGGAGGAGAGGGCTCAGTAGCTCCTCACCCTCCGTCATGTGCTTCATGCAGGATCTAAGCCAGGGGCCTTAGTGCAAATCTTTGTGCTGGTCCCACAAAGGCTCCTTAGCTGCTGGTGCTAAGGAGCCTTTCCCATCATTTGCTTTCGCTAGGATTTCCTGCAGTGTTTTAGACTAAGGACTCCTCTGAATCCTGTTTACAAGAGGGTAGTTGTTCTGGGTGGTGAGAACCATCAGGGATGATACCACCATGACTCCACAGGTCCCTTTTTATCAGTTCTCTCTATCACATGCATCAGAGATTGTATCTTGTGTTGCTGCAAGGGACACCATACAGCATGAGGCTCATTATAGAATCATAGAATCATAGAATAACCAGGTTGGAAGAGACCCACCGGATCATCGATTCCAACCATTCCTATCAAATACTAAACCGTGTCCCTCAGTGCCTCGTCCACCCGTCCCTTAAACCCCTCCAGGGAAGGGGACTCAACCCCCTCCCTGGGCGGCCTCTGCCACTGTCCAGTGACCCTTTCCATGAAAAATTTCTTCCTAATGTTCAGCCTGACCCTCCCCTGGTGGAGCTTGAGGCCATTCCCTCTCGTCCTGTCCCCTGTTCCTTGGGAGAAGAGCCCAGCTCTCTTCTCTCCACAACCTCCTTTCAGGTAGTTGTAGAGAGCAATGAGGTCTCCCCTCAGCCTCCTTTTCTCCAGGCTAAACACCCCCAGCTCTCTCAGCCGCTCCTTTTGTTCTCCAGCCCCCTCACCAGCTTCGTTGCTCTTCTCTGGACTCGCCCCAGAGCCTCAACATCCTTCTTTCGATGAGGGGCACAAGGAGTAGGAAGCAAAATGGGAGAGAAGAGGCTGGTGCCGGTCAGAAAAAATCTTGGATCTTGGTGCTTGCTTCAGCACTCTTGGCCATGAGAGCCTGGGAGACTGCAGGGCAAGGAGCAGCAAGGCAGGGCTAATTACTAATGCTAACAAGTGCTTGTAAGCCCCTGGCTTTCACTAGGTCAATCAAAGCCTTCTCCAGCAGGAAAGAGGGCAGGAACCATCTCAAGGGACATGACAATCAGGTAGCAACAAGCATATAGACAGGGTGGGTGGGTGAATACTGGAGCCTGGAGGCTACATTGGAAGCTGTGTAAGTTGTTTGCAAAGCCAAGCAGTTTGCTGGTTATACCTGCTCAGATTTTATGCCCGGTGCCTGTAGCAGATCCAGCTTTGCATGGGTTGCTGGCAGGCAGGTCGTGCTCAAGCGTTTGTGGTTCAGGTTGCTTCTAAATGTGTTCCCAGCCCAGCCAGAGAGAAATAAAAATTTCTCTGCTGTTTCCTGTTAGGAACCTAAGTTTAGACTGTCCAGAGAACAGAAACAAATTTGTGACCCAGCTCTCTCAGGAAATGACATTCAGGGTTGAAAAATAGCTTTTATGTAAGTTTGAGCAGGGGGAGGATGAGGAGGCTGTAGAACAGAATAAGGCAACTCCCCTGTTAAAATGTCAGAACAAAGCTTTGTAACGTAGTCCTATGGGCTTGTAAACGTGCCTTAACTCGTCTTTACACAGCTCCCAACACTGCTGCTCAGACTCAAAGGGAACCTAAACTCACTAGTGGATTATCTTTTGCTCTTCGTTTTCTGTATTTGTGTGCCTGTGCTCTCTTAAGCCCAAGCTGACCCTGAAGTGTTCCCATGGGGCTTAGCTGAATCCAAGCTGGAGCTGAACCAAGGAATTTATGTATTTGATTTTCCAGAAAGCAAATTACTTGGCTTAATTTTCCTACATGCAATGTGTTCGTTTGGCCCTGAGCACCTTTTAAGGGGATTGTTCTGTGTGTTTAGGTCTGTTCTCGGTGAGGGAACCCCCTCATATCTCTCTGGGGGAAGAAATGCTCTGTGATTGTAAGCTGTGCTCTAGGAAGCCTCAGGGCAGAGGTCTTCTTTGTAAGCTATATATCAGTATATATGCCACAGGTATATCCATGTTGCATCTGAGAAGATGTGGGTGCACAGCGTTTCTCTGGATCAGACCAGTGCAGTGGTACAAGGAGATGCAAAATTCCTTGGACTGCCTTGTCTCTCCTGTATTAAGTCTTTGCCCACCGAGTACTGGCCCTGTCAGTAAAAGGCCACGCTCATTTTTCATAAAAAAAGGCTTTTAAGACAGGTCAGCTCCATCAGCTGCCAGCCAATAAAAATATCCTCGGAGTTTTTAGTGCTGCCCGTGTTTAGCTCTGCCCTGACTGAAGTCTGGCTGGGCAGCCTTAGGAAGAAGCTTGAGAGGGTGGGCGTAGAAGTGGGTTTGTTTTTTTTTGTTTAAAGTGAATAACTTGCTTTAAACCAAACAGCATATGAGATGTGAGCAGCAAACACACAACATCTCTTTAGTCGTGCCCAGATCCTAAGATGAGAGGTCTTAACAAAGGGTAAAGTGCCTGTCCAGACCCCCTTTTCTTGTGCCTCAGTGCTGTTCTGGCTATTTGCTAACCAGGTGAATTCTGAAGATGAACTCTGGTTGCCTTCTGCTGGTTTTCAACCACTCCCTCCACCTTCTGCTTGTGGTTTTAATATTTTACTATGGGCTCTGTCAAAGCCATGGAATTAGTGGTGGCTGGATAGCAACCGCTGATCTACAACATTGCCCCAGGAGCCATTTGCCTTTAGGAAATGCCTTAGTCTAAAGTTATTATTGTTGTTCAGGAGCTGAATGTCTTCTAAGGGGACCTTTTGGGAGTTCACTCTTTAGTACGTGGCAGCCACAGAATACGGCTTCTCTCTGTGTTGCTCTGTATCCAGGTCTTATGGGGTATAAAGATTATGTCAGCAAAGGAATCCAAAACTTTATCCAGTATTCAAGCAGCAGGATTTGCTGCTTGTTCAGCCGATGTTTTTAATGAAAAGTCTTTGCAATGTTTTCTCTGTGGTGGAGGAATGAGAATTTAGCCACCTGTAACAGCTTAGCTGCTGGTTATTGAGGGGTTAGTTCTCACAGGATCCTACATAGCAAATAGCTTTATTTATTACTTTTTTTTTTAGGGTTGGGGGGGTGTAATATGTTATCTCTGAATTAAAACTGTAGTATGAAGATCAGTCTTGGCAATGCAGCCAAGATGGGTAATAACACCAAAAATATGTCTTCCTTGATTGACAATGCTGTACTCAAACCGCTGCTTTTATAGCAGGACACTGTTGAATTTCTATAGATCTTCTCATGCAGCTTTATTTATATTAAAGGAAGTCTTGTACAAAATTTAAAGAACTGTGAAGTCTGTTTTGTTTCTAGTTCCCCCAAGAATATTTCTGAGCGAGCAGAAGGATGGAGTGGGGATGTGCCCAGTGCGATCTCAGTATAGTGAGCCCCATAGCAAGACTCCCTGTAGAAATTGTTCCACAGTTAAGGTGCAACATGAATGTAAAGTGGAATAGATATTCCAGAACGATGCCAGGGATCTCAGGCTTTCTAAGAATATGAATCTGCACGAATACAAAATAATTATTCTGGTTATATCTGCTCAAAAAAAACCCCACCCTTTTGTGACAAGCCCCAAATATTGCTTATAGATGTTGCTTTTATTGGCTGAACCAGAAATCGCCTGAATTTCCTGTTCAGCTAGAGGAATCCTCCTTACCTGCTTGTTTTGCAGGTATCCACAGCCAAGTTCCAGCAACCACCCACCACCACTTAGCCTCCTGCTTTACCACTTTCCCTGGTTTAAGGGAACGGCGCCTCTTTGTGCTCTGGCTCTGGAACAAAATACAAAGCTAGTTATGAATTGATATAATAAAACTACCACTGTTTCCTTGGGAACATGTCCTCCAGCCCCACAGAATGCTCTGCACATCTTTAATTAATAACTCTGCCTTCCAGTGACTGCTGGGGCTCAACCAGCATCGAACAGTCTGAGAAGCAGCTGGTTTAAGAGTTGCAGCGCGAGTCTACCTGGCCAGGAGTTACACTTTCCAGAGTCAACCACACGCTGCGGTAAGTGGAGCCTGTGAGTTCTGTGGCCCAGGATCATCAGCAATCCTGGTTGTTTTAGTCCAACTTGGTTATTTAAAAAACAAACAAACAAAATAAAACTAAACCCACCATACTTTAAAGCTGTCTGACAAGCTCAGCAACTTTTGCTCCACTGAGTCATTGATTTCCTGGAGCATTTCTATTCTTTTCCTCATACACAGCTTCTGTGTAACGGAAGGGGTAACATCACGATAAAATCCTTTTTCAGAAGGGCAATTTGCAGATTTTTGGTCCGTGCCATGGCCATTATTACAGTGTTATCTGCCACGGAGAAGGCAGATACGGAGACAAAGGCCAACCCTAGCCACCAGAGACTGGTTTTTCTCTCCTCTTCTAGTAGTAAAACAAGTTTTCCTCTAGGCTTTGACCTGGATTCTTTCTTCAGAGATTCAAATTCTTGCGTTTTCCTCATTTCCAGGCTTTCTTCAAGCCCTGATTCCAATGTGCTGGCTTTCATCCTAAGCCTAGTAGCCTAGAGTTTCAGCATATGATTACAGCTACAGTGCAGTCCAGAAATGTGCTTCCTGCACCTGTAGGCAATGCGCTTTGAGACAGACAAAAGCGCCTGAGGTAACCACCTTAAGGGTGTGCTATATCTAGAGATTTATCCAGCTCACTTAGACATGGGTAGCTGTTTATGTTTGGTTGGTGTGTAAAGTCACTGCCCTGGGAAGTCCTTCACTCCTTGAGCAAAGGAACAGATCATTCCAAGCTTGCCCAGCGACCTGGGAGCAAACCTCTCAGTCTTTTCCTCAGTTTCATCAATATGCAACTGCCTTTTGCTTGCAACTGTGTTTTGAAAAAGGAGCTGCCTTTTATGAATGATTGTACCCCACTGGCACCATATGGGGTTTGTGCTCTGAAAGCTCCACATTGTGAACCTGAAAAGGGAATGCATATTAGCCATTCCCTCCCACCGCTGCACGGTTAATTCCTCTGTCTCGTGTTTCAGGTCTCTCTCCCCTTCAACATTCAGTTTCTTCTGAAGCCAAAACTCCCAAGAGAAACTTCACCAAAAAAAAAAAAAAGGCTAATTTTTTACTCAGATTTAGAAAGCAGCGCTCTCCCTTCCAGCTGGATGTATCTCTCATCTCAGTTTTTATTACCACTTTAAAATAATCCCTGAGAAGAGAGATGAGTTTGTAGTGGTGTACTTTGACATCTTTTTTCAGCATATTGAGAGTAAATAGCTGAATATGTGGAAGTTACACAAAGCAGATCAAGTCTGTCATGCACTAGAAAACGTCCACTAGCTCTTGGTTACTGATGCTGTCAGGCCTGCGTGGGAGGGCAAGAGCAAGGTTAAAATAGCTCATGCATTGCAGAGTGAAGATCTCCGCTGCTCTAGTTTAGAACATGATCAGACCTTAAGGACCTGGGCATTTTTGCTTTCAATACCTGTAGGTTTTTAAATGTTTTAGATGGCAGAAGCTGACTCAATAATTACAGGGAGAGGTCTTAGGCATTCACAGTTTCTCTTTAGGGGAAAATATACAAGTAAAATTTACCTCTTTCTCCCTTATTGTCCAATAAAATTCCTCTTTAGGTCATTAAAAGCTTCCCATAAAGTCTCCTTCTTACTTTTAAAGACTTTGCAAGTTAACACCTGTGTCTTTAAGCCATAAACTCAGAAGCCACAGTAACTGCCTGTCATGCTGTGTTAGGGGCTCCAGTCTGGCCCTGTGAAGCTGCTGTGACATTGGGCATTGACTGCAAAACTTCAAAACAGTATTTTACATGCTGGGAATTTGGAAACAGATCAAAAAGGGACATAAAAATAGCAGGCATAACGCTGGTTGTGAAACTTCATTTTAATGAAGGTTTTCAAACACAGTTAAGAGTTGTTTCCCAAGATTCCCAACCCATCCAAGTTCGCTCAAGTCCATCATTAGCAGCCCTCTCCAAACCCACTGAGGGTTACACCCCTCTCTTGGGTGAGTTCCTTCAGACCAGAGTTGTTTGAGCTGCTTGCCCTCTCCTAGGAGCATTCAGGGAGACTGCCCTGCTGATAAGCCCAAGCTAAGTCACATTAACACTTAGATAAATGTAGGAGCCCAGATGTCCGTAGCGCCTCTCCAGCCAGATGAACCGTTGGTTTTGCTGCAGCCTGGGCCTCCTCTCTCTACACACATTTCCCCATGACATTTGAGACTGAAATTGTTACCCCTGTGTGGTACCTGACTTTTGGGAAAACTCAGAAAGGTCAAGAAAAGCTCATGAATCCAGGTCCAGCCCACATCCCTGGTCCCCCCAGCACAGTGACAGACAGCAAGAAGCTGCTATTTCCTTTTCTCTTTCTTTTTAATTGATTAGAAAAAGCAACAAGGTCACAGGCATCTGTCTGGAGTTCACTCAAGTATTTCAGGTGTCCCTAGTATGCGACATTTGAGACTTTTCAAACCAGTGTCTCCAGTTACTCCCACTCCCAGCACAAAGAACCACAGATCCTTCTAACATCTCCCTACACAGACTCCTCAACAATTTCCCCAAGCAAGGACCTTCTATCATAGCCACAGTTCCACTCACCCAAGATCCCATCCAGCTTACTCAAAACTCAGCAAACCTTCCCAGACTTGATAGCCTGGGATCCCCATCCCTCCCTCTGTTTCGGCTCCCTTCTACCCTGCTCTTACCTTCAATAGAAGGGATCCTAAAATGGTTATAAAGAACAAGAGGCTGGACCACGTCTCGCATTATGGTGCCAACCACCATCTCAAGGACACCAGTAAAGATATAGGGACACAAAACAAATGCAGGATAGAACAAGACCCAAGGCCTGGCCAACCTGAAGTATCCATCATGCTCCCAAACTCACAATTTTTACAAGGCAGCCTCCATCCTTTTTTGTCTGGCACCAAACTTTTTTTTTAACCTGTGCTGGGAGCAGTTCTATTTGGTGGCACAACAACTGGGAACAGGAAAAAGAAGTCACCGTTATTTTTGAGACCAGTAGCAGCAACAACTTTCAAAGGCAAAATGTGGAGTAGAAGGTGAGTAAATACAGTACTTGCTGTACAATCTGATCCACGGAAGCTTTCAAAGGAGACCTCTGACCCAAGGGCAGAGCTGTTCATCTGCTTGATCCTTTTATTGTTAATATCCATATTTTTCCTCTGTTGACCAAAACTGAAAGCAGGGTTTTCCTTTCTTAGTCTGTTACACCCCGTGTCCTTTACAACCACCCACTCTGAAAGGAGCAAGCCAGTCCATTCCAGGTAATTTTTCCTTTCCTTTGAAGCCCTTGCCAAAGTGTTGCATGCTCATTACCACACCAAGAACACTTTGCCTGAGGTCTCTGTTTCTTGACATGCTGTAATGAGTTCAGGACCCCAGCTGTCTGCCTGGGGCTTTAGAACACTGGCATTTAATACTAAATTATAAGGCAGAATATTTCATTTTGCTTTTTCTGCTGAAGTAGCATATTTATAATGGTACAGTGTGCAGCCACTAAATAATGATGAGGAGAGCACATCTTTCTCTTCAGACAACACAGTCTCTGGGTTACCATGGTCTGGCTCTAGCCAGTTCAGGTTTTGGATGCCAGTCTCTGCTCTTAAGTCATTATTGGATCTCCCTAATGTCACATCTCCCATTAGCATCAAATAATACACTGGAGCAAACTGCAACATATTCCTAGCATGTTTATAGAAGCAAACTTAGATCCTGCTATGCTAACAGCTTTAACAAGCCCTACACAAAGCTGAGCAGCTAATAAAACCAAAACATTCTGCAGCTGATGCTTGGAAGTTTGCCACTGAGATCCCACCAACACCATTTCAGGGATAGTGGACTCATGAAACTCTGCTTTCATCTAAGGAAACAGCTTAGAGCCACATTCCACCAACACCTCTCAGCTTTATATTTCCTCTGGGTTTTCCAATAATAACCTACAAAACACGCACAGCATCAGATCTGGACTGGGAAATTTTTTAAAGACCACCAGGATTCTGGAAGGAACAGCAGAGTAATTTGTATTTCTCTAAGCGGTGCCAGATATGTTTAAAAGCCACAAAGATAAACAGGAGGGGAAAACCTGCATAGTTTGAATTAAAGCTAGTAAAAGCATAAACAGTCCCCTCCAATAGCCACAAGCTGACAGAACAACTTCCTGATAATTCTTTTCCTCATCAAATCTGTCTTTTATATCTGTTTTCCTGCTTGAAGTCACACAGCATACACCTCCTCACAGTCAGTGTGATGGGGTAGAACACGTTAAAGGTAAAAAAGATTAGTCCTGTTTTCCTCCAGAAAAGCTCCAAGACGCTCAGTACCTTAATTATCAGGAAAAGTACAAACCACCACCTTCTGCAATGCTACCGTACCTCCCTACAGTAGAGACAGATAAGAACAGTCTTGTGTCTCTCCCGACAACAGCCTCAGCCCCACAGGAACCACAGCCCTGTCCTTGAACATGCTGCTTTGCATTTTTATTTTCTGCATGCTTATTTCCTGGAACTGTGGCCAGTTTGAGTTGTTAGTGGTCTGTCAGAGCAAGACACAGCTGAGCAACATCAAACGGGTCACAGTGCTTTTAGTCTCCTAGGGGAGGATAAAAAAGAAATACATAGAAGAAAAGAAAAAGTCTTTCCTGTGTCAACTTGATTCCCAAAATCTTGTCCTCGCTTTGCTACATTAGTATATAGGGCAGCTTCAAAAGATGTTCAACTGCAAAGCTCTGTTCCAGCAAGCAAATGGCAGGATCAGAACATACTCATTCCATCAGCAGCAGCAAGTCACCACCAGTACGTCACGCTGACTGAGCTCCTCCTACTTCAGTTCTCCAGTTTCACGTACATCTTGGCATGTATAGCAACACTGAGTTCTGGAGCAGAACAGAAAATAAATGTCCTTCTGCTCTGGTTTGTGTTAGCTTTCCTCTCTACTCCAGCCTTCAGGATAACTGAGGCTAGGACCTAGCCATACAACACTACTTCAGGAGGGCAGAGAAGGGTTACAACCACACATTCCTCTAGCAATTCTCACCCAAATTGGAAGGCATTATTAGATGGTCCCTGCAAAAATGACTTCAGCAGGGATAAATGGATAGGGTTGCAAGTTCAGTGGTTTGGCAGCAGTGGTGTCTAAAGAGGAGGACAATTTGTACTAGGTAACTGCATCAGCTTCAGGGACGACACTATCTGTTTTAGCCATCACGGTGCCTTACTCCTCTCTCTACAATCAGTTCAGTGACTAACAGCCTGGAAAGAGGCAGAAAAAACTGCATTTAAAGACAACTTTGGTTTCTTTTTATTAATTTTCAAGATGCCAGTATTACAATTTTTTAAACCAAGTAACAGGGTCAGTTCAGGGACTGCTCGCCAGCAGTATCTGCAAAGAGGCCAGAGATAACAGAACATCATTTTCCTTCACAATCTGCATGGCCAGCAATGACTTTCCATCTTCTGCACGAAGCCAGCACATCCTCCACCTGACAGGAAGGAGTTCAGAGCAGGTTTCTCAGCCTTTTCAGCACAGATTTATTCCCTGTTATGAAATGCAACTACAGAAGAGTCCACACCAAGTTACACTAGATCTCCACAGCTCTCACTGAAAAGAAGCACTGACACTTCAGCAAACACAGGCCTATTGGTGCCTCAGAGCCCGTAATCGCACGCCTCAGGGCTGTTCTTCACATAGAGCTCGAGGTAATCTTTGTATATCTGTGGGTCAGTCATTGTGGCCTTGACAGCAGGGTCCTTCTTCATGGCCTCCACCCAGCGTTGGAGCTTTGGAGTGTGACTCAAAATGCTACAGGAAAAGGAAAGAGACCGAGTAACGCAAATGGGAAACTGGGAGAGCATAAAGGAAGCAAAAGAGTTTGAGAGGTTCTATTTTAGTGCTTGTTTTGCTTTCTCTCTCACACTATAATGTTCAGCTCAGAGCAGGTGAGGGAAATACATATCAGATCATAGAAGACAGACTAGCATTTGGAAAGTGAAAGAATTCTTACAGAGCTTGTGCACTCTGCAAAGCTGAGCAAACCCATAAATGAGCACTTACTGTGTGCCTAAATTATCCTGCGGCAGAAGACACAGTTCCAATTTATCACCTAACTGGAGCTAAGGGCAGAGGCTTGTGCACCACTGCCTCCCTCTGGAATACTTTCTTAATAGCATTTGCTTCAAAAATTGCTACTGCAGTGACGAGTTTCTCCTCCACAATTCAAACCTCCTCTCTCCTCTCTTGCAAGAGGAGACAAGCTGTGCAATTTGTCCTACCCTACAATCCAGTGGCCAAACCACAGACACAGTCTACTGAGGAAACTGAGGATTCGACTAACAGACTATCCATAAACACTTTTGAAAAAGAAAAAAACCAAAACCCCACATCCAACTGTGTGCCAAATGGAAAGCTTAACAGTGTAAATTGTTATTTTCATTCCCTTCTGGCAGATTGACCCAAGTACTTTGCATTACAATTTCCAACTCCCAAATTTAGTTAATGCATAACTTCCCAGGTAGCTTCTTTTCTTAACATCCAACGGCTGAGATCCACAATCATTCAAATACTTTAATGACTCTAGACCTATGCACCAATATTGCTTGTAATATTTCCCCTTCCAATCAAGGGCCACACAGGAGACAAAGCAGGTCAGCAACCCATCAGTAAAGCCCTCATTTCGCAGTGCCCTTTATTTTATTGCTTAGGATTCCTTGTGTCTTGTTCTTCAAGAGTGGTTCAGGCATCAAGGTGAGACTAACTGTCCTACAGTCTGTCTTCTGCTTTTATCACCCACTTCCTCACGCAAGTTGACTCTTTCATCCTGTTTCAAGACAGCTATAAAACAGCTTTCCTTTTATAACCTTTCCCTATATATTAATGCAATACCATGGTAACTGGAGCCGTTTAAGAAGATAACAGACCAAAACATTTATTTACCTGTTAAAAAACACTGTTGCAACAGGGCAAATCTATTTGCTACAGCAAGGTAGGATACAGTTTACCCATCTCAAAACAAAATCATCTTCCTTGTCAACCTAGGACTTCCAAAGAGTGGCATAAGTCTGCGTTTTAAGTCAGAAGTTTTGGACCAAGAAATTTGAACCTAAGCCTCCATACCTCCATCCCCTTCAAACAAAGGCCATTTTCTCTGTGATGTTAGGGATGGATAGAAAGCCCCGTATTTTGACCACTTCTTCCAAATCTGTCAAAATTGTATGGTAGTAAAACAGACTTAATGAAAGAAAGGCCTTTTACAGAGAATGACTGGTCTTTCTTTTGAGAAGATGCTTCCCACAAACTGCAACAAATTACAGGCTTTCTTCAGCAGCCCCCAAGAGTGGCCCTTTGCTGCAGAGCATA
This sequence comes from Phaenicophaeus curvirostris, assembly GCF_032191515.1. Classification (NCBI taxonomy): domain Eukaryota; kingdom Metazoa; phylum Chordata; class Aves; order Cuculiformes; family Cuculidae; genus Phaenicophaeus; species Phaenicophaeus curvirostris. The sequence goes on along the minus strand of NC_091400.1, from coordinate 1,031,095 downwards.
TGCAAAGAGCATTGATGATGAGGCCCTCCAGTACACACCAAAAGCTAGGCAAGGTACTCACTCCTTCAGGTGGAAGGCTTCCAGACGTTCAAACCACGGCCAGATCATGTAGTCAAACATGGAGATTGAGTCCCCACCATAAAACACAGTGTTGCGTTTGGACAGAACCTGTGAGGGGCAAGAAATGAGAATTGCCCTCAAAAGGAAAATGAACATAGCAGGAGTAACAAAACATTCCTACCTCGTAGAGGAACGTAAGCATACAAAAGGGATCAGACATCAAATAATGCAGATACAGCACGTTTCTCCTGTGCACGCAATATCCAGGAGTCGGAGGTAGTCAGTAAAGCCACTCTAGTACCAAGCTTACTGAATTCATTCACTGTAAGACCAGCTCTTCTCAAGTAGTTCAAAACTGTCACAGATTATTCACCACTAGTGAGCTGCAGCTTGTGCATAAACAAAAAGGAATCTAGCTCTCAAGAAATCACAAGCTGACCGATTCTATTTGTCAAAAAGCATCAATGGCACTAACTAACCAAACATAATAATGCACATGCATTTATTGAGCAATAAATCCAACTAAATTTAACATCCAGGTAAATGAGAACACCATTTTATCAGGGAATCTTTTCCTACAGCACTTGAGGCCAAGCACTGTCAGGAAAGCATTTCCAACATTACATCTAAAACGGTATTTGATTCCAGGTGCAAAGGGAACAAGAAGCAAGTACAACATTTGCACACACCAGAGAGATGCTAGTGGCTCAGCACAGAAAGCAGTGCCACAAGGAATGCAGCAAGTTCTCCTGTTGCATTTATGATTCTGATACATTTCAACTAGAGTAATCGCCCTGTTTTCAGGCACTTTGGCATTTTAAACATAGAACTTGAAAGATCTTACAAATCTTTGTCTTCAGATTAGCACACCTAACACATTTGCACAACACTCCTATGGCATTTACTCCCTGCCTCCTAACCCCCATGATCTAGCAGAAAAGCAGTCCCTCAAGAAGCAGTGAGCTGCTTGAATTACCAGGTGTCTGGCAGAACATAATGTGGCAGTAGCACAGTCCCAGAGACAGAAACACAGCTCCCTCTGTCGAGTGGCAGCAAACTAAATAGAGCAGTGTTTCCAAACACTTCCCTTATTGAATTTCTTTCGCAACAGGCTGATTGAGGTTTGCATGGCTCTGTTCCTTCCTCCCATTGTCAGCTGACCTTCAACTGCTGCTGCAAAATCCCTCAGGGTAGAGATGCTGAAGGAGCAGCAAGTATTTCACAGCATTAAGAGAGCAGGAGGAAGGTTAATTCTTCCTTAATGTTTAATAGTTCTGTATTTCAGGGAAGTGAAACCTACGTGGCTTCCCCCAAGAACTCATTTGTCATCTGCACTACTCCAGCCTCTGCCTGATCAGACAGACAAGGCTACTCTGAAGACAATTTTACTTTGGCAAGTCAAGGGGGTGGGGAAGCAGAATGCACAGGAGAATCAGGAAGGTACTAGAAAGCTATCAGTATATTTGCACCAGAAGTGAAATGCTATGGAGGCTGCTTCTTCATGAAGCCAGACAAGCATTAGTCGTGGCTGCTAAAAACAGAGTGGGAATGGCTTCATGATACAGGCAAGTCTGACTGTTAGAGAGCTGTTTAGACTCGCCAAGAACCACTACTGACACTAAATCAGGATTGTGAAGTTGCCAATAAAGCATCAAAGCCACCTGACACTTCCTGGAGCTCTGCTGAAGTAGCATTATACCACTGCAGCAGAACACGGCACAGGCAGCTACCTGGAATTTACTCTAATAGTGCTGTTGTGCCTCCTAGGCTGGGGGGAATAAATTAAAAGACCATTCAGTGCTTTAAGTACCAACTGAATGAGAAGAGATCTAGCTCCAAAGACCAGAGCATCAAAGAAAAGAGGAATCATACAGTGGCCAGCAACCTGCTCATTATCAGGAAATACTCTCACCTCTTCAAGATTGCCAAACTTTTCAACAATCTCTGCTTTCAGCGCAGTGGTGTCCTGTCCATCTTTGACTGCCACATAATGCTTGAAAACCAGAGGTGGTATCTATACAAAGGAAAGGATAAAGTATTAACGTTCCTATATGACATGTCACTCAGAGCTTAAGGTGTTAATATACTAGATGCAAGTTAAATGCTTGCTGTAAATTGTTAGCAGCCCTGCAAAGGAGGACTTGGTGGTACTGGTAAATGAAAAGCTGTGCACAAGCCAACAGTGTGCACTCACAGCTTCACCACCAGCTTGGCTGCCTTCCTCCATCCATCCCCACACATAAACGCTGGGAGCAATTCAGGTACACAGTGGCTTGTTCATGCCCATAGGCTGAGGCCCCCCATAACCCTTTTGGTTATTTAAAAGCTTCTCCCAGTTACAATACCTCTCTCTCAAAGGATAAAAGCAGTATTGCAACAGAGCTGCAGCTTTTGGCACTGTAGTAAAGAAACAAACACAACCCCACCCTGATCAAACAGTACCTTTGAGAACTGTTCCAAGAGCATCTTCTGAACAGCTCGCTCATATGGGTCCGAAGGCATCAGCTTCTTCCCTGGAAATGCTTCATCCAAATATTCACAAGTGATTGGGGACTCATAGATCAGCTGGCCCTTGTTGGTCTCCAGCACAGGAACTAGCCCCAAGGGGTTCTTCTCAAAGAACCAGTCAGGTTTATTCTTCAGGTTGATGTTGATTACTTCATGGCTAGAAGAGTGAAAGAAATAAGATCCAAACAGGCTTGGTTCTGCCACAGTCTACTCCACACCATGGTGGAGTCATTCCACCTCAACAGCTACAGCACTTGAGAGACTGAATCCTCATTCCCCTACTCTCCTTAGTCTTCCCTGACATCCTTTGCAGAACTAACCATTCGACATGTAGAAATACTGCCAGGGAGCACTTCGCTTTGCTGGAGAAAATCAGCACTGACTTCAGACACACAAACAGTCTGCAAGCACATAGAGGCAGCCCTCACAGTCACGCTAAAAAACAAAGGTAAAGCAGCACATTTATCACATGCAGGATCAAGGACATTCCAAGAAAGAAGCACTTGATTGCAAATAAGCTACAGCACAATTAAGAAATGCAGTGGAACATTAATGTGACCCTAGTCCAAAGAGCAAATGCCTACTTATCTTCCCCATCTATAGCCTCACACAGAACAGGTGTGCAGGGTGGAGGCAAAATAGAGATCAATAAAAAAAGATATATGGGGAATACGTCTATGTTATATTAACAAGGCATGTTATATGCTGTTATATATGTGACCCTAGAAAATTCCTAGTAAGTCCAAAGGTCTGCTAAACACAGCTGAACCTTCAAAGCAGCTGAAAGGTTACCAGGAGGCACCTACCATGTTTAGGTAGCAATAAAACCCCTCCAAATTCACTACACTAAAACAAACCTCCCAGCTCCAAAAATCAGTCCGAAGACACTAAATAAAAACAAAACTAAGCTGACCTGGAAGTTTTAAAGCTCTTTGGAAAAAAAGACCCAAGGAAAAAACAAAGCAACCAACCCAACTTGCACTCTAATACCAGCAGAACCAAGTGGCCAGCTCCACTATGCTAACACAAACTCCCAGCTGGTTAACGAACTGTTGGCAGGGCCTGGGACTTGCTGGGAATCAGCAGGTGGAAAACTCTGTTACTTTGAAGCTGCAAAGTGAAGGAAGCATTGATCCATTTAAATATAGTGAAATATGGCTATCTTGAAAGAGAAACAAAGAGGAGTGCTGAATTCCATTCACTTACTACAGCACAGGAATGAGATGATGCTGCAGGAACACAGGGCAGGACTCTTAAAAAGGCCACTCACTCACTGTCGTGTTTCGCTAAGCAGTACTGTAACAGAAAATCTGAATATTCCTATCTCATACACTTTTCATTGCAGCGTGTTCCAAAACCAAACACCACCAGATGTTAAGGCTCTACTCGCACTCATCCAGGACATGATCAAATGTTATTACTGCAAGTATTGGGGATGGCAGGTGAAGAAAAAAAGTCAGCTTGGGGTTTTTCCCTAGGGATTTACTGTGGGCCTTTACACAGCTGATTTCCTCCACAGCTGACTTATTTCCCACTTCAGCAAGACAACAGTCCCCAAAACACTCTTATGAAGTTCAAGCATGACAGAAGCATCACCCACAGAAGTCCCTTTCCAGGCAGTTCTCCTGGGGATGTTACAGAATCACAGAATCACCAGGTTGGGCAAGACCTACGAGATCATCAAGTCCAAACGTACCTGTCCATTACTAAACCATATCCCTGAGTACTTCATCTACCTGTCTTTTTAACACCTCCAGGGATGCTTTTATGCAGCTGAAGGAACAGTTGATTCTGCTTATTTACCATAAAGCATGGCCAGGAGGTCGAGGGGGATGTTATAGAATCACAGAATCGCCAGGTTGGGAAAGACCTACGAGATCATCAAGTCTAAACATACCCGTCTATTACTAAACCATATCCCTGAGTACTTCATCTACCTGTCTTTTTAACACCTCCAGGGACGTGATTCTGCCCCGCAATTCCTCTTTTTGTCAGACCCCACCTGGAGTATTTTCGGGCTTGACATCAGGAAAAAATATTTCATGGAGAGGGTCATTGGGCACTGGCAGAGGCTGCCCAGGGAGGGGGTTGAGTCACCTTCCCTGGAGGGGTTTAAGGGACGGGTGGACGAGGTGCTGAGGGACATGGGTTAGTGATTGATGGGAATGGTTGGACTCGATGATCCGGTGGGTCTTTTCCAACCTAGGGATTCTATGATTCTATGACTGTGTCCAGTTCTGGAACCCTCAAGGTAACAAGGATATGGAGCTGTTGGAACGGGTCCAGAGGAGGCTATCAAGGTGATCAGAAGGCTGGAGAACCTCCCACATGAGGACAGGCTGAGAGAGTTGGGGCTGTTCAGCCTGGAGATGAGAAGGCTCCGAGGGGACAGTAGAGCGACCTTCCAGTACCTGAAGGGGCTACAAAAAAGCTGGGGAGGGACTGTTTACAAAGACTTGTGGTGATAGGACAAGGGGGAACGGGTATAGGGGGGCAGATTTAGACTAGACATAAGGAGGAATTTCTTCACTGTGAGAGAGATGAGGCCCTGGCCTAGGTCGCCCAGGGAAGCTGTGGCTGCCCCATCCCTGGAGGGGTTCAAGGCCGGGTTGGATGGGCCTTGGGCAGCCTGCTCTGATTGGATGTCCCTGCAGGGGGGTTGGAACTGGATGATCCTTGGGGTCCCGTCCAACCCACCCCAATCTGTGAGGCTGTGAGGCCTCCCCCCGGGCTCCTTTCCCCTCACCTGATGCCTTTGGCGCGGAGGACGAGGCGCGTCCGCTGGGCGAAGGGGCAGAACCTCATGCTGTAGAGGCGGAGCAGCCCCTCGGGCACCGGCCCCGGCGCGGCGCTGCCTGCGGGCACACGACAGGAGAGAGGAGAAGGGAGGGAATGGCAGGAAGGAGGAGGAGGAGGAGGGAGGGCAGCCGGAGCCCCGCGCCCGCCGCTCACCCCTGCCCAGGCTGCGGGAATGATCGCCCGACATGGCCCGTGTTCTGCTCTGTTCTGCCCCGCCGAGCTGCCCCGAGCCGATCCGCACCGCACCGACCCCGCTGTGCCGGCTGCTCTGAGCGGCGCCTCACCCGGCCCCAGGGAGGCAGTGAGGGGGGCGGGACGGGGCTGCCCCCCGCCTCTGAGCCCGCCCTCCTCCCTCCCTCCGCCCCTCTCTCTGCCTTTCTCCGCCCCCTCTTCTCTCGTCTTATCTCTCTTGCTTTCTCGCTCTCTGCCTCTCTTCTCTTCCACTCCCCCCTCCTTCTCCCCGTCTCCTTCTCTTGAATCCTGGGGTCAGTTGTGGGCCCCTCACCACAAGAAGGATGTTGAGGCTCTGGAGCGAGTCCAGAGAAGAGCAACGAAGCTGGTGAGGGGGCTGGAGAACAGGCCTTATGAGGAACGGCTGAGAGAGCTGGGGGTGTTTAGCCTGGAGAAGAGGAGGCTGAGGGGAGACCTCATTGCTCTCTACAACTACCTGAGAGGAGGTTGTAGAGAGGAGGGTGCTGGCCTCTTCTCCCAAGGGACAGGGGGCAGGACAAGAGGGAATGGCCTCAAGCTCCACCAGGGGAGATTTAGGCTGGACATCAGGAAAAAATTTTTCACAGAAAGGGTCATTGGTCCCTGTCAGAGGCTGCCCAGGGAGGGGGTTGAGTCACCTTCCCTGAAGGGGTTTAAGGGACGGGTGGACGAGGTGCTGAGGGACATGGGTTAGTGTTTGATAGGAATGGTTGGACTCGATGATCTGGTGGGTCTCTTCCAACCTGGTGATTCTACGATTCTTTCTCTCCCCCTTCTTCTCTCCTCCCTCTCCTTCTCTCACCCTCCTCTCCTTATCTTGCCCTCCTCTCCTTCTCTCTCCCTCTTCTCCTCCTCTCTCTCCCCTGTCCTTCTTTCAAGCAAGAAGTGCCCATTCGCTGGCACCACCACTGTTCAGCTGCACTTAATGCTCTTTATAAGCACAGCGTAACCCACCGTTAGAGGACAGGCATGGCAAACCTCCACCCGTACACCTGTTGCTTCCAAGCAGTGCCTCCCACAGGAGGTGAGACCCAGGACTCCCTCCCTTCCCTCACCTCCTCCTCCCTGGACAGGGCATCCTGTGCCAAACCTTCTCCCACCACATCACCCACCGCCCTCCAAAGCTCCATCCAGTCCCATCCTGAGGATAACGAGGAGGGCTCTCTCTCCTGCAGCTATTCTGCTTCCTGGTGAAACCCCAGGAGAGACAGCAGGCAGACAGATAAGGGGGCACAGTGAATGTTAGATTTAATTCAGTTATGACCCTACAGTCATAGAGGGATCCATGCTTCCTTCTGCAGATGTGACCTGTGGGAGCATCAGCACCTGCATGAAGCGAAAGAGAGACTGAAGCAGGGACTGTCTGTCTGTTTAACTCCCTCTGTAGCTGAGGTTCTTCCTGCAGTCCTTCCTCATACTAGAATTTCCCAGGGTAAAACAGTGGAAATGGAGGAACAGTGGAAATTTTGAGGAAGCAGCATGTTTGTAGGGACCCGAGGGCTGGGGCAGCTGCAATGGCCATGTCTCTGTCAAACCCCCAAGGCTAATGAATGGAGGAAACGGAGTATCTCCAGTCTGCCTAGTGGATCTGCACTTGCACAGTGGGTAAGTTTTGGCTGTTGTTGACTTTTGCTTTGGTTTTGCCCCTGGAGCACCACACAGCAAAGACCAATATCTCTGGGGTGATCTTTCCTGCAGCAAACTCTGTAGGTGGCCACTAGGAAGGTGGAGGCCCCGACACCATTTGCATAGAACAGTATGATTTTTGTCAAGTCATTGCTGTTTGGTTATGTAATTAATGCACAGCTCAGCTGTGAAAGGGAGTGGTAACTTTTTGCACAGGCCTGCCTGCCCTCAGCAAACAGCAGCTGTACACAAAATGTGTCTGCTCAGAAAACCAAGCTGGTTTCCTCATCCTGTCTCAATTGTGAAGAGTACAGAGCACATCTGGAGAGGGGTGAGGGACAGGAGCACCACCCTCTCATGCCTCTCCACAGCATCGAGTGTGCCTCACAGTTATCAGAAAACTGCACACTGCCACAGTACAGATAAGTAGTAACAAACCAATACTAGCAAGCAAGACACTGTACGTAACATTTCTCCCTTTAGGAAAGGTGTCAATGCTAAATCTGCTTTTAAAATGCTTGGAAGTTCTTGCTGCGTTACCACACTTAAAAGCCTAAAGCGTACAAAGTACACAGCTGTCCTTCCCCTTCTTTCCACCAGACAGCTTCTCCTTGGAAGCTTTAGGAGTGAAGTTTTGCACGCCCTGACAAAAGCTGCTCAGGTGTGGTTCTTTGTGAGAGGCAAAAGAAGTGTGAGAAACACTTATTCACTGGTAAAATATTGAAAAGGACAAAGTCTTTGAAGCAAAGAGAATAATATTTTTATTTTACAATTCATCGCTGAATCAGATGTCATTCTAAAGAAGGCTTCCCGTCTTACAAAAGCAGTGGGTATATATACTAATTTTAGACAAAGAACCATGTAAGTCCTCAAAGAATTTTTATTTGTTTAGGTTATCCAGTCATGTCTGGAGACTCCCTTCAGGTTATCTCTTGACCTAAGACAACTACGTTTTACAAGACAATTAAGCACATCAATAAATTCTTGCAACTCTAATGAGGGGATTAAGGCACGGACTTCAATCTGATGGATCGAAGATCCTTCATTGAGTTAGCTGTTTCTTTATATACCCTTTTGGGTTACATAACAGGCTGTCCATGAGGCTACCTACAGTGTATTATTGGCTAAAGGTAGCTGTCCATGAGGCTATTACTAATGTATTGTTGGCTAAACAACTGTGCCTGCTAAAAAGAGAGGTTACACTAAAATTATGTTGATATTTTTCTTCTTTTGTTTTTCTCTCAGTTGGTACTTGTTCCCACCAAACTAGCTCTTGTTTTTCTCTCTTGTTTATCAGAAGGCTGTCTCTTCTTCCCACCGAACTGGCTCTTGTTTATTTCTCAGCTCTTTGTTTCAAGGTCTTGTCAGAGTTGCTTGATATCAACAAGGCCTACAGCATTGAGTCCTTCTTCCCTGTAAAATGTCTCCGCACTCTAAGAGAGTGTTTATTCTTTCAGGTTATTTATCCATGCCTGGAGACTGCCCACATATTATCTCTTGACACAAGACAGATTTATATCACAAGAGAATTAAACACACAAATCAGCTGCAGCAAAACGCATCAAGTGCTGGGTCCTGCACTTGGGCACAACAACCCTGTGCAGCTACAGACAAGGAGAAGTCTGGCTGGAAACTGCCTGGAGGAGAAGGACCTGGGGGTGTTGGTTGACAGCGAGTGAACATGAGCCAGCAGTGGCCCAGGTGGCCAAGAAGGCCAAGGGCATCTTGGCTTGGATCAGAAACGGTGTGGCCAGCAGGTCCAGGGAGGTTCTTCTTCCTCTGTAGTCAGCACTGGTGAGACTGCTCCTCGAATCCTGTGTTCAGTTCTGGGTCCCTCACTTCAAGAAGGATGTTGAGGCTCTGGAGCGAGTCCAGAGAAGAGCAACGAAGCTGGTGAGGGGGCTGGAGAACAGGCCTTATGAGGAACGGCTGAAAGAGTTGGGGTTGTTTAGCCTGGAGAAGAGGAGGCTGAGGGGAGACCTCATTGCTCTCTACAACTACCTGAAAGGAGGTTGTAGAGAGGAGGGAGCTGGGCTCTTCTCTCAAGTGACAGGGGGCAGGACAAGAGGGAATGGCCTCAAGCTCTGCCAGGGGAGATTTAGGCTGGACATTAGGAGGAAATTTTTCACAGAAAGGGTCATTGGGCAGTGGCAGAGGCTGCCCAGGGAGGGGGTTGAGTCACCTTCCCTGGAGGGGTTTAAGGGACGGGTGGACGAGGTGCTGAGGGACATGGTTTACTGATTGATGGGAACGGTTGGACTCAAAGATCCGGTGGGTCTCTTCCAACCCGGTGATTCTATGATTCTATGAATTAACTCTTACAGAAGTGAAGCGGGGTTGGGGGGGAAGGCTCAGGTGCCTCAGTGGAGAGCTGACTCTCCTCCAGGCCCGGTAAAGCGGCGGGCACAGCAGCCTCAGGCGGTTAACCCCGGGTACCGGCCACCCCTGGGGCTCAGCCCGGGGCCCTTTAAACGCCGGCCCGCGCTCGTTGCTAGGAGACCGGGGGAGGCGCCGCTCTCGTTGCTAGGAGACCGGTGATGCGGGCGGCGCGGGGCGCATGGCGGCGACCGAGGGGGACCCCGCGATGGAACTGAGGTGGGGGCGGCCCGGGAGCGTGTCCTGTGTCCCCTTGCCCGGCCTCTCTCCCCGGGCCGAGAGCAGAAACTGTACAAGAAGCCGTTACTGTCTCGTAATGCGGGGTAGTTATGACTTAAGCTAACGTAGGGTTGAGTTTCATCGAAGCAGTTGTGGGTTTTGGAAGTTAGACAGAACAGCGTTTCGAGCAGTGTTTCCAGACACTGTTCGTTGTTTGGAGCACATAGTTTAGAGGTCGTTCACAGTTTAGTAGTGGACAGGTACAATTAGGTATGATGGTCTCAAAGGTCTTGTCCAACCAAACGCTCCAATGGTTCTATCTAGCAGGCACTGAGCCTTTAGTGGGTTTGGATGGAACTTGGGTTCTCTGCCCTTAGTGCAGGAAGGCTCTGAAATGAGGGGTGACAAACACCTTTTAGGCTGTAGCTTGATGGCTTGGTAAGAAGTGTGGAGTGAGTGGTTGTCATCTTCTCTGTAGTGATTCTGGCAGCACTCGATCTGATGAACTCCAAGGGCATGATTTTCTTCAGCAGCTGGCCTCACAAACCCATGCAGTTCAGTTCTGCTCAGGGCCACATTGCTCTTCTGTTTGACCCAGACTATTTCGATGTTTAGAATTTCTCTGGCTGTTCTGTACATCCTAAACCCCACTGTCACCATCTCCTTCCTTCTTAATTTTCCTGATATTTTAAGTCCTCACTCCTGCCTTTCTCTATCTGCATCTTAACATGCACATCAAAGACTTTCAGATTCCATTTCCCACAAACATAAACCACACTTCATACAGAAAAACACTTCTCTTCCAGAGCTCTTGGCAATCCAACAACTTGATTTTTGATTCTGAATGAATGGGAGCTGTAGATAAATTAAATCTTCCCTGCTCCACTTTTGTTGAGACTTTCAGAGCGATCTGGAATATTTAGACATTTTTTCTGTAGAATGGGGCAGATGTTTAAACTTCCTTGTCCATTGTAAGTATTTCAGCTGTTTCATCGATGCTTATGGGACATAGATCCCTAAATATATATATATATATATGTTTTCATGTGATCTGTTTCGTATGAACTAGCATTTTTTCCTGGCAAAAGGCTCTGAAGGAAATTTCCAAGCACCTCTAATTACTTTGCTTCATCTACATTTCACCAGCTATTGGAGTTTGACTGAGATACTTCTGACATGATATTTATACAGAACTGTAGGCAGACACAGCATGGAAAACATGGATGAGCCACGGCTGTGTGTGCTGCACCAGTCATACCTGACACCAGATAACAGCCTGATTCTTTGTCTCCCTGTGTCCTCACTGATTGGATAAGGATGATAAATTGCACTGTTGTCCCATTAATTCATCCCTGCATATGTATTTTTTAGACTTCATTTTACCTCTGCATGCAGAAGTTAGAAAACACTTCATTTCCACCAATTCAGATCTAGTGTTGGAGAAAAGCGTAGGGCTGGTCTTGTGAGCGTGTTCATAAAGACACAGTGTACATCTAGTTCTTGTGTGAAAGGTCTGGAAGCACATTCATCAGCTGAAATGTCTCCTCTTTGTTGCCATGGTGTTTGCCATGTCAGTTCATCCGCACGAGCATGTGATCAGCGTGCTCCCACTCCCCTCTGGCTGCACTTACTCCTCTGGTGTGTAGCAAAAGAGACCAAGAGCAGAAACTACTCAGAAAAGATAACAGAAAGCTACTGCAGGACATAAGTGTCTTAAGACTAGTAATTTGAAAAAAGTTCCTGTCTATGAGAGTGTTGAGGTTGTAGCACAACATCCTAGTGAGAGCGCAGAGGATCAGTGGCTGAGCTGATCTTACATTCACGAAAGGAAAGTAAAAACACTGCTTGTAATTGCAGAGGACAAAGATCGCTTCCAGTCAAATGCTTTCATTTGGAAACAGATAGGAGATGGGAAGTTTCTGAACAGAAATTGGAAGAGAAGGTGCTAACGGCAGTGTAGTACGTGAAGGATACCTGTTACACTGCTGACAATTTTCTAGCATGGTACTCGCAGGCGAAGCTCTGGCTCAGACACCTTCCCTTAGCAGTAAACACAAATCCCTTTGGTAAGAGGACCATGATATTTATACACACGCTTTCTGAAAGCTAAAAACATCTGCAGGCAGTAATTAATTTGTTGATATATTTCGAGTTCATAAGCTGACTCCTCCTCAGTAATTTATTTCAGTCCTTGTGTAACACATCCTGTTTACGTTCCAAAGTTTTACCATGTTAAAGTACTGACATCTTTAAAGCAGAACAGTCCTCCTGGTTGTGTTCGTATAAACACAAGCCCTGCCTTGGTGTTTTTTGTTGTATGAGGATGAGATGAACTATAAAAGTGTAAAAAGGTTAAGGTTAAGCAAGCACAACTGGGTCCCAAGTACGGATTGTACCTGTGTTATTCTTTCAGAATATAGGTGTATATGTAGGTATATTCTGTTGCTATGATATATGAGTACACAGAGCCTGTGAGCTGCCTACATTTTTTCTTAGTGAAAACTGGAAGAAATGTAATTATCTCTCCACATTCTTACCATTGTCCTTTGTGCTCCATCGGGGTAAGAATGACCCTAGATTTTTGGAAACACTGATCTAATGATTCATAATACTAGATTTTGATGTTGTTGTGGGTTTGCAGCATTGGTATGAGGATGAGTCTAACAACCCCCAGGCATCAGTTCAGTGTAACTTAGGTTACAGCACTCCCTTTATCAGAGTATTTTGAGATGTGTGTCTCTGGTTAATGTTTTAACATTCAGTTGCTCTTTCTTAAGCTGGGTTCAGGGATTCTCAAACAAGAACATTGGCTTTATCAACAAGCAAACTGTCTGCTACCCTTGTGGCAATTACATCCTCTTCCTGGACATTGAAACGAAGAAGACGACAGCGCTGCAGGGCCCAGCGGGCCAAGTGGGAGCCCTCGCAGCAAATTGGAACAGTCAAGTGCTGGCCTTTTCAGACCGCAGGCTGAATCCCTTCATATATATCTACACTTTTCCAGGGCTGAGCAAACTGACAGAATTAAAAGGTAATGATGTCGTAATCCTCCCTGTCACCATTTCATTAAAACAATGTTTGAATCATCCAGTATCTGAAGGGGTTTTTTTATAAGACTTGATAAACAGGGTGACAGGAACCTCTCTTATGACAAAATATGTGGGAAGTGGTGGAAGGAATTTTCCACCGCGCTGCTTTGAGTTAGGCTCACACTAGGGAGGAATATGACACTACAAAATGGAACTGTTACGAAGGAAAACCAAATGGAATTAAATGGATTTTGGTTTAGGAACCTATGGTCAGAATAACCAAAGAAGTCATGCTGCAGTAGGCTGTCAAGCAGGCAGCTAAAAGCCACGTTGAGAAATCTGAGATGTGACAAAAATGGGGGTTTTTGCAGTTAAACTTTGGAGTCTGGGACTTAATGTACATTTTTGCCTGCTCTGTAACATTTATCTCCTTAGTTATGCTGATTACTCTTTCCATGTTTTGGTTTCCTTGCTGTTTAAATAAGGATCATACGCTTATTTCATGTGAATGAAATAAATGCAGAGGATTTCAGGGTGCTTGGGGAAAAATACTTCACAAATTCAAGGTATTACTGAAAAAAAAAAGAAAAAATCCCAAGCATTAAATACATAGAGAACATATTTATGGTTGAATCAAAACAATGATTTAGAGTAAAGCAAAGGAATCAGGGGCTTGAACAATGTATTTGAAGAGTTAAAGTGGGTGTAAAGGAACTGAGAAGACTACTCTGTGATAGTATCCAGTAAAACCTAGGGCAATCAAAGACTGCGTTCTTTATGTTTGCATTTCAGGCAATGCTCAGCTGGACTACACCTTACTTGCCTTTAGTTTCACCGGCCCATATCTTGCCAGTTACTCTTCAATCCCAGAATTCGCTCTTTCAATATGGTAAGAGTGAAACAAAGTTCTCTAGTACCATTTACATTTAATTAAATTTTTGTGTATGTGCTGCTTGAGCATGAATTAAGTTAAGGAATGTGGAAGACACACTGGTTGCCTTCATCTCCTTTTTGTTTTTCTGACTGATCATTGTCTGCAAACTTTATGTACCAAATTCACTGTTTGTTTTTTTTTTTGTATTAGCAGCCAGTGGTCACAATTACTTACTTTGCTACAGTTATCATCTACTTTCTTCAAAATTTTATGGTTTGAAGCACTTCCAAAGTCCTCAGCATCAGTTAATTATCTGTTCAACCTTGAAAGTTGAGTACCGTACTCTTTGTGAAAGCAGGTTGCCTGCTGAAATGAGGAAAAGCATTCTAAAGCCGATTTCTACTTTTTTGTCTCCCTGGACCATTCAATGGTCCTCTTAATTACTTGTGCTTGATCTTAGTTCTGACTTATAGTTGCGCTCAGCGATTACACTGCCGTGGGCCACCAGGTTAGATCATAATTTTCAGCTCATTGTCATGAAAAGAAGTATTATATAATACAATGCAGATAGGGAAAGTTAGAATATTTGATTTTTTAAACTGTTCTGTAAAAATATAATCCTGCTTTTGCCTCCATTGCCAGCAAGTTCCATTGACTGTAGAGTCTGAGCACTTCTTCAAAACAAATGGGAGGGCAGAGTAGGAGGATGGCAAGCAAGGACATGTTAGGAATATTCTGTATGTTCCCAATTTAATGGTGACCTTTTCTTGTGCAGTGATTAGTGAAGAGGCAGAAACTTCTCTAAATTCAGAAGTTTAGTAACAATAGTAGATACTATTACAGGTGCCTCTTCTTTATCCCTTATAAAGTAGGATAATGTTTGCTGTGACCTCTGATCATACACAGTTCGGAAAGGATATCTGCGTGTATGTTACAGTAGAAATGAACAAGACAGCCTCACAGACCTGAAGAGCTTATATACTGATCTCTTAGAGCAGATATAATACGCAGCATCTAATGTGTTAATCATGTGCACTTAAAAATCCACCATCTTGAAAGGCTTCTTCGGGTTATTATTAAAAATGGAAATATTTAGAAACGTTTAAATGCTTTAAAGTAGTGGCAATTTCCAAGGCCCGGCAATTTAAACCTATTTGAATCAGTATGAATATGACTATTAGAAGCTATTTGTCATAAAAGAACCATCCTGGATTCCAGACAGAAAGAATTTAGTAAAAAAAATATAATTACCTTGCAGTGTTACACTTATCATTTATTATAACTTAAACAGAGGATTGTGAATTTACTGTGAGTTCAGGTCCTTCAGTTTTGCAATTAGATTATGTTGTTCATTCATCGGGTAATTGTGTGTGTACAGATGAAAGAAAGCTCCGTACTGAGCATTCTTAATGTGTGATTGCAACATGATGATTGCACAGTTGCTGCATTTTAAGCAGATAGTTTGGAGTCAGATGTGTAAGGTATGTTCTGAAAGTTATGTCAGTCTCAGAATATAGAAAGCTTATGGATAACTAAAAGCTGCCTTTTATCTGAGGTATTTTATCCCTAGATCTTTATTCTCTACTGTTCAAAGGAGAGGCTTCATGCTGGATTTTTTTTTCCAGATACCTGTAAAATATAGTTTCAGATCTTAATAAATTATCTACTGTAAAAGAGTGTTGGCACTGCCTGTTAGGTATGAGATGAGAACACACTGACAGGTCTTTAGAGAGAACGCTACGCTGATATCTTTTAAAGTCAGAGTTGCAGCTTATAGCTTCCTATTTTAATGACAGTTGCTGTGTGTATGTGAATACTTCTCATTTCTTGCATGTGCTATCAATATTAACCATCGTCTGGCATCCTGACGTGTTTCCGCAAGTGAATATATTGCAGGACAGAACCATGGGATTATACTAAATCCATTTACAGCAGTGTATGCATTTTAGGCTTTTTTACTCTCAGCAGTAATGCCAGATACTAAAGCTGTAGATGTTATTTAACAGTCAGATATATTGTCCAAGAAATTAAGAAACGGTTTTAACCATTTTCATCAAATGTTGTTAATCAGTTCTTGGATAGCACCTAAAAATGCACATGCAGTCAAAAATTAATCTGAATAATGGAGAAATATGCAAATTAAGTGGTGAAAACATAAAATAGGTTACACTGGACAAAAGAAAAGCCAGTTGAAAGCAGATTCCCAGGCTTATGTCAGCTATACATAATGGCCCCACACAAATCCTGCCCTGCTTTGTGCTCAAGGTTGATAATGCAGCCATAGCTTCTATGTCTGCATTCACAACACAATTACTGTATTACCTAAGTAATTCATCCGTAAATAATTATGGGCTGACTATGGTTTATTTTTTAACTATAATACATTCCAACTGCAAGCCTGCAGGAATTATAATCACTATTTTATGAGTCGGAAGAGCAAGGCTGAAGTGTTAATTGTTTGGGACCATTCAAGTTGTTGCTGACGGAACTGATGAAAAAAATTCCATGTCTCTTGACTCTGCTGATCTTTTCACAAAAAGAAGTGTGTGATAATGTTTCTGAAATGTCAGTTTTCAAAACTATTTTACTAGGCAGTATTTTTGTAGCAGTACTAATTTTACATGTGCCTAATTAACTGCCTCCTTTTCATTCTCAAGAGAACCTAACTTGTTTGATAGCAGAATTTTTTTGTCAGTGTCAAAGTATTTGTTTTCCAATCTTGATCATGAGTATTAGTCACAATCACATCCAGATGTTTGACTTGAATGTTTTGACTCTTTTTAGTGGATCTGATTTTCTTTTACTCTCCTTAATGAAGGAACTGGCAAGAAAATATCCTCCTGTGTAGAGAGTCTCAGCCAGGGGTAGCTGCGACCTCTCTAAGTTTTAACCCTATGAATTGGCAGCAAGTGTGTCTCATTAATGAAAGCTCCGTTACTGTCTGGCATATTGAAAGGAATAATGATGAGCATCACCTTAAGCAAATGTAAGTGAAAAGCCCTTCAGGTTAACGATAAATCTAGAAGTATAGTTTAATAACTAAGATTAGCAACCTACATCTGTTTGCAAAGAATTTAATCCAATGTAGTTTACCTGGCAATTGCAATCAGTAATTGCTAAATCACAACCAGTGTGAATCTGTCTAGTCAATCAAGTGAATTTAATTTATGTTTTCATTTCTTAGCACTCACATGTCCAGATTATGCACATCATGAAGCTAATACTAATCAGCTGCTTGGGCAGCCTCTATCAAAAGCTGCATGACTGAATTAAGGTAGTGCCTGAACTGCTTTCCTGTGAGCGGCTGTGTTGAGCATTGCTTTTGCAGTTATGAAACCTCTAAATTGGGATCAGGTTGCTTCCTAGTAAACATGGTTAAACAGTATGCTGTAATCACAAACTGTACCAAAACCAGTATCAGTCTTTTGTGTGATTTCCAGATTGTATGGCCAATTTACAGGTCCAGAGGGGACAGCTCTGCTCATTCCCTTCACAGAGCACAGCAAACTTAGAATTTATTTATGTTAAGCTGTTTTTTGAGGCTGATGTAAAAGTAGTATAAACCATTCCAGTTGGAGTCCTTGAAGTCTAACACCTATGCTGTTTCTGTGGCAGCTGCTCTACAATTCCAAAGTGTGTTTAATCTCATTAACTATGAATATTGCAAGGATATTGCCACCAACACAGTTATACTAGTAAAGTATAGACAAGGCCTTCATTTGAGATCTGAAAGGAATACTGAAGGGGTTTTTGCCTTTTGCTCTTATGGAGTGAACACGTGAAAATATATTTATACTCCTTTTTCCTCACTTTTCATTCCATTCAGTAGAGAATAAACCTCCACTGAGAACAGTTTATTTTACATGATTTTTTTTCCAAGTCATAAACCAACACAGCTTGCAAACTATAGAATCCTGAACTCCTGCATTGTAACATCCACTCATACACTGATTACCAGTAGAATCCAACAGGCAATATACTAATTTTTCATCACTGTTAAACTTTCTACAAATAAAGCATGAATCCTCACACCATATACAAGTTATGTGTGTGACTATCCTGGTTAATAAGAAAACAGCTCTATAGAACAGCTGTTTATACAAGGCAATGAGAAAAGACACTGCACTAGAACATGGCAATCTGTTTCTGCCAGTTAGGAACATTCCTCTTTAGTAGCAGAATTTCTATTACTTTTCAGTGAAACAATACCTGCCATGTAGAATGATTGTCTACAACAATCTTCTCTTACTCTTACAGAAGTAAAGCCTGAGTTGGTGTCTTAAAGTTTTGAAAACATGCTGCTCAGTTTTCTATCAGCATTTACTCTATTCATAATATTTCTTCTCCTCAGTCAGTGTCTCTTGTTTTTTCACAGCCTTGTGGAACTCCCTGATGGACAGGAGTCCGTGAGTCCTTCTAAGGATTTGTTTTTCCCAGTTTCTCATACTGAAGATGGGTACTATGGCCCTGATTTGCCAGTTTCAGCCATCGCTGGACTGGTAGGAGATGAAGCGGAAACGTTCACGGTAGTTACTGATTTTTTTTCTTTTTCACTATGCCAAGTTATTATGCTTTTTATGCAAATACGTGTTAATAAATTAACAATTTTAATGTCTGTTAAACAGGTACAACCCAGTGAATGGATCTGTTTTCTCAATGATATTTTTGAGATCCATTTTGACAAGAGGCTTACAAGCCATGCTGCTACTGCACAGTGCAGTACAATGTAGAGATTTCTGACCCAGGGCTAGCATAGTAATATATCTGTGCAGTGGAGGTATGAATCTGTATCCCAGAAGCAGTAGAAGCATGTCAGCATTTCAGCATGCCCAAGCTAATACAACCTGCTGAAACCTTGAGAACCTGTTCCCGTGCTAAACAGATAGTAACCTTCAGGTATCCTTACTTCCCTATGGGATTTCCTTTTTAACTCTGAAAAAGTCTCGGGCTGTGGAAATGGTGAAGGTTTTGTTTGAGACAGCAACCCTTGCTTCTGGAATACATTTCCATGCCACTGTCAGATTTAGATCTGCCCATTTGTCTCGCTTGTGCGTGATCATTTACTTGTTAGCCTTCCTTGGGATGCCTCTTTTCATAGAATCATAGAATCACTAGGCTGGGAAAGACCTCTTGGATCATTGAGTCCAACCATTCTTATCTGTCACTAAACTATGTCCCTGAGCACCCTGTCTACCTGTCTTTTAAATACCTCCAGGGATGGTGACTCAACCCCCTCCCTGGGCAGCCTGTTCCAGTGCCCAGTGACCCTTTCTGTAAAAAATTATTTCCTGATATCCAGTCTGAACCTCCCCTGGTGGAGCTTGAGGCCATTCCCTCTCGTCCTGTCCCCTGTCATTTGGGAGAGGAGCCCAGCTCCCTCCTCTCCACAACCTCCTTTCAGGTAGTTGTAGAGAGCAGTGAGGTCTCCCCTCAGCCTCCTCTTCTCCAGGCTAAACAACCCCAGCTCTCTGTTTAGTACCAGGAGGTACTGAATTAATTTCTGGTAAGTTTTCACCTTACTCCAGACTACGATAGCTATGATAGCTAAACATTTTTTTTGCAGGACTTGCATTTATTGTGCCTTACAGCACTAATTCTCCTCTCCATGCATGCCTGTGCACATACATTGTCTCTAACCTAGCAGAAAAACTGAGCCACTACTGGATCTTGTAACTGTCGCACACGAATGTCTTGCCAGGTGAAGCAGCCACTTCCAGCACCCCAGCATGGGCTTTTGGCAAAGCAATTCCTGTGCAAGTTGATCACAACATACTTGGTAGAGAAAATAATTTGAAATATTGTTTTATCATGATCCTGATGTTGAAATGTGTCTAATGCAGCACTTTGAGAGAGATCGAAATGACTGAATTTGCTGTCTTCCTCAGATATCAAGATATCCTCAGAGTACAGCTGCCGTAAAGAACCAGGCTGTCCAAAACTGCTCTAACTATCATTCTTCACTGTCTTTATAAACTGACAGGCTGCTGTAGCAGATGTATCAGTGGTTGCTATCACTGATGATTTGTCTACCATTACAAATGTTCATGTGCAGTTATCTGACTCTGGCCTAAAATCTGTGCCTTATTATACCTTGGAGTTATTTTCCTCTCTACTATCATCAATGCTTTTTTAATTAGTAGGAGATAAGCTGCTTCTCCTGTGGTGGTTAATGAGATGTGTTTAGTTGAATGCAGTGGGAATATTATCATGGTCTGATGAAGCTCTCCCTATCTGCAGAATTCAACACAAGGATTTCTGTTCTTTATCACTAGATCTGAATCAGCTGAGATCAATGTTTTCCCCATTGATGTAAGCATCCAAAGTGGAGGACCAATTATTTAGATTGTCATTTAAGGGATTTGTCCTCAACCTGTAGTAACCACAACGGGGCAGCAGAGGGAAAGGAATGGAACTATCCTACAGCTCTCAATCTTATTCTTTCTTCCATTAGATTAATTTAGTTTTGTTACAATATTTCTTACATTTGGGACCTGAGGTTTCTGAATATGCTTTGCCATGACACAACCACTTGAGTCCTCTTGGCATCCAGTACCAATTTTATTTAATTGTCCTTTTATAAAACTTTTCATTACAAGGATCCATCATGGATTTTTTTTCTCTGAAGAGTTGCTACTTAAAAGGGAGAGAAGCTCAAAGAAAGACAGCATTATCATCATCATCATTATTATAATTTTATACACCACCTTACTAATGCGCAGTTCAGGAAGCAACCTAGTTTAGAATTTACACAATCTCATCCTCAGTTTTCCATATTTTATTTAGTTTATGTGTTAAGACAGTCATGGCAGCAGGTACAAAGGAATATTATAGAACTCATCTTTACACAGAAAGCTCCTGATTCACAGGAGCTCAGTTGCAGCCTTCCCAAAGATTTGTGATGTTCAAGAGTCATAAAATCAGCAAAAATGCCTATATTAAATGTTTTTCTGGGTGATGTAAAGCCCCATTTGTTATAGATTTATTACTGTTAGTCCTATTTGATTTATAAAGTAAATATTAATATACTTTATTTCTGTAACATTTCCCCGCTGAGAAATTCAAAATGCTTTGTAAGCATAAATAGAGAGTAGGCTTCTTACCCAGAATCATGTAGCCAGCCCTTGGCATATTTTACTAGCAACATCTAGGCACTTATGAATCTCTGTCCTATGTTTTCATCCCAAGTCCACCTATATTTCCTTTTTATAGAACCTTTATTGAGACAGCAGGTGTTGTTTTATAGAATTATAGACTCTTCATTCTTTTTCATCCATCTTATTGTCTAGTGTTCCTCACCACTTCTGCTCACATGCTTTGGATCTTCTCTTAAATGTTCTTACAAGGTTTTCTTGTGTTTTCTTCCCCTTTTCCCCTCCCCAAACCCTGTTCCATCTATTTCTTTCTATCGTGGTATTTATATGACCCCTATTACTATTGTATTTGAGCAGATCACTGTCTTTAATAACATTTAATGGTGAATTTCTGTTCTTCCTGATTTGAGAATGATAGATTTATGAGATTTATTTCAGTGAAATGAAATTCAAGGCACATGCAAAGTCTGTGGCAAGGATATTTCTGGAACTAATTTGCAGATGACACAAAGGTTGACAGAGCTGTTTTACAGAGTAATTTGGATTATATGATAAGCTAAACTATTCAAACAAAGTGTGCTTTAGTACTGCCAAGTATGCAAGACCACATGTGCAAGTAATGTCTATGCAGTGGAAGACTATGTTGAAAAGTAATTTGAAAAACATTTGTCAGGGTGAGATAATAGTGGGTAACCATTTCAATTTGGGCTTCCAGTGCTATTCTGACATTAAAAAAAAAAAACAACAAACTTCTGGGGTCTCAGAGTGTTGAATTTTATCATAATTTTATCATTAAAATATTGGTTATGGTGGGTCAGCATTGTTGCAAGGGTAGGGAAAGTACCGGATGGATTCCAAGCTTGGGGACAAACCTGTAACAGACACAAGCGCTGGAGAATAAATTCAGATAAATTCAAATTTTAAAATATGTAATTTTAAAATGAAAATATAATTCATCATTCAGACAAGCTTCTAGAGAGAGAGGTGAGTTCTCCACCACTGTCTCCAGACAGACTTCTCTGGAGAATGTTCTCGTTTTTCAAATTACTCCCCTCAGTGAAGGACTAACTGAATAAATAGGACTGAAGTTATACAGGTGCTCAGGCTCTATGAGGGAGTGCTCTTTTTTTTTTTTTTTGCTGTAAAATGTACGTAACTGCTTGTACAGATATTTGTCAATCGTTAATTGAACTTGTTTATTTTTTTTGCTGAAGCCAAGAGATTCTGCTAAGCCGTCAGTGCATCCTACTGCCCACTGCTGGACTGCGACCTCAGAGATTTACTTGGGCTGTAAGGAAGGATATGTTATGGCAATTGATGCTGAGAGAGGCAGTGTTTCTGTTCTTCAACAAAAACCTCTCCCTGGTAAGAAATAGCTGTGTGGTGTCTTTTATTCAAGTAGGGAGGAAAAAGGATAGGTGAAAGCTTTTTTTGCTTTCTGCTGTTCTGCTATTGTATATCTTACAGAAATTGTAAAGACATATTTCTTTTATTAGTAGGATAAACATTCAGAACTTCTGGGTGGGTTTCTTTAGCACCCAACAATTTGCTTTCATTTTTTTTTGGAAAAAAAAAAAGAAAAACTTCTAAATACATCAAAATTGATAAAATGAACAATAGTTACAGCAGTCCTGATCTTATTAACCAGCCCTACTAGGTTAACAATAAACTATTAATATACCAGCTATATGTATTTTTACTGTTAGTTAAGCACCAGTAATGCATTTTATTTTGCATGAAATATTGGACTGTCCTCCTCTGATATGGTAGATGATGTTAGAACAGATGAGCTCATGATGAATCTTTAAAAAACGAAACCAAATTTGACGTAATATTGCTTAATAGAATTCCTTAAGGTCAGCAATTATAGGAACTATTTTGTATTCAAAACAAGTCTATAAAGATTATCAGGCATTAATGCATTACATATGAAGCACAGAAAGTGAACAGAAGACGTCTTTGACTTCATAGAATCATAGAATCACCAGGTTGGAAAAGACCCACCAGATCACTGAGTCCAACCATTCCCATCAATCACTAACCCATGTCCCTCAGCACCTCATCCACCCGTCCCTTAAACCCCTCCAAGGAAGGTGACTCAACCCCCTCCCTGGGCAGCCTCTGCCAGTGCCCAATGACCCTTTCCGTGAAAAATTATTATTTATATCACTAGAACTGGATAATATCCTTCTGTAGACCAGCATAGCAATGTTTAATAAACACTGAATCAGTGTTAATGGACAGGCTGATGATAATCTTGTTTTCTTCTTTTGCCATGTAATACATTATTTTTCTAAGCTGCTGTAAATATCCCTGACTTTCCCAAAGTTCTGTATCTCTATCCAGTTTTGATAGTCAGCACAGAAATGGAAGGCAGCTCTGAAAAAAAAATCAGCAAACCAGCACTATTCCTCTGTTTTTGAAACCATCAAACTCTTAAGTTTGCCATATCAAGAGCTGAAAATCACAAACAAATATAAAGCTGAGGCGTGACCAGAAATGGTTTGCCAGTTCGTTAGAAGGCAATAAGAATTTTTGCCATTTGGGATTTTCCTCCACTTGTGTATTCTTTGAGTCCTGTCCTAAATCTGTGTGAGAACACTGTCTATATTCATATTTTACTGAAGCTTCTGCTTAATTTAAGATGTACTGCAATCTGTATCTGCTCAGCAGAATGCTTACATGTGTGTCCAACTCGAAGCACGTGCCAAGCTCCTGTTATGGTTTTGCAAACAGAACCGTAAGCAGCCACAACATTTCACTTGGGCAATTTTCAGGCTGGCTAAACTTTCCTTTGTAAGTAAATCTAATTAAAAAATTATGAATGGAAATAACAAAACCAGAACTTAGCACTAGAAGATAGATAAATCTGCATCTGGATCACAGTCCATGTATGACTATCTCCCTTTTATAGCTGTAAGCTGAACCACGTAACGACTGTGCCAGCTCAGATGCATAAATGACAGAAATGGTGGATATTGGAGAAGAATGCACATTTTTGATTCAATATACTAAACTTCACCTTTTGTTCAGTAGACTGGGCTATAACTGACTTTTATTGCAATACTGACATATAAACAAGGTTGACGTTATATATTGTTTTCTTTTGTGCAGAATACGTGTGTAAAGTGTCAGACATCGTGTCATATGTTCGAGGAGCGCAGAAAAAGAAAGGTATTTCCATGTTCAAATCAAGCTAATTGATTTTTAGCCAGCATCAATGATGTCTGGGAGTAATAATATGTGAGTACAGCAGGAAGCCACTGGTTAGAAAAACTCAGCTCACACTGACCTCTGTAAGACACATCAATGGCAACCTTTTATATGTTTACAGGAGAAATGATTAATAGCTTTTGTGCTAGTAGACAGCCAAATGAATAGCCTCTGGAAAAACAGTGGCAGGGAAATAATTTCTGTTCATTCTAGTTTAAATTGGAATAAGTGATGCTAGAATGGGTTCTCCACTGCTTAGTTTTAGTAACTTTGTTTAGAACTGCAATCACTTGTGATTTAGTTGAGTTAGGATTTAGGGTTTGTTTCAAATGTTTTGTTTTGGGCTCCACAATACAAAAAAGGCATTCACGTAGTGGACAAAGTTCAGCACAGGGCCACAAAGATTATTGCAGAGTCTGCGTGTGTCATACAAAGATGGGCTGTGAGAACTCTCTTCAGCCCAGTGGAAAGGAAATGGGGGATTTTACTGTTGCTTCAGCTACTCATGAAAGGTTACAGACAGGATGGAACCTGACAGGCAAAGGGCACAGTTTGCATCAATGGAAATTCTGAGTAGAAATTAGGGAAAAAAAAGTACTTTCACAGTGAAGGTTGCCAGACATTGGGACAAGTTTTGATTTCTCAAATTAATTTCTAATTCATCAGACCACAGTAGTACCGTCACTTCAAATTATGTGTACCAGCCTTGTCCTTCATCATCACAGCACAAAGTCCAAAGAATATATAGCCCGTTGAGCCTTTTTACTCACAAGTAGTAAATCATCTCAGATTTGAAGTTGGGACACATGGTTGCAATGAATTAAACTTGATGTTTCTTGTTGCCTTTGTGCTTTCAGGTGGCAAACCAGAGGATCCACAACAATCAGTTTTATTTGCCATGGCATTTTGTAACGAGGGACTGTATGCAGCTGGAAATGTAAGGCATCCTTTATGCTTGTAACTTACTGTGTGAAAATCAAAAAGCATTCAAATGGAGTGTATTTGCAGAGCTCACTGCAAAGACAGAAGTCAGAAAAAAGTGGAGGTCCTCTCTGGTTTTGTCATATATCTTCTTTGTTAGAACTTGAGACAAGAAATCAGAAAGGAGCAGGGAGGGAAGAGATTCCATTTTTTAAGTCAAAGAAGGAACCAAAGAGGACAATACTATTTTTAACAAAAGGCAAAGAGAGTTCTAGAGGAACAGGAAAGAAGGATGGAGAAAAAATAGGAGAGGAGAAAAAAATGACCAAGAGAACCACCAAATTGTTTTGTGCTGAATCTCACTCAATATTTAATCCAAAATGATGATTACATTATACAGTGCTGCTTAAGAGAGGGACAAATCCCTATACTGTCACAAAAGAAACAATGTGGAATCTCAAGTATTTACTAATGAGAGAGTCTGTTATCAAACATGGACTGTTAGTAAGACTTGTATTAAAAAACACCTTGATTTTTCAAAAAATGCGTTATGCAGGATAAGAGTCATCTGGATTTAAACGTCATGAAGGCAGATGAGACCATTAGCCATGGGATACAGTTAAACACACTTGCTCCAGAGAATTTCAGAAGGTTTTGCCAGTTCAGTTTGCCAGAGTGGGTGGGATAATTGACCTTCAGGCTGGGATAATTGACCTTGACCTGATGTGGATTTGTACTTTTCTGCACAGGGGGGCGTTTTATTCTTTTATCACGTCAAAGATCTGCAGTATGAGACGAAAATCTGCGTTGATATCTTAAAACCCATATCCAGCCTCATATTCTCACCTGATTACACTGTGCTTCTGCTTGTCACTGACCAGGTATAGCATTTGAGATAATGGCATTATATAATGGCACGTTCCTTTTATTCTGTATGTGCATGCTGGCACTGCCAGTATGAAATGTCTGTAATGTAATCACACAAGTCAACAAATTATACCAGAGGTAAACTTAGCCCATCTTGTGTTTGCAATGAAATCTTGGGCCTTGGGTACATCAGACCTACTGTGGCTATGCAGGAGACTTGTTCTGTGCATCTATCTGAATTTGTCTGGCCACCCAGTCAAAGATCCTTCTTTGACCAGCCTGATGTCCAGAAATCTTACACAAGAGTCCCAAATCCTCAAATTATCCCTGGTTTTCCAGACCTTTAATAATTTAAATTGGCATTTAAATGTGGTTTGTTTGGGTTTTTTTGTGGGGGTAACTTTGGTCACACTTTGTCTCTGATTTCACTCTCCTTTTGTAAAATGCGTAGAGAAGTTCTAAAATCTATGTCTACATTAGTTATGAATTGTTTCTAAAAGGTTTTGAGGTCTTTAGATAAAAACATCTTTTGAAGCTTAAGATTTATTATTTGTGTTTTATGTTGCTTTAGAATATTGATTGGTTTCTGGAGCAATACGAAATAGGGTGGTTTTAAATTAAAGCAGTTATGAGAAACAAAACTTGGAAACGTGACTAGCTGGATCACTCTCAAATGAACCATCCTGATTTTCAGCTAGTGTAAATTTATATAATTTACTAAATTCAGTTGAATTCTACTGGGCACTTTTTACCTCAATTTAGAGTAGAGTATGAAACTTTAAAGAGTGAAGCTCAGGAAGATGAGTATTTTTTCTTGAAGTCTTTGACAGCTTTTAATGAGAAGTCTCATAGCCCAGGGATGGATTATCTCTCTCTGTTTGTCAGGGGACAATCTATGCTTACAAACCTGCCCACAGTGGAGAAGCTGTCAAACTCCTGGACACATGCAGTAGTTGTTTCCTGACAGCTGATTTTCTTACTCCAGGGGACAAGTACTGTGTGGTAAGAAATTATTTTCTTCCTTATATATAATTGTGGCTCTTTTCAGATGACCAAAACGTTGGTAAGACACAAAATCAAAAGCCTTGCAGAGATCGTGACTGTTCTGGTGTTTGTTACAGTTGTGGAAAACCTTCTCATTAAGGAATTAAATGGCATGAATTCAGGTATGGCCTATAGAAGGGTCAGAACTTGCCCTGGAATGCAGGGTGGATAATTCGCAGGCTGCTAAAATGTTGTATGGTTCTGCTGTTTATTTGCTGTCTCACTAGTGGTCAGGAACACAGCTGAGCAAAAGGTTGATTCAATTCAGAGAACAGATGTTGGAACAAGGAATCCCTACTGATCTTTTCAGCCTCCAGCACAAACTGGAATAGCCTGAGAGATGCCTTTGTCCCAGGTCCAGGGACAACGAGGCATTACTCATGGATCTGTTCATTCTGAAATATTCCTTGCTTTCCTCCTGTGTCTTGGATTCCTGCAACTCTGATTCATCTCAAGGCCATGAATTCTTCAAGTAGCCAGCCCTGAAATTCTGGGGTGTGAATCAATTAGTTTTGCTGATAATCTGTTTGTTTGTCAATAACATGGGAATGACAAATTTTACCTGAGTCTGAATGAGTGATGTGAGGGTTGATTGATCTCTAGCCACACTTCACTGTGGAATTATAAAATTTCCTGGTTATAAGAAGGCCTCAAAAACATGATACACATAATTTTTCATGTGAGAAAACCAGATGTCACCTTAAGCCCTTTCCTGTGCAAACAAAATTATAAGCAGGTTTTCTATTGCAGGCTGAATGGTGGGAGTGCTAATATTGATCAAGCTTACATGTTTTGCCCTAGATTGTCTCATTCTGCTTAAAAAACATTCCTGTATTTGCATCAATTCACAGAAATGATTACACATTTTCCGTAGGTAGGTGTACCTTGCAGCAACTGGACTTAAAAGGAATTCAAGATAATTTCAAGCAAAACTAGTAATCCTTGATCTGCTCTGCTCAGACACTATTTGAAGTTATATTCTATAAAAGATCACTAGTCATTTCCAGACTATTTGCTTATTCCACTCTCTTTTGACTATGTTTTTTTCTCTGTTCAATAGTCTGTAACAATTTCAGGTGAAGTACAAGTTTGGTTCCTGGAAGATGGAACTTGCCTCAGCAAGCTCAACCTTGATATTCAGGTACACGCAACCAGGAGCTCATTTAGTGACCGATTCTTGAAGTTTTCTTTAGTATTTTTTAATTCATAGCATAATATTCCACAGATTTGGATCAACCTGTGGTGAGGAAAGATTAGTATTGTCTTTGTACAACCCATGAAAGAGATTTAAAAATATTACGTTTACTTGAACTAATCATCTATTGAACTGGGCCATAAAGCAGAGGCAACATTTCAACCTCATGTCATAGAATCATTGAATGGTTTGGGTTGTTGTAGTGATGTGTCTTTAAGCACATATTTGTAAATAACAATCTAAATTTTTATGATATTTGATGAAATATTTATTTTTAATGAGTGTCAGAACTGAATGGAAAAGTTTTGAGTCTGTAAAAACTAAATGCCTTGAATGACCAGGCTCTTGAAACTGAGTTGATAAAAGTATTTAAAACTGTTAATGCTTTGTCCTGATTTAAGATGCATTCAAACCCTGAAATCTGACACAGTAAGAGACTAATCCCTTTCTGTAAGAGCTGTAACAATGCACTCACTGTTTCATTGAGGTGGGACTTATTTCACTTTAAATGTGGATATAATGATTTTTTTCTGAGGAGTGCAGAATTGGCTTTTGATATGTAGATACAGAGCATAGGGAAAAAAGCCAAGACATCTCTAAAATACTTTGTTAAAAACAAGTTTTTTAGCTGAACCATTTGAGGTTTCTTCTTCAAATTTTAGGGACTTCTAAATAGTAAAAGAAGTTGCATACTAACATACAGAATAGTTGTAAAAAAAGGTATGGAACTGTTAATCATATTTTGTTTCTCAACTAGGCAACAGCTATGGCTTGCTGTCCCTCCTCCAGCAGCGTTGCTGTTGGGACCATAAGAGGTCAAATCTATTTTCTTGATGTTACCAAAGCTGAAGCTCCACGGGTTGTTCACAGAATTTTTCTTTCCAAATTTCCAGTGTTGTCTTTGCAGTAAGTATGAAGCAGCAGGGGCAGTAATATTGTCAATCTGTTTCTTGAGTAACGCTGTTAGTTGAACAAAAAAACTGTTCAAGCTTTGATTCCAAAAATAACAAAGTAAAATATTTTAATGGTTTCAATTATTTTCCAACATATTCTGAATTGCTTGCAAGAGAGGTAGTGGCAGGATTTATATGAGAGAAATATAACAAACCTGTATTTTAAGAAGGTTTAACTGAGCACTGAAAATACTCATATATAAGATCCTTTCTGGCAGATCACTGTGTGCAATAATTATGCACAATTCCATGTATCCAACTTTAGAGGGCCATTTCTCACTAGAAGTAAATTTAAGTTTTTGTGAAATTAAGTTTAAGCCTTTTGGTCATCCCTTTTTATACGGTGGATTTTTATTACCATTGTTAATTATTCATTTGCTCACTGTTCTGGAATTTACCAGTCCTCCTGTAATAAGCTCTAGTGATCTAAAAGGCTTTTTTTGTTTGGTTGGTTGCTTTTTTCCATTATTGAAAAATCTGAGAGTATTTTACTTCTACTTTTTAAAAAATAAAATAGATATTGAACAGTTAAACTTTAATATTAGTCTGCCTGTTATTTGGAGACTCAGATGTGACCACTTTCCACAGCTACCTAAGATAAAGCATTAAAAATAGATACGGAAAGCAACTCATTCAAGGTCAAATCAATATAAACAGAGCCATGTCTATTAAAAATAATATCAAAATCTGTATAGCCATTTTATTTTTAAAAACATAAACTTCATTAAAGATTTGATGAGGTTGTTAACAGACTGCTATGGAGCATCGTTAGCTTTAGATTGACCACCCACACAATTAGAAATTGCACTCATAACTGCACTTTATATCAGACCCTAATCCTGTAAACCTAGAAGCTGAAATTTCAGTTGCGTTTATGCCCTCAGTGAAGTCAGCAGAGTTATTGGAGTGGAATTATTTGACTCTTTTTATTGAGCTGTTTTCTATTTGGATTTTTTTTTCACCTAGTTATGACCAGAGTGGCCGGTTCCTCATCACTAGGGCTGCACAAGGACATATCTTTATTCTAGATGCCCGGCCTTCAAAATTATTCCAAGTTCTTGGATATGTAGGTAATAAATGTTACAGCATTAACTACACTGTGTTTTCACTATTTACTGTATTTTAGGTGTACTTGCTTTTTTTTTTTTATTTAGTTTTAGTTAGCAAAGGAGCAGGTAAGTCAGAGGGAAGAGAATGGATTAGCTGACCAGCTGATCACAACTCCAGCACAAAAGGAATAGTAGTGGCAAAGAACTTAAGATTTTTGTGGCTCATCTTGAGAGAATTTAGAGTAAAAATCCATAGGTCATGATAGCTGGGTGCAATTGCCTGCCCCGGACATCTTTAACGTGAGGACTGCTGGAACTGTCAGCTTTGCTGCTGGATGCTAAAGAATAAAAATGATGGAATTTTAAGTCACAGAATAATTCTTCAGAAATTTGTGTATTTGTTTTTGCAGCCTCTCAATTCCACTAACGTTATACTTACAGATCGCATCTATAAGTATAGAACTTCATCATAACTTTAAGTGGTGGTTATCAGCAGAGAACCTCAAAATTGCTACAGTTCAAGCTGGATGTAAAGTCATATTTGAATGTTTAATGTCATAGTAACACTTAGCACTCTCAGTGCTGGATGCCTCTAGCTGAAGTTGTGTGCGTGCCGCACTTTCCAAAACCAGCTTGTGGCTTGTCTGATATTTTAATGCAAGTTCCAAACTGTGTGGTTGAGCTGAGATGTGTCCTGAACATGGGTCTCTTTGTTTGATGTGATAACTCAGCAAAAACGTTACCGTGATTCAGTAACAATTTGCATTGATGTTCCCTACCTGCTTCAGCCTTAGCAGATGAAGTGCTGGATCTCTCTGTAGTTTCTGACTTCAACAAGGACTTAGTTGAAGTGGCGGCACTTCTTAATGTGGGAGCGGGCCAGAGAGCAAGACTGGAAGTTTTTTATCTACCTTCAGAACTCACAACAGGTAAGAATATATATTCTGTGATATTTTTCTAAGGGAAGATCATATTATTGCCATCCATTAACACAAATCTTAATCTCTTTCTTCATCTCCTCTGTACATTCTCCTGGGACATCATTTCTCATACAGCATTCGGTAGGCTTTATAGTCAGCTCAATCATTGCAAAATGTGATATTTTAAGGGAAGGCCAAGGAAGGAAGAAGTAATTCATTTGCAGATTCACAAAGCCATCGCTTAACAACTACTTCTACTGGTGGTGGTTGTTATTGCTGTTATTATTACTATTGAGTGGGCAATGCCCAAAGCCAGTCACAGAGACCTTGTTCTAGGCATCACCCTTTTGCAGACTAGCATATCAGGTGTCCAAAGGGGAATCAATCCCACCAGCCTCTTCAAAGAATTATTATAGGTATGTAATAGCTCAGAAGGAAAATATTAAAGGTTGATCTATCTAAAAAAATAGTGATTCCCTGTCTTTGTTATAGCTTTTCTGTGTAAAAGCACCAAGGAAAAAGTCTACTGTGTTTAAAAAATATTACCTTGTGTCCCAATAGGAAATGTTAAAGAAACTTTCTATGAGAAAAGTGTCACTATGAGGAAAAGGGCGGGGGTTAACGACGCCTAAGAAAGGCAAACTTCCATTCACCTTCTGGAAAACTGATATTCTTGGAATGATCAGTTCGGGGCACTTTCTGGAAACAGGTGGAAAACTAATTCAGTTGTCATGAGAGGTCTTAAATGCATAAATTTAACTAAGGCACAGCAGAGCAGGGTAAATCAGGGTATGCAAACAATTACATCACTGTGGTTAAACTGTTTCTAGGACTTCTTTATAGCTATCTCTCTGCTTCACTGCAGTGTGCTAGATTGGCACGACCCCCAGAGTAAGTGTCAAACCTAGGTGTCTTAATTCCTAGTCTCCTTGAAAACTCACATAATGCTCACTCCTTGCTGAGACTGATTTTCTTAATTACTTGATGGGTGAAGCACCTGCATTAGTGGTAATGATGCCTTTTCCTCCCTGTTTCTTTTTTCACGCTTCTAGATAATGATGAGTATGTTAATGACCAAGGAATGTTTGATGCTAGTGCCATTAAACAGGAGCGTTATGATCTGGATTGCCCTTTGAGCTCAGCAGTCAGATTGAAGGATAATATTGTGTATGGTTACTGTACCTCTGGACTTTTCATCTGTAAATATCATCTCACTGAAAAGGTAATTTTCTGAAGCTGCTTTATTTTGGGTGATGGTTAAATACCATCAAACAAAGGCTGTAGCTGAAGTTAATATAGCAGGATATTATCATAAAAAGTCATCTCTGCACTCAAAATATCTACTCCATCCATAAACATCAACTTTTAGTATCCTACCACCTGCTCAGAAATCTGGCAAAAGCAATCTTCTTGTTTGATTACAGAGAAAGCCAAATGTTGCTTCTTAAAACTTGTACAGCTTGCAGGCACTTCATGTGTAGCTTCTGTGTTGGAGCTGTGCTTTTGTGCAGTCTGCTGAGTAACTGGAGTATCCAGCTCTTAAAAGCACTGAGCCCATGTGAGCCCATGACTCTAAGACACAACTGCAAACCCAGCTCAGCCCTGCCTGAAATTAAGTAGTGGTCACTGTCATTGCCTGCTGATGAACTGGACCTCTCTGTAGCTCATAGGTCTCCCCCAGTTTGAGTCAGGTCAAGGAAGAAGGTGAATTCCAAAGGTGGGCATTCCTCCTTGACAACTCTGGGCCCAGGCACATAAAAACACACAGACCCTTTTGAAGAGGTGAGAAGCAAATCATCGTAGCAATGTTACTGCTTCCTGAGCTCAGAAATCCAAGTGTTTGGATTGTAAATCACCACATGTGATAACCCACAAAACTGCCATCAGCCTTCTCAAAATGGCATAGACATCTCCATAATCTGAACTGCTGCTAACATTTTCTTTGTTCGGCAGACTATATCGGAAGACCCATCAGTATTTTTATCAGAGAAGAGGATTCGTAGCAATCAGTTTGGATCGGGGATCCTCTGTTTATCACCCAACAGCCGGTGGCTGGCATCAGCAGCGAACGATGGTGTTTTGTTCGTCTATCACACTCCTACTATGGTAGGTAGGCATCCAGGTACAGGCTTTGTTTGGTGTACGCGAGAAAGAGGTGTGCAAGCTACTTTCTTTCACTGGAAGCTTTTCTTTGCTTGAATATAAAGTGTTCCAGAAAAACTTACGTTGAACATGAACTGTCATAACATTATATAGTACAATTGTTTTTATAACTGATGATTATACAAACTACTTACTTTCTTCTCCAGCAAATCTTGGGGTAGATAATTTTACTACTTTTCGTTATCATCAGCTGCAAAATTAGTATTCTAGAAACTTGTCCCATCTGTAGTCAAAAATCACAAAATCATAAATCCTAGGCTTTTATATACTTCGTGTTGACATTTTGGATTGACTTCTATAAGAAAATACAGAAGCATAGTTTATAGACATACCCTGTTACAAAAACATATTTACTCATACTGCTTCTGTGACTTTTCTAGGATATACTCGCTCGTATGCATTGTCACTCATATCAAGGAGGAGGAATCAGATCCACGGTATTTTCTCTGGATAGCAAATTTATCCTTGTTATTGGGAAAAATGATGGTGCCCTGGTGTGCCTGAAATGGAAGTATGTATAATATTGATGGTGTGAATTTTTGTATCCTGACAGACAAATTTTGCATCTATTTGTGATTCTAGACTTTTTATTAGTCTCAAAGTAAGGTTAAGAATTAGATGAAGTCACTCCTCTCATCATTAGAGGTAGCTTCCCTAGCTCATTTAAAGCTTCCCACCAGTGTTGTGGAGAATGTCTTGGACTTTGGGTGCGGTTGCAATACAAGATAAAGGAGTGTCTTCTGATAAGCATTACCCATAATAAGCTGCTTATCACTCTCAAATAAACCATCTGGAATGGGGTGTCTGAGGATCTAAGCCATATAATCTCATGAGATACCATTTTATTTCAGTGATTAGGGGACATTACAGATTTAATGGGAGGGAATTGAACTGTGCCCATAGAGAGCTCTTAGCAAACATTAGGAGTGAGGGACACGTGAAACTACAGCTTTTCTGTGGTATAACAAATGTTCAGGCAGATGCATAAATGGAAGATGGGTCCACCAGAGTGGTATTTCTACTCTGGGTAATGAATCTTTCAGAATTTCTAATTCTGAAGAAACTTCACTTAATTATGAATGCTAGAACTCAAACAATATTAAATCATATGTAAAAATATTGAATAGGCATTTTTGAACAACTTAGTAATTTTGTTATATGGAATATTTAATAATTTGTCCTTTATTATAAGACATAAAAATACATCAATTTATTTTCTATTTACTAGGAAGATAAAGAATACTGAAGCTGAGGAAGCTGATCTTCACTGGCGATCTCTTCTTGCTATACTGAACAAGTCCACTTCAAATGAAAATACTGTTTTACAATCCATGGCAGAACGGCATTTTGACCCAGAATCCACAGCAGAATCACTTCCAGAAGGGAAATTTAAGGTGGGGTTTTTTTTTATTTTTAGGGAAGCGGGGGGAAGGTTTGATCATTATCCTAAAATTGCACATGATAAAAACTGTCCTCCAAACAAACTCTGATCCTTTTGCAGAAGTAGCAAAATACTCCCAAGGATAGGCTGAATATGCTTAATTCTTAATTTGTAGAATAGTATAAACAAGGAAATGGAATAGTTATGGGAAGATGGCATTCACAGCTTCAGTTTCACATGGTTTCTTCAGCCACAGAAAACTCTGTGAAAGTCAATTTCTCCTCATGTGAAATTCTTTGTCATTTCCAGTGTGATATTACTGCTATACATTGTGTGTTGTTTGTTTTCCTGTTGAAATCAAGCAAAGCAGCAATTACAGAAGTTAGTAATGTCAGGCCATTTGAGTCAAAAGGCTTTGCATAACAGCAAGGGTTTTCTGGAACAAATCTGGAGCCTGGTTAGGGAGTAAAAATATTGTAACATTCTCTTTAATGACGTGGTGGTGCTTCTAATGTGAGTCCAATTTTTATTTTATTTTGGTCTCTCTCTTATTCTCTCTAAGTACCTGAGATGGATGTTTATATCCTTAATTTCAGGATGCATCGCTTAAATCTTCCAATGTAGAGGTGACAGAGGAAGACGGAAACGTCACCAGTTCATATTCAGCCAATACCAATGAAATGACGTGGATAGATCAGAAAATGAAGAAGGTACTTCGATAGAACAAGTAATAATCAAAACAGGAGTTTTCAAGAGTCAGTAGTGATTTGAATTATGTGCTGTAAAGTAATCTACTTTCTAAAGCTCTTCTGACATTTGGGCCTCCCTTTAAGGCGTTGCCATCTAGACCTTTAGAAAAGTTAGGGTCAACGTTATAAACACACCAGAGCAGGTACTGAGCACAATAGGAGCTCTAAAGGCCAAAAGGCCACTTCTACACAAGGAGTAAATGAAAAAAAAAAGAAATTGCCAGAGAAATCGGCTTCCTTTAGAAACTTGTAAAGATGTTTTGCTTCTAAATGTCAAGAAGTTACACATAGGATTATTACCAGAAACCAAGCAGGTGCTTCTTCCCAAGGGCCAGAATAAAAAATTCTACAGCACTGATAAATCAATAGTCAACAATATGACATTAATTGCAAACCCCCTGAGGTTTGTTTCAGGTTAAGGTTGAGGTGAGTATGATGTGGAACCAAAGTTTTTTAAGAGTAAAAGTTCATCAAAGATCTAATAGTGTGCAGAGAGGGGATTTAGTGCTTTGTGAGTCTGGAAATTGCTATATTAATGTTAGCATAGATAATTTTTTTCCTCAGAAATATGAATTATGGGTGGTAGCAGGTTCTTTTTGTTATGAACCAGAGCTGTATATATTCTCCAGCTTCTGGGGCTCAATGATAAGACGAAATATCATTGCTTTCTGTGTGATCTCAGGAGTGACTTTCTTTCTTTCCTTATTTTAAGCTCTGTTTCTGTATAACCAGTTTACAGTGTGAACTGGGTGTACAATCATTTTTCTTTTTAGCAGTTCTAAGAATCAACCTATTGAATTAAGCTTATGTCTGTTTCAGTTATTAATCCCTTCTGAGTTTTGTTTTCTGTACAGATAATGTTCCTTTAGATCACTTCAGTCGTTTCCTGGGTTATTTTTTATTTTCAAAAATATATCTGTTGTATGTCAGGTCATTAGAGAAGAGACTGAGAGGTTTGCTAACCAGAAGAAAGAGCTGCAAATGGGAATTAAAAAGCTGCATGAAACTGTGAGTTTCTTACAAGTGTAATGGCTTAGCTTACAGTTTTGTTTACATGTACACTTCCTTTACAACTATCAGCTCTAGTGCTTAGTTACATTTTTGTCATAAACTCTGAGCAGACAGGTAATAGAGAGATTTGTCTCTTCAGGGACAGCGTGCTGAACCTGTCAGGAACAACTGTCTGGTTCTGAGGTTCCTTTGCTCCAACTAAAAAATTTGTACCACCCTTATATCTTGAGCAATCTATCCCCTCAGCAGGCTAGTTTCTGCTGGTCTAACAGCCTTCCGTTATAGAAACTGTCATCCTCTCCTCTTCCTTCTCCAGTTTGTTTTCCAGTTGCTCAGCTCCCAGCATATCCTGCTGCATGGGGCTGTTCCTCCCCAGATGCAGGATTTTGCATTTCCCTTTGTTGAACTGCATGAGATAGATAAAAACTTTTGAAAGTTCTCAGAACTAAAGAATGAACAATTCCATGCTACAGATTCTTAGAAAGTATGCACAACTCCACATATAACATCCAAATGAGCTTTAAGGGAAGGATGAAATATATTCACATAGTAGTCTCTGTCACTAGGTACAGGCAGCACGTTCTACCAATTACCATGAAGCAGTTAAAAGTGGAGGCAATTAAAATGATTTTCTCTGTTATCAAGTTCCACAGTGTTAAACCCAGTGTTTCCTCTATTCACATTCGAATTACTTTTTATTCCTTATACTTATTTTTTAAAAAAACAGATTCAGAAAATGATGCATGAAAATGAACTGGTGCCAGACATTGAGAAACTGGAGCAGCAGGAGTTCAACCTGGATGTAGAAGAACAGGAAAGAGCACAAGAAAAGGCTGAAGAAGAAGTGGCCAGGGTATGATAGAGTGGAAAGAGAACATTTTAAAACTAGCAGTGAAAAGGAGAAGCAATAACTGAAGAATAGAAGATGATCTCAAAGTTGTTCACTGTTGAGAAGCAGGAAAGCGTAAAAGTATTTTAAGTCACTTTTTGAAGCAGGTGAATCTGCTAATGCAGATATTGCCAGTTGGAATATGATCTATGCCAGAAACTGTAAATCTGACACTGTGACCTTGGGTACAGCGCTGCTTAAGTTCTGGAATGCTTTTCTTCACATATGAAATGACACCTTTCAGTAGCAGTAGTATGCAATATCATTTTTGGAGAAGATAGCTGCAGTAGTCTAAGATTATGAAATATGGGTAATTCATTTAATCTGCCAGGTTTGTTTCAACAACTCAATACAAATTGCCTATATCTTGTTGGTTTGCACCACATGTCATTATTTTCTTTTCTGTATCTTGAAAGGTGAGGAAGGAGATTGAAATGGAGAATTTAGCCAACTGCTATTTGCAGAGTGTCATCAAACATGAGTGCTGGGATCCAATGTGTGTAAAAGGACGTGCTGTTAAGGTAACCATCACTTTCTAACTCACTTACTGCAGTAGTTTATTGATTCCTTAAGGTACTGAAACAAAATAAATAGAAGTATAACACATTTCTGGTTTGCTTATGGTATGAGGAAAAAAACCACTTCTTTCCAGGGCTCATGCAAATCTTTCATTCTGTTCATTTTGACCGAGCCTGGCTGATTTTACCTTTTAAAGTGGATAAATGTGCTAATAAGCAAATAAGTAACTCCTTAGCTCCTAGATACTAGAGAATATCTTCATGCAGTGTTGCTAAAAGGAGAAGGTAAATATTATATTTCTGTGTTGGGTCAGTAGGACTTCTGCAACACAGAATGTAAAAGCAAAATTTAACCCTGATTTTGCCTATTTTAAACA
This sequence comes from Phaenicophaeus curvirostris, assembly GCF_032191515.1. Taxonomy (NCBI): domain Eukaryota; kingdom Metazoa; phylum Chordata; class Aves; order Cuculiformes; family Cuculidae; genus Phaenicophaeus; species Phaenicophaeus curvirostris. The sequence goes on along the minus strand of NC_091400.1, from coordinate 993,053 downwards.
GAGGGATATTAGTCAAACTAGTGATACTAGATTATCTCAAGGGTGGTTAAAGACCGAGTAATTTTACCAAAAATCTTGTCCTGGTTGAATTCTGTGAATAAAGAGGACATAGCCAGAGGTTATTTAAAAAAAAAAAATAAATAAAGGCAGCAAATTTTAAACCAACCATTTTTACTACCAAAAAGGCAAGTGGTTTTTTTCTGACTCCTATATTCTTGCTGGATTGTCTACATTAATTGATCATCAATATTATTTCTGATTTTAAGAAGCCTCTGTAACTATTTAGCATTCAGTTTTTGGACAAATGAATTAACAGATGTGTTCTGAAGAAGTTTTTACCTTGCGTGTTTTTGTTTTCTAAAAAAAAAATATAATTGAACAGTGCTTCCATATAGCTTCTGAAGTGAAAAATTATCCAATGAAGGAACGTACTGAAGAAGAACTGAAAATTCTGGAGAAAGTTCTCCAGTTAAAGAAGATTGAGACAGCTGATGATGAGGTACAATCCCTTTGAAGTACTGCATATAGGCATTTCAGATCAGAATGCTCTGAGTTGGCATCTTAACCCCTTTTTTACATAGACACATTTCTTGGGTCCGTTTTCGCTGTAGAAATACTTCCCTAAAAATTTGAAGATATTCGTAAAGATGAAATGTTGTGGTTTTACTTAGAACAAATGCATTAGTATTGAAGAATCACAGAAGAGCTGAGGTTAGATAAGCCATTTGGAAGTCATCTACTCCAGCCCACCTAGAACAATTTACTCAGCTCCATGTCCAGTCAGGTTTGGAATATCTCCAAGGATGGAGGATTCCATAACCTCTATAGGCTACCTTCTCCCATGTTTGACAACCTTCAGAGGAAATGTGTTTCATTATATTTAAGTTGGATGTTCTGTATTTTGATGTATAACCATTTCCTTTCAATCTGTCACCGACACCGCTGAGAAGAGTCTGGCTCTGTTGTCCTTACTCCTCAGGTTTTTATATGTGTTATTAAACACCACCCCCCAAGCCTTCTCCTTCTTGAGGCTAAACAATCCCAGCACCCTCAGCTTCTTTTCACATATTAGGTGCTTCAAACCCTTAATTGTATTAGTGGCCTATCGCTGGGTTTGCTCCGGAATGCCTGTGTCTTTCTTGTACTGGGGATCCTACAACTGGACCAAATATTCTGTATATGTTCACTTCAACTTGTGGGTTTTTGATCACTGGGCTTAATTGCAGAATATGATCTCTAGAATTTTTTCATACGTGTGCCACTGGTTCGTATACAAAATTAACACAGTTGTCATGTTTGTGATATTCAGGCTCAGAAGAAAAATCCTGAGACTGAGTCTGAGACTGTATTACCTGAGGAAGAACGAGAGAAGACAGAAGACGTAACGGCTGATGATAATGCATCTTCCTGCCTGATTGGAAGTCTGAGCTCTCAGTATGGTGGAGATACATCTATCCTGTACCACCAACTGGACTTGCACAGTAGGGAGCAGAAAGTCAATCAGATAGTGTTATTAAAGGTGATGTCTTTTCAAGTTTGTATTACTGTAGTGGCACTGCCACACCTTTGGGTTCTCATAGCAGTCACAGACGCTCAGATTTTGGGTGTACTGACACTACAATGGAGAGTTGCACAGGCCACTGTGTTACAGATAAATGCACATCGTGCAGCAAAGCACCATGTGGATTTGCCAGCTCAGGTGTGGAAGAAAAACGTTTTTATGAAATTGGTTACCCAATTTGAGAGTATTTCTATTTGTCCTCTGGTGTTTGTATAGCTGGCTTGCACAGCTCAGCATGCCTGTGGAAACATGACCTCTTTCCATACTATTTGCTGCTGAATGAAAGTTCAGCTGTATCCTCACACCATTTCATTTCTTTACAGTCTTATCAGCCCTTCATTTGGAGCCTTCAGTGTTTCTGTTATTTAATATTCTTTACTATCCGACTCTCCCTTCTCTTACCCTGGCCTGTTTATTAAGCAGTAAACATGCTACATAAAAGGCTTCTTATGAAGATGATCTGCAAGGGCAGAAGTGGTTAAACAACAGTAAAGCATTGCCTCATCAGAGCTCTTTAAGGCTACAACTGGTAGCAGAGCTCAACAGTTATGCGTTGTAATACATAAAATCTAGTAGATACACTAGTTTTTAAAGCAGATGGGGAAGAAACACAAGGAGCAATTTTAGATGTAAGTTTGGATGTAACAAGATCTTTCTACTGTGTGGCTTTCAAGATGCATACGATATATCTAATAGCAGACAAGTCTGCTGTGTTCTTGGCCAGTGCAGTGAATTTGCTGAGAGTTAGATAGGTAGCTGACAAACACTTGAGCACAGCCTTTTGTCTCCCAGCAACACTTTATGTTATCTGCCATCCTGCCTTACTACATCATAACTTATTATTGTATTAGAAACCAATGAAATAATCATGGCCACAAAAATATTTATTGTAATACAAATTGCAGACAGCTAAGCATCTCAAAATGTAAAATCTGGTGATAGAACTGAAATCCTTTCCATGTTTCATTTTATTAAATTGATGTAGTAGGAGACACACATAGTTTTCTCTCTTAATATTCTATTCTGCTTTGTTGAGGTCAATTCTGTAGGCTAAAGGAAGAATTTAAGCACCGAGAATATATGATTTTTAAAATCATTGTAAGGTCTTAGCTGTTTTAAAAAAATAGTTTACGACTTTTGTTTATTTATTTAATGAGGGAATTTTTCTTACATGTGCCAGGCAGAAAATCACATAAAAGCATTATTGAAACTGCAGGATGAATCACTTAAAAATCAGGAAAATATGTCCTTAGCGTGTATGTCCCTTAAAAGTATGCCCCTCTACCTGTGATTTACAGTCTCTAGATTTATAGGTCATGTGTTTTTTTTCTTTGAGGCCCCTTCTTTCAGCCAAAGAATTCAAAAACAAGCAAATAGAATTTTCTATCCAGTGTTTGCAGCAATATGCAGCAATAAAAATTTCTATGCGGGAAAAAAACCCCACGAATGATAGTTTGCCCACCTCTATTTAACAAAGCTTGAACTCTGCCTATATGATTTTCATTAAAGGGCTTTACCAGTTTATCTCCCTGTCACACATACAATTACACACATTTATGGTTTTGATGGCTTGAGGAGTGGTCCCATAATCATGGATGGATGTGACCTGTGCCATATTGCTGTTTCCCTTTTTGGTATTTCAGGACGTCATTTACAAACTGAAAACTGCTTTTAATAAGGAATTTGACATAGTTGCACAACAAAAGGAGCAGGAGATAGCACGAGTGAAAGAAAGAAACCTGAGGATCCGAGAAATCTTGGAACAACTTGATCTGCAGTTGGAAGTGTGGGAGCCAGCTCTTACAGATGATGAGATACCAGAGCGAGCACTCACAGTTCAGGATTCAGAGGTGTTTGAAAAATGAATCTTTCTCTTTCACCTACTCAAATATATTTATTTAATTCCTGTTATTGCCAGACATTGAAAAGCTGAAAACAGATGTGTCTGTGTACTTAAAATCATCTTTTTGTCTCTTTTGCTTCCCTTCACTCTTTAGGGAGAAAACTTATAATAAGTCAATCCAAAATGAATAAGATGTATACAATCTTAATTCGTTGATGTTAAGTTTTTAATTGGCTATAAATTAGGTAGATATTCCCCCTGTTCCTGAGTGTAAGATTCAAGCCAGGCTTGGAGGGTTTACTTCCATAGATAAGGGTTTCTCTGTTTATTCTGAGCACCATTTTGAGACTAAGTAGTTTTAGACTAAGTGTGTGGGTACTAAACCGTGCTTAGTACTGTAATTATAAATTGAAATGATAATTTATAAAGAAGCACCATGCTTCTTATACAATATATTCCACCAATCTCATGCTCTTTTGGTCAGTCTTTCCCAATTCTCTCTGTTCTCTCACCAGTTCGTGTTATTCACTGTCAGAAAAGGTATGCAAGAAATACAACTAATCTCAACAAAAATGATGGTAGTTTCTATTTTAGCATTTTTAAATATGCTTTCAGGGGTGTTCAAAAGAACAATGTCCTCTTGAGGAGTATTATCATGGAGCAGAGATACAAAAAGCATCAAGAATTAGTATTGCCCCTCTTTCCAAAGGTTCTTAGTCTGCATGTGATCACATTTGGAGAGAAGAACCCTGATATGACCCTCATTTTCTTCCTTCAGATTAAAGTTGAAAAATACTTGACTCAAGAAGAGAGAGAGAAAGCAGAAATGCTGGCTAAGCTTGAAATGGAAAGACGTCTTGCTGAGAAGGTACTTAAAGTAGTTTCCTTTTTACTGTGTAGGCCTTTGTCTCTGGTCAGGCTTATTTAGTTAATGCTGCACTGAAATATTCCAGTAATGTAGCATGGGAGAATAAAGTGTAAATGGTAGGTAATGATGATGTGTGCCTTTTCCTTCTTATTATCGTTTACAATTGGAACTACCTAGACCAGCCGGGGGAGAAAAGATTTAGTATTAGGCTCAACATTTTCTAAAAAAAATGGCAGTTAAAAATACTCTATCAGGTGACTAGGGATTAGATAAATTTCTAAATGCATGCTGCTGCTCAAGAGAGAGCTTTCTGCTTTATCTGTGTTTGTTAACTGAGCGACCTGTGCTCTTCAGGGATAAGGCAAGGGTGTTGTAATGCTTTCCTCTGGCTTTAAAATGCATCTGTGCAGAACCTAAAATGGTTCTGTTCCCAAAAGAGATGCTCAATGAGACAATAACACAATAGCCTCCTTCACCCTAGCCTACCAACTGCACAGGAGTAGTCTATACCTGTGTATTCTTTTCTAGAATGCCAGAATGGCAGTTTGAGTAAGTTATTTGGTACGTGAACATCTGTCCACCAGAAAAAACTCTGAGACTTTCATCATGTTTCACAGGCATCACCGAAGTGCATTAATCTACTAGTGACACACCGTATAATTGTACAGATGATCTAGATGTGAACTACCCTATTATCCCTCTCAAAACTTCCAATTACTACACTTCCTTTTGCAAACAAAAATATTTTTTGTGGTTGTTTGCAGGACAATGACAGACTGCGTGCTCTTAATGACATGATGGGTGGAGTCCTAGAAGTCAAAAAGGAAGACGTCTTGAAGATGGTGAGCTGTGTTTCTGCCATATCATTTAGGTGGTTTGTGGGCTTTTAGAGGACGTGTGAAATTCAACTAGCAAATATTTCAAACCTAAGTGATAGGAGAAAGTCAGAGACTTGTAGAATTGCATTAAACCTACATAGACTCTGTAAGAGACCACACACTGGACTCAAAAGAGACCACAGAGTTCTAGTGCCTGCATATGACTTATCCATAACACCTGTCCCTGTCACAGTGGAATACTGCAGGAACATAATCTGGTATTACCATTATAACAACTGGTGGAGGAAGAGCCTGTTTTCCATCACTGTGATCTCACAGAAAAATACTGTATTCCATTTTAACTCAGCCAATATAGATAGTACACAAGTAAAGAAAGGAACAAATGTGAAATGTCACAGAAAAAGAGTACGGCAGGACCAAGCATTTTCCCTGGATTTGATCTCTTTTGGAAAATTAGGGCACCACTTAGAAGTATACGTTAGCATGGAGTTAGATTTGGGTTACCTTTTTGAGTTAGATTTTTTTCTGAAGCAGAAAACGTGAGGTATCTAGTATCTACAGCAGTATGTTTGAGTACAAAATACTTGTCTTTTACAAGATCCAGCAGTGAATTCCTATAAGCAATTGAGAGAGAATAGCACAATATGTGTCACCAAAATTACTGTGCAAGTGACAGACCAGAGAAACAGAATATATAGGTAACTTAGACTTAAGTCTTGTACCTTATTTACCACTAAGGAATACCTTTAATTCATCTTGAGATGTGCTAGAGTTTGTTAGTGTGCAGATGGGGACTTAATGTTGCTTTTGAAACATATTTATCTTTAATGCTTCCAGGATATTCCTCCACCTCCTTTTCTCTCCAAGCCTGAGCATCTTTGGAATGAAGAAGAAAAGAGAATATTTAGAGAATATGAGATAAAAGTCAAGGAACTGAATGAAGAAAAAGAGGAATATAGAAGGGTAAATTAAAATGAGAAAAGGAGTGGTTTTGTTAACATGCTCATCACCAGAGTTTCAGGAGCTACTTCTGAAAATGCTAATACACAGAATAAATGGAGAACAAATGAAGAACAAAGATCATGTGGCATATGAAAGAAGTCCTAGCTTAGACTAGACAATCTCTACTTATACCAAGTAATACAAGCCAAAGCCTGTGGCATCTCACAAACTTTCCTTCACAAATGTACCAGTATTCCTAAAATTTTTTTCAGGTTCCATTCCCAGAGTTGCTCATGCCATACGCAAATGATACAACTCTTTTTATTCTTCGAAGTCGTATTTGGACAACATAACTTGGTAGCCTGGCAGCACTCTCCTTCCAAACAAATAATTTCTGGGACCTTTTGGCTAAAGGATACAATTCCATATTTTCATTCTACAATATCTGAGCTTCTTTGTTCTTCTAGATATGATATTGCTGCTCTTGTCCTTCCCTTCTCCAGGCACTGGAAGATGAACTGAAGAAACTTAAAGCTTCCATCCAGGAAACAACACAAAATTTTGATGAGATTGTGTGTAAACTCTCTGAAAGGAAAGTGAAATCAGAGATGGTCATCTACCAGGTATTGCAGAGAACATTGATTTTTCTTCTCTGTCACTGTGCATCAGGAAAGTTAACATTTTTTAATACAATCATTTTACAGGAAGAACTCAAAATAGTCAATCTTGTTTACGCTTTACTGTTGGATGAGGAGTTGGACACTAGAAAAGCTGGACTTCATAATTTTCTTGTGAAAAAGGAGAAAGAAAAAGTAAGTAGTCATTTGGAATGCTGTTCTTAGGAAAAGTGTAATATTTACAAAACATTTTCTTGTGAGGACTGCTCTTTCCAAATAAAAATTTTGCTGTAGATTATTTTCTGACAATTTACAGGGTCACTGATATATTTTTCAACTTGTACAGGTGACATACTTTATAAATACATATGTTTTTTAATAGATATACTCATTTTGGTTCAGCTGGAGTTGTTTGGTAAAATTCTATGCATTCAGAAGGGCATGCTGCTAATGGTTGTTATATATAGTATTTTTTAGTATCCAGTGTCAAGCTGGAAGCAGCAACTATGATGCTTTTAGGACATGAATGTAATGCCATCACGTTTTTCACTGAAGTGAGGGCCATGCTGACTTGTGTTTGCCAGTTCAAAGCATAGACAGAGGTTGCTTTTGAGTATCTGACACACATACCCTTGAGCACAAAGTGTTTATAATCTTATTGACCAATTTAGTCTCCTGACGCGTTTACCCATCCCTGCCAAATCATATAAAAAAAAAAATTCTAACTCTTCCCATAGGTAGATCTTTTGGTCCATACAAACTGTGAAATACAGGAGAAGGATCTCCCCAGCAGAGTAGAGGCATTTAACAGCCTCAGTAAGACGTAGTATCCTGACAGGTAGCAGAACTATGTTATGACGAAAGGGAAGCTGCATTCTCAAATTAAAACACTCCATTGAACAGCATTTGTGAATTTTTGCACTGTGTTACCTGTGATGATGTGAAAGGAAAAGGAAATCTTTGTGCAAGTGAAAACAACTATCAACAAAGGTCCTTACATTCAGATTTTAATATGAAGACTTGTAAGCATTTGTATATTTCTTCCACAAATTTCTTACTGTCTTAAGCAGGGGACTAATTTAATTTCACACCTGCTCACCCATTAGCAGTATCTACAATTAACCTGCAGAAGAAGGCATTGACTTGTTAGTGAAAACAGCTCACATGTTTTTCTCTAGAAATAAGAAAGCGTCAGCTTCATCAGTGTAAATGAGTGGCTGCTTGGTGCTTCTGCTGGATGAGTTTCATTCCTGAAATGTTTTGGTTTTGCTATAGGACAAGACTACGAAAACACTCCAGACTACAGAACATAAAATTGTGGCTTACATGGACACCTATGAAAATGCAATAGTTGAAGAGAAGGTGAGACTCTTGACAAACACAAGGAGGTTCACAAATTAAAAAGTTAATGCTGTGTCTTGATAACAAGAAGAATGTACTTCACTGTGAGCATGGGATGAGTTCTGGTCAACTTGCTGATTGCTGAAATTCAGTTGTAAAGGAGAGTATGTGCACAGAAAAATTAATGAAGTATCCCGGATTCCTGTGATGCTTGACAGTGCTTGGAAGAGCACCATGTTCTATATTTCTAAGGTATGAGCAGGTTAATGCTTTTTTAAAAATAACGTTTTGGTAACAAGAAAGCTTTCTGTTTCCCTCCTAGAAACTGGAATGTGGTTTTACAAAGGAGTTTGCTGACCTACCTGCTGATCTCCTTAATGAACTTTCCCAACTTTACAAACGTCGACCAGAGTAAGATCCTCCTGATGCCATCTGCTTAAATATTGGTGTTTCTTGGGAGTCAAGAATGAGAATGCTATTTATTTCAATGGTCAAAATTATTTTGATAATCAGTGGGCTGCCTGCTTTTTATTGGCTATTTAACAATTGCTTTTTTGAGTACTTATATTTCCTCATTCACCCCCCACAATCTATTTTAAATGCAATCTAAATAATCATCAGGTTTCAAAAACATATATTCTTATTTTGTGTAAGATGCAGTCTTACCTATTTGTTCTTTGCTAGGAACTTGAAAGAATGAAATGTTCATAGTTGTTTTTGCACTTCTTTTGTGCAAGAGATAATAAAAAGTAAATATTTTATGTACTCTATATGTGCACTAGGGCCCCAGTGACAGAAATGGCCTTTGACACTGCAAACCCCTATGGCAATTGTTCAGGCTCAGCTGAAGATTACAAACATGCACGTACCCTGTTAAGGAAATCCATGGATGAACTGGATAGTCCTGAGTACATGCCTAATGGCTTAGACCCATCTATATGGGAACGCTTTTGTCTAGCTAGAAGAAATAAAATGGAAACTGAGGAGCTGGTATGTAAAATTCTTTATTTTTCCAGTATACTTCTTGATATTTTCGGATCTGATAGTTCTACGGAGTTCAAGTGCAGGGTCAAGGTAATGGTGAAACAACAATGCAGCACACACACAAGCTGCATTTGAGTTTGAAGGTTGCTTCTGACCACATTCAGTTCAGAATAATAGAAATGCTATGAAGGGAAATGGGATCTAGTTCTCCTTCACAGGAAAAATTAGCATATTAATGTGAATGGATTTTATCAGAATGATTATGATTTTGGTGTGGTTTCATTACAAAAAAAAAAAAAAATTACCTTTCCTCTGTCCATACCAAAAAAAATATTAAGGTATTCGGTTTTCATCATCTGTTGGAGTTGTTCTCTCCCTTTATCAGTCTACATTTGCAGCCATGCATTCCCATATTGTTTTAGAATGTCAAGAGCAATTCCTAACAGATGGTGTGGAAAAGTTCTAGCAAGCTGTTTGTTCAGCTTAAAAGCATGAAGGTGTAAATCTCAGTTTTCCAGAGACAGAGATACATGAGCTTTGACCAAAAGATATACAGATTTCCTTTCATGTGAATAAAATACGTGTAAATGAATAAATTATTTTCTGAGCAGTGTATAAAGATGCCCCAACACTGGAAACATTCAAGGTCAGGTTGGATGGGACTCTGACATCGAGTTGAAGATGTCCGTGCTCACTGCAGGGGGGTTGGACTAGCTATCTTCATGATCCCTTCCAGGGCAACCATTCTATGATTCTATGATTGTAACCTCCTTGTCCATGTGCTGAGATTCTCAAAATACCAGGCTATGTATTTATACATATGTTTGTCTTCTTAAGAACTTGTCTTCTCTGTTCTTGAAGAGGCTTGCCCTGCCATACTGACAAAGTTGAAAAAATTCAGAATGTCACAATATTGCTTGCTTAGGTGAAACAGAAAGACCAAACACTGGCAGAGATGCAGGCCTTTCTCCAGAGAAGAATGGATGACGATGAGAAGATTAAGTCAGAACTAGAAGGCATTTTCCAAGAACTTAGATGGTATTTTTTTTTCTTTTCCTATATTTTGCTATGTTTTACTACTCTACCGACACAGAGCTGAAAGTTACATACAAAATTATGCAGTGGTGTTCTCCAACACTCTTTTCTCTAGGATCCATCCTAGAGACCTACAATATTTCTGAAATGAGGTGTGATTGCACCACATGTGAGCAGGCCAAACCAAAATTTTTCACAGAAAGGGTCATTGGGCACTGGCAGAGGCTGCCCAGGGAGGGGGTTGAGTCCCCTTCCCTGGAGGGGTTTAAGGGACAGGTGGACGAGGCACTGAGGGACATGGGTTAGTGATTGATGGGAATGGTTGGACTTGATGATCCGATGGGTCTCTTCCAATCTGGTTATTCTATGATTCTATAATTCTAAATCTGGGGATAAATTATACAAGAAAAAGGGTGCTGGCTGGAGTCTTCTCCATATCCTTCTCAGTTGTTATTAAAACTTCTGTTCAGTAACAGACACCTTCTCTCAGAACATGAGCTGGAGTATGTCAAACTGAATCAGTGGTTGAAAACTTCATGTATGGAAATAAGTTGCAAATTCTGTAGTCGCTTTGGGCGCAAGTACAAGACAGGCTCTTAAAGAGTAACCCCTACATGAAAATACCTCTCACCAGTAATAAATAAAAACATTCTGAGAATCATAGGAGGATTTATGCAAACCTGTTGAAATCACTAACTCCTTGTTTTCTGCCATTTTAGGGTGCAGGAGGAGAAGAAGAAATTTCAAAGGAATTTGACTGTCCAATTTTTGCTAAAGCAAGGACAGGTGGAATTGGAAAGTACTGGGATCCCAGACTACAGTGATGCCATTCTCATTAATAGGAGTGTTATTGAAGAACTGAATTCCTCTATCATGGTAATTTACATTATCTGAAGGAAATCTAAGCTTTTTAAACAAATGTATTGTCCTTCAGGGGCTCTGCTTTTTCTCCAGTTTGACATCTAGTTTCAATTCATTACTACACACCAGGAGGCTCAATTGTAATCTAGAAGCTATTAAGGATTCCGTAATGTCTCTTATCACGATGTACAGATTGCAATATAGATTGCTTTCTTGATGTTTGATCAATATAATTCAGACCAATAAAATGGCAACAGTTTTTAGACACACCATCACTTACACACGCTGTAAACAGAAAATGCTAATCCAGTCTGAAAACTCCCTCAAGGCAAAGGCACAGTTAAGAAGCATTTGAACAGTAGCTTACATTAAGATTTAAAAAATAATACACTTTTTTATGTAAGGTGAAAATGGTGATGCTACTTAAAACAGTGCTTCATACTCTCATTAAAAGGTTCTTTTCTTAGGCATTCTAGCTGTACAAAAACTGCTACTGGACAAAGCCTTCAGTAATGACTGCAGAATACCTTATAGAGGGCTGATTTGTATTCTGTAGAGCTAAAATGCCTTCATGTTCAAAAGACAGAAAGGTGGAGAGAGAGGTTAGCTGTAATTTTCTCCATCTCCTCCTCTGATCTAAGGCTGTGGCACAGAGCATAAAAGGGAAAAAATTCTACAAAAGATAACCATCTGGAGCAAAGTCTAGAAAGAGACTGCAGTATAGCACGTTCTTCTTACTAAAATTATAACTTTGGAAGCTTGTCCAACTTGTTGCAAATAATTATTCCATAATTTGCAAAATATGTTAATGAAGATTAATCTATTTTTTCAGGCTCAAGGAAGAAAAAAGATTGCTAGCATGGTGGAATGTAAAGACTTCTCTAAAGTGATATTTCATCTGGAATGGGAGCACAAGAAAATGAGAATGCAGATAGAAGATCTGGAACAGAAGGCTCGGGATATAGCAACGCTATCTATTTCAAAAGACCGCCAGCTAGTGAGTTACTTTCTTTATATTTTGACCACAGAAAATTTTGCTGGCTATACCTGTAAGATCATTTATACCTCTTAAGTCCCTTACTCCTATGGAGAAACCTGATGCCCACTAAGTCAACAATTTAGTTTTCAGAGTAAAGTTTTATTCTTGAGAGTGATCAGTGATGCAGCTGTTTGGTATGTTCAGCTGTAAACAAAGGCAAAATTAGCCCTAACTCTCATTGTTTCAAAATCGGCACCGAGATTAAGGAATGAGGATTTTGCAGCCTCAGAAGACAGATCCTTTAAATAAAAGACTATAACTTCCTTTAAAGTGAAAGGTCTGAGGTGCTCCCATCTGGTATCTCACTGGGCTTTGAACAAGCCCAGCTGGCAGGCCAAAAACTGTAGGAAAAGGTAAGAGCCAAGGATACCAGTGGGAGAGAAGAGGATGAAGACAGCTTGTAGGGGAAGCCTGAGCATATTGCAGTATGGGATATAGAGGACTGCAAGGAAAGCTGATGGTTTTGTTGTGCTGAGGTGAGGGGCATAAAGGTTTGGAGTAAGAGTTGTTGGAGGATGGGTAAGCTATGGATATTGCAGTGGGGAGAGCTATAAAGCACAGAGAAAATGAAGAATGTTGGAGGGCAAGTAAGGATATTGCAATTCAATCAAAAGATTAAAAGAAAATCCTAAACACCTGTTTTAGTCAGGCTTCATTTTGCTGCCCTCCAAACTGCTTGTTCACTTCTGAATCAGAGCCAAGGGACTTTCTGTAACTGCCACCCACAAAACAGCCTTCCAAAGAGGTGATGTGACAACACACTGAAAAGTTCTTGTAGCAAATTAGTCACCAGTGTTGCTGTTATGTGTTAGCTTTTAAACTTCATTTTAACTGATGAGCAGAACTGTTGCTCTTTAGAGAGTTAGGCTTGCCCATAACAAAGGCAAATACCAGTTTAATCAGAATTTGAATGCTTTGAGGGGCTTGACTTCACTCTCTGAGTAGAAATGTGGGGCTAGCAGGAAAGACAAGGCAACAGAGACCCCAACAACAAGAATAGAAAGAAAGGTGGCTTATATAAACGGCGACAGAGTGGGACAAAACCCAGAGACCACCTGGAATAAGGACTATTTGTGAAGCAGTGAGTGAAAGCAGTTTTGTGCTGAAGGTCTGCTGGGCCTTTCCTGTTTCTCCTTTTCTGACCAGAGCAGTTCACAAAATTTTACATGTCACTTCGGTGGGACAGTATCCTGAAAGGATAGATCTACATCTACAAAAACCTTTTTACTGCCCATTATGGGTTACACAGGCTGTTTATCCTTTGTCAATTGATAAAGGGATATTTTAGTAGCAGTGTGCTGAAGAAACACATCTTTAATAACTTCTGTGCAACCTGAATTACTATGCAGATACAAGAACAATAAAACAGAACTACGGAGAAACCACTCAAAAGAAAACAATCACTTTCCTCTCTGGTCTAAACACAGACTGTATAGCACCTTGGCCTCCAGCTGTGTTAGGTTAGACTACCTTATAAGCAAAAATGTAGCTGAGGTTTTTGGATCAACTCACAACAAATTAGGTTGGTCTTGGTTTCATTAACACATAATAGATAACATTATTTTTAACAGCTCTACAGTCTAGTAGTCACACAGCATCCAAGAATATATTTACCATGTCCATTTATGATCATTAGTAAAACTTTCCAATGTGCAGACTTCTAGTTTTTTGAGTTTTGCAATGTATGATTGTCTTTACAAAATTATGAAATGGTTAAGAACAAACAGGCTTAATGAGATGGCTTCTTTCTGCTTTTAATTCTTCAGTTCCTAAGTATGATGAACTACGACACCCACATCACCCACCAGATTTCAGCGATGGAGCAGAGTCTTGGCATCATGGATAAGGTAAATCCTAAGAGAACCACCACGTCTGAGAGGCACATTTTTAGTTTAAATGCAAGTCCTCTCCTTCATTAGCAAGAGGTGTTGGTAAGAAATAACTGCAACTGATACAGGCATAATGACTCTTCAGCGAACTCTAGGACTGCTGGAGCATAGCCAGAACAGCACACACAGGTGAATATATATCTCAGAATCATAGAATAGTTTGGGTTGGAAGGGATCTTAAAGATCATCCAGTTCCAACCCCTCTGCCATGGGCTCATGTCAAGCCTCTCATCAACCTGCACCCCCGAGTCCTTCTCTGCGGGGCATCTCTCAATCACATCATCCCTCATCCTGTACTGAAATCAGGGATTGCCCCGGCCCAGCTGCAGGATCTTGCACTTGGCCTTGTAGAACCTCATGAGGTTTGTGTAGGCCCACTGCTCCGGCCTGTCCAGGTATTTATTCATTAATAATTGCCTTTCAGTAGTTTTTTCAGCTTCTGCTGAGCTGTCTAGAGCAGCAGTTCTCTAGAGTCTTTCGAAGCAGTCTGCATTCATTGATTGCTGCATAGATCAACCCTATGGAGAGAAATCTACTTGCTTTGTTACTGGAATTAAATGCTTTCCTTCCTGATCCGAATGCAGATCTGCTTAACACTTTTTGCACAGCTTTGCCTATAAAAGTCACTCTTCCATTTCTAATGAAGCATTCTTCCAAATCTTCACTCCTTACTGTGTCACTCCAGGAGTGCCAGCCTGTTCATAATACCACTGCCCCTCTGTTTTCAAAATAACACAGACACAACAATCTGATTTGCTGGCTCTCTCATCTATTTCAATATTCAGATGACGATTATCCTTGATTTTAAGTGATTCCACTGGATTTTCTCCAGGTTGCTGTAGCTGGCATCAGCCTCCTCATCCTCTTCAAGCTTCAATATTTGTGTTGTCACCTTACAGCCCATCTGACAGCTTCAGCACAACAACCCTTTTTTCAGCAGCTCAGAGCAGCCAAGAGAATGTTCTCAGCTCACACATTCCATTGACTTTCTTTGCTCTCTTTGCCTTTCAAGTTTTATCTTTAATATATCTCTTACCCTGACCTCTTGTCAGCTCCTTAATCAGAACTTTACAAAGCATATTGAAATATTTGTGAAAGACAAAGTAAAGCCAAAATGTGCTACTAGTTACATCCAAATACGCAAAAGTTTACTGAGGTACAAGGAAGTCATTAAGATTATAGGTTTCCATCATAAGTATGTCTTTTGTATAATCTCATATGTTTTCTGTATTCATTTGGGAATGGACAGCTGCACAAGAAGAACGTGAAGAAACGTCAGAAAAGAATTAAAGAGTTGGAAAAGTGCATCAGTTTAGAAGAGCAAGCAAACTACAACCTCAGCCTGCAGCTGAAAGAAATGCTTGTCTCTGTCTCAGAAAGGAGGCACATCTTTGAGGCAGCTGGTGAGTCACAATTTAAGTTACAAGCAAAGAACGTTCAGAAGATATTGCCAAGGCCAGATGGTCCTGTTCTCCATCAGCATCAGCTAAGGGACAAGGAGCACCTACTTCTTATTTTATGTGCACTACTAGTAGTACTTTTTCTACCACAATGTTTACTTAAGAGCATGCCCTTGTAACCAAAGTTAATTGACTAAATTGCTGAAACTATTTATAGTCATTAATACCTTCAGTAGGCAACAGGGCATCATTCTTTCACTTCTTTCCACCCATTCAAGGGAATAGAGGAAGTAAGGTGAAGGGTATTCACCATTGGTAAAACTGTAGAGATCTTTCCCGTAGCAAAAGATTTTCAAAACTGTGGGTACTTGCCAGAAACTAAAGGAAGCATTCCAGTGCCTTTTGAATTTTTCTGCTTTATTCAGAACTGTAAAGACTCTTCAGCCGAACTGTGAGTCTCTTTTAAAATGCTTGCTTATTCTATACAAAACTTAGAAGAACCCCAGGACAGGGCCATATAAATACAAACTATACATCATCTGCAAATACAGGCTAACCCTTATATTTCATTTTATGCAGACACACAGCACATTTCTAATGAGATTGCAAAGCAGCGCTACCAGGAGATTTTGAAGCAGAAACACTTACGGGATCTTGTAAAGGAACAGGAAGAACAGTTTGAAACTCTTCAGGCAGAAGCAGAAAGATGGAGATTAAGAACATTTCCTATCTTTTAGTAATCAAAGTCCCCGTGGTCTTGTCTGAGAAAAAGATCTTGTATGTCTACCTTTTCTCTCTGAACTTTTCTTTCCACAAACAATTTCTTCTGTAACTTCTTTAAAAATAACTTCAGTTTGAGAGATACCTGTTTGTCCGTTTTGTACAATTCATACCTAGTCTTATCCCCATTATATTTCAACTCGTGAGATTTATTTCTGCTCTTTTGATTTTATAAACCACATCACTCATTACAGAAAACAAATGGTGCAAGAAATTGTAGACTGATAGAAGAACAGGTGAGGTGTGCTTGTACATCCTTAGTCTGCAATATGCAACTGCAGACATTTTGAAGGCAAAATAGTGCAGGAAAACTATGAATTTTCAGCTGCTTCAGTTCATGGCTACGGCTTTGACTTAATTTTGCTTTTTAAATATGTTTTAACCTGTGATGTCACAGGTGTACATTGCTGAGATGAAGTTGTTTCAGCATGACCAGGTATGTGCTACAGTGGTGCGATAGAAGTTACCCCCAGCCTGCAGCAGCTGTGGCTGCTGTCACCAAGAGAATCATGAGAAAATGAGGTTTAGAATCATCTGGCCTCCTGAAATAGCTACAGCTCTCTCCCACCCCTTTGCATTGATAGGCAGGTTCTTCTCCTGCCAGATCTCTCCAAGACCTGCAATTAGCAACGCAGGTTGTTCTTAATTCATTCTCTCTGGACAGCAAGAGTTAGTATTCTAACAAGCAAGTAAGAAGTACAGATTTAAGTCTAGCAGTGATAGGGCTCATGAGAAGGGTTGGATTTTCTTTCCCTTGACATGTGTAAGAAATTACCCCCTTAAGGAAATAGGAAACAGCATCTGTAAACAAAGCAGTTAAGGCACAACAATAAGGAATGTGATCCCATAGAACAGCAGTCATAGCAGAGAGGGCTGTAGAGTAGTTAAGACTTAAATATTGTTACAATTGAGAAGCCATGATTTCAAGAATAAAAACAGACAGAAGTCACCACGCTCTCTGCACAGACCATGAGGAGAAAATAAGCAATTTCAAGTTTAGTAAAAAAATGACATTGATTGGAGGACAAATGAAATGCTGAAGCTTTATTCAGCTTTATGATGCTGTATTTGAAGCACTCCTATTAGATGAGGCCTTGCTTTTCTTATTTATTTGAAGACAGAAAGCATCCTGGCTCTCACATGAAGTAGCAGAGTAGATAGATGTTGACTGCAATTTTCTTGCCTTCCCTTCTATTACCTCAGGCTGTGGCAGAATGCTTGAGGCACGCTTCCCTGGAGATGGATGTCTGGACCAGTACCTGAATACAAGTGCATTCTGGCACATTTCCCTCGATAATAATTAAAGCTATTCAAAATACCTTATTGCAGCTTCAGGATATTAACATGAAAATTAGTTATTTTCATGTAACTAGCAAAATGCTGTCATTGACTGGCTGGCAGCAGGAAGACAGTTGTAAAATAGGGATGTATCTATGAACAAAGATCTGAACTCTTCCCCGTGCGAACATCAACAGAAATTACAAAATAATGCATTCTAAGACAAGTAACCATGCAAAGACTAATCAAAGAATGGACTACCTTCTAAAGTATAACTTGATATAATTTTATTTTTATTAAATAACTATTTTCCAGGTTGTTTCTTGTTAAGTAATGCCTTTTACAGTGTCTACCGTATCCAAGTACTTCTCTTTACAAGTATGTCCTGAGAAAACCTCCTAACCTCCAAGCATAATGTCCCGAAGTCTGCTCTCTGATCAACGCTTCTTATGTGATCAGAACTCAGTCTTTTCTGCTTATGCGTGTGTGTAACTGAACGCTTCGCACCTGTAGATTATGCATCTACAAAATCTTCTTCTGTTCTGCTGTAGTGCAATAACTGGTCTTCTAATCCAAAAGAATCAATCAGCTGAGTGAGACTCACTTTCTTGCCATCTGCAGAAAAGGCTGACTGTAGCTCATACAGCATCAGCTGGGTACTGTTTCTCCATTTCACTATCAAAGCCTGCAGTTCAGACAGGTTGTTCTGAAATTGGGACAAAAAAACCCTGTTACTTGCTGATACGTGGGGTTTTTTGATGCCCTGCAGCTGTATTTTTTATAAAATACCTTAAACTGAGACAACACAAAACCACCACACACACAAAAATGCATCAGTATTGTTGCTTCAATCAATAAATTATTAGAAACACTATGAATTCTACTTCAAAGAATGACTCAAAAGTGCTTTTTCAGATGTTTGCCTCACCTTTGATCGATACATCTTAACCATTTTGAGCCTTCGAAGTAGTTCCTCCTTCTCCTGCACTTGTTTCAGCAGCCTTGCTTTTTCTTCCAAGGGCGGCTGCTGGCTGAGGTCTGTCTGCGGCACGTGGGAATTCTCTGCCTCTCCACAGAGGTCACTTTCCTGCAGGGGGTTTTTGAAACATGTATGTCCAGTGCCATTTCTTTCCAAGTTTTCAGAACCATCTTGTACTCTGGAACATTCTGTACTTGTCTTTGGCACACACCCTTCGTTGGCATCACCACAGTCTTTTTCCTCAGTGTCTATTTTGAGGCGCTTTGCCACTGTAAAATTAGCATTAAATGAACGTCTTGTTTTCCTTAATCGCTCTCTCAGAGCTGCACTCATTGGCTAAAAAAACCAAACAAACAAGAGAACAACAAAAAAACCCCAGATGAATCACAATAATTTAACCTTTTGATCAAATTTCAAAGAACTGTTTACCCTGGCTATTATTTATATAGAATATTTCTTATTGTAAAGATCATTTCAAAGCAGACTCCCTATTCTCATTATAGCTTTTGCAACCAAAAAGTCACCTTCATCCTGTCACATGTGTTCGCACACAAAGCTGCAAGACATGGAAAGATGTACCTCCATATTTTCCAGGAGCAAATTCTGTATCCCACTGAGACAAACCCACCCATCTAGTTGTTGTGCAAAGGATACACAGCATATTTGAACTTGGCTAATTTTATTCTATCAAGTTCAATGTCCCTCTCTAGTTTAATGGAAATGAGAGTTTGGATTTTTTGCTGTTCCATCCCACCAAACATACACGCTTTCTATATTAGCACTAGTATAAAACATCTGTATTCTACTTGAGAGTATTAGAAATTATCTGCATAATTTGGACTTTAACGCTTTGAGATCCTTCCTGGATAAGCATCTAAAAAGTGATTATTTTTCTTCAAAAGAAGTTAATGATTTTTTTAAAAATAATTTGTGTCTAACAATTTACCTGTGAAAATATACTAAAACATGGGAGAAAGGGACTAGTTAAGGAACACTTGCAAACCACCCCCAGCCCTATCGAGCACGGGTCCAGATGTTGAGTGTGACAGCATCACCATGATGCCTGCTCAAGGGGACACCAAAGCAGAGCTCAGCATTATGGAGAACATTCAAACTGACAGCAGCGTGCTTTGCAGAAGTCTTGGAAAGTCACTGTGCATACACAGCAACCCAGAAAACCAGGATTTGAGAAAACCAAAGATGGCAGCTTAAAAAAGCCAAACAAACCCCAAATAGTATTTAAATTTTTGTATTGCATTTGGATTATACTAGTCCATCACTTTCCTCTGAGTATGCAGGTATATGCTATGAATACAAAGTATACTGAGAACATTCCTTATCTGCACAGCTTTGTGGCTGTGGGTATAAGCTACCTATTTTAGCCTTGCAGCAAACAGCAACTCAGTGACTTCAAACTACTTGATGATTTCACAAGCATTTTTGTTACTCTGAAGAGCCACGTTATTGGAAAAACAAAAAAGTTTGCAAACCTGTTTCCCTGAACTCATACCCTGTGGAGCTGGTGTTCCAGAATTCTTTGGAGTATTGCACAAAGATGGTTCTTCCATCCTGAGATGGATAGTGGTTTCTGTTAAAAGACAGAATTAATTATATATGGTGCCATTTTCACCCAGTTATAATGAGCCATGTGGCTGCACAAATGAGTAAACAGTTCTGACAAGAACACTAAGGCTTATTTCTAATTAGTAAGTTCAAAAAAAGAAGACATCTTCATAAGTTTCTCAGCTTTTCCACGTAGCAAGTAGCACCCTGCTCTGTGAAAGGAGGAGTGACACTAACTAGTATACAATATCTTACTATAATTATTACTATATTACTATGAAGCATTCCCTCCCCAGCTTTCTTGTAGCCCCTTCAGGTACTGGAAGGTCGCTCTAAGGTCTCCTCGGAGCCTTCTCTTCTCCAGGCTGAACAACCCCAACTCTCTCAGCCTGTCCTCATACAGGAGTTTCTCCAGCCCTCAGATCATCCCCATAACCCTCCTTTGGATCCGTTCTAACGGCTCCACACCCTTCTTATGTTGAGGATTCCAGAAGTGTACAGAACACTCCAGACGAGGCCTCACAAGAAAGAAACAGAGGGGAAAGAGGCCTCTGTTCAGCTCAGCTCAGACCAAACACGAGGTGTTACCCTCTTCAAAGAGCAAACAATGTCTGGGAAACAGTGTTTAAAAGAAAACGCGCTCTCAGAGGAACATTCTGCCTAGTTTTCAAAGAACCACAACTGCTTAGAAGAAACTTAAGCGCACTTTAGCCTTTGCGAAGTTTCACGGCTTTCCACGTTTGGCATCACTCTCACCCGCCCAAGGCTCCGCGCACGCCCGGGGACGGGTATTCCCCGCAGGGCAGACAGGCTTCAGCCCTCTCCGGGCGCCCGTTCCGAGGCGGCGGGGCCGGGAACCGAGAAAGGAGCCGGGGAGAGTCCCACCGACCCCCCGGGCCCGCGGGGAGCAGCGCCCGCTACCTACGCCCAGCGGAAGCTGCGCCGCGCGCGCCCCGGCCCTTCAAAACCCCGCTTCCTGTGAGGGGCGGGGCTGGCGAGCAGCGTCTTAGTGCGGAGGGGGCGGGGCTAAGGGGCGGGGGGCGGGGCTAAGGGGGTGGGGCGAGGGCGGGAAAGTAGCGACGGGCGGGGTTTAAAAGGACGAGGGGCAGGGCGGGGATGTGGCGCGGGCGGGCGCGAGAAGGTCGGTCTCGAGGTGAGGCGGGCGGGAAGCGCGAGCCAGAGCCCCCCCAGCGTTACACCTGAAGGCACCGCTCGCCTCTGCCTTCTCGCTCTCTGGGTGTGCGGGAAGGAGAGGCGGTTCTGCCCCTCTGCTCTGGTGAGACCCCGCCTAGAAGCCACTGTGCGGCTCTGGAGCCCGCAGCGTGGCAGGACACGGGCCTTAAAGATCAGCCATTTCTAAGCCTCCTGCAGGGACACCGCCCACCCGATCAGGCTGCTCAAGGCTGCATCCAACCCAGCCTTGAGCCTCTCCAGGGATGGGGCAGCCACAGCTTCCCTGGGCAACCTGGGCCAGGGCCTCCACACCCTCATGGGGAAGAAATTACTCCTCATGTCTAGTCTAAACCTGCCCCGCTCCACTTTATACCCATTTATACCCTCATCCTATCGCCACAAGCCTTTGTGAACAGTCCCTCCCCAATGATGAGGGGAAAAGGTTTTAGCAGGCCCTGTAGCGACAGAACAAGGGGTAATGGGTTTAAACTAAAAAAAGGGTAGATTCAAGCTGGATATAAGGAAGAAATTTTTAACACTGAGGCTGGTGAAACCCTGGAATGGGATCCCAGAGAGGTGGTTGATGCCCCATCCCTGGAAACATTCCAGATTGGGTTGGATGGAGCTCTGAGCAGCCTGAGCCGGTTGGAGATGTCCCTGCTCGCTGCAGAGGGGTTGGACCAGAGGACCTTCATGGCACCTTCCAACGCAAACCATTCTGTCATTTTCTAAGTGAAAATGAAGAAATCGCATTGGCCAAACAGGCAGGAGGATGGTGGTGACGAGGAGCAGCCCCTGTCATGCGGTTCAGAGCAGAATGATGTACCATGGTGCTCAACGGGGGCTGGAGAACAGGCCTTATGAGGAACAGCTGAGCTGGGGGTGTTTAACCTGGAGAAGAGGAGGCTGAGGGGAGACCTCATTGCTCTCTACAGCTACCTGAAAGGAGGTTGTGGAGAGGAGGGAGCTGGGCTCTTCTCCCAAGTGACAGGGGACACAATGAGAGGGAATGGCCTCAAGCTCCGCCAGGGGATGTTCAGGCTGGACATTAGGAAAAAAAATTTCAGGGAAAGGGTCACTGGGCACTGGCAGAGGCTGCCCAGGGAGGGGGTTGAGTCCCCTTCCCTGGAGGGGTTTAAGGGACGGGTGGATGAGGTGCTCAGGGACATAGTTTACTGATTGGTAGGAATAGTTGGACTCGATGATCCAGTGGGTCTTTTCCAACCTGGTCATTCTATTCTATTCTATGATTCTATTCAAAGGCGCTGCTGAATCGAGCGTGACTTTTACATCTTGATCAGCAAACTTCCCTTCCATGCTGCAGACTTGGGTTCCCCGCGTGGCGTTATGTTTCCCAGACTGATCCTTACAAATGTTTTCCAATTGTAACTATCAGGACAAATCATCCGCAAAACCTGTGAGACACCAGCTCCCAGCTCACCGTGTTGGTGCGTCTGGTTCCTTCAGCCATGCTGCCCCGTGCTGTGCATCAAGGCTCCTGCAGCCGTGCCGAGTGTCGTGCATGGGACACGCACACCCACACGCCACATCATGCCCTTGATTCGTGTAGCAGAAATGCGTTGTATTTCCTGCCTGGTTCCTCCTCGCTGCCACAGATGAGGATGCTCGGTTTTCTCTTCACCTTGCGTAACTGCCATCTGTATTGAGACAACACACGCTCTTGCCCTGAGAGGTGAGTAAGCACCAAGCGTAGGTGTGATAACATGTTAGCAGTTGCTGTGCTTTTAAACGTAAGTACACATGGATTCACTCACTGCAAACAGAATTTCACAGTGGTGATAGCAGCCTTTTCTTTCTCCTACAGTAAAAAACATTTAAGCAGTCAAATCCCATCTAGATGAAGTCACTTGAGGAAATCTGAGATTTTGGGGCCGTTAGATTACTCCTTGTACAGGAGTTGACTATTTGTGGGTGAAATTGATTTAGAAATAATATTCTCAGTGGCAAATGTGGGACATTAGAATATGTGACTGCCTTGTATGACAAGTTATAACCATATAGCAAAAAAGCTTCCACAATACCTCAACTCTTGAGGGAGTTTGGAGGCATTTTTTTTAATTTATCCCCCCACCCTTTTTTAATACCTGCAGCTAATTTAATGTCATAAATATTTAATTTTTTTAATATGTTAAAAATGGGCTCCTGAGTGCTACAGTGCAAGTGCTAATAGAACTTCTGCTGCAAATTTATCAAGTGGGTTGGTTCTCAAATACACTGGAGCTTTGAGATGGCACATCTCCAAGTTCACAACATATTTCCTTCTGTCTCAAGGATGGTCCCTGCTTTAAATTACTCATGCTCTGCTGTACAGACATGTTAAAAGTTGAGTTGTGCAAGAACAACAGAAAGTTCGAGATTTTAGATCATTTGCCAGCTGAGATTCCAGTAAGATTTTACAGGAACATAACACATGAAAAAGTCACTCTGTGCATTATCATTGCTCCTTTATTAGAGCAACGCCCAAATCCCCACCCTAAGTGGGGATTACAGTCTGCTGGAGACTGTCCGTATAGAAAGATGGTCCCACACGCTGGGTTTATGAGGTTAACTTACAACATGCAGAGTAGAGAAAAAGAAATTTTATCATGAGTAGTCACGATCATCAGTGATAACGGTGGATGATTGTTCAGGGAAGAGATCTTGTTTCAGGTTGATATGAAGCGTTCAGCTGCGTTTATCACATTTAAGTATGGGTTTACATGGTCTTTACACATAGCACTGCAAAAACATGGCTTGCCCAAGATCTAGCAGGAGGCTCCTGATGGAGCTGGGAACTAAAGTAGCATCAGTCACTCTCCACTAACTACCCAGTATTTTTATTGCAGAAACCCAGTAGGGATGGATATTATTTAACCTGCAACTTTATGATGGCAAACAGGAGTCGGACTAAAACTTTCGTCTGAAAAGGGGAACATCTATTTCCCTTGAGGAAAAGAGATTATCTGTGTGTTATTGATACTGGCATGTTTAGGGTACAGGATAGAGTGTTTCTCAAGCTGTTTGGTTAAGCTTGCTGGTATATGCACACAGCTAGCAAGTTCATTGCAATGCAATCTTTATTAAGTGCTATAATGCTATCATTAGCTTTTTTATTTTTATTCCTTTTGTGATCAGAATAGCTAGGAGTAAACAAAATACAAGAAAAAATGCAGAGGAAATTGTGCACTGGGTAATAAAATTATTGAGCTCTATTTGCCAAACATATTGCTTCCCTTCAGAGAAACTTGTTACCCCAAAAAAAACAGAAGGAAAATCTGCTCCCTGGTTTTATTCTTTGGTTTCTGTGGTGACATTTTAGTGACTGGATTTATTTTTTTTTCCAGTTCACACCAGTTTATCTGTACAATTGAAAGATACTCTCTGTGTGTTGTCTCTTTCATTTATCTTAAATTACCAGAAGAGCACTAGGGCTCACAGGTCTGACAGGAAAAGAAGCTGTAATATTCCCTGTGGGCATCACCTGTAGCAACAAAGTCAAAGTGGAGAGTAAAGGATGCTGACTTTGGGTTCGAAAACTCCAGTTAGACATTTTTGAGTTCTTCTCCTCCGTAGTGCCAGGACCATCACAAAACTTCCATTTAACAGCGTGCTGGGGACAAACAGCCAGGCCTTTTGTCCCTAAACATTGCCAATGAGTGACTGAAGTGTTAGTCAACATACTAAGTCTTAAGGCACATAGGTATTACCCCCTTCTCTTGTTTTTCTGAAATCTGTTGATCTTGTTTGAAGCCAAGTGATGTACCCTGATGTATTAAGTACACTCTGCACTGTCTGCATATTCTTTCTTGCCTGAGGCGGGAGGGTGGAGTGTTTTCATGTGCCTAACCACTAACTGCTGCAGAAATTTTAAAAACCCTACCCACTTCAGCAAGGGCCTAGGGCTGTGTTTTTGCTGGCTGCAATTCACTCCTCAGAAAAATGTTCTGACTTGCTTATGGCCATGTAAATGTATCAGAGGAAGGGCTTATAAACTATATTTCTGGAGTTAAACCAGTTTGCTGCAATAAAACCTCTCCTTGGGAGACGGATTCTGCTCTCATAATGGTGCGAATGTCCAGTAATTATAGTGAAGTCACTAGAATGACATCAGCAGAAGGCTTAAGCAAAAAATTTGTTGTAAAATTTTGTTGCATTTTCCGCTTTACATTTGAGGTTTGCTTAGACTGCCCCTTATTTTTTGCTTCAATTTTCAAGGTACCTGTCTTGAAAAGAAAAACTGGTATAATTTACTGTAGCTGAGAGGCACTGCAATTTGCCAATATAAAAGATAATGGAAGAGGCAGTGGAGATGGGCTTCCTCGTTCTCGCTGCTGCATGTGCGAATAACCAAGTGGGTGAGGCACAGCGCTAATAAAAGGGAACGACATAAAGCTGTCTCTTATTTTTGTGTCTGCTTGTGGGATTTTCTTTGACATAGTCATGCCAAAAATTACAGTTTGAAGTCTTTACGAGAGTGTAGCAGACAAAGGAAACAATAAACAGACCTTCAGTGTTCTCGCCTTTGCTGGAGAACTGATTGATCATTGTTTTAAGAGAATTTGAGCCTTTTAAATCTAAGCCCTTGCCCAAAGTAGTCCCTGGTACAGCTTTTGTCATCTATGATGGTCTAAGCATATTTTTGTGTTAAAGGTATTTGTGTTGTCACAGAGCTTCAAGAGTCATTTAATTTTCTCACTGACTTAATACAAAAGTTCATTTCATGCTGTGCACATGCATCTCTCAGGTCCTGACATTTATCCGTGTTGCTGAAACTGGTAAAACTGAAAAAGTGGATGTCATTTACTTGCAAGTGCAGACGAGCTGGCTTGAAGGCAGCTTCCTATAGACTGTAGTTCTTTTGTGCACCCCGTGGATTAAACTGGGGTACCAAACAAGTCATTCAGTCAACAGGTAAACACAGGTGGATGTGCACACCTTACCTTCTTCCTGGTGTCCTCGGGGGGTATTGCTGCTGCTCTGAGTGTAGGCATGAGTGAGCAGTGTCCATCATCATTTCAGCAGCATCAGTGGTTATTGTTTGGTTTTAGAACAAATTACCATCCTACCAAGCACACCTCCTTCCCTACCAAACTGCAGCATTAACAAGCAGGATGTAAAAATAACACTTCTTCCCTGCTATAGAAACAATTTATGTCATTTACTTGAGGGCAGAAAAAGCCTTATAAAGTAAAAACTTTGGTGTCTTTTCCTAAGGATGAAATATAAGTGTAGCGTTTGTAGGAGTTTCCAACTCTGGATACTGATGACAATAAACTCATCTGGGGAGGGCTGAGATTTCAATGTCACAATGTTATCGTGTGCTGGCCATGCTTATGCTGCAAAGCAGGCTCACAGGTTAATACACTCATTTGAGAGCTGCCTTAAAGCTTTCTGCTGGTTCCTGGTCATAGTTAGCAACTTACATAATGTTTTAAGGGTGCCTAACTGTTGTGATATGAGGGTGCCTCTGTGTATTATTGTGCAAATGAAATAACATGTCTAAGAACAGCTGTCTCAGGACTGTGAGGCAGGCAATTCACCAGGAATATGAAAGGCATGAAACTCTCGGTTTTTAATGTAAAGGTTGAAGGAAATTCTTTATAAGTCAAAAAGCTTAGGGCACTCAAAGACAATGGGAGCTCAATAAATACTTGCTTATCACCCCTACTCCAAAAAATACTCAGCTGTAGGGAAGGCAACAAGAATGTCTTCTGTGTTATTTCTTTTAGCAAGGAAAACATGCAGTGAAGCTTTCTTATTTCTCCTAGTTTATTGAGTAAAATATGCTGTTTATGCCAGTTATGACTCATTACAAAACAGATATTTCAGTGTAAGTGAATCATATTGCTTTTGTTGAATTATTTTGAAAGTAATATCAGTGCAAATTTTCTATTCACATTCATATCTGAAATAACTGTATTTTCAGTCCGTTTGCATACACAAAGAGCTTTATTGTATTTTGAGTCCCTGAGGCATAAAGAAGGAGCTTTAGTGATGAGTTTGTAATATTTTCTTGCAACCCTAATGGGCTGAAATTATTCTTCTTACATTATTTTTGCCACTGTCGTGTTGCGTTGCTGCAGAAAGGCAGCTTAGCCCTTGTGACATTTGAAGTCGTCGAGAAAGTTCCTACTGCACTGAAAGGAAGCAGAACTGTGCAATCCTGATGGAAGTTAGTAGAAGTGTGGCATATGGAGTGAGCTAATAGTATGATCTCATGTGGAGCTAGGATACTGGAAATACAGCTGACTGCATCAGCATATGTGTTTCACACTGTGTTTAATGAGTGAGAAGGCCACCAGTCTTCTTCTCAGTAGATTAAGTAGACTGTAATTTGGGTGACTGGTTTTTGTCTTAAGCAGAGTCCGGGAATGCTGAACTGATGCTAATTGAAGAAAGAAAATTCTTTGCTGAACCAGGTTAGCAAGCGCTACCCACTTCAACTGGGGACATTTTCCTATTGATAGCTTTGAGGTTGTGTCCCGTCTCACACGTTCATAGTCCCTGGACAAGGTCTCTTTGTCATTAGCCTCTTTGATGACAGCCACGCTGTACTGTTCCTAGTAATACTCCTGCAACTGGAAATAGCCCAGTACATTCATGGCTGGAAGGAGAGTTATTCTGTTTTTTGATGTGTTACAGTTTAGTGCATTTTTCCCTTGAGTTAATTACAAGTGGTTTGTGGGTAGCATATACCAAAATAACCTATTTCATCATTGTTAAATGTCTGATGGTAACTCAACACATGGGTATGCAGTGACAAGTTTTCTCTTGAAGGACTCCTTGGGAGCTAGATCAGCAGATAGATCACCCTGGAATTTTAGCTTGCATATACCCTGCCTCTTCTTGAGTCTTTGAAGCTGGGCATGACTAACCTTAAAACTGCCTGCACTGATGTCTGGATAGGGAGTCCTATGTGGGATTCATTTTTCTAAGATCAACAGTGCACATACGGGTGCACCCCACCTTATCATATGTGATACGTGGGTACAAAGAGTAATGAAGCACATCATCTACTCCATGCAGTTTGTTTTGTTTGGTGACACCTATTTTTTCCATTTCAGTGAGGAATTCTAGGTCAGAATTTTTTTTCTCACAGCAGAATTCTCACTTTCTAAAATCAAGCCTAGAAGCTGTTAAACTACCTCTCACCTAACGCTTCCTTGTCCTAAGCTTTTATCTCAAATCTAAAGAGATTTGCTTTCTCACAAATAGAACTGTAATGCAGGAACTACGGCGTCTTTGCATTACCAGTTAGTGTAACTCCTTCTCAAGGAGTTTCAGGTTCCACTTAGAACAAACTAAGAATTCTCCTCACTAATCTGCAGCTTCGCAGTTACATCATGGGTAGGTCTTTTAGGTGAGAAGTATAAATTGTCTCCAAAGCCAAAACTGGTGAGATGCTGAAAGTTGATGCTGGCCGGCAATTTCAGAGTCACTGCATTGTGCTGCTGGGAAAACTGCAAATGAAGATGCTGCCCTTTCCGTTCAGTGCTACAGGCAATGTCCCTCAGTTCTGCCAGTCTCATCATTGCAGATGTAGCATGGATTTTTATGAGTCACGCCTCCAGTCTAATTTTGACACCAGACAACCAGCCTAAGCATCTTTTCTATCTGCATAATTTGGGTAGAAGAAAGGTAGGAAAAATGGGATAAGATTAAATGCTCCTCAGTTACTTTCTTTGTGGAAAAAAGCTAAGTGGGAGATGCAGCCTTCTTTAGTGTTCTGGCTTGTTAAAGCCATTATTGGAATGAGTGCAACTGCAATCTAATACTCCCTTTACATTTATGCCCCACAGATGCAGCCGTGTTTGAACTGATGCTGTGATTAAACAGTGACTTAATGTTCATCATCTCAAGCAGAGGAAGCCCAAGAGGGGATCACCAAATCAGGAAGCTCTTTCATGAAGAGGTGGGTATGTGTTCAAATCGGAGCATCTTCACACTATATTCCACACATGAATGTTTGACTGTTTTCCTGCTGATGTTTAAAAACTGCAGATCCTAGCAAAAATGTTAAAAAAAAACACATTAAAGGGACAAAGGGACACTTCTGGCATATTCTTTGTAACTCTTCAATATACTGCTTGCAGTTATCCTTAACAGTTCCTGAGTACTTGACACAGAAATATTCTGTGAATATTTCACATGTATACGAGTACATAACAAGCAATTCTCTTGTTCTTGATTGTATGCTTGTTTATTGCTAAGTTGTTTATATGCTGGGAGCTGTGCATTCTGAGTTTTTATTGTACTCTTACTTGCATTGCTTCTAGGTGCTGGTCTTTTCTCACTGGTTTGTTACTCTTCAGTAGTGCAGACCCTGTGCATTTGTTTTAGGAAAAGCTATAGGATTCCACTGGAACTGCAAATAGCTACATAAACAAAACAGAAGTAGGAGCATGTAATCCTAGAAGTCCCTTTAACACCAACCCAGCTACTGCTCTCAGCCCTCCCTCCTGTGAGCTGATTGCTCTTGGCTCTGGCAGTTGCTTAGTCTCTGTTTCCATTCTGTCGTCTTCCCACTTGCTCTCTGTCTTCCTAAGTTTTCATTATAATATTTTATGTGCATGTATTGGCTTGTTGATTTTTTCATCTTTTGCTTGACTGCATACGCTTGATGTGCATTAGCTACCACAGATGCTGTTCTGTCTTCCACATTTTGTGTACTTAAATGGAGTGGATCAAGTCTCTTCATTGATGGGAATGGGGATGTGTGTGTCGATGGCTCAGTAAACGTTAGGTACTGATGTGGCTGTTTATTAACGAAAGAATTTGGTTCCGCGCATATCAAGAACATCAGTCTCCAATACCCGCTGTTTGTGCCTGCACTTTTAAGGACATACCTTATGTAACTGCAAGTTAAACACAGTATTTAGCTCTGCATGTAGCTTTAAGCATGTGGGTATTCCCTATGAAGGCTGGTGGTTGTTCTCTGTGATCAGAGGTCTGGGAAACTCAGTGTCTGAGGAAAGGTGCAGGAACAGGAAAAGCTCAGTCTGGTATTGAAAACCCTATTGGCATTATGACAGCAGCATTCTTGGGAACTTCAAGACATTTTCTATCAGCAAGTATGGTTAGAAATGGACTGGATGACTTCAAAAGGCTCGAAATATCATTGAAATTTTTTAAAGCCTTCTAAAGAAAAATCTGTCAAGAATAGTTAAGGTGGCACTGGGTCTTGGGATAGAGAGGTGGGTGAGATACTTAATTGAAGGCCTTTTGCAGCCTTGTTTTCTACAGTTATATAATAGTATGTGCTTAAAATGAAACACGTATATCAAAATAAATGTGTAAAGACTCTAGCAGAATTTGTCCTTATAGGCTTAGGCCAATGTTTCTCTGTCAGAAGGGGGAGCAGTGGATCAGTGTTCTTACTGGTCTCTGTGTCTTTACAAAAGCAGCTGGATTCAGTGAATTCATTGTACCAAACACCAAAAGTACACACACTTGCTGGCCAAAGTTCTTGACTTCCTATCATTGCCTATACTGTGTTTTATCCATTATTTTTGTCTTGCCATCATACTTAACAAAGTAATTTTCTTAGGGCAGATTTTTAGTAACTGGGGAGGGGTAAATATTTTGTTCTGAACTCTTTAATTTATACTGGAAACTAAAAACATCTTCAGGTAGTGTAGTTACAAAGACTTCAGCTGATAACTTTAATCATGGATGTTGTTAAAGCACAATCCAAAGAGCTGTCCCTTTGCAGGCACTGGGTAAGGAAGGTAGCCACCATAACATGCATATGGCAACTCTGTGATAACAGTAAATATATCCAGAAAGAGCCATCCTGGAGGAACATCTGAAATACATAACACATGGAGTAAGGATGAGCCCAGGGTGGCTTGATTTTGATAAGGGAAAGCTGTGTGTTATCACAGGTTTCACAAGCTGAACTTCTGATGGAAGCAAATTAATGAGAATCCAAATGGCTCTGAAATGAAAAGTTTGAATAACAACAAAGTTTTCAGCCAGTCAAGTTGCTGAGAAGCGACACACAATAGACCTGGTGCTTGGGAAAGGCAATACTTCTGTGCTTTCGGGTAAGAAATGGGATTTTTCAAGCATGGGCATGAAAATGGAGATGGGCACAGCCAGAAGGTTCAGAGCCAAGTGAGAAAAACTGCCAGAAATTCGAAGCAGAGGCTGCATAAGTGGCTTGGATCCAAATTTTGAGTGTTTGCTTGCAAATGTCTTACTCAAAACTATTTAAAATATAACCTGCTAGTCTGAAGTCAGTGTTCAAGTCCTGGTACAAGCAACATACTGAAAAGAAAAGCTTCCTTTTTCCTCAGCGTTCTGCCTACCAGCTGAGCAGCTGTACTTGCCATCATGCCACCTTTTCTGCTTTTCCTTTGATTATAAATACCATTTTGGCAGTGAAGAAGAACTGGTTTGTAAAATGGGGTTCTCTTGCAGGCAACATTATGTGAAGGAGTGATAGGATCGCTGATGGCCGTTACTGGGAAGAGCGAGGAGTAAAAGAGCAATTCTGAACCTAGGAGCCAGACTATATAGAGGCATTCCCAGTAAAGCCAGCTACTGATAATTATCTTTCTTGGAATATTCCTTGTTTATATTTTTATTGTTTTACTCATTGCAGCTGAAATTGCATTACTCACCTTTTGCACAAATGGTGAGCTATTGCAAAAGAAACCCCATCATGCAAAGGCAATGTGACCCCAGCCAGCTTAGGATCATCTTTTCCTTGTATCCGTCAGTAGAAATGTGTGAAAACTCAGCAGTTAAAATGAAGAAGCACTCCTGACTAGCTCCATAGAAATAGGAGTCCTGCTGAAAATAAAAGTAAACACGAGTAGATGTTACACAGACTGCATTTGTATTCTTATGAAGCAGAAAGAAATAATATCAAAGGGCCACAGACCTGCTCTGCTCTGTTCTCTTCTCTTCTAGGTCACAAATCTTTTATTTGTTTATCCTTCAACAAAGAGTTTTTGGAATTAGGAATTAGCATATCACTTGTTTTGTATGGCAAAGGTGTGTCTGGCTGGAGATTTGCTTGCAAGCTATAATCTCTATTGAAAAGTGAGAAACTTGGAGAGGTGTGAGGGAATGGGAGCATAAAGAAAGTAACCATGAATGTTGCTGAATACTGCTTTTAACCCATATAAGAAGAAAGCTGCAAACTAAAAGATGTTCTAGATTAAAGAAGAGTGAGGGATCATAAACCAGATTCAAAAACACTTGTTAATGAGCTTCCGGCTATAGCTCTTGACTTCTATAAAATTGCTCAAATATTTACTCTCATTCTAACCATTGATAAGTGGTGCGTCTCCAACTACTCTGTAACTCCAGACAGAGTTTCCAGCTTTTACATGTGTCTCCTCATAATTAACTCAAAATCATATTAAAAAAAAATGTTTGGGGACTGGCTTATTTTAACCCCTGTATCTGGTTTGAGTTTGAGGTTTTTTTCAAATAGTTTCTGAAGAGAAGTGTGAATTCTGTGTTGTGACTGTTCCCTGTGGGTCTGGTCTGTTGTTCTGTCTCTGTGGGAATATTGAACAGTCAGGAAGGCTGTGCCAGGGTGCCAGATGTAGACGTGAAGCTTGATCAAGATCGCTGAAGTGCTAGCACATCAAAATGGAAGGAAGCCCACAGATGCTGTAATTAATTTCAGCACAACAAGACAGAGTTGAAAGGTGCCGTAGAAGAGACAAATAAAGAGTATTTGTAAAAGTTTCATATATGACAACAGAATTTGAGAAAGATGGACCTTGCACCTTTTGGCCAAGATCTTAAAAAAAACTCCCAGTATGGAGTGAAGTTGGATCTCAGTTTCAATCTGTGCCAGCTTCCTCATGAACAGAGTGACGATTTGTATTACCTCCAGGGTAACCACCATGGAGCAGACACCACAGTGCAGGCACTTTGCTCTCTCCAAACCTTTGAATGACCAGATAGGACAAGGAAAGACCACCATGCTTTCTGCAGAGCTGATATAAAGCTGTCGCTTTGTAAATGACCAGTTAAATGTGAAATTCGGGATAAAAGTATGTTCTAGATAAAGACACTTATAGCTTCCCTATTGAGAGAGATCTTAGCAGATTCTGACTCAGCTTCAGATCTGCTGAACAGCATGACTCCTTTAATGTCTGGTTTGATGTGTCCTTATGGAGGCAAGGTTTGCTTTTCATGCCCTGCTATGGCATTGTATCTTGTATTACTCATAATGGCTGGTTTAAAACCTGTTGACCTTGGTTGTTCTATACAGTGCATCTATCATTATCTTTGACTGAATGTCTGACTTAATCATTCAGTCCATCTGGCTTATTCCATTTCCTAAGAAATTGGTTGATTAATTTGAAATGGCTTAAGATTTTCATCATATGGATTAAAGACTTACAGTTAGGAGGGGAGTGATGCAGTACTGGTACACAAGTAATTTAGAACCTGTGACCACATTTGATGTCTTCCACTGTGAGCCTCCCATCCATCTGTTGAGGACAAAAGCACTTGCCCTCCTTTCAGATCCGTAGGTAAAAGCTTCTGTGGATACAGTATTGAAATTGGGATATGAGCTTCTAGGTTGTATTGCTTTAAAGAACTACAGTCAGAGTTCTCTTTTTATTCAAGGTGCAATACAAATGATGTGTTTTCCTTACTCTCTCACATATTCTCTCTGCATTCTTGCCAGAGATCCTACGCAGTATAGAATATAACAGATTTAGCCTTTATAGCATCTTTACTTACCTAAAACAGCATTTAAAAAAATAGACTTTAGAACTGTTTTATCAGTCTTTTATTCTGTACCCAGCTTTTTACTGGTGCTGTAAACTGCATACATCTTATTTGCGATAATCCAGTTCTTCATTTTATCAGTATTTACTGAGCTGAAGAGATTTTGAGGTGAGGAAGGTTGAGTTAGAAAAGGTGTACGTAGTAGCTCATAAAACACATATTTTAATTGGTGCTGCAACCAGCATCTCTCTGTGTAATAGCTGACATTCCTGGATAAATTACTATTATTTCTGTAATGAATAAATGCTTATCAAACCATGTACTAAATTTGAAACACTTCAATACAACAGTTCACACGACTCTGCTGCCAGTCCCATGAATTGAAGTAACATCTTTGTTATATGACCACAAGGCTTAGGAATCCATAAATTTCCATAGCTCCTTGCTGAAAAGAGAAGATGAGGAAAATTTGTGAATGAAGTAGAAAGAGGACAGTTAATTTCTATGTCTTGAAGAGGATCCTTAGCATTTCTTGAAGAAGGGAAGAGAGGAAAAAGTGTTTGAGTCATGATTTCAGTAATGTAGGAGAATGTTTCCATAGAAGAGGCAGCTCTGAAGAAGTGTTATTAGAGCTGCATGAGATTAACTCATTCTTTACTTCAGTAATTTTTACAGTGTGAGGGAGAAGGTTCTCCAAGGCAGACTCCAGCCTCAGTGCTGAGAATTTGTGTGAAGCTTCCAGCTGCCATGTGAGGTGTGTTCTGGGGAGTGATTTTAGCAAGAGTCTCGTGTCCCATCTTGTGCTGGCAGCCCTGCAGGAGATCAGCAGTCTTCTAGCCAGGTATATCGGATAATAATATTTTATGCCTCTGGAATGTATCTTCTAATAAAGGAGTGCCATTTAAATTGGGGCTTTGCAAGCCTGCACATGGCAGGGGAGGTTGTGTGCCCCAGGAAAAGCAGGTGCAGCAAGACAGCAGCCAGGAAGAAGGATTCAAGCCCTTCTGAGGACCAGTTCAGCAAATAAATAGAAGTAGAAATAGGAATAAAACCAGTCTCACACACTCTCTTGCCACAAGCAGTTATAACAAGAAGCATGATGTCGCCTTCAGAACTGAAATAAGCCCCAGATTGCTCCATTATAGTGCGTGGTGTTAGTTTAGATCTGACCATGCAACAGAAACAAGCACAATCCAGCTTTACGCTAATGCAAGCCAGTCTTGATTTAAAACTCTTTTGCAATAGGCATGTGTCTAGACATTGATTTATGGTTGTGAAGCGCTGATGTAAACTGAAATGCCTTGTTAATAAAACTGATCATACTGTGTTAAATACTGATCCATGATAAATCCCTGATGATCAGTGGCCATAAACAGGGCTCACAAGAGAGCACGTTCCCTCGGAGGGAACGCCTTAGTAGCCCAGCAGAGACTTCTCATTCTGTTGTTTACTTTGGCAGTGAAAAGTGAGCACCACCCTGAAATGCTTGAGAGCCTAATCACAGGAAGTGCCTCCTAGCGTAGAAAAGAATCAAGGATCGTGTTGCTGTATATGCTGTCAGGGACCATCTCTGGAACAGAAATCTTGTAGAACTCTGTAGTCTTCTTTTCAAAGTCTGACTCAGGAAGTTTGCAGAATGGACTCAGTGTTCATCATGTGTGGTCTTGGGGGACAGTCACGACTCTCCAGGACATACACAGCAAAGCTGTTCTGGCATGTCGGTACAAACCCACTTCTTTTCTCCTCAGAAACATTGCTACCTAAACTTGACAATTCCCCCAGAAATCCAGTTGTTTTAAAGGACGCATTTTTCTGAAAGCCCCCTCAGCCAGGGACAGACTTTTGACATAATTCTAGAGAGAACATTGTGAAAATCACAGGTTTAAATTACTGTACAGGTGTTTGCGTACTCTAAGTGAATATATTCACCACTGCGCTGGCCTCTCTTGCTTCTCCACAAAACATTGAAATGCCTCGATTTCCGTTTAATACAGATTTCGAACTAAGGGGAGACTCTTCCCCCATCAGTGTTGTTGTAGTGCCAGACAGCGTCTGCTGCATCATTTGATCTTGGGGAGTTCAATACAAAGACAGAAACTCAGAGAGATGAGTTACTACTCTTGAATCTTAGCTGGGTAAACTAGGAAGATCTGAATGAAAAATCAAGCCTCATGGTTGTGCATGAAATGTGTTTTTAAAATGTTCTTATTTGCCTGTTAAAGGAGTGGAAATACGGATATAAAAGCTTTGTGCTTTCACCACCATCTTTACAGAAGTGTTTGCAAAAGAATGTTATGTGGGAACAATGTCCAACCATTGCTGCTGTTCAGATCTGGGAAATCAGCTGTCTTACCTTATGATTTCTGGGTTTAGATTGTACCAGCTTCATGTAGCAGTGACTCTCTTCAAGTTCTGCTGTGAATCAGATTGCACCTTGAAAAAGTTAACAGAGAGGGTTCAGAAATGGGACCTATTTAATCAAACTTTTTTTAAGAAATGCATGTTTTTCTTTGTTTAATTCTTAGTGGGAGGGATTTTCATTTTAAATTATAAAATCAAAAAGAAATCTTGAAAAATGTTCTAAAAGGCTTTGAATTTTTTAAAACCCTTTGTTTTGGGAAAACCTCTATTCCAAATGATTCCTCTTACTGCCCTGAAAAAAAGAGGAAAGGAATAAAAAGAAATTTTCTGGTTTTTATTGTTTTCAAACTCTGTTGGAAACAAAAATAATTATTTCTGGTCAACTTTTAAAGAAAAGTGGTATAAAACCCAAAACTGATAGAAAATTTTCAGCCAGCTAATGATTTTGCTCCAACATTTATTTCCTCTATTGCTAACAATGGAGAGAATATTCTAGTTCTGGATCTGTCTTTTCCCCTTCTCCTACCTGCCATATGCTCTTGAGGAAAAAAACATACTTCTTTAAGCCACAAAAAATATGCAATTAATTTGCTGGAGTGCAAAACCAGGTTTGCCCCGTTGTATGCAAAGTCCTTCTGTTTTCTAATTGCATCTTAGGAGAAGTAGTTTCAGGATCAATATGCACTTGTGCGCAGATGCACCAGCAGACACAGACAGGCCATCTAGGGACTGCCAAAACCCTATTGTGTGCAAATGTAAAGCATTAAAAGCTCAAAAGCTTGATGTGGCTAATTCATTTAAAATGCTTTTATGTTTCCTAAAGTGGCAGATTGGCATGCCATGTAGATGGGGCACAGTAAAGGTCTGTGTTAATAGAACAGACTGACTTTGAATCATTATTTACTTTCTACCCTGAATCCAAAGTCGATAGGGACTTCTCAGGTGCCAGGAAAGATCCATGCAAATGGGATCAAACCACACATAACATACTTGTGCTGCATGTTCTGTGCTTTTAACATGTTTTCTCAGATGCAGGACAATAGTTTCCAGCCTTTTTTGACTTGTAGACTTCTAAGTATTTACTAAGGAAGAGGAAAATCCCTCAGTTGCAGACGAAAATAATTTGGTAATGTGCTTCTTTTACTTATAGAATTGCTTGGTTGGAAAAGACCTTTGAGATCAAGTCCAATCATACCTGTCCACTACTAAACCATTTCCCTGAGTACTTAATCTACCCATCTTTTAGATACCTCCAGGGATGGTAACCCAACTACCTCCCCAGACAGCAGTTCCAGTGCCCAATAATGCTTTTGGTGAAGAAATTCTCCCTGATATCTAATCTGAATCTCCCCTGGTGCAACCTGAAGCCATTTCCTCTAGTCCTATCACTTATCACCTGGGAGAAGAGACCAACATCCACCTCACTACAACTTCCTCTCAGGTAGCTGTAGACAGTGATAAGGTCACCTGTTATCACAGGTCCTAATAAAACCAGTGGATGAAATATGCTTCATCCCTTCTGCACCTTAAATTGCCAGGTTACAAACAGAAAAAAAAGAACATATTGAATACACACATAAAATCTCCTTATACTTGAATTCTTTTTATCCCTGAGTGTCTCTTTGCTTCTGTACTGAACAGAATCCCCAATGACTGAAGCATGTTCTCTTGGTGACCTACAAAGCTGTATCACTGATAAAATTGTTAGAAGATGTGCTCATTGTGCTTGCTTCTGGTGCTGGTGATCTCTCACCCAGAATCAGGGGATGTCTGGGATGGTGATGGGAGAAGCTATGGATGGCACTGTACGCTTTATTGATGTAAGTCTTTCAGGAGGCTCCCTTTCCCTCTTGCAGCTGGCAGGGCCGTAGCGGGTCCGTGTACACTGCAAGCACCACCTCAACAGTGAGAATAAACCTTCCACATCTGTTAAGTCATTGACTTTCATTCCATGTACTTGGTTTTGTCTTGCTCTGGGAAACTGGTAGTTCAAGTTCACTGTGTCAACACTGCACTTAGGACAAACCAAGTTCTGGTACAAACTCTATGTACAAACTCACCTGAGTGACAGAGCATCGGTGGCACTTCTGTTCCTAGACACTCCTGAAAATCATCGCCAAGCTGTGAAATGATCCTTGATCAAAAAATGACCCATCGCAACTTAGCAGGGAAAGGGAAAACTTGTATAGAGCTGGAGCAGAGGAGAGAAAAAGAAAAGGCTCTTGGAGACCCTTCAGCCACCCTCCCATGCATTTCCAATCCTGCTAATAAGAATCCCTCTCTCTGTGTCAAGGGTGAATTGCTGCAAGGTATAGTTGAGGCTGGCAGAGATTTTCCCTCGGGAGATTTTTTTGCCAGTGTGTGTTTTGAATTTTCTGTCAAGATGACAGGCAGAAATCAGGCTTATTTGCCAGCACTCAGCATTTTCTGAGGCAGATCTCTACTCTTGTCTCCAGTTTTTTTTCCTGTATGCACTGTTGCACTGTGATTTTCCCTGTGCTGCTTTTTGTAGAGGTGCTCAAACCTGCAGGCTTTGGACTGGCAGTGGGTAGAACTGACTGACTTGTTTGTTTGGAATACTAATTGCTTGGAATTTTGACCATGGATATAGCTGGTGAGCAATTCATTAATCAAATCTTGTTTTCTTTGGGGCTGCCAGAAAAGAGGTTTTTTGCAAGCTGCCAGTTGTTCATAAACACTTTGCTTTGACTTTTCTCCATTATTTATATTGGCAGCACCACAGCCAGGTCACCTGGCGTTGGTTGTGTCCCTTTGCTGCCTGGCTGACTGAAACATTTAACACGTGAGATTAGCAAATGCATTTTCTGGTGCATATTTTTTTTGTCTGAAAGATACTGATGCTAAAACTGTTTTAAGGGTTTACTTGCAAATAGTCAGTAAAACGCTAGGGGTTAGGAAATTATTTGATCCGTGGATGAAATTTTACATTCTTCCTCAAGGGCTGGATTCCTTTGTCTTTGACTAAGCAGACTGGGCAGTGGCTGATGGTGAGTAACCAGCGGCATCAAGCAGCTCTGCCACTGTATGCAGCATGTGCTGCAGGCTACTCTTACCTAGAGGAAAAGGTGAAAGGAATTATTCATCATGCCAACACCGGGAAGGAGAGGAGTCTTAGGGCTGGAAGCTACTTAGTTTAAACTCACAGCAATGCCCCTCAGAGTGTCAGTGATCAGAAGTACCTGCTTCACAGTTGTGTTCTGTTCCAGGTGCTGTGGTTTGCTGGACAGCTGAGGCAGCTCCCTAATTGCCATGGGCGAGGCAGGAGAGGGGGACAGAGGGAGAAGGAGGCAGAGGTGACAAGAGGTAACCTTTGGAAACAGGCCTGCTAATATCCCAGCCTTGATGCTGTTAGAGGTGAGTCTGACGCAGGTGATAACTCCTGGCTCTGCCAGCCAGCTCTGGTCGTACAGCCTGATCTGTAAAATGTGTCCAAGCATCAATACACATAAAGAGCTGCGTGGAGGACAGATGGACTTTAAGAGGTCATAGCTGTGTTTTGTTCAGATCTGTCTGTCACCAAAGCTTGCATTATCAGGAGCAGTCCCAGACACACAAGACAACGCGTGTATCCATCCGCAGTCCTTTGTCTGGGCTGCTTGCTGGTAACTATTAGGCTGTTGTACTGAAGAGCACAAAGATGGCATCAGGGTTCCAGTGTCTGTACAGGCTTGTCTCTGAGCAGTAGAGACAGCTGTCTATGGCTGCTGAAGACTCTCAGTCCTCCTGTCAACACAGTAAGAGTAAAAGCAAGTCTTCAGCCACCTCCTCCCAGTCTCTGTCCACGACCAGAACAGCCCTCCTCTCTGGACCTGTACAATCCAGTTTGTCCTGCACTGTTAAGGATCAGCGCTTTATAATGCTCCAGATGCATGCATAGCTTTATTGTAATTATTGATATTTATTATTTGCACTGTGATAAACCTTAGAAGCTGTAGTAAGCCTCCTGTTGCATGGAACACTATATGAAGATAGAAGGAGAGAGGAAATGCAGTCCTTAGCTGTATAGCTTTTATATTAAAGAGAACAAGCCAAGACATCTTCTCGTGATCTCTTGGGGCCTAAGAGACTGAGTTAGCAATATGTTTATGCATCCTGACATTACTCACCTCCCAGCACCCTAAAAGCAATGATCAGTTCCCCACAAGGCTTTTATTCATACCCGAGGTTACTCACAGTGAGTTTCTCACTTGATGTACAAACCATGGGCTCAGGGCATTGAGTCAAGGGAGTGACTCAGGAGGCTCTGATTGGTTCAGTAGCTGCATGGCTCCATTCTGTAAAACCAAGGCACAGAGAAAACTGCAGTTGCTACCCAGAAATAGGTGCGGTTTCTTCTTCCCTGTGTGAACCATCCTTGTGTGGGCCTGCATTATTCCAATCAGCTTCTTGGCCGATTCACTAGCCATGTGATTTATGTGTCTATTGAGACAGAATTATCAAACAATGTACACCTTATCCTGCGCTCCACAGCTCCCTTTGAAGATAAGGACTTATCATCACTTTTTCTAAACCATGAAAACACCTTGAGCTGCTAGAGGATGGCCATGAAAAAACCAGCTGGTTCAGCTTTGAGACCCTTTATCTTTGGGCTCCCCTTGCCAAGTGAGAAGTGATTCAGATGTGCTGTAGCACAACCCCCTTCCAGGTGCAGTGAATGTGCAATGTAGAATTCTGCCTCATCTTCTCAATTTTTCAGTGCCAGCACCAGCTGCCATAAACTTTTGAAGCATCTTTCATCAGAGGAAGTGGTGCTGTCTTCAAGTATGATTTGATCTCTATAGCTGCCAGATGCCACACCAATGACAAGCTCACAGTCTGTGCAGCTGGGAACATGGAAAGCAGCAAACTCTGCATCTGGTAGAACATTCCCAGGTACACTCAGCAGCAGCAACGTGCCTCCATAGCTACAGACTTCACCTTCTGCAGCTGAATTTGAGCAGGATGGCTGGTGGAATGCGAGGATGGTGATGGCTACCTCCAAGAGGAGCTCCAGCTGCCTCCCCTGCTCTAACACTGCTGTTAGTGCAGAAGCGGCAGCTGACAACGTGAAGCTAGGTCTGCTGTAGTTTGTTGGGCTGGGCCAGTGAGCCACCTGACTTTCAGTGACTGAATATCTGAGGCAATCACTGACTTCAGTAAAAGGTGAAGCAGCTCAGGATCTCTCTAAATTATGTCCTTGATGTTACATACTTGCCCATTGGGAACCTGGGTGAACTAATCAGTGTGTTTCATCAGGCAGCATCCTCAAGTATTTCTTCACCTAAATTTCTTCTTTTGAATACAGAGTCAGTTGTCCTTAAAATGTGATTTATTTAAAGTTTCTTTTTAAGGACATCTCTATGCCATTCCCCTACCACCTCCTTCTTTTTCTTTCTAATAAGAAATTGGCAAAATGACTCATGAAGAGGTACTCCATGAACAATTTGTTTCAAGAAACATTAAACGACTATCTTTCTCACTGACAACACTGAGGGATTAGAATACTGTCGTTTTCTATCAAAATTGTAATGGCTGCCTTTTGTTGGTAGACATATGAAGAAAACTGGTAAACAAAGGTAAAGGAGGGAGAAAATTCCTCCAGTCCCAAGGACACTATCTTCAAATGTGAGGTCCCATCCCTCACCCCAGTGAAGTGCCATTCCAGTGAGCCTTTCTGATAATGGTGGGTCTTACAAAGCTAG
The DNA here is from genome assembly GCF_032191515.1 of Phaenicophaeus curvirostris. Taxonomy (NCBI): domain Eukaryota; kingdom Metazoa; phylum Chordata; class Aves; order Cuculiformes; family Cuculidae; genus Phaenicophaeus; species Phaenicophaeus curvirostris. The sequence continues at coordinate 951,293 of NC_091400.1, read as the reverse complement.
AATAGCGCAGTCCTGCCTTTTCTTGAACAGTTTTTCTCAATGCAGCACCAGGGTGTGTCTGAAGCACAGAGCTGTGGATTGTGCTGGAAGCAGATGTAAAATTAGATACCAAAGTGCAGGTTTAAAGTGCAGTTAATAAGAAGAGGGACAGAAATGTGTCGTCGCCAACGAGCATGAAGTTCAAAAAGCTAAAGCAGCTTTTATCCTTTTGGTCAAGGCTTAAACCAGGTGCAGTTTGGCCAGGTCGCAGGCTGAGCTCTACACCTTGTAATAAGTAGCATAATTACCACATGCAGCTTGTTTAGACTACTGCATGTCCTTTGATTAGTGTTCAGAAGGCAGAGTCATGGACTCTTCCTACATGCAGGGAGGAAATTATGCTTCGTAAATATCTGTCTGACTAAAGATAAATACAAATACAAGTTCTGGGATCATATGCATGATGAATTCTGAAGACGTCTTGATCCCCATTAACAAACACGGAGCGTAGCCTTTGGAGTGGCAGTGTAGTGCTGTATGGCAGCCATCTCCCTACACACCTTTGGAAATTTCTAGTATGGAACTAAAAAGAGTAGAGTGCAACTTGACAGGATGCAGGTACAGTCCTTCAAAAGGTCTCTACAAAATTATGCATGATGCATCTAGTTCTTTCCCATACGGTGGTATGAATCTGTCAAAATATGGGTAGGATGAGAGAAGCCAAGGTGAATTCTGATTCTTATTATGCAGCACAGGGCACCAAATGACATTGTCATATTCAGTAGGAGGAAAGAAGTCACATAAGGTATAGGTAAGCAGTGAAACTCTTTACTGTAGGACACTCTATGTACTGTAACATTGTACAGATTCAAAAACTAATTGAACAAATAAGTGGAAAAAATACATCAAGGAATGATTGCAATGCTGCTGCCTTTGGCTTAGGAACTCTCCAGTGTACACCGGGAAGATATCTGCATATGCTTGTCCTCTTCACACAGTCTTACCAGGGCTGTTCATGCGGGACATGGAGGGAGATAGGGTTGGGACCGGGGTGGAGTTTTGCTTTGACTCACCATGGCTGCTCTTCTGCTCCCGTTCCTATTCAGGGAGAAGTTTCTAGGTGGTATACATGGAAGAAACTTTGTTCCTTGGAGTACTTTGGTTTATTAATAGTGCTGCCTCCTAATTAGAACATAAATGTCTATGGAGCTGGCAAGCTGGCTCAGCCCACTGACTTGATTGGTTTTCAGGCAGTTTGTGCTAGCTGGGAGTTTAGCCCCTTGTACTGCAGGCAGTCAGATTTGCTTAGCTCGCAGCCAGCTTTGCAGAGACATCAGCAGGTGCTAAATGACTTTCTGTAAGAAAATGCCAAAACAGATCTCAGATCTGTGTACCTGAAAGCACGGCCATAGCAGTTCATTTTCCCTGCCATGAACCTTCGCACCTCTGCCTGCCTGGGGTCTAAGTAGTTAATCTACCTGAGCAAATAGGTAGGAGCATTTTTGCTTTCAGTAAAGTTTGATTCCTGAAGGCAGATCTTTTTTTCCACTGAGTGTCAGATAATTGGAAGGGTAGGGTGCGGCAGGAAACCACGACACGCCTTTGTTGGGACTTGTTTGAGAGCACGGGAATAGGAAAGCAGAAGAAGGGCGAGAATAAAACAGGTTAAATAAAGAAGAGGTGAACATTTTTGCATGATCACTCAGGTTCCACACACCTTTGGAAGGACATGATATAAAGTGTAGGTGGCAAATTTTGGTAGAAAGGAAACGGTTGTGAAGAAATACAGATTTTCATTTCAGTAACCAAAGCACTGCAGGTAAGTTACATTATTGAAAAAAAAAAAGAGAGAGAGAAGAAAAAAATATCCTTTATTTTCTCTTTTCCAGATTTCTTGCAGAATAAGGCTGTATTCTCAGGCACAATAGAGGAGGTGTTTCTTTATTCTGTGGGGAATACAATGTTAAAATAAGATTGTGTAAGAGCTGGGTCATTGTGGTTTTGTGTTTGGCAGTTAATGTATCTCTTTTAAAAGGAGTATCAAATGAAAGGAGTATGCCTGCTGGGAGATAACAAATGTGAAGCCAAACTCTGGATACATTTTTAATGCATTTTGTGGAACTATGGTGCAAATAGATAAAGTTTAGTTGAATGCTCCCTGTTGCTTGAGGGTACCAGGTTGGGGAAATGCAGATCATCTGCTGGCTGTTGTAAAAACCAAGCAGACCTGAAATGTGCTGAAGGAATACTGATTGAAAGTTGAAGCTTCAGGTTGTGGATTCAGGGTGTGATATTAAGGAACTGACCTCTAGTCCTGAGAATACCTGGAGGTGCTTCGGAGTGAAAGTTAGTGTTACCACAGACAAGCTTTGTTTTGTCTCAGACGGGTGGGTTTATTTATCAGCAGTGACTCACTAATTATAGACTTTGGACCACATTTTTGTCATAGAAGATTAGGAGGTACTGTAAGGTAGTTTTAAGCTTGGTCACAATAAATCAGAGAAGTCTGATCTGAGAATCAATTTGAATCCTTTCTTCAGCAGGTGTAGCAATTTGAGTATAGTGGCAGCAGGTAAAAGATTTGCTTTCTTCTGTCTTTGGACTGATTTGGAGAGTGACTTAGGAGAAGTTACTTGTCCTTCTGTGACTTGTTTCTTTGCCTGTGAAATGGTGACAACAGCACTTCCCTGTTCTGCAAATATTTTTTGTATAAGCCCAGATTGTTTGTCTCCCTTTCTGTGCCAGAGTCAAGAAGCTTGAGCAGGTCAGAATGGCCCTCGGTTTAGGCTGTTTCTCTTTGGGCAGCACTATTAAGTAGGCACAGTGAGGACAAAGTTTTGAAAGAAAGGTACTTGGCAGTGCAGAGTGCAGTCTGGGCAGTGCTCCTGCTTGTACTCTGGGAAATGAGCACATACTGGTGTCAAAGAAGCCAGGACAGGTTGTGGGCAGAGCAGAATTTAGTTCCTGCAGCACATCCAGCCTTTAGTTGGTCACCTAACTTGCTTCTCTGGCATTAGCATCATTTCAGTGAGTCTACAAAATGAGCAGATTTGGAAGCATGATTTCGTTGATTCAGTTCTGACTTTTGTTGGTTTTGATAGAATGACTGGAAAGGAACAGCATTTAAAGCAGAATGAGAAGGTCAGATTCCTAGACTGCAGGGTAAAAGAGAGATAATTGGCTGGTTTTGAACCAGTTCTACTAGTCCCAGGACAGTGGCACCTGAAAGGCTTTGTTAAGAGGAAGAGACATTTAATGTGATGGGAGCCATGGCATTTTCTTTTAACATATTCTGTGACATGGTTTGGAGATATCTACTGAATCTCAGAGTATTCATGATCAAAGGGTTCCACTGACATTAAATATTATAGACAATCTCAGCACCTGCTGGTGCCTCTTTCTCCTAGTGGAGCGTCTCACAGCAGGAGCCTCATTAATGGAGGGAGGAGAGCTGAAAGGATGTGCTGCGAGAGTCTAACAGCATTCTGGCATGAAAACTGGAAGGACATTGTGGAAGGATAAAAGAATCTGAAATGTTCTAGCTTTCATTTTTCTATTAAAATATGTCTTTGTGGCCATTCTCCTCCCCTTTGAAAATGTCTGTAATAAACTTCCTTACCATTGCACACAATACCTGATTTCTAAAACAGTAAGAGGATTTTGAATGTCCCATCTCAGACTGGTTTAGCTTCCTTGCCAGTGTGCTGCACCACAGGCAGGTGGAATGAGGCGCAGGAGGCACTCTGCAGAGTTGGGCTTATGGAGAAAGCACAGATCTAAGCATGCCTTGCAAACCTGAGCTGCTGTTACTATCCTTCTTTTCAGTGCTGTACAGAGAAGAAGCAGTGTTGTAGTTGTGGCAGGCTGGACCTCGCTTGGTCCCTCGTACCATTGATGTCTACAAGTTCCCTGGTTTTGTGGGTGCCACAAGCACACTGCAACCCTTGAGCTTGTGTTAAACAGCCCTAGGGTTGCCCTGTCTTATGATACCTGCGCTGTATGAATGATTCCACTTCACAAGTTCCTGCTTGTTGCTCAGAGAGAATTGTAGATGGCTTCTCTGATTCAACAGTGCTATTACTTTGCCACAGACATAGCCTGCAGCTATGTCTTTGTGAATCTAGATAGGAGCTGGTGAAATTAGTCAGTCCTGGCAGTTGATGGATATCCAGCTCAGTCAGCCTGCTGGAGCCTGGGCTGGTTTTGCTTTCACGTGGCAAACACACATGCCATGTAGATCAGCTGTAGTGGCATGTATGGCTCCAAAGATGTGGTTTAACCTCTTTTTTAACCTCTTTTTTTTTGGATTGGTATCAGAACAAGATATTCCCCTTTCTCAAGAGAAGGCAGAAGATGCATTCACATCATGGTGCTGCTGGCCTCTTCCAGCATCCATAACCAGCTCTGTTCCCAGTAGCCGAAAGGAAGTGGAGTTCTGGGGCTATAAAGCAGTACAAAAGCAGTTTCCAAATGTAAAGCTGTGTTCCCTGCCAAAAACACTGGCAAAGCCAACACTGCTGACATCTAGACAACAGCTTCCAGCGTCTGTTTTTAGGGAAGGAGCTTGAAAGGTGCTTCCACTGTTGATGCCATAAGGATACCAGAGATGCTGCCTTTCCTTGGAGTGCATGACCAGGAATCCTTCCTTTGCACAGGGGCCTGTCATGCTGCTGGAGGAGGAACTCTCCTAACACACATAGGTCTTGCATATGCCTTGGAATCAGTGTCCTGGATAATCCCTTGGAAATCCCCAGTGTTAGCAGGCGCTATAAGGTTTGGGTGGTATCTGCTGCCAGGGTTGGGTAAGGGCTTGGATGTGGCCACTGGAACCCCACTTAGAGGGCTGTTCAGCCAAGCCCAGTGCCTGAGGTGCAGAGAGTGAGGGCTGTGGGCAGTATGGGTGCTCTCTGCAAAGTTCAGCTGTGTCTGCAATAGGAGACTGAAGTGGTTTCACTGATAGTATCAGTGATAATGTCACTGTCCCTCAGCTCTGGGAATAGCAGGAGCTGCTCAGAGGCAAAATGGAATCTGAACTTCAGATATTCCTGCAGATTCTCTGTTGCATCCTGGCTTGTGTTTTTATTTATGCATGAGCAGTACAAGTGTAACAAACAGTAAAGGGGCTACTTGGTAGACACTTTGCAGATGGGTAAGTGGAATCATGAGGATCAAACTCAAATGGTGTCTCAATTGGAGGGCACAGTCTTGGGTTCTGCTTCGAGCTCCAGAACTTGGAAGGAATTTTGCACAAAGCTTTTTTTTAAGACTCAGCCTGCTGTGCGTGTAGTTTTTGGTGTGGCTGAGCCTTCAGTTCTAAGGAGTTTTCAAATCCAGTGGAGAGTTAGGGCTTAGTATCACCTTGTGTACACATTAAAATCTCTTTCTCCTCATTGCTTGTGGCTACACAAGATGGAATGTTCTTAGAGAGAATAGGAGTGAGCAACTGTGTATTTCATTTTGCCAGAAGTGTTTTCCTTTTTAGCTGATTTTTTTTTCCACAATCACAACATTTCTTTGTGGTATTCCTTCCTTGGCAGTCATACGTCTGCTAAGGATTGTGATTTTGACTAGAGAGTGATCCAAGTCATGAAGAAAAGTATGCACAAGGTTCACAACAGTGGTTCCAATGCTGTGTGTACTGACCTGAGATGACATTTAGATTAGATCAGATTCCATAGCCACAGGCAGCACCACCAAACCTCTGCTCTACCTGTAAAGCAAGATAGAGCGCTTTCTACCATAAGTTCCTTGCTGCCAAAAATAGCTGGTTGAAAGGTACCCCAGTGTTTTTGTGCTTCACTAAAGTGGATGCTAGAGCTTTATCATCAATGTATGCTAAGAATGCACAATTTTACTGTTGAAAGTGCATCATGTTGAAAAGTATCTCTTCCTAGGTTTTCTGGCAGTACTGGAATGGTAGAGGTAGCTTACTCCTGCAACTGACTGTGTTTCTAATACTGCTCTGTTGTGTCCAGCCCAGAGCAGACATGGAGGAGTGATGTTTGGATCCTTTGTTTTGATTAAGCCTTTGTAGGGGCACATCTGGAGACCACAGTGTAGTGCCACAAGGTCTAGATATAAATCCAGGTCTAAACTTCCAGCACTGAGTGGATTTGCTTCAATTGCCCCTGTTTCACCTGTTGACTTTACAACCCCTCCGTCTGTTTCAGCTCTTTGTTGTGCAGCATCCAGCTTTGTAGGCAAGTGGTGCTGGTCTGTTAGTAAGACTCACGTGGCTCTGGAAAGGCACTGTAAAATCCCTGGCATAGATGTCATCTGGGCAATCTAGTCCCCAGATGAATGGAGAAAAGTGGTGGGACTTATGGGGAACTGTTGTCATCTCCTTCTGTTCACAGAGCTCTGAGTGCAGCCTCTCTGCTTTCCCTGCAGGTGGCAATGGTATGGATTCTGTAACAAAGAAAACGAGGCAAGATGGATCAGAAGTTACTGAAAGACGTAAGGAGAACTTTATTTCATTTTTATGTCACATAACAAGAATTTCACAAGTGGATGCCCAGCTTTGTAAGGGATTGAATGCTGACCACAGCAGAACTAAATCCTGCACCTGTCCCTGGTCTCTGTTGAAGTCAGAACAACGAACAGAATGGACCAACATCAGACATTTAGAAACACGTAGAATGACCTGATTGTTTAACCACAGAGATTGTTCTCTGTGGTAACATTTCCAGCCAGTAGTGCAGATATTTGGATTCTCCTCATACCTCTGATATCAATGCCCTCTGTGGCCTAGAAAATGTCCTTTAGATATCTTTTTTGGCCATGTGTAAAATAGATGATGTTTCCTGCTGGCATTATGGGAATTAGCTAGTAGGAAGCTTGTAAGCAGTCTGACCAAGGGCTTTGCTCTTACAGCAAGAGCTGTAGTTCAGAAGTGCCAGGTACTTCCATGTTTTACAGGGAGTTTGTAAAAAAGTCTTTTATGACAGTGATATTCTTTCTTACTGTAGAGTGAGAAATGCTTGCAAACAAACACGCAGTGTTGTGAGCTAATGAGCCTACAGCCCCCCAGCAGCGTGGTCTTAAGGAACTGTTCTTTAAATGAGTCGATCATCTTTGAAAGAGTCACACTTTTGCATGGAAATGCAGTAGAATATGGATCTTGTTTGACTATATTAACATGTCATTACTTCTGCACCTTTTTCTTTCCTCAGTTATTACAGAGACTGTAACCACAAGACTGACGTCCTTACCACCCAGTAAGTAATTGTCAGTCATTACAGTACTTCTGCTTAATGTTCTGTGCCCCTCCATGGTCTTTGACTCCATTATTTTCATAAATCTCTGGGTACAGCAGATCTCGGTGTGGAAAAACCCAAAGAGAAGCTATTTTCAGAAATGCCTCTCTGGTAATACTTGTTAGTGGAGAGAAGGAACAGTGTGTAGGGAGCTGTCTGTGTATTGTTAGAAAAAAAGCTGCACAGTCCTCTAAGACTAGTAGGGCAAACTCTCCAAGGGCTCAAGCCCAGATATAGAGTCTGTGACTGTCTTTTGGGGACAAGGGTCAAAACTGATGGGTCTGCAGCCTCCACTGGCGGGGCTGTGGTGAATTTCTATGTCATCTTACCAGCTGACAACAGTGAGTGAATCTCTTTGGCTAATTTCTGATGTTATGGGTGATTTCTACCTCTGTGCAACATGTAGGGGAGGATCCTCCATGCTCTTTATGCCACCACATTCTTAATTAGCTCACTGCAGCTGTGTTGGAAAGGAATCACTCTATCTTATTTATGATGAGGGTTAACAGGAGCATCCTTCAGTGCATAAATGGAGCAAAACTTGAGTACAGATCTGCTGGATCTGCAGCTTGAATGCTTATCTGCTTTGCCAAGACACTTTTCAACAGTTCTAATATCTGGCCAGACATGAAGCTACACCTGTAACTGAGTGTGAGGACAGCTTTGGGTAGCCCCTGCCTTGTTTTGCAGTGTCTTTTCTCATTTTTTATCCTGGAAGACTGTCTCATTTTGTGTTCATCTCTTCCAGAAGGAGGGAGCAGCAGTGGGCTCAAAACATCATCCCACACTGGAGGGAGTGGAGTGGAAAAGAGGTCTTACACCCATAGCAGCAGCTACGTGACTTCAAGTAAGGAATGAAGACATTGTAGAGTGAGGAAACAGAGAGAATGGCAGCATAAGTGGTCCGAGGAGAGATTCAGGGTAGGGAAGTAAGATGAGGCAGAAATAAGGAAAACGGGATTTAGGAAAGTGGAAGTGGCAACTGCTCAAAGCAAAGGTAGTCTTTACCTGAATTTCCATCTTCCACAGAGAAAAATTGATTTCCAGAGAATAACAACAAAAAAATGCTATCCCAGCTGTTGTTAAGAAGTCATTCAGAAACCAAATTTCCCTTCTTTCATGATTTCCAAATTACGAACTTTCTGACTGCTTTTGTTCAAAAGATAGCCTTGGTTAATCTTTTTGTTGATGTTGCTGGAGATAGAATATTATTACAGAATTTTCTAGAAAATATTTTATTGTGTGCATGTGTCCATGGCTTTAGCACATTGAACAGTCTGACAGATTTTCTGGACATGCTAAATCAGTGTGTGCTGTCTACTCCACAAAAAAAGGTGCTTCTCTAACAGCATTCTTTGCCCAGCTATTATATTGTCTTAGCAAAGGTTTCTGAAGAATAAGCTCCCTAACCAGGTTTCTGGCATACCCTGCTCTCTGTTCCCAGTGGGACAGACTGTATAACTATCCTTGTTGAAAACATCCTCAGTGTTCTAAAACAGCTGACAAACCAAAAGGAATGAAGTGCGGTTTGGAAGCTCAGCAGGAGAATTAGCCATACCCAATAGATCTGAAGACGCCTCCACACCGATTAAAGGCCAGAGTGTGGAATCGTTTTGCCTCAGGGAAGATGTGAAGCAACTCAAGTGAAGATGTCAGTCTAATTGTCTGCACTGGCACCAGCCTGAGAACTGAACCCAGCCCTGCAGACTCAGACAACTGAAGGATTGCAGTCTTCCTTATTATTTCTTTTCAGTTTGTGGAGTATGACTGACTTTGACTTAACAGTCTTACAGTTTTTGTGGCCTGTGCCATATACCACTTGAGTTTACAAGTGGATCTGTATACAAACCAAAACCTAGCATCATCTAGAGCCGGCTTTATTCCTGCTCAGGGGAGATGGCTCATTTATCCCCCTAGGCCAAAACCTTTTGCCATATATATTGTTGACAAGACTTATTTTGAAACCACAGAGATAACCAACACTCCTCTCTGTGCTGAATGCTGAGGGCAGTCAGGCTTGGACTGAAATGTGGTTCTTGCGCATCTCTATTTGTGAGATACCAATGCAAATTTGTCCAGCTCAGAAGATGGTAACATAAAGCACCCAGGATATCTAGAGTGTGCATCCAGGGCATATCTTTAATTTGCTGTGGGCGTTTTGTTTTACCTATAGGTGGAAGTGGTAGACTGAATTCAACGTCATCATCCTCTGGCTACAGACAAGCCCATTCTCCCAGTTCTACTCTCACCAAATCACCTGGTTCAACATTTGAAAGAAAAACCTATGTCAACCGCCATGCAACATATGAAGGTATCACAGAACCTGTCATATAGAAAGGAGGCAATGTCTAGTGCACTCTGAGGTTGCATTAATGAAGGATTGCCCTAAATAACGCAAGAATCCCATCGTAGTCTTGCTAGGAAATAAGCCATCAGGGACACATTTTAATGATAAAGTCCTATTTATAGTAATGCTCATTCCCAAAAGGAGTTGTGACATACTTTTGTTGAAAGACATTAGCAGCTCTTTCATGTAATCTTACATAGCTCTCTTTTTAAAAAGAAGACATGTTTTGACAGCTTTTAATGATCTTGTGCAAAGTATTAATGAACACCTTTCTGTTCTTTGCAGGAAGCTCCAGTGCCAACTCCTCTCCTGAGTTTCCCAGAAAAGAGTGTGGTATGTTCTTTTTAGAGCTGTTCTTCTGAACATTATGGCAAGGTCATGTGGGTTGATGACTACAGTGGCATTGTTTTGCACTTTGCTGTGTCTTGTTCTACCTATGCTACCTCTGTTTTGGGCAGCCAGGGCAGGTCCATGACTTTGGAGGAGTTATTTGGGAGTGCAGAGTGAAACAATATGGTCAGGGAGTCTTTCTGCCTCAGAGAGGAGGCAGAGTTTCTCAGTGTCCAGCCTTGGTCGGTGGGTAAACAGGTCTAATAGTTTCCTTTTGCCCCCTTTGAAATGGGAGATCACCATCTGTGAACATTTATGAATGCAAAAAGGAGCAGCAGTTGGTCCAGAAATTCTAATGGTGCTACTTAATCTTTAAGATATCTTGTGGTCTAATGGGGAGCTGTTAAGAACTCTAAGGTTCAATTCCCCAAGCTGTGCCCCAAGTAAAGAAGGTTACTGTCAGAATCTGAGCACTCTGAGCAAGATCCATGTGTTCATTTTTAGAGATATCACAGGCAGTGGAGCCTAATATTGCTTTTCTCCCTTTGCTGTTCACAGCATCTGCCTCCACAAGAGGGAGAAGCCAAAGTCGAGGTAAGTGATGCTACTCTTTTAGAAGCTCTCTTTGTTTGCTTCAATATGATTCAGGGTGTGTCAAATGGACCTATTCCTTAGCTGGAATAAACCAGTTTAAGTGTAGAGCAGTAAGACAAGGTACATGGATTTACAGCACTACAGATGTGAACCATTTATCGATGAGCAATTGCTTAAAGAAGCTTGATGTAAAAATTGACTCTAGTGAAGGTCATGGTGGCTTGGACTGTATCAGAAAGAAGGATCTACTTGGGACCTGGACATCTGAGGGCTCAGGACACAGTCTTCCATTTTATCTGTTTACTAGCATAAAGTCAGTCCACCCACGTGCTGTTGCTTGCTTCTGACATATTTACAGTAATTGTATTCACGTTCTTCCTACTGCAATTTGTCTTACAAACCGTAAGGCCATACCCTGAAATGATCTTATGCTGGTAGCCAGGAGATGGCAAGGAAATTATGGACTTGCTGTGGTCTGTTTGGCCCGCTCTCTGTAGAGGTCTGCATTGTTTAAATCATTCAGCTCTTCTAATAATTTATTTATAGCGTGGAGGAAAGCAGGATTATATTGCTCTGTAAGAATGTAATATTGTTCCCAGCTGCTTGAAGAAGAAACTATAATGTCACCTCATCCGAGTTAATTTTAGCATTGGATATAAATCCAAGTGTGCTCTTGCATCCTCCTTTTGGAGAGTGTCACAGTTACCAGTTATTCTATCTCAGATCTTCATAGTCTCCTCTAGCACACTACATACCTGGTCTCCTAGCAGAACTAGGCCATACATAATAAAACAGACTCCACAGAGAATCAGGTCCAGCTTCTCATATTACTTCAGCAAATAATTCCAATCCATCAGCTTTTTCACATGAATGCCAAAGCTAGTGTTTCTTTTATAGCACATACACGGTCAGATTTCATCTTGAAGAGCATGTATCACATGTCCTGGCTGGCCAGTTTGCTTGTAGGTAGCAAGCGTAAAGGCTTGTCCTGACCAAATCACATTAACTCTATAGTCTCTCGTGTTGGACAGTAAAAGTCAGTAATAAAATTGAGTACCTAGTGAGAATACTGGCTTAAAACTGACCTGGTTTTAAGTGAACAGAAAGAGAAGTTACCAGGTTGTAAGAGACTAAATCATGCAGCCCATTGTAGAGATGAGAGTGTGAATTTCACCCAAAAAGTAGTAGGGAATTTGTGTATTTAATAAGCTTCTTTTGGCTCTCTAGGTTTTTGTTCAGAAGGACAATAATAATGATAATTGTGATGAATGGGAGTATCAATGTGATTGAAGACTGCATAATTAGGCCTTACATGTCTGGCAGTAACAGTGTTACTGACTTCAACAGAGGCCCTCAATGAGTAAAACAGAGCTCTCTGGAATTAAAAGTAACAAAATGTGACTCCAAAACAAAAAGTCACCCAAACCAATTTATGAACAATTCATGTGGGCCATGAGTGTTGCTCAGATCAAGCAGCAAGACAGCAGGATGGATCATAGGCCGCAAGAAGGAAGGAATTCACTTCATCCTAAAGATTCATTCCCAGCCCAGGGCACAAATGCTTCTTACTCCATATTCATGATCCGCTTTTTCTTTTCCCAGAGAGTGAAATACGAGTCCGGCTGCAGAGTGCTTCTCCCTCTGGCAGATGTAAGTGCCATGGTTCTTATTCTAGGGGGATCAGGTATAAGAGAGAGGGTGTTGTTGCTCTGGGTATGTCTGCAGTGTCTCTGGGGACCTGTCTTCATGATGACAGATAGAAGCATGTCATTCTTTTTTTCCTGTTAAGAATGTTCATTTGTCTCTCCTCTCTGAACAAGAAAGCATGCTGTGCGTTAGGTGGTGGTCTTGTAAGGATGTAGTTGCACTTAGACCCAGAAATGAGGCCCTAAAGCTTTGTTGTTAAGTAAGTGGCACCCCTAGAAGGAACCCCTAGAAAGTACGTCTTCACAGTCACAGGTAAATTCCACTGAATGGTTTAGCTGGAGCAAGATTACAGATCAATGAAACAATGGCTTTTGGGTGAGTCTGAACACTTGCTTTTCCTGCCAGGGACAGAGTTGGATGATGTGAAACGTTTGCTGAAAGGAAGCCGATCAGCCAGCTGCAGCCCTACTCGATCACCGTCAAGTACGCTCCCGATACCAAAAAAGGCTGTGGTGGAGACCAAGATGGTTACAGAGAGCTCTCAGTCAGGTACTTGGCAGAGGATGGTTAGCAATGCTGGAGCCATTCCAAACATTATTTGCCATAAAAAATACCCAGCTGCTAAGAACATCTTAGTAAGAATGCCTGATCTCTGTCCCAGACAAGTGGTGGCAATGCAGAAAAAGGGTCAGAATGCTAGAGGGCTGTCCAGATGTTGCCCTAACAGGAGCCAACTAAGGTAGCTTTCTCATGGCTTTCTGTAAAAATAAGCCAGTTCCTGCTGCTACCAGTTTTACTTCAGAGGTGCTTCTGGCAGAGAAAAGAGCTCTAAGCAAAAATGTCTTAGAGCAATATAATCTCTTATCTCCAAGCAAGATGGACATAGTACTGAAGACAAAATCTGGATCAGTGTTTTATTTGTTCGCCACGCCACATGGTTCGGAGATCACTAGAAGATGATAATAATAGAAGTGGTACATAAAATAATATAACCCACTTGTATTATTTTTAAGCCTCATCACAGTGCTTGAGGCAGTGGTATTCACATTCATTCCACTGTCCTCCACCAATATCTAGGAACAAGGAATACCTTTTTTCTTGCACATGGCTCAAATCCTGTCTAAAACTGGGGATTTTAGTGCAACACATTAGCAAACCAGTCAGAGCCACATGTGGGAAGCAAACCTCATATGCCTTGTGGCCCAGGATGATTTATTAACAGAGTGGCAGGCCAAAGCTTTTTATTCTGGTATCACAGCACCTACAAGCACCTCTTCAAGTTGTTTTGTGGATGATTGTGCTATCAGGTCAATCTTTATTCCATTGGTTAACATTCAGATGGGCTGTAATCAGCTGGAGATTGAGATCAGTTATAGTATATTAATCTGGAGTCATTGTGTTGACTCCACAAGGCTGAAATTTAAGGCTGATAAGTTATTTGCCATAGAAACCTACAATGCGTGCCGGTCTCATTAAAATACACTTGTGCTTGGTTCTTTTACAGTGTCGGGGACGTATGATACAACCATACTGAATACTGCCCTCCCTTCTTACATGTGGTCCTCCACTCTGCCTGCTAGGTCTTCTCTTGGTGGATACCAAAATAGCTCTTCTTTGATCAATGCTATGTCTCACTCTACAGGATCAGGTATGCTCTCTGAATGGCCCAGACTTGAAAGCTGTAAGCTCCATCCCTAAACTGGGTCAACAGCAGTGTTTCTTTTTGCACAGCAAGAACTAAAATGATGGAAGGATCGAGATGGCAGAAGATGTGCTTGAATTTTCTCTGACTTTCTGTATCTTGATACTTTCTGCTTCTAAACTGTATTTGAAAATCTGTCTCCATGAGGATCTGTTGACTGTCTAATCTGTCACTAAACTTTGATGATAGTTTCATTAATGAGGTCAGGCTCACATTCCCTATCAAAACTAGTTTTAGACTCTTGTTATCATTGGATTATCCTGGCCCATTGTAAGAACAACTAGCCCTAACCCTTTTAGTCCCCATGCACTAAAGACGTAACCAGTAACTGTTGAGTGCGCTTGTATCTTGTAAGACCTACTTCCCAATGCCAGCGATATTGCATTTCCCAGCTGCAGTGAGAAAACATTGTAAGCTTTACAATAGCATACTAATAAAAGCTTTCTTTTCTCTTACTGTCTCATGACTGCAGCTTCTCTGATGTAGGATTTTTTCCCCTTTGTCAGTTCAGTAAAAGAGCGGGTTTGTGTCACAATTTTCAAGATTTTTCCTCTGTGCAAGTTTCGTGCATTTTCACTCATTTCATTTCCAAGTGATCATCTCTTAATTTCTGTGGCTGTACCGCTGACCTTCAGGTGCTGGATTTCCAATTCTAGAAAAGTAAAAACATTTTACTTCCTCTTTTTGCAGTTTTTGCTGTTCCAAACAACCTGGCTCCCAGCAATCATACTTTGAACACAGGCTTGAGCACCTCCTCAACAGGTCAGATTTCTCTCCTCTTCCTTTCATGCTTTGACCACACTGATTCTGGCAGCAACGGTGCCACCTTCCAAGCCATTTGCTTCTCTCTGGACAGTACTTTGTGTGTCAAATTTCCCTTAGTCAGACCAAGCCAGTGTTCTGAATTTACCTTTCTTCCAAGAGCCTGGCCTGCAGAAGCGTCCATGCAGCCATGAGAGTGGCCTCGCAATCTAACTTGAAATAACGTTTTAAAATGATCACCACTATTGTCCTGGGCCAACAATAACTTACACAGCAAAGTGATCTAAGGAAAAAAACCCAAGCATTTTATAAGCCAGAATACCACCTACCCACCTCCTACAACCTCCATTGCAATGTGTTTTCTTTGCAGTGTTTGGAGTTCAAAACAACCTGTCTCCAGGCTCTTCAACCCTCACCCAGAATGCTACTGCAGCCTCTGCAGGTCAGAAACAATTTAAGCCCAGAGAATGTGTGAGGGTGTGTGTAAGCCCAGTGTGTGCTGCCTTCTGGCTTTTTTATAGTGACTAGAAAGTTTATATTAACGGAGGCTTCTTCATTACTATCTTCTTGTGTGGAGCAGTGTGGTATGAGGGGATATTGAGGAGCATTTCCTATGTTTAGCATGAGCATGTGCAGGAACAGCTCCCAGTGCCTATGTAAGCACTAGAAATTTGCTTGTTGGGGAAGCCCTTGTTTGTTTGAGTTGTCCTAGAATGAATGAGAAAAGGATTTTGAAATGGTGTGCGGTCCAAGGTTGCTGTGTGTAGATACTGTGTTATCCTTCCTCTCTTTAATTCTCGAGTGTTTTTGTTGCAGCATATGGGGTGAAGAACACTTCTCAGAGCAACACCGCAGCAAGTACTGGTGTGTCTGCCTCAGCAGGTGAGCGTGCCATTCACAATTGTTCAGGCATAGCCTTGTACAAGCATATCATGATAAAAACAAGTTAGAGATTCAGCCAGCTGAGTGACTCTTACACTTGGCTCCTCAGGAGCGTGGCTCGTCACTAGCCAAGTCTCCCATCAGTAACTTTCTGAAAAGAAAGCAAATGAGGCAGAAGGTAAGAGTAAGCAAATGAGCTGGTCTGATTTGGATCTACCCCATTCTTTGGTAACTTTGATGTTTTAATTGCTGTTGGTTTTGCTCAATAGGTAAGTAACTGGATAGAAGGCCACATGTGTGAAATTGTGCTTCATTTGAAGACAAAACATTTTCAAGGTTGCTCTTAAACATCATTTATGTATCAGCCTCAGCCACACAAAAATCAATGAATTGACTTATACATGATCACGTTTATTTTTTTTAATGAGAGAAGTTGAGGCCTTTCTGCTGTCCTAACATCCTTGAACAGCTGGGACTCATCTTTTCCAGCTTTTCTCAGCAACTCTGAAAGCTGTAAATTAGTCTTTTTTGTGTGTTTGTGAAAGAAGCCAAGTTTCTTTTGTAACCAAGCCTCCTAAAGATGAAGCTTAAAACTATATGTAAATACCACAGAAGTTATGATAAAATTTCTAGTACAGGTTTACTCCAGGTTTGTGCTATAGTAATGGAATAATGCCATTCTGATATCTTGTATTGTATCATTTTGTGTGCAAATTCAGATTTGTACACCATTCCAGGCATGTTTGATGCTGCCTATTGGCGTATGAGTAACTGCACTAACATTTTTGAGCCTTGTTTGGCGTATGCCCAGCCTTAGTAAGCCAGAATTCAATGCCTCATGACCGTGCCTGGCTCCCAGGGATATGGAGTGCTTTGTGCTTGACAGAGTAGGTCTGCTAAGGGTGCTCCTCCTTGAGCTGTGCTGGCTCTGATGACACTCAGAGTCTCTCTCAAACTAAGTTTCTACAATTCTGTAGTAAATGTGTTGGAGAAGCAACAAGGTCATTGAGCATATCATTTCTATGTGTGATTGAATTCCAGATGCCCTCCATTTCTGGCAGAAGTTGCTTCCCTGCTTGTGAAATACACATCTCTAAAGAGATCTAATGACACACAGAACTGACCTCTTAGCTTCAGCGACCAATGTGTCTTTTATTGAGTGTTTATAGCAGTGGGGACTACTAATCATAACAGGACCACACTCACTCCTCCTTTTTCCCATCCTTTACCAATATTCTAGGAGGAACTATTTTGAGCTCCCAAGGAGATGACATTCTGCGCAAAGACTGCAAGTTCTTGCTGGTGGAGAAGGACAATTCTCCAGCAAAGAAGGAGATGGAGCTCTTGATCATGACAAAGGACAGTGGCAAAGTCTTTAGTGCTTCTACCACTGGGCTTAATGGAGGTAACACCTTTTCTTCAGGACATGTGGATATGCTGAGGGCAGAGAAATGGAGACTGATCATGATGAGAGTTCAGAGTTAACTTAATGTCTAACTTAATGTCTAGGAACTTTGAAAACAAAAAACTGTATCTGGTTCAAACAAGCAGAGCTATTGTGTCTTCCCAATAAAAAATATGGCTTTTACAAATGGAAAAAAGATAGGTCTGGTTGAACTTCTGGTGTAAAGTTTTTAATTATATTTGGTTCCTTTATAGGTTCCTTTGCAGAAGACACCTTGAAGAAAGAGAAGCAGGGATTTTCCTCCTCTTATGCTACAGATACTGGCCTAAAATCAGATGCAAATGGTAAGAGTTCATCTCTGTGGAAGAGCCATAGAACTTTGTCCTTCTGCCTTCACTACTACCTTCCCCTTTCTAGTGCATGCTCTAAGATAATCATGCATAGAAAGACTGTTAAAACCTCTTTTACTTCTTTTAAAACAGGAGGGCTAAAATCTGTGCCAACAAGGGACAAAGCAACTTATGCAGGTAAGTGGTGAAATTCAGACTTTCTTTGGAAGAGGCACCAAAGCACAATATATGAAAAGGCTGTTGTTCTTCAGTGGCAGGAGTGATCTCTGTGAGATGACATCAGAGGGAGGGAATGTTCAGGAGGCTACTCTGTCTGCAATAAGCAGAGCACGCACCAAAGAAATTGGTACCAGTGATTTGATTGTGCATAAGTGGAAGTATTTACTCATTGCTGTGGGAAATTGGATAGCTGCATCCTGCTACCAGGACAGAGTTATGGGGAGGAGAGAGCTCAGACAGACCATGCTGCCTATTCTTGCCATTTATTGCTCGAAACTGTACAAAAAATGACCCTAAGGGGATCACATTTCCCCAGTTTTTATTTTAAAATGCTCTTAAGTGTTGTCCCCTGTTGGAATTCCCGTTGGGAATGCTGTTCCACAGAAACTAGGATTATACCCACTGTGTGTGGAGTGGAGTGTAAAGATTTTTCTCCTTAGCTTTTGTATAATGGATCAGGCCTTGGTGTCCTTGTTCTAAGAGATTCTTGACTCCGAAGTCAAATAACTCTTCATTAACCTGGAGACTGCCCCATTCTTCTTCCAGAAATACGAAATGGTGATATGGGGGGTGCAGTTGGATCTGCGGGGGGTGCAGTTGGATCAGCACCATCCTGGTGTCCCTGTGGTTCCTGCTGTAGCTGGTGGAAATGGCTCCTGGGTTTGCTTCTGGCCTGGTTGCTTCTCCTTGGATTGCTTTTTGGACTCATTGCTCTGGGTAAGAAATAACTGAGGAATAAAATGTTGAATGGGGTAAAAAGACAAACTGAGAATGTAAGCTGGCAGTGGTCAAGTGTCAAAGAAATCAAGCCAGAAAATTGAGGAGGAGCACATTCAGCTTGGTGGTGACTGCCACTAAGATGTGGCAGGTGGACAAAAAGAATAGATAAGGAACATAACCATTTTATGAGAGCTTGTATTGTCTTGGGGTGAGTAGGAGAGGAAAAATGAGATCTGAGGTCTTCTCAGAGACCAACAGATTCCGTAGTTGTCCTTTAAACTCCATATATCCCTGTTAGGAAGAAAAGACACAATCCCAAAATACTCCCTAGCCATAGCTATCTGACACAGCATTGCCTTGGCCCTGCTATTAGAAGTAGGTATTTTGGGTGTACGTCTGTGGCAGCATGTTCCCTAGCATTTTACTTCAACCTTCCAGCGGAAGAAGTGAGAAAGCTGAAATCTCGTGTGGAAAACCTGGAACAAATCAATGGTGGCCTCCTGGCAGCTAACCAAGGGAATTTTAAAATAGAAAAGGATGCTTCAAGAGTAGACTTTCTTCATGGTATTTCACCCTCTTCAACCTTCTCTTATGAAAATGATGAGTCAGTTTGGTTGATGGTGAAGAGCAGACTGAACAAGGAAATAGAACGAGGTAAGCAGAATGTCTGTGATGCTGCGTGAGACCATGCTATTTAAGGGGTGGGGGAGGATTTGATTGGACAAGGGCCTAAAGACCAGAACTGTCTTGTGACAGCATGTATTGTATTTGCTAGAGTGAGTTCTTCCATTTAAAACTACATAGATCTACACAGAAAAATGAACTCCCAGCTGATTTCTCATGCTACTTTTGGTAGCAAGGGAAAGGTGATTTATTTCTGCTTAGCAGATGATGGAAACAGGTTAAGAACGGAGGGACCTACATTCTCCCAGCTACAGAAGTTTCATGGATTTGAGAAAGCCAGTTAGCTGAAAAAATTCTACTTATAAATCCATGCTGTGCTTGACAGGCTGTTCTAGCTGCAGCCTCAAAATTTAAATAGAAGAATACCTGTACGTGAAGCAAGTAGCTATTCTGGTGTGTAATGCACTCTTACAGCCTTCACTTCCTCTTACAGGCTACTTCCGAGGGGAGAGAGGAGAACCTGGTCAGAAAGGTATAGCCATACAGTCCTTCTGTTCCCCTGTCCAGTTCCTTGGCTCTAGAAATGCACAACAATCTGGATGTTGCCACAAAGAGCAATTGGCAGTGAGAAAGATAAAACTAGGTTATATTTGAACAAAAGGAATCATACAATCATAGAGTCATTTAAGTTGGAAAAGACCTTTAGGATCATCAAGTCCAACCATAAACTTAACACTGCCAAGTTCACCACTAAACCATGTCCCTAAGCAGACATCTACCCATTGTTTAGATACCTCCAGGGATAGTGACTTAGCCACTTCCCTGGGCAGCCCGTTCCAAGGCTTGACAACCCTTCCAGTGAAGAAATTTTTACAATATCCAATCTAAACCTCCCCTGGCACAACTTGAGGCCATTTCCTCTTATCCTATTGCTTTTTACTTGGGAGAAATGACCAACACCCTCCTCACTACAACCTCCTTTCAAGTAGTTGTAGAAAGCAATGAGGTCTCCCCTCAGCCCCAGATTCTTCAGCTGCTCCTCATAAGACTTGTGCTCCAGACCCTTCACCATCTTCATTGGCCTTCTCAGCATACACTCCAGCACCTCAATGTCCTTCTTGTAGCAAGAGGCCCCAAACTGAACCCAGTATTTGCAGTGTGGCCTCATCGACACCAAGTCCCAGGAGACAATCACTGCCCTGCTCCTGCTGGAGTGCAGAGCTAGTTTGCCCTGTAAACTGTTGAGGGTCTGATCCCAGGCAGAACTAATGCAGGAGGCCCAGTCTTACATCGTGTCAGTGTGAAAGGCCAGATCCTGTTTGTCACTGGCAGGATGTTTCTGATCCTGCACTATTCAAGTGTGAGCGTCCCTGTTCAACTAAAATTCCTTCGTGGTTCAGTAAAGGTGGGAAAGCAACTAGAAAACCAAAATGAATGAGTTATCATTGGAAATATCTCCAAGATTTCTCCTGATTTTACTTTCTTTTCCTCTTTTCTCAGGTGACATGGGAATGCAAGGTCCCAGAGGTGAGTCTGGAGTTACCTGCTTTCTTGGGTAGATCAACAGCCTGTTGAAGGGCAAATGGATTTTTATGCCTCCAGTAGTTAGATAAGAGACTGGTGCATTCTTTAGTTCCAATACTGTTGTGATGGTTGGGGTTTTTTTTTTTGCTTTTCTTCTGGGCAAAGACAATTTTAGATTTCACAGGAGAAAAGACAACAGATCTCACTTTGAATCTAGAAAATTCTTTCACCTAGGTGAAAGTCCTTCCTGAAGCCAAACTCTACTTGGTTTAATCAGAATGCTTCAGAGGATTTTGCGTGGTGTAAATGATTCAATCTATTGCATAAATACAAGGGCTGCCAACATGGCATTGCTGGACATGGTAGAACTTGTAAACATGCCAGGAACATAAACTCCTTTTTGCGGGGGTTGAGGGTTGGCTGAAGTGACAAACAGGGAAGACCTATTCCCCACTGACTGTCTGTTTCTTTTCTCTCTACAGGAGAGCGAGGACTTCCTGGTGTCCCAGGTGAGCAGCAGTACATTTCGGCTTTGAAGGAGGGCATTTAGTGACATTACTGTAGGCAAGAACAAATTTTGCACTGCAAACCTAACTTAAAGGGGTTTTCTGACGAGTCAATATTTAGCGTAGACCAGGTCGCTTGGTTAATAGCTTGGTGTTGGGCTACAGACACTGCTCAGAGACTTGTTTACAAGCAAGACATCAGCTTAACCTCCACTTAGTCAAACATGCCTAACTGGGGGGTGTGAAGATTCCAGCCTACCTTTGAAAGAGTCCCACAGCTGCATGAGTACTTGGCTCAACTCCTGTGTGATCTTATATGTAGAGTGTTCTTCTAAAGACATCCCTGTTTAAATACCCACCTTCTAAGTGACATATTCTTTACTTCAGCTGAGGAATCCCATGGCAGGTTCCCCTTATTTGCAGACAAGGACTCTGACCATTTGTTGTGTTTTTCTTTCCAGGCATTCCTGGTCCTATTGGACACCAAGGACCAGAAGGACCAAAAGGACAGAAAGGCAGCATGGGTAAGTGTCTCTATCGGTGCTCTGTCCCTCACAACTGATTGACACATGACATGGGAATGCTTGGTGTGATCATTGCCTTCCCCCATGGCTGTGGCCATGGATCCTTTTGTCCACTGCCTCCCACAAAGACTTTTTTTTTACAAGGCATTTGTTTCCTGTAGGTGATCCTGGCATGGAAGGTCCCATGGGACAAAGAGGTCGAGAAGGACTACCAGGACCTCGAGGGGAGCCTGGACCACCTGGATTTGGAGAAAAAGGAGACAGAGGTAGGAACTGGGTGTCCCATTCTTGGATAAAGCGGAGATGGATGAAAATTAGAGTTCCATCCCAATTTATAAAACACCTCAGAGACAGAATTTAATATGATTATTCAAATTCAGATTTAATTTCAGACATTCCTCAGCACAGATAAATCTGGCCTAAGGCATTTTTTTGCCAGACTTACAATGGGTAAACAAGGATTGTGTTGGTTTGGAAGCTGTCATGGACAGGTTTGAGTTTGGCAGAACCAAAAGCAGTTAATGTCCAGGTTATCTTCCCTGTTATACAAGTCACCAAAGCTGGGTGTATTTTGCTGCTCATACTAAAGCCTAGTGAGATGTTTTGGGTTTGTATTTTTTTGGCAATGCATGCTTGTTTGGGTGTTTTGAACTGACCAGCAGATTATTCATTATACTTGCCAGAGAAAGGATAACAGGAGGTGTGATAATGGAAAAACAGGATTACAAGAATATTCTGCTATATCTATTTATGTGTTTATCCTGCAGGTGCTGTTGGTGAGCCAGGTCCTCCAGGGCCACCTGGTCCTCCAGGTCCTGCTGGCCTTAAAGGTAAATATGAAGAACCTAGCAGACTAAATAGGAGTAAATGAGCACTCCAGCCTTCCTGTTTCACTTACGTTACTCTGTAGTAATCAGAAATGTGAACTAATAGTCCTCATTTTAGATAAAATTTAATTTGGTAGGTGCACATAACCTTTAGAGCAATAAATTGTTGGAGATTTTTGTTGAGAATGGAGATTGGCAGGGAAGTTTCTCAAAACACCAGTTTTTAAGATGTGTGATGTTTCCAGATGATTTTTCTCTGCTTTCAGAAATAATAAGGTAAACTCCGTATCCCTAACAGGCTACAACAATCCATGTGACTGCAATAAAAATTACACTATAACAAAACGGGTCCCACCTGAAGCACAGATCCCATTATCCCAGCCAAGATGGAAGGCCTGAGTCTCTCTACCTTCCTTTAGGGAGAACCACTTCTTCTATGTCACAAGAACTAAGTTGCGTGGATTTGTTGCCCTGGTTTTGAGGATGCCAGTGATGCAAATTCTTATAGCCGCTGGGAGAATTCTAATCTGCTAAACACTTGTTGGATTGTGGATGATGTTGGGCAAACTGAAAGAGATTTTCTAATTTTGGTGTTACTAAAAGAGAATCCATGTTCCTTATTCACAGGTCTGATGGGTTCTCCAGGCCCACAAGGTCCACCAGGTGAGTGCTGCATTCCTTTGCTGTGGCATCTAGAGACCAAAGAAAACAAAAACAGTGACAGCTTCTCATAGTTTTTCTTCAGTGATAAATAATCGTAAGTGGGATGCATTAAGACACACACCCCCATCTCGTTTTCCTGCAGGTCCTCCTGGCCTACAAGGATTTAGAGGGGAAGCAGGTCTCCCAGGTGCTAAAGGTAAGGAATTACAGCAGCACTAGCTGATGTGCTTTTTTAGTACTGCTCTAAGTAGCAGACTTGGTCTCAGCATTTGATGCTGGGGGCAAAGAAAAGCATAAGACTGAGGAAAGGGGAGGAGGAACTAAACCTAGTCAGTGACTGCAAGCAAGTCTTGAGAAATGCAAGAGACACAGAGGTGATAGAGCAGTCCAGATGAGAAAATTTGGTTGGGTGGATGGAGCTGTATTGAAGGAAAGGAATTTCCATTCTGAGAGAATATCTGTATTTCCCTTATGATTTTCCTTGAAACTCCTTTACCTTCTGACTTGTTTTTACTATTTGTCAATTATCCATATATCTTTCAGGTGAGAAAGGAGTCGCTGGAGCCCCTGGACCCAAAGGTATGTTGATCAATTAGATATCTTTTGTGGATAATTTCTTTAGATTCCTCTAGATGTGGACAATGTCCATAGGTATTAATCCTATCCATCTTTGGCTTTTATTTCTGTGCTCTTATCAAGAAGCAGATTTTATTTTCTTTGATGGAATCATTTTACAATGAAACAATCTCACAGAATCCTTCCCTTTTTTGTACTACAGGTGATCAGGGTGAGAAGGGTGCTCGTGGAATGACAGGTCAGTGTGTTTTTTTCTTGGAGTAACAGCCTACGTAGACATGTGCATATTTTGAGTGTTCAGCCAATCCCAATTAGCTTTCTGAAAACATATAATGATGTTCTTTGTTATAGGAGATTTTATTTTTGCACTCATGTTTAAACAACTAGATCCCATTCTTGATTCCAGTAATTTGGTAGCAATCTTTGTATTTAGCTGTAGGGAAATTCTCCCTCACAAGCACTGTATTCACATCACTTGAGCTTTTGTAACGCCCAGTCATGAATCATGAGGCCTGAACATCCTGTCAATACTGTTCTTTAACTACAAAACCCCAAATATTCCTGATAGTCATAAACTGTATCATCACCAAAATTTATCTGATTCATTTTCATACTGTTTTGCTGAAGGTGAACAAGGTGCAAGAGGAATGCCTGGTCCTCCAGGAGAGCCAGGGGCTAAAGGACCTGCAGGTGGGTAATAGAAAACAGCTGTGTTGATAGGTGGGGCAATGTCATTTCCACGCAGAGTGTGTTTCTACGAGCACAGACAAGGAAATGACATTGGAGTGGAATCAGACGGGTTGTGATCCTAGGTCTTTTCTCTGAATACCTAAGATTAGTTCATGTAGTCAGAAAAGATGTCCCAGATTTAAGTTTCAAATGAATGTTTTCTGGACCTTCAATAACTGCACCCAAGGTTTCTTTCAGATGCAATATGATGAAAAGCCAGTCTTACGTTTAGGGCTGTGCCCTGCTTGGTAGGAGGACAGGGCAGCTGCGGTACTATTTCAGCAGTCCCTAACAATCTTTTTAATTTGGACAGGACAAGCTGGCCGTGATGGACAGCCAGGTGAAAAAGGTAAGGGATTCCTTTGAGTTAGAATTGCAAGTACTTTCTGATTTGGCAGGAGGTTTGTAAGAGGAGGGGGAAAAGATTCATGTTCTGGGATCTTTCTGTCTCAGAAGATCTGTAGAGTCAACTATGTAAGCGTGGAACTGAAACCTGTAATGAAGTTGGCCGAAAACTTATGACAGAGTTCTCACTGCAGAACTCTTCTGCTATTGATGTTCACTTCCCAGACAGTGATGCTGAAAATGGCCATTTGGCCAAGTTTGAATGTATTGGTGGATTGTAAAGTCAGTGATTTCTGTTTTGCTAATAGTGATTATATCCCTAGGTGAACCAGGTCTTATGGGAATGCCAGGAGCCCGAGGCCCTCCAGGACCCACTGGAGATGCAGGACAGCCAGGTAAAAGTGTACATTTTGCTCAGTCAAGAACACGGATGTGTTTGTCAACAATTTCCAGTCTTAATTTGAAGTTAAGGCTGGCAGAGGGTCTCTGTACTGTAAGAGGTGATGAAAGGAAAACACACAGGGAATCTAGAACCTTCGTGGTCTCAGGACTGCACACACTGCAAATGAGAACATCAGCTGCTATGAGCCAATGTTCAATTTACATACCAGGTGCTAGGCCGATTCACACCATTTATGGACTGTGTGCTATAATTTTAAGTAAATGTCATCTTTTTCTCCCAGTCTATCTCCAGGTCTATTTCCTGACCTGGTATGTTTTTGACTTCTTAGAATTTTTGCCTTTTCCTTCCAGGTCTGACAGGACCCCAAGGACCACCAGGTAGGTTTCTCCACTGTGTTCCCAATTATCAATGACACACTTTGATATGGGCTCAAAAAAACCTTCTAATCTCCCTCTGCACTGCTTGGGGCTTCTTAAATGATTTCTCAAGGTTTCTGTGTCTCCCTTGGCTTTTGACATAGGTTTTGTTTGGTGTGTAGTTTTTGAGGAGCATGAAGCCTTGAACTGTTGAAAATTTGCCTCTCCTCAAAACATACTTTGCAACAAATAACATGTTTTAGCTCACTGTGCATCACTGCAAAGATCTAATCAGTGGCAGAAAGGGAGGGGAGAGGATGTAGCAGCAGAGGTAGAAACAGGATGTGATGTCTGCAAGCAGAAGTGGTTTGGGGGGCAAGTCACCAGGGAACTTACCTAGGAGCCTCAGGACAGGGATCAATACCTGGAGGAAGGTACAGG
Organism: Phaenicophaeus curvirostris; assembly: GCF_032191515.1. Lineage (NCBI taxonomy): Eukaryota > Metazoa > Chordata > Aves > Cuculiformes > Cuculidae > Phaenicophaeus > Phaenicophaeus curvirostris. The sequence continues at coordinate 925,582 of NC_091400.1, read as the reverse complement.
TAAATCTAGGGAGCAGTGCCATCATCAGAGGAGCAGTGGGAAAATGGAAGCCCTTCACTATGCACTGTGAATTCCTCCACTTGCTGTCGGTACCTGCTTAGAAATGCTGAAAGCCAGGGTCTTGAGCAAGGGAGCTCCTTCTGTAAACCTAGTAGGGGAACTCATCTAGGATACCTGGAAAAAGTAGAGCAAACAGTATTTGCACTAACCGTTTTAAATTGTTCATCTTGATATCAGGACTTCCAGGCAACCCAGGCCGACCAGGTGCTAAAGGTGAGTTTTGTTTCTTCTCCAATACTCATTTTCTCTCGGAGCACTTTAATTTTAAGGAGGGCTCGCTGTTCTGCTGACCAGTCCCTGAATCAACAGTGGCATCTAGTGGCTTTAGGAAGGGAAGGTTTGAGAAACAGACAGTAGCCAAATCCTCCTTGAGCATCTAATGAAAGTCAGGGCATCTGCTGAGGCACTCGGCGTGATGGTTCTCCACTGAGAAAACCTTAGCAAAACTGATTCTGCCCTGCACATAAGGGTACGATGCCTGGTGACTGCAGTCGAAGCTGTGTACCTGCCTTAGATAAATTAAGGCCCATTGCCTGTTCTGGCAGATGGAGTGCTTGGAAAACTGATCAGAGGATACCCCTGGATTAGCTGGGCACTGCTTCCCCCATCACCTTCTAGTGCTATGACTCCTTGGACAAGAGATCAAGGGCAAAGAGAACAGAAATCACAGGTTCAAAAAGACAGTGTTATTGAGCTAGTGACAGATTCTTCCCACTAAAAGAAGTTCATCTGTTGTCTCTTTGTTTTCTTAGGAGAACCTGGAGCTCCAGGAAAAGTCATAAGTGCTGGTATGTAGTACTGTGAAAGTTCCAACGCTTCTGCTTTTGGAGGTTTTTCTGGTTTTTGTTATGCCTTCTAAGTTAATCTTGACTGTGTGTCAGACCTGCGCTGTGGCTCCCTGTGTTGGGAGAATACATGTGCTATAGATGTGTGATTCTTTAAGGATGGATTTGTGTGTACGTGTGCAAGTCTACGTGTTTGTGTTTCAGAGGGTTCGTCAACTATTGCTCTGCCAGGCCCACCAGGTCCTCCAGGCCCACCTGGCCCCACTGGACCCCCAGGTGTTCCAGGTGAGAAAGCCATTCCTCTGCTGTGGTTTTTGCAGGCATCTTGCATTGCTGTGCATCCAGTTATTAATTTAATATGTGATGTTTATTGTCTCTCCAGGCTGCCCTGTCTGGGAGGTAAGATTGCTCAGGCAGGTCTCATGGTCCCTCACCCTTTCCTGCAGAAAGATCTAAGATCTGAGGCTGAGTTAGGGGGGCAGCAGCTGCAAGGGAGAAATAGGGGGAGCACAGGGGAGGACAGAGCGGGAGGACTGAGAAGATGAAGAAACTGGGAACACTGTTGTTGTACTTTGATCTGATGAGTACAAAGTAGTGATAGGTCAAATCCAGCCAGTTGAATCAAACTCTTTTGCTTCTCAGGAAAGCAGGTTTGTTTCTAATTCCTTTCCCCATGCTGTTACTAAAATTGGGAGGTGTTCATTTTCCAGTCTTAGCTTTGAAACCAAGACAGCAGAAAACCCATGTGGCCATCTACGAAACTTTCTTGGAAACGCACACATAGACTGTGGCTATGCATGAGCTTGCTCCTCACACTCCTCTGTCCCACATCAGGCTGCCTTCCAGCACTGGTGTCAGGCAGCAGGGTTCCTGAGCCCTGGTCCTCATGGCACTTCGGTGCCTTTTCCAGCCGTAGAGCTGGAGCTAATCCTGGAGCTGGTTTGGTAGAGCTAGCCTCAGTTTGCAGCAGGGAATCCAAGAGGAAAATGAGCTGTATTGCATTTCTGTTGTGGCCAGTGACATTCTGGTTATTTCCACGGTCTAGGAGGCACCAAGCTCTATAATTGCCACATGATGGAAAATAAACTGCTTCTTCACAGCTTCAAGTAATACATGGGACATTGATGAATTCATACCCCATAGCAATTCCATTTACTTGTGCAGACAAATACATTATTTCATAGTTTCAGTTCTTTTAAAAGACCTGTTGATTCTTTCCTGCTAATGTAAAATACAACCAGGAAAATCTAATGCAATCTGGTTTTTTTCTCCTTTGAAACCAGGTCCTGTTGGACCAGCTGGTCTCCCTGGACAGCAAGGTACTATTCTCCATCAGATTTGTTTCTGCTTTTTAAGAGAACTGAATTAATTAGTTTTCCTAGTTTCTAATTCTCTCAGACCTTGGCACAATCTCTCTCCCTTTTGTTTGCAGATTTCTCTCTTTCAGTTCATTTTGCTGCATTGTCTGGCTTAATTAATCTTGTAAAGAGTTTCTATTATTTTTTTTTTTTCCCCAAGGGAAGAAGGGGGGCAGTATGGGCCGGTGTGATGTGGATGCCGCAAATGTCTTTTCTCTTATGTTGTTTTTTCCTGAAAGCTGGTGTTTGTAAGGCACTTCTCAAGTGCAGTTGCCTTTCTGTGGTGGGTGATATAGCCCAGCTGGATACCTCCTGCCAGTTTGAAAGGTGGGAGAACAAACTATAGTCAAATTGGGAATCATGTCACTGTGAAATCACTGCCAATTGGACAGACACCTGAACAGGGCTGACCCCTAAAGAACTTTCTGAGCTAGTTTTCTGTGATTGTGTTAGGGCAAATTGTGCAGTAGTTTCCCCATTTGAATGGTGTCACTCGGAGCCAGGGGCTGAGTTCGTGCTCCCAGTCTGAACCTGTTGTTGAGGAGGTAAGGTGCGTGTATACCATGTCTCAATTAAGTAATGTACTTTCTCTTTTTCCACCATCTTCCCTCCCATCCCCACCCAAAAAAAAGGTCCACGGGGTGAGAAGGGATCTCCGGGTGAAGCTGTGATAGAAACTATCAGATCAGAAGTCTCATCCTTAGCATCTCAAAGTAAGTGGGTCTGCCTTTCCACTCCATTGCTTAGAGGGGTGCCAGAGGCCTTTAACTGCTCACAGCTAACAGGCCTCTACATCTTTCCCCTCAATGTGGCATAGGACAAGTATATGTGTGTGTATGTTTAGTTGTAGGACAGCAATACTGGCTACTTCTTCTGGCCTCCTTCTCATCTGTGCATCCCAAAGTCCCTTCGAAAGGAGATAGATGGCTGTAGGCCCATGTCACAGAGATGTAAGCTAAGGAACCGTGGCTGGTGAACAGCCATCAACAGCAGAGATGGTCACAGAGCTGTGAGGTTTCAGCCTGGCCTTCTAGGCTCTGTGTTCGCAGAAGAGCAATTCCTGGTATATAATAATATGATCACAGAGCTATCCATAAGAGGAGAACCAGTTTGAAAAGGCGCATTAGTCTAAGCAACAGAAATCAAAATCTTTCTGTGAATTAGAGGACAAATTCACAGGGGAACAAATGCTATTTTAAGATGAAAATAAGTGGAGCAGAACAGAATGGTTTAGCAGCATCCCGAGAAAAGTGTTTGCTTGCTCTGTGCCTTACCAGATGTCTGGTGGGCTTACAGTTAGTATTCCTAGGATCTGGCACATCTGCAAGTGTGCAGGAGAGGCAAGGTAGGGGAGGGCATAAAATCTTAAATGTTCCTTGCCTCACTGCCGTCTGAATGGGGTCATGGAGATCCAGACCGTGCTTCTGTACTGTCCCATCCCATATCCAGGAGCCTTGGATCCCAGTGTCACTGAGCTTTGAATTTTTGCCTCAGCTTGGTGGTGAGGATACATCTCCAATCAAGATAACACAGTGCAGCTACTCGTTAAATAATGGCTGCATAATGTTCTCCTCCCAAAACGTGCCCCTTGTTGAAAGAATCTTTCCTCTCCTTGAGAGTTTTTTCCCTCTTTCTCTAGCATCGAGTCCTTTGCTCTTTCTATCAGCAGCCATTACTTTCCAGAGAGATCTCATTGCTGTTTCCAATGTGCTGCCAGGTTGCTCAGCACTGTATTTTGTTTCATGTCCTAACCTGCGTGCTGGCAACAAGACACATCTCTTTTCTCCCCGCTCTGCCTCAACTTTGGCTTAGGTCACCCAAGTCCTTCCTTAGTCCACCTTTGACTGTGAGAGTTTCCAACGGCAAAATAAAGATAGTGTTTCCATAGCAGCAGTAGCTCCATAGCAACAATTTTCTGTATTTTGTTTGTGTCTCATTTGCACAGTGCTGGGAGATTTACCAGGGCGAGCAGGACCACCAGGTCCCCCTGGACCACCAGGTATGTAATGTAGCAGAGCTCAGTATGTAAGCAGAGGGATGCTAACACACATGGCACTTTCCTGGGCAGTGCAAATTACTGAGCAAATACCTCTCTTTCTTTCTTCATCAGGTGCATCTGTGCAGGGACCCCCTGGGCCTCCTGGACCTCCAGGTAAGAGCTTGTTTCTTCCAAACATGGGAAATGGGAGGATTTTCCAGTGCCTCTATCGTGTGCTTGCAGCATCCCAGATGCAATCTTGGACCTGGTAGAAGTTAGTATGGCTGACTTTGATGGAAGTGGCACTTCACATAGTGGGTTCCTACTAACTTGTTTTCACTGCAATATAGTTTCATAGCAGCAAGACGCTGCCCAAGACAGGAGATTTGCTTTGGCAGATGCTGCCCAAGAGAGATTTGCTTTGGCAGAAGTTTGCTAGCCAGAACAGTAATTCATAAAAGCCATGCTTTCTGGGAAGACAGTCGGCGTTCTCGGGTTCCCAGAGAAAGTAACTACAATCAATTCTATCATTACTTCAAACTTTTCCAACCTTAACTTCCAGCTGGGGACAGGTGGAGCAGTTCTTATCATGAGGAATATATCCCCGCTTCACTACCTGTAGCACAAATTTCCCTTTCACAGCCAGAAGAGAGGAGGTGCAGGAGGGCATGAGACAGGAGCCTACACCCATTCCTTGCTCTCTGCTCAGTGTCAGAGGAGGGGAGGTCACGTGTATGATGAAATGAACCTTCCCTCTCAATGTGGTGAAGGCCAGCTGGGACAGGCACTCAATACCACAGAGGAAGGAGTTTCTCTGTCCTATCTCTGTTGTGGTATAAAATAATTAAAAATAACTAACAGGGATAGGCATGTGTGGAGAAAACAATAAATCTGGACTACACTTGGAAATATTGGAGTTATGGCCACACCTGTAGATGTAGCAGCTCTGACATACATACTTACATTGCTGAGGATCATCCTTCATGAAGCCTGTTTGTGACCCTTTTGCCTAGGACAAGGATTGCCAGGACCTCCCGGCCCACCAGGGAGACCAGGGTCTTCTATGTCCACCTCAGGTAAGTTCTTTCCACTCATTTCCTTGCTTGTGTCTCGGGAATGTTCTGGCTGTTGGGATCCCAGAGAGCACATCCTTGGCTAGGACCAGGGGAAGCCAGAAGAAACTTGTCATGTTATGTTGGATATCATGAAGAAATCTTTTTGTTTTAATTACAGAAACATTCCTCACAGGCCCACCAGGTCCACCAGGCCCACCAGGCCCGAAGGGAGACCAAGGTGGGTGTATCCTGCTACCTCACCAAGATACTAGATGGATCTAGCACCTCAGACTGAAAAAAAGGAAGGGAGGATTCAGAATCAGGTGTCGTCCCTTTCTGTACCTGTAAGAAAGCTAGCATGGTGGTCGCTAAATCAGACTCCTGTCTGCTGCCAGAGAATCACACCATCATCTAGGTTGGAAAAAGCCTTTAAGATCACCAAGGTCTTTTTCTGCCAGGCAGTTTTCTAGCCATTCGTCCCCAAGCCTGTAGCATCACATGGAGTTGTTGTGGCCGAAGTGCAGGACCGGACACTTAGCCTTAATGAATCCCATACAGCTGGCCTCGGCCCATGAATCCAGCCTGTCTACAAAACAAGTCAGTCTGTGCTGAAGAAACTAATGAGCCTCCAGATCCCAGCTTTGCCAGCCTATTATATTCAGGAGCATTCAGAGCTTCAGATTTGACATTAAAAGGGAAAAATCTTTTTGCAAACTGCAGTGTGGACTTGGCTAAGTCAATGCAAGGAGGTGGTAGTGAAGTTAAAGTAGCAAGGTGAAGTGTAGCTCTGTTTTCTGGCAGGAAAAGGTGGGACCTAGTCTTTTTACCCGTTTCTACCCTGCTAATTGAAGGCCAGGATAATATTCTGCAGTGTGGGCTGGGATGTTGCAGATAAGAACAAACTAAATGCTTACACTGTTCCTCTGCTCCCCTGTTCACAGGTGAACGAGGTCCACGAGGATTCACGGGTAAGAAGGCTTACAAGAAATATCAGTGGGGTGCAGTGTAGCTTGCCTGTGTATATGACTGCTCCTCCATTTCTGTGTCCCATGCAGGAGAACCGGGTGAACCTGGCCTTTCAGCGTTCTCCTCTCATGGTCAGTCTATGCTCCCTTCTTTCCTTTGAATTCACTGTCCCTAGGCCTAAACCAGGTGGCAAAATTCTGCTCCGTTGATTCTAGCTTAGTTTTAGTGGAGCCAGGATTTCGTCCACACACATTCCTGTATATCTCTGACCCCCTTCTGCAACTGACAGGTGAAAGAGTTACCCTGCAGGGACCTCCAGGAGTTCCAGGCCCGCCAGGCCCACCTGGACCCAAAGGTGAAGTTAAAAATATTCTTTCTGTATTTTCTGGTGGCTTCACGCAGCAAAGAATGGTTGATTCTAAGGGATGGTGCAACCTCATCCTTTGAGAAGTACAGCTGAGCCCACCCCTGCCTTTTCAGGCAGAGCAGGGCCATGGCAGTAGAAGTGCTCTGAGCACAAGGCACCTAGGCAGATCACAGAAGGCTCAGGAAAGCTGCTGTGGCCTCTTTCTTCTGCTCTTCCCCAGCAAGCTGATAAATTAAGATAGTCATTACAAGGGCTGGGTAGTTGCTTTACTGTCAACACACAACTCGACTGTTCTACATGACCAAATATGCAACATGCTGTGACACCCATTACAACTTTCTCCCTCACTCTGGTTTCCAGGTGATGCAGGTGTCCCAGGCGCTCCTGGCATCCCAGGAGCATCTCGAGGTAAGAGGCTAGGCCTTCATTGCCCTGATATTATCAAGAAATTCTGGTATCTTGGTGGAGACTTTGGAAAAGATCATTTTGGGTTTTGCAAATGTGGGTGCCAACCTAAGGCTGATGGGATTTGTGTTCAAAACCTCTTTTTTTTTTTTCCCAGCCTGCCTTAAATCAGACAGTTTAAGAATTGCAAGTTTTCTGTTTCCAGCTTACTGGGAATCCTTTGAGCCAGAGTTTGTCCTTATGGGATGTGAAAGAAAGGGATTCCAGGCTGGCTAACCATGTTTCACAAGGGATTAGGGAAGCTGCATTGAACCTTCTTGTGGAAACGCTGATCAGAACAAAACTGCCCTTTGTTTATTTTTATTCGCCCTCAGGTGGATTCCTGTGAATTAAGCTGCTTTCATTCTGAATGAGAGCATCTCTGTATGCAGGATATTAATGCAGTTTCACAAAAAGTGCATATGGATTAACTTCAGTGTCCCTCTATGTGAACAAGCACCCTGCTTCTCTGTGTCATGTCCTAGGAATACTGCCTCGGGGTGCTGGCAAGACAGACACCCTGAAGAGCATGTGTTGTCACTCAACACTGTGGTGACAGGAGTCTCACAGGGCCCACCTGTATCTTCCAATAGAGACCAGTGAGGAGGTTCTTGAGCTGGCGCTGACCAGACTGGCTGGGACTGGGAGCAGCAGGGCAGTGAGGTTAACCTAATGAGTTTGAGTGCTTTCTGGATGTCTCTCTATATTTCTCCACGTGTTGCACCCTGGGGCACAACCTGACCAGGTCTGTCAGTATGAAGCCAGGGAGGTCTCTGGGGTCAGCCCTGCAGAGCTGCACAGGCTGAATTATAAGATGTAGAATTAACTGAAGACCTTATACTGCCTAATTGCCCACACTCAGACTGGGTTTAGAAATGAAGGGGGAGCCCCTGCATAGTCTCTTCCCAAAGCTCTTTCCAGATCTATGGGAAGGGCTCAATGCAAGCACGCTTTAGCATCGCTTGGTCTAATGCAACCAATCCAAAAATATTCCTTCTCCTTACCACGCTTTCTGCAGGGGGATCCAGACAAATTCAGGGACCTCCAGGACCTCCTGGGCCACCCGGTCCTCCTGGCCCAGGTGGAAGTTCATCTCAAGAGATTCAGCAGTATATTGCTGACTACCTGAAAAGTAAGTACACTGAGGCTTTGCTATGGGTCAGCAGATGCATGCCTCTCTTTTGCTCCCTGAAGCCCTTCTCACTCTCCATTTAGAAGCAGCAGACCTACTGCTTTTGCCTTATTTTTGTTGAATACTGTGAAGTGCTGTTGCCCACCCTGCCCTCTTCTATCAGCCAAGGGAAGAGAGTCCAGTAGTTGTGCATATGGCCATTATCATCTTTCCTTTTGTGATGTGGATATGTTTGGGGTTTCTACCTAGGTGACAATGTAAGGCATTATTTGACTGGTGCCCAAGGCCCACCAGGCCCTCCAGGCCCACCTGGAATCATCACCACCACAGATGGGATAAGCTTGGATTATGCGGAGCTGGCTGCCCGTGTTATGAGCTATATGACAAGTAAGCACCGTGCTGGTAAGCGTTGTACTGAGTCACAGTCTCAGCTGAGCTTGTGTAACACCTAGGAGATAAGAGCTGGAGGAGAAACAATAGTCTTTAGATAGCAGCACCCCAAAGTTATTCATCTTCTGCAGTCTTAGCCCAGGACCCCACACAGCTGAGGTGGCCTCTGAGCTTTGTCCCATTTTGGTGGTTAGATTAATGAACAGTTGCTGCTGTTTAAAAAGTCTCACATTAAATATAGCTGTTAGATCTTATAAATTCCCCAAGACCCAAACAGAGGTGGCCGTATTTGGTATACGTGGTCTCAGGTGTTCTGGGGCTGTCTTGTATGCTTGGGCCCTCCTGAAGTAGATGAAATTCCCAGAGCTTTTGGAAGCAGCCTGGAATCTCAGTCAGAAGAGCACAGCCCACGCTGCTGGGGAGACAGCCATGCTGTGTGAGACAGCAACTGGTTTGTGGCTGGAGTCACAGGAAGCCCATTCCACTGATTAAATCAGATTAATTCAGTTTTTCTTTCTCTCTGCCTGACCCCTCTTTACTTTTTTTGTCTCCTCTTGACCCTGCCTGAGGTAAAACCTTTTCATTTCCACAGGCTCTTCAGATCGCTATCAGTCATTTGCTAGCTCTGTATCGACTACATCCATTTTGTACCAAGAACTTCTGGATATGCTGCAGAGTAAGTGATCCTGAAGGGAAACCTGGGGGATGGGGGCAAAGCATCCCAGCAGTCTGGTAATCTGCCCTTCCCTCTGCCTCCAACCAAAGTTACCAGGAGCTGCTTTGGAGGGCAAGGGCCAGCCGTAGGTGCTGCTGAGTTACCTGCAAAGTCTCTTTCCAAGACGTTTGGAGGCAGATTTCTGTGTCTTGTACTGGAGGGTTCACATGCTATCCAGAAGCTGTACTTTCTCACCTGTTTGTCTTTCACCCCCTGTGTTGTTTACTCCGCAGTTTCCCACTCTTCTGCCTCCCTTTCCCTCCTTGGCTCTCTAGGTGGCATCTGCCTACATCTCTCCTTTTCAGAAATTCCCCACAATTTCTCCCAGTCTCCCACTAAACTCTGGGCCTCTACTTTCCAGCTCCTGCATGCCTTTAGGGTTCCTCCATTCCTTTTTGCCCACTCCAAAGCCTTGCTATATCTTTGTTCTTAAAGTGAGGAGGATACCCAGCTCTGTGTTCTTTTTGACACACACTGGGCTGGTAGATAAATCACCAGGATGTCATTTTGCTGCGCCTGAAGGTATTGATGATGCGTACCAACACTGGACTCCTCCTGCGTGATCCAGTGAGGAACGAGTCAGATTCCACATTCCACATAGACAAATGGCTTCTGAAATGCCACAGAGCTCAGCACGATATTCTCAGCTGAGCCACTCATTATTTCCTTTACCCAAGATGTTTTCCAGGGTGTCCTGAAAAAACAGAGCACAGGGAGGTCCCTTTATCAATCCAGATTATCATCCTTCTCAAGCCCTGGGTTGTAGGAGCTTCTCAGACCTATCACAAATGTTTCTGACGCCACACGCAGGGCAGTTTACACTCAGAAGAGGAGGATGGGGGGAAAGTTTTGCATCCATGGGGTTTGATAGTCTCCCTGAAGGTGGGGGCTGGGGATTCCTCACTGGATAGTCTTAAAAGATGCATTTTTCATTTCTAGGAGAAGAAATTCGTCAGTATCTAATTGGACCTCGGGGCCCACCAGGACCTCCTGGGCCAGGAGGAGATGGCTTGTCTCTGTCACTCGATTACGATGAGCTGACCAGACGGTTTATCAGCTACTTGACAAGTAATGGTCTTTATTAATGTGCATTTCCCTCTGTTGCTTTGGGAGCTGCTGATGGGAACACTTCACCCTGCAGGAGTCCCTCCTGCCTTGCCTGTGAACAAGCCCTGCGGCCTGTCTGCTAACACTGTAGCGGCCTGATTTGATAATGTGCTACTCTTGGACCTGTTTGATTTTGTAGGTTCTGGAATGAGCATTGGGCTTCCTGGACCACCAGGGCCTCCAGGGACACCTGGTCTATCTTACAGTGACCTGACAGCGTACCTACAAAGTAAGTCAACTTCTTACTCCCCTGCCATAGGTTCTTACGCATCCCCAGGATCTTTTTTCACAGGCTTAGGCACAGAATTTCCCCTTTTGCCCATCACCTCAAAGAACCCTTTCTAAGACTCCGGTTGGTCTCTCTGCTTTAGCAGTGCTGCAGGCCTCCTGGGCTCTGCCAGGGGCTGCGAGGGCTGCAGGCAGAGCACGGTGCTCCTGTGGAGAGCAGCGGCAGCAAGGCACGCTCATGGGGATGGGGGAGCCCTTTGTCCTCTGCAAACCCTGCAGAATTCATTATGCCACTTTTTAAAAGTGTGTTTTAAAAAATGGGGACTTTTGTCCTCTTTGGGATCTCTCTACTTCCCAGGAAGGTTACACCAGTAAGGTGCTGGGGAGGAATAAGTATTGCCTGTATTGTCAGGGAAGGTTCATCAGGGTTGCAATGGTTTGCTTGATTCCTTTTCTTCCCTTGTGTCTTACAGACTCTGAATTCAGTGGTCTTGTTGGGCCCCCTGGTCCTGCAGGACCCCCAGGACCTCCAGGAATCCCCGGATCATCTGGCACCTCTCTGGAGGACATCTCTGCTTACCTACAAAGTAAAGCAATTGTGTTTCTCATGTTCGTGGAGAGATTCTGTTTGCAGGTGCCGGGGGACCTGAGGCTGAGCTTTAGCTCACTGTGAGAACAATGTCACCTTAAAAACAAAAAATCTCCTCAACTTCAGCTGGAAAGAGGTGGAAGTTGGGGTTGGAGCCTTTAAACTTTCAAGATCTCCATATATGTGTCCTTTTCTTGGTCTCTCACTGTCAGAAAATAATTCTTTCTCTCTCTCAAGGTGTGGGATACTCTTCCCTCTCTGGAATCCAGGGTCCACCTGGCCCTCCTGGCCCTCCAGGACCACCAGGCTTCTCAGGAACCGGTCTCCTGTCCTATGCTGACATCACCAACAGTGACGAGTTCAGGAGTGAGCTGATCCAGTACCTGAAGAGTAAGGGGACGTCGCCATCCTCCTTGCACCCTCTCTAAACCGTGCTTCGCTTTGGGGAGGCTGCTGGCTCTTCCACAGCACCCAAAATTGTGGGAGATATAGGAAGGAGGAGGGTGTCATGCCAGCTGTAGAGGTCAAAGTTGACGTATGTGCCTGCTGCCTGAGAGATGGCACTGGATGAGGGTTGCTGCGATGGTTGATGGGGCGGGATTTTACACTCCAGTCCTCGTTCAGGTGGTAGCTCATGAGTTCTGTCAAGCCTGGGGGACCCACATGCCTCACTGTCCCTGAAGTCCCCCATCTCGTATTTTGCAGGTGATGAAATCCGAAGCTACATCTCGGGGCCGCCTGGGCCCCCAGGGCCACGGGGACCGCCAGGACCCAAAGGAGATAGTGGCTTGGTGTCTGGGTCTATGTCTTCATCATACCAAGGGTTACGGACTTCTGAGCGGTTGCATGGAGGATCCCTTGGTGCTGAGGGATCTCATGGAGGATCACTGGGCACCGGCAGCTCCTATGGCAGCTCCATGAGCAGCATGTCATCTTATAGTGCCTCGATGGGCAGCGATGGCTCTCATGATGCCTCCCTGGGCAGTGACAGGTCTTTTGATGCGTTACTGACGGAGGAGGAATCACACAGGAGCTCAGCAGGTTCAAGCAGATCCTACAGCAGCTCCTTCACTGGATCCCTGGATTACAACGAGCTGGCTCTCCGTGTGTCAGAAAGCCTACAGAGTGAGTGGGATGCCTGCTTGTCTTGATCTTTCCTGTCCCAGCCCACAACTCCTAACCCCCCGTGCCTGGTGTGATGATGTTCACTTCCCTCACCCTTCCTGCTGCCTACAGCTCTCCCTTATCCCTTCCTCCCTCAGCATCCAGAGGCAGTTTTCTCAGAGCTCCTTTCAAACGACACCTTTAATTCCTCAGGCCAAGGTATTCTCCAGGACCTGATGTCTTACACTGCACGGGGACCTGCAGGTCCCCCAGGACCTCCTGGACCCCCTGGTGTCAGCAGGGTTTTTGCAGCCTATGGCAATGTCACCGAGGACCTCATGGACTTCTTCAGAAGTGAGTGACATATTGACATGGTGTTTCTGGCTCATGCGTATGAGATCTCTCTGACCCCTTGTAGACCTAGTGATCTTTTCACCTTGGTGTGCTGCAAAACTACAGTTGAGATACAAAGCTGGAGGCAGATAACCTTTCTGTTCCCTCCCTCCCTTGCTGGGGACGTGCAGTCTCATCATTAGGAAGGACATCAGCTTTCCCCACTGCTTGTAGGAAACTCATCCCAAACCCTGAAGGGCACTGTGATTGCAGCCCCTGTGGTGCATTTGAACAGGGCTGGCCTGGCATGTATAGAGCAATGAGACAGATGCTCATTCTGTTCTTGAATTCCCCTGCGTGGGAAGGGGCCAGCTGGTGACAGCCAGGCCCCCCAGAGAGGGTAACAGAGCAGTACCAGTGAAATGAGCTCATAGCCTGTCCCTAGGATTTTGCTGAGACCAAAACTGTTCTATAAAAACCTGCTCCCAGTCAGTCTAATCCCATCTAACCTAGAGATGTCCTTCCAGTGTGCCTCGGTGCTTCTCTAACTCAACACAGAGTCCGTTGCAAGCGGTTTGTCACGCTCATTCATCCTCTCCTTCATTTCCCTCTCCAGCACACGGTACCATCCAGGGGCCACCCGGTGAAAAGGGGGAGAGGGGCTATCCTGGACCCAAAGGTAAGACTTGCCCTCCTTCCCTTCTCAAGCCCTGTAACTCCCAGGAAGCAGCGCTGTGTCCACAGAGATAGCTCGGCTGCTCAGGGTCACAGCCTCCCGAGGTGGCACCTTGTGGATCTCAGCCCAGGCATCACCCTAACTTGGTCTTCTTTACCCTGTTTGGGGGCTGCTTGGGCTCAAGGGCAAACTTGGTCTTCTCCTTCCTTCAGGTGACCCTGGACCGATGGGCCCGCCAGGACGCCAGGGGCACAGGGGACCAAAAGGAGAAAAAGGAGAGAAAGGTACAAACATCTGCCGTTCCCAGGAGACCAGGGTTTGCCTGTCAGGCACTGGGGGATGCCCCAGGCACCAGCCCCTGTCTAGAAAACTGCTGGAAAACCTTCATGTTCACGTTTGTTTGGTTGTTTTGGTTCTAGTGTCTTTTTTCCCCACATAGACTTTCCAAATAACCCTCCTTTTGACTTTCTTGTCCTCAGGTGAACAAATGTACATTGGCAGGAGGAAAAGAAGAAGTGTTGGGGTTTAAGGCAAGATCCAGCTCACGTCTGCAGTGAGCAGCACTCCCAGCAGCCCATAGAGTATCGGCCTGAATCTTCACTGCCTTAATGCTAAGACGTCCTTGCTGATCCGCTAACCACTTAGACCTGATAGTTCAGTGTTACTGCTGAGATTTGAAAGAGTTGAATGGCTCCTCTACGAGTCCAGCAGGGTCCTAACGCGGGTGTTTGCTCCTGCTGCTGATGTTTGGCTTAGCTCCCCAATGTTCCCAGGCTTATACATCTTTGGGCTGACCAGGGCTTCCTGTCTCACCCAGTCCAAGCTTCTTGTATCCCTCCCAGCTATTGTCAAAGAAAAAAAAAACCCAAAAAAAAAAAACCCAAAACCAATCCCTTACCTCCCAAACATGATTTTTCAGAGCTCAGCATCAGCCTATGGAGCAAAAGCCCTGTAAGAAACCCTGGGACTAAGCTTGCTCACGGCCCTCGGCTTTCCTCTCTGCAGGTGCTGCTGTGCCCACCTGGCAGTTTGTGAGGCTGCAGCGCTCGGTGGCCCCGCGGCCGCCCCCAGCTCCTGCGCAGACACTGCTGAGGGCTCAGCCCACGCAGGTATTTCACGGGGAGCCTGGGGGGCACGTGCTGTGCAACGCCTGGTACAGCAGCACCGTGAAACGGGACAGGCACTGCCACGGAACTGAAGCACTTTTAAACAGGATTTGTTGATCTTTTTAAAAATATTTTTCTTTTTTTTTTCTGGTTCTTTTTTTAATATTGGGGGAAAAGAATTGATTAAGTCCAATTAAAGTATGTTTGGCACCCCAGGTTTGCCTGATCCGTGTTCCTCTGGCCAGGCAGCATCGGCACGACTGTGACCGGGGTGGGACAAAGTGGTGGGTTGGTGGCTTTGTTTCTCGTGCTGCTCGGCTGCTGGCAGTTTCCAGTCGTGTTAGCCAGAGCCTCCCCGCGTTGTCACAGGTGCCACAGCCCCTTCTGCTCCCTCGCAGTGAGGAGAAGCTCCAAGAGCTGAAGTGCTTCTGTGGGGTGATGCAGGACGATGGCTGCACAGAGTCCTCTCACCCGCTGCCTGTGTGACACCACATGGGCCTTGACGTTCCTGGGGAAACACACACCACACACGTTCTCTTTCCCTCTCTCTGGAGAGCTACTTTAGTTCCAGCTATTGGCCAAAACAAGTCAGTGATTCTCTTTTTATAGAGTTGCTTTCTTTCACCTGGACCAGCGTGGGGAGTGGGGGTGTCAGGAGGTGAAACCCAGGGACTGGGGGGCAGAACCTGGAGCTCCTGCAGCTTGAAACTGAACCCCCACTGCCGGGGCAGCGCAGGGCAGTCACCAAAACGAGCCTCCATCTAGGTTTGTGCTCAATCCGCACTCCTGCCAGGCTGCCCCCGTCAGGCAGCCACACATCACATGCTGCCAAGTACTTTTTACACTCAATTATTTAAAAAATTATAAATTGTCCCATTCGCTAACAGATTAATGAACTTCATGCAAGTTCTCCATGAACAAAACAGAAGCCACCTCAGCAAACTGTGATTTTATTGTATTTACAGCAGAATTATTACAATATTCTACAGAAAGCCATGAAATCAAATTACTTTTAAAACCAAGACAAAAAAACCCGCGTTGTATGGCTGCTACTGCAAGTTCACTTCCATGAGCTGTACATACGGAGACCCTTAGCCGATTGTTCATTTACCTCATGATTTTTGGTTGCTTTCTGTAAGGCAAAAATAACTTGGTTTGCAGATAACACAAAACATCTGACAAAGTGCTGGGACAACGCAAGGCTGGAGCTGTGTCGGATTTCTGTGCTTCCTCAGAAAACACCACCCTGCTTGGATTTCTTGTAGAGAACAGGCATGACAGTTCAACACTGCGGATTTTACTCAACGCCCCTGCCGAGTTTCTGTTCTCGCCACCATTTTAGGATTGAAAATCCCTAAGAAAGAGGTTTTACCATATGGCTTGGTAATTGTGGAAGAGATCTTTGAAAGTCAGAGCATCTTTAGGCTCAGCAGCTCCCTTCTGCGTTCAGTACAGTGGAAGCACAGAACTAGCTTCAGAAATGCAGAAAGGGGATGGAGACCAACTGACAAACAGCTCTGCAAGCAATATAGAGAAACACTACAAAGTTTCTTCTGTCTTGCTTTCTGTTCTCATCTTTTCTAAGACCGAGAAACACAACAGGGCATCCCCGGCCCGGGCTCGTCTGCGAATGAGGAAGGTTAATTCTCTCTGGCCCCATTTTGTATCTGTTGCAAAGCTGCCCGTACAGTCAGGGAACGGGAAATGTACACGGACGCATCAACAATAGGAAGTTTCTGAGATCCAGAAGTAGATTTTGAAGTAAAATGACCAGATTGTAAAGGCTACCAATAAAAGCAGAGTTACCCCCACAGTGAGCAGCTCAGCACCCCTCCCTGCCCCTTCCTCTACAGCCAGTGTGGTCGCTGCCCTCAGAAACACGCCTCGCTCCCCCTTGGCTGATCAACCACATGCAGAGGTTCTGTGGAAACAACCAGCACTGAGCTTATTTACACATTTAACTCTGTTCCCTGGTGTTAGCAAAGATGAGAATTTCTGAGGCCCTGGGAGCTGCAGCTACATAGCAGCTCTGAAAATCAGATTACCTAAAAGTGGATTTAAGTGCCTCAATTTAAAAAAACCTTATTCAAATCTCCCAAAGCATCCTTGAAATACTTGCAAGACAAGTACTGTTTCAAGTGGAGAATCAACTTAGATTTCCTATGTGATACAAGACATCATGGCATGATGAAAGCAACTACACTACTGCTTCGCTTGGCTCTGTGTTAGTTAAGGTGCTAAATTCCCTATTTATTAAGAAAAAAGATTCAGTAGCCTGTGGTTGTAATGAAAGAAATCCTCTAGGACAGAAAAGTAATTTTTAAACCGTGTGATTAATTAGATATTGAAGACCCACGAATGCAATTTGAAAGGATATTCGCTTTGAACATTGTTTTCATCAGTCTGAACGCCTAAGTACCCACGCTAGTTCCCGTTATGCTCCAGAAAAAGACATTTTTATGCTTGATATCAATTCCCAGCACTGTTCCCAAGGCTGCAGCTGCAACCCCAGAGCCCGGACCGAGCACCCGCTGAGGCTCTGTCGCTGCATTCGCTTCCTCCTCCACCACAGAGCTTTGTTACTCATTCCTTCAATTTACAATGAGATGGGATCGCAGGGGCTTGTATGAAAAGGGTCCTCAAATAAAAGATATAAAAGGTTTAGATGGAAGTAAACAGCATGCCGGTATATCAGCAAGTTATCACTGAAACTGCCAAAAATGGTAAGAGGAAGATTAACATTTCCCTCTGAAGATTTAACATGGATGAAGGCTGAGAGAAGGTGAAATCCATCTGCCCTGTCTACTCCTCGAGTAAAGCACTGAGCCTACACCAGAGGAAATTGCAACCGAATTCTCTTAAACAGAGATGAAGATTATTTAATGTTATTCTAGTAACAGTCAATTTAGGATGGGGGAGCTTAAAAAGTCAAAGACCTTCAAAGACATTTTTCACCCTACTGAAAAAAACCCAATTTAAAGAACTTTGCATTTAGCAACAGATACCGTTCTAGAGATATGGTAAGTGAATTTACAACAGTACACAATACACACTATAATAAAATGCCAGAAATTAAGGCTAGCTAGTAAAGTAATTATGCTATCAAAAAGTTAGAAAATTTAAATTAAAACATGCATTATCCGATTTCTTCTTACTGTGCTACAAATGAAGTGTCTTCATCGAGAAGGTATCGGTTCAACGTCCAAGGATTTCAGCATCCAAGGTTTCAATCACATCCGACTGAAGTCCTATGTTCATTTTTTGAGATCGTTCACATGCGTCAAACTGTTCCCGTGACGTGAACACCACGTGATGTTCACCAGTCGCACATTTAATGCCAGTTAGCAAAACAGAACGTTTACGGTTGATGTCAGGCATCAAATGACAGTAAGCGAATGCTATTTTACAACTGGAGCTCCAACATCCCAAAGCAAAGCTGCTCACACCGCCCTGATATGACTCCAACTCTAACCGCCACGAGGAGTGCAGAAAAACTGATCTAACACACCTCTATTTCCCTACCAGCTCTGAGAAACATCTCCCATCTTTCCCACTGCAGACCAGTAAGGTAAATAACTTATCGTACAGCTACAATCCTGAAAATAAAACGCGCCTATGTTAGTACATGGCAACAAAAAAGAAAAAAAAACAGCTTCACAAAGTAGTTTGTCTATATATTTAACTTAAATCTTTCTACAAAATAAAATGATTAAAGTAAAAAAAAAAAAAAAATCAAAGCTAACACTTCTAATGAAACTGGACTTCAGCCACGGTTATTTATAAATACGACCACCCACCTCCACTTGTCTGATGGAGTTTAACTGAACAGGCTTTGGTAAGGACAGAAAATGGCTCTACCCATCCCAGGTAACAGTTCGAGAAGCCACGTGCGCTTTGCACACCGCTTTCTAAAAAATACATTCTGCAGTTTTGCAATTTGTAGAACTAACGACCTGTAATCGCTAAGGAAAATAATAAACTGTGCATTTTAAAGTTAGCATTTCTTTCACCTTTACATATTTTAGTGCAAAATATTTTAGGGTGAGGAGTTACAACAAAAATGACAGTAGCAGCAAGAAATCTTCTGGTTTGTACAGTAACAGCAATGCTAAGGAGTTTTGTTTTTGTTTTTAAATGACAACACACTATCCTGTTGCCAGGATTAGCACAGCTAAGTGTTTCAGGCACTGTGTTAATTAAACTAGCACCCCATTTCATCGTGGAACTAATGGACAGAATATGCCATGGAGATCAGCTCGGTTTAATTTATGCCAGAGGTTTTTTAAAAAGAAGTTGCAAAGGCTTTTGCTTTTATCTATTGTGTTTAAACAAAAGGGGTTCTTCTTCTCATTGTTGGCATGTTCCGAGTCCTTGCTATGAAGACACTGCTCAGCATTACAAAATTTTAAACCTCATGGCAGTTGCAGTTGTGGAATTCTCTCAGGAAGGAATCAGACATTTAAAAATACAGTAGCAGAACTAATATTACAACGTTTAAATGTTCACATGAGAAACCGTTTCTTTGTGATCAGAAAGAGCATAATTAATATTTTAGGCTTTAAGTCAAAACAATATTTCTTGAGACTGAGATAAAAATCCCACTTATTCTTGAAACATCTGAAGGACGTAACGTTACCATTATACACCAACACCTTTTTTCTTTTCTTCCATTCCAAGAAGCAAGGAAACTGATCCTGACACTGATTGTCTCCACTGAAAACAAAAAGCGCTAGGTCCTTTGATGTACATTGCAGATTAAGTCAGGTTAACGATGAGGATGGAGAATTCCAAATATGAAAAAAACCTACAGCAGTTCCCAGAGTTAGGACCCAGTGGAGTGAAGGCTGGGGATTGGATAGAATTTGGAAATCCGGCTTTGTGTCGACGGGTTAAGGCATTCAGATTCTCCAGTCATTTTAAAGAAAACTTCCTGTTCCTGCAATTTTCTGGCAAATTCTTCTTCCAGTGTCTAAAACCCAAATCAGATTGTATAGGATTACAAGGCAAAGTACAAGAAACCTATTAATACCAGTGACATTGTCTGATATAACATTGTAACTTCACACACCATCAGAAAAAAATCACACAGAACTTAGGAAACTGCAAGACGACCAAGATACAGCAAGCTAAGAACATCGCCTGCCTGTAGGATGCTCTCCGACCTGGGTGAAAGTCTAGTCTATTCCATTTTAAAATGAAATATAAAGCCTAAAGCCAGCCTCCACCTCGATCTGTTATCTAGCATTCAATTTTTAAAGTAACCTACTGGCTTCTGAAATATATTCCTAACACTCAATTTACCTCCAGCTAAGAAGGTTTTTACATGCAAACTTGCACATGTGCCCTGCTAGAGGGAACACAGCAAGAGGCTGATAATACACAAACCTTCTCTGGTTGCATGTGCCCTTTGCTCAGTTTTGGCACCTTTTTTTTTTTTAACATCTTTTATTAGTCAGTGATCTACAGCACTTTTGAGCAGTAGCTTCATTCTCCTCCTCTGTGATAAGTTTTTGTATTGCCTATATTTGCTAGATCCAGCTCTTGATTATTTTCCAATTGATTAACGGCTCCAATTTACCTTTTTTCTCGGTCTCAGTTTATCTCTCCACTCCTTCAGTTCTTGGCTGTGTTCTTCATCCAGCTCTTTTAGCTTCTGAGTCTCATGCTCAACCAGTAGATGGCATTTTTCATTCTTAAAACAAGATAAAGATAATCCTTATGTAAAACTAATTCAGATTAGGCAACTCAACATTTGTACAGTGACATATGTTGTCCTAATTCTTTTTAATTAGCTTATTCCCTGTAAATAGCGACGTGAATAATTACAAGATAAAAGTATGTTATGAGGCTGCATTATCAAAATCCAATCTCTCTATCAGAACCAATTGAGATAAGAAATACTTGTAAATCCAAACACACTGCTGAGTACCACGAAGGCAGCAGCTGCCAATGTTACTCCAAACTGTGTTTCACTGCCTAATAACGCTTTTCAAGGTCATACAGCATTTCTGCTTTGCTTTCTAGAGACAGTCTGTATAATTTATTAAAATCAATTACATTAAGAAAGGGGTTTTTTTGGAACTATTTCAACTCTTGGTGCCAAGGAGCTGAGACTAACAAGCGGGGCTCAGGGAGGAGAGAAATGTGCTTGTAGAAGCAGCCTCAGAACCTCCCTACAAAAAGGAAAAGGATAATCAAACCACACATGAGCTTCACATTCCTCTCAGTGAGGTACACGTGCATCTGCCTAACTTTCACAGGACTTCTGAAGAATGATAAAAAAAAAATTAAGTATTTGGCTACATGAAATCTTTAATTTTTAAGAGCAGCTGGCAACAGCAGTCTCTAAAACCACGTTTTTGTTCCTAGGGTTCCACTCCCAACTGGGTCCGATGCAGAATACAAGAACACAGAAAGAAAACCAGACCCGAGTGCAGCTGGGGGCCAGTGTTTCTTGGTGAAGCTCAACAGGAGCTCTAATCTGCTCAATTTTACTTGAGCTGAAACTCTCACAAGATTCCCACGGTACTTGGGGATTTACTGAGGCGTATTAGCGGCACAGGCAGGGCTGGTTATGCAGGACGTGGGGAAAGCTAACAGAGTAAAACTAGCTTCATTGGTCACTGGAAGACTTCTCTGCAGAAACGTTATCGGCAGGTGATCATTTAATGCTTTAAAACTCTCGTGTGCCTGAAAAGCAGATTTAGCGGAAAAGGAGAGCTGACCTCTGGTCCACAGCAGCAGCTTTTCCAAAACACATACCAAGAGGGACAAATAAGAGTTCCTTATCGTGAGAAGAGAACGCCTCCTAAGTACCTTCCAGAAGCCTGAAGAGGCACAGCAGCCTCCCCTTCGTAAAACCCACCTCATTTCATGTATTGCTACAAACACCTTGTGGGTAACGCCCGGTGCTGCCAACCTCTGCTCTAATTAATGATATTCAGCAAAATCAGGTTAAAAGGAAACATTGCCTACACTAAAAACAGGACTGGGAACTGACAGATATTTTAGAAGAGACCATCTGCTTCTGGTTCATGCTCTTCTTGCATATAAAATGATTTCTCATTAATTGAGAAAGGAAATTGGTTAAGAAGAATGCTGTAGGCCTTTGAAAGCAAAGTTGAAAGAAAAAAATCTACATCAATCAGTGAAAATGAAAGAAAAGATGTTTCTCCTTCGCCTGTGCCCATTATTAACCCCAGTCTTCCCAGTGAATGTTCATTTAATATCATCTGGTTTTAACCTGTAACTGGTGCAGTTCTCTGATGTTTGCTTCACACTGCAGCTGAAGGTCCCGCATTTGGTTTTCATGTTTCTGATGCTGAGCCAGCCTCTCGTTCTTCTGTCTCTTTTCTTCTTGAATAGCAAACTAAAATTAAAAAGATGGTTTGTATTTTATCCCTAGGTGCAACATTTTACATAAGTCAAAAACCTGCATGCAACAGAACGAATACATGCAGCATAACTCAAAAGCATGGTTTTAAAAGATGTAAACAATAACTGTATTTTCTTTCCTCTTTAAAATTCTCACAAAGGAAGCACCCTCGTGGTTTCGTTCATTATTCCATTTCTTTGCTTGCATTCTAATTTTTCCTTAAAACGCAGCACATTTCAGTTCCAGACTCCTAAACCACAATTCCCTCTGAAGCCACGTGACACAGCAGTGTTGCTACAAGTGCTGGTTAAGGCTGGTGCTATCCTGCTAGGGGAGATGGTATTTTCCAGGTTTTCATCCTTCCAGTGCTCACCACATGAAACCGCAATTTGGGGCTTTTGTGCATCAGTAGAAAGCAAACATCTAAACCTCTTCACAACATTCCACTTCAAAGAATGAGTGAATACCTACCATTTTAGTTCAAAAGCTCACAGAAATCAAGTATTCTTAAAAATATTTTGCAGAATCACAGAATGGAGGAGGTTGGAAGGGAGCTGTGAAGATCAATCCCCCTTCTCAAAGCATCTGGAGCAGGTTGTGCAGGACTGTCCCGTTAGGTTCTGAGCAGCGCCACAACCTTTCTGGGAAACCTGTTCCAGTATCTGGACATCCTCACTCTCAAAAGTGTTTTCTTATGGTTAACCTGGATTTTCTGTATTTCACTTGTGCCCACGGCCTCTGGACACCACTGATAGGAACCTGGCTCCACCTTCTTTACTCCCTCGCACTGGACTAAGTGAACATACACACAGGTAAGATCCTCCTAAGTCCATTCCATCCTGACATTTACATCACACCGAGGGTTTACACTATTAAAACTGCTTTTATTAATTACCTGCTTAATTTTTTCACGATCTTGGTCTGGCGATGCTAACGAATTGATTCTTAAACTTTTCTTAAACATAGCCATGCGAGTCTTCGCTTCACTTCGCTGGATTTTAGGCAGTCTCGCTCTTTCCTGAGTTTGCTTGTTCTTTAGCTCCTCGATAAGGCGTTGATTGTATCTCTGCATTTGTTCTGTTTCCTAAAACGTTAACCATATGGAAATGTCAAAGAGTAACTACTATGCTGGAATATTTGCATCTCATTGCATCAATAAGCACGCTGTTCGAGTCAGCCTCTTTCAAGAGAAAAAAAGCCAGCCCCAGTGATATCAGTGGGGAGGAGGGGGTCTTCTGCTTACTCTAGAGAGCTCTGGATCACTCCCAACTCTTCACTAATTAGTGAAGTCTATATAAACCAAAATGCCTTGTGGAAAATTAGCGTTGTCTTCTAAGCTTCTATAGAATTTAGCTACAAAGAGACAGTTGTCAGCTACTTGCCCAAAAGTTAATTCAGTTCATTCTGCTCATTTAATTCCAGGATGAGTTACTAATGAATAGATTTATTTGAACACAAGCTAAAACTGGTTTTGGTGTATAAGCAGAATTTGGAATTTTTAACAGAAAAGATTTGATGTTGCGGTTCCAGGCGTTTGGTTTTTCTTTCAAAGAATCAAAAGGGAAAACTATGACCACTTCTACTTCAACATACTCCTAAGTTATTAAAGGAATATTATTAAGATTTTTGTATTTCAACAGAAGCCACACAGCTTTGAAATACCTGTGTAGGTCTTGCCTGTGCAAGCAAAGATCTACCAGCAGACATCATAAGACTACTTGATAAAAAGAAACGGATAATACAATAAACAAAAGAAAGCATCAGGGTCAACACTAACCTTTTCATGCCTCTTCAGCAGCTGGTGTCTCTGCATGAAGTACTGATCTTTGAGTTGTTGTTTGAGGAGCTGGTGTTTCTCTTGTAGATGTCGCTCTTCCAGCTCCCAGATTGCAGCTTCGCGAGCTGGAAAAAAGAGGAAAGCTCATTCAGAAAGTATAAAACAATACTTTCTAATCTACCTGCTAGTGTATGTTTAGAAGTGACATACAAGTGCATTTTAAGAATGCTATTCCACAGCAAATGTTTTTACTACCGTTCCAGATTAAGGTATTTGATCTCATAAATTTAAGACGGATGATTGTTTCATTAAAATCCAACATAAATGTCTGTTTTCAAGAGTAAGTTTGATGGTGGATACCTCTCATGAGCTGCTGTTTCTTGTTGAGGCAATCTCGTTCAATAGTGGCTAGTTCTGTCTTCTGCTGCTGGATTATTTTCTTCAGAGATGCATCCAGCTCTTGTTGCTGCTTCTGTACAAATTCCTGCTCCTGGTAAAACCCAGTCAAAGTAAATTAGATTGTGTCCTTCTTACCACAGTACATTTTAATGAAACTCCCAGTTCTCTCAGCATTAGCTATATATGAAAGCAAATACATCTATGAAAATTTGAGCTAACATGCCTTGGCTATGAAACTATGCATCTTTTGTATTTTCTGTGCAGAGAGTAGGTAAGAGTATATTTATTGTTTAAATACAACCTTCAGAAATAAGACCAAAGGCAACAAAGTAGGCAGAAATCTGCAATTCATTCTATCTCTTGTCTCTCCTCAAAACAAGTTGCAGGCTCAAAGCTAGCAAAGCCAAGTACTCAATATAAAGTTGATCTCATCATATCAAGGGTTAATTACTTCATGGATGTAACAAAATAAAAGCATGTATGGCAATTTTGCTTTGGATGATTAGTTAGAGCCTATCTATTTACACAGCTGGGGTTCAGATTTGTGTCTCGATCTTGAGTGGTTTATCTTGTCACGAACGCAAAGATATTGAGATTGGGAGTTCTGCAAGGTTGCTATGAAGACATCTAATGGCTTTTACAGGAATTGCATTCTGCAGGACTTGAAAGTTTGTCACAGCAGAGCTGAACTGGCTCCTGGCAACGCGATTTGCCACCTGCCTGATGCAGCCCCCGTATCACTTGCATCTTCCATCACTTTGTGACAAGCAGGCAACAACACAAATTCCCCCTCCCATGCCCCAAGACTATGTTTGCAACTACCAAAAAACCTCCAACCCCAAGCCAGCGGATCTACAAACATGCAAGCATGCACATGCACACGCTTGAGGAACAAGAAATTGAAGCAGATGTTTCTACCATGATATAAAGGTCAAAAGAAAGGGTGATGGCAACGTCCTATCAGAGCCGATATGGGCGGCTGAAGCATTTGCTGTTACATAACAAAACTTTAAAGATGATCTCATGGAAGGGAGATAGGATGAGGCAGGAAAACTGTACAGGGCTACAAATGAGTGGTGGAAGGGTCTCCTGAGCTACGTGTTTTCGTTTTTTTACAGAATCTACGCTACTTGCTGAACGAGCTGTCAGCAACATATGGAATTGTGTTCATTTTAAGTACTTTTTGTTACGAGCAGGAGAACTCTGGTTTTCATCTTCACAGAAAGTCATTAGCAAATGAGGCTTTCACCTCTCCCAGGGGGCAGCAGTTACACCTGGACAGGTAACAGAAAACCAGAGGGGGAGTAAGTTGGTGCAAGGTTCCAGCAGTGACAGACCTGAGGGTTTAAAAAGAACTGGAAGGCCACATCTGTAAATTAAATTGGACCACAACACCATGGCTACACTACAACAACTTCCCTCCCTGCTCCAAATGAAAAAGCTCATGGCAAATAAAACACAGTGTCTCTTATGTCTTATAATTATGTCTCTGCACCCTCAGAATAATGAGCCTGCAGTTTTCTTATCCTTTTCGTCTGGAAAGGGAAACAGAACAGTATTTTTATCAGCCCCTATATTTGATTAGGTGTGTCCAATTTAATGTGAAAGCAATTATGCCTGAGCTTTACTCAAATATTTAAATATCATTGCTGTTCTCTCTTATAAACTTTAAGAAGTTTTATGATTGCTAACACTACAAGATAAACCAAATAATCTCAGAAACCACTCTGGCCTTTCCACTCCCCACAGCTACTCAAGTATCACACATAATAAAGGTCATGGACCTTACTAAAGAACATGTTGAATGGTTGAAAAGCAGTGCAAGGCAGTCCACCTTTTTAAAATTAACACTTGGTTTTGCCCAATAAGTATCTGAAAATAAACTCAGATATCTTCAAAACACATAGTTTCACTGCACACACAGCACAGAAGTCACACATTGTTTCTCACATGTGCTGAACATAAACACCAGAACACAGTATGATACTACGTTTGTGTGAAAATTCAGTGTCTTTGCCAGAGTTAATAACAACCACCATAATTTTGATCTTTTTACTACAAACAGTGTATAATCACATGAACTTGTGGCACTTAGTTTGGAGGCAGCAGTGGCGTTGATCAGCACATATGAGCAGAAGGAGAAAACACGCATCTCGAAAATCAGGCAAACAAAACTTGTGTTGTTTTGCATTTTAAGACTTACATCCTGCATTTGTGCGTTGAAAAGTGTACATGAAGACAACTGAAAAGACTGTATCATAACCTGAGCAACACCCTGTGGGACACAATGTACTGCCTGGGTCAGGATATAATGAAATGTATTTCTGTTCTTAAAAAAATAAGAAATGAGATCTGCTCTGCGTTAGTTACTTACAATTAAAACGTCAAGGCCAATCCCACATAAATGGCCACTAGCAGAAGTTCTAAATATCTCAAACTAAACATCTGCACCTTGTCTAGTACTCATCCTTCCAAGTAAGGATATTTCACCTTTAAAACTCTTTCTTTCACTTCTCTTACTTCAACAAATTGAAACCAGCAAGGGAAACAAAGCAAATCACTGCAAACACTATGAAAATTTAGGTTTTTAACTGTTTCCTTAAGAAGTTCAGGCAGGCACAACCTTGGTATGGGGAGAGCACTGCAACTCAACGACAATCTATCCTGGGAAATCCCCTCTTGAATTAAACACTTAATCAAATAAGGTTGCTATTATTTCCTACTAGGTCACTCACATAAAGATTAAATGTTTAAGTTGCTCCATACAAACCTGCTCTGTCGTGGTGTAAACTCACTTTGTAGTAGCTGTGGCCATCACAAGGCCAATAGTTTTCTAAAGGACTGTCTCCCATTCTAGCAGCAACTCTGAAGGCGTGAAATTACAGATGATTCCACACAGCTACACTTTAACATCTAAATAACTGCCTTTTACCTAATCTGTTCTGCTTCTATGAACAAGATGTTCATGCTCACACATTATTTCAGTTTTCCTCCCCTGTGTTTATATTACTCAAAACTTACTTTTGACTGTAACTTTTACAATTTGATGGATCTATGGGGTACTTACCACTCATAAAAGCACTGTAAATAAACTTGCCATAGGAAAATACTGTTCTTTTTCTGTACAGCATACAAAATATTATGCTTAACAGCACAAACCTGGAAATCTCTGTTCCTACATTTCTACACAACACTCTATGGGATGTGATATGGGAGTACTTGAAGGAGAGCAGTGCGTAGGGTTAGTTTGAGTTAAGTTCCATATTCACTCAATAACAACAAGAAGCGAAATCATCAAGCTGTGTGAATACTGCTGCCTTTTCTATTTTAGTAGCTTGAAGCTGCCGTTGTTACCTGAGCATGCTGGCTTTGTGCAAGCTCCTCTTTCTTGCGTTTCATGAGCTCTTTTCTCAGCTCTTTTGGTGCTTTCTCCACTTCACATAAAACCTACAGTGTATATAAGCATGCAGAAGGTGGCGAAAAGAACACTTTTTCTCCACAGCAAAGCATTACTGTGAACACAGGACATGCAGGTCAAGCGCTAGAGGGACTGGGAAGTGTGCATGACAAGGGGTGTTAGTTTAGTGAAAAGAGCTTAATGAAAAGAGAAGGAACAAGATGTGCTTTACGTATGCCAGCGCAGCGCAGAAATGAGGTATATGCCAGCCTCTTTTCACATGCAAGTGCTGCCCAGTGCTCTCAGAAAGGACAGGCTGCTCCTTGCCTTCGCACACCTTTCTCAATATAGAGAAAACCACCACCTGCAGAAGCAGCATTTTCTTGAAGCAACTATGGCAAAAGGACTACAGAGTACGTTTACCTCCTGCTAAAGCTGTGAACAATGGTTAGAAGTTTAAAATAACTTCCACTGAAAACCAGCTTTTTCTGACACTGTCTCAAACATGAAATTATAAGATGCCAATATTACCTCCAACCTTTAATAACGTTTACACAGGATATGTTCTCAAAACAATCATACAAGCAAATAACATACTAATGTGTTTTAAGTGTTTAACCACAAATAACCGAGTACGTTTTCAAGAAACTTTTCATGCTGGAATGGGACGTGTATCAGGTCAAGGTGAATTAAATTAGATTAGCAGAAAGACTCTAAATATAACCTGGCTAAATCAACTATTAATCTGCTAATTTGTCAACGTGTTATTTATTTTTAAGAATTATAAAAATATAACACTGCACACTCCAGTATAGCATGGGCAGTTTTAGAGCACCAGCTGCATTTTCCTTTGAACTGCAAATCGCCTTCTTAAGCTTTAAATACAAAACTAAGCACCCAAAACCAAATGCCTGTTTGCTTAATAGTGGAAGCATCATCAGAAAACAGAGTCCAAATCACCACATGCTACTCATGTTTCCATGAAAGAACTGCTTTTAGCTCAGAGCAACACGTAAAATTCTTCCCGCTTCCCATGTAGGACCCAACCACCAGTAATCAGAGAGAGACTCAAAAATGCAAGAGGTACCGCAAAAGAAAAAAAAAAAGTTATTTACATATGAGCACATGGTTCAAACTGAATACAACTTCTATTTTTTAATGCACTTTTGTACTACAGGATCATTCTATGCAAAAGCACAGACAGTAC
The DNA here is from genome assembly GCF_032191515.1 of Phaenicophaeus curvirostris. Classification (NCBI taxonomy): domain Eukaryota; kingdom Metazoa; phylum Chordata; class Aves; order Cuculiformes; family Cuculidae; genus Phaenicophaeus; species Phaenicophaeus curvirostris. The sequence goes on along the minus strand of NC_091400.1, from coordinate 897,034 downwards.
AGATTTCTAAAGAGATCTTTGTGAGCCTAGTAACTATTAGCGCAAACATTGGAGCCATTTATACACAAGCAAGCGCTACACAATTGATCTGAAAAATGAAATAAAACAGCTTTTAAGATGCAAAATCGCATCACCTGTTCTTACTCTAATGCAAGCAAATTAGTATCACAAGGTGTCCATGTCAAATGTCACTCATTTTGCCTTAACTTCATGTCACATATGTAAAAGATTTTAGGCAATCCAGACTTTTCTCTTCTTTTTGAGTTAAAAAACTAAATCCATATAACTGCTGTCACTTCATGTAAAGGAATTCACAACAGCAGCAGCACACATTCAATAAAAATCTAACAAATGAACAAACAGCCCTCCTCCTCAATCTCTGGAATTTAAATGCTTTTCAGTAGTAAACATGACCATGCTCTTTTCTTCTCAATTCCAATTTAACAACTGTTTAGTAAGTAGATGGATTTGTTTAAAGTAAAAATCTCAGATATATTCCATAATCGTTAGGAATATACTTTTTCTTGTTTTAACATTTGAGAAAAAATATTTTATTAAAGATTCTATGAAAAATGAAGTCTTCTAACGTGGTGATGCTTTCTAGATTAAGTCAATACCCAAGTCTTTCCTGTTAGCTGTTTGTATTTCACTTTAGGCACTAAAACAAAAGAAAACTGACTGCTAGTAACCCTGCCAGAACTCAATATAGCATGAGGTTGACACGGCTCCTGGAACAGCTAATCTCAACCGTTTGCTATGCCTGTACTCCTTATTTTCTGTATTATCATAATTGTCTCTTACCTCCTTCTTCTTGTTCTTCAGCATGTTCTGGAATTTGGACAATTCCTTCTCCTGTTCTGCTTTAATGCGTTTCGCTTCATCGCGTAAACGATTTGTGTGTTCCTGTTCCAAGCGCTCTATTGTCTGCTTCTGTTGTTTTTCTAGATTTTCTATTTCTTGATCATATTGTCGCTTTTTATTCTGTTAAAAAAAAGATGCCAAATTATTTTTGAGAACTACATTCTGTTCAGTGAAGCTGAGGTTGGTCACGATGAACTGTTCCCGCAGGTGACTTACATTATGGGAGCTGGACACGTCACAATGGAAAAATATTGCCATTTATTAATAAGAATGAGAACTAAGCTGTAGCCATCGTAAAAGGAAACACCTGATTGCTGCTAGTCCTATTCTGCCTGCTCCATCAAGGTGTCATATTTTAAGAGCACTGAAATCCAGAAACTCACTGTCATTTCCTGTTCGAAACGCCTGTACATCTGTTCTCGCTGTTGCAGAAGCTTATTGCTGAGTTGCTGTTGGGCTCTCTGCTCCTCTTTCTGAAGAAGTCTTAGCTCCCTTAGCTCTTGACGTCTAATAATAAAAAAGAACAATTAATATCGATAGGTAAACAAAAGTAGTGGAAAATAATGAAGGACGAAAAAAGCATCTACGACTTAGTTCCAGTAAAACTATTATGAAATTTATTATCTTATTAAGAAACACTTTGTGCTCCTTTCTACTAAAAAAATAATTAAAATTAATCCCCTAATATTACATTAGCTCCCTTCTTTTAATCATAGTAAAAAACATTAGCTGCCAATGTCTTGTAAATTTTACTTTTAAAAACACTTACCGTAGGAATCTCATTTCTTCACTTTTTGAGTCATTTTCAGTAACTATTTTTGATGTGGTTACACTCACTTCTACTCCATCAACAACAAACTTCCGAGTTTTCTTTAAAGTTTTCTTCTGCCTTCTCGTTTCCTGAAAAAGCATTGGTGAGTTATCCTGTACTTACTTAAGTTATAGCCTTTCCCCTCTTTTTTCTTAATATTAAATTAGTTTGAATATTTCTGTAACTGTCTAGCATACAGCAGTCAGGAGCCCTTCTGGCCTATCAGGTACCTCACTAACCAAGAGAAACTTGGAAAATTCTATTGTACTGAAACTTTGTCTAGTCAGCAAAGGAAAACTGTAATTATTGATCATCTAAATTGCCAGACAAAAAGAATTCTAGATAAACCCTAGATGCTGTTTTATTTTTAAAAGCTGAAGACAGTTGCAATTATTGCTTCCTTTTGACCATAATTTTCGCAGTCACCAAAAAAAGATATTTAATTCTGAAAAACGTGTCTGAAACAGAACATCAGTTTACTCACGTCCTTATTCCTGCTTTGGAAAAAATTAAATGAGCGAGTTTAATACCATTAAACTTCCCGTTATACGCTAGTCTACATATTCTAAATGCAATTATGCAATAAAACACAAAAATAATTATCAGCTCTGTAGCTTCCAACTTTGCCACATAACTGCAAAAAACCCAGTCAGTGCATGCAATTTTGAATACTACAGTTTCTATGAAATTTTATATTCCCCACTGTCATATGAGTTTCTCACTCAATTTTCTTTGCTGCAAAGGTCAAATGCAGAGATAATTTTAGGGGCATACGTGGATAGGATTTTATATAAAAATACATCACTGCTCATACTTACCTGTAAAGATATTGATCCAGTCTCTTTGTTCTTACTAAGGAAACTAGATATTGATAAGTTCAAATCAATGCTGCTATTATCAGCCGTAGAGCCGGTGCCTGAATCTGCATCATTTTCCTTCAAATTCTCCAATTCTAGCTGCTGTAAAGTTTCAGTATTGTCCCGATTATCTGCTTTGACTTTCTCCTCATTTTCATCAGCACTAATACTAATACTGGGGACTAGAGTGACTTCAGTGTCTTCGGCGTGTTTACCAGCAGCATCTTGAAGCTTATTCTTCATTATTTCATCAGAAGTAACTTCCGAAGGTTCTTTGTCTACCTGAATATTGTTTTCCTGGATATTCTCAGGTCTGCACTCTTCTGAGTTCTGGTCCATGTCAGCCAGTTTATCCACTACTTCACTGGAAATATCCTCAGGTTTGTTCTGTACTGCCTTGTGGTCTACATCGTCTTTTCCAGAGTCTTTGATCTCTGTTTCCTCCATGCTGCTTATGTGACAAATATCCTCATTTTCACTTTCTGCCAGTTTCTTGTCTACTTTGATCACTTTATCTTGGCTTTCTGATAGAGCCTCTTCAGAGCTGATTATCTCATGGACCTGCTTAGCCTGACTTCCCACTGGCTTATCCTCTGTCTCAGGTATTTTATCCCCCTCGCTGATCCCTGTTTCAGCGATACCACCTATCTCCTTAATGTTGTCAATTCCAGGCTTTATTAGTTCCTTTTCTTCATCAGCCACTTTATCTGCAGCATTAGGTAGAGTTTCTGTAGTGGTGTCTACTATTGCCTCTTCCTGACTTCCATCTTTATCTTTCTTTTGCTCTGCAGTACTTTCTGCAAGGACCTTTTCTCCCTCACCTTCTGAGAGACCCGTTCTATTTTCCTTCTCTTCTTTTTCACCAGTTTCCCTAGAAATGGCTTCTTCAGTTTCCACACTATTTTCACCTGTAGGTACTATTTTCACTTTATTATCTTCTATCTGTTCATTCCCCACATCATTTTCTTTCTCTGTTTTTAGGCTAGGTTGATCCTTTACTTCCAATTTTGCTACAGCATCAAGTTCTTTCCCTCCTTTCTGGGGTTCTGTAGCTTCGTGTACCACTTCCAGGCTTTCTCTAGCCTTTTCAGCCGATGATAGTTTGACTTGTTCATCTTCAGCTGTTGGCACAGAACCATTCTGCACTTTCATATCACCAACAGCACCATCGCATACGCTGTCAGCTGTTTTCCCAAATTTAATGTCCTCAGATTCATCTGGAAATACAGTGCTGGCTTTGTCCTCCACTGCATTATTTTCTGTTTTCTCAGAAAGAGATTCCAGAACAGAGGCATTCTGTGAAATTTTATCCTCTTCAGAGCTGGCAATACTAAGGTCGGAGGACGCACGCTTGTCTGCAGGTAACTGCTAAAAAATTAAAGGACGAAAAATATTTACTCATTGTCTAACTTAATTACAGGACAGTTCTATTGAGGAATACCTGAATAGAGATGAATTTTTATTTGCAGGCAGTGTTATCTGAATTTTATAATGTCAGAGCACTTCACTTGGTACTACCACCAAACAAATGCACAAACTGCAGACAGCCTTTGAACAGAACAGTTTTGAAGAACCCTCTTCTATTGCTCATAATTTAATAAAATACACTCTGATAGAATGAAAAGGATCAAGGTCAACCCTCTGCCTCACACTTAGCAGAACCTTCAAGTTTTTTCCAAACACATTGCTTTTCTTTATTAGTTCAGTTCCCAGTAGTCCCACCTACAGCTGGATTTGAAAGAAATGTCTTTCTGCCTCTTTGGCTAGGAAGAAGCTGTATAATTTTAGTTGGTGCAGTACTGATAAAAATGCAATACTAAGACCCTCCTCTGTTTCATCAAAAAAGAATACCTTTCCTTAAGTTCTTTGTTTAAAATGCCTGAAAAAATCTGTTTTGCTTTTTAATCACTGTGAAACTCCATTAGAATGGTGAAAACCTCCAGCAGATCAGAATAAGTGGCAATATGGCACTAGAACAGTAACAGTTACAGAGCTGGAGAAATTGCTGCTGCTGGAATATGAATGCAAGTTATCAGATTACATACAGACATACAAAAGAACATACTAATAATCATTTTATCCATAATTGCCCTTTCACTCTTCAAAGCGATTGTGATATCCATCTGTCTATATTTACGGTTAGAACCCTGTAATTTGCAGATCAGGCTTCTGATTTGCCATTGGGAACATACTAGGTTAGCTACTCTAACAAGCAGGGGTTTGCATTTCTTACCTTAAGGTTTTCCCAAGCACACAGAAAAAAAATCCTTTTAAGTCAAAAGTACATTTAAAATATTTCTTCATGTAATTTTTGTAAAAGTACAGTGCTGATCTCCAAGCAGTTTTTAAAACTACCGCAAGCAGATCATGTAAAGGCATCTACCTCCCAGTTTCCTATCCTGCTGTTTGTGTCAAGAGACTTAAATGAGTCCCAGGGTGGTTTTTTCCAACCCTCCTGGGGGCTGATGGATTAGCAGCTAATCAGCAAAGGGAGGTGGTAAAGTATGGGAAGTTTTACTTTTGTTTTCTTTTTTTCCTGACAGACACACTGCAAAATCCCAAATTTAGATTACAGCACAATGGTCACATACCTTCCTAATGTTTTAAGCACCTGATGGAATACAAACATAGGCTTTCTCATTTATCTAGACACTTTAGCTAAAAAACATTTATATAATGTCTGATATACATAATATATTCTTTCTAGAATTCTATGCTAAATATACATATAAAAATAAATTAAGACAAGATTCTTTATCAGCTATTATTAGTTCTAACGGAGTCTAAGAATGTGTTAATTTTGAAAATGCTGATTACTTATCTTGTAATAAGGTTACAGTACATTTATGTTGTTATTCTTGGAAGACTCAATGCAAAAGCTGGGTAGTATATCAGAAACTGAGTTCTCCATAGGAAACTGGTGATTGAAGCTAGTTGCATATTTAAAAGAGTAAATTTTAAACTGACCAGAGAATTGTCTGTTTCTTCTTCTTCATCCTCATCTTTACCATCTTCAACTTCTTCTGTAACTTCAGCCTTAGCTTCTGCAATCAATTCTCTTATTGGTTTATTGGATGTAACAGTAACAAATGGATGCTTGAGAAAATTTAAAAAAAAAGCAAAATATTAAGTGAAATGTTACTTTGGCTCTCTAAGACTTGAAGATTCACAGTTACATTAATCAAAACTGTCTTAATGTACTATTTTTCTGCAAGAAAAACATTTGTATTCAAATATACTGTGTAAGTAGTCTAACAAACTTGCTAAAACCACAAATAATTCATTTTTACTGACCTGTTTCATAATCCAAAGAACAGAAGTAGAAAGGTTTTTTAAAAGCTTATTTTTCCTGGAAGTGGGTTTCATTTCCTTTCACTTCCCCAGTTAAATTATCTTGTGATGAGCTTTAAATAGAAATATTCTTTCTAGAAAAAGCTGGCCTTGTCTTTAGAATAATTTTTCCCAACAAGAACATAGAAATCTACATTTTTCTTTAAGAGAAAACAGCTATATCTTCTCCTACTGTCTGAATCTTCTTTCTCTGCTTGGCCCTGCTGCTTAAATCTATTCAACATATGCCGGATGTATTCTGGATAAAGTAAATGCCTGCTGACGCTAAACAGAACCAAATGCACCTAGCCACATCCAGTCCTGTTTAGCTGTTCTGCAGTGACAGCATTATAGAGGAAGGCTGAGCACTAAAGCTTTTAAAACACCTGTCAGCAATTGACTGCTTATGTAAATAGCTCCTTCAGTCATTATAAACATCAACGTATAATTTAAATACTTATGCAAACTATTTATATTACATCAAAATATGTAAACAAAAAAATTGATCTGCGCTTGGAATCATTTAATCAGCTTTTACCAAACAGGGATCAATGGAACAATGTTAAAACAGATTGTGTCTGAGCACTTGATATGAAGTTATTTAAAGAACTGCTATGCTACTAACTTGCTTTTAAAAAACACAAAATATGTTTCCCTTTAAACATAGTTCTGAACAATTAATTCTTCCTACCTGCAAAAGCTGATTTGCGCTCCATCTTGCATCCACATTCTTTTCCAAACATTTCTTCAGAAAATCTTTAAAATCTGATGACCTACAGAAAAAAAAAACAGGTCATGGTTTTTCTTCTATCTTGACATCAGACTAGCGCATAGTGAATTACTCTTTTGCTTTCATATGCACCTAAACTGCAACTCCAGGTCCTGCTATTGATTTAGAAAAACACAAAGATAGTACGGAAATGCAAAAATCAGTGCAGCACAAAGAAAATCCTTCAAATGTTTTTCCATTTATAGAAGTTTACTTTTGGCTCTGGATTTATAATACATCACATCTGCTATATCACTAACTGAACTGCAAAGATACTAAAATGACCAATCTTTTTTAATATGTTTTCTCAGCATAGAAATACCTTGGTCTCCCTTGATTCTTTTTCAGATGGTCTTCAGATCTCCTACTGCACTTCTAAAAAGCTATTTTACATATGTTTTAATGCAAAACCTACAAAATATTTCAGTATAAAAGCTTCAACATAGAACGACAACAAGAAATGCATAGTCCCAACTGTATAAGGATATACATACATACATATGTACACATGTACAAACACATATAGAATATGTACCTGACTATGCATAAAGCTAGTGCCATAAAGTTCAACATGAATGTAAATTTAGCACATTTACTATTTGGCATGCCTCTTGCAAAATCTACAAATTGGGTTGAGAAAGTTGTGAATAAATTACTAACCATTTTGAAGGCTGCGCTAATGTAGGCGGATCAGATTTTGCTATTTTCAGAAGCACTCGCATAGGATTTAATTCATGATGAGGTGGCTCTATTTGAGCCATTTCTATTAAAGTAATGCCAAGAGACCAAATATCAGCTTTGTAATCGTAAGGCCTGTCTTTAGAGGTCTCACACATTACTACTTCTGGAGCCATCCTGCAAAGAGAATAATGAAGTTCAGATTAGAAAAAGCACTCTTATCTGTTCTGTAAAAAGGTTCTAAATAGGTAAATTCTCTGTAGAATTTTAAGAAGCCCATTCTACTTTCACTTAATATATTTACACAATGTTGTATCAAGCCTGTAACATTAGAAAAGGTAATATTAGGATATTAGTTCATATTAAAAAGTCAGCAAAACAGTGCGCTTACCAATACGGTGTACCGATAAAAGAATCTCTTCTTTGTATTGTTCTTGTGTTTTTAGCTGATACTCCAAAATCCGCTTAAAGCAAACAGTAAAATGCTATTAGCTGGGTGGTAGAAAACATATTATATTTTTACAACTGTCAGAACATATTACAGAGAATCATAGAATCACCAGATTGGAAGAGACCCACCGGATCATCAAGTCCAACCATTCCTATCAATCAGTAAACCATGTCCCTCAGCACCTCGTCCACCCGTGCCTTAAACACCTCCAGGGAAGGGGACTCAACCACCTCCCTGGGCAGCCTCTGCCACTGCCCAGTGACCCTTTCTGTGAAGAATTTCCTCCTAATGTCCAGCCTAAATCTCCCCTGGTGGAGCTTAAGGCCATTCCCTCTCGTCCTGTCCCCTGTCTCTTGGGAGAAGAGCCCAGCACCCTCCTCTCCACAACCTCCTTTCAGGTAGTTGGAGAGAGCAATGAGGTCTCCACTTAGCCTCCTCTTCTCCAGGCTAAACACCCCCAGCTCTCTCAGCCGCTCCTCTTGTTCTCCAGCCCCCTCACCAGCTTCGTTGCTCTTCCCTGGACTCGCTCCAGAGCCTCAACATCCTTCTTGTGGTGAGGGGCCCAGAACTGAACACAGGATTCGAGGAGCGGTCTCACCAGTGCCGAGTACAGAGGGAGAAGAACCTCCCTGGACCTGCTGGTCACACCGTTTCTGATACAAGCCAAGATGCCATTGGCCTTCTTGGCCACCTGGGCCACTGCTGGCTCATATTCAGTCGGCTGTCAACCAACACGCCCAGGTCCCTCTCCTCCAGGCAGCTTTCTAGACAGACTTCTCCCAGTCTGTAGCTGCACAGGGTTGTTGTGCCCCAAGTGCAGGACCCGGCATTTGGCCTCGTTAAACCTCATGCCATTCGACTCAGCCCAGCGGTCCAGCCTGTTCAGATCCCTTTGCAGAGCCTCCCGACCCTCCAGCAGATCCACACTTCCCCCCAGCTTAGTGTCATCCGCAAACTTGCTAAGGGTGCTGTATGTTTTACAACTGTCTTTTAAAAGTGTTGGATGTTCCAGAGCAAACATTCTGTAGCATATAACTGAACACATTAGCTTTTCTAATAAATGATACTGAAGAAAGATTATCCTCCATGCCAAAAAAAGCAATGCTACCAATGAGTTCTAGGGACAAGACCGATGCATCTGTAGGAATAAGCAGGTTAAATTACTTTATTTAAAAAATAATTTCTTTAGCCTATGAAAGCTGTAGTCCCAAGACACGGCATGTCAGCACTTGCATTAATTCAACAACCCATTCAACTTTTAATTTCAGGATTCAAATTCTCATAAAGCTAAATTTTCCCTCTTATGTGTTTCTTTCCATGTGACTTTTCACTTTATGTTAAATATCTGAAAGCTCACACGTGCACCTTTCATGTTACATCCAACCAAAAATCAACTTTATCTTTGCAATTAATATTGTTTGGCTATAAAGAACTGCATTTCTCACTTCAAAAAAAAAGGATGACTTTTAAACAAATGTTATATGTTTAATACAAAGGTAATTTCTTAATGAATATCTAGATATTAGAGCAAAGGGACAGAAGTGCCATATGATGTCATCTTTAATCTGTACAAAATTACTTGATGGGCTCAACAGCTGAGAAGCTTAATTTTGCCGTGTGGAAAAAAAACAAGGATTAAGAGAGCTATTTGTTCAAATGCAAAATCTGAAATCTTGGGGGATTAGAGATACTGAAATAATGGAACTCCAATTCTCATAAAACTAAAACGCAGTGAAGGAATTTGCCACTCACATATTTATAAAACAAGGCATTATCCATTTTTTTTGTGTACCAGAAGCAAAATACAAATTGTTCAAAAGGAGCAATATGTTTTTCCAAGGAGTACTGTACACTTTTCAAAACTAAAGTAAATCTTTTCTTTACAAATCTTAATTAGCAGACCTGAATACATCACTAAATACTTGTGCGGAAGAAATCTTCCTGTGGTCTGAACTGCAACGCTGTATCTTGACAGCGTGCACAATTCTGTGTGTCATCTAAGCTTGACAAAAGCTCAAAATAGTTCCAGTCCACATGAGGAAGGCCAGAGTAAGGCAAATAAAATGAACAGAAACTAATGATTCTCTCTCTGACCACGAGACTCTTGTTAGGATCTGTTTTTTTACAGTAGTACTAAGAAATTAAGATGGTGGTTCCATTACTTTTATATATTTATAGGCCTACAATACTGAGTTCATCACTACATCTTCAGGCTTCCAAGAGAAGCCGAAATATTAAGGTTACCTGTACTTTGCAGATGATGAAATGCACATAACAAGTACATGTGTGCAAAGGAATCTATGCAAAAATCAAATACACCACACTGATCAATCTAGCAAAGCAGATTTTTAAATATTCTCATCTACTCAACAGAGATGATGCACTATACCTTGTAGAAATACTGCCATCAATACAAGTTATAGATATATTAGTGAGTATGATCACGTCTTGTTCAAGTTTAGAAGCAGTATCTGTAGCAAAGCTGGGAATTTAGATCCCCAGCTCACTGTGGTGATCTGATGCTTCTTACCCTTTACCCTCTGTGAACTCTGCATCTAAAAAAGCATATTTTTACATTGATATTTTAACAGATAAATACTGAACTCTGCCAAACTAAAGCCTAAGGAAAATACAGTAATAAGATCACACCAAGCTCTGGGCAAGACCTTCATATGCAACACGCTCACCTAGCTTAATGTCTCCATCTAACGTGAAAAGAATATTGCCAGCTTTTAGATCTCTGTGGATGATCTTATTTTCATGCAGGTAGTTCAGTGCTTCCAAGGTCTGCCTGCATACCACTTTGATCTGCGGCTCCGTTAATGGCCTTTCAAGCTCTACAATAGAAAGAGACAGAAATAAACTCAACATTTTTCCATTTTAATCACCTATTTTGCAGAATAAACACAGAAATGTCTAACTTTAAGTCTAATGCAATATAAAAAATTATCAAAACATAATTTGGAATATGGCAGGGGAAGGAGAAGAATGAGATCCTGAGAAGAGCTTATATAAATTCTAACAACAAAGAGCTCCACAAGCATAAGAGAACAACTCATCACATTCATTTAAAGGATCAAGACAAAAATATGCTTTGAAAAGTAAATAAACACCTAAAAAATTAGATAAAATTAACCTCACTTCAGTGATAACGTCCATAGATTAAATGCTTAAATGCTAATTTGAAAACCCCAACATTCAACACGTATAGCATACCAATTACAGAAATATTTGCATTTCAAAACACCATACATGTGAAACAAATCTTAAAATATATATAATTTTAAGATGCTAATAAGTTTATTATTTGAAACAAATTATTTACCCAGCATTACTGCATCTACGGCTCCACCTGCACAAAATTCGATGAGGATCTGTATATAAAACACAAACAAACAAACCACAAATTAAATAGTTCTGCTAAACTGAACCGCTGATTAAGGGAGCATTATTTCACTAAACTCTGCAAAATATTGATACTGTTAACAAGCTAAAAGCAGGGTTGTGCTGCTCAAGCAAATTATTTGAGAAATGCTTGGAGATGCTCAGACAAAAGTTTTATTCTAAAGCTAAAGTTGCATAATAAAACTTATAAAACATAATAAAACAGCTTGAATCGGACTTGTAATGTGATTTACATAATCCCTGCCAACTCATTTCTCAATTATTAAACAGTACTTCTACAGTATAACATACTTCGACTTTTCAGTCAAAGGGAAGAGCTACATAATTGTCCTGTAGCAGTTGTTATCTTCTGTATCGATTCAGATGAGATGAAAATATGGAAAAAAATATATCTTCAAGTTAGAAAAAATGAGTAAATGCAGATGTTTCCATTATTTTTCCTCCATTTTCACTGACACCTACAATATATCAAGGCTTTTATCCCAGAATCTAACAGCACTAGAAAAACTCCATTTCCAGTTCTTATTTTCCATTTGAAATAAAAATAAACTGCAACTGTTTCGGGGCAGACTCTATATGGACACGTAGGATGGAAAGAATAAACCAAGGAGAAAATGGGTAGAAAAAGGGAATGAAAAGGGCAAGAAAGAAAAAAGATCATCCAAGACTGACACCACACCCTTCCTTATGTCTTCTTCTACTTTGATTTGAACATTAAACATTAAATTATAATTTTCAGTCTGACAGCTAATGAGTACTTTTTGTGAGAATCCTAAGAGTCAATATTCTGTGAAATATCTTATTTTTATCTTCAGAGTACTTTTAAAATCAGAGTGTAATTGCACATGGAAGAGGAAACCTCAAATTATACCTTATGTATCCACTTATGTATACACCACTTATGCTACATATTACTTCAAATTACTATTATAATTAACCCTCACAACAATTGTAGTAACAAATGTATTATATAATGCTATGCTTTGTAAATCTTTTAAAGCATTGTTCCATTTACATGCTTCTGCATACCTACTGCCAAGTAAGTTAAGCGTCGCAGATTGTAAATAAATAATTTCTTTCTCTAAAATTTGCTGTTAGATCTGACAAAGGCCTCTCTGGGAAAGACACTGTGTTTCTAAAATATGGTTTTGCTGTCCTGTTTTATGTCCAGCTACTTTTTTTTTTTTTCCCCCACTGAATTCTGTTTACTTACCACATCACTACAGCCTTCCCTTTGCCGCTTTCATGCTTCTGTATTTCATTGTAATTATTTATCTACAATTTTATTTTCAAACTATTCACTCCTTTTCTATCTTTACTCTACCAGCAAAGCCTATGCACTCAGTTTCATACTCTGCCTTTATTCATACTGGCCTTCATGCTGAAGCATGTTAAAGCATATTTGTAAGACTTATTTTCTTTTAATCCTTTTAGGTATCTTTTTAAATTACAATCTCTTTAAAAAAAACCCAACATATATTCTTTGTACCATTCCAAAATCATTTAGAAATACTGCACCAGATAACTTAAAAGAAAAAATTGTATTTTCATAGGTAAAACTGTTCAGTGCACAGGATACAGCAGAAGAGTGATGTACAGTTACATGTTTGTCCACTATATTTCTATGTAGAAGTATCTAGATGTAGAGTAAATTAATTATTGTTCAAGTTCTGGTAAACAGTCCTTCCTGGAAGTACCAATCAATTCACTCATATCTAATTTTCAGCCGTAGATCCTGAATCTCACTCTAAACTCTGCTAAAGTATTAAAATCTAAGTCCTATTGTTACAAACAAGCACTAAGAAATCTCTCTATACACCAAAGCAAACAGCTAATTTCCAATTTTTTGATTCAAACTCCTGACCAAATGACTCAGTGTAGCTCAGTTTTACAGTGTGGACTTCCTGAAAGTCTTAGTCACAATTTACAAATTAGTTCTGAAATGGAATAGTTGTCACAACAGAGAGAACTCTAAAGAAATGTGATTGGCAAATGATCTTTTAAGAAAGCCAAGACAAAAGAATGTAATTTCAATAATCTTTTGAAATGAGTACAAAAAAAACGTACCCACAGATTGTTTTCATAGTAGAAAGCATCTAGGAGCTTGACAATATTAGGATGATCACAGGATGCTAAAATATCAATCTCAACCATGTAATCTTCAAGTTCTTCTTCTGATTTAGTATCAATCACCTTTGCAGCAGCCAGTACTTTCGTTTCTTTGTTCTGAGCCTATAAAAGAAAAGTCACAGCAAACACATATACGTGAATTTCACCAGAAAATTGTCACCAGCAAAATAAACCCAACAATCTCCCTCCCTTGACATTTCATACTACCAACTGCCTTTGGCTTGCTTGACTACAAAAAGAAAATACCTGCATAATAAAGACTAGATAAATTCTAGCAGAAAAAGGGTCTCATAATTTTTCTCAAGGTCAAGAAACAACGAAAGACAGGAATATAAAACCATCTAAATCTTGTCATGTTCTTTAAACCACCACGCAGTAAATAGTTTAGAGTCGTTACTATTCTGTACTCTGAGATGAAGTTCTGCGCTGCTCCTCAAAAAACTCTCTATTAACACTTGACAAGGAGTATTAAATAGCTTTTATCCTCTAATTTCTTACACTGCACCTTCTTGCCCTTCTGGCACTCCCCACGTTGGGGCAGCACAGCTGCTTGCAAAGCTGCACAGAAAACCAGAGCCTCAACCACCATCACCCAGGGGCTTTATTCCAGCTCCCCCCTTAAAGAGCTGCCACACCAACATTAATTTGAGCATTTTACTCTCTTTGCTTCAGAAGTCCAGAAGCAATTCCATGGATGGCAGCTCAACAAAGCTGAAAATGCTCCAGCCCCTACCTGATCATCCACTCTTTAAGACTACAGAGCTAGAACTGCTGTACAGATAAGGTCAGCTGGAGAACAAGCACAATTTTGACTTGAAAAAGAAAAGGAAAACAGGACCTTGGGTACCCAAGGGGAAAAAAACCCAAACCCACACAGTTCTGCAATTAAATATGCATTTAAATATTCCTTGGCTTTTTTTATACCTAAGAAATTACAACTAGGGTGACTTATTTCAATAGCAAAAAAACCCCAGAAACCAGTTGCTGTAAATACTTATCTATAGTATATTGCTGAGGAACTAATCAGGCAAAACTAGGCAAAGTGAGATTTCTTTTTTATTTAATATGTAGGGGATGAGGGAAATATTAAACGCACAGCCTACATATTACACATACATGCTTTCTAATAATTCTCTTGCAAGTTATGTTTAAAGGAACATTGTAACTTGGAATCTGGAAAATAAGAAGGTATATTTTCTCAAGGCATCATAGAAGCAATGGTTTGTCCAGTGGTACCCTTTCACCTCTGAATAAATGAAGTTGTAGGACTGAAGTCAACTTCACCAATCATACGTGTAAAAACCATGAAGAAAAGGCCTTGCCTTACTCCACCAAGGTTTCAACATTTAAATGAAATTTAAGGGGAAGCAGTGAGTAAGAATTCTTAAGAATGATTTCCAAGCTGACTATATTACTACTTTCACAGCCATAAATAATTCTCTCAGTGTGGCAAAAGGCAATGAAAGATTTAAAGATAAACATTTACGATAACAGTAAGCAAAACAGCAGTAACAGCAAAACACATTTAAAAGCACGGTGCCATCTTATGTTGAGGATAGAAGTTTTCTGTAACATTTTTATCTCAAAATTTTTATTTCCAAAACAAAAAAACCCCCATCTTCTAAACCTCAGTGTTTGCCTTCCCGTTTTTAAAAACAAAGATAAGGCATCTGTATAACATTATTCAACAACAAACTACTGAGTTTTCCAGCACATGCTCTAATGATAACAAGACCTGCTTAATAACACAAACATTATTTGGTTTGGTTTCATGTTTTATAGCAAGAATGCAAGACCAACCTTCCTATTCAGGAGCTGCACTGTAAATTAAACATGAAAGGTGAAACAGATGTCTGACTCCACAACAGAATTAGACTTGGTAGCTTTATATGTGCAGAAAACTGGTTCTAAAAGCACCTTCCTAAAGAATTCAAATATTAATTGCAAATTTACTTGTTTGAAACATGCACGGCCACACACTCTCCACTGTACCTGGACAAAAAATCATGGGAAAAAAAACCCTAAAATTGTTTTTTTTACAAAAATTTCCATGTCAGCTATATAACTGCAGTAACATTTTGCTTAAATAAAGCTATTTTAAACTTCTACATTAGGTTTACAATAACAGATGTTACTGTTTTCATATTCAGTTTCAATTGGGGAGGGCATTTGTAAATAAGCATGCATGACTACATGCTGGGGAGTTTGCTACAGTTATAGCATATGTTACTTTTCTTCTATTGAGAGAGTACTTTGTATTTTCATTTATCCCAGATCCTTTTGCTTGAAGGAAATAGAAATCTGCTTTGAATAAGTTCCCTTTATTTCCTCCTTGCAAAACCTCTATTAAAAAACTTCATTAAAAACCAGAAGTGATTACAGAGGCAGTATGATTATCTTTATGAGCATCTTAACAATTACAAACAAAACAAATGTTTGCCTTTGTTCTGACTGAAGATAGTAAAATACTGTAGGTCTAGATCCAGACTTTTTCCAGTTCTTAAAAGAAAAATGCTTTATAATGAGCATTTTTCCACGGGTATTTCTGAGGACTGCTAAACCATTTTAAGTATGCATGAAGTCGCACTTGGGAAATAAATATTTATATATTTAAAACATTATTTTAAACATTCTGAACAAAATATTATTTGTCTCCACCCCGCAATGCACTCTATATAAATATTCCTCTATGTGCACTGCTGTAAGAAGCACATATGAAATACGCTCTTTTGAACTGTGTAGGAAAGGATTTTACTGTTCATGCCTAAGATTTATGTAGCACTGTATTGTATGGGAAGAAAACCCCTGTGGACTGAGAGGAACAAAGAGCATTTATAGCTTTGTGTGGGCATGTTTGTTTTTTCTAGACTTGGACTGAAGTCTTTCTTCTGCCACATAACAGTCTCCAAAGTTTGGAGGAGGAGAAAAAAATGTTTGTGTAGACTCAGTCTGGATTTGTACATACTCATTTTGCATTTGGGTACATGAACACTTGAAGCCAAATAACCATTCATATAGTCCAGCAGTTTCTTCCTGTACTCTAGCTCTGCTCAAATAAATTTCATTCTGCTTCCTTGACAGGTGATTTAAGCTTCAGTCTAACACTAGAAAATCCAAACTGGCATCTTCAATGGTTTTGGTACAATACTGCCTTAAGTGGAGACAAATTAGAAGCAGGGGAGAAAGATTTCCTTTCTTTGCGTTTAAAAATTTGATCTTCTCAAAAGATTCACACACAGTGGTTGAAAACTAAACCAGAATAATTAATTTCTCCAAGATCTAACCAATGCAGTGTAACAGATATTATTAAGACATGCAACAAGACATAATAATTGCCATAATTCCACCAAAAGTTCTGTATTCTATATTTAAGGTTACTGCTGCAAATATTAACTTACAGAGAGATAGTATGCACAAGGGAACAGCAAACTCTATGTTGCAGCGTGGTTCTTGCGATGGATGGCACAGTCTCATTAGCCAAAAACACACAGAAAAACACTCTAATTCTAAGATAAAGTACTTTTAGAAATATGGATTGTATGTTTGTATGGCATTAACATGATCTCGGAAATTAGAACTTTGAAATTACCTTCTAAATGTAAATCCCTCACAAATGGCAATGACACAAAAGTGTACACATCTGAAAAGTTATCAGTACAAGGAAGAATAGCAACTCCTCCCTATCAATCCCAGATTTTTATAAAGTATCATATATCCAAACATAAGTTCCAGAGCCAGGAGCTTTGTGAAGAGACTGACAGTAGAATATTAAAGGGCAGGTTTACCGCCTGGGCACTCATCCAGTTAGTGGCATATTCACAGCCTCGAACAGCAGGGAGAGCAAAGCCACCCTTCCAAAGTAACAGGATTACAGCTCAGAGACAACTCAGTCGTTCATCTTTAGATGACCAATATGAGGTTTCAGCCTTGGTTGTGAGGAGCTGTTTCTGTTTCCTATCATCAGCATGTGCTTCCTTCCCAAGCGTGCAGCTCCCTTCTCGTGATGCTGCATGTAGACATCTAAAAATTAAAATATTATTTACAATTGAAAAACGTTAAGCACGCCCTTCATCTGTTGTTCAGCCAACCGGAAACTAAGCTGAGATATGAGACAGAAAATTCTTCATCACCTTTCCTCCTGACGCCTGATCTCTTCTGAGACTTTATATAACCACAGTGCATGTTTCACAGGCAGCAAAACAAACCAATTAAGAAGCTTTTCCTTTCTGACTCATTCTTCTCAACAAAACTACAGTCATAAGCATAGATGATCAAGGTTGCCGAAAAGTGACGGGTTTTGCACACAGGAAGCTACGATTTTATGTAATTCTGGGATTGCCAGACCCAGCTCCATACATGCTTTATGATGATGTCCCAGTTATCAGTCCTGAAAAACTGCCCTGGTACAACACAAACCCAAGAGCTGTTTCTCAGAGCTATCAGAAAGCTCTCAGGCTTTCTTAAACACATGAACCAAGGAAAAAACAATGGCTATCATTTCAGATTTTAACAGCTTGATCAAACAAACATGTAAGAAGTAGTGTGGCCCACTGGAAAACCTACCCTGGACTTTGCTTTGTTCAAATTTACTATACCATATTTATCATTGTCCTGTGCATTCTGTAACTAAAACTGCACAACTGACCAGTATCAAGTGTTAAAATATTTTTTCAGGAAATGGAAAGGTGTTCTTTATTACTGAAGTTTACGAAAAAAAACCCAAACAAAGTGCTTCAGGTTATGAGATAAAAGGAAGCATTATTTCCAACACTGAATGCTGAAAAATGTAATTAAAAGTACCAAGTTGAATTCAAGAGCACATAGCTACCTCTGCAAGATTAAACCAGTTTTTATACTGTATCACAAGTTCAACCAATGAACGAGGTGGTGAACGCCACCGATTTCTGGAAGCTACCATGAGCCACTCATTTCAAAGAACTTATGTTATCTTGCACTAGTCTGCACTGCACAATATTTGAAAATGCAGCAGTAATAAAAAAAAAAAGATAATTTCATTTTTTTTGTTTAAATATACATATGGTTGGCCCAAGGAATTCAAAACCAGCTAACTGCAGCTATACCTGCTAAAACTTGTTGAAGTGACTGCAACAGAAGAACCATTCAGCAGATGCTGATGGTATCTACCAGGGAAGATAATACACCCTTAAACTACAGCTGATCAGCCAAAACGCTTCCCTGCCTGCACAATGTATCATACCCACCTACCACACCATCTCCTCTACTTAAGGAACGTTTAGTGTCAGGGAAAAAATACTGAAATAGAAATGTTGATAGGAGTGCCTGTACTCCCTACAAGCAAATAGTTTTACCAACAAAGTGGAGCCAAGGTTTCAGCTCAGACCCTTGAAGTGCATCTTCATGATACTGTGGTCTGGTGCTGCCTTGTGGCCACACCAGTTTGGGAGTGGTTTCCATGACAACTTCACTCTTTTAACATTATCCTCATACTCTGTACTTACTGTGGTTCTCCTGCTTCCTTAATGGTTGGTTTTTAAGGATTCCACAAGTTATTTTTGGGAGTGGTATGGAATATAACTTTCATGTTTAACCTCATGATTGCCTTTACGTGTTTTCATGGATTCTGTGGTATTTTGCATAGCACCTAAGCAGAGTTCCCATCCTGGTTCATGCATTGTCACTGAAATCAGAAGGAATTTTCATATGCATATTTGAAAAACACCACAGCTGAACTGGCAAATACTGTCCTTTAGAGGAATCTTAACTGGAATAGTCCTTTAGAGGAACCTTAAGAGGAGATTATATCACATTTTTTTCACATCATTGTCCTTTAAGCAAATTCTTTTTAAAAAAAACAGATTAAAAATAAGAAAAAAAACCCCTAGACTTTGGCAAGAAAATCTCCAAAAATATGCTATGCTGTTTTATAATAACACATGATTACTTTCCCTTTTCTTGTTGCATGATAGTTCACATAAAAACAACAAAGAAAAGCAGCTGAAAATATTGGGCAAACACTTGTAACTTAAGCACCAAGTGATCTCAGAGGTAAGTACAAAGGACTGCTGTATTTTTTCCTAAATTCGGTTACAACATCTGTACATACTACTTGCAAAAGTAGCATTAAAATACACATTTATCCATTACAATTAACTCTTATACTTGAGGAGGGGGAGGTGAGACAAATTAATATATACCCCTGCAGTACTAAGCTGCTTTGCCAGTGCCTTTCATCTGCAGATGACACAACAGTTGCCAGCAGAGGTTTTCTCCATTTTATCCAGCACCAGACAATATCAGCCCCAAAGTGACTTAAATCTTCCCAGGAAATTATATATATTCCACAGTTATTAATTCAGTATTGTGCCATTAGGACAAAACAAAAAAACATACTGCTTACTGCTTATTAATTTATTTTAGTCCTTACAGCTTAAAATTAAGTTTACTCCAGCAAGAAACACCCATTAATTCCAGATGTAATAAATAATTTTCCACGAAACAATACCAAGAAATAATTTATAATCAATTGCAGCAATTGCTGTAATCCAGCTGTTCACTGGATTTACTTTTAAGACAAACAAAGAGTCAGAGTTGAGGCTGTCTCTAGACTGCTGTTTTTCATAAAGGAATCACACTGCCACGTTGATACTTGAAAATTTTATTATCTGCTCTTAATAATTTTATGATTTGTGTGAACACGAGAGTTAGGAAATCTTTGATTCCTTTACTTGAGTAAAGCAAGGGGAGGATTCTATATTACAACCTTGCTGGAAATCATTTAACAGCTGTAATAATGCTTTAGTTCACTTGAGCTCAGAGAGGCAGCATTACTCCTGTTGACATCTTTTCCCAGGGAGATATCTGGAGCTGTAAAAGCTAACTCTGCAGCTTTTTGCAAACAGATCTACCACAGAGCGTTTTGGCTTCATGTAGCACCAAGTCATTTTGTTTACTAGCACTTTACTGATTACATAGTGCACATTCACAGACATGCACGTATCAACTTAGGATACTTTATTTAAAAAAGCCAGAAGTGGCTACGTCAACCCCCAGCTCCTCATTATCCTGCTTCTTCATTAGGCTACAAAACAAAATTAGGATCTCCTCTGCCCAGAGCCTTCAGCCAGATGAGATGCAAGATGGATACAGCTCTCTGATGACCCAGTAAAGCTATTCATGTATAATAAAACAACAACAACAAAATGCATCTGACTTAAGCACAGAAAATGTCATCCTTCCAAACTGGAGGTGAACAAGTCAACAAAATAATACAGAAAACTGACAACTTCTTTGAGCTGTAAGAACACTTCAACAAAGGCCTTCTGAGACGTTACTAGGGAAACTACATAGTCATAGAAATGAAATGTGGTACAGTCATTAAGTTAAAAAAAAGTCGCTGTAAAAAAGTAAAGAATATTATTAAAGGCTCTATGTTTCATATAGCAGAAGGAAGGCATTTAAGTACCTGTACAGAGACAATTTATTTTATGTATTTATTGTAGAAGATGATGAGATGTAACAGATGCAATTTGACTGTCATTTAAAGTGTATACATCTTTCTAGGTCAAAAATATGGGTAGTTTGGGAAAAGATTCTGTATAATTTGACACTGCAACATGAAGCATACCCAAGACTTGCAACGAGCCCAGCTAAATAGCCGGAGGGGATAGAGTAAGTGAAACAAAATGAAGCATTATTACCAGACTTCATTGTCTTGCTAAAAAGGAACAACAAATAAAGTATGTTTCACACACTTTAAAGGAAAAATATAAACATATAAACTATATAGGCAATTTAAGAGTCAGTATTTTATAAAAAGACATATTTGCAACAGTGGGAAATGAATGTGACTACATCAATACCACATTAAAACTTGCAACAGATCTTGCAAAACTATCCAAGCATATATTCTGTTGCTCCATGCATAATCTAGTCTGTCCGGATAGAACTTCCCCTATTTCTGAAGTAATAAAAAAGGAAGTAAAGTAGCTTCTGACATCTTTCATTAAAAGGCTGTACAACATTATTCCCATTTTTTAAGCAAAAATTGTTATAGAAACCAATTCATATTCTCTTTCTGGTATTAATATATCTTAAAAAGAACAGGCAATTTAGAATTCTAGAGGGAAGTTACTGCTTCCTTACACATGTATCTCTATAATAATCTAACAGAAACTAACTGAAAAGACTGCAACAACCAAAAAAAGAGGAATCAATATAGTTAAGACAATGTCTTTCAGCTTTCTTTAATGTTATTTTCTAAGTCAGTTCTACAATGGACTTTATTAAAAATTCACAATAATGACGTATGTTATTTAATGCTCATACAGTCTGTAACTTGCTTTCTCGTATGTCTTAAGTAATGGCCCTAATGCTACATACCACCTCATGAAAACAGAGTGAAGTCTTCTGACATGCAAGTTAGAAAGGATGCCTCATGCACAGTTTGTAAGGACCTCGCTATCTTTGTGCTGCAAGAATGACATCTCAAGAGACAAGGAAGAGCCATCTGAATAAACATGTGGTAATCCTTCAAAACTGGCTATTCAAGTGCCACAAAAATAGCTTGGGTTCTGCAAGTGAACTTCATTCACATTCAGCACAGTAGTGGAACATGTTGCTTCTGATGTTGCCTTTCAGATTAAGTTTGGTTTGCTGGGTTTTTTTAACTGGTGAATTTAAACAAATAAGCAATTAAGAAAACTGACTTCTCTGACAAACCATATGAATGTTAATGCTATTACTTATCTTAAGATTTCAAGAGAAATCTAGAAGCATTCTGATGATGATATTTTTCAAATTCCCATTTTTTTTTGCACTTGCTGTTTGTCATTTTACAGATTACTGTAATTCATTCAGAACTTAGCCTAACATGCCAGTAAAATATATAAAAGGTCATTGGAATAATTACATTACTTGATAGAAAGATTAAGACCAAATCCACATAAACAAATCAAGATAAAATACTTCACCTCTCTTTGCAGAGCTTGATGCACAAAATATGCAAAGGGAAAACAGTTGTTTTACTCAGACATTTGCAACTAATGAACTTGTGAGCTTATATCAGCAAAAGATTTTCATGCAATATTGGGGCAATGTTCTTCCTCAGACAGAACTGCTGAGTGCTGTGATAACGTTAAACACTGCAAATAGCCAAACACACAACATGTTCAAGAGGAAGTAATGGTCTTGTCTCTTAATAGTGTGGCAACGTTACTTTCATAGGAATTACGAAAGCTTTATTTTTCCTGTGTTCCCAAGAACTGACAGCAATGAGGACAAATCACCATGGCTGTTAAAGAGATGAAGTAGTTTTTCTTTCCCCCTTTCTCCTGCTCCTCCTTTTCACTCCTATTTATTTTTTTCTCTCTGTTATTAGGCTGAATACTTTCTGAAACAGGGTGCTATCTTTGTTGTGTATTTGTACAGTGAGAGAATGCACAATTCCATTCCTTTTGGAAAATTATCTAAGCCATTTCTTGCTTCAAAATACTCTGAAATTCAATTCAGTACTTTCCTCATACAGGCAAATTCAGTGCCACATAAAAAGTCTTATAAAATTTTCATTATATTCTAGCAGTTATGTAGCATACATAAAGTAAAGAAAAAAATCACCACCTGAAACAAAACTGGGAGCATCGGCTTTTAGTACATTCCCAGCTAAAGGTAAGTCTACATAACAAAATTCTTCTAGCATGTACGTCTGTGACACACAGGGACAGGACTACTAGTTGATAATACTATCAACAGCAGCATTTAGCAAAACTACTTTTTTATCACAACTGCTGCTAACAGCAGGTGATTTACACATTGGAAGTACATCTATTTTCCTTTTTGTTCTAGCAAAAATATTTGTCTGACACACCTTAACGTCAGAATACCGATACGCCCCTGGATGCTTCCCTATTATAGCTATTTAAGCCAACGCTGACACTGTCTTGTCATTTTTCCCTTACATCAGCACCGTCACTTGTCTGGCCCTCCCGTGAGCTGCTCTGGGGAGCCAAGCAGCTTACACCTACAATCAGCTTTGGGTGGCTTAGTTCCTCGAACCAGATCATCACGGGGTTGGCAAGAACCAGATCTGTCACAAGGAAGTAGGTAGCAATAGCAATTCATTGCCAGATCTCCGGCTGCGTTGACCTGCGCTGTAGAAAATAGTTATGGGAAAGAACCAGCCACTCCTAAATCAGAAGACACTTCTGTATTTACTACAGCTATTGAAATGCATCACTTGGAAAATGACACGTCTTCTCAGTTTCACTCAGTACCACAGTTTCATACTATTTTAGTGCTTTTCAGAAATTAAGAAGAATCTTTTTCACATTGCACTGGCTCCCTGGGCAGTGGAACAGGCTGCTCAGGGAGAAGGTTGAGTCACCTTCCCTGGAGGGGTTTAAGGGACGGGTGGACAAGGTGCTGAGGGACATGGGTTAGTGATTGATAGGAATAGTTGGACTCGATGATCCTGTGGGTCTCTTCCAACCTGGTGATTCTATGATAGCTGAGGTCCCATGCTGGGCTGCTAAAGACTGAGAAGTTACAACAGTATCAATTAGCACTGAAACAGTCATAACAAACAGGAGAATTAACATGCCTGTACATAAGCTCATCGTTATATTTCATTTTAAAAGCTAGGGGAGGATGTGATTTTTTTGTTTGGTTTTATTTAAGTGCAACATACTAAATTAACAAACAACTTATAGGGTCATTAAGCTGACCAGAACATCTAAATCTGCTATTAAGACACAGCTTAAAAAGTTGTGGCTATACAGCCAAGAGCAAAGGAGGCATTATCCTAGCTATCCCTGTCAATCAGCAGGAAACATTTGACAGTATTCTTGTTTACATGGTGATCCTTAAGCTTTCAGACTTCCCACCATGAAGAGATGAAAAATAGCAGACAGCGCTTCCTGTTCCAGGTTACTCTCAAACTTAGTGAGCCTTCACTCTCAAACTAGTTGGGAAGAGTGAAAGGGCAAAAACAAGCTTGGCTTAACTCTAAGAGTACCCATTTTTCCACATTACTGCAATGACTCCAGTGGGTCTTGGGGATAATTTTTGTTCAAATTCTTCTGACTGTATTTCCAGTGATTATCACAGTTTGATTTCTACAGTGTAATGTAGTAGTACAAACCTATAGTTCTGGCCCATGACTATCCAGCACTGAAAAACAGAACAATTCACCTGAATGGTGAACGGAAAGATTTGTGGCATCGACGGAAGTTGAGCAAGTAAGAGAACAAGAGAAGGACGATACAAATCATTAAAGGGTCAAGCAGTTGTCCTATGAAAAACAGAGTAAAAAGGATGGGCCTCTTCAATTCAAACAGGAAAAGCTGAAGGTGGGGCAGGAACATGACTGAACTTTACAAAAATAAAAAAAAAAAAAAGCAGTATATGAATTGAATAAAGCCTGATTGAGACAAAGGCTTTGAAGGAGATGAGAGTTTGTGGCAACATGCTAACTTCTCATTGACATTTCTCCATTATGGTTTACAGTATTTTGACTACAAATGTTAACTCCTTCTCCTAGTAATGTACTGCTTAGAAATACAAGTAATCTTCTATAATGTGAAATCTAGACATTCCACAGAAACCTTTGGTTTTACAGCATAAATCTGTGTCAGGAGAGCCATCATCAAAAGATAAAAAAAGAATAACCTCCAGTGCAAAAAGTATTGCCAAGTTTTTACTGTATCATTAACAAAGTTACAGGAACTTCCCTCAGAACACTCTTTTATGAATCATGGTTATGACTAAACATTTTGAGAGATAAAACCTAGTTCCTTAAAGTCTTCCTTAGACAAGAGCAACTCAGATCTAAAATGCTGTTCAGCGAGATGCTGCGAAGAAAGTAACAGGACAGTCTTCTCCAATTCATTATCAAGCTAGGTTGGAATAAACACAATTCTGCCTTAGCATGTGGTTTCACCACTGCTTTCAAACTAAGTAAAACAATTTTGATGTCAGCACAAATTAAGCTCTAGGGTAACAGATCCCCAAAAAACTTCAGCAGACTGTACAGTTGCCCTTCCACTCTTTTCTCATCCACTCATTTTGAATAACTGAATTAACGTAACTTCAGAAAAATTCTTTCTGAAAGTTTTTAAGTCCCCCTGTTTGTGACGCCCTCCTGCAGTCTCAGGTTTTCCAAAATAACCACCAACAGATTAATTTTTAAGACTGACACTTTAAAGTAACAGTCACTTAGTCCTCTGTAGTGAGGAGAGCTTTAACAAATTGTAAATGCTAATCAATAAATGGATTTGACTATTGTAGCATGATCCTACTTTTTCACTTCTTCAAATTAATCTCCATAGAAAAATCAGTAAAAATTAAAAGTCATAGCATAGAATAGCATGCCTCAGGTAATCAGAAACTTCTTAAACTCAAATTTTGCCTAGAACTTGATTCAAGCATGAATCTATACTTAAGCAATTTCTTGGTCTAGGCTACAGGTCATTAACTAAATAGAAAATGGCTCAAAAATATAAACACGGCTACATAAAGTAGAAAAAGTTTGAGTGTTTCTTTTAGCTTCCAAATCACCATTTATGCTTAGCTGTTTTACATTAGCCTCTCTATATAAACATATTCAATCCAATAGAATACTGCACCCCAGTCTTACTCCAGAAGAGTAAAAATAAACAAGAAAAATCTATAGCTGTAATATTGCATCTTGCTTTTACATACATTTAGAATTACCTTAACAAACGGTATGTTCTCCTAAAAGAGTACAGTTTAAGTAGGCACATTAGGTATACAAAGAATCTTCCATTACTGTTTTATTGTGATATTTTGCTTTACTGCTGCATGTACTTTAGTTGGTTTGTATCATGAACGTAGGATATTCAACAGAAAATCTGAAATGCCAATGGAAAATTAACATTTATAGTAAAGTCTTATTTTTTAAAGTCTGAATACCATTGCAGAGCAGTCTGAGCTTTTATTAAATACTACTTCGCCAATTTTTATTGCCTGACAACCTTCAAACATGACATATTTGAGATATGTAGCAGCTAAAATGTTAAAATTTCTTTCAAGTGTTCCATACTGTAAAAATATTGTAAAGCCATTCCAAATGAATTGGACAGAGAGTTACAATGGGTTTTACAAGGATTTGGGAAAAAAAGAATAAATGGAAGCATAATTATTTATTTTTTAGTCTGTGCTATGAATTCAGTCTGCTTTGTTTTCTAACTGCAAATTTCATGCTTTTCCCATCACTAAACATCAGAAACTGGAACGATCCAAACAGTATCAAATGAAAAGATAGCACAAGCATTGTATTTGAGTAATTTGGCAGTTACTGTCAAGTAAGACAATAGGCAAAAGAGGTGAGACAATATGACTTTGTTAATTCTGCATAGAATCTGAATATAATTAAAGATTATTGGGGGAACACAAAGGAACAGAGACCAAAAACCGTATTCAGAAACATTTCAAGCACCAGGGTCTCAAGGAATGCATCTGAGATCTCAAACCAGAGAGTTTAATTACATGCTGCCTCTTTTACAGACATAACTGCCATTGAAAGAGAATTATGTTTATAATCTTAGAAGATTCTCCAAATATGTAAGGCCCATTCATAACTGTATTCAACAGAAAGAAAAGGAAACAAAAACAAAAAAGGCAAAACCAAAAACCAAACCCCAAACTGGGGCTTGTGGCATTTGCAAATACAAACCAAACAAAGTATTTCTTCAATAGTGGTTGTGGGGTGGTCAAAAGTAAAATTTGGGTCAATACCAAAAGAAACTTGTGAAATTCTGCTCTTCAACAATAGCATAAATTAATGCCTGGCCAAAAATTAAGCTCACCAGGTTCCACCAATTTGTCTACAAAACCTGCTAAAAAAAACCAACAACAAAAAAAAACCAAAACCCCAAAACATTACCACAACATTTTTTTAGTTCCTACATCAGAATTATTTCATTAAATAGACTGCATCTGACTTAGATATGAAAAACTATTTCACTAGGTTAGAACAGCTTAAAGCAGGGTCATTCTGCAGTGTACTTGACAATGTTAAACATTCAGATTTAGCTTCTGCCAGAAATACAAAGTTTTACTTGCCAGATAAAAAATCACCAGTCCAAATATGAAATATGAAAAAAACCCAGGAACTTTTGGAAAGATAGATTAACAAAATCAAATAATAATTTCCTATTTACTTACAGTTTTACACAGTTTATATAACTGCTTTCACACCTTGGAAAAGACGACTGGCCTTCCAAGGAGTGATCATGAGCATTCTATATTTATCCTCCACAAACTCGTCTGCAGCTTTAATTATGAATGCAATAGACAGACAATATAGTACTCAAAAGTTAAGCATCGTGATACTGATTTTAAGCCAAATGACTTAGAGATGTCCAATAAGTGAGACACAAAACATGAGTGATACATCTTACTCCCTTAAAGTATTTCCCTGCTACAGACAGAAGGGAAAGGAGACATCACCTTCTGCAAACAGCCATCTAAAATATGAAAAACATCTCAGTTTACATTCCACAGATGATTTTCTTGCACAACCCAAAATTTAGTGAGTGACAAAAGGTGTGAAGAGCACTGTAAAGCTTTCCCCTTGACAGTTTCCCAGGGTTTAAAAGGACGATGCTTCCTTTTCCTTATCTGCTGTCTTCCACAAGCTAAAACTGCAACAGTGAGAAAATAAAGATAACATTAAATAGCAACTCACCAAGCTGATCAGCAAGACTAAAACAATTAGTCTTCCATGAATGGTCACGAATCTTTTTACATCTAGACCAAACACAGCAGCCCTAAAACACTCAGGTTACTCTTACAGCAATAACTGTGCTCAGCAAGCTTTAGGTAAAGTTTTAGTTCTATTTTATTTAGATTAAATATTTAAAATTCGACACTGCCATCTCATACATTAGTCTCTTGAGTGCAAATCAACTTGCTTCTTTCCTCTATATACTAATGCCTCTACGGCTAAACAAAGCAATATGGCATTTAAGAGAACATTATTAATTCAGATCTCCTGAGGACAGCTGTACTATTTTATCGCTCCATTTTAATCAGAGTCCAACGTACATAGTCAATTATGAATGAAAATAGATTGGAACAAAACATATTGAGTTTAGGAGACAATTTTAATCAAAATTGCCAACAGAAGTTCTACAACAATTCATTCTCTTGTATTAAAACTCAATATAGGACATTTTCGGCTGTTTTTTCTTTCCAGGTATAGGTTTATGGCAGAGTCGTACCTGAAACTTCAGGTTCATGAAGCAGTACTTGACCGGAAATTTTCAAATGTGAATTCATCTTACAGCTAGTACCAAACACACAGGGTTTCAGACAAACTCAAGCAATATCCTTCCACAGGTAACTGTATCTTTTATATAGGAATGTTCGTGAGTTCCAAGAGCTCTAACAAACTCTTATAAAGAATTAGTGGAGCTAATAACACCAGGTAAGTCAAAAGATAAACAACAGTCAAAAAACCAACCTATCAGCGCTTCAGCCTAGATTATCAAGTGGTCAAAATCTATTCCTATTGAGTGTGAAGTTACAGATGTAAATGATATCCCTCCTAGCAAGCAAGGATAAATTCAAGTTACAATATCCAATTATTTAGATCAGTGTGCTGTAAGACCACAGAAACTAGGAAACATAAATTCTCCGTGCTCTGCTCCCCCACTCCTTTTTTTCAGGTCAGACTAATTAAAGCATTTTCTAGGATTAGAAAATGAGTTATGATGCCAGTTGTACGCAAAAAGTACTTCTAAGTGGCCACCATCAGTTCATTTTTCAGCATTAAAAGGAGCTGAGGTGGCAACCTCATTAAATCATATAAATAAATTGGTCTAGTTGTATTAAATCACCATTTCAAAACTATATTTGTTTCCACCTGTTGTAGAAGACATTGAGGCAAAACCAAGCTCTCTTGTAAATCACTTAGGTCCTTTACAAGCAAGATTGTTTTAAATACAGAAACAAAAGCTCAATGTAAATGCAAAAACATCTCTATTTTATTTGACTTGACGAAGCACTATCATTGGCCAGAGGTGAGCTTGTATTGGCCCGTAATGCAAATGTAAGTGGGTAAGAATAGGTAATGTAGGAGTTATTTTCAGAAGATAATGCTTTTGGGTAATGCTGTTTACCATGATTATCGGCTTCTACGACACTTCTTCCCTGGATCTAAACAGAAAGCAAAATAGGCTTTTTATCCAAGCATCAGTTAACTGCTGAGAGTTAAAGAACTTGTCTTAATAACTTCAGATAAAATACAAATATTTGATTTTACAAATTCCTATGAGAACGTTTTATACACAATGCTTCCAACATTTTAGATTCAGGGTAATAAATGAAATAATATAAATAGGCAGAATATTCCAATTCAAACGAAGAAGCATGAATGCAATTCAAAACCAGACAAGTATAAAGGATTCTCTTATAATTTCTATTCAAGTAGATATGAAATAGATACACTATACATTCTCTATATACACAGACCATCTATAGACACGCTATATATTACATAGTTTACTGCCAATTATGTTCTACCACTATAGAATCTGTTCCCATAGAAGACTTAGAAATAGTGTATTGGTACAGATGGTACCCATAGTTATTGTTACTACTATTATTATTATAGGGCAAAAGTCCATGAATTTCTTGAAGAAATACCCTCTAGTGAAGGGCTCTGAGATGACAGCAAACACAAAATGCCCTTCTGCAATACAGATGCTCTGAGGTTAGTGTATAATGTTCTTACAACCAAAAAAGTCTGGCAAATTTTACTGAAACACAGTCTCAGCACTTTATTTCATTCAAAAGGTTAACTTGTGAAGATATGTGCATTGTAATTAGTTATGTCCATCTGGATCATAAAGATTCTCTATCAGGAACTTCAGCAAGGAAGAGCCACAGAACACACCAGGCATATCAAAGGTCTGTTGTCACAGCATCTGAAGACAAACTTCTGGGAATTCAGAAAGCAGCTTAAAGCTGATGAAAGTCTCCACATGGTTTCTGAGAATGACTACAGTTTAACAATTACTTGCACTGATTTACCTCAAAGCAATGCTTACTACATGCACCGGACTTATATTATAATTCAACAGGGAAATAAAACACACAAAAAAAGTAGCATGACGTAATAATGTGAGTAATTTCTAAAGGAAAACCTTTACAATTAGCTTTAAGAGCCTAAGATTTTTCAGGGGACTTAACTTGATCAAACTAAAAGCAGCTTCAAACTGTCATTTTTTCTTTTATTTTCATTTAAATAAAAAGAGAGAGAGAAAAAAAGAGTAGCTTGCAGTCTAACTGCCAAATTTCAAAGTTGAAATCAGCCCCCAGTGTTAATACTGTGCTCCTTCAGTGGTTGTCAGAACCCTGGCAGTCCATTCAGTAATTATAAATAATCCATGAAAGGCAATTATAAAAGACTGGAAAAAAGTCTAGCATCAGCAACCTCGAAATACTCAATACAAGGGCCATCACCTGATACTGAAGTACAGCAAGGGTCTATAAACTGAAAAAGGATGGAAAACTACACCATTATTCGCTAGCCAAGAGCAAAAAGAAAAGAAAACAGCCTAAAAGTGGCCTCCTCTTCAAAAAGGATGAAAAGGGCCAGAATGAAAGGTCCTATAGAACCATAAACCTTTGCCATCAGAAGTTACACAGCCCTTTGATCACAAGAGACCTGCAACAGCAGTGGTAACACTTAAAAACACAGTATTTCTAAGCAGCACTTAGAGAATACAAATGGATGAACTGTCAAGACCTAAGAAAACTTCAGAAAACTTGAACAAACAGCTTCAAAGGAAACGAGCTCTTCAGTAATTTGGCTAAATAAAAAAAAAAAAAAAAGCACTTCATTAGGAAGAAGGTGAATGAATCACAAGTTTTCAATACCCTTAAAACTTCTGTATACAAAACTAGTTACCACCAGATAATGCACTTTATGTAAATAACTTAATCAGCTGGGCTTCAAAACACTGTCAGAATAATTTAACAGTTGCTCTTAAGTTTTTATTATTTGATACTTTGTCGAGAGGATGAGTTGCACAAGTAAACCAAGCACTTCCCTACAGGAAATCACAGTGTGTAATCAATATAACCTATTCTTCCAAAATATACAAGGCCTTATTTATCTGGCAACTCCATTTAATGATATATCTGTTCAAACCCTGTCACAAACCGATTTCTAGGACCTTAAACAAAGACAAATGCAGCTTTGGCAAATGCAAGTGACACTAGGGAAGGGTTTTCCTTAAAATAGAAACAAAACACACATGAACAAAATTAACCCCCTCAAATGCCCCACGTTTTCGTTACTTAAAAGTCTTACAACACTGACAGTTGTGTTCTAGCTTTTAGTTTTGATTCCAGGATTTGAGGAGGTGATGAATGGCAATTGTTACAGTTTCTCATTTGAGGTGTGTGCCCAAAAAAGAACAACCTAACACACCCTTGCTTTCGAAACAGCTCCTGGCCAAGCATGCTCAGATGCAGGCACACAAGTACAGTTAGTGTCTGCGCATAATCCTCCTTTCAAACTAGATGGAAACAAAATGAATGCTGCTCAACACATGCACGAGATGTTTTTTTAATGGGAATTTTTCCCAGAGAACTGTTCATTTTCACATGTTCAGTGAGTTTACTACTGTACCCACATGTGATTGTCACTATTATTATTTTTAAAATAGGGTTTAGTTTCGAAAAAATCTATTTCAGCAGCTTAAATGCTGTAATTTCACATTCAGAAATAAATCTCAAAGCAGAATATATATCCCATTGGGATAAAAACCTGCCTTCTTGCACACAAAGTGCAATGAAACGCAGAATTTAGCAGTTGTCTTGCTCAGACACCTCCCTCCACAAACTGCTGCTCATCCAGATATGGAGCTAGAAGAGGTTTGAGAAAGGGAGGGGAAATGCACGTGGGGGAGGCAGGAGAAAAACACAGTTTTGTGCCTCTGAGGCTTCCCCAGTCACCTCTATGGGACAGAGCATCATACTCACAAAAAGGGAATCAAAACTCCGCAATGGAGTTTAAAGAAGAACTCCAATTGTAAATGTTGTTAGGAACAACACTGTGGTTTTTCAGTCACCAAGCTTTATGTTATAGCAACTTTAGACGTATTTCCCAGTCACTTTAGTAAAAAAACAAATCTCTCGTCTTCCAGTGCCATGAGAATCGTCTAGACTACATATTACACCAACATCAAAATAAAACAGATGCTCTTAAAATAGAGCATTGACACAAATTCCTAGGATGAAAAAACTCCACCCAGCATTCTGAACTGAACTTCTGCTCAAATTCACAAACAGGTAATACCACAGTACAATAAAATCCAAAATAATTTCCACTGAAAATAGCACAGGTTTCACGAGTACCCAGATTTCATAAACTCTCAAATGCAGTGCTCTCAATATAAATGTTCCTGGACCAAAATAGCTTTCAGAAACAGTGCAAACGCTATTCTCATGATTTTTTTTTTTCCTTAGTCTCAATAACCTGCTGTAGAGTTCATGTCAGTTCCCCAATTCTCTCAGGCTTATGTTCCATGAGAAAACGTTTTTTCCACACTATCCTCAAACCAAACATGAAGCATTAATGCCCTTTAAGAAAGAGGAAAAGTAGCTAAAGATTTGCCTTAAAGCTATAGTTAAACACTAGTAGCATTGTGTCTATGTCCTTGTATTCCACTCTGGTTCATAAATTCTAGATAAGCATCCTTAAAAGCACTACACGAACCAGCAGAATTAACGATTTAAAGATCAAACTCCTGAGAGGAGTCAGGAGATCCAACAGAGGGATTGTGCCACGTAAAGAAGCCACGACAGCACAAGTATTTAATTCAGTTCCACATGCAACACGATAGGAGAAGCCTCATTAAAAGCGACGGCAGCTTCAAGCGACGCACGAGGGACACAGGGGACGATTTTCTGTCGTTGTTCAGGGGTTTCCTTTCACAGGGAAAGTTTAACACGGAAAGAAACACGAACTCGACCCCCAAGAGTCTTTGTGAGGCGAGGAGCACGGCCCGAACCCCAAAGCCGGGGAGACGCGAGGGGGTCCCCGGCGGGCAGGGAGGAGCAGGAGGCGGGACGGTGACCTCAGAGCTTCTCTGCCCCCCGGTTCCCGAGGCCCCGCGGACGGAGGCCCGGGGGGAGCCCCCCTCGCCCTTCCTTACCTTGAACACCTTCCCGAACGCCCCATCGCCCAGCTCGCCGATGATCTCCCAGAACTCCTCCGGGTTCAGATCCCTCTTGACGTGCTCGTACTGCTTCTTCTTCTTCTCGCCGCCCAGCTTGAAGATCTTACGAAAGTTAAAGAAGGACATTTTGGCCGGTGGCCGGGGCGGGGGGTCTGGGCTGCGGCGGCTCAGCCCGCCGGGACCATGCGGGGAGCCGGGCTTGGGGGGGGGGGGGGGGGGGGGGGGGGCGGCCCCGCGATCCTCCTCCGGGCTCGGCGCCGCCCGCCTACTCGTTGGCCATGGCCCCAGCAACAAGTGCCGCGATCGCCGCGGGGACCGGCGGCCAACGGGGCCCGGGGAGGGCGGAGAGCGAAGGACGGAGCCCGCTTCCCGCTGGGAAGGGGCCGGGGGAGCGGCCACCGCGCTGCCCGCCCAGGAGAGGACGGGGCTGATCCTGCTTCGGATTCCCCGGACGGTGCCGCGCGGCGTCCCGGAGGAGCAGCAGAACGGAGGAAGACGGCGCTCCCGTCCCGGTCTCCCCCTCTCTCTCAGCTCTCGCTGCCGCCCTCTCGCAGAGCGGGGCCCGGGCGGCACCGTTTCCTGCGGGGCGGGACGGTGCCCCCTCTTCTCCTCCTCCTCCTCCTCCTCCCGCCGCCACCGGCGCGTGCGCGCGCGCCGCCGCCGCCGCCCTCCTCCCTTCCCGCGCGCGCGTCGTCTCTTCCCGCGCTCCCGGAACCGCCTCGCGCCCCGGCTGCCGCCGCCGCCTCCTTCTGCGCATGCGCGGGGCCCGCCGCCCCCCCCGCCCCCCCATTCCCGCAGCGCGACGACTGAGAGGGGGGCGGGGCTGGGCGCTCCCCACGTGACGCGGCGCGCGAGCCAATAGGCGCGCGCGGGGCGGGCGGCGGGTAAGTCGGTGCCTGGCGCTCAGGGGTCTGCGCGCCCTCGGGGCCTTCACCCCGCTTTCCTCTCTCGTTTTCCCCTTTTTTCCTTGGGGGTTGGGAGTCATTCCCTTCCTTTTTCGTTCCCTTAGGGGTGGGGGCGCTGTGTGCTCGCCGCTGTGGGGCGAGGGGAGCGTTAGTAACGGCGTGGCCGCCAGGAGCAGGGCAGGGATGTGTGAGGCCGCGCCTCGAGGGCTGCGATGGCGGTGGGGATGGGCCCCTCGGGCGAGGACAGGAAGGAGCTGGGGCGTGTTGCAAGGAGAGTAGTGAAGCTTGTCAAGGGACTGGAGCCAGGGGAGGTTTAGGCTGGGCATTTTCACAGAAAGGGTCATTGGGCACTGGAACAGGCTTCCCAGGGAGGGGGTTGAGGCCCCTTCCCTGGAGGGGTTTAGGGGATGGGTGGACGAGGTGCTGAGGGACATGGGTTTCAATCTAGTGATTCTATGAACTAATCCTGTGAGGAGCAGCTGAGGAGACTGGGGTTCCTTAGCCTGGAGGAGAGAAGGCTGGGGAAGACCTTATCACTGTGTGAAAAGAGGTTGGTGTCTTCTTCCAAATAAGAGGTCATAGGCTGAGAGGAAATGGCCTCAAGTTGCACCAGGGGACATTTGGATTGAAAAAAGACTTTCATTGAAGAAGTAGCTGAACATTGGAACAGGCTGCCTAGGGAAGTGGTGGAGTCTCCTTCCCTGGAGGTGTGGAAAAACTATACAGATGTGGCACTTTGGGATATGGTTTGGTAGGCATGGTGGTGTTGGGCTGATGCTTGGAGGTCTTTTCCACCTGTGATTATATGACGTTTTCCTTTTATCCTCTGGTAGCTGTTATTAAAGGGGCTGTGTGGATAAGGGATTCTTTAGCTGCTACTGAGTTGGGTTTTTTTGAGGGATACTGTGCCTCTCTTATTTCTTCTTAGCTGTGCTGTGTAGGGAAGGCCTGCCCAGCCTTGTACAGAGGGTGGTGTTTCCTAAGCAGCTTCCTTGCAGGGCTGACTGGACACCTTGAGTTCCTCTCTCAGCACAGCAGACTCCCTTCTCTTCTCTGACCACTCCCAGGTCTGGCTGTGGAAGCTGGTGAGGGTATGAGGTCTTTCTGTCTACTGCGAGTGTTGTGGTGGCAGGTGGTGCCTCGTGCAGGGTTTGAGTTTGGGCATGTGTGTCTTTGAGGAAGGTGTTAGTAGAAAAAGGCAATGGTGGGAGACCTCCTTTTGTTCATAGGCCAGTGTTGTTCCTAGACCTGCTACTGGTTTGTCTCGCAGCATTCAGTCATAGCAGGGTGTGATGTTCATGTGTTGCACGTTTCGTATCTTATGAGATTTAATCAGTGGGATGAGCTTGAATTTACTTACCTCGCAACCTTCTCTTCCCACAAGCAATTCCTTCATCAGCCTAAAGTACAGTTGAATTTTAATAGCTGTGTTGTTATCTGCCACCAAACGTGTGGTATTTCTTCATCTAAAAGCAAGAGGCATTCCCATTCCCTCAATAAGGGCAATTAGATGTATTGGAGGCAAAATTTGGGCTGTGACAGGAGGCAGGAAGTCAATCTTGCAGTTAGGGCAAGGATATGAGACCTGAGAGAGATCTGATGAGGCAAATACCCAGTGAAATCCTCTAACTCCTTATCCTCGTATGAACCTGAATGCTTACAGTAACCATTCATTTAAACTGCGTTATAACCTTCTAAAGATCAAGCCTCTGGTGTTTATCATTCCTCAGACCATTTTATTTCCGTGACGGTAGTTTGCTATCTAAGAAAGTTAGTCCACATGTGAACTCAGTAATAATAATGGGGCTTTGAGATACGTGGGTTATGGGGATCATATGGCAGCCCCAGCAGTCTCCTTGAAAGAAGTGTGACTTCAAGGAATAGAAAGTTCTGCGCTGAGTTGAGAAAGGGATTTCAGCGGAGGAGTTGTCTAATAGTACTGGTGTTTGTAGTAATAAAGATTAGAAAGGTAGTTCAGAAGGAAGTAAGGTATAGAAGTAGCCTGGAACTGAACTTTGCATCATGTGTTAATGATGTTTTTTTTAGCTAAAGCAGACTGGGATAGAAGCCTTTTAAGAATATGTTGGTATTGTATGTTGAGTGTCTAGTGGAGCTATGAGTATTTATATAGGAACACACTGTGCTGTGTGTGCTGCCACAGAGCAAGGAGATGGCCCCTGCCAGAGTTTATGAATGAAATAACAGTGTTGCACCATGAGTTAATTTCTTTAACCTGTATAAAATCACCTTCAAGGGTAGGGCTGCTCTATTGATACAGAGCCTTAACCTTTCAAGTACTCTTGTTAACCTGATAACAATCCTGATTTGTTGTAATAATCGGCATTTATTGTTTGTGATCTTGGGCTTTGTGGTTCCTTTGTACCAGCAGGTTGGTCACAACATGGAACTGTTGAGGAGGGTGTTAAAGCTGTTTACATGTATAAGGTTAGTACCAAGAAACAACTGCAATCTGAATGAGCTATTTTCCTTTCTCCTCTGTGATCTAGCTGGTGATCCTATTAACTTAATTTGCAAGTTTCAGGCAGATAGTTTGGATTAAATGCAATAACACAGGAAGTGATTGATAAGGATTTTCTAGTGTTGCCAGCAGCAATTTAGCTTCTGGTATCTTAATTTTTGAAATTTAATTTCTTTATGTCTATAATGGTTTTTTTGTGCCCCTTCCAGTGGGATGATAGCTTTGATTTCTATGTTAAAATACAACGATGGCTTTAATAATAATTTTCATTTATTTTTTAAATTAACTATTTGATTTTAACTTTCTTCCTGTAGGATAAAAAGTACTTTGAGGCTAATTTCCATCTGTTTATTTCAACTGACAAATTGATAAAGGATAGAGAGAAAAAAGGAATTAAAAACCCACATCATTAAATCCTTGTATCTAGGCAGGATTAGCTTTTCTTTAGCCTCCAGGTTAATGTTATAGGGCAGCAGTGGTGGTGGTGGTGTGTGCATGTGTGTATGTCAGAGTTTGTTGTATTAGCTGGAAATAAATGCAAAAGTAAAAGAAAATTTCTTGAGCTGTATGAGAACAAATGTAGTTGAGCTTGCTGCCTTAATCAGGCTGGTGGTTATGTGACTGGAATAACAGGGCTCTGTTCTTTCTCAGCTCTATCCATAAATGAACTTTTGACTTTAAGTAGTTTGTATACAGCACCTAAATAATGTATCAGTTTGCTTTGAACATGTGTGTGATAAACCAGGTTCACTCAGCACAGAACAGTGGTGTCACCTTATCCATGACTCTGTGTTAGTAGGTATTGCTGATGTGTTGCTTTATAATCTTCATGCTCCAGAGATGTTTTAGTTCTTATAAGGCTGGCCCAAGAAAGGAACAATTAATCTAGTGATAAAGTTCTGCATGTAACTATTTTTTTTTCGCTTACTCTTTAGCAAGTAAATAAAGAGGAAAACTGTGGCTCAGCCTCAAATTTTCCCGAATTCTTTTACTCTAGAATTACAGCTTGCCTCTCAATCCTAAAAATAAATTGTGTAAGGTGAAGGTTAAGTGCTAGTAGCAAATCCTTCTCGATTGGCATTGACTTCCTGGTATGGAGGAGGCTGTATGGAGCCTGTTCTTTTCTTTGTTTTTTTGCTTGCTTTTTTTTTTTTCCCCTGGTAGCAGGAGTTTTAACAACTGTAAGTGTTTCCAGATGGTAAGGATAAAAAGGTAAAAGTGAGTTGTAAGTATACTAAAATTTCTCCTTCAGGAATTTAATGCAATGCATTTTGAAAATTCATTGTTTCCTTAAAATGTCAGAGTAAAAATGTTAAAGTATCTTGGTTTGCATCAAATATACTGGCTTAAAAATAGCTGCAACTATTTTTGGCAATCTTTTTCATCTCTCTGAGGTTTAGAAGTCTCCTTTATTCTTTCTGCTGCTTAGTATCACCATCTTTTCCCACTGACTTAATCATAACTCTTGTTTGAAGTTCTACTTCTGTTTCATTTAAACTGCTCTGCTTCAGTTTATCTACACTGAAAAGAAACGCCTCAGAAATTTAATTTGACATGTGTTCTTCACAGCATATATTGCCCTTTTACTGCGGTCCTACATCCTGTCTTCAGTTCTTTCAAAATATTTAATGGTATATTTTTATATTGTCTTGACTTTCTGTCCACCCACGCTTTCACTGATCTCCTCCAGTCTTCTGTCTGATGTTTGGGTTCATTGAACTGCTGTAAGGTCACAGGTGGCTTGTTCGTAGTTAACTCTGAGGCATAATTCTTGTTTCATCCGTCTTAATCTGTCTGTCACCTTTGATACTCAATGCTGTCCCTTCCATTTTCTGCACTTAATGTATGTGGTATTTTCATTGATATTTTCCAATATATGGTGGTGTTCTTCCACAGACCCAATCATTTCTCCTCTTTTCTGTTCCCCAAGTTAATGGTTTCTGCCGTGTCGGACTCATTTCTGTTCTAACTGCCACTGTAATTTTTCGATCCATCTAGTTAACCCACTGTGTTCCTTCTCAAGCTCCTCCTCCTTTCATTCTTGGTTTTTGCCAAGACCTCATGGTGTCCAGCCTCTGTATCTGAAGTTATTTACAAATGCTGCCTTGTGTCTCTCTGAATCTGACCCCTTTTTCCTTGAAGTTTGGGGTTTTATGCAATTAAGTTCCTTGTACTGCATGGCTTTACTAAGTTTCCTCAGCCCTTCATGCTTTATGAGGAATTTTTGGTGACTCTACTATACTTGACCTTTTTCTCCTTCCTCCCATTCACCACCAGTCAGTTTTCCTTTCCTGCTGTTCTGAATGTGTTGCCTTCTTGTAAGAACACCTCAGTTCAGTGGGTTTTAAATACCATGCTGTTTCAGTCTTTTTCCATCTTGTATATTGACCTTAAAGATATTCGTTTTCTTCCCTCTATGGTTTCCATCTTCTTTGTGTACATGCCAAGTTTTTTTTTGTGTTTTTTTTCTTTCTGTGACCCTTCTCCGTGTGCTGTGCTGCCACCTGTGTCCTGATGTTCTTATTAATGGTGGCAAGTACAGCTGAACTGGTGGGATCATTAGTTAATAACTCATGTTTATGGCAAGGTAAAGAAGGAAATAGAAAAGAGGGCTAAAAAATATTTTCATTTCTTTGTAATATAAGTGGATGGCTCAAAAGGCTGTATGTTTTCCTCCAAGGAGCATCCAGTCATGTTACGTATTTACTAGAAGCCTTAAGAGGGAAGGCTGTATTGTATATAACATTCTTAATGCCCTTCTATTAAATGTACAATTGATAGATATGTAGCCTAGAGACTTTTCTGTTCTGCATTTGAAATTTAAAGCTATCCTCGTGAAGGAACAAAAAAGAGACTGCGTTGTACTCAATATTTTATGAGCCTTTCTCATATGAATAACAGGAACAATTCAGTCAAAAAATACAAACAGGAGAAAAATATATTGGAGGTTAGATGTTCAAGATCTTGCCCATATCTCATTAGCTAGAAACAATGCTCACACTCCTATTAATAACATGGAAACCATATGTTACATGGTTTCTTTTTGGTTTTTTTTGATACATTACTGTAGGACCAGTTAATCTAAGAATTGCCGTAGAAACATGTGGAAGCTTCAACATATAAGGGCATTACTTAATGTTTACGGTAAAAAGAAGAGTGCTAAAATGTTTAGGAACAGAGTTAATCTAATTTTGGGTTCAGAAAAAATTGTGTTTACTCTAAATTGGCCTAGCTTTTTTAGTAGTCTCTGGGGAAAGGTATCTTCAGAGGGCAATTCAACCTTTCCCATTTTAGATACTTATCTTTATCACGTGTTATTTATCTGTGAAGTGAGTTGTCCTGGAAATGTGTGATGGGGGTTCTTCTTGCTGCTGATGGAGATCCTGCTACCAGCATGGCTCCTGGAGTGCAGTTTCCTTGATATTAAGCAGCACCTCTGGGAATGATGACAGAACAAGTAAAAAAAAAACTTGTCAAGTTAGTTGAATGTTTCATACTAAACTGATGATGTTTTATTGAATAGGCCTTTTCTGAAATCAAAATGTCAATAGAAAAGCAATAATATAAATGTAGCAATCCTGAATAAGGATCGTGTATTTCAACAAATAAAACAGGAATGTTTTTTTGGAAACCTTTTGAATCAAAGGTGTTCAAGCTTTAATGTCTTAACTTCACTAAAGTTATTGTAAAGAAGTGTGTTGTTCTTATTGGTTCTAGTTGGTCTGCAAGAAAATAACATTAAAGGCTGATGTTTGGAAAGAGTCATACATAATTGGAGGGTTAAATTGTGCTTTTATACTTATTTGAGTGAGAAACAATCCTCAGATTTAATTGAAAGTGTCAACAACTTGAAACTTCCATAACCAATTTTCTTTACTGATTAACTGACTAATGCAATTAAAAACTTCAGGTCCTCTTTAATGATAAAAATATTCAAGAAGGCTGGACACTTTCTGGTTTGTATTTAGCTGAAAAACTCCTTTTATAAGAATCGTCAAGTGATACTGAAATACTGAGCTGCATTGGTGGATGGCAGCAATTTATACTTTTTTCTAACCATTTTAGTAATTTGACGTTATATTTCTATTGAATCTGTTTGATCAAAACTGTACACAAACACAAGGTAAAGTATTTAAAACTTGTAGAGCCCCCTCCATCTGATGGATATTAGAAGCTTTAGTAAAGTCACACGAAATCATGTATTACAACTGCTTTACCATGTTTGTTTTTCCTCAAGATGGTAATTGGACCTTTTCCTCTTGCACAGGAGTCACGAGCTGATTTGCTCTTTTTGTTTGTGGCTTTCAAATTTGCATTTGTTCACATAGCAGCTTGGATTAGAAATTTATTAAGGGATAAAGGTAGCTTTGCATCTCAGTATTGCTTTCAGTCAATACTGGCACAAAAAATGTCTGAACAAACCCCCAACATGTATTGCTGCTTTTCTTTCTGTAAATCCTGAATTTCTTTCTCTGTTTCCCAGGAACTTTTTTTTCCAGAATGGACTTTGTGTTCTCGTGATCCTGATCAGCTCTGAAATCTTGGGACTGAATAACTTGTTCTGTAATATGAAAATGAGTTGTTTTTAAATCTGTTTTTAATTACAGCTGGCCAGCCAGCCAGCGAACCAAATCCCGGTTACATGGTAAGCATAAGCAGGAAGTTTTTTATGCCTTCTACAATTATTATTAAAAAATATAACGTCCTAAAAAATAGGGAACATTTTTCACACACAATAAAGGACGATCTGACAAAGCACTGAAAACTACAGATTCTTTAGTAATACCCCAAATAGAGACTTTGCAGTGGGATAGTATTGGAGACATATCTACTAGCAGACAGGGGAAATACCATCTAGTCTGTGAGATACCAACTGTTTATTAATGCAAAGCAAGACTTTAAAATATAAACTAATTTTATTGAGAAAACAGCACAATTTTTCATTGAAAAATGTTAGTTATGTTACAACCATGTTTGAAATAATTTCTGTACTTTTAATGTTCTTATCTTCATAGCTTTTTTTTTTTATAAACTATTGTTTAATTGTTCTTTTAAGGCAAAAACATTTACTATGTGTTGTAAAGTAGAATTTGTTATGTAGATCCTTTCTTGGTTCAGCAGCAATGTGTGGAGTTGTAATAATATCTCAATTGTTGAGGCAAACAGCAGCTTTTGTGTGTTCAACAACACTATATGCAAACTTTGGGCACGAGGAGCTGCCTATGAGAAAACAGTATTGTGGTGTGATGCACTTTTTGTCTCAAGTGCCCTGGAGCCTTTCTTTTCTGACAGAAGGGACTGTTAGTCTAGTATCTAATCCACAAAATGATGTGTCTTTATACAGCATGTGATTTTTATGGATTAAGCTGAAAAAGCCCATTACATTAAGTGGACTGAATTTTCTGCAGCAGAAAATTGAATTAACTATAGGAAAAATAATTCCTGTGGCTTCTTTCTGAGCTATAATGTTTTGTTCTGGATGCATTATACGGGAGTGACTTATTTCCTGAAGCGTGAGGTAGGGAGTGGCATCTGTTCAAATTTAAATGTAATTAAGGAGACACTTAAATCTGTTTATAAAAGGATGTTTGTTCTATTTACATACCAAGAAGTCGGAAATAATAGTGACTTTATCATGTTAGCTGTAACTATGATTCATGGAGGGAATGTTAGAAATTGCAGCCACGGTCATTGGTGAGATATTTTCTCTCAAGAATCTTAACAGTGTTATTTATATGCATTTGGTGCCTTCCAATTAATTTGGTAACAGTTTTTAAAAATGGAAAAAATCATCTCTAGCAAAGAAGACTGGCCACCATTGCTCTGTAGGGAGGGAAGCTGTTAAGATGCTCATATTGCAGGACAGGTATTCCTGAACAGTTTTTTGGTTCGTTCTGAATTGGCTCTCAGTGATGAGAATTGGACAGACCTCAGAGGGAGCATCTGTAAGGTACTTATTATTCCTGGACATCCTTGGAGAGTTACATGAATTGCTAACCCAAAAGTTAATGGAGGACAAAGTCTCTGGATTTTTAATTGGTTCTAATAGAGTTTAGCAGCTGAAGGTAAGGGATGGTGATCCAGCTTTCCTTAGCTGAGAATGTAATACTCTTTGGATCATTCAGAGTTCATAGAATATGTGTAAGAGATTGTGTAGAACAATTTATCTTAAGGTTGGCATTTCTAAAAACTTCTTGGTTTTGTAAGTCTGAGTAGCCCAGGTGTGACTAAGAATTCTTGTACTAATTTCAGGGATAAAAGTTCTGGCCTTTAGAAAGGAGACATAGTTACAAAAGAAATTCAAGGAGTAGCAGGCTGGCAATTCCATGATTTCTGATAGAAAACAGCACACTTTTGATAATTTACCTAGATGATGACTGAGAGAATGATTGTACTTTGCAATATCTAAACATTTTCCTACAAGAAGTGCCTACAGAGAGGAAGC
The DNA here is from genome assembly GCF_032191515.1 of Phaenicophaeus curvirostris. NCBI lineage: Eukaryota > Metazoa > Chordata > Aves > Cuculiformes > Cuculidae > Phaenicophaeus > Phaenicophaeus curvirostris. The sequence goes on along the minus strand of NC_091400.1, from coordinate 853,724 downwards.
ATCAGGTGACTTTTTTTGGAGGAATAGCAAAAAAAAAAAAAATCCCAAAGAACAGATGCAGCTAGTCTAGAGAGATCAATGTCAAACTAACTGTATTAATCTTTCTAAGGCAAGTAACAGACCTCAGTCTCCCAAAGAGCTCCAAATGAATAATCTAAGTCTCTAGCTACACTCCCAAAATGTGATGATTGTAGTTGAATCTGAGCCTTCAAAATTATTTTGATTTGAATTATTGTGTGTATACCAGCAACAGCACTGCTTGGACGCCGTATCTCAAACACAGCCTCACAGTGTGCTGGTACAGTTAAAAGGTTCATTTGTATAGCACAGAAAAACTTAAATTGTTTTCAGAATATTAATCATGTCTGTCATAATCTAATGCTTTGGTATGTGCTGGGAGCATTTTGAAAACTTTATCACAACTATGTACGTACACCAAATTTTAGGTTAATTATCTTGAAGTCTCTGGTTGTAATGGAGTGCTCTGTTTTCCTATGAATGTTCGTATAAATTTTGATCTTGGTCCAGAAGCTGCTTTAACTTACACTAGATGCATAAAGTAATTGAAAGAGGAGGGAAATGGGCAGGAAAATTTGCCTTTAGAAATTAAGTAGGCTTTGTCATGGAGTTTACAGACCCAATAGCTTCAGAAACCTATTAACAAATGCTTGTCCCTCCTACCCAATTTTCTGAAATTTGAAAATATTCAACAAGTGGCATTAAATCTATTTTGCACTGCTGTACCAAAGTAGGAAATTTAACTGTGTTGCCTTAGGTCGAAGTGAATTAGGTTTTATTCTCTTTGCTCTTTTACTTAAATGGGTTAATAATCTGTTATATTGGATCAGTATATTACATATATCTGTCAAAACAGATCTCCTTTGCTAAGAGCCTGTTTGGAATCTTCTTACTATCAGATTTTCCATACTGTTGGTTTTTCAAGTGGCAGCCTATTATTTGTAAGGAGTAATTTATTTTTAGTTTTGTTTGGTTTTTGCACTAATAACTGAGAACCTTCTCTCTCAGTGAAAAACGTCTTTTCGGCAGCTCAGTTCATTCTGGCAGCACTGTGGGTGATTAAGAGCTTTCCGAGAGAATTAATCATCTTCATCGACTTCCTCCTGCCCTCACTTAAGGCAAGCTAGGGAATTAGTTGAAGAAGGTACTTCAGTGTGATTATCCAATGGCTTTAAAATACAAATAGCAAATTAAGCTTTCTGCCAATCAGTAGTGACTGCTACTACTTTATTTGTGGTAGTCTTACACTGTCTATCACAAATAAACATATAGAGCTAGTTTAATGGTCAGTTGAGTGGGCTGCCCATTTCTTGATATGTAGGGAAATACCTTGTGTCTAATGCATGGGACAAGGATTAGTAGGAGCTACTTCTACTGTTTACACTGTTAACACTTCCTTGTTAGTTTTCCAGAATCATGCTTTTAGTGCCAATACCTTGTTACAAGGTTTAACATGCATAGAAAACAAGTTGCAATGTTAAAGAAGGCAATCTGCAATTGCAAGCTCTGTCCACCTTCCTTCCAAGACTGTTGATGTTGGAGGAGCCAGTCTATCTATTCTTTAGCCACATGCACCTGTCCAGAAGGATTTCCTTCATTTCCCTTCTTTCCGTTTTAGGATAAACACCTTGTTGCTCACAAGATAACTGAGGATTATGGACTTGATGTAGTTCTCACTACAGTCAGGAAAGTTAACATTGATAGCGGTAGGTGAAAGAGACAGCTTGATTTTAATAGTGTCTAGAATTATCTCAAATTGAGGCTTTTTACTTATTTGCATTTAGATAACTACTGTGTAAACTTCAGATTTTACCTTTGAAACAGAATTGTTTTCCTAAGAAGTGGTCCAAATAGCAGAACTTAATTCTATTTTCCTTTTTTTAATTATGCTTTTACGGCCTTTGTTTGGAGTTACTTTATAGAGAGGTAAAAATAGAATACGGATACCTTATATGTAATAAAATTGTGGACCAAATGCTTCTCTTGCCTTTTTTCTCCTGCAGCAGGATTGAATTTTGCACTACAGCAACTGTAAAGTCATTACACTGCATTTAAAGCAAATTGCAGAAAGGGATGACCTTTTGCTAGGACTCTGTATTGTTTGTATTGCTGAGCCTTACCCCAGTCTTTCAGCAAATGCCAGTTTAATCCTTAAGCGTGTGTACATACAGTATCTGTTCAGAATTGTCCATTGTGAGCTATCTGTGTTCTCATTGATGACAGTATTGTGTATCTCCATGTGGCCTGCTCCTTGCCCCTCGAATCTTCATTGTACAGATCAGCTGTTATCTTCCTTGCTGATAGCGTATTGCCAGTGGTACCAGTTCAGAGCTGAAAACACTTCCAGCATAATGGGAAATTCTACTTTCACCAGGATGACTCACTAATTAATTAGCCCCTGGGATATTCTGCCTGGAATGGAGAGGCTTCCTGTGCCAGCTTAAGAAAAAGTTACAGGAAGATACTGATATATGGCAAAAGAGAAATTGATTGGAAATATTTTATCTGCCTTGTAAGAATTATGTTTTCTAATCTATGTAGACCATCAGTCTGCCTGAAACCAGCTTGGAGACTAACTGAAAAATAGCTGCTTTGGAAAGGGTTACTTCTCTAACTTAGCATCTATATCTATAGGAGCAAAAAGACAATTGCTGTTAACACTGTGAGAGTGGACTTGTAGCAGAAGTGTGCGGAGGCAAGCAGTACAGGAGGCAGTAAATATCTTTTCCTCCCAGCAGTCCACAAGCATTTGGCTTTAAATAGGTCACTCTCAAATGTGACCTCTCAAACTACTGACTGACCACTTGGGAAGAAAGACAGAAATTGGGCTTGGTTTTGGGTGGTGGTGAGGGTTGGAAGGGCTGTTGGGACCAAGAAGAGGCTGCCCTGCAGCGTGCTTTTCATGTGCCTGTCAGACACTGCTCAAAGCAAGTGAGCAGCTGGAGTACGGCTCTGCTGTCCTAGCCTGGCATGGGTGGTGTGTTTGTAATTGTGACTTCAGTAGATTTGTCCTGTGGACTTGAAGAAACCTTGTGATGCCTTTGTAGTGCTGGCAGCAACTCAGTTTTTATCAAGAAGTTGTTGCAGATCTGTAAAGTTAAATTTGCTGTGTATGTAGCAGAACCGTGCAGAGAAAGCTTCTACTGCGTAAATCCTTCTCCCTTCAGGATAGGGAAGCAGTAAAGCTTTGGGGTATATGATTCATTTAATCTAGAAGTGTTGGTTGGACTTGTGGCTAGGGATCTGCTGGCATTTGGGCATTTTGGACTTGACAGCTGTTTACTGAAATACCAAAATGCAGTTACCATTAATTTCCCCTCAGATGTACACACGTGCAGGGCTGATTTCTGCTTTTTACTCCATTGAGTGGCTGTTCATGCAAAATATAAAAAGTTAGACAGGTTTGTTACCCAGTTCCTTTTTTTTTTTTTTTTTGGTTTGTTAGTGCCTGCTGTCACCTGTCTAGGAGAAGAAATGGATGCTGAGATAGAACAGTTTTTGTAATGGTGCAGAGTAAATGGGGGGTGTGGCACAGAGGAATGTTGCTGTATAGAGAAGACAGTTTTGGAGAGCAAGGCTGTGGTTGTATCTATGTTTCTTGTCAGGGAACAAGTGCCAGTAAGTTTGTAGTTGGTGGGCTGAAACACCATTAACAACAAAATTGTATTTTCAAAGTTCCTGTTTGTGGGTAGGAGCCAGGTGACACCAAGCAGCAGTGCTTTGCTTTATCCCAGCTTGTTTCATGTTACCCTGGGTTGACTGCAGTTCATATGTTTACTGGGAGGTGGGTGAACTCTTCTCATTTGGCGTGACATTTTGTTGGGCTAATTTTTTTTCCTCCCTTTTTTTTTCCCCTCTGACCTACAAAAACACAGTAGCATCAGGAAAATACAGACAACTTGGTACTAGAGACGGTGATCAAAAAGAGAGGGATGGCAAAGACTAATTTTGCTATGAAAATGAACATACTGTGTAAAATATAGGTTCAAATCACGTGTTTGCTTGAGAAAATTTATGCTTTAAATTTGACATAGACTGTAGCAAGCTACCAGAGAACTGCCATATGGAGGAAGAGCAGCTTTGCATCATTAAAATCATACAGTTAACAGTTGATCAATGTTATAAATTTGTACTGAGCAGTACATGCAATTCAGCAGTAGAAAGTGTGCTTCATGGGAAGGCGTGAATGACAAAAGGAGGAGGAGATGTTTTTGAGTAGACATTGCACGTGCGAGAGGGATAGGTTAGGAAAAGCTGCATGTAGTGGGCAGAGACACATAAATCCAGGTGTAAACAAAAGTATTTAGTTTATTACTCAAAGGTGAAGTGACTGGAACTAACTATATCAAATATTTTCAACATGTTACAAAACACATGACTGTTTTAAGGAAGATCCAACTATTGCCGACCTGTTGTTGTTTCTGATAAAAAGGTAAAAAAAAGTTGGATATTAGTATAATTGTCATCTGTAGTTCGTTTCGCAGTGTAGAGTGGATGTCAGCAATGCTCTATCATGTTGTGCTACGCTGTTTTTCTGCCTCAAATTGAAGTTTAAGTTTGAAAACAGAAATAATGGAGAATCTAAGCTCTCCTTCTCAAAGAAGCAAGACGCTACTATGATATTCATAGGGTGTTGCCTCTATGTCTCTAGCTGCAAGTATCTCCTGTAGACTAGAGAGATCCCTAGCAGCCTCCAGCAGCTACTTCCCAGGACACTGTAGATGCCAAATCTCAGCCCTGCTACTCACTAAGCAAAATCGGGCCACTTGCCACCTTTGTCCTACACCTGTAAGTGGCTAACACCCATTCAAGGGTGACCTGGAAAGCTTTATGGGAACAATTTACCTATCCGTACAGGAGAAGTTAATAAAGTATATTCAGATTCCAAACCTTTATGAGGATCCCTCCTGAATTGGATGCTATTTTTTTTCACATGAGCTCTGTGATAAGCAGAGAATTGGCTCTGTAAATGGCAGAAGATAGCAGGCATTAAATGGAGAAATTTGAAGAGGTAAAAGGGGAAGGCAACAATCACAAAGTTATTGGAGACTGTATGCCCAAAATAAAGAAGGGCTGGTTAATCAGGTCTGTCATAATCTAATGCTTTGGTATGTGCTAGGAGCATTTTGAAGACTTTATTACAACTGTGCACGTACACCAAATGTTAGGTTAATTATCTTGAAGTCTCTGGTTGTAATGGAGTGCTCTGTTTTCCTACGAATGTTCTAATAATTTTTGATCTTGGTCCAGAAGCTGCTTTAATTTACACTAGATGCGTAAAGTAATTGAAAGGGGAGGGAAATGAGCAGGAGAATTTGCCTCTAGAAATTACATCAGTATAAATTGTTTTATATAAAATAAGCCTCTTCCCCCTCCACCACAATAAAGCACAGGGTGAACAATGGGGAGACTATTTCATGGAAGAGAAAGAGAATCATAGAATCACCAGGTTGGAAAAGACCCAACGGATCATCGAGTCCAACCATGGTTGGGGGGGAGGGGGTGGAAATAATCAAGTGTACAGAAAGTAACCAATTAGTATCCCACAATCCTACTTTTTTAAAGAAGTGTTGTTTGGCTCTCTGTTAAGAAGTCTATAGAGGAGAAATCCCTGAAATTCTATTTCATTTGAAGGAGGTGAGCAAAATGCTGCTGCTGTTGAGTCTTGGTGCTTTGAGTAAATCATCAGTATTGGCATTTTAAAAATGTTATGTGGTGACACAAAGATAACGTTGTATTAGGTAAGTTTCTCTGTCTCTTCATCAGGTCTGCTGTGTTATTGAGTGTAAAATCACCAGCTATTTTTTCATTTATTTGCAACGCAAGTGAGCCTGTGTATAAAATAATTACAAGTTTTTCTATGTTCACAGGTTCTGAATGCAGTCTGAGTCCAAACAATATGAAGAAGAGATGCCGTCTTTGCACTGGGGGATGGATCCTGTATTTTCTGCATTTGCAAGACTCTATATTAAGGATATAAAAGAAATGAGGGAATCTAAGCAAGTGCCAGGTATATACTTGTATGTGCCAATTATGGTGTGAACAGAATTCTAATTGATCTACGTTGTGGTCTTTATCCAGGGATTGCAGAATGCTTCACAAACACCAGTAATGCAATCTTACAAGCTAAGTGCATTAGTATCTTTAAGAGTTCTAAGAACAACAGTTTTAATGCGAAATATATGAAAGAAATAAAATGTGTTCATTCTAATGGCTTTTCTTCTACTCATATATAGATACAGAGTGTCCCTTACGTTAAGTTAAAGTTGTTTCTTTTGTGTGGTAATGCTTGTTAGAGTCTGATAAAGTTAATTCTAAAAATGCTAGCTCTTTCTGGCCAAATGTGTTCTTTCCAGTCTTTATGGTGTTTGAGAAAGGTTTTATCCCTCTTTTCTTTGTTGCAGAAATTTGACGGTTGTTGACATTGCTGGGTGTATATGTTTTGCTTTTTCCTCTGGATATTAATGTATTATAAAGCTGTTACAGGTTTTGAGATTTTGTCTGGTTAATTTCAAGATATGGTGGAGGCATGTCATTCTTCATACATTTGAACAACCTTATTGTAAATTCTAGTGTCTGTGCTGACACTTCCACCACACCTTTTATTTCTTAATCATTGCTGGAAATTGTGCTTTGTACTCTATTTCCTGCTGGTCTTCAGCCAATATCACCCACCTGTGTACATTATGTAAAGCGATGTGGGTCTGACCTTGAATTTCTCTTTTTCACTACAAAGACTTTAAATAGACTGCAGTTTGTTTTCCGTTGTAGAAGCGTTCATTACTCTAAGCTGAAGCTTGACAAAGTGTGAGATTATCGGGAGGCAACCCGAGGAATGTAGAATTAATGAGGAAAAGCAGTAAACCCTAAGCACAGTGTGTGGTTTTGGTTTGGTTTTGAGGTTTTATTTGGTTTTTTTTCTTTATTTCCTCTGTAGAGGCAAGGTACATCCATTTGGCTCTTTGAAAATGCTCTGCCTTTCAGGTTTTGTTATTTATTTTTTTTAACAGCAAGGGTAGCAGTAGTGCTCTACTTGCAGAAAGGAGGAAGTGGTGGTTTTGTTTTGCTCTTCTTGCAACCATTTTTATGTATGAAGAGCCATCACAAACTGCTAAGCCCAGTATATGTATCTTTTTATTTCTGAACATGATGAGAGACTGTAGCCCAATTCTTGCAATGGTTTTAAGACGCAGTCTGTTGATGTTTATACTAGAGTGAGTAGTACTTAGAGGCCTTTATAAAGTGAGCAGTCTTATAATAGTGCCAGTGTAGCAAATGCATCTGGTAAAACCTGTTCCTACTCAATTAAAGAGATACTTTAATTGTTTTAAAACAAAATGCAAAACAATACAATGTCAGCAGAACAGGACTACAGTTTGGACTTGGACATTGGTGCGCACACACAAATGTATTCAGAAGACTTAAACTTATAAATATCAACAAACATATTTCATAGAAACAGCAACAGTCCTAGAATGTACAGCCCTGCTTTCTTTTTCAGCTTTAAATTACCTGAGTTTTCCTTCTTGCTACCCTTCCCATTCTTTTTTTTTAAATGAGTTGCCTTCATCTTCAGGAACTATTTCAGTGTTGTTATTTTTTCTTTTTTTCTTTCCTAAGATGATCCTCAGGAAGTGGTATCTGTCAGGTCAAGATATCAGCCTTTAAAAAATGGGTGCATGCGAGCTTTCTCCACTTCCTGTGCATCTGGTGTTTTGCACAACTAGGGTTGCTTGCAGTCCTGCATAATTTTCTGAATCAAACTGAATAAAATGAAACTACATAGAACAAACATCTGGAATTTTGTTCATTCTCCTGGTGCTATGTATCTACCAAGCCAGGCATCTTTCAGTGTGTCTTTAGTTATTGGCAAGAAATGATAACGCAACAGAAGCACACACACAAAAAAATATCTTTTTGGGAAGGAAGGAGGTAGGTGTTTGCTGTCAATGTTTCCTGTCTTTAATGGATTTGTTAAAGACCAGCTGAAGCTAAGTATATGATTGGCTATAAATCAGTTGTTAAGTAATGGTAATTAAGAATGAATGAGTGCAAAACAAAGAGTTGTAACTAGGAGGAATGGAAAGAAACACAGGCTGAATGTCAGGAAAAACATCCTCAGAATGACATCTGTGAAACGGTGGAGCAGCCTTCCCAGGAAGAAGGAGGGATGCCCTTCGCTGGGATTGTTTATATCCTGACTGTACAGATTGCCAGGCATTTACTGTACAGTACATTCTTGCATTGGCCCTGAGGAAATGGACTGAATGACCTAATAAGTTTTTTCTTTCCATTTTTAAGTGTTAGGATTTGATGCCACAATGACTAATCCTTTAAAACAACACAGAGGAAAGCAGTAAACCTGCCCAATTACTCTCCTGCTATAAATGGTGACAAGAAGGCTGGAAAACCTCCCAGATAAAACCAGCAATTGTGTTGTCTTAGAACCCTGTGAAATGAAAGTGGGTGTCAAACTTAGTTGTAACACATAATCACATCATGGAAATGAGCTTTTCTCAGAGTTATCATGCACCACTGCATTGTGACAGCTTATCAACAAGCAAGGGAAGCTACAAATAGCATAACAGGGGGTAATAATAATTAAAGCAATGGCAAGCAACTCCGTGATCAGTGATGCTGGTAAAGACATGATGAGAACTTGCCCTAGGGAGCTCTATATCGCTAGCCTCCCCCTTCCCCAGCCCCTGCTCTGGTATATTGCCACTGTGACTTCCTGTTATGGTAACAGCATATTAATATCTCTGTTATTTACTGGGTTACTAGGATCCTGACTGAATGTGCTTGCACACAGCTTCAAATGTTTAGTATATTTTTATGGCTACCAATATGAACGTAATTTGATCAAATAAGCTGGCAGGAGAAACAATTTATACCTTGAAGTCATTGAGTTCAATAACTTTTAATAGTGTAGTTACAATTTTATATTTCAATTGCATTCAAGTAGTTTTTTGGAGAGTAGGGGTGGAATTCTGTCTGAGTTTATGGGAATGGAGAGAACCAGTTTTATCTGTCTCTGTTATTTGCCGAAACTCAGCTTACTAACTCAGAAATTAACATAGTAATATCTTGCTGGTTTGCACAGTCAAGAGCTTGGAGCCTGTATCCTACACACTCACCGTGAACCTGACCCAGACCTTCTTTTATAGAGATTTTGTAGGGTTTAGCAAATAATTATGTACACTGGGAGCACCTCCCTTGAGGGGTTCTATAATAGTGTTTATTGGTGTCCTGGTAAATGGAATGAGAGAAAAGTGGACAGTCCTGCTAAACATTCTCAATGCCAGACCTGACCGGTTACTGCATGATTGGTATAGTCAGCTCTAAGATAACAGCAAAAGATGCATCCTCAAAACACTGCAGTGGGTTTTCATAAGCAAAACTTCTGTTTATGAGCAGTTTGAGACAAGTCACAGGTGACTCTGGGGTTTTTGTCTGTCACAGATGAAGAAAGTTAATTCCAGGCTTGCTTAAGGCTGCCAGCTACTTAGGACAAGGTATTTTTGGATTTTGGTTTTGATTTTTTTTTTTAATACAGTACATTTTTCTGACTCTTTTGCTGCAGTGTTTCACTTTCCCTTTACAAGAATAAGATTTGTGACAGTGTATGGAGCCAAATGTTCCATTCTGAGTCCCTTGAGTTATCTAGTTTTTAGAATACAGTTACTGAACATCCCAGATGGCATATTTCAGTAAAGCAACCTTAGTGGTAAACTAAAGAAAACACATTGACTGAAAATCAGCCAGCCTGGAATATAAGTGGAGTGTGCTGCCCTATTATCCCCCTGATAGTGGACTATGAAGCTTCAGCATATAATGTTTACATCTGTGTTTGCTAACAGCATTTGTCACTTCCTTGGAAGGGATTACAGCCTGTGGCAACCTCAGTGATGTCAGAGTTGACTGGGCTCTGATTCTTCATGGTTTCCTGGACATGTTTTTACGTGTTATTCAAGTCATCTTTATAAATGCACAAAAATAGCTTTGAAGGGACGTTTTTAGAACAAGTTATTTCAGAAACTGAAGTTCAGGATGCTGTCTACAATGACTGCATAGTGTACTCTGCAATCTAAGAGGGTTGTTTCTTTCTCCCCACCCCCAATGGCTCCTGTTCTTTTAGAAATGAAAGACAGAATTATGTCAGTTTTCCTTTTGGAGGCTCTGCCTTAATCAGTGACAGCTGTGTTGTGAGAAGCTCAAACTGCCTCCATTGTGTTCTATTATTTATTTTGAGGTCTGATGAAAATGTTAAAAAACAAAATAACAAAAAAGCCCCAAACAAACAAAAAAAAGCCCAAACCAAACTGAAGGAACAAAACAGAACAGCAACAACAACAGAATATAACAAAATCCCCATAAGCTTGTAGGAAACAGTTTTTCAGATATAAGGTGCCAGAAAACAGGAGGTTAATAAAGATCTGATACTCTATGAAAGCAAGCTTTGATATCCAAAGTAGAGCTTATAATTCTTCCTTCTGGTATTCCCAGTCCTCGGTGATCCAGGGGATTTTTCACTTGGGTGGGCATAGATATAATTTACGATATATTAAATATGGAAGAAAGTATGTTTTTTACTGACAAATGTGACAGGGAAAGGTAGGATGTTGAAAGAAATATATAGTTACACTTATCAAGAATGTTCTCTGTCTAGGTATATTCTTTTATAACGGACATCCAGTAAGACAGGTGGATGTTGTTGGGATAGTGGTTCAAATGAAAGAGCGAGATGCCTTTTATAATTATGGAGGTAAGAAAAGTTTCTTTTGTTTGTTTCTTCTTGCATTTATCAGCCTTCTAATCTTAGTTACCGTTGGAACTTCAAGGTTGCCTTATTTGATCATTGTCTGTTCTTGAAACACCTGTGCTCTTACCCTAATAAAGTGCATGTCTGCAGCTTAGATTACTTGGCAAACTTAAGGAAGCTACTGTTCATCTCCACAAAAGTAGAGAAAAAATAGTTAAAGCAGAAATATTGATTCATTTCAGGTCATTTATTAAATCTTAATTTGGGTTATTGCTTTTTGCTGGTTTCTACAGTTTTTCTCTCATATATAGGCAGCTCTTTGGTCAGATATAAATGGATTTCTAACAGTGCTTGCAAATGGGAAGTCACTTCTTCCTTTTTTGAACCTTAGCAAACTCTTCAGACTTTTTGTATGTTTTGTTGTATCTTGGAGCCTTATCTTAGTAGCAGTCGGAAACTTGTTTATATTTAGATGCGTAAGAGCCTTAGCAAATTGAACTCAAGCATCACAGTACTAGCTCTTTCCAACACCATCTGGGAGCTGTCTTGTCCCTGTTGCTTTTTGCCCATATTCAGACTATTTTATCAACATAGAAACATCTGATTGTCATTTTGTTCATGTGGAGAAAAAGCAGAGTGGAATAGGGGTGACGTGGCAAGATTGAAAGGGTGGGAGAGATTATCTCATGATAGAAAGGTGGAGCCAAATGCATAGATCTGATTGAAGCACTTGGAGGAGTCGTATCCTGTGTCTTCCTCTGCTATGAGTTTCCACCTGGTGCAGACAGGTAGTGAAGTACCTCTTACCCAATTCTCTCATGTATAAAATTGAGGCAACACTAATTCCTTGATTCATTGCAGTATTGTGAAGATACAGTTGACAATTTAACCATGTCTCAGTTCCCACAACACCTGCAGTTACATCATACTGCTGCAGAGCAGCATTAACTGCTAGAGCATATAGCAACTCTGCATTGGGTGCAGCTGCTTAGAGTTGACTCTGTGCTCCATAGAAATGTCTTTGCAAGTTTCTTAGAGTGGATATTTTCTAGATATTTTTATTTTTTAGTTTAACTTCTGGATGTTCATTTATTACCCTACCATTATGCTAAATAACAAGTTAACAGTAAGTATTTCGAAAGATGAGTTTCTCTGGCACTTGAAGTAGCACAGGCTAAACAAGCACCTAAGCTAAGAACCAAAGATGTAATTGATGATGTAATCAAGTGTTGAAACATACATTGAACTTCAGCTATTATTTATTCTTTTATTGCACTAGTATGCAAATCTAGTTATCACTTAATGAGGAGAGAGGAAGACAGAATCAAAATGACCACAGCAAAAGCGGTTCTATAGGTAAGGGTTTCCCATGCCACTATCAGCATTAGCTCAGTGGTAAACTTGCTGGAAATGTTTGACTGAGGCAGAAAATGGAGGAATAGAAATAAAAAGAAACCACAGAGTAGCGGAGGTCCTTAGTGTTAGATCAGCCGACCTTTTAAGTATGGCTCTCAGTGAGCCTGGCTTCCTGCTGTCCTTTCACATCCAACTCTGCTCTTTGTTCCAGCAGTTCCTGGTTTGAGCTTTCAGGCTATCAGCCAGAGTGTCTCTCCCCAGCCTGCCCTCCTTTTCAGGCGGGCTGACTCTTCCAGCCTAAAATTGTAACTTCTTAGACAGTTTCCTGCGTGTAACATCTTGCATCTCTCACTTCGGCAGAGTCTGGTTGGTGAGTCACTGAGCAGGCGTTGCATCAGTTGGAGTCCACAGGCTGCTCAGGACTTGCTCTCTTTCCATCTGTTTAAAAGTGACTTAGAAAGCAATTCCCCCTTTGTGCTTTTTTTTCTGATAGAGAACTGAAATGTCTTTGTATCACTGCCCCTGTCTCCCCCTCCCCTTCCATTTCCTATCTGTCTGCTTCTGAATACACACTGCTCGTCTTAAGTCCTCCCTGTGCTGGAAAACCATACATCTAGAATTGGTGACAAAATAATAATTGTAAAGAGAGTGAATTGACTCTTTCTTGCCTTAAAAAAATCATATGCTCTGTAAAACCTATTTATGACATTTTGATTTCGTTGTTTATTGCTATTATTTTCAATCAGGAGAAGGATATCTAATTTTCATGTAGTGTTGAACAAGCTCATATTTTACCTAATGTACCTTTCTGACCTGTTTTTTTCCTTTCCTTTTTAACAAAGCCAAACAATAACAGACATGGTTTTCCTTATGCTCCAGAACCCTTTCGAAAGGCTGAAAGGCAAACATTTGTTTGTCTTAAAAACAAACAATTCTCACCAGGATCTCAGTAGGCTCACATAGGCTCTGAAAGAACCATACTCTCTTTATTATAAAGAACAACCAAACAACCCAAATGAACAAAACAACAGAAAAAAAAAAAAAACCCAAAACTGAACTCACAAAAAGACTCCAAACAAACAGAAGTTGAAACCCAAGGAGATGAGGAAGGGTGGCACAGGGAGCACAGGAAGTTCTCAAAAGCTTGGTAGACCTCTTGAGTGGATTTAAAAATAGATTAAACATTCTCCTGTCTAATTAGAATACAATTGCAAGAGTTCTCATTCATCTGTGTTTCAGGAGTTATTTGCCTTTTTGCTCAAAGTTTTTATTTGTGAACAGGGAGAACTTTGTTTCAGAGCCATGCTCTGCAAACAGATTCCTTGTGTGGTCAAGAGCAGATTAGTCTCTCTGGGACTCCCATTTTCAGCTGTTATACTGAGGAGGAGGAGTCTGGCCTCCTAATCCTTGAGTCTTGTTTGTTTTGTTTCTTAGGAAGCATATCTGTTACAGTTGGTGCAACAGAGGCAGTCGCAAGCTGGAGCATCTAGAAGCTGCAATAATGTAGTAGTGAAATGTCATCTGCTCTGTTTCTTGTTGCCATTGGTGGTTTACATTGATAACTTGGTACGGTGTTTGTGGGTTCTGACTCCTACTCCTACGTAAGTAGTTGCTTTTTGCATATACCAACGAGAGGAAGTTCTACCTGCTAGGTCATTAGCTGTGCTCTGGTACAAAATTAAAGCTGCAGACACAGCAGCTCGAAAGGGGGATAGCAAGGAGACAAGCAGACTTTTGTGATGGAATTTTGAATTGCTTGCATCTTATGAATGCTGCATGTTTGTTATTAGGAATGCGCAGCTAAGCTACTTGCTGTTACTTTTGTAGTTATGGATCTGGTTTAAGGAGAAAAAGGAAGTTGTAGATTGAAATTTGTTAAGAGGGGAAGCTTAGTCTTGGAGATAGTTACATTCGAGAAGCTAGGGTGTGGAGCCTTAGCTGGACATGAAATGTGATACTTGCTGTGGTTTGACAGACATTTGGTGCCTTTTTATTTAGAGAGTCTTTGTTGGACATGTCATATATATATATATATATGTTCTCTTGATCTGTAGAACAATTTATTCTTCTGATAGATTTTGAGTTTTCTTTGGATTTTGTATTTTTCTGTTGTCCCTGACAATACATTGGGGGTGGGTGGACAGAAAGCACAAAACTTACTTGGATTTAGTTCTAGCAAAAAGGAAAAACTACATAGCTCCCAGGCTCAGGAGAAGGCGTTAAGCTGCTTCTGCAAGGGAAATGGCTTGTGTACCACCTGTATCTATACTTTAAGTTGAGAATTCTTGGAGTAGAGTAGAACAACAAGCATGTTCTGTCCTTCTAGGCTAGAGAAGCTGCCTTCTTGCTCTCTGGAGCATCTTCTTCTGTGGGAAAGGCCAGCAGACTTTGCACACAATATTAACATGGAAACCAATGTGACTGTGAACTCCTCATTGATTCACGTGACTGTACGCCCAGAGCTGAAGTGTGTTTTCTCACTGTTACAATAACGCTTCTCTGTTTTGTGCCTGATTGCCTGTTTTAATTTGTCTATCTTCAGCTTTCAACGCTGATTCTTCCTCTGAACTTGTCAATGAGATTAAAACCCTTTAGAATGCAATATATGTACTAAAGGCTCAGAACTTATATTAGTGCTTGATTTTTTTAATTTTTTTTTTTTTGAGAATATACCTACATAAGCATAGTATCTGGTGCTGAGCTAATTCCACGACCAAAATGACTGTGGTGATTATTTCAGAAGCATACTTAGCGGTTGAGCACCCACTTTCCCTTTCAGACTGGTTGGAATGAGATATCCTTGGCAGTCTTCTCCCTATCTGTGTCTTTGTTTCTTGGAATACTGCTACCTGCTTTCTTACTCTGTAATTCTTGCTTTTTGTTTTTATAGTGGATGACAGTACTGGAGTTATAAATTGTGTCTGTTGGAAAAATCCCATGGTAGCAAAAACATCTTTATCAGGTAATTTATCAAGTAATTCCCCCTTTGACTCTATATTTTTGCTTATTTTTGTCTTACGTAATTTAATAATTATATTAATGTTAATCAGATTTTAAGTTATGAAGGATTTACTCTCCTGCAAAGGTGTGTTACTTCAATGTGAAGTTCTGTCAAGCTGCCTTCGCCTCTGTGTACACTTCAGATTGCATCACATGAATACTTTGGCCCCACCTCAGATGACTCATTCTTTTTATGTAAAAAGTTCAGCTGACCTTTCTTTTCTCATCTGTCTTAGCATGACAAAATCAAAAAGTGACAAACCCCATTTTAAATAAATGCTTTAATTTTGCAACCTATCTATGACATTTTCAGTGGTAAATCAGTATCTCCTGCCTCTCACACTTTCCCCAGGTGGACTAGATAAATAGAATATTGTAAACTAACCTGGTCACTCAAAATTTTGGCTGCCCAGGACATATGGTGCCTGAGACCTTACCCCTTTTTTTAGCATTATGACTCCTTTGATGCTTAGGTGTTTGGATGAATGCAAGAGGAAATTCCTCTTGGCCTTAATGCCTCATCTCCTTTCACCCTGTTCTCACAGGTCATCCAAAAGCACTCAGCAGTCTTACTGTGCTTGAACAGATGAAGAAACTCCAAGAAATGGTGAGCTGGAAAACTAAGCTGGAGATTGGGGATGTTGTCAGGGTCAGAGGTCACATCCGAACCTACAGGCAACAAAGAGAAATTCAAGCTTCATGTTTCTGTGAGTCTTATGGACATGTGACATAGTTAACTTGTCTGAATTTGTGAGAACACCTAAGCTGTATGTAATTTGTTAAATGATTTCCACTTTGTTTTCTGGCATCTCATTTTTCTAAAGTTTCATCCGTATATCTTTATTTCAATTTTAGCCGAGTAAGGTAGAAAGCACTGTTTAATGTGTGGGATTAGATTGCCTGTAAAGGAGGCAATCCAGAAAAATCTATAAAAGATGTCTAGCATGCGTGCAAGAATGCTGTGCAGATACTGGTTTTGAGTATCTGAGAGAGTGACTTGCACTTCAGTTTTCTTTGTGTTGAACCCAAAGCCCATGGGAAGGGAGTTGGTGACCTTTTCTGTCACTCTGTTCGTCTTTAGAGAAACAGTTGCTGTTTGTTGCAGCCTGTGTAATCCCTTCCCTGGGCAGAGAGCAGCACGTGGGCACATTGTAAGACTGAAGCCCAGATTCTCCTAACTCTGGCTCTGTAGAATGACTGAGAAGCGTTCCTCATCTTCAGTCACTCGGGCACAGATCTGCGTGCAGGTGCTGCCCTTGTATCCCACAGCTCTTTGGGCACCAGGGTTCTGCAGGCCTCTGCTTACGCCCTAGGAGCTTACAGCTGCATAACTTCTCTCCTCTGTGTCTGTGCTATTGTGCAAGGGTTGGATTTCCCCAATGAAATATTTCAGAAACAATACTGGAATGATTGCTTGGTGGGGGGGAAGCCCATCTTTTAGACTTCTGTGCTCAGAAAAAAAGTCCAGATCTTTCAGCTCTAGCTAAAATGTGAGAGGGAATCCACCCTCCATTCCAGGCAGAAGATTTATGAATGTGTAACCCACTCAAGGCTGGTAATAATATTACTATTTCATTGAAGAGAAGCCACGTAATTCAAATAGCCTTTAAGTTGCTTTCACTTTGGCCCAACTAAAGCTCCTTACTAAGTGTTAATTTTATCTAATGGATAAGGACTGCTGAAAGGTAAAATAGAGGTTATAAATTCTGGTTAAATAAGTTGTCAGTGAAAAGCATAATCTGCAAAGCACCACAACAGGTCATTTACCTGCTTGTAAGATGTAAAAGCAGGAGTGGCCTTTGTGGTTTTGTTTTCATAAAAAAGCAGTGAAGAAAATGAATGAATGTAATACTGACATGTGAAGTTCTGCTGCACCAACTCAGGTGTGCTTGCTTCAAAGTTTGACATGGTAGTTCTGGCCAAGTATGCGTGTTCTTTTTGTCACTCCAGATAAAGTGGATGATCCTGTGTGTGCTGTTCAGATTTCAAGAATGCTGGAGCTCCCCTGTCTCTATAGAGAAGTTTATGATAAACCTTTCCAAGGCCCCAAAGAGGGACAGAGGTAAATGCAGTATCCAGACTGGTCTTGGGGCAAAGTGTGAGATTACATCCTTGTTTATTTGCTATTGTAGTAACTGTGAAGAAAGGTAGAACAGGGCCCATTGTGCTTTAGATTTGGACTCTGCAAAAGCATACAGTAGCAGCCTGCTTTTCTCCCAAGTAATTGATGTTCTATGTAGATTAAATACGCATCCGTAATCTGAGAAAAGAAATATTATGTGGAATCACAGTGAATATTAGGAAGGTAGTAAAGTACAGTGTACAGACCTCTTGCATCTAGTAAAGAAAGCTGACATTTGGAGCAGGATTTGGGGAGGAGGCCAAGAGATTGAATGGAGGAATGTCCTTGCCTGATTTGTTTGATAAGGTAGTAAGGATAAGTAGCCATTCCCTCAAAAGACACTCAACTTCTGCCTTTGTCATTGTCGAATCACAAATACAGAACATCAATAAACAGACTACACTCATTCCTGTATTCAGCCTAAGGGTAGCTGTATGCTTAATGGCAGGTCTGATGCATGTAGTGTAGTTTCAGAGACTGCAGATCTTAAAATCGTAACGCTGTGGCATCAAGTGATTGAAGAGGAACAGTTGGATGTTTATTGCATCTAAAAATGGTCTGGTTTAATTAAGGGTTTAAATTCAGATTTTCGAAGAACAGAAAAATAATTTTGGCCTTTGAAAACCAATCTGTCAGGCTGATTTTAAGTAATTGTTCTAAAGAATGTTAGTAGTGTATTTCTTGCCTTTTGACATTTTCTACGTGTCCCTGTAGTGGCCTGGAGGATCCAAATTTCTCAGCTGGCGTGCTGTGTGAGAAAGTGAAAGACTTTCTATTAGAAAAGAAAATTCAGACCTTTTACCAACAGGAGTTGGAAACAATTGATACTCTGGTCTCACTGGCTGGTGTCCGTCTGCCCAGTCCCAGCTGTCAGGAGGTGAGTGAACATAGCTGGAGTGAACGTAGCTGTAGTGAACGTGTTTTTAGTGGGAGGAAATAATACCATGTACTTTTTTTAAGCATAAACTAGATAAGGGACTGGTGCCTTCAGAGGATTCACGATCCACAAACGCATTAGCTTTATTCATGAATTATTTACAGAGATTGAGGAAACCTTGTCACTTGAGACATACCAACTGGACTTAGGAAAGCCATATAAGAAAATTCTGGTTTTAAGTGTAATCTTGAGTTAGGGCTGAATAACCTTATTCTGTGGCAGGTGCTATCTTTTCTAGATCTGTAAATAGTGACAGAATCGGAAAAGAAGATCCCTTTAAGATGCTTGAGCTGTTTCAGACACATGTTTGAGACTCTGAGTTTGATCAGGAGAAAGGAGTGCGAAGTCTGTCTTCTCATTTGAAGCTCAATATAGTAATAGAGATGTAACTTTCAGAAGGAGACTATAATGAGTGGGTGAGCAGTGCTCCCTGCTACATGTTTCTCTTGTTGGAAATCCCTAGTTGTTTAAAGGCCATGGTTGAAAGGATCAAAAGGTGGGATTTAATTGAGATCAGTTTAGATGCAGTTGCTGGTAACCAGACTGTTAAGAAACTTAGTGTGATAATATGGTCTTGATATACTGCAGAATGGGAAATAGAACATTTTGTAAAATGGCTTTATACTGCTGTGTTATTTGGATGAATTACAAACCAGATTCTCAACTGGTGTGAAGTAGTAAATTTCTGCAAGAGTAAAAGAATTATGACTTTTACTGTGTTACCAGTGGCAACTGAAACTTAAACTGGAGTGTTGTGACTCACTTGTTTACTTTTAGGTTTTCTGTAGAGAAATAAAGCCATGGCAGTCATTTTCACTGCCTGATTCTGATATGCACTGTAAAGTTAAGAGCTGTGTTATGTTAACAGCTGTTGTTTGTTTAATTCTTATTCAAAAAGGAACACAAAACCCAGTCCCTTGTAGATGAGGTCAAATAATAACAGAAAGTATGTCTCTTCTTGTTGGCTGTGTAGAGCTGCTTCTGGTGACAGCTTCTTAATAGCTGTTTCCTTTATTTTTATTAAAGGCATTTTGATGTTTGCTTTAAAGGAAGCATGGATATAAACAATAATAGGAACTACTCTAATTTTTGACAGAAAAGGTTGATACTAGAATATCCAACATGGGATGGGGTATTTCTTCTAAACTAGCTGGAACAGCACTAAAAGTTCCCAAACACTTTACGTTAAAGGAAGTAGTGGTCATTGCAACTAATACTAGAAATTTCAGTCTTTGAGGTTTCAGCATTTATAGAAAGATCGAGATTAACAACTTACAAAGCCATTTACAGTAGGAATTAGTGCAGAACAAACATAGAACAGCACCAAAAACCAAACCAACAAAAAGTGTTGCATCAGTGTTTGCAATCATAAGGAGCTATCATAATAATTAATAGTTGCTCCTGACCCTGATGCAAGGGTGTGAGTATATGTCCCAGGAATTTAGGCACACAGATGCTTACTTAGAAATTACAGTTCTCCCTATTGCCCTTTGGTATTAATTCCTTGTAAAGAGGCTTATGTATCTTTGCATAAGAAAGAACTTGCAGCAGTCAAGTGACCCGAATGCCTTAAGAGGAGTGCCTAGTAATGGTCTGGAAATGCATTTGGTTGTTCCTCTGCTGTCTCTCAAAGTTGTTGCTTCTCATAATTGGTAGAGGGTCAAGCATCCAGTTTGATCCACAGAAGTAAGTATAATAGATCTGATTTCTGGCCCTCTTCAGTTCTTTTCTACTGTCTTCTATTTTGCATTGCCCTCCAACCAAAAGGATAAAGGGTTCTGCTAACATGGAAGAATGTTTTTTCATGCCGCTTTTGCAAGGCAACAGCTAGATGAGTGGACCAAACTAATTTATATATATTATACACACTTGCTCACTTCTTGCACTTTTACTGGACATGAAAGAAAGAGTTATTTGGAGGGATAACTTAATTTTTTTTAACCTGATTCCAGTGTTCTAGAACACAGTTTCTGTTAAACTTTTTGCCTCTCTTGCTTTCCCTGTGATCCTAGGAGATATGGTGCATCCCTTTAATCTCTTTTCCAAATTATAAAGTACTTGCACAATGAGAAAGTATGTCCCCATGGAATATTTTCTCCAGGGAGGTGAGAAGCTGCTATGTCACTGACAGTGGAGTGGAGCAGGGGACGAAGGCAGAAGGGAGGTAGCTGGGGTAGCTTGAGGTAGGCAGCATCTCTCTGTTCCTTTTCAGCACTACTGTACCTGAGCCTTGTTTACATCCCATACATGTCCTACAATACCTTGTTCCAGTCCTGGTGGCTCCCCAGCAGTGCAGTCTTCTGGCTCTCTAGAATAAGATACCCTTTAGCAGATACAAGTGGGGGAACTCACATCGTGTCCTTTGCTCAGACATATACTAAGGGACATTTGATTTTCTAGTCTACAGTGGATGGGAAAAATTGACAAATCTGTTATGTTTTTTAAAACCAGCGAAGCTTTATTTCACGTAACCAGTGCCCCTTCTATGCCTAAGCTGTAGTCTTTCCCTTATCCCTTAAACACATGACTCTTGAGAATGGAGGGGTGGGTACCAGAAGGAAGACTACAAGTGAAAAGAAGTAAGTCATCTTTTGCTTAGAGAACCTAAAGAGTAGAGTGCACTTGCAGGACTTGAACAATTAAGTCTGCAAATGCACAAGCCTTTGGTTCCCTTTTTCAAAAAAAACTAGATGTGAATTTGATCCATCCAGTTTCTCAACTGGATTAAATACAGCTTGCAACCAGCCAGTCTTGATTAACCTTTTTTATGCCCTTCTTCCATACATAAGCGATGTGTGCTGTTTTAGCATGGCCATTCCAGTTAATGTATGTCACTAGTTTGGAGACATAACTTGGGTTGTGATTTCCAGCCTCTGCTGTTTGTACTTCTCTTGATTTGAATATTATCTCAAGGTCGGCAATGACAAGTAGTTAAAGCAGGGAGTTTTACAGTGTTGTTCATACTTACCGCATATATTCTCTACAGTGTACTGTAGATATGACATAGTGCATTATATAGTCTTGATGATATGTGTTTGCCTTCCTGTCTCTTGAGGAAGCTGCTTTAAATATGTATATTGCAAAGCTTATTATAGGACTTCAGAACTGACATGTCTAGAATCACTATTACTAAAATTGTCACCCATCTAAGCCAAGGATTAAACATTGCATGAGAAACTGCAAAGGGCAATTCCATGAGTAGAATCACGTGTGTGGTTATACCAGGAAACTTTTAACACCATCAGGGTGTGTTGTGATTCATAACGAGCCAAAGGTTACATACTTTCAGTGTTTTGAACAGACTGATTCCTGTACTACTTCATTCTTTGACCTGTTATTGATTGCACAGAGAGTTTGTCTTGTTTTATAGATCTGAGAGTAATTGGTTGCACAGCACCAGCCCACAAAGCTGTATGAGACCCATTGGATGGAATATTTTGATTAAAGTACCAGCTTAATTGTGAAGACTTGGATTCTTCTGTTAGATTTGCAAGAGTCCTTGGCTGATCTTGAGGCAGGGCACTGATGGTAAAATTGTTATTTAATAGCTGCTTCTTTCTCTGTGTGGAGGGAAAATGTGTTCTGAAAAAGTGACAAATTATTTTTGGATGCTCCTCTGTTTGGATGCACAGCTTCATTTATTTGAAAAGGGCTTGATCTGGGACAGGAGGAACCCCTGCTGTCAGCATTTAGGGAACCTGGAATTGTGCACTCTAAAACTAAGGCATTCAAAGCAGGGTATTTTGCAAAAGAAGGTGTGAACATTGTGAGAGATTAATTCAAAATCCAGATTCGAATCTTGCTGGAGCTTTCATTCAGCAGTTAAACTACTTAATATCTGCATTTCTTAGATGAAAGGCTTTGTGAAAGTGAAGTGATGGCTAATAAGCTGTGACTCAGAACTCTTGTTAACAGCTATAATAGATCTTTGTAACTGTTGAAATGCAAGCAATTTTCAATCTCCTCTTGAAATAAAAGCAGAGATGTGAAATCACACAGGATTTCATAGTCCTATATTTCTTCTGTGTGCATATAGCTCTGTGTTCAGTCTTAGATTTCTGCCCTGTAGACTAAATCTCAAGCTCAGGTATACATTGATTCTGAGGGGGAATTTAAGCTGGGAGGAAATGAGGACCTAGTTTGGCATAAAAGAAAATGATAAGTATTGGGAAGAAATACTATTGACATATGAATTTGCATGTTTGAGACGCTGGGGATATTTTGAGTGGACCAAAAGAGCAGATTAAGTAGTTTTAGATTGTGTTCACATAAAAAAACTCCTCAATTCTTGTATTACTCAGAGAGTTGGAGGGGAGAAAGCATGCTCAGGAGCATCAGGGAAAAAAACCAACACTTTTTCTGTAATTTCAGGATAATATTAAAGCTCCTGAAGAGGGCAGGAGCCCTCATTTGTTCTTTGGGAACAGTCCTTCTGCCAGGGAGCCCTTCCCCTTGGACCCTGCAACACGTGTGAGAGGGTGCTGATATGTAGCAGCTGCTTACTTATTTTCTAGCTCCTGAGCCTGTGTCTCTCTGCCTTCACTCTGTCAAATCCCTTGCATTCTAAGTGATTCTGTTTCAGTTTCCATCCAGGCTGAGCCGTGTGTCAGTTCGCACAGAGTCTGTTTTTAATTATCTCCCTTTTCTGACGGGATCTCAGTGTTAAGCCAAACTGAATAATTATCGTGCTTCTTTGGAGATATTTTTATCTTTTTTTCTCCCCCAATGTTTGCTTTCACATTAAAAATTGATCAGAGTCTTGAGGTGATTGCTTTGCTAGCAGTTTCTTAGTTTCTTGAGGATTTATTACTGCCTTTAAGTGAGAGGTGAAATCTCTTCATTTTTGGATGGCTGTAAGAATGTGCTTTTCCATAAGAAAATATTCACTCTTCACTTAACCCTTCCTGCTACATTTTATGCTTGTTGCTTCAGTTCATCAGAAGAGCCACTACAAAGGGAAATGTGATAGTGGTATTAATGCTGTGACTGGAATGGTGTCCAGATGTACAGTCAAATTTGTAGTTAGAAGCGGTGTCTGTTATCCAGACTGATACAGCTGTGGTGAACAGGGAGACACACAAACATTCAGGCTCTAAAGTCCTTCAGTCTGGAACAGAGGGAGAAAACCCAACTGAGAATAATCACTATTGTTTTGTGTTAATTATCTTGAACTATTAGGCGATTATTTTTGACTGTTGATCTGAGAGGAAAAACATAGTTGGCTATTGTGGGACAGAGAGGGAGAGAGACATGGGATTAAGGCCTGTTGAAATACCAAGGATTATCTGGAGGAAGGGGATGGAGAAACTTGTGATGCCTGCTACCACCAATATCGCTATTGGACCTCTGAACTATTTCCACTTAGGCACATCAGCTTCCAGGCTTTGAAGCAGTCAGAGTTTCACTTGAGACTTGCAAATGGATCAAATGAAAGCTTTGTGAAAAGATATTCTTCTATTGCTAATGAGGTGTCTGTTTCACGTATTTGTGTGAATTCATTGTGGTACGTGAAGGTTGCCTGTTGCTCCCAAGACTTCTGTGAGTGCTTCTGGTGAGTGAAGTAGGATACGTGAAGTCTGATACTTCTGTCCAAGACAGGATGGGAGTGTTTACAGTGATAGCTGCAGAAATGGCTTGGCAGATCTTGCTTTGGTTGCTCTGGTGTGGTTCTAGTTATCACATGTTGGTTTGTGGGAAGCAATTTAGCTCTGTTCTCAAAGAAAACCACAGGGTGCACAGTGTGCTCCCAACAGATGAGGAAATGACAATTGGGGAATTGAAGCAGTCTGTGTAGATAAATGGGGGTTTGAAGGCCATAGGACAGATGGAGATGGAGAGGAGTAAGTTATGGTCTTGCTCTCATCTGCCCATACTTTCTCCTCTCGGCAACTGATTCTTTCTTTTCACTTTCTTAGTTATCATTCCACTGGTTTTTAGCTCTGGTCTACTTGTAAACAGACCCTGTTTCTCCCATTTTTTTTTTCCTCCCCTTCCTTGTCCATTACACGTGTCCCAAGCATAGTACAGAACCCTTTATTCCAAATAATCTCCTCAGTTATGGACTGACTTACATGCACAAGAGACTTGTTTCCCAGCTGCCCTCAAAACTGAATCCTTTTTTCCCTTATCTCATGTACCTGTCTTAATTTTCTTTATCCTTTCATTTCATTAGGCTGTGGAGGAACTCTTGAGAGCATGGCTAGAATGCATGTAGAAATTTGGAAATCAAGAGGATAAGAAACAAATACTCTTCTTGCTAATTTCTTCCTTTTCCTTGGACAGTGCCTCAGTTTCAAATCAGGAGATGGGAATCCAGTCCCCAGCACTTGGATTCCTCCTGACTATTGCTTTACAAAGCACGGATCTCTCTATCTTCCTGCCCTCATAACCAGGAAAACTCTGAATACGAGCAAAGCTTGATTAGCTGAGCAGTCAAATGCTCTGCAAATATCACAAGCCTATTCCAAAAGAGTTCTCTGTACAGGATCAGATAGCTGCTAAATACCAAGAAGGCACTTAGGAGACTGTGGTTCCTTAAGAATAGCATAAGTTTCTGGTGTTTTGCTTGGTTGGGTTTGTTTATTATTTCTTTCAAGCTTAGGGATTAATTTATACATAACAGATTTGTGAATTACTAAATGAAGAAAAATGTGCAACAAAATCACCTGAAGTCCTCTTGTTCTTAAAAACATCTGAAGCTTTTGCTGGCAACTTTAGCTGAGTTGGGATTTCTTACCATCTGCTGCATTCCTTTCTTCCCATCCAGGTGAAGTCGAAAAGTGACTCCAGTTCCAAGAGGATTCACAGTGTTTTTAAGGAAGCAATAAGGATGCTACAAGAAAAAGGGG
Source organism: Phaenicophaeus curvirostris (assembly GCF_032191515.1). Classification (NCBI taxonomy): domain Eukaryota; kingdom Metazoa; phylum Chordata; class Aves; order Cuculiformes; family Cuculidae; genus Phaenicophaeus; species Phaenicophaeus curvirostris. The sequence continues at coordinate 828,681 of NC_091400.1, read as the reverse complement.
TAGTTTTCCAGAAACCTAGTAGCTCCAAGGACTTATACCATGTAAGGAACTGAGCTGTAGTTGCAAACAAGTTTGGGGTATGACTTTCACAGTCAGTAGAAACAGCAGAAGTGTTTCAGAGAGAAGCTGGACGACCAAGTGCTGTCAGTTTACTCAAAAGTTTTATCTGCAGCTTATGTTACTGTCACTTTTACCTCTATCACCCATTACTTCTGTACCACACACTGCTGCTGTTGCAGTCTCTGTCACTGTGTGGCCAAACTGTGTGCTGACACAGCTGAGCACACTGAAGGCTGGGACCTGGGACAGTTTTCTTTACCAGGGTGGCTTGAAACTTTAAGTTCTAATGAACTGCACACCCTCCTTTGGGTTGAATTTTGGTGTATCATGTTTGTCACCAACTCATGGATGCTGCTAATGGTACTCAAAATAATAATATCCGAAGATTTAGGATTCATTAATAATCTCGGGTGCAGTGTACAATATAGACTGTAGTTATGGCAGTGTTAGTTTATAATACATCATGGCTTTGCATTGCTTTTTGACAGTTGTGCCATCCACTGTGAAATAGACTGCTATAAATTGCCAGTTTCTTCTGTTTTCTCCAGGTGACAGACCATGATAAGGAGCTACTTAAAGTGACCCTTGATGTGATTAAAGAAGACTGTCGAAAACCCAGGCGTAAGTAGCAGTGTGATCAGGGCTCTGCTGGGCAAGTGCTGATATATTGATGACAATATCTCCTCCTGCTGCTGGATTAGATATGCTTCTTGTCCTTACTCTTGAACTCAGAGCTAAGTTGCTGGTGTAGCCAATCAGTAAAGCTAAAAGCAGGAGTGCAAGAGCAGCTTCTTGTGAGCACGGAGAGAGAAAGAACAGGTGTGCCCAGCAGGAAGCAAACTTCTCAGAGCTCAAAATAAGCAACCATTATGTTAGATCCATCTCTTCTTGAGAATACATAGATTTTGGGAGGAATCAAATGTCATCAAGTGAGATCAGCACCTAGCAGCTGTTGCTTTGCACTCTGGATGTGTAGCAAGTCTTGCTAGTTAGGTTTGTACGGGGGAGTTGACACACAAGTCACCACACAGAGAGGTGAAATCCCTGCCTCCATTAAGTCAACAATAAGGCTTACTTAAGTCAGTAGGCTATTCTCTGGAGATTGTAAACTCAAGTACAGCTCAGGTGGTTTCTCATTGCAGGCGGGGATTTCAGTCTGACAAAATCCACTTCTTTTCAGATAATGTACCTGGTGTGGCTTCTGAGTTATCCCTGTTCCTCAAGCCTATTGTGTCTTACTGCCATATTGATAGCTTGTGCTCGACTTGAATGTCTGCTAATTACACAGGTACATTGCTACAGAGTTTCACTGGGCAGAATGTGTCAGCAGGGATCACTTGCTGCTGCAGCGCGGCTTTTTCTGTGGTAGTCATTTATTCTGTACTGAGGTACATTCTAGCTAGAACACAAGGCATATAATCTGAAATTGCTGTTATCCTTATACTGTCATAACTATAGTAGTGCTTGTAGGACTTGGTATTTGATGGTTTTCCTGCAGTGAAAAAAGGTTAAGTGAAGAGGCATTATTTCTGAGTTTTCAACTGGCTAATTTAAGCGGAGGTATAGTCATAGACAACGTGAGTAGGTGGAGGTAAAAGTTCTGTATCTGTGGGGGGTGGAGGGACTAGGAGTAGATGTCACTAGGCACACAGGTGAAGATGGGCTTATTTGCCTGAGGCTGTTTCACTGCAGCAAGTTACCATATCACGTTGTTTAATTGTATTTTATCCAATTAACAAATTCAAACATCTTCTCTGAAAGAGTCAAAACATTCCTCTGCCCATTTTATACATCAGCTGAATCTCTTCACCCATGTTTTTTAATAATATTGTCACTATAGAGGCCAGAACTCTCAGTTGACACAGGGCACTGAGAGACTGCCTGGTGTTTAACTCCCCTCTTGCGCATTATCACACTGGTAAAGTACTCAGTGCTCCATGAGAGGTTGGGAAGTTTTGTTCTCCTACAGAAACTTGTAGATCAGTCACAGAAAACACTTTGAAGAGTCCCGAGTCCTCAAAACCATGCTTTCCATACTGAGCAGGTTAAAAATAGCACCTGCTTTACAGAGCTTCTTATTCTCCTTGAAGCTTTCCACTTGCTTAGTTTCCTGTTGTAAAGAGGACAATTTCCAGGTCAGTGTCTCTTTGCTAGTTTTCAGAACTAACAGGGTACTGTGGGTATTTTATTGTCACTGAACGATGCAAGAGCACAGAGCGCTATGTTACTGTCGGCCCCCCTCTGCTGGTTGGACAGCAGTCAGAGCCACACACTTGGCCTTGACTGTTGAGTAGTAGTCTCGTAGTGAGGAAATAAGGACATGTGGTAATACTTCAAGGGCTATAGTTTTTGTTGCAAGAAACTCCTACTCTTTTTCTTGAAGAGTAATATTAATCTTCCATGACAGGAACACTGATTTATGATAAACTCAACTCTTCTCTCCAATGAGTTATTTCTCTTCCAGTTTTCAAGGCAATGCTTCACCCCATTGTTTTAGTTGTGACACGTTCTTGGGCCCGACCCATTTGCCTGGAGTTATTGTACAAATAAAAAGATGCTCAGCGTGCCTAGTCAGAGCTCTGCAAACCCTGATCTATAATACACCCGCGTGACAATCCCAGTCATTGGCTTCAGTTGCAATTCTAAACGGCCTGATCTTAAATGCCCTCATGCAAGGCCACTGTGGTTCTATCTAGAGGCTTAAACAGCCAGAAAAGGATGACAGTAGATTTTGACTCCAGACTGAACAGCAAAATGTAGACTTAGTTTGTTTCTTTCTTTGTTTTTATTTTTTTGGGGGGGGGCATGTTTGCTCTGGTTTTAGACTTAGATGAGGCTAGAGAAGAAAAATAGCAGAGAGGGGAAAAACGAAATGAAATTTAATATGTCAAAAAGCATCTCTTAGGAGATGTCCACAGTGGGCAAATGGTAGTTGTTCTATAACTCTGTCCTCTCTGATACTGGCAGTCAGGCAAGGCAGTTAATCGCAGCCTGGCTTATCTCAGCTGGGGGACAAAAGCTAGAACCTGGTATGTCAATGAAAGAGGGACAGCATCACTCCACTTTAAGGTGTGTATTCCCTCCAAGTTGGGTTGGAGGTTCTAGACTAGGAGTGTTCCTGGGTTACTTAATGATTGTGCATACTTGCAGTGACTCCAAAATGCCATTTTCTACCAACATCTAGGAGGAAAGTATTTGTTGTATTGTTGGGTAACACCTGAGTCACTATTCTAATTCATTGAAACTTAAGCTAAGTTACTTTAGATGAGGGATGGGCACGTTGACCTTCTTACGACAGACTTGTGACTAATGCAAAATGCAGCTACCCACTTTGCAACAACAGTCACTTATGGTCAGGTAGGGGCATTGTTCTGTTCCCTACACTTATCTGTCCTAGGGTGGTGGATGCATTTTTGGCTACCATCCACGCTGGATCACTGAATTGTAAAGAAGTACCTCTGCCTGAATCACATCTTCATATGAACTAGGCTGAACTATTTATTTACCAGTACTCAGTGTTGCCACCTATCTACCAGTGATTTTTCTCAGCAGCTTCTAAGGCAGCTCTAGAGTAGAAACTGTCAAAAATAAAAACAAAGACAGTAACAACAAAATACAGCAACCTCCCTGGCCCATTGAAATTTCTCAGCACCGTTATCAAAACTACCTTACATGACGTGATCTGAGGAGGAGGAAATTCATTTGTGATGATGTGTTTCATTTATGCAAGTTTTCCATTGTTAGCCATGGAGGAGAAGGAAATCTGTTGTGGAGTTCAGCTCTTGGGGAGACTGGGAGCCTGCAGCTCTGATGGTTGGTGGTTTTGCAGGGTCTGTTGGAGGAAATGTTGACTGGGACAGCTGAAAGTTGCACTGTAGCAGCTTTTCCACAAGATGCCAGCATTAGGCAAGCAGTTACAGGTCCTGGCCACAGACCTTCCTTCTATTGTAGATGGTTTTGAACTTGGGTATGAGCAAAAGTATTTTCATTTGGTTTCTTCTGCAGTTGCAGAAACCAGATGGCTTGCACAGGTGGACAGCAGAGGTACCCTTAAGTTATTTACCTCTTAATCGGGCTGTGCTGAACAAACCCTGTGTATTAGAGTTTGCAAGACTGATTATGTTTCACCCTCATTACTAGTGTTACAGCTCTGGCTCTTCCCACAATAGTCAGTGGGAACAGTTGATAATTAGAGAACTGTAGATACAAACTTCATATCTTCCCTCTGAATACCTGTATCTCTGCTTTAGTACCTTAGGTATTCTTCCTCTGCAACAGCTGTGGGATTTTTCATGACCAATGTGGATTATAACTGTTCGAAAGAGGCAGTTAACTGAATTCTTTTCTCCATGCCTGACTGCATTTTCCATTTTTCTGCAGATGCTGAAAAAGGCTGCCATTTTCTTCATGTTCTGAGTTGCATTCGGCAGAGCTACAACCCTTCTCTGGCTGAAGCAGTGATGCACCGTGTCTTGGAACTGCTAGAGAGTAACAGTGATGTTGTCAGCACTATGGATGGATATTACATGGCATTTTAAAGATAAGATACTTTCGTTCTGGTCCGTTCAGGATAAAGGAGGGAAGGAGAGATTGAGTGACCCTGAAAAGCTGCAATTTACCTGGTATGATCTAGATGGGGAAAAAAGGAGCCTTCTGATTCTCAAAATGCTGGTTTTGTCCAGCTCCAGAGAAGTTTTCCAAATACTTGTTTTGCTATTCTTGTTGACTTTGTCAGTATTCTTAGTGGAAGTTGTACCAAACCGATTCTGGGTGTCCTAATACAGCAGGGGATCTAGAAAAGAAGCTGAGGTTTTCCTGCAGTAAGATGTGATGTGGCTATCCTTACATTTACATCCAGTGAGCCCTAAAGAAAAGTCACTGCTCAGGAGTGCTGTTTACAGCACTTATCATGTCAGGACTTGTTTTTATGTCTTGAAGACTGACCTTGTGATCTTTCCATAAGGTAATAGCTGTGGATCTTTATTTTTGTATGTAGTTTATAACAGCTAACGAAAGGGCACACAAGTAAACAATCGAAAGGTTTGCCTGTCCTTCCTGATGGTGTTGGTGTACCCATGTCTGTAAATTTGTATTCCTAAATGTGCACAGCTTCCCTACTATTAAAGCAATCCTCACATTTCTCTCAAAATTAATATGCAGGAATGGGGTCCTGCATCCTTCACCACCCTGCGACCTTGTCCGCTGCTTGTCAGGCATGGCTGGAGTCCCCTGATGCCATGTGTGTTTCTGATGCATGTTGTGGTTTCTGTTCAGACCAGAATTCTCACAATCAGCCACTATTTTGCTGTTTATTTTTAAATTGCTTCCTACATCACAAATGGCAATCCATGAATCAGGTGCTTTGGAAAAGAAGATTCAACAACCAGCGAGAGCTACTGTAATCTCAATGCTCCTTGTTGCCTTTTGTCTTTTATTCCTTGTCACTTTTTGGGAAAGATACTATGCGTATCTGTGCCTGCAGAGCAGCAGAAGACGTTGATGAAATAACATTGACCTAAAGAAGGGTACCATGCAAGATGTCTGATCTGGAATGATCACAACTCTGTTATGTGCCACAGTTCAAAGCCCAGAGCTGTTCAATATTTATCCTTAGAGAAGGCTTGCTGCTGCAGGGGCTTGTCTGTTTAATTAATCTGTTTAATTAATGATGTGAAGGTGAGACCTTTAACTTGAAAAGAGTAGAGAAAATTGAATGCATCCTTCCTTTTCCCTCTGCACCTTCCCTGTAACAGCTGAAATAGCAGGCTCCCAGGAGGCAGATGTAGTGGTAAAGCCCTATAAGGATTGTCATAGCAGGGAAAAATAAACCATATGCATGAGGAAAGCCAGTGAGTAGCACCATGTGTGCCAGGTCTCTGGTTTGTTGTTACATTATATGCCTCATTCCAAGCCCTGGCTGCAGTGGGATATAGGCTAAGAGAAAGGCATGACAAAATATTTGGCATTTACATTCGGAGGCCTGGGGAAAACTGTTCTTAAAGAGATGGTATGTTTGTCCATAGTGGAAAACTATGCATGAATCATTCGTTTGCTGTAAATTCCCTATTTGCTCAATAGTTAGTTTCCCTGCAGGCTGCCCTGCTCCTAGTGTTGCTGCTCTGTTTTGAGTCTGGTGCCTTCTAGTCAGATTTTAATATGGGCCTGAACATGTACTGATATGATGTAACTGTGCAGAAGGAAATAAGAAAGAATTGTGGAAGTCTTCCCCTGCTCCCCTCCGTGAATGTCTCCGGGAAGCAAGGAAAGATATCCTGATTCTGAGTGAAGTGGTACTGAGAGGAATTGCTACTTTAATTGTGCCTACAAAAAGGTCTGGTTGGCCACAGGGAAGATTTGCTTCTCAGATTCCCACTCTGATTACTGACAAGTTTGAAGTGATCCTCAAAAACAAAGGTTGTCTGTGGGAGAAGTAGTTTGGAATATCATTTCCTAAATTCAGACTCGCTTGAGGAGTTAACCGCATGTTACTGCTTGATTATGGACAAGTTGCCTCCTTGGCATGAACTTGAGGATTTTTTAAAGGCAGGTACATGGTGTCTTCGATCACGTGGAAGATCATGGCATCTAATTTAAGAGACTGACTTGACCATTTTCTTGAAAAGCTCTATATTAACAGAATCTGATTTTGCTGGGAAAGGGTTAAAAACACTGCTGGCTCGGTGGGAAAGGTGATCTCCTCAGCTTAGAAGAGAGAGACTGGTTCTCCTGAGGGTGTCAGCCAAGTGTGTGGGCTGCATGAGTTTTGGGAGGAGTTCTGTGCAGCTGAATCTTGGAGGAAAAGATAGTCTGGAGAATTTTATTGCTCTTTAGGGTCTCATTAAAATAAATTCATACCGAAATAGGATTACATCTTTATCCTTTGCAGCTTGGATAATCATACATGTAGCACCTAATGTGTTTTGTTTCCTCCAACTTTGGTGCTGCACTTGGACTTTTAGATGCATTTCTCTGTGTAAAGCCTGCCTAAACCCCTGGCTGCCTCTTTCCTGTGCATTAAAGGTTGATGCAGACACTGAGCATCTTACTTTCCTGTTGTGCCCATGATGCAATTTATGATTGATAAGCACTGATCAGCTGTGAATGTCAGGGATGAGGTGGAAAGAATTAATCTCAGGGAAGATGGATAAGTGACACTGGAGAGAACATGTTCTTGGAAGTTTTTCTGCTGGTCCTTGCTGGGATGCTGGACTCTTGCACTTGAGCGTGCGTTCTGTTGGACAAGAACAGGAAAAGGGGATTTTTCTCACGACTAAACTCAGGGAAATATGAATGAACATAAGGGAGCCTAAAGTGTTTACGAGTGAAAGGCTAAAGTAAAATTACTGGAGGAACCTAGATTTAAGTTGCACGGATTCTAATCCTGAGTTGCTGTATGGAATAGTTGTGCCTTAGGCTTGCATGCTTTATTTTTTCTCCAGCAGCCACCCAATACAGACTAACACATACTCTGGTTGAGCGCATTCCCTCTCTCATACCTACAGGGAATACCGTATGCATATGCCCGCACAGAAGTACCCAGCGAGCTGTGGGAGCACAGAGCTCACTGTAGGCTGATTTACCTGTTTACTCAGTATCTCTACAGTGTGCTTCTGTGACAGCAGTCTAGACATACCCATACTGGTATAAGTCACCTTTATGTAAGTCTAACTACACACACTAGGGCTTTTACTGCTAATAAACTGTCTCTCTGTTTAAAGATCATATCCTTAACCAAGAGAGTCATATCATGCACACTGTTAAAATTCTTAGACTTAGACCGCGCCTACAAAATATTGTGAAATATTTCACATTCAGTGAAAGCACGCTTTCTTGTTTTGTTTAATTTGAAAACTCATTAGGCAACACAATTATTTCTGGTTTATTAAAAAACTTTGAAGGTGGCTCTTTAATGTAAAACTGACAAGTGAGAATTCATGTTGTAGGATTGCTTCATGGCCATTTCCAGTTTCCATAGAAACAATCATAACCATCAAAGGCAGGTAAAATGGAGTTTTTAAAACTGGTCAGCATTTTTGTTACCTTAGAAAGATATATTTCCATAAAAATGAAGTGCCTGAGAACAAATTTCCAAAGAATTTTAATATTCTATTCTAGCAAAATGTAAGGTGATTGCTTTTCTGGTGAAGAAACCAAAGAATAACTCTACCTTCAATCCCTGCCATCTGCGTAGCTGAGAGAACAGGTAAGGTTGCCTCATGCCTCAGTTTCCCTTTTTTGTAAACTGGGGATAAACCAGCTTACCGTGTAGGACATAAGCCTCATTTTTTCATAATGTTAGTCATTAAAATCTCTTAAGATGTCTTGGTGGGAGCTGTTAGAGAAGAGCTCTTTGGGCATGGATGAATGGATAGATGCTGGAGTGGGATTTGGATCCAAGCCCCACTTTTGCTAACACCTTTATCTTTATTTTCCTCTTTCCATGCATATTGCTCTGCCTGTCTTTTTGCTGTCTGGGTCCAATGAGGCAGTGATGGTCTGCCTGTTTGTATTTGTACCAAATATTTGTCCTGGAATCGTGTTTCCTCTTGTGACTTCTTAAATAATTTCTGAAAAATAGAAATCTGGATAAATGAGTCCTGAGTGTTCTTGTTCTCAAATCTTTAGATTGTAAATTTGCACCCATGAGAGTATGCATTTTACACAAGCTACCTGGGAAATGAAGCTTTTCTTTCAAAGTAATAAATGAAAAATTTATAGATTGGCTACGTGACTGAAAGCTGTGACTTTTTTTGGATCTGTCCATGCTTGCGTATTACGGTGATGAACACCACAAACAGAAGGTGTTGCTAATTCATTATTCAGAATGAAAATTCATCAAAGAGCAGCAGCCAGAGAGGCACGGAGCCACGTGGACAAAGTACTGAAAAATCTTCTTTTCAAAGAAATGCAGTTTGGTTCAGTTTGGGAGTAAGCTGATCCTGTGGGGAAAAGATGTGCCCAGCAAAGATTTGTATCTTTGGGAAAGGAGCAAGTTCAGATCCCACGGGCAACCTGAATTTTGAAACTTCCTGTCAGTGCGGCGCTACGTTTTTTATTGCCGTCTTTCAGCACAGGCTCCAGCCCTCCTGCCCCAACCCTACAGGCTAAAAGGGAAAGAAAAGTTCAGCTGCAGAGATAAAAGAATAGTTCTAATGACTAGTTACCATCCTCCAGGAGCCCCAGCGTTACAGAAACATTTTTGTGGATGTTTGTTGGCAGCAGGGAAATGCTGAGTTGGGGATCTTGGGTTTCATTCCCAGCAATATGCCCTGTCTGGCACATGGGCTTTCCCCCTAATTTCTTTCATCTATTTCTGCTCTCCACTCTCCCCTCTAACTGTCATTTCTTGAGACCCTTCATTTCATTCATAGTCTCATGGTTCATCTCTGCACCACGGATCCCAGCCAAACCTCCTTCCTCTCTCTCTTCCCTTTTTCTTTCCTAATTCAAATATCCTTGTCAGCATCTGGCAATTGAAAGTTTCAGCATAATCCCCTTGCCTGAGTGACCTGGCATTGATCATAGCCCATTCCCATTCCAGCAGGCTGTAGTTTTTTCCTTATCCAGGCACCAGAAGAGGCAGATACCATCCTCTTCACTCTTGGGCTTTCTTAGCAGTGTAGTTTGCAGAAGGAAAGAGTTGCTATTTCAGAGAAACAATACCTTTTTCCACTCCGCATTCCCAAGGACCCAGTAGCACACTCGAAGATTCTAGTTGTGGTTTTCTTACAGTTATCCAAGTGCCAAATGGCTATAATTAAAAAGTAAAACACTTGTGTCTTGCCCAAACCTGAGCATGCCAAGTCATGCCCTTGACAGAAGATATCTGCCTCTCCCTACCACTTTCACATCCTTACACAGATTTCACTGCAGGCATTATCTGTAAAGTTGATGTGGACTTTTAGTTTGTGTCTACTAGTTAGACCCTGTGAGACTATGTTCTGATGTGATTATACTCTGTGTCTGTGTTTTAGTCAACCGCTTCTGTCCTACCATTGCAAGCAACGTAGTAATATCTTAGTTAAGAGGGGTGAAGGACCCTGAGCTGTTACCGTCTTGCATGTTTTTAGAACATGCATGCACTGACAGAAGAGAGAAGCCTAAACCAGTGCCACTACTAGGGGGAAGGAAGAAACTCAATGATGCAATGCTGCTTGAGACGGTCCCGAGGAACCTGGTTTGGTAACTTCAGCTGCTACAAGTACTTGTTTTGCAGTGCCTTCTAAAGAAATGACTGGACTCTTTTTCCTGAAGTTGGCTCACAGAGTTCGCACCAAGGCTGACATTTGTGATGGGAAACTGCAAGTCAAACTGTTAAAATCTGGTAAGGTTATAGCATCTACATCAGGATACAAAGTTGAGTAAGTGATTGTTAGCGATGCCACCAGCCCATTCCCACTAATATGTTTTGTACGTGCAATGGAGACTATCCTAATGCAGTCACAGTAATTTACAAGTTGAAACCAGCACAGATTAACAAGATTGCCTGAACATAATATAACCAGGAATTTGCTAGTGAAAGAAATAACCTAAAGGAACAAATTGCAGCAAGTGCTGAGCCACTGAACAGCACGATGCCAATTAACCTGGCACATGTCCTGCAGCTCTTGCTTTAGCTTGCTTTTTGTTATTGATTGAAAGAAGGAATGCTTCTTCCCTACCAGCTAGAACTGGAGCTCTCTGCCACCTTAGCCTGAGATAAGCAAGCATGTAAAGGCCAAACAAAACATCTGTTCATCTTGCTTGAAAAGTGGAGGAGTACCTGCAGCTAAGCTACTGCTTCCACAGGAGATTTAGGCTGAGACATCTAGTTGATTGTTTTTTTAATTTCTCCAAGTTAAAAGTAAAGCAGAGAGGAAAGTCATCCCCCTTCTGCTGTGAACAGGGTAAAATAAATTGCGTTTGTCACTGTCTAACAGCCAAAGTGATTATTGGAAGCATGTGCCAATACTGTTACTGACCTGAGAAGTTCATGAATCATCACAGGAGTGGAGACCTCCTCTTCCAAATATTATGATGATACTTGGAAATACGAGGGAGGAATTGATTCCTTCAAGTGTCTTTCTCAACAACAGAGTCATGCAAGCCCTGTAGGCCTACCTGTTTCTAATGTGCTTTTCTTAGCCAGGTAAACAAGGCAGTAGGGAACTCAGAAGGGTGCTTGGAGGTGGATTTTCCTCCTATTGCCATAATTAAGTCATTCGTATTGAGAGCGTAGGAGTTGTCCTTGTGTGCATGGAAAACTGCTGTAATGTCCACAAAACCTCTGGAGCTGTACAAGCCAGCTGGTGTTCTGAAACTACTGCCTCCACTGCTGACTAATATTCTCTCATGGTTTTCTTCCCTCACCTTGTCTTTTCCCCAATCAAGTCTCTTGAACTTAATTCCTGGTTCGAAGTAGTTACAGTTTCTTTGTCATTCTGTGTGTACTGTGATCCAGGGCAAACGTAACAGGGAGCAAATTAACATGGAGAGGAGTTTTTTTTGAACCCTGAACATAGGAAAGGATGAGAAATACGGAGGAAGCTGAGGGAGGGGGATTTAGCAGAAAGATGTTTGAAATTAGTCCCATTGAAAAAGGCTAAGAAATAATTGCCTAATGATGCTTTAGACATCTGTTTCAGAACAGGCAGCAGGTGTTGCATGTAATGAAAGCAAGGACTTGTACTATTTTATTTTCTGCAATTAGAAAGCAGAGGAGGAAATGAGGGCAGGAAAAAATAAAGTAAGAGAACATTTATCATAAACAGCTGGACAAATTTATATATATAGTACAGTAATATTTATATGGTCTTCCCCTGCCTTCCTTTATACTTTTCTAACAGTCCTTCTGTTCTGCAGGGTATTTTGTCCTTTCTAAAACAGAAATCCCTTGGATTCTCAAAGTTAGGTGCTAAAGTAAGAGCTAGCCACTAACATGCCTTTGAAGATCAGAATGATCAGGACAATGTAATTGTCTCTTACCTGGATGCTGTTACTAACTGATGGAAACGGTCCTGAAGGGAGAAGCTGCCCTTCTCTCATTAGTGGTCTCCATGTCACAGTTGCTTTACTGGTCACTGAGAAAGACTCATTAATAAAATAGTCTTTAGGGTCACATCCTTGGTGCTGCATGGCCATAGTTTAGCGCATACCTGGTTCCAAATAAATGCCTGGAATTCTGGGGATGGTGTGTCCACTGCTCCAAGCTGAAAAGTGCACATACACCAGGCCCTGCTAGAGAAACCATAGCTCCAATTTTCATGAGAGATTATCTGGGTCTGGATGATCTCATTCTTCTTTCCGAGCAACAAACATCCTACAGAGGATTTGGTTTTCCAAGCACTGCCACTAGTGCCCTGGAAAGTCTTAACCTGGGAATGACTGGGACGAAATAAAGTACTTTTTGTGTCTACTCGTAGGATGATGTTGCTGTTAAGCAAGTCCAAAAGTGCTCCTTCTAAAGAAGCCTCTCTGCTGGGAAAACCACTTTGCTTTTGCATGAAGGTAACTTAAAAAGAAATAATCAATGCACTCCATTACTGTGTGACAGAGGCTGCATGTTATGGGTGTCCCCTTACAGTGTCAAGCTTGTGCTTTTGTCATCTCTGGGCTAACTGTAGTTCCATGGTTGAGTTTTTGTAAGGTTTGGATACATCTTTACAATTCACAGTCCATCAAGTCAAATGTTTTCTGGTTTGGATATCGACAGTCAATCTCCTGCTTTCTCTAGCGTATGTGCACCTGAATAAAATTACTGTTTGATTTCAGAAGGGATTGAATGAGTAAAAATAATGAACAAAGGAATTCAAGTTTAAAAAGAACTTGGTGGAAATTTAAATTTTAAATTTGTTAATATAGAGGACTTGGTGTCTTAAAGGCAATATGGGAAGAAAATGTGAAGATGACTGTTTCTTCCTAGATTTACTTTATTTGTAACAAGCCTGCATTTTCAATAATGGATTGCCAAGGTTTTTGCAGAGGATGAGGCAAAAAACAGTCTCAAAATCTTCTCTTTTGAGAATAGCAAGGGAAGAAACCTGGGGTATCCCAATCCAAGCCTATGGTTATTTTGATGAACTTCAGCTGTCTCAAAATTAAGTCAGACATAAAGAGAAGTGCAGTTTGGACTTGCTTTATGTTGTTTTTTTCAACCTTGCCAACAGATACCTATAAAATCTTCGTAACGATGGAAATATGCAAGGTGTTTACAACCCAAAGCAGAGCGTGCAGTGCACACGCTGCTGTTGGAAATCCTTCATCCACAACTCTGGTAAGAGGACTGGAAAACAACATGAGTCATGAAAAGGTTAAATTGTAAGACAGCTGCTTCAAGAAAAGGATAATCTATAATTTAAGTCAGGAGAGTGAAGCAGCTCTTTCATAATGTAAGTGAAAGCTGCTATGCCGTTGGGAAAGCATGTACCCTGCTAGCGGGGGAATGATTATTCTGGTTTTTCCATTATAGCAGATTGCACGCGGGGACTGATGAAGCAGCTTTTTCTGGTGAGAAGGGGAAGGGGCAGACTGCTGTGCTTGAGGGGCTGCTCTGCCAGGACTGCAGCTAGTTCATTTGGCTCCCTTCAATCACATTAGCCGGGCTTATTTTTCTCCAGAGTGAATTTCATTTGAAAAGCAGTCATCTCCCGAGAAGATGAAATACAATTGGCTTCAAAAAAAATAGCAAAAGAAGATTGCATCTTGCTTTGAGTGTCAGAGTTTGAGATTTGAATGTCAGACAGGCTCTACTATTCTTGTCGCTCCTATCCAAAGATGTGTGTGCTGAAACCCTGAAGTGCAAGGATTGCATGGAAAGCAGCCCTTTTAGGAAGTACAGAAGTTGAGATGGAAATGTAACAAAGGCTCTGTGTTGTGCTGTTGCACATCAGAGCCAAAAAACCCCTAAGGGGCACATCTTTAGTACCATGTCTAGCAGATTATGCATGCAACTCTCGTTTCCAGTAATGAGTTGTGTGGCTAATCTGTCATGCACAGCACTGAAACGCTCCCCTTCCCCAAGGGGCTCAGCTCACGGGCGCTTTGCTTCCCCCAAGGTGCCAAGCACAGTTAGAGCCTCTCCTAGTTAGCAGGAAAGGAAATCGCTGTGCTCCACCTGGCTGCCCAGCCTGGGCAAACAGAAAAGCAAAAGCAAGAAAGAAAAGTTATCTTTAACAGCAAATCAAGTCACTAAAGACAGGGTTGTTAGCCTGTAGTATGGTTAATATTTGGGAAGGTTTACTTATCTATAGTGATAAGCCATGAATTAATAAGAAGCATCAGAAATGGCACTAATGCAACACAGGAAAGCCTGCCCCTTGTTTCATTTTCTCACTGATTTCATGATCCAAGTGTTTTCAATTTACAACTCAAATGCTTACTTACAAAGAAGTTGCCGGCATGTCAAAGTCCTCTTGAAATATGAAAACTCAAGTCATGCTCCAGCTCTGAGACCATCACAAACATTCTGTCACGCATCAGCTTTTTCTGTAATTGGAGCTGAGTCTAAGTTGCTGGGCTGTAGCTGTGTTAGATCCGTGACGTTAATGTGATTACCTGTTTGGTCAAACAAAAAATAAAATTCCTTGCCCAAATACCCACCTAGCAAATGAGTAGAAAAAACCTTTTTAAATAGCTGGTTTATTCAGTCTAGGGAAGTCTGAATTTCCCAGGATGTCCCTCAGGTGAGTTTTATTGGAAGCATGCATCCATAAATATGAATTATTAAATCAGGTGTTGACATTGATATTAATACATGTTTTAAAATTTTTCATAATGTCAGTGATGTTCCCATGTAACGATAGGACTAAAGTAATAGAGACCTTTAGGAAAATATATAAATACTGGGAGATCTAGGGTTAAAATCCACAGAGGTGGCTGTTTTCCTACAAATTCACAGTGTGTTCGTGGTCTTAGGTACCGTCTCTTCTGCACGTGGCGGGGGTCACCCAACAAGCCTGCCGTGCTCTTTGCTGCATATTCATTCTTTCTTGTATTCAGTCCCAGCAGCTGGAGCCTGGCTTTCCAACACAAGTGCCATCAGCTTCATTTTCCCAGCTGCTGCCTAAGAGCAGAGCAGTTTTTCCCAAGCCTGCAGCATAATAAGGGGTTTCAGTTATTTTTCTGCCAGCCTTGTGGTAGTCTGGGATCGGGCTCCCACTAGACTGGGTGTTGCACATATTTTAAAAGAAGAATCCATGCCCCTAGCAATATGCATTTTTCCTGTGATGCTGTAGGGCTGCAGCAAACAGATGAGGAGAGCAGAAGGTGGCAGTGAGCACAAAATCAGCGGCCGATGGAGGAGGAGCTCAGCCAGAGCTGTACGAGGGCTGGACAGGCTGCGCAGCTGAAGGTTGTCTAGAGCAGTGGAGAATCAAGTCATCTTGACTAGATAAAAGGTGAGCAGTGGACCAGAGGCCGTGATAGCACGGGGCAGGCGCCAAGGAAGCACAACACGCAAAGCATCAGTGTCAGGTTTGAGTGAAAATAGCAGCTTCTTCCTCACAAAAGCAGATCAGATGAATAGCAGTAAAAAGATGCCAGAATGTCAGGAAGGATCGGGCAGAGCGTTGGAAGGATGATGTATTTTGCCCCTTTCCCTCACAATGAAATGTTTTGAAAGCTGGTTTAAAACAAACCCGGAGTGTTTTTAATGATGGAGGGACCTTTTAGTTTTTATGTTGGACAGGGTGATAGGACAAGAGGATGGAACGTGTGATGTATATTGATAATGGCTCACAGGAAAGAGGCATCTGAGGCCCAAAAGAGTGGCCATGCTGGGCATATTTTTACCAACGGTTTATTTGAATATTTACAATTTTGAGGAAGAATTTTCTGTGTTTGTTCTGCACACCAGGGACTTCGTGGCCAGTCTAAACAGTAGAGGTTCCTAATGTAAATAATTGCTCTGCTGCCTTGTGTCATGCATGGGGATTAGAGGTGGGAAGACCCTCCAAGAAGAGGATGGAAGAGAGTGCTCTGAAGGTGGAAGGACAGCCCTGAGAAGCGACAACAGAGATGGGCACCTCAGCTTTTTCCCTCTGTCACCCTCCTCGTTGCCAAAAGCAGATCTCATGTATGTCTATGCACATCCGCAGATGGAATGCTGAGATTTTAGCATTTTATGTCAGTTCACTTGTTTTGGTAAAGTGTGTTGCAGCTAAGGAGTGAGAAGAAGACTGGCTCAGAGCACCTTTGTCATCATGCAGTGGGTACCTGGTTCCCACCTGGCAGCAGCCAGTAGCTGCGTGCTCCTCCTGGCTTGTCTTCTTTTCTTAAGCTGCTCATGGAAACCAGCTATAAACTCCTACACTTTTAAACATCAGCCCTTGGACTCAACTATTTATGACTTTGTGTGTCTGGTGTTTCTCTAATGATCATTGTTACAGGCCAAATAACTCAGGACCAAAGTTGTGATCCAGAAACTTTGCCTATAGTGTGGATAATGAAATTGCACCAAGATTGACTGTTCTCACTGTAAATATGAGGCTTTTCTTGCTAGGAGTCGGAACCTATCTGCGCTCCTATCATTGCAGGTCTGCTGCTGTCAGCAGCTCATAGGAATCTCATTGGAAAATCTGTATGAGATGCTGCTGAAGAGGCTTCAGAGGAATGAGAGATCTTTATGACTTCAGTTAATTAGTG
The DNA here is from genome assembly GCF_032191515.1 of Phaenicophaeus curvirostris. Lineage (NCBI taxonomy): Eukaryota > Metazoa > Chordata > Aves > Cuculiformes > Cuculidae > Phaenicophaeus > Phaenicophaeus curvirostris. Next base: position 812,001 of record NC_091400.1, on the reverse strand, counting down.
GAAAGCTAATGAACGTCATGAAATGAGCTGAGGTATAGAAGATCACACGCAAATTCCCACTTCTGAGGGAACTGCCAAATAATCATATGCAAAGTAATGACGCCTTATTGAAAGGAAAACAACCTGAAATTTCTAGGGCAAGCTCTTCTTGAAATGTGACTGCAAAGATGATGCTCATTTATCTGTTTATGTATATGCAAAGAGCTGAAATGTGTTCACTGCTCTAAAAGAAAAGAAGTTGGCTCAGAAAGTCAAACGTACCCTGGGCTGCATCAGAAGAAGCGTAACCACTACGTCAAGGGAGGAGATTCTGTCCCTCTACTCTGCTCTTGTGAGACCTCACCTAGAGTACTGCCTTCAGTTCTGGAGTCCTTGGTGAACGAAAGACCTAGATCTGAGGGACTGAGTCCAGAGGAAACCATGAAGATGCTCAGAGGGCTGGAACACCTCCCACACAAGGTCAGGCTGAGAGTGCTGGGGTTGTTCAGCCTAAAGAAGAGAAAAGAGACCGTATAGCAGCCTTCCAGTACTTGAAGATGACCTACCGGAAAGCTGGGGAAGGGTCCTTTACCAGGGAGTGCAGGGATAGGACATCGGGTAAGAGTTTTAAGCTGAAAGAGGGGAGACTTAGATTAGACTTAGACCCATCTAGAGTACTGTGTCCAGTTCTGGAATCCTTAATGTGAGAATGATATGGAGCTGTTGGAATGGGTCCAGAGGATGGTCCGAGGGCTGGAGCACCTTCCCTGTGGGGACAGGCTGAGAGAGTTGGGCTTGTTCATCCTGGAGAAGGCTCTGAGGAGATCTTATAGTGACATTCCAGTGCCTGAAAGGAGCCTACAAGAAAGCTGGACATTAGGAAAAAATATCTCACAGAAAGAGTGATTGGTCCCTGGCAGAGGCTGCCCAGGGAGGGGGTTGAGTCCCTTTCCCTGGAGGGGTTTAAGGGACGGGTGGACGAGGCGCTGAGGGACATGGGTTAGTGATTGATGGGGTGGTTGGACTCGATGATCCCCTGGGTCCTTTCCAACCCGGTGACTCCGTGGTTCTGTGATGCCCGGGGGGGTGGGGAACCCGGAGCCACCCGCCCCCCCCGCGGCCCCAGGTCCGGTCCCTGGGCTGGAGGGACCTCGCCATCCCGGGGCGGGGCGGCTCGGGGCGGAGCCGGGGCTGGAGCACCAGCATCCTCCCTCCCTTTTTCCCTCCCTCCCTCTCTCCGTCCGTCCGTCCGTCCGTCTGTCCGTCCCTCCCGCGGGCCGGCGGCGCGGGGAGCGGGCAGCGCCGAGATGCTCTCCTACAGCGTGCTGGACGCCAACGTGGTGGACGTGGAGAAGAGGAGGAACCCCTCGAAGCACTATGTGAGTGGGGGAGCGGGACGGGGCGAGGAGCGGGGTCCGCGTCCCCCCGAGCATCCCCGGCAGCGCCGGCCGGGCAGGGGGCTCTCGGGGGGACCCGTTACCCTTCGCCAGCCCCCGCTTGGCTGTTGCCTTTGCTGGTTTTAAAACGTTATCTGTTTGAAGCTGCGAGGGGGAGGAGGGAACAGGTCTCCCGGCTCCCCGGGTTGTCTCCATCCCGGCGGAGGCAGCGACCCGGCGGCGCTGAGCGCATCCTCGCTCCTTTGCTACCTCAAATTCCATTTATTTTTCCAAGAGGAGGCGGTTCGCACGGGTTTCACTCAGCGTTTGGGATCCCTTTCATCTCCCTTTTCCCCTCCTCCTCCTTTCACACCTGGCTGCCAACGCAGCAGCACCAGGGCAGCGCTTTTACAGCCTCCCCAGGCTCCAGCATTGCGGGGGGGCGTGTGGAAGAGCCTTTGCCTGCAGGAGTTTGCAGCAAACACTGGAACAGCTTTTGCCCGTCCACATAAGTAGAAAAGGCATCTTTTTTTCCTCTTTCTGGCTGTTTCTCTGGGGTTTATTTGCCCCGAACCCGTCAATTCTTTCCTCAAAATACAACCTGTATTTTAATACGCAGAAGGCTGGGTTTTCTCCCCAGAGAAGGTAAATCATCCAGCTTTGGTAAGGGAAAGCCTGAGGGGGTGTCGGGTCTTGTGTGAAATCACTCTGAGTGTACTGCGTTTCCTGGCCTTGCACGTCTGCCAGATTTCTTCAGAGCTGGGCAGCATTTCAATAGGTTGCCTGAAAGATAAGGCCAAAGATCAGGCATGAAGCTTTGTATCGGTATTCACATAGCTGAGTTTTTCCCTCTAAGGCTCAAACCATAACCCAGTTTAAGGCTAGAGGGCACTATGTTGCTTAGAGATGCTGGTTTGTAGATGGAAAGCTGAAGCACCCATCTACGGTGGGATTAAGCCTCTTGTGCCCAGTTCGCAGGAGTGTAAGTTTTAGGTGTTGTGTTCTCTCAGGTTGCCAGCTGGGCTTTTGGGCTAATATTCATTCACCGCTCCTGGGTGGGAAAGTTTTCAGCTTTTGAAGCTGCTGCTGTGCACTGGGGCTGACGCGGCTGCAGGCTGTTACCTCACCTGACAGGTGATGGCAATTCAGCATCAGAGAAGCGCGTCTGCCAAGCGCAGAGATGTAAGAAGGAGCTGGTGAGAATATCTTCCTGATCGCCAAGAGAAAATGGCATTGTTCGTTTCTTATTTGTTGGAAAATAACCATTCATTCATTTGTGATTTCGAAAGGAAATACTTCCTGTGTTTTCCTGCAGAAACACAGCTGTATTTCCTTGGTGGTCATTGTCATTGCACTGTAGTAACAGTGACCTAAAGCGTTACACAAAGTGCTCTCTAATGCTTCTAGTGGCAAATCTTTTTCTTCCCCCTTACCCTTCTCTTCTTATACTGTTTCTAATATTGTCATCTGCACAACGGTTCTACACCCTTCTGTGTCCTGTTCTTAGCCAAAATCAAAGTAAATGGTTTGTGTGGCTAGGGCTGTGTCTCCTTTTCACTTAGCCTCTGGCTGTACAGTATTCAGCACAATAGGGTCTTGGTTCACAGACAAGCACTGCAATAATTAAATTAAAAATAGTAGTCATCCATGTCCTTGTGAGTCTCATTGTTTTAGATGAGTGAATTAGCCCAGAGGTGCGAAAGTCTTTGCCTGTTCTTCATTTCCTAGATTGCCGTTTGCTGTGGATGTACGTGCTGCAGCCTTCCAGCTGGTTCTGACTGGGGTAACTCACTCGAGGTGAACCCACACTGTCAAAGAATTTAATTCCCTGGGTGTGATCCATTGACTGCTGTTCAGTTTGGTGCTGTGCTCTTTTTTAACACGAAACAGCTATTCTCTTCTGAAGTGGACATAAACGTGACTTGGGATTTAGTTCTCTCCATTGCCTGTGGGTAGTTTTGAGAATGCAAAGCTTGGTGCTTTCTGCCTCGTGTGGCTCTGTGATATTAAAAAGCCTTTTTATCTCCAGCATCCCTAAAGACCTTCATGCTGCACATAAGGCCACGTGACACGTGCCTTGGCATCAGCTTAATGATGTGTTTCTCTGGTGGATAGTGACATAGGTATTGCAGGCGTTTTGAGGTGAATCCCTTTCCTTTTAACTGTGATCTTTCAGGGCCACGGTTCCAACCCAGGCTATTCTATGATTCTGTGAGCCTCGGGAGACGAAGGCAAGTCTTAGACATCGTGGGCATACGGAGAGGGCTAAATGTGAGTAGCACATAAGCACCTGCACTGCTTGCCCTAGATGCCAGGAATCATTCCGTGGAGCAAATACCTTTCATGATATGAACGTAGCTTTTGTGGCCTTGACTCAAGAAAATAAAAGAAAGAAGGTGGCTTTGCATATGTTCTGCTATGATCCTGGTGTGTAGGACTTCTTCAGAAAGAAGATATGGAGGATATGCAGGGCTCTGCACATAGGAAGAGATTAAACTCTTGGATCCAGTGCTATTTGATAGGGACCTAGCTCCCTGTCCCCCTTGGAAATCACTGCTAGGGAGGAATCTGCAATGTCCCCCTCTGCGTGTCTGTCAGCAGCTGGGCAGCACGAGGCCACACGGTTGGCTGGGGGCCCTGGATGGCAGCGTGTGAAAGGGTAAGCGGGAAGGCTGGATCAATAACCACATGCCTCTTGTATGGCATACCCCTACTATAAACTATTGCTGTTCTTACAGCTTTCGACTTTCCACAGTAATTTCCTATTCTTTCTCCGTATCAATGGTCTTTTAAAAATTGATTTGTGCTTGATATTACTTCATGAATGCTGAATCCCCATGTTTTCCCCCATCTCTTTTCTTTTAACAAGAACAATGTCAGGAAGGTCAAGTCTGGGTTTGTGGAAAGACCCTTGGTGCAAGAGGGGTCATGCATTGGCTGAGCAATGTGTGCTGTGGTGAGGCTGGGGGAATCAGGATGTTGCCGTTCATGCTTGAAGGTGTCGGTTAATCATTCTGAAGAGAAAAATCTGGTAAGATGTGAATCGCTTTTCTGGCCCCTGCTAAGTTTTAAGCAGGTCAAAAGTCTCTTCTTTCAGTTTGAAGCGATTAGTTGATGGGGTAGCTTCTCTAGCTTTTAGTCTGAAATTGTGATTGTCTGAATTAAATGTTAAATGATCCCAAACCAGAAAGACATGCTCTATTTTAAAAAGACCCACTGTTGATGCTTGTTTCCCTTAACCATCCATTGAAGAGCTTAAACAAGGCACTCTACCCCCTGCCTCCTCTTCTTGCAGGCTGTATTTAAGGCAGACACCCTTTTCCCCAATGCCCTGCAGGGAGCCTCTGCCTACCAGATGTGCTTGATCCTGCTCTCAGGGAGGTGAGAGGCAGGTTAGCACCTTCACCTGTTCACAGCTTCGCAGGAGCTAGGTGATGGCAAACATTCATTAGCTATAAAACCAACGGCATCCCCAGCCCCCTCTCTGACGACTTGGTCTTCCGCAGAGGACTGATGTGCATTATCTCACTAGACGTTTATATGCTTGAGGTCATTTCTGAGGTCTCTAAGTGTGCCTGTGTTATTCCAAGGGCAGGGATGGATCCATCAGTACGGATTTCCTCTTCCAGCACTATTCTCCTCCTGTTGTGTGGGTTTCGTGTGTTTTTCAGTTTTGTACAGTGTGGAAGAAAGGTAAAATACTTTTGTTTTACACGTGGTTGCCCTGTCTCCAGTTAACTGAGTGAGGTGCATTGCTGGTTTTAGTCATCTGAGATGCCTGCATACTGTCCCAGTTCCTCCCCAGGGAAATGGTTTCCAAATTCTGTCTCTTGATTGAACTCCTAAGAATCTCTCTGCTTCTGGATGCGGTTGCTAACCTTGGGGCACTGGCATTGCTGATCTGTAGGGGATTGGGTCCTGCTGTCTTCAGTTTTAGCACTGCTCCCAGGAGAATGCGAGTGTGCTTGTCACAAGTGACCTGCTGTAAAATGTCAGCGTGGTTTGAAAAAAACACTGTTTGGGTCATGCTCATGTTTAGTTCATGTTCCCCACATCTTAGTTAATCCTGCGTGCTGCATAGGCTCAAGGGCAACTTGGATGTGATCAGGCATCTTCATGCCTTCGTTTCTCTTTGTTTGCTGGGAAAGGGAGCTGGATTCCCCCTGCTTGGCTCATCAAATGGGTTGTTCGATGTCAGAAAGGCTCAGCCTGGCTTTTTTTGACCCTTTTAATTAGCCGAGCTAGAGGCTGTGAGACTGGCCTTTTCCAGAGTGACCAGGATGTGATGTTCCAGGAGCTTACGTGGCCTGTGGATAGAGCACAGTGGGGGACCTGATGTGAATCAGAAAGTAGTGTTAGATGAATAGTTGGAGCACCTATTGAGGACTTACGATCCATTTTCTGCTCTGCCTTTCCCCCCACCTAGACACTCCGTGTGCCTTGCCTTCCAGGGGCCGTGATACAGATTTGCTCACTGGTCTGAATTATTATTATTCCTGTTATCTTTGGGGTGCTGGGAGAGAGACAGAAATATAGCAGGCGGCTCCGTGGCTTCCTCAGAAGCCGTCCCTGGAAGGTGAGGTGTATGCCAGTACCCTTATTGGGAAGATGGGGCAAAGAGAGTTTAGGTGGTTGGCTCAAGGCCACATATGAAGCGTGTGGCAGTATTTTCTATTATTTTCTTTGGCTTCCAAAGCAGTCTTGCAGCTTATCAGATAAAAGTACACAGCCTGAAAAAATACTACCCTTGTATTCTGTCATTGTCTTTCTCAAAACCCATTTCCCATTTTATATGGGTTAAACAGGAAGAGGGATTCAATGTGACCCTACCTGAGGCAGGAGGTGACGTTCAAGCTCTCTAATTCAGTCATTTGGGAGGAAACAGCTGGACCTTCTAAAGTGATCTTCCTTTTTCATGCCGTGCCCTCTTAATCCGTGCCTGCTCACGCCAAGGGAATTGCTGCCCAGTAACTATGGGGAAGGGCAAGACCCTTAGAGGGGGCTGATAGCCGCGTTGGGCATTGTGGAGCTGAACGTCTTCTTGTAGCTGGAGCTGACACCTTCTTGCCTGGAGCGTGCTGTGTGAATATTACATGAAGAAGGCAGAGAGCTGCACAGGAGTGTACTGTGGAAATTGATGGTGTCTGCTGCTTAATCAGGTGGTGTCAAACCTAAATACACTCATGTCAATGGAAAAAAAACCCTCCCAGTAGCTTCCCCGGACACTGGCTCACGCCTTTAAACAGAGGCTTTACTGAAAGCTTTGCCGAGAGATTTGTAATTACAATGATTTTTAATATAGTACATCTCCCTTTGTTTTTACTGTAGAAGCAGAAATTTATTCTCCAGGATCTCTGTTACCCTCTTCTAAGCAGTAATGTCGTGGTGAAGCAAAAAGAAACCAGGTGAATTTCTTCACCTGAAAGGATTTTAAAGTGGAAAGTCTTGTAACCTAGTTGAAACCTTCCTACTTTAGCCTGTTCACTTATTCTTTGTGCCACCTTCTAGGTGAATATATAATAATAATAACGTAGTTGGCATTTCAGACTCACACTCACTAAATGTCAGTACTGTAGAATACTCGTAAGGGCCTCTGTTACACAGCAAGGATGTTTTTGCCCCAGAGAGTGCACAAACAGACCTGATGGTCTGTGCCCTGGGCTGTTAAGAGAAGCGATGACACACAGATACAGGCAGGTGGGGCAGTGATACAGTACCAGCTAGCTGAGCAGGTGATGATCTTGACTTTATAGAAACCCAAGCTACTGTCTGGTGGCTCCTATGTTCACAGCAGTCAGGAGCATGATTTTATGGGCTCGATGCAATCTTGTTAGCAAGGAAATATCCCTTTCTATGTTCAATGGGAGAAACATGCCAAACCTCTACTAACCATAGCTGTATTTAAACAGGAGCTCCACACTCTCACTCTGTCTCCTTTACAGAAGTCTTCATAGCTGCCCCTGAGATACTGAAAACGTGGTTCTCCGCTGTCCAGGATTTGCCTATAAATGCAAACTTTATACGTTAAAGTCCATAAATAACCTAGAAATCATAGAATCGTAGAATGACCAGGTTGGAAGAGACCCACCGGATCATCGAGTCCAACCATTCCTATCAAAATGTTTGAAGTAATGTCCAGTGTGTCACACGTGATATCGTGCAGTGCTGTAAAAGAACTTGCGTGTCCTCTTTACTGGTGGTGTGGCCTTGGATCATTTGCTTAGTCTTTCTGGATCTCTGTACGCTCTGCTGCAAATCCAATAGGATTTACTCACCTTTTATGAAGTGTAAAGATGCATATGTTACCTAAGGGCTGACTGCTAGCGTAGGCTTAGGAGCGGCGGTGGTAGAATGGGAAGGTCATGTTCTTATCCAGAAACGGGAGTCAGACCTTTGCTTCCCTAGTAGTGTTCAGCAGACATGGTAATGAATGGGATGATATAAAAGCTGAGTTCCCCTCTGAGGAAATGTACGTTTAGAGTGCAAGCCATGCTTACCAGCTGTAAGCCTGGTCCTGTAGGGCATTCCTTCTCATCTTGGAGTCCTAGGGTCTATGGAGTTATCTGGGGTGAAGCAGGGAGTATAGTCTTTCTGGTAGCAAGCTACTAGCTGCTACTCTCTGATCTCTCTCCAGTGTCTCTGTATTCCCTGTCAGGAAAGCAGAGCTGAAATCTTCTTTCCAGGCATTCTTTTGTCCTCAGGGTTTTGAAGCAACAGAAAGCACCTGAATTGCTGTTTTCTTAACTCTGTGAAGATGAGATTTCTAAGTGCTCCCTCAGCATGCCTGGAGATTTTCCTCCTCTGACTATTCTGTTATTATTTATAAATTAACTCATACACGTATTTTTTTGTGAGTAGAAGGTTATTCCTGATTTTCCTCTCTCCAGCAGGTGCAAGCCAACAGTAGACCCATGGGATCTCAAGCAAAATACCCTGAAAATTAGTTTTAAAAGCGTTTCAATTCCTCTGCCCTGCAAGTGCTTTGCTGCATTCTCTCTGAGCTCAGTGTATTTCCTTTACCTGAAAATTTGGCACTCTGACACCTGCCTTGTCTTGAGCAGCCCAAGCTGAGGGACGTTTATTAGTGGGATAGATGCTCCGTGAGGCAGCTGAGCTCCTGGTCTTCAGCAGAAGCAGCGCAGCTGGCACAGCCTCTGCTTTGTGAGTAAGTGGGAGGCTTACAGTTTCCCAGGGCTGTCACTCCAGCAACTTTCACCAGCATTAAAATCACTTAGAATTCAAAAACAAACAAACAAGGATATGTGAAGTAGTTTCCTGGAAGAAAGCCACGGAGAGCAGTTTAAGTGCATCTCCCTCCTCCCATCTCCCAGACATGTCACAGGAAGAAAGACTGGAGTTCAGCATTTCCCTAAGTAAGATTAAAATAAGCTCTGGAGCTGGCTTCTGGGATGGGACAGAGGAAAGCCAGGAGTAGAAGGGTGGCTCTGTGTGTTGGGGAGTTATACATACACCTATATCGTGTGAAACTGCCAGTATCCCTGAACCAGCGTTGGGAGTAATACCTTTATTAATGAAAGGGCTGCTTATATTCTATTAATAACAATAAGTAAGAGCTGTTGGCCTAAGCAGAGAATAACAAAAAATGACTGATTCTAGAGGAACATCCACGCTGGTTTTCCATGTACCAAGGGGTAGCAATCCTGTATTTTCTACATTTTCCAAGCCCCGAGCCTCCTTAACAAGTCCTTTCCTTTCCCTGAATCCAAACATGTTTTCCTCTGATGCTTCAGCAAATGGTGTTCTGTAAAGACAACACAGGATGTTTTACCTTGAAGGGAATCTAGCGCAGTAGTCAGCCTCTGAAATACACTTACTTGAGGCATACGGAGAGTATTCTGGCTGTTACTGCTCAGCAAGAGATTTTCTGTTTAGTTTTTTGCTGCTGTCTTTATGACCGTAACAGTCTGTCAAAACTCTGGGCTGCTTTGAGGCAGCAGCTTTCCACCTGTTTCTGAGCTGGGCAGCTGTAGCTTGCATTTCATCCTTTAATACAGGCATCTCTGATTTGTAAAGATAAGTCTAAATAGTTGCTTAAACTAAAAATATTTTAAGTGAATTTATCATAGGTAATAACCCTCAGAGACGGCAGTACTCATGACTGGGGCAAGAGAGTCTGTCTGTCTCAACCAGTGTTGGGTTTTGTGTAGCACTGGTAATTTGCTGGTGGCACTGGAGAGTGATGCTGTGTCCTGGTGCGTGAGAAGCACGGTCATCCTGGAGCGGGGGGTGTGCAGGTAGTTCGTAGGAACTGGGGTTCTGATCTGTGGCTTTGTGTGGGCACACATGTGTTTTACTTCTGTTTTAACGTCTGTGTCTGTATTTGTGAAAGGAGAGTAGATTTTTCAAAGAAGTGGGCTGGAAGATGGAGGTTTGCAAAGGGTCTCTAGATCCCATTGGAGCCGATGCCACGGTCCCGAGCAGTCCTTAAGCGTACTCTTTTATTCTTTCATTCCCCACCCTGCCTCCTTTCTTCTGAAAAGCTCTAATCGTGCCCATAGCATGGGGTTATTTCTGATTGTCTTAATTCTGGAGTTCTAAGTGATCTTCCAAATGCAGAAGGGCTGGCCTGCAGGGCATCGTGTGGGCAAGCACCAGAGCCTTGAGCTGGGTTTTGAGGGCCTGTAGAAGGACTGAGAGTATAGCACTGATGTGCTTACTGCAGCCTTTATGCCTGAGAAGAGATGACACAAAGCTTTCCCTGTGTGCTGAGGGCTTTATGTGGCTCTGCTCTTCAAGTTATTTAGTGATATTAAGCCATCAGGGCTTTAATTCATCTGGTCAGTAGAGTGAGATAGTTTCCTAACAGGCGCTGGCATTTATAGCATTCCCGGTGTCCTTGTGTCGGGATCTCATTTGTGTGGAGCTTAACCTTATAGGCTGTTGAATTCCTGCGTGTGAGAGGTGTTGGCTGAGTTATGATAAACACCTTGACACAAACCAAGTTGAGGGTGCAACTGGCCATGTGTTTTGGATCACAGGGGACTTGAAAACATCCTAAGGAGTCAAATGAGGTAATTATGCCCACTCTTTGTATCTGTAGAAAGGAAGAGACTGTAGACAGTACTAACACAAGATTGGCACTCCAGACCTGATTGATGTGTTTTATCTGCAAGGACCAAATCTTACCTGGTCCTTATTGATCTTGTGCTTTTAGTTAATGTGAACTGTGGCACATCCACATCAAAGCCCTGTTGCCGAAAGGCCACCACGTTGTCTTTACTGCATGTTGGGACAGAAGGGGTTAAACAGAAGGTGATGGTGGCTAATATCTTGCTTTAGGCAGTAACAGTAAATGCTGAAATGACATGGGAACTCTCTTTAGCTGACGTCCTTGCAAGCTCTCAATGACATCAAACTCTTGGACCTTTTCCAGCTGAGTTTGGCCTTGCCCCAGTGACAATAGATGTTAATCTGTTGGCTTGTCAAAAAACCATGTTTGTGGTTTTTTTTACAGACCCATTTCCAACCCTGAGATTTCCCTGCTAGTAAACACAGAATTATGTCATTGTTTTACCAGGAGCCAAGCACCAAAGCCAACATTACAGTGCTGTCGTCGACAAACGTTCATCCACTTTGGGACTTTATCTGAGTTCCCAGGAACTTTCTTCCCACTGCTGCCTGTGTTTTGGTGTCTGTGTCCATCAAAAGCCTACGGATGCTTTATGGGAAATATCTGTGTTCTAGTAGTTTCAACTAACACTTTCTGACCTACTTGTCTTAGATGGGGCTCAGGTACCTATTTAGCAAAGATATCTCTGTTTGTAAAGCTTCATCTTCTGGTGACTCTAGCCAAGACAATCTCTTGGATGCATCAGCCTGTGCATGCAAAATAAGGTGAAGGATTTGCAGACCAGCCTTGCTCCTGATTGATAAAATAATAGTCAAGTCATAGCCAGGGGCAATGCCCCATCCATGCTAGCTCCTGTTTGTTTCACAACGCAATAGCTGAGTTCTTATTGAAAAGACTAGTTGTCAAATTGCTAACATTATGAATTGACTTCCTTAGCTTTCAGAAACAAGCACTCACCACGGATGAAATAAAGCTGCCTGTAACATTCCTGTAACTGTTGTTCCTTGTTTTGCTTCTAGACTTACTTCCATCTGTCTCTGTGAAGGGCATGAAAGTAAAGATTTATAGTTACCTTGAGTGGTTGGGAGCTAATCTGCTTGAAACAAACAAGCCTCCCATCCCTAGCTGTAGCTGGTCTTTCTGGGGCTGGTGACAGTCCAGTCCTTCCCATACGAAGACCTGTCCCAAATCACCTGAAGTGGAGGAAATAGGAGAGAGAGGAATGCTTGTTTTAATGCAGATCCTAAATACTTCTGATACAGGCACAAGCAGATGAAGAGGAGGAACAGGTTCGGCCTCTTGGCAATAGTGCAGGAATTACAACATTTTTGTGTATGAGGTGGAATAATTTTTTTTTCTCCACTATAATTAAGCTGTGCAACACCTTGCTGAAAGGTGATATGAAGGCTGAAAGTACAAATGGTTCAACAAAGGAACTGACAAATTTCTGAGGATGAGGCTGACAGCTCTTCAACACAGCAGTCAAGATATATGGTTGGGTCATGAAGTCTGTAATCTACTGATTGCTAAGACTAAGCACACTGTGTTCTCTCTGTTGCTGTTAAGAGGTTACCACCTAGTGTCATTAAAAACAGGGTGCTGCGCTTAGATGAAAACTTCACTTTGGCCCTGCCTGTGTCTTCTGATACTTTCACAGATGCCTCTTAGCTGTACGACACCAGGTCAGGCCTCAAAGGCTTGCTGCATATTGCTAATATTAACGAGAGCTGTTGAGTTTTGACCAAAGGAAGTTAGGAAGAGCAGTGAGGCAGCGAGCCTCCCATCATCACTTCCAGCTCCCTGCTCTGCTTCATATCCTTTTTTTAACTGTCACATATCTGGGTCTCAGCAGATCATTTGCTGCTTCGCTGGCTTGGGTCAAGTGGCCATTTATTTTTGTAGAGGTATTGTGTCCAGTATTACTATTTATATATATTAAGGCTTTGAACTTACCTAATGCCTTTTATCCAAGGATCCTCCAACACTGTGTGCGTCGTCCCCTCTTTGCAAGGTTGACAGATCAAATGGGGAAAGCGCCGTGTGTGCACCAACGTATCTCCTGGCAGAATTGCCTTCCTGGAGCCCTCACAAGACTAGTGCATAATTTCGTCAGACAAAAGTAATTTTCTTTTATGGCTGAAAACATTGTGTGTCAGTTGTGGGATAGAACTTAGACCTGGGACAGACCTAGGTCATTAGTGGTGGGTAAGCATGTTTCTTTCTCACTTAGGAACCTACAAGGTGGTTGGGTTGACTTGACTGGAAGCCTCAGACTTCTTCTCATGGTTAATAACTTCCAACATAGCCAATTTTATTTACAACTGCTCTATTTATTCTCATGCCAGTATTGTCCTTTTGCATAAAGAGGTGCCATTACTCTGTCTGGTTTGACCTCCTGTCCCACTTCTCTCTACTATTTTGTAGAGAGTCATCGTGTCCCTTCTTAGCCTTCGTTTTGCTGAGCTGCTCTAGTCTCCTCTTGCAGCAGAGGTGGTAGCAAACAGCTTTTCCTGCCCCACACCTCTCACAGTCATTGCAGACTGAATACAAGTGAGCTGTTTAGCCCAAGTGCTGAAAACAATTCAGTCTGAGCCACTTTGAGCTTGTAGTGGGTTAATTTGCACTGTCAAGAACAGCCTTGCCCACGTTGGCAGAGACCTGTGCTGCCACCTGGGAATAAGGCTGACCTCAGTGGGTGATTTGGAGGAGAAGGGCTCCCAGGGCTGTCCTGTCCCTGAGCTATTTGCTGTGTCAACATGAAGGAGAATGCTTGTTGGAGAGTAACTTGTGGTTCTTTCACAGTTTCATCTTCTTCCCTTCAGGGAGTTTCGGAGCTAGTCCCAAAGCCTTGCAAGTGACACTCCACTTGCAAAAGCAGAGAGAAGTGAAAATGTGGCTGATCATGTTCCCATGTTAGCTTTAATGAGGGTAATCTTAAGCAGATGGTGTCTTTGCAGTGTTCTGAAAGCACAGAAAAACTAGATTTCAGCAGGCCTTGGGAATGGTGTGGGAGAGATGCAGGGCATCGTTTTAGCAGGCAGCAACTTGTCCGCTGTGGAGCTTGGCAGGGTTGCTGCTGGGCATGGCTGAAGCCTTCTTGTTTGGGCAACCTCTGCTCCTGGGGGAGCTCTCAGCAACTGTGTCCCACTTGGGTGAGAGGAGAGGTGGCCTGTGGTTTCTGTCTGAGCTTCAACAACAGTAAGCAGTTCCAGATTGATGTTGTGGAAGCGTGCTGCTTTTGTGAAGGGAGGACCGGGGGGAGCCAAACATAACAAGAACTCTTAGAGCTTGGGGAAGAGAGCCAGGGTCACTTTTGAAGCTTGTGGTGTTGGCAGGCACAGAACTGATGTGCCACGTCACTTGTGTATCGGTGGAGATAGCAGGGGCGATTATCAGCAAGCTTCTTTGTAGGTTGATTTGTGATGCTGATGATCCGAAACTGGTGCTGCGATGTTTCAGACAAACACTCTCTCTTTTCAGCTTCCATATCTGCTCTTTTTAATGTTCTTGGCATTTGCCTTTGGGGTAAAAGAGAGGCCATGGCAACCCCTGGGATTTTAATCCCCATGAGTCCAAGTTGTGGTTACAGATCTGCTGCCATTAAAATCAGCATCGCTTGAAGTTGTCCCCTTTAGAAAGCTGGATGCTGACTTAGCTCCCAAGTACTGAGTTCCTTGTCCAAAGCTGTCCTTGACCCAGGCTGTTTGGCCAGCTGGCCTCCTGGCTGGTGTCTCTCCATCCTCCTTTGCTGGAAAACATTCCCAGGACCTGATGTGGGAATTTTTCAGTGTCTTCACTATCATGCTCAGTCTTTACACATCTTGTAGGACTAATTTTTATCAGTGAACTAAGAAGGTTTTGGGGTGGCTTCAGCTTACTTCATCAAAGTAGTCTGAGACTGATTTGCTCTTCAAATGTTTCATTCTGTCTTCAAGGCTGATTTCTTTCAGATACCTAAGAGGGAAACAATGTGCCTTATGTTTTAAGACACCAATTTTCACACTGACACTTGTGGCCTGTTTCAGAAGCGCTCGTAAAATAACAACTGGCAGTAGATTTGCCTTCTTTAGGCTTAAATTCACTGTTCATTGGATCTGAAATGCACAGAGACCACTATATATTGGGTATCTCTGTTGTGCCTTTTGTTTGCACTTCTTCACAAGTGTCAGTGAACCTACAGAAGCACCTTGGAGTATGTGCTTACCATGAAAGAGTCTGAGCAGGTAGCAATGTGTGGGATCATGAGGGAAACCCTACAGAGTCATTGGAGTAATTTGCTAAAGGTAAAACCAGAAGGTTGCACGCCGTCTTTCTCAATGAAGAGAGATGTTTTTCCTGGAATAGCCATTGTTGTTCAGTGGCAGCTCCTTTGCAAAACTTCTGTGTAGAGGATTCATGTGTAGAGAGGCCACAAAATGCATGGTGGGGAGGAACCAGGGCTGGCTGCTAGCAAAGAGTGCAGTGATGCTTTGTGCTTCCAGCTCATTTCTTCTCCGAGCCTCATGGAAACCTCCGTACCCAGCTGGTGAAACCTCTGTGCAGCCCTGCAAGGAAAATGATACAGATATATCTTGGGGTTTTCTTACCGGAAAGATGGGAGACCTGGCTCTCTAACCCTGCTCTAAGCACCCAAATGTCTTCTGAGGCAAGGACAAGGATTAAGCTTAACACTCTCTTAGGTTATTGCTGAACATCATTTTAGCTGCTAACCTGGGAGACTGGAGTCAGCATTCCCAAGTGACCAAACAAGAAGAAACACCTCCTAGTTAGTTGCACACCTTGCAGTGTAAAATGAGCTGTATGTGATTACATGCATGTAGGTCACACAGCTGATGCCCGGCTCCCTCTCCATCCACCCAGAGATGTGCTTATGAAGGGAGGGAAACAAAGCAATGAGGTGAGATAGCATTTAAGGTGATTTCCCTGAGATACTGGGCCCATTTCTGGAGGCGATGTTACCTCGTTGGCAGATGGGGATTAGCAGGAGGAGTTGGGTTGGAGGGGTTGCCAACCAGCTGTCACTTATTTTAGAAAAAGAGAGGCTAATATTCAGCAGTGTAACTCTGGCTCAAAAATACTTACTAGGCTTGCTGTTACTGCAATACTAAAAGATTATACAAAGGTGGTTAAACTTCAGAACATCTATTGCAAAACGGTTCCCTCTGCAGTCTTTTCTCCCAGGTGGTTTTTCAATAACTGGTCAGTTGAAGTTAAGTAATTAGAGTATGTAGCTGAGGCAAAAAAAAGAATGGGCTATTGCCAATTAACTCTGCTGCAGCTGGGTTCCTGCTCGTGTCCATGGGGGTTTGCTGGGCGGAGGAATTGAGGTTTCTCATGCTCGAGCTGTGAACTGTAAGGGTGATTTTTTTTTAATTTATTTTTTTCCACTCCACACACTCAGCCCTGATCTTGCAAAGAGATACTGTTTTCAAAATTACAGGGGTAGGATTTGATCTCCCTTTGATCTCAGCTTAAATCACACGGGCAATTTACTGTGGCTTAATAAGTAACAGTGCGTGAGTAGGGGGTGCTAACTCTGCCTGTAAACTCAGTCTGCTCGAATACATGGTGGAGTGAACCTGCTTTCTTTGCAGCTAAACGGAGTCAAATTCTCTTGTACTGCAAGTCAAGGTTTATGCAAAGTTACCATGAATTAACTAATGCATGTAATATGGTAAATCATAGCACTTTTGTAATGTAGCTGATCAATCTGTTGCATGATTCCATGAGCCATCTGGCATGGCTTTGGGACTGGGAGCCTTTGGTTGCATCTCTTCAGCGTGGTTTGGTATTTGTTCAACATGAAATGAGTCATCTGGTGAATCAAAGGTCTCTTTTTGCAATTCCGGCTGCTTCACTGCATTTCCTTGGGAAGATCTTTTACTTTCTGCCCTGATTTAATTGATCTTGGTAAAGAAACATGCTAATGATGATTCTGGCCATGGAATGCTATGGATTTGCCAGCAGTTTGTTATCACAACTTGAAATGCCCCCCTCTGTCTCTCAAATTACAGCTCCTAATTTGATGTATTTTGCTTGTGTTTATATTTTAGCAGTCTATGGGTTTATTATCCTGTGTTTGTTGCTGTACTTTTAAACTGTAAGAGCTTTCCTTCATGGTGGAAGAACAGCATATAAGCACTATTATCATTACTGTTGCTGGTAATTGGCCCTGTTTCCAGTACACCAAGCATGTCTCTCAGTTTTATTTACAGATACAGTAATAGTCCAAAAGATGCCCTAAAACTCCCTTTCTCTAGTGAAATATATTGTTGGCTCACTAGAAATTTTAATTTTCTAACATGAATTTTTAAACTAGAATTCAGCTGCATGCTTAGCATTCCCCAGGTAGCATCAACTATTATAAAAGCTGATAAAACCAACGTAGGCTATCCCATGCTGGAGGAGAGCTGTACGTGTAGGACGTGAGAAAATGAAGTGGCTGGAGCAACTGTTTGACGCAATTTAGCAGGTATCAAATGGATGTGGATAGAAATCTATCCAAAATTCTGCTGGGGGGCTAGGTATGGATACAGTCTTGGCTGTCTCTAGGCATGTTCAGACCTTGCTGTTTGCTAACAGAGTGGACTGGTGAATGGATGGATGGAGGGTCTATCCAAAGCAGGGTGGAGGATCTTAGTCTGAGCCCCAAAGCCAGGTTACAGCCCCTCTGTAGGGCAGCAGTGCGTCCAGCAAGGGCCCCTTGCATTGCAGCACCAAAGCAGGGGCTGTGTAGGACCTCCTTTGCAGTTCTGTGGCTGTTGAGGGCTATTTTCTTTGTCCCATTCCTCTCTGGCTTGTTTCAGACACATCTCTGACCTGGGGAGAATTGCTCTGGGGGCCTCACTCCAGCCACAGCGCTGCTGATGCACTTTAACCTCTTAATTGTGTTGTTCTAGATCAGTCTCAATTAAACTTGCATCTCTTGAGAGCAGAAGTGCCTGGGAAGTGTATGTCCCCGTCTCCTTTCACATGTGTTGCTGGTATGAGTGACTTTGGGTGGTTGTTGCATATCCAGGAGCGTGGTATGTGTTCCTTTTCTGGTACCCCGTGTGGCTCCTATGAGAGCACCAGCTGGGTCTGGGTCCCAGGACCAGTCAAGACTCTCCTGCATAGAGGGACAGTGGCTGCTGAGCCAGGGGCATCTGCCACTGAAAGCAGCCCTGTCCTCTTCCCTGCGCCCGCTTCGTCTTGGCACTTCTCTCAGGCTGTGGTTAGTCAATGGGGAGTGAATAAAAGTCCCAAATTCTTTCCTTTTTTGGAAGAGAAGCTTTTCTGTCGGTTAGTGGCAGCCTGTGGCTGTGCTCAGGGATGCTATCCTGTGCTGCGGTCAAGAGTCATCGCTTCTAACTACTCCTGGCCAGAGGTCACATCCTCCCGCAGATCTGATCCCTGGCGCCCTCCCTTCTCCCAGAGCAGCAGGGATTTAACTAGAGCCCGTTTCCTAGTAGGAGTTTTCTCATCTGGAAGTTTCAAAGGTGGCTCACCTGGTCCTTCTGGCCAGATGTGAGGTGGCAGTAACCGCTGGAGGAAAGGGGCAGTGCCTGGTGATGGTGAGGGGTGGCCAGCTGCCTCCTACAGCTGCTCGGCTGCAGCTCGAAGCGTCTCTGACCTCAGACAGTCAGTGGTTTTGCCTCCAACTTGCTGTCTCCATGACACACACCATGTTCAAAGCGCCTTTGCATATAGGAAGTAGTTTAATCATAGTTTTGTTCCCCTTTTCAGCAAATCTGACCAGAGTCTGCATAGTTAAGTGTAAATGTCACACACGCAAATGTAATAACATCTGGCTTAAAGTAAAAAGAGTGAGGAAATGGGTGTTATGGTTAAAATAAAGTCTGCATCCTGAAGTCACTCCTCCGCAGCCAGGTTTTGTTTAGATAGATAGAGAATAACCTGTAATGTCAGGACTCCACGCTTGTATGTGGAGAGTTAGAGCGAAGGCTGAGTGTTTGCTGTAGCCCTGAACTTTCTGTCCAGGTCATAAACTTTTTGGAGACATTTTTTCCTGTGTTTGGACATCCTTTTAGCAAGTTCTCCTCTGCAATTCACTACCCCTTGCTATGAATGTGCAGCCCGATGGGGATGCCGTGATGGGCTTCAGATTATGATTTACACTGTAAGGATAAATTAAGTCGCAGCTCATCTTGAATGGGGACCCATTTATCAAGAAAAGAGCTCCTAATTGGAGGCAGCTATAGAGACCTGCTGTCCCAGCCTGCCTGGCCAGCTGCCCCTCAAGGAATTCGGTGCCACGTACGTATAGCCGGGTCATGCTCCAGCTTTTCCTGTTCCTGTGGCACAGTGTGAAGGAGCATACAAATAGATTTTCTATAGATCACTGTGACTTCCACAAAACCCCATCCTGTTATCAGCAGCTTTCAAAACTGTGTGCTTACTCCAGATTTTTGGGAAATGCAGAGAGGTTTTGAGTGTGTATGTTGTATAAGAGTAGATATGTTGTCACAGTGTGGAAAGGCTTAATGTCATTTTCATAAGACCTTGAAATTTTTAAATTTTAAAACTGTTATACGACCGGAAACAAGTGAACTTCCTTTTCATGCCTCTAGGACAAGAAAGTTTGGGATGCTTGTATCTTTCTTATTAGCAACTGTTTGATGCCACTTTAAAAGATGCTAGACACGTACATGGATTACATATTTATCATTTAGAGAGAAGCCTTGCACTGCCCTGCAGGCCTCTTTTAAATGCAGCGTTAGCTTGGAAACACAATATACGAAGCCCTATCAATGCAGCCTATCAGGATAACTAAATATTATGCATGGAGCAAAATATTTCCCTTTCATTATGAAAATAAGTGTTCTCTGCAGTGTTAAGCTTCAAACGTGTTGTTCAAAAGATGTGATCAAGACATCAAAGAGAGGAGAATTATTAAGATAGCAGGAACTGCACCAGCTGCCTTTCCTTTGGTAATTAAGAGGCAATCTCATGCATTGCCCTGTTGAAATCGCAAACTTTGTTTTCCCTTGAGAGCTGTGTTCTGAAGTGGCAGTCATTTTACCACTTTTAAGATGAGCTGTTTAATTTTACAGTCATAACAGGACCAAGCAAGAGGCATGTCTGTGTCTCATCTGGAGGTGCCTGCCTTGGCACACCTCTGGAGTGACTTGAAGCAGCTATTTGGAGTCTCTCGTATCTGATTTCACGAATGCTGAACGTTAAAAATCACCAGCAACTTCTGAGACGTTCTGATTTCTTTCATGTTTGTTCTCTGCAAAGAAAGTAGGTCTTGTCTATGACACACTTTGTGTAGGTGTGTCAGAGCTGACTGTAGCCCTTGGTGTAGCTGGGACACCAGAGAACTCACGCATTTACTTGTTTTTTTCACCTGGATATTGTGGTTTGCAATGCAGTGTCTGCTCTGCTCCTTTGAGGCCAATTGGACCTGTCTCTGAGCTGTGTTGGGGCTGTCCTCACACCGTGCCATTAAGATGTTGTGGTCCTCCTCCCTCCAGGATCCACAAGCTAGTCCACAGAACCAAAATTCTGTGCCAAAACCTACAGTTGGACAGGCAACCCAAACCCCAGCTTTCTCTTCTGCTTTTAGTCTGCTGTGGGCTCATGAAACTGGCTCAAAACCAACCTCTTTGTGTTGAGAATGTTCCCCTTTAAGCCAGAAGCAGCGTCATCTCCTCCAGGCAGCGAGAAGAACAACCTGAGGATGAGTTTGCATGGAAGGGCTCAAGTCCTTTGAAATTTCAGCCCCTTGAAATGAGGGATATTTGAACTTTGATAGGTTCGGTTGGACTCGGTGATCCGGTGGGTCTTTTCTAACCCAGTGATTCTAACTTCAACATGAGGGCTGTGTGACTGTTGGCAGGTCACTCGTGGTCTGATTTTGTTTAAAAAAATTTTCTTTTTAATCTTTTTTGTTGGTTATGAAGTTACCCTCATGAAGGCCATGGTGACCACTGGTGTTTACCAGCTTGCCACAAGCCACTGCCTTTTCTAAATCTCTTCCCCGCTTCGCTTTTGGGGGAAGCGGTGGTTTTGCATCTTTGTCAGGTGCTTTCAGCCTGACGAACAGAAGATGCCTTAACAGGGCTGTATCAGTGTACAGTCACAAACAGCACTTGCAGGTTTAGATTTGATCCCTGCCTAGCTGTCCTTGACCGGGGATGTAATAACACTTACACGGGGCTTCTGAAGCCACACGTTGCAGCAGCTTTGGGATTTATTAGGTTTAAAGCATATCCTGGGGTAAGGCTGTTTCTCCTTTTTGCAGAGTGGTCAGACCTGTGCTCTTTGATGCTGATTTCAGCTGAAATTTCAGGTAAGGGAGAAGGTAAAAACCACCCTGTAAAAAGCAATTTTTTAAACTGCTCCATCAGACAAGCTGTAGCTGGAAGTAGAGAAACTATTGCATATGTTGTTTGTAGTAGGTTGTTAATTTGTTCCTGGAAGAGTTCCTCTTTGTGTTTTCTTCCCCAAAATCACTCTCTGCTTTTGTGTAAAGGCACAGCCTAACCCCATCATCTCGCTTAGAGACTCATTGCCTCAGAGGCGGCATAATACTGTATGATGTGCGTCGAGTCTAGCCCTGGCCAAGTTCTGTAGGTCAGACAACGACAGGAAGGAGAGAAGACAACACCATGTTGTTTAAAAGTCTGATTAAGGGAGCAGATGGATCAAAAGAAAAATTTGAGTGGGAGCTGAAGCTGCTTGGAGGAGGCAGAAATATTGCTCCTTTAATCAGTGTTACAGCTTGCCTGGAGCAGAGTCTGGAAGTACTGTTTGTTGCCATTTCACTGCGTTCTGGAGGCTGAGCCGCAGCCTCAAACCCACTGAGCATTGGTGGTGGAGAGAGGTGTGTGGAGGTAGAGCGTGCTCAGCACTTTGCAGGATAAGAGCTTTTATTGGCAGCTTGTGTGAAGTAAGGTCAGAGCTTAGGGCCATGAGTGGTGGGAGGTGGACAACTTGGACAAGGGGGAGCAGACGTTTCTCTTTCCGTTCACAGTCATTCCCTCCCTCAGTGCTTTTTTCCGACTGTAATTTTGTTGTTCCATTCAAACGGGTCACAGCAACATGTGCTTAGCAAAAACCTTCATTGTGCATAACGTTGTCCTCGATTCTTGTTGGGAGAGAGCTCCTGTGCACAGTTAAAACCACTGGGGCCAAAAAATACACATTTTAAACTTTTGTTTTAGTGAAATAACATAAACTGCAGAGTTGTCCTTGCAGTTTGGGTTCAATCAACACTAGTGCCTTAAAGAATGTTTTTCATCCTGAGAGACAGATGGAAAAAGGCTTTTATTTGAATCTACATCCTCTGGAGTAAAGCATTGCATCTTGTGCAGAAACTAAAAGACCTGTTGAAAGATACTGACTACAACAAATAAGTAATTTTATTTTGTTAATAACAGTATTTTGGAAGGAAATCACTCCCAGGTTTGATCAACCTTGCCATAGAAAAGAAGAGAGAAGTGTGACATGAAAGGGAGCTTAACCAACAGCCAAAATAACTAAGCCAAGGGAACATCCAGTGTTTAAAACAAACAACCTAAGTTTTAAGCTTTTCTCTGATCTCTTCCATTAAAATTCACCCTTGGAGACTATTCAGTAGGGAAACCTTCTGTCTCCTTGGATAAAAGAGAAGCGAAGCTGAAAGTAAGGTCTGCATTGGGTGCCCTGGCCCAGCGGCCGTACAGAAGGGGACTGCAAGTAGCACCCCAGCTCTATAACAATCTTGTAACCCAGTAGTGACCAGGCTGGATTTTGGGGAACCACTCACACCCTGAGCAGGGCTCCTAGCAGCTTCCTTGGGGTGTCTCTGCTGCTGGCGGTCACCGAGGTGGTGTCCGTGGGCAATGCTGGAGTCGGTATCTCCCACTCTGTGCCCTTTCTTGACAAGCAGTTTCTGAAACAGCGTGAAAGGACCCCTTGGTAGTCTCTGATGATGATGATGCTTCCATTAAATCCCTTGGCACAAGTCGACTGATTCCTGGTACTGGATAAATTGAAAATATTTGTGTTGAGCCCTCTTGATGAGAACTTAAAGTCTGCCCAGAAGGGAACCCTTCTCCTGGCGCTTGCCCAGCCTGAAAAGTGTCTTATTCTGGATGGTCCCTAATGTGGGAAGAGTTGGAAATACCCCAGTGTGGGGAGCAGGGTCAGCATCTGTGGAGGGGATCAAACCAGCGATGCGGGAAGGCCTGGGCAGTGTGACCCCCTGGGTGATGTGCGATGTGACTCAAGGCAGCTGCAGTCTCTGCTGGTCCTGGTTGGCAGAGAGGGTTTAGAGATTTTGCATAAAGCCTCCCCACCTGAACGGGCTGAGGGAAGAATCTGGCACATGGGTTTCAGGCATGACTGCTGTCTGTATAAAAAAAAATAAATGTATTTTAAGTGCCTGTGGTCAGAGAATCCTGTTCAGACCTGGTATCACACTATTCACTTCAGCCTGGTTACTAATCCTGGCACTGAGTCTGACCCTTAAGCTTTTTGTTTTTATCATGTGCTCTGATATGGTCGTAAAAATACTGACTGGCTGGCAGAGCTCCAGAGCTTGGCTTTATATTCTAGCAACTGCGAAGCGAATGTGCTTAAAGTGGTTTTATGCTTTGGGATATTGTCCTTTCCCCCCCACCGTAAGATTATTTTAAAGCTCGTGTTCCCTGTTGTGGGGACATCTCTGTTGCTGTCCGCACGTTGTGTGGAGCAGGTTCATCCCAGGGTTGCCTCTGCCCTGAGCCTCAAATCTGGGCACATGGAGACCCAGGACTCGGGTAGAAACACCGCTTCAGGTGCCGTGGGAGAGGAGATGGAGCAGGAGGTGGCTTGGGATGCGGGGGGCCCTCCTTCCCCCACGCTGCTGAAGCCTACACTGCTCTCCAGTTGGACGTGACTAGCGTTTGAACCTTCTGAGGCATTTGATACTGGGGTATCCCATCCCCGCTGGGCTGGGAGAACATGTGTGTTGGTGTGCCTGCACATGGGGGGAGATGAGAAGCGTTTTAAGAGAAAAACCCTGTGCGTTACTGAGCGGCTGTCCCTCATGCCAGGCGAGTCAATAGGCTTTTTATATCCCATAGGATTTGGTCGTGCCATAAAGAGGCTCTGGCGAGTTTATTCTGCTGCTGGGAGGGGCAGTGTTGGTTGAGTCGGGTACTGTGTTTCAGTAACATGCCCTCTTTATATTGGGCTGTATTAGTTTTATTTTAGTGTTATCTGAAAGATTGTTAATTTAAGTATAAATGTGCCCATGATATTTGCTTCACAAAGCAGTTTGCTCTTCATTTCTGTTAATAACTGTCCTCCAACTCATGAATTTTAACCTGTACTCTATGGTGCCCCTAGAATGGGTTTTACCTGGGCTTAACTAGACGTGCCCTTGCAGCTCAGACTCCCTTGTACTACCCAGATTATGCCTTCAGTTGCTGCTAGAGAAACGCAAGGGAATGTGCTTTATTTGCTTTGTGTAGGGAAGTCGTGGCTTCTGCTCTGCCTCATTCCTGCCAAAGTGCAACTTCTTCGTTGCAGAAGGACAATGCACCCCAGAAGAGGCTGCTTTGCCTGTCTTGAAGTGGATAGACAGGACTTACTACTCCTTCAAGGCAATCCTGTAAGGCAGCGTCTTTTCTAGGTCAAGGTGGGACGCAGAAAGTTATGAACCTCAGGAATACATCATGCCTAGCATGCTCCTGGTGGTGTCCTGCCTCCCAGCCTCAGCATGAGGAGCTGAGCTGGAGACCTCAGTCCTGGCCCTTCATAGGGCAGCGTATAAACAGCTGCTGAGCAGGAACTGAACCCTGTTGGATTCCGCCTCTGGTGTCTAATTTGTTCCAAGTGCTGCTAATAATTAGGCAAATAAAGTGATTAATTAGAAAAGAAATTCAGTTTACAGGGAGCATGTTCCAGGAGGGTTTTATAGCTCTGAAATTGTATCTTGCTAATCAAATAAGTATTGTAGAGTGACGAGGAACACAGTAGCCAGCTTGGCAGTTAGTAGGAGAGCGCTGCCTGCAGCCCAAGGCTCAAAAGAAACATAGGATGGAAATGCACTGTTTTATAGCCAAGTTGATCTTTTTCTGGGGAAAAAAATAAAAAAAAATCTTGCCTCCAAAACAAAACATTTTTCTGTCTTATGCCTGGCACTGTAAGTTTACCTGTCCCAGCTGCGTGTACTAGTGCTGGTGTTCCTGAGGGATGTTTGCTTATGAATTCCCTCTGTGTTTCTCCTCTTTGTTGCATGGGTCTTTAAGACGAGAGCACAAGCTTTTCTTTTTTTTTTCTTCCCTTCTTGGAAAAGTCTTTCCCACCCAGCTCACCTCCAAATGCCATCCCCTCGTCTTTGTCATGGTTGTATTGGTTCTTGGAGTGGAGCTTCCATATGTATTTGGAGCAGTGGCTCCATTTCAGTGGCGTAGCTTCAATTCAGTTTTCTGCTTGAAACACAACGGTTCTTTTTAAGGCCGTGTTCTCATGATTAGGAAACAACTCTGTGATGTTTTATTTATAGTTAAATTGGACCTCTCACAGTCTCCATCCTTACATCCATCTCTCAGCATCAAAGGCCTTGGCCCTGTGCTCACTTGAAGGTAGGAGTTGAAGTCTAGATGCTATTTGGGTTGGTCTGAGTCCTCCCTGTTTTTGTAGTGAGTTTGGTAAGGTTGCTGGAGCAACCACAGTTCCTTCTGGGGAAAAGATGGTTTCTTGGAGCCTGGAAAAAATCACAAGGACACAAAGTCGGAAGAGAATTTAAGCCTGTGTCAACCTGAAAAGAGGAAACGATGCTTTACCAGAGTGATCTTGAAATTGCTCTTCTAAAAGGGTCAAGAAAGCACAAGCAAGAGCGTGGACGTAGAGGAAGCTCTGCTTGAGCTGGGTATAGAAACCGATCTGCAGACTATTTCCATAGCTAGACGCATCTGGACTGAGACACTTGTTCCTGGATAGTTTTTTGTATGTGAGGTGAAAGAGATGTCCTTACCTTTCTAAAGGAGGTCGTGGGTACGTTGCAGTCTACCAGGTCAGCTGCTGATTCTGGAGCAGCAGCAAGGAGAATGGTGTTTCCTTCCCTCCCAAGCTACAGGCTGAGTGTAGCAACTGTGTTTCTCCATGGGAGAGAGGATAAGAGAAGGGAATGGGAATCCAGCTGGTTGGAAAAATATTAGGAGCCATGCATGAGCTAACTGCATCCCTTCCTCTCCTTAGTTAGGGAACGAAGATCCTTGGAAAATGTTGCTCCTGGTTTCCCTGGGATGCGGGAAAACCCAAGCACTGCATGCCAGATATCCTTTCAAGGGGAAAAAGAATAAAGTGACAGGGCTGGAATATTATGTGGATTGTATTTTAATGTCACACCTCGATGGAGTCTGAGGTTATTAACTGAGAGATTGACTCTCAATATTGTGGCCAGATGCAGCAGTTGGCTGAGCTCCCGAGCTTCAGAACTCACTTTTAAATCATACTTCGATAATTTACCCTGCCAAGAGATTTGCAGTTCAGTGCTGTATTGTAGTCAGTTTTTGAGCTAAGGAGGACTCCCATGTCAGTGAGAATGCAGTTGGGTCTCCAGTTGGCCTGGTAGATGTTTCCAAGTGGACAGGTGGACCTCTTGAGTGGCCAGGTCTGCAGATGAGAATTGGTGCCCCTCTCCCATAGATGGGATTTTGCTGAACTCCTGAAAAATTCTTCAGCTTCTTTCTTACATCCTGCTCCTTAAATCCATGAGATAGACATAGGGCTAGTCAGCCAGAAGTGTGACATTCTTCTGTTTTCTGGGGGTTTTGCATGATTGATTTCTCACTGTGATAGTGATGTTCTAACTTGGAGAGTTGGTGGCATGCCGGCTGGCTGTGACTCTTTGTGGTTGTAAATTAAAAGGCAGCGCAGTTTGCAGACCCAAGCCATGTGGCAGCCTCTCCAAGGAGTCCTAGTTGCTGGGTGTCTACAGTGATGACCTGGCTTACTTGCCACCATGGAGGGGCTGTTTCTGAGCCCTCCCCAGACTGTGCAACAGGCAATGTGACATCTGCAGCTAGGAGGGTTTAACAAGGGTTGGAAATGCGTGTAGACTGCTGCAGCTGTAGCAAGAAGTGAGCCAATCTGGAGAGGATTCAGTTGTCTCCAGCTCAAGGTTGCCAGGATGTAACTGTTGTGTGAAATGAGGGTATTGGAGCAATTCATGTGTGCTGGAGTTGGAGATGCAGGACTGGAGGGTTCCTGCTCATCTGTGCAAGGCTGGAAGAGCATCGTCATACTTGGTCAGGGCTGTAGACTGACTGCATGGGCCTGGTTTTGGGAAACCCCAAAATTATGGTGGAAGGCTGATGGTCACCTAGAGTTACAATTTTCAAGAGAAGCTGCAATTGTGCAAGTCCAGGGACTTTAATCTATCACCTCTTTGAACAAACTGACAAAGAGGAAGACCTCGGTGGTCACAGGCTGCAAGTAAGCAACAGAGTTAAGCATAGGCTTAAATCCCATCTAAACCTCTGGAATTTAGGCCCTTTCCTGAAGTGTAGCCTGTCCTTCAGTGCCTTGGCAGGCTGAGCTTCCAAGATCTCTGTTGTGACCTCCGCAGACTGTTCAGTCTGTGCTTTCGAGGAAGGTTTTCTCTCCTAAGATCACATTTATCCATGAGACCAAAGTGAAACGCTTGTTGTCTCAGTGTTTAGTAAAGAGTTGGTTACTGGGGAGATGTTTTCTGTGACCATGAAGAACTGGAAACATCAGACCATCATCTCACAATCAAGTGAGACTTGCCTCTATGTCTGCAAGCCATGAGGAATTTTTTTGTGATCTTTGTCTTGCCGGTGGAGGTGCCTCAGAGGAAGCTTGAGGAAGCAGGAATCACTTTCTACAGAGCAGAGGCAAGGTGGGTTCCAGGCGTGCAGACCCAGGTTTTGCTCCTGCCTATCACATCCAGGGCGGTCCTGGGCTTGCTGAGATGCTTCTGGAGAGTGCTGATGGGAGCAGTGGTTTTGTCCTGTGGTCATCTTGTGTCTCGGTGCTGGTGGTTTTATCCTCCACTAAAATTACTGGTCAGTGTTCCAACTGGATTCCTTTGCTTACCCTCAAAAGCAGTTTGGATGGATAACAGACAGAAGAGACTGTGTGAGCCTAATGGTGTGTCTGGTACCCGAGCCTGTGGCTTTCTCCTCTGGAGGAGCTCCTGCCTTCATTTTGCCTGACTTTGTCTCTTCCCTCATATGAAAGTAGCCACAGTGGCTGTGTCAGACGGGTTTCGGTGTGTCTTGTGGGACAATTCCTCCCTGCTTGCTGCTTCCAGTGGGTTTTGGTTGACCTGGGAGCAGATCCCTGCCCCAGAGTTGGTTTTTTTTTTACCTTGGAATCTATCCCATAGGCCTCCAGAGTGATGAATTGTCTCGTTGCTGTGCCCAGGGGAAACTCAACATGTCCGTTCCTTCTAAATGAGGCAGACCAAGGCAAATCCTGGAGCAAGTGGTCCAGTGACATTGCTGAGGGCAGACCCTCTCCTTTAATAGTCTGCATCTACTGGTGTGTGAGCAAGGGTTTATGTTTACCTGGTGACCCCCTGGTGAAGAGCCAGATCACGTCAGCAGGCTGCAAACCCAGATGGGCTCAGGGAGATTGTGGGGCTTGAAGCCGGTGACGTTCCTTTGTACCTTGCCTTGATTTGCACAGCAGCCCATCCTCTCCTGACACAGAGCGATGCACGGAGGCGGATGGGAAGGGAAGCGCTCT
This sequence comes from Phaenicophaeus curvirostris, assembly GCF_032191515.1. NCBI lineage: Eukaryota > Metazoa > Chordata > Aves > Cuculiformes > Cuculidae > Phaenicophaeus > Phaenicophaeus curvirostris. The sequence goes on along the minus strand of NC_091400.1, from coordinate 783,864 downwards.
GCTAAAGCACGGGAGGCTGTGGCTCTCAGCAGAGCCTGCTGATAGCACCCACCCATGAACTGGGTGATTTTACATCTGTCTTTGTGTTGTTCCAAGGCAACAAGTGGTTTATATTTAAAAAGTATTAATTTAGTGTTATTGAAGCCTTAAGAAAAGACAGAGTGGGCCAAGCCCTGCTAGTTTTGCTCACATTTCACAAGGTTGAAGAGGGTGAGAGTTGATCCTCTTTGGACACATTTCTACTCAAAGGGCGGTTGCAGGGGAGAGAAAAGAGGCAGGGGAATTACAGCACTGAAAAAAAATCCTAGCTCTGCCCTGAGCCATTTTGCAATAAGACATTTTGGGGTGTGAGTTATGATGCTGTAATTCACAGCTCATGCATTTTGTGGCATTCAGCCGACTGTTTAAGGCTCTGCACAGGTAGGATCGATGATTTCGACTCAGCTTGCCCCCTCGCCAGCTCAGCCCTCAAGTGGAGATGGCTGCATGGAGAAGGCTGCGGAGCTTGGCTCTCCTTCCCCTGCTTTTTATTTTGTCTTTTCCTTTGGCAGCCAAAGCTGTGGCTGTTCCAGACAGCCCTTGCATCTCCTTAATCCAATCTGACTTTGGTGTGTCTTTACCTGTAAGCAGATCTCTAGTCCTAGCAAAAAACTGTGGACATGTTGCTTACCAAAGAAGCTGCATGTTGCTCTCCTGTGTCTGCAGCTGCTCCTGTTACCCACTAGAAACATTTGGGGAGGTAAGAATTGGCGCTTGGGATCAGCAAACAAAGCTCGAAGTCTGAAATGGGTCAAGAAGTTGTTGAGCACATCCATCTTTATCTCAGTCTTCTACTTCAAATCTGCTCTGTAAAAGCAAATGCTTAGGGAAAGGATTTTCAAATCAGTTCTTCGTTAAAGGCTTGGCAGGAGTTGCATTCATTCTACACCTCACTTCATAAATGGAGTAACCCATTTGCTGCCCTTGGGCGGGACAAACATTGTTGTTGGCTTCTCCATCTCTCAGGACAGCCTTGAGGTGGTAGCACATTTCTGTGCCCTTTGGCCAAGCCGACTGTCCAACCCTCCAGCCCCATCGTATGCTGGTGCCTCGGGGTGTGTTGGCAAAGCAGCTGCGTGTCGAGCGCTGCTCTGGAGCTGGCAGCTGAGCCAAGTCAAAGAGAAAGCTTCTCCTAAATGCCTGTCCTCTTCCCAGGCTCCGTGAGCACAAATTACTGCCTGTCCAAGGTCACTAAATGCAGAAGCTGACTTTGATCTGTGCTGTCGGTGCACGGGGAGTCTGACCTGGCCTCCTGTCAGGATTATTATCATCCTTGTATATCTGCTACCTGGTAAATTATAGTGGTGCCTCCAGCTTCTTCTTGTGGTAGCACTCCATTCATTGGAATTTAAAATCATTCTGGGGTCCTAGATTAAAAACTTTGAATCCTTTGAATGAAGATTGGAGTCAAATTCTCATTTTTAAAAGGGTCTGGCACTTGGAAGCATTCCGTTGCTCTCAGTTGGACCCAGTGGCTGTGACAGACGTATGATGTTCACAAGTCCCATCAAGCAGAGCAGCCGCATCCAGGTGATGTTGTGCAGGAGCTGATGTGCCCTGCGGAGACATGAGGCTGACCCTGCGAGGCTGACCCTGCAATGCTGCTTTCTGGGCCACCGTGGTCTGGTGATGCTGCATCACGGAGGAGATGCAGGTCAGCATCAATTTGGGTGTCTCTGCACCATGTAGACCTTTCCTTATTGTACATCTGCCTTAACTTCAGCCTCATAGACGTTAGATGTCTGTCTGGCACAGGATCCTCCTGCAGGCAGAGGAAGAGGCACCTCCAGAGATGAATGTTAACCCAGCCACGTGCTTAGAGAGGGATCTGAAATGAGTAGCTTTGACCAGTTTGAGATCTTGACTTTGGGATGCATAAAGCTAGAACTTTTTCCTGAAATCCTGCCTAGCAAGTTCCTGCTGTCTCCAGCTGTGGTATGTGTTGAGTGCAGCTGTATTAGTCTTGAAAGCCTGCTGCTAGACAGCTATTTTTGCTGGGCTTTGAGGGGGTCACTCAACCAGATTAAATAGAGTTTCTCTCTGTGGAACATTAATAATTCCCTTTAAGTGGCTAAGAGTGGGAGAATATTCAGGCTTGGGGATTGAGAGGAAGAGGTTTGTTTATTATTCTAAGGTACTGTAAACCCTGAATTTGACAGAAATGTAAATGCATGCAGTCATTTTCCTGATTCGTATTTTATTACTGATTTCAGTGGAACGTATAATATAGGCATGGCCCTAAAAGGCTTGTTTCTAAAGTGACACATGCTGACTTGCAGCCACACATTCTCCCTCCAATAATGAGTAAGCTTTGGGGTATGTGTGGCTTGTGGCTGCGTTGTGATAGGTAAATGAGAAGGAATTAGTGTGGTCACCATCAGCGCCACCCTGACAGCACTGACAGAAAGTGCGTTACCAGGCAGCGTGTGTCTCCAGAGGAGATGGGGAATTTGCTGCAGGAGGGAGGCTGTGTGAGTGACAAAGCCCAGCCCAGGGGGATTGAGAATCCCTGGGGATGTTGTTCTCCCCAGCACCGAAATGGTCCAGGTGTGCTGTAGGGAGCTAAGGGTGACGGCTTGCTCTCTCCAACTACATAAAGGAGTTTGTGGAAAGGAGGGAGCTGGGCTCTTCTCCCAAGGGACAGGGGACAGGATGAGAGGGAATGGCCTCAAGCTCCACCAGGGGAGGGTCAGGCTGGACATTAGGAAAAAAATTTTCACGGAAAGGGTCATTGGGCACTGGCAGAGGCTGCCCAGGGAGGGGGTTGAGTCCCCTTCCCTGGAGGGGTTTAAGGGACGGGTGGATGAGGTGCTGAGGGACATGAGTTAGTGATTGATGGGAACGGTTGGACTCGATGATCCAGTGGGTCTTTTCCAACCTGGTGATTCTATGAATACGGGAGCCGGGCTTGGCGGACAACTTGATGATCTTATCCTTTTGCAGTATAGTTTCAGCTACTGATGATAACCACATCCTCAGTTTTTACATCCTTTCAGGGGCCTCTCTCCTTTGCACCCTCTACAGAGTCTGGGAAGAAGTAGGTTGGTTTGGTGAGCAGCACAGGTCCCGAGCACAACTTGAATACTTTCTCCTTTGGCTTCAGTACAGTCTGGAGACTCATCTCCGAACTCCTCACCTGGGGATGTGAACTGAGACAGTGTGGTTGCCCTGTCCAACAGCTCTCCTTGTGCCCAGCAGTTAAATATATTTTCCTATTGTAGGGTCCTTATATTTGCATGTTTTAAGAGGGGAGTGATGTTTTGAGCCGCAGTGCCCAAAGCACAGTATTACTCTAGGCTGATAAAGCATATTCTCTGTATCTCAGAAAGGCAGAGCAAAGCTTGCTCATCCACAGAACCTGTAGCCCAGTGTGCCAGATAAATGAGGTGAAGACAGCTGCGTGTGGCCCAGGCTGCAAGCTGCAGAGCTAGAGACGGATGGGTTTACATGGTCCGTGATAGTCTGGTGCTTCTGGGGTGGGAGAGGGTGTTCCTGCAAGTGGGAAAAGGCAGGAAGCCAAGCGTGGGAAAAGAAGGGGAATGGAGGATGATTGTGAGAAGAGTAGGAGGGAAGGAAAGGGCAGAGGCAGTAGTTCAGCTTAGCAAAGAGGCAGTGATTGAGGGTGCGAGGATTTGGCAGAGCATCTTCCTGAACACCCTGAAGTTCCACAGGAAGAAGGCAATTTTGAGTTTAATTCAGTGCTGTGCCCTGACAGGGAAGGATCTGTCCTGCACAGGACTCTTGCATCAGTTTTTCTGCCTTGGCCAGAAGACCTGAGGGGAATAAGGAGAGCTTTCCATGTTTGCCTACTTTTCGGCCTTTTGCAGAGAAATTTGGGTGGTTTTGCAAGACTCAGACACACAATCATTTTCTTCTTTCCCTCTTCTCCCCACAAAAAAGTTGGATTTCTCCTAAGCCTGGAATCAAAGGTCAAGACAATGAAACACTGTTTTCCCAGTGACTTCAATGTTGCATCTTCCTGCGGTTATGGAAATCCGTTCCCTTTTTTTCCAAGAGTTCGTTTCAACAACACATAGATTCAGTCTTACGTCTATCTGGCTATGCATTATAATCAAAGATCTACATGCATTGCACGTTTGCTGACTGGTGTTTGCATTTTGAGGATAGGTCTGTTTTTCAGTTGCTCTTCTAGCATTTTGCAATTAAAATGCAAATAGTCGTTTGTTATGCTGGCAGTTCTGTGATGCTTTGCATCACAAAATCCAGTTGATTTTGCCTCAAGTTTTATCCTACAAAGAATGTAGTTGAACAAACTGTGTAGAAATTGGATGAGTATTTCATAGATCGTTTCTGTTGGGGATGGTAGATCACAAAGTGCTGTAATTGTCAGGTCTGGCTTTGTGAATCTGCGGGTCTCTTAGTTTACATGAACTTTTTGTTCCCCTCTACTCAAAATGAGAAGTAAAAACTATTATCCCACTATTCTATGGCAAAATCCCAGGAGAATTTCCATTATTTGGACTAAGAATGTTCCAGAGCTTTGTCATTGTTCTGGAAGGGCCTGGGGGGAGTTTTGCTCCCTTTCCCAGGCCCTTGGTTTGCTTTTCCAAAGTTGCATCTGGGGGTCATATGTAAGGTTACAAATCAAAGCTGGAAGACTTGCCTGCTAGTATAAAAACTACGTGCAAGTGTTGGTGCAGAGCAGGAATCCCAGACACAAGAAGCTGAAAGAGAGGTTGGGTTTTAGCAACACCTCTTTGCAATCGTGAGGCTGGCTGCGTAGGGAGGTTTTGTCACCTGTGTAAGTAAAGCTGCGTGACACCAGTGTGCATTAATCTGCTCTGTGCCAGTGAGTGGAACAGGGTCAGCAATATCGTGGTGTGCTCTGTTTTTACGTGGCCCCAGGCTGTGTGTGCTCTGAGCACTGTCTACGTGCTTCGTAGCTAGTAAAATGCATTAGAACGACCCTGCTGGTACAATGTGGTTGGACCCTCGTTCTCAGAGCAGAAAGAAGGGTATTTGGAGAGATCTCCCACAGACATAAATAACTGGGGAAAGATGCGTAAGGTTTGGTGTTAACGGGGAAAACAGCGATCTCCAGCTCACACATTCTCTGTGTCTTGTCAGTCTTGATGCATTTAACACAGTAGCAAGCAAGTTCTTTTTAGTTCTCCTTTTACCAAGCTGTTCCTGTCGCCTGGCCCCAGGGCACTCGATGATGAAAATCCCTTTGCCTTAAATGTGAGCAGCGCTCTGCTTATCCCATTTTGAATGTCTCCCAAATAAATTCTTCTTGTGCCAGAACCAATTCAGCTGCTTCTCTCTCTCTCTGCTCTGGCAGCATCCTTCTGGTATTTTAGCAACCCCACTTTCACGTGAGATTTCATTCAGCACCGTGAAGGGAATGAAATTCCTCCCACTGACTTCCATGCGTTGATGAATCTGTAGGGGCAATCCAAAATAGGTGCGGGTTGTACTCATCTGGATTTAATTCACAAACATTGCCCTCATCTGAATGGTGCCAGCACTGACTGGACAGTACGGTGATCTCCTGTAGCTGAAGCTAGAAGCACGTGTTATAAGCTAAGCAGGGATTTTAAAGGAACTCATAGTTGGCCTCAGTACTTACTAAAATTAATTTCAGTGGTAGCGGAATGAAATCTGTTTTGATTTAACTTTTAAAATCTGTTCCTGTAGAGAGAATAAGCTCAGGAGAATGAAATTATCTTCACTTTTGAAAATTAAAAAAGTGCCACATCCCCTTTTTATCTTTCCTTTACTGCGCAATTGTCATGATGGCCTCATTGCTCTCTCCAGCTACCTGAAAGGAGGTTGTGGAGAGGAGGGAGCTGGGCTCTTCTCCCAAGTGACGGGGGACAGGACGAGAGGGAATGGCCTCAAGCTCCACCAGGGGAGGGTCAGGCTGGACATTAGGAAAAAATTCTTCACAGAAAGGGTCATTGGTCCCTGGCAGAGGCTGCCCAGGGAGGAGGTTGAGTCCCCTTCCCTGGAGGGGTTTAAGGGACAGGTGGACGAGGTGCTGAGGGACATGGTTTAGTGATTGACGGGAATGGTTGGACTCGATGATCCGGTGGGTCTCTTCCAACGTGGTGATTCTATGATTCTATGGCTATAAGAGGTGAGAAGTGAGAGGCTAAAGGGACCTCCACCTCACTTCCACATCCAGCACTGGCACTGAGGACTTCTACATTGAGACAGACTCTTCAGGGTTCATATATTTCTTTTCAGAACTACTTAAACTACAAGTTGATTTCTAAAATCAATTTAGAGAAATTAATGCAATTTTTGTATTCAATATCTTTCAGTGAAATTTTGTTGAAGGGCTTCAAATTCAAATATGAAAGGACCTGTTTTGTCTGTTGGTTGTTACTTTGCCCAGTTCTCTTTCCTTTTTTTTGAAGGGAGCTTTTCTTCTTTCACCTGGACATTCTCATATTTTGGTGTCTTCATGAAATACCAACCACCTGATGGGGAGAAAGACACAAGCACTGAGTTAAAATAGTTTATAATTCAAGTGGGATCCAGATTTAAGAGGTAATAAGCTGAAAACTTTTTACCTTCAAATGCAGCTGGATTATTTTCATTTGCTTTCCACATACAGGCTCTTTCACACCCAAGTGGGGCATTTGAGAAGCCATGGGGGAGCGAGGCTTCCCAGCGAGCATGTATGTTCCTATTTCCATTTTACGTTTGTCACTTTGCTATTCTAATGCTCTGTAGGTGTAGATGTTGTGTTTCTTAATCATCTGTCAACTCTTAAATGGCAGAAACTCAGTCCTGTGGTTATTCAACTCCACAAATAATTCCGTAACATGTGGAAAGTAAATGTAGATCAATAGAAACAGGGTGGAAACAGAGTAGATGTCCAGGTTGTACTGTCCACAGATGCTCTGTCTCCCTCATGTGTACATAAATCTAACGGGTAGATATTGTCTGCTTCCCTTGTCTGCTCTTTCCTTGCAGAGAAGCTGCTATTCTGCTTCCTGAAGCTTTGGAAGGTGGTAGCAGGGAGGCCACCAAATATTTGCTAGCCCTGTTCCTTACTGTTTCCATATGCTCCTGTTACTGGATGTGCTGGAGATAAGATAGGAGCCTCGACAGGCATTTGACATGATCCAGTATATTGGCTAAAAAACCCCAAACAAAGCCCTGCTAATGCAACACGAATATTGCATGTCTGCAAAATTTAGACACATCATATTCCGCTCACACACCCCTAAGGATGAAGTTAAATGAAGTGATCAAACAAGCTGGGCAAGAGGCTCAGAGGCGGTTTGTAACCAAGCTGCAGGGCTCCCAGCTGTTCCAGCTCTGCAGGTCTCTAGGCAAATTATTGTCACAGATCATGGGTGCATATTTCACTTTTTACCTTTTTAATGACCATACAATGAAATACAGTGGGGAGTTTTTTCCCTTTGTGGCTTGTTTCTGTGATTTTCTGGAACTTGTTAACATCTTCTCAGCCTGAAGTCATTGCTTAAAAGCCCAAGTTGGTAAATGCCAAAAAATCTTGAGGGGTGAAGTTGAGTCTAAATAGAAATTTGAACTATGGCCTGTGAAACCTCATCGATCTATGAGAAAAATATGAGAGGCTAAATATCATCTTATCCTGCCTGTGTAAACATGATGAGCTGGATTTGTCATTCAGACACAGCCCTGTTGCTTGTCTGGTCTGTACCCCTGAAGCTAGGAAACCAATAAAAACATCTAGCCAGGTGCCTCCGTACTCAAATGAGCTCTTCTTCCTGCATTCCCAGGGATGTCTCCTGGCTGGCTTAAGGCAGTTGTTTTCTAGTCTCATTTGTGTTTAAGTACCAGGATTTGTCAAAGATAAATGGATTTCATCCTGGTTGGCTCTCCACCAGGAGGAAGGTCTGTGCCCATATAGGATGTGGTAGTGGTGGGTTTTGTAAACCAGAAAGGACCCAGCTTCAGTCTCAAGAGTATGGCTGGATACAGAGCTAGAAATCAGTTTGGTTTTCTTGTACACACTTTGGTGGGGCACGGCTGAAAAGAGAAGCAGCGTTAATCCAGCATTAATCCATTTGCATTGCTGCTTAGAGCTGAAACAAGATCCACAAAAGAACACAGTGAAGGCATTAAAATTCTCCCATCACCCTTTTCCCCCCTCTTCTCTTTATAATTAGACTGAAAATTAATTTGCAAATTATGTTGCAAAGTGGAATTGCTCTTTCCTGTTTAAGTTGTCTCTGTGGTGGCTGCTCACAGATGAGAAATGTCGAATGCTGGAGCCTGCCCTGTTTGTTCCTTCCTGGCATCCTGGAACTCTGCTTTGCTTCCAAAATGTAGGTATGTGCAACAATAGGAAAAAATTCTTCACAGAAAGGGTCATTGGGCACTGGAACAGGCTGCCCAGGGAGGTGGTTGATTCACCTTCCCTGGAGGGGTTTAAGGCACGGGTGGACGAGGTGCTAAGGGACGTGGTTTAGTGTTTGATAGGAATGGTTGGACTCGATGATCCGGTGGGTCTCTTCCAACCTGGTTATTCTATGATTCTATGATTTGTTCCTGGGACACGTGGGTCATTTTGGCTTTTTCTGTTACATTTTTCCCCCTCGATAATGGAAACGCGAGCTGGGTGAAGGGATGTCCGTGAAACCTCATCTGTTCCGTGAAAAAGCCAGACGCCTCACACCTGCACGCAGCCTGCGTCAGCCCCCGTGCTCGAGGCTGCTCGAAGGCTCCCTGCCACGGCAGCAACCACCCCACCAGCAGGTTTCCTGGTTGGGGCTGCTTGGGTTTCATGTTACTTCCAAGTCTCATCTCTGTTCCTGAGCTCAGTCTTCAAATTACTTGGGTGAGAACATCTCCGGACTGGGGCTGAAAATAGCTGTTCCTTGGACCTGCTGCTGTTGAGTTGTGGTCCCTCGGAGACTGTCATGTTGAAAGGTGATATCCTTGCATGACACTGGTGGTGGGCTCACCACTGGCTTGGGGAGGAGTGTCTTACTTCATCTCCGTGGGAATTTCCCTGGTCTCACAGTGCCTTTCAGGGATTTTTGGATGCCGGTGAGCTGGGCAAGGAGCCTGTGCTGTGCACTCTGGATCCAGAGTCAACTGCAAACTTTCCAAAAGTCTGAGTGTGATGCAAAGCAAGGGAAGGCACAGGTGATGTATGCAGGAAGAAGGCTTACATTCTCTGTTCTTATTCTTGGGGGATTTTACTCTCTGTGCTGCAGCACTGGCTCTTGTATAGGGCAAGAATTGAGGACACTGATGGAATCTGAACATGGGGTGTTTGGGGAAAAGGACTGTCTTTTCCAACTCAGTCATGATTCGCTGGAGGACAAATATCCAACTCTTTCATATGAGACTTTGAAGAAGCTGACGTTTTCCACTATAAAAGGCGCTATGGTGATGGTATCTGCATATAAATTGCACCATAGTGGTGGTTTTGCATTCATAAAACCTTCTTAATAGCTGGTATTTACTGTACTTACTTATTAAAGGTTAAGAGCGCCCTTTCTTATGAGTGCAGGTGTATTTCTAGTCTCTTCACTGCAGTCCTGTCTCTGCCAATAGCTCCTGTATTTGTGGATGTTCTTGATGTCATCAGACTGCTCATTGCAGGCATTTATCTTCCAGTCCAGCTCACCTGGCTGTAGAAAACAAAACATAACCCTCTAAAATGGCAATTTAAAAACTAACCTGGATTTCTACCTTTGGGTGTTGTGCTAGCTGGAACTGGAAATTTGCCATTGAAAACAAGACTTTTGATGATTAAGTTGTGCCCAATGACATTTTAGTGAATGCTCTTTGTAGTAGGAAGTCATCTCTCTTCATCACTTGGTGCAGGCAGTAAAGGGAGAGCAGTAACTTCAGTTTGCAATAAATTTTCTGCTCTGTGGTGGGTAAAATGAAGGTTACCCACAGCTAGAATTAAACAGTAATTAGCAGCTGATAAAATCCCCCTGACATCCTGCACCTTCTTTCATGTAGCATGAGTATTAAGAGCTGCTTATCAAGCTCAGCTCTTGATTAATATTCTTCAGTTTGTACAGGCCTGCTTCTGGTTTCTCTGCAGAAGGATTTGTTTTAAAATACATACTAGATTAAAAAAAAGACTGGGGTGTTAGATTAAAAATTGAACATTCTTAGTGGAATGAGCATCCAGTAGTTGTGCAGAAAGTTGTTCATAATTTGTACTTCAATTATTATTTATTGCTCAGAGCTGTTTTCTTTTGTTAAGGATTTTTAAGGTAAAGCATTTGCAGCTGCACTTTGACTTCTTTAAGGTCACAAACATGGCAGATACATAAAGCTAGTCTTTCACCTTAAGAGATTAGTTATTGTGGTAATTAGTCATTTGCAATCATGATTAAAGTTTCATTTTGTACACGTAGGGACTGTAGGAAAACGCTCTCCTTGCACGGAAGAGCTTGCTTCAAGACATGTAAAACTCTTTGATTTTTATCATCTTTTTTGAGAAGCAGCACATCGAAGGGCTGGGGTGCTCCCATGGGCAGGACCAGCCCTGTGCTGAGTTTTGTGGAGCTGTCGGATGCTACAGAAAGCTCTACCTTGGCTCTGCAGGCAGCTTGCGAGTGGTGCTGGGCGCTGGGGCGTGGGATGGCTCTCTCTATTTATCTGATATTTCCTGCTGCCTCCTTGTCCTCTTGTGTTTTCATGACCCTGGGCTCCCCTAGGACTGCTTTTCTCGTCCTCCCCAGGGATATCGTTGATGGCTTTCACAGTGACCCCTTTTAAGATCTGAACAAAAAAAAAAAATGACGAGGTAAGCTGATGTAATGTTTGCTGCTCATGAAAAGTTTATGGGTCCGGCTAAGGCAGCAGAAGCGAATAATCATCAAACTCTGATCTCCGAGGGAAAGAAATGTGATATCTAAGGCTCTTGAGACCTCTAGATCTTGCTTTTAAAATCTGGCATTTTACAGATCTTTTCTGAGCTCAAGTGAACAGTTATTGCCCATTACTTGAAGTGGTGGCTTTCAAGAAGCGATTTGATTTACGCAAAAAGCAAAGAAAATCAATAGCCATTTCAGATTTTGCACCTGCGTCCCACCACACAGATTTTTAGCCTGTTCTTTTCTCGCTTCACAGAGCTCCGGGTTATGATTAATGGCTTTTCTTGCTCCTGCTATGATCTTCCCATGAAACAGAAGTCAGTGCATCTGCATGCTGCTCAATTCATCTCTCTGAGCTTGAAAAGACTTAAGGCTCAAAAACATTTGATTGCTGGTTTAAACGTGCAGCAAAATTCTGGCTTGATTGAAGTCAGTGGCAACTTTATTCCCAGCAGAGCCTGGATTTCAGAGCTAGGACCATTGCTACACTGTGCAGTGAGGTCCAGCTCCTACACCTACTCCCTGCACCAAATACATCCAGCTTCTTATCCAGGATATCCCTTTGCCTGGATGTCTGTGGCATGTGGGGTTGTTTTTTTTTTTTTCCCCTAGCTTCTGGAGAAAAGATACATAATTAAAGAAAAAAATATAATCTTTGTTCACATGTACAATATGCTTCTCCTATCTCATCCCCTTTGTGAGAACCCAGGGCCAGAATTACAGTATTTGAAGTTGCTTTTGGATCCCAGTCAGCTCCCATCTGTCATAATCTGTTTTTAATCAAATGGGTTTTCCATCTGAAAGTAGCTGTTGGATAGAGAATGAGTAGAAATATTTGTGTTGTGAATTAGCTCAGAGTGAAGCTACAAACTTCTTTTTTTTTTTTTTCTTAGAACAAACATGTGGAAAAATATTCTTTAGAGTAGTATGGCTGGCCTGAAAATTGGCAAGAGCAGCTTCCTTCCCAGGCTCTGATTCCTCTGGCTTGTCTGAGCGGGTAAAATCTTTAAAGGGGACCTGAAATCTTCATGTTACACAGTCTTATCTCCCCTTCACAAAGCAGGGCAGTTGCTGCTATCCCCCTTGTGTATACGGGTTCTGTGCGGAGGGAGGTTGTGTGGACTGCTTGTCTGGGAAAAATAGGTTATCCCTCTGCAGTGTCTCCTGGGTTTGCTGAGAGCCAAGCTGTCACCTCTGGGCATCTTTCCTTTGCCAGCCTCAGCGTTCTCTGCTCTGGTAGGAGCAGCAGATAGGTTTGATAGAATAAATGAGTTAAATTCAGGCTCTTAGTCCATACCCTCAGTCGTTAAAAGAACAGAAGCAGTCACCCTGCATCAGCGCCTTGGGAGATGAGCTGGTGTCCTTGGGGAGAGGGGGAAGAGGATGATGCTAATCTGTCCCCCAACAGTGGAGACAGAGCACTTCGCTTCTGCATCCATGGCGAAAGGGAGGAGGGCTCTTGTTGCAGCGCTGGGGCTGAGGGAGGAGGGATGCTTTCCTGTTTCCTCTGCCAGATCCTTATCTCACTCCATATGTGAAACCTGGAAGTTGCTTTAAAGATCCAGGAGCTGGCCTTAGCTGGGATTTCCATTACGTTGTTGTTGTATAGTCACCCTCAGTGGTTGCCCTCGGTGGCTCCATCCTGTGTTTGCTGAAGTCTTGTTGTGTGTCTGTCATCAAGGCAGCAGAACCAGCATTTGGTTTGAAGGCCAATGTGTATGGGAGCAGATTCTGGCTCTTTTTTTCCTTTTTTTTTTAGAAAAAAACAATGTTGTGGAAGTACTAGGGTCAAAAGGAAATGTTTGTGTGTTTTATGTATATATTTATGGTTAAATGTTTGTGTGTTTTATGTATATATTTATGGTTGGACTTGATGATCCGGTGGGTCTCTTCCAACCTGGTGATTCTATGATAATACATGCATGCATGGGCATGCACGTGCAAATAATTTTTTATCACAGCTTCCTGCAAAACAGCATTTCTGTAAGGTGGTTGTTTTGGGGATGGACTTGGGCTGAACAAGGGAAATCCCGGACTTGTTCTGGGCCTGTGTTGCTGTTTCCACTGCTGTAAGAAAACAGCTTTATGCTCACTGACCTGCTTTACATCACCTTTGAATCACTCTGATAGGTGCCAGAGGTGGTGGGCGGCGCGACATGACCCAGCAAGGGCTGCGTGCTGTAGGGCTGAGACATTTTTACATGCGTATGGATGTACATAAGAAGCTGTGTTGCATGGCTGTGATCCCACCGTCCCCCTGGAACTGAGTTACCTTTGAATTCCCCCGTGGAACGAGCACCACGTCTTGCCTGGAAACAGCCACGGTCACATTTCCATATAAAATTAAAACCTAGAGCGTTGGGTTGGAGATCAGCAGCCCAAGATAAGTTGTTGCTTCAGGGGTGGAATTGCTCTCCCAGCCTTGCCTGTAACAGGCTCTGAGACTCTCCAAACAGGCAGAGGTAGAGGGCAGGATGTGCTACCATGGACCAGAAAATGCGCCGTCACTCAATTAAAGCTTTAAACCCAGGACAGCAAAATTGATGGAAGCTGGTGATGGGGGTGAGTGGGATTACGCGAGGTATTCTCCTGATGCCGCTGCTAAAGGCTGCAACAGAGCAATGGCTTTAATTTAGGCTAGACCTGTATATCTAGGGCTATATTCCTTGTTGTGAACAGGAGCAGTCAGTGAGATGTGGAATTAAACTATGGTGACTTTAATAGTAAGGTAAGGTGTTCTCTGGGTACTCTGCCTCCTGAGCCAGAAAGTGGACAGAACAAAGCTGCAATGATCCATGAGGAAATGGTTAGAGACCTGCTTGGCCAATTAGATGTTCACAAGTCTATAGGGCCAGATGGGATCCACCCAAAGATAGTAAAGGAGCTGGCGGAGGTGTTGCCAAACCCCTTTCCATCATCGTGAAAGGTAGGTCCTGCCAAACTAACCTGATCTCCTTCTATGACGAGGTGACCTGCTTAATGGATGAGGCAAAGGCTGTGGATACAGCGTATGTGGAGTTTAGTAAAGCCTTTGGCACCATTTCTTATAGTATTTGGCTTGAGAAACTGGCTGCCATTGGGCTGGGCAGGCGCACCCTCTGCTGGGTTAAAAACTGGCTGGATGGCTGGGACCAGAGAGTCATAGTAAATGGAGTTAAATCCAGTTGGAGGCCAGTCACAAGTGGACAGGTACAGTAGAATTTATGATCTCAAAGGTCTTTTACAACCAAATGATTCTATGACTGTTCAGCCTTTGGATGTATCCTGTGCTTCCACGGCCCGCACTGATTTATGTTTTCTTTTCCCTGAACAGGTCTACATCATCAATGTAACATGGTCTGACCTGACTTCCCAGATCATCTACCGGAGATACAGCAAGTTCTTTGACCTGCAGGTAAGTCTATCTTGTCTAATATAAAATATTTTTTCTCCTTACACTTCTAGTCATGTTCCCAGCTGGGTTAATAGTGCTTTTAAATAAGGCTTTGTGCATGTCTGGTCTGTTACATGTCATGATCTTGAAGCTTTTCAGACTCTGTTCTTGTAGGGTATAAGATAAGTGGGTGGTATGCTCACAATGAATAACTTGAGCTGTAAAGACATTTAAAGCTGACATTTTCATGAATGGTTCCTATTGAAGAGGGGGTCTAATTTTAAATACTTGAGATGCACTTACAACAGAAAGGCAGCTACATTTTTGGCCTCTAGAAACTACTTGCCCGTGCTGCTGAAAACAACAGAGCTTTTGCACACTCTCGCAGAAATTCAATAATGGAGATGGTAGTTTCTTCAAGAGCTTTCTTGCTGAATAGCTGTTGGCTGAAGTCTGAAGCCAAGAAACTAGAAAAGTCCAAAACACAAAGTGTCGTTGTGACATCAGCTACTTCATTTCTGGTGCTGCTCCATGGAACCTGCATGGGTAGAGAGAGCTATCTGGCTGGTGTCCTGTTTAGCTATAATCCAGATCCATTGATACCTTTATATCGGTATATCTCTGCAAAATTGTAGTTACCTGGGGTTGTGAAATCTGTCTTTAGAGATAGATGAAAACAAAAGCTGTGGTTTGACAGACTCCTGAACTTTGGGGGAAGTGTTGATTTTGGGCTGAAGCTTATGTTTGGACCTAGGCTGTGGTTAGAATATCAAGTGAGTCCTCAGAGCCAGGGTTAAGGGTGTACGCAGCTGGCTGGACTGTGTCCTGGGAAATAACTTTGAGCAGGCTTGTCCAGATAAATTAGGAAAAAGGAAAAAAAAAAAAAAGGTTCCTCCCATGAGTACTGAGTCTGAGATACCCTGAAGAGTTCTAGCTTTGTCACTGTTCCCCTTTGTGTGTCATTTCTGGTACTTGTACATCTCAAGTATTGGCCCATTTCTCTAGTCAGTCCAGATGTCTGTTTGCTGTGTGACTGGAAGGCAAAAGAAGGATATTCCTAAGCTTCCTCTTGTGCTCCTCTCCACTTCTTACTGACCTGAAGCACCAGGCGTGCTAGTCCCACTGCTGTGAAGAGTATGTCAGCAGCTTCTCTGTCTTATGTACCTGCTAAAGATGCACAGCTCCAGAATCACAAATATTTGTTGTCGGTGTGCAGATTGTGGCCTTCTTTTTCTTTTTGTCCCAGTTCTATTTTCATGTATATGCTCTTCTAGGTCTCCTGGCCTTTCCTCGTAGGTTTGAAAAGCTCCCATCAAGCATGGAGTTATCAATAGGGTTAGTGTGTGGGACAGGAAACGATGTCTCAATCAGGGAGTGAGTCCTGAAAGGTCCCATTGATAAGTGCAAGGGGGCCTAGCAGTAGTGGAAAACTCCCACTTGCACAACGCTTCTCCCCCCACAAGAAAATATGACAAGAAAATAACCTAATTCCCTTCTTTAACCCTTTTCTCTCCCATGGATCCCTGTCAGGGCCACCCCTGCAGAGGCAGTGACAGCCCTCTGCAGCAGCCTCTTTAGCTTTAGCAGCACGAGGCACGCAGCCACTGAAACTGAGCTCTTCACCTGGGGTTTCCATAGGTTTGTCATGTTTCTGTGAACACGTCACTGTGGAGATCCTTGTCTCGGTTTCCCAGATGTAAAATGGAGCAAGGCCCTGTGTGCTCAGCCTTGGCATAAGGTGCTTTTAGATTCTCAGAGGCGATTCTTCTTTTGCTGTTAGTTTCTGTCTGGGCTCTCGATGCTGCCAGAGCATCTCTTAGGTGAGGCAAGGGAAGTGGGTGTTGGGTCATTCATTGCAATTTGGATGACTGCAATGAAGCCAGCAATGGGAGCTTGAAAACCACATGAAAGATTAGGGCACTTAAGTACTTGTGTTTGGGGAAACTCATGGCTTGATGTGTAGTAATTCTTGCTCGACAACAAGTGCTGCTTTATCCCAGCACAAGGGTAAGGAGGAGTGGAAAGCAGCCCCTTTTCCAGCTGCTTGCGATTGTGCAGGCTTAATGCTTGGTTAGTGGCTCCCTGTCTCTGGTGAACCTGCTTCAAGTGTCTCTAGCTTCAATCAGCTGCAACGAGGAGATTTTCATGGCAGTAATAGGAGAATTCCCTGGTGTTGTAAAGTTTCAGGGTTTAGCGGTGAAGGATACTCCGTGTTTGCTGCCTGAACCATGACTGGCCTATAGTGGGGTTCTAGGTTGTGCTGCATCTCGCCTTGTAGAAAGCAATTCACATTGATGCTAAGATCCTCGGGATGGAGGAGCGATGTTTCCAGTGGAAAGCCCAAGGCAGAGCCTTTTGTGATGAAAGCTGGAGAGCAGCGTGGAAGTGCCAGCCCATATTCCCCAAACCCTTGGGGGGTCTGAGTCTGGCTGTTGGTCATGGACCACATGGTAGGTGTTGGGGGTGCCATCTGCTTGTTGAGGATCAAGGTAGTCTCCCTAGATGCCCCTCATTTTGCTCCAGACAAGGGGATGACCTGTAATTTCCAGATTTTTGTTGGAAGCTTGAACTTCTGACCTAGCACGGGTTGGATGTGTGTTTTGTGACCTAATACTACACATGGTATTAGGTCTTAGCATAATCAATCAACTTTGGTAATATCCCTGCATGTCCCACGTGGCCCTTCCAACAGAAAATAAAGCAAATGCTCAGCGAGTAGAGCTCAGCTGATTCACAGGCACCATTTGTGTCCAAAACAGCTGGAGTGTGCAGGTTTCTGCCAGCTCCACTCATCCCATTGTGTCCATGACAGAGTTGCACTTCAGGGCTTCCTAAGCCTGCAAGTGTCTTGTTTGCTCTTGATGGGAAGTGAAGGAGAAAGGGCTGACTTCTAGTGACTTAATCAGAGCTGCAATGCCTGGTGTTGACGGTGACACTGGATAGGACCCGTGGGGAAACCTGAGGGGCTGCTCAGGGGCAAGGAGAGAGGAATACAGATAATTAATTTCACTACTGCAATTCATGTTTCTTTTAAAAAGAGCCTACCCTTCCCCGAATGGCTGCCTCTGTGGGAAGTGGCTCAGTGGTTTTGAGAGCCCTTGCATTACTACATACAGGCATTTTTTGAAACACATCAAATCCTATTAGGCACTGCAGGCAATCAGAGGCTGCTCTGTCCCAAGGTTTCAAACCCAGAAGTGTTTAGTTGTGCTACTTCAGCAGCACATCTGCTTGAACTGGGAGTCAGGCTGTTTTCAAGATGAGTAATAGGACAGTGCGACTGGTTATGCCATGGGATTTAGAAGATGGAGTTTGACCCGGGAAGGTGTGAGAAGTACAGCAAACGGAACCCAATGCAACAAGCCCAAGCCAGTTGTCAGCCCTGTGCTGCTTCAGTGAGGGCTAGAGATCTATAAATACATGCTTAAATTAAACCAAGGCATTGCTGCATCATTTAACTGTGCAACCAAGTGACATCTGCTGCTGAGTGTGGGTCAAATGATGGCAGCAGAATACATTTGGGTGCCAATGTTTCAGTAAATAGGATTGAAAGTGTTTAATTCACTCTGCATAGATGAAAGCATTAGGATAAATTGCTTGTCAAGACAAATTATCTGTTGTCTTTCACCTGGGGAGGCATTTGCATCTGAGCACCACGTGGGGTCAAAGTCACCTCCTAATGTAATATTTTAAGTGCTGATTTCTCATGCCCTCTGCACCTGGGTGCTTTGCTATTGCTCGTGATGCAGAACTGGGGGAGTGAAGGGTGCCTCTCACTTGGAGAGTGATGTGAACATTGCCTGTAGCTCGTGCTGGCCCTCATGGCAGGCTGGTGGCTTTTTCAGGCTTGTCTCTGGATGCTGTTTGAAGCCTCCCACATTCTCTGATGGATTTGCTGTTGGTGATAGCAGAATCCTTTCCCGAGTTGGTAGCTCAGGTCAGCAATGCTTCTGTTGTCTCCAAAGATGCAGAGAAAGGGCACTGTTTTATTGGAATAGCAGGGATAACTCCACCTTGCAGTAAAAGACATCTAAAGACGTTCATGTTTTTTCTTGCTGGAAAGTGCTTTTGAAGCCTATTAGCAGGGTGGGAATTTGCAGTTAAGTGCGTCCATAACAATTAAGCAAAACCTAAGGTGCAGCAGCATGGGGATGCAGCCAGCTCACCCTCCTGGTGGTCATGGTCATGCCGGTCTGGGAAGCAACAATAGTGCTTATCATAAGTGGATCATCTTCTGTGTTTTATATACGCCTGTCTTACTCCGTGCCTGGAGTCAGAGTATGAACAGGACCACAGCCTCAGCAGAGGGACCAAACCCAATATTCCGATACTGGCCTCTCCATCACTCCCGTGAGGATGGCTGGGTCTCTGTGTGTGAAGCTGGGAGAGGACCCTTTCTCACAACAGGGAAATGCAGCTTTCTCCAAGGCAAAACACAGCAGCTGGCTGTAGTGTCATGCCGTAGTCCCACATCGTGTTTCTGGCTGTGCGACGTCTCTGCTGGAGCCGCAGCAGGAATGTTAGGTAGGCAGATCTCTGTCTCTGCACAATGACCCACACAGACATTTTGGCTGCAAGGAGACATCTGAAATGTCACGATTTTGAAAAGGCAAATAAACAAGGCTCTGTTCAAGCATTCGCTTTGTGTATCAGTTAGCAAAAAATTATCTGCCTGATGTGGTCTGCTGATCTAAGCAGGTTTTCTTCAAAGTGGCACAGAAAGAGGAACTCACTAGCAGCCAATTAGAACATTAAAAAAATAAAGAATTTTATTAGGGAGTAGAAAGAGATGCAAGTTGTTTCCAGGCTGACGATAAAACATCAAGAGCTTCATTTGTTATTGCTAGGGTCATCCTGATTGTTTATAGAGCTTTAATGGAGTAACTGAGCATTGAAGAGGACATTAAACAAAAATGATACTATAAAAAACGGTAATCAGTCTATATTCCTACTTTTCTTACTCAGACTGGAGTTTGTCTGAATGCTGTTGCTGTTTATCATTCTTCCATTACATCCTCTTCTGTACAAATATCCCTTTCTCTGTTACCCCAAGCTGTATCAAACATGGTGACTCTCATTTCCAGTTAGATGGCTGTAGCTGTGCCACATGCCAGAGCAGTCTGCATTTCAATAGGCCACTATGATTCAAAACAGGACCTAGTAGCTTCAGGGTGCAGGCTTTCTGGGGCAAAGCAAAGGGTGAACTGGCACAGGGTGCTTGGGGTGCCCGATGGGACTCTGATGGAATTGCATATATTCACTCCATTAGTTAATTTGGGTTAACTGTCTACATGGTGACCCACAGTCCCTAAATCTGGTGGTTGAGTGAGCCTAACTTCTGTAAAGACTGTTTTTGTAGGACCTGGAATACTTTGTGTTGTAGCGTTCATGCTTGTAGCTCTACAGGAGCAGTGAACAGGCAAGCTCAAGCGTGCGCTGAATTTATCAGTGATGAAGAGTATAGGTAAGAATACGATGGGGCAAGCTCCCACATTTGCAAATGCTGACTCCAACCTTCAACCCACCAGGCGTTTGTGAGTAGAGTCACCATCTGCTCTTCTGAGCCATTCACAGCAGCAGGGTCTGTCTGCAATGCGTGATGCTCTCTTCCACGTGTGCCACCCTGCGCACGGCTCCTGGTGCTGTGGGAAGGGAAGGGAAGGAGGGCTGTTGATGGGGCTCCACGTGTGATGCAGCTTGTCCCTCTCGCTGCATGGGATGTTTGCGTTAAAAAGATTTCCAAGCTCTGATGAGCTCAGAGAGTGTTTCTGTCGGGCTATGTGTGCGCAACTGAGGGCGCATACGAAAGCAGGCAGGAAGGCTGGAAGAGAAGGTGAGGTTGAATAGGGCAGGGAAGAGGTGGAGAGGAACAGTGGGGCAGAGAGTTGATGGGTCAAACAGTGCTGCGAGTGCACAGTGAAACATAAGGCAAAGGGGTAGAAAGGGAAGATTTTACTTACTGGCATTGCTTGAGCTGGGCTGTGTTCGCAGCAGGGGATCTGCAGTCAAAGCATGTGTCTCCCTCTGCTCGGGGCTGTGCTGGCCTTGACCAGGATGGTCTGGGTTGCAAGGATCACATTTGTCCTGCTGCTGTTCGCTCAAGGTGGGATGCTGGGCTTCAGCATTCTGGCCCTACTGTAAACATTGAGAGCTGCTGTGAAATCCTCATCCAGACCAGAGACCTGGCTCTGTATCTGACCCATGAGGTTCAGACCCAGGGCTTGGCTTCAGGGACATCCCTGATAGTCATGAGGCTGTAGGGATGGAATTACTCCAGCAGCTGGGGTGCAGGTTATGGTTTGAAAACAGCTTCCTTAAGAGCAGGACTGAAACTGAAACAAGCTTGGGAAAATTCAGAGGAAATCTCAACTTGGCTCTGTCAACATGTCCGTTCCCAAAGGTCAGCAGCGGCTCCTTGGGGAGAAACAGCACGTCCTTTCTTCCAAGTAAACACGAGCTAGTTGTTTGCTACCACTGTTCTACACAGTGTGTGGAGAGGCAGGCGGTGGCAGGGTTTGCAGGTGATGCAGAAAAACAGTTTTCCAGGAGGAGCCCTGAGCCCCTGGCTGCGAGCGCTCACTGTGTCTCCCATGCTTTGGCAGCTGTGCTGGAGCTCCCAAGGCAGCCGCTCTTGCAAGACTCGACTCTTAGAAGCAGAGACCCCCTGATGCCTCCCCTCGGAAAAACAGCCCAGTGGCCAGCTTACCAGTAACAAGGCTTGCTGGGGGCATTACGATGCCCCTGGAAAACAAACAAGTAGCTGATATGGTTATTGAGCTGGGAATGGTTGTCTCGGCTGATTTATAGTCTATTTCAATACCATTTGTCCTTCCAGCCCTCAGTCAGTGCCTTAGGATACCAGCTGACTTGGGGCAGTATCTTCAAATAATAAATGGAATTGTTTCTAATTCTTTTTTCCATCATTATTTAAATGTTTGCTTGGCAAAACAATCCGTTCAGCTTCCAGTATTTGTTTCTAAAGAGACTTTACACGTCAGACAAAGATGAGGGCCATGATGGGGAAAGGGCAGTGTGCCTGCCAAGCTACAATAGAGGCCGTGTTCAATGAACACAGCAAATAAAGTGCAAAAAAAAAAGCAACCCAGCCTATGGGAGCTCTGTTTGGGGTCATTTGTTCACATAGGTTTTGTTCCATACAATGCTAATATTCTCCTGGATGTCAACAAGTCCTTATTTCTCTGGTGTTCGTGTCCTGTGTGTGGAATCAGTAGTATTGAAACATTTCAGCACAACATCAAGATGCTTTCACCTTATCCGACCCAGATTAAATGCTTCTTCACTTCTAAGGTTTTACAGGAGCATGACATTGAGTGGCAACCTGCTCTGAAGATGAATTTTCCCCCTTCATCCTTGTGATCTCCTCATGTGCTTCTCCAGAGGGGGTGCACTATTAGTAATCTGCTCCCATTGCTTAAGGGAATCCACTGTCACTATTCATTTCCTGTATTTCGCAGCCTCTAAGCAGAAGTTCAGCACTGGCAGATCTTGAACGTTCAGTTTGTAGCTCTTCCTTAGGCAGGTTCCTGAGCCTGGAAGTAAAACAAAGTTTAATTAAGCTGCAGGCTCTATATGTAGTTAGACAGCTGAGTAGGGGGTTGGGCTTTTTTATAAGAAAGATTTGGATTGTCAAAGAGGTGGTTGACTTCCTTACTGTATCCTTTTAACTGTACATGGTCTCCTGTCACTGTTCCTCAGCCTTCTTAGAAAGCATTTTCCATCATCACTCTAGGGGCAACTGTGTGACTGCATGCAGACATATCCCTGATCCCTGCTGGAATAAATCAGAATTGCTCAACTGTGCTGTGGCCCGCAGATAAATTTTATTTGACAGGAGAAGAGCCTGTGCCCCTGGGGCCGAGGGGACTGTGGGTTTTCGGTCTGCTGCTTCTCCAAAGTGCAGCACCTGGGAGGTGCATCATCCGAGGTGGGCAGGGCTTTGGAAACTGCTGCCTCTGATGATGCGAAGGTTTTGATTTTGAGTGCCCTGTAAATCTCATCAGTCAGGGGAGAGCATGACGTCCATCTCCAAGGTGTGTGCTCATGCTAGGACAGCAGAGACGGCCAGCTCTGCTTCACTGGTGAAGGCCTTGGGGGCTTCGGAGAGGACACTATAGAGTTACAAAGTGGCTCCAATTTCAGGTGGAGAGTGAGAGCTCAGAAAGCAGAGTTCCCCTCATCTCTGAAACAGTGTCTATGGGAAGTGTTCTGGTTAGGAACCCCCAGCAAGTGTTGAGCTGAGGCAGCTGGATCAGATCTTCCCCTGGCTACAGAATTACCGGTACAGTCAGGGAAAGTCTAGAAATTAAATGAGTAGCAGAACTCAGCAGTGATGAACATTCACTGCTTTTTAAGATTCCAATGGAGAGGGTTTTTTAGAGGTTGTGTGGACTTTGAGGATGAAGAAGCCTGCACTGAAGGCTCTTGACCTAAAGCTGTGTGTAAGCTTTGGGAAAGATCAGCTGTGATGCCAGTTTCTGGTTCAGCTTCTCTCTTTGGTTTGGATCTGATGGCTGTGAAGTAACACCATGTTACCAGATGCTCAGACATTGATGGGATAGTATTTTTAGAACAGGACAAGGACTGGAAAAGTCTCTCTGGATATTATTTGGCACTTATGAACAAATTGCTTTACCTGCTTTTTGTGTGCCTGCTTTTTTTATGAATTATCTAGCAAGAGTTGACCTTGAGCTGTTTTGTCTAACTCGAGAATCTCAAGGAAGTGCTGCAGAACTATAATGGACAGTAGATTTCCTAGTGGATGAATTCATATTTTCTGGAGTGGGAACTTGATTTATAAAGGATTACAGTTATTCTGCTGAGGAACAGGAAGATTAGTTTATCCTACTGTCAGATGCTATGCATCCACTATTTGAACTGCTCAAGCTTGTTAACCACACAGATCCTTCAAGGAATACCTGAAGAATATTGAACTCCACATATAAGCCTCTAGCAAGCACAGAAAGCAGTGAAAGTAGTCAAAAGGATTATTTGGGAATTATTACCTTACTTTTTAGAGGCTTGGTTTGTGTAAGTTGTTCTTGTTATCAGTACCTACATTCCATGCTTATCGCTGACCCAGAGGCTGTGAGGACAGTGGGGACCCTGTGAAGTGGGGAGGGCTTTCCGGGATACAGCCACAAAGAGGAAAAGCAGCAAGTTCTCCCAAATGAACTGAGTTGACGTATCAGCTGAGGAGGATTCAGACCTCTTTCATACTTGTTGGTTGCTTTTCATGTTAAAAATCAAATGCATCAGGATGCGTGAATCCCTGCAAGGTTGTGGTGCTAATGGAAAGCGCGTGTTTGACAAACATGCCTGAAATTGCCAAAAATTCTGGACCATTGTGGAAATTTTTGGTATTAGTCCATGATGGTAAAACTAGGCTGAAAGTCTTTCTTCAGCAAGAGCATGTCAAGGCTCAACATATACCTCCCATGTTATCCTACCTCTGACTCTGTTGTTCTGGGGTTGGGAGGTCTTGTCATAGCCCATTATGTCTCCACAGCAGGATTTAAAGCTCAGCTTTGGGAGGAGCCCACTTGTTTGTTAACCTTGTTCCAGGTTTTGTTTGCTGGAACAATAAAATGCAGGAGAGCAGTTCAGCTCTAGTCAAAGCTGCAGCTCTGGGGCTGCTCTCATACAGGGAGTGAATTCTCCAAGTGCCGCTTTATTAGCGTATTTCCTCTTTTACCACAGATCAAGATCAGCCTTTTTATTACTTTTTTTTTCTGGGATCTCTGCGTGTAAATTAAATTCCTTGGTGGGATTTTTCTGTGGCCTTCCTTCCCCGAAGCACCCAAGCTCAAAACGTTCAGGCATGACAATTCCACCCCCTTCACCACTTTCCCCTAATCGTACTCAGCTTTCAATTATTTATACTGCTGGAAAATTGCATAGAGTTCACACCCCCAGCCCCGAAACACAATTCTGCTTTTGTGTGGGGAATACAATCCTTCACTTTCATTAAGTGTGCGGAGACCGAGATGAGAAATGCCTGTTGTGTTCTCGCATCCCTTGGCTTGGGATGAGAGGAGCTGGTTGTTTTCGCAAACGTCCTGAATAGCCTAGCAAGGGTTACAGGGAGTTTGTTTACATTATTGCATTTAAGTGCAAATAGAAAATTGCCCAGCCATAATGGAAAGGTTCTGCAGGGCTCTGACAGGGCTCTTTTCCCTGCCACCTCGCCCCTCCCAGGTTTCTGCTGCTACAGGCTCAGATGTGGGAAGGCTGCGTCTGGAAGGAGCTGTACCTCGAGGTCCTGTTACACCAGGGTTTGCTTATAGGACAAACAAAAGCATCAACTGGCATCTCTTCTGCTGTGGGCTGCACGTAGTCCTGCTGCCATGGGAAAGGCTCCTCATCAGGCCCACCCCAGCCTGATTTACGAGTGGTGGGTCCTATTCGCTTCTTCCCCGTAGCGCCTGAATAACTAACCTTTTCCGCAGAAGCACTCTGCGCAATGTGAAGTTAGGGTTTTGTTTTCTGCCTAATTCCCTTCCTGCGTGCCTAGAGTTGTGGTGCACTTCTCCTTTTCTGAAGCCGGTGCGGTTTCATGTCTCGTGCAGACAAAAGAATTCCCACTGCAGAACTGTCTTTTGCAATTTCCCCTTTCTCTCCTTTGGGGGAAGCATCGATGGGTCTCCAGGGGAGCAGCCAGGGCAGGAAAACCCACAGAGGAGCCACGTTGCTGAGCAGATGGGCGGTGAAGTCATGCAGAAAGCAAGACTAGGGATGCTCTGGGGGAAGCACAGCTTTGTGCACCCTCCTTCTTGGATGCCCTGCTCAAACAACACCAAGTCAAACTGGGGGCTTTGCTCTTCTTCTTTTGCTTTTAATTTAAAAGGAGAGAACTGCTCTATAGGATCCATGGAGGAAAGGGAGGACATGAACTCTTACAGTCGAGGGCAGATCCTAATCGATTTAGTGGTGGTTTTGCAAACTGGCTTAACATCAGAGCTATGCACTTGGGTCTTGATATATTTGGGGTTTTTTAGAGTATGTGCGTGAGAAGTAATAACAGGGAGAAAAATCTTTACAAGGACAAAGGTGGGTTTAATAATGGAAGTTTTTTCTTACAGAGAGTGTAACTTATCTACCTGGAGCAAAAGCTATTTCACAGGCTTTTAATTTTTTTTTGGCTAGTACGTGGCTTTTGACAGCCTAGCAAGTTTTGGCCTCTCTGTGGTCTGGAGAGCCCTGAAATCGAAGTCCAAGGCTTGTCTTGCTCACTGCAGAGAGATGCTGCTGCTGTTTTAGCAAAACTGATGTGTACCTGGTGGGGAAAATACATTGTGGGGTGGTACATGGTGAACCCCTTTGTCCTTGCAACAAGTCCAGGTGGGTTTTGATGTGCTGGTGGCTGTTCACGAAGCTTTGCAAAAACCTCTGTAGCCATCTGGAATGCTTGTTGTGTTACTGTGCTGAGGGTCAGAGGGTGCTGGTTGCTGGCACATCTCACTTGCACATGAGGACAGGATTTAGCATTTGATATTTCAGGAGGTGTCAGAGATTCCTTCATGAGGCAGATGGAGCAGTAAAGGGCAATGTGCTCCATGAAGATGATCCCTGGCTATCCTTGTGCAAAGAGGGAAGTTTGCAAAAAGTATCTCCAAGGTGGAGGGGAGCCCTGCGAAGTTTCAGGTTTGTTCTGGGTGTGGGACAGCCCGGCTCTGGATTATAGAGCTGAGCAGGGTGTGCTGTGGGCTTCAGGCGCCTGCCTCTTGTTGTTAAGGAACCTGGTCTGCTCTTAGGTCAAAATATATTTCATTGCCTTAATGTGTGGAAGTTTTTTGTGTAATTGGGAGCTGGGAGTCTACAGTGCAGAACAAGGAGTAGGGAACTGCTGGTGCGGCAGGAAGGTTATCTGGAATATCCACCCATAAAAGGGGGGCTATAATCGGCCCTCCTGGGGAAAGTTTGTTCATTAATGTTTGTAAAATACTTCGAAGTCTTTGGCTGGGAGTCTTTTTAGCAGAGCTAAATGTTAGTT
This sequence comes from Phaenicophaeus curvirostris, assembly GCF_032191515.1. Taxonomy (NCBI): domain Eukaryota; kingdom Metazoa; phylum Chordata; class Aves; order Cuculiformes; family Cuculidae; genus Phaenicophaeus; species Phaenicophaeus curvirostris. The sequence goes on along the minus strand of NC_091400.1, from coordinate 757,634 downwards.
GTATTACAGTGGCTGAGCCAGACCTTAATGACCATGTTCCGTCTCCTCCTCCCCAAGCCCCTAACCATTTCTAACAGGGTTTGGTGAAGAAGTGAAACATCAGCAGAGTGACCAGAGAAATGAACTGCTCAGCAGAAATATAAATAGTGTTTTTCTTTCTTGGGATTATGTTCTAGTCCTGTGGACTTTTGCTGCTAGGAGTGGAATTTGAGGAAAGGATGAGGAGTTAACTTCTAAGCTTGTATCATGTTATCCCAGTTAGTAACTGGTTTAGGGTCCCCTTGCATTAGTACTCACTGGTGTGCTTTGGGTGATTAAAGTCAAGATGAGGCTAGTGTGCTGGAACACGAGGGAGCCGTGGCCATCAATGGGGCACGTGGTGAGCAGGGGAAAGACTTCACTGGGGCAAAGCTAGGAGGCCCCAGATGAGGAGGCACGGGAGAGCAGGTCTGATGGGGCGCTCGTCTCTGGCTGCCTCTAAGTCCCCCTTGCTCTATGCTGATCTGTTTCCTACCGCATTGCCTGTCCCATATTGATAATAGAATAGCATTTGCCTTTTGATTTGCTTGATTTCTGGTGTCGGGAGGTGAGGCTTTGTGGCAGGAGATGTGGGAGGGGTGTCAGTCCACACTGTGTCCCCTGAGTACCTATGGGTGGGATTGCAGTGTGCAGGCAAGCAGGTAACCAGGTGTGCCAGGAGTCCTGGGGTGAGGACACATCCCAAAGGGTGAGCGGTTGTTACAGAAGTGTTCTATTTGGGTGGCAACAAGGAACATCTCATTAATGTGGCCTGATGTGTCATATATTTACACGTCTGATAACCTTCCTGGCCAGCTCTTGACATCCCTTTGTGCCCAGGTATAGGCTGGGGGTGCCTCCAGCTTCAGGGACTGCAGTGCTAATCATTGCCTGAAGTTTTGAGTTGTCCGCACGTGCCTTGGTGTGGGGGAGGCTGCTCTACGTTGGGATGATGAGTCTCAACTGAGTGAGAAAGGAGATGTCTCTAAGCCAGAGGCAGAGCAGGCTATCTTGCGTGCACCCTGTAGGCAAGGATGCCAGGAAGGTGCCTTGGCAAAACAGAGAGGAGCCAGCATCTTCCCCAGAATTCTGATGTTAGCAGTGACCCATCTTTCAAAAGCACCCTCTGATTGTGGAGCTTGCAGCCAAAGACCAACCCAGCCCTCGCCTCTTAATTTCATCTTTCCTCTTCAAGTCCAGTCCCTGGAAAGATGCAGCTCTCCAAGAAGACATTCCAGGGGGTTTTAATCACTGCACTCACCGCAGCCCTGCTGCGCTTGTGGTCTAAGCACCTGCTGTTTCATTTAATTAGGAACAAATGGGAGGCGTGGGTTGGGGGAAGAGAGGGCAGCACCCTGGTGAAGTATTTGCTGTGATGTGATGTATCTTATTTTGGGTTTGAAATGGAGGCCATGAGGAACTTTTTCCAGAGGGCTCCATAAACGACCTCCATTCACAGGGTGATTATTTGAGGAGGGAGGGGGTGTGTGGATTTAAATTGGTGCCGCTAATTTCTGCGAACAACCACATTATTTTTAATTCATACTCCAGACTCCCTCCACCCATGGCTTGATGTTAGGAGCTGTGAATTTTCCACGTCATAACAAAGTCCCTCTATAAAAGAGAGCCCTTTAAATATATTTTAAAAATTGATTTCAGATGCGTCAGGCTCTCAAGAAAGTCAGTCTTCAGAATGGAAAACTAACTCTTTCCTTCCCTCGTGGTTACCTGTTAATTTATTTGTATTTCAGTAGTGCATACGAGCTCTGAGCAGTCTCTCTGGTGTTAGGGACTGGCAAATGCATAAGAACCCACAAGCCCTGATGAGTACAAGTTGAAAGAAATAATCCCTTTGTTCACCATGATTAGTTAAGCTTGGGAGCTCTCTGTTCATCTAAATTACATTGCTAGCAGGGTTTTAACGATGCAGGGAAGGGAGAAGGGACAACTGGGGTGAGACTTAAGGTTTATTGGTCTTCTATCTTATTTTCTCTGGATGATTAAAGCACCATGAGAGCTGCAAGGAAGAACACTGTGCTTATTTATTTATTTATTTATTTATTACCCCACTGTATTTTCTTTTCCCCCTGTCATAACTAAAGCAGAAAAGCTGGGTTTTAGAGATTCAGGCTTTGGATTCCCCATTCTACAAAAGCTTCCATTTTCCATGAATTTTGAGAGGATAAATGCATTGTGGCCATCAGGTGCTCACGTGCAGCAGTGACTGGTGTCATGATGAAAACTTGTGCTGATAATTTTGTTCCGATGCGAAGTTTTAAATTCAGTCCTGGGTATTGGGTTCTGGTCCAAGGACAGTAAAGGTTCACTGGAAATTCTCATCTTGTGAGATAGTTATCATCCTGAACACCAGATATATGGATATTCTTGCTGTACGCCCATCCTACTGTCCTTCAGTATTAGAATAAAGTTGAATCTAGCATTTCAGTTAGATGGGACCTACAATAATCATCTAGTCCAGCTGCCTGACCACTTCAGGGCTAACTGAAAGTTAAGGGCATCGTCCAAATGCCTCTTTAACACTGATGGGCTTGGGGCATCAACCACCTCTCTAGGAAGCCTGTTGCAGGGTTTGACCACTCTCTCAGTAAAGAATGTATGCCAGTTTTAGTTATTCATTGCGTACACAATCCTTGTGTGCTCACTGCTGTCGGTGGCACTGTAATTGCTCCCAGAGACTTCCCAGTTCCAAAGACAAATGTAAGAGAGGTTTCCTGTTGGGAAAGGAATTTGATTGTACCTGAAAATCCAGTGGCAATGTGGAGAAAAGAAATGACTTTGCATGAAGTGCCCAAGCATGGAAAAGTGGTCCTTCTGCAATGTAAAAGTCGCTGATTTTGCAGCAGTTAGCTCTTCGTCTTGCTTTTCTGTGTAGTTTAGTTGTTTTTCTGTCTGCTTGCAGATACCTGTGCATCTCCTGGACCTGGTGGACTCCTACAAGTCAGCATTATGCTGACAATCAACCCCAGAGTCCCCTGGCAATATCTCTTCCTTCTCTTAATTTTCCTTCCTTTCTCCAATTCCTATCTGATGTTAGAAATAGATTCTTTCTGGATGGCTCAGATCTGGAAAGAATACCTCAAGGGACGCATTCAGAGTCAGGATATAAAGTCTGGAGTTCTTTTTCCACCCTTGACATTTGAGAGATGCTTTTAAGTAGATGAGATACTATTACAGTGTCAGCCCATCTGTCATTGGAAGCATTGATGTTTGAATCGTATTCTTGTGCTTGGTTTTAACGGAAAGGCAAGTGAAACTGTCTGGTGGTTTGCTTTGCTGCATGCCTCAGTATGGCTAAGGAGGGAAACTTGTCATTTTCAAGCCTCTATTTGCACTCTTTAATGCTGTTCAGTCCTGCATCCAGGCAAGGGGATCCCTGCCCAGGCTGTTCTTGCTGCCTGTAACAGAGAACAGCCCCTTTGCTTGCCCCTTCACCTCTCAGTGCTTGCTTTCGAAATATGAGCATCTTCCTCCAGCTTCAAATCCTTCTCCACGTTGATACTAATCTTTCAGGCTCAAAGCAGGAGTGAGATTTCAAAGCCCCCTTAACCATGTTAGATCTGCAGTGTGGTGCTCAGACCATGTTGAAAGGCCATGCGTTGAAGCACATATAATCACATCCCTGCACCTGTTAGAGAGGGGAAAACGTCTTCTGAGTTTTGTTTCTGTTTTTCTTAAGTTGCTCTCAGGTTTTCCTGGCCAGCACAACGTTCTCCTGCATCTGACCTCATGGAGGCATGTGCACCAGCCCTAGATGAAGGGCTAAAAACAATCATCTGCACCTGGCTGAGCAAAACAAGTTATTTGTGTGCATGTGTGTGTGTCTGGTAGTGTAATTTATTCATTCAGTTACTTGACCCAAGGTTTACCCCCAAAGGAGGCCCTAATTAAGCAAGATAACTTTGCATCTGGGTTGCTGGCAAAGAGCAGCTCACTGTGCTTGCACGCCTGCTGGCCACAGGTGTGTAGTTGCTGCCCTCCCGTGCCCTTTTCTATCCCTGTTTGATAATGAAGGGAGGTTAGCAGTAGCTGGGACTGGATGAGGCAGGTGCCTTGCTTTCTGATGGGGAAAAAAAGCCATTCTTGTGCTCTGAAATAGTCTATCTTATCCTCAGCAAGGTGCACGTGTGGAATCTAATTTTCAAAGTTGCTTGTATTCTGGTAGAAAGCAGTTGATGTGTCTTTTCTCCTCCTGCCTCTTCCTCCACTCCATTTTTTTGGCAGGAGATTGTTTTTTCTTTTAAAAAAATGAAGTTTTAGGGCTAGATTCTGCAGATGGCTGAAGAGGCAGTTCCCTTGAGAAGCTGTACCCTGACCTCTTACAGCCATAATGCTGAAGTACTAAAGGCTGATCAAATAAAAAGCTCTATAGAGCACATGAGGATCACACCAGCTCACAAAACCAGCAGCCAGGTTTAGATACTGCAGTGCCATCAGGCAGCTTGGCTGCTCCTGGTAAGGGAATTACAGGGCCTGGACATGGCCAGAATTTCCTTGATGCAAGCTGCTATGTTCCTGGATGCTCTCTGTGACCAGCATCATCAAGTAATTTCTTGGGGGGGTCTGTGAAATGTTAATTCCCTGCCCAAGCCAAGGGGTAGGGCAGAAGAGAGCTGTGTGACCTACAGCTTGTTGGTTAGACTTAGACTTTCCAGCACATCTGTGGGGGTGTTTCCACAGTTTGGGCATCCTTATGATGTCTCTTTATGGTGGATCTGTGTGATTGAAAGTAGGACAGAAGAGACAAGTGCAAACCCATAGGGAGGATGAGAAATAGCCCCGGATGCCTGCACTGTGCTCAGCAGAGTCGGTACAAGGTGACTGTTACGCTTGTCTAGCCTGCCTGTCTGCCCCATCCAGCTTCTAAAGCTGGTCACACAGCATGGAGAAGTGTAGAAATCTGCATCCTCATTGGTTTTGTCCTGGTTGGATATGTCCTGACCACCAAAGCAACCCATAGGTCACCACATTCCTCTCAGAAAGCCCCTCAGAAGTGTTTGGGAAGGAATTGCTGGATAGGATGAGTTGTGACTGGTTATTTCCTGCAGCTTTCTCTCCCTTTCCTTGGGACCCTTTCCTTGCATTGCCCAAGCACACCTACATCATATAATTAGTATATCCTTCAGCTGGCCAGAGTTGATTGCATGTGTGGCCAGACAGGCTGGAGAAAACTTGTTCTTCATTTTACAACAGAGTATATGCCCAGTAATATATAAACGGTTCCTCATGATGCAGTGCTCTTGTGTCACTGGAAGATCATCTGCCCAGGGGTGGCAGGTATGGATGTTCCCTGGGGAAGGAGACAAGAAGCAAGGAGTGCTGGCGTGCAGCCCACGTGGCTCTGCGGTCACCCTTGGCTTAAAGCCCAGGGAGCCACTGTCCTCATGGGGATGGGAGAAGCATCTCCTGCAGGGGTGCAACAGCTCTGGCTTTCAAGGCAACACCGTGGGTGCCTGTGGCAGATGGCAGCGTACTGGGGACCTGGTCCTGCTGACATGGTCCCACCACTAGGTCTCACAAAAGCCCCCAGGCAGGAATACAGGCTGGAAACCTCCTGAGGTGAGGCTGGAGCTGGAAGTCGTCCGTCTCCTCCTAGATACTGGCATCAGCCTCCGTGTGCTGCTTGTCCTTTGCAGCTTGTAGCAGTTTTAGCATCTGCAAATTTGGAGAAGTCACTGCCCTGATATTATTTCATGACAATGTGCCTGCACCACTTAAAAGCTGTTGAGATTACAAAAGACCAAAAAAAACCCAAAGACCTCCATCGATGCTTTTAATACCCTGCCAAATATCGCATGTGATTAGTTGGTATAATGCACAGGATACCATCTGGTCCACGAGAGTAGCGTGTCCAGGGATGGATGATTGTTAACTGAATGGAAATCCTGGAGTAACGTGCAACATGCACAATGTAGTGTGGAGGCCCCATAAACACTCGCTGCGCCCCACCCTGCTCCTGGCCATATGCAGCAGCAGCCATGGCCATTGTCCAAACCCATTTAATTCCCTAAGGTTTGCTTTCATTCCTAATTAAATTAACAAAGCTCCTCAAGCAGACTTGTACTTACAAAAATAAGGTTTTAGTCCCAGCCTCCTGAGAAACAGGGGGCTGGATCCAATTTGTCCTGTGGGACATGTTGCCCTCCTTCCAGGGCAGTCCAGGGTCGTTGTCTGGTCCATCTGCAAGGTCCTTCAGGACAGCTGTGCAGGTCCCCTGGATCCTTCCTCTCAACTGTTACCCAAATCCCCATTTATTTTGAAAGTGAGAATGGTATCCGTGATGTGCATCGGGGCAGCAGCTGGCATGGGTTTAAGTGTCCAGCTAAGGTAGCTGTGTCGTGTAGTCATGCTAGCAGTGGGAGGTCTCTTTGAAACAGCTTATCTAATACACATGAACTTGTCTCCTCTGTCCAGAAGTAAATCTGCAGAGAGAAATGTGTCTGTGAGATGCCATTGCAATCGGCACTAGTAAGAAAGACAGACTTTTGCAAGCCTATGTTCTTCTATTCTAGCATGTAAATACTTTCTTCTCTCCATTACAAGCCCAGAGGGGCAACCACAGCTTGGAGTCTGTCCTTCCTGCACACTGGGCAGCTTTCCTGTCCCTGCATGGCCAGATGAGCCTCCTGGGGAGGTATCAGCACCAGAGCTCAGTGCCCCAGCTGAAGGGCTCACACTGGGGCTGGGAGCAAGAGCCTGGCAGCTTGCTCTGAACTGTTGGAAGCCGCCTGTCCTGCTGGCTGTTTGCTTACATCCCTGGAGGCCCAGAGCAAGGTATCTGTTACACAAGCAGCTCCATTTGCCCACTCAGGTGGTGGGATTTATTATCTATGCTCCTTTCTAAATCCCCTCAAAGACAAGAGATACATGTGTTTGGAACCAGATATGCAGGCAAAGCATCTTGAGGTTTGGAGGTAGGGAAAGAAGGAGAAAAGAAGACAAAGAAGTCTCCTCCCAGCATGGAGCTAAAACCTGTGGTTATGTTGTGCTTGGCAGGTTTTCTTCATTGTACTGAGCTGATCGGTCACTCTCCTCCATCTCCCCAGAACTATAAGCAATGTTCTATAGAGATGAGTAGATACCATTTCAGATGGAGTTTCTGAAGTAAAATGTACCATTATGTTGAGAGCTGTTGTTTCTGTTTTCAATATTGAAGTTACTCGTGGTTTTCAGGGGACAATATATGAAGCAGAGCTAACAGGCTCTAGAGAAGATGTAGATTATGAAAACAGAGGGATTACGTTTCATGCTCCAAATGGAGCTAAACTCTCACCTCTCGTGGTGTAAGCAGCAGAGTAGTCTTGCAGGCTCACAAAACTCTAGAAATTTACTAAGGGTGTGTAGAAGAAGGCATTGCTTGTATCTCATCACAAACTTATGAGCTAATTGATCTGATGGGACATGGCATCGGCATGGCTCTGACATCTCTACATGACCCTGCTGTGCCACATAACTGCAGCATTCATCCCTCTGTGCCTCTCTAAAGCTGGTATTATGATATGGCTTTACTTGCCAGGGATGCTGCCGGGACAAATCCACTGTAGATACCAGAGCAATAAGGGGCAGATCATCACCATGAATAGATGGAAAACTATGAATTCGCCTTTGTCCAAGCATCTTCCAGTGTGGTTAAGTCGAATGAGGCCAGTCTAATTTATCACTGGGGAAAGAAAATGCTTCTGGCAGGAGACATCAGTAGCTGCTCTGTGAAGGGACTGTGAGCGCTCTGAGAAGCTCTTCAGAGATGCACCAAGTCCTTCTGTCATCCCAAACCAGCACCTCTCAATGTTTTGCCAGCGTGTGTTAGCCACAAACTCTGGGCTCATTCTGCAGAGCCTGTAGAGAAAGCTGCATTTCTGTATGAAAAATACCAAATGTCTCAGCTAGGAAACAGCGTTCCCTCTTTTGATGGATTGTGTTGGGGAAAGACCCCCAGTCCCTGCCCCCCTTCTCCTCTCTTGGCTGTTTTAGTTGGATACTGAGAGGTTTGTAAGATTTCCAAGATTTCTGGTGGAAATTTTCAGACCCATGAGAGGCGTTTTCCCTTTGGGGATTATACCATGCTGTAAATGTCTGTCCTCTTTATTTTATATGTGTTTTCCTGCTTTTGTTTGACTTTCTCACAGATTGCACTATATTTAATTCAGAACATATCCTATAATGCTGTAATTGTCAGGCTTGTCAGCCTGCTACCCGGACAGTTTTTGCTTTAATTTTTTTTTCTTTAAAAACAAAAAGAAAGCCAGTTGCTGCTGCTTCTCAGGGATTGAATTAATGCACTTCTCTTGCATGCTGTGGCATCATGTAACACTAGGAGAGAGCCAGTGTCACTGGCTGCCTGATATAATTATTCTTCCTGCACTGTGGAACCAGTTACTGCTTTAGAAAGAGATGGAGTTTCACCTCCTTTTGCTGCATAAGGTGTCAGCTATACGTGTGAGCAGCTAACAGATGGGCTGTGCTCTGGTTGGTCTCTTTATGACCTCACCCAAAGATCTTTTGCAAACTTTGCTGATTGATATTATGCTCAGAAACAGCTCTGTTTTGGCTAATTTTGAAGGGAGGGGAGTTAGGCAGATCTCCTGCTGTCTTGTGTCTGTGCGAGCAAATTGATTTGTTGTTCCTGTGAGAGGGTGAAGCAGAGGAGGGATAGAAAGAAGCTCAGTTTGAGCCACATCCAGGGGAAATCCTCCAACAGCTGTATCCTGCAGAGGGATCTGCCCTAACAGCAACAGTTTTGTTCCCCATCATGCATGATTTGTCATTGATCTCGGCAAGCAGAGTCCTGGGCTGGAGTAAATCGGGTCCTTCCGCTTATGTCATGAACGCTCGGCAGAAAATCTGTCCCAAAACAAGCCATTTAATTAATAACCCTTCTTCTATTCTGATATCTTACCTCTGCTTCTCAACTAAGCTTTCATGCTCTACATCAGGGACTTTCAACCTTTTCTGATTAGCAGATGCCACGAACCCCTCCTGCTGAGAGTGTAAGTTCCATCATCACCAGTTTCAGTTACCTGGCAGCACCTTTGCTTTTCTTCTAGTTTCTCTGGGAGCTGTGTCTTAGAAGCTGTCTTGTACACAACCCGATATGTGTACAGGTGCCTCCTCTCCTCTGCCCCATCTCTAAGTTGGCTGTGGACTCTCTTTCCTTCTTGGGACTGTGAGCTCACATCATGCTCTTGAGATGTGATCTCTGGGAGCTGGGATCACTATCTGACTGGTGCCTAACTGTCCTCATGTACTTTACTTTGCAAGTCCAGCAGTGGCTAAATTAAAGTTATTGCTGACTTGCCCAATTTTTAATGAAAAATGCATTTTCTAATGAGCACTTGGGAAATGAGAAGCTAACACGCTTTTTTGCGTTCAGTATAGGAAGAGTTGTAGCCTTGAGATCACTTGAGTTACAGAAGCTAAGGTGGCAAACTCGTTGAGGTTTCTAGAGGCACCTTTCCAAAAATCTGGTGCTCTCAGGCTCTTGGTCATGGTTTGATTTTCATCCACTGTTTCTCTGGGATGAAAGTAAATTAGACACTGTGGAAAGGGAGTGAGGTCCCATCTCTCTCTGCAAAAGGCTGGAGTCCTGCAGCCCTTTGCAGTAGTGGGTGTTGTTTTGCTTGCCAAAGTGAGCGGTTTGGATGAAAGTCATCCTCAGAGTCTTTGTGTGTTGAAATAAATCTCCCATGATTGCAGTGCCGACCTCCTGAGGGGCTTTGATTTTATCTGTGCAAATGGCAAACCTACATCCATTCAGAAAGGAACCAGCAAGATAATGCAGTCTGATAAAAGATTATGTGGATGTCTTAATTTGCTCATTTTAAGAGGTGTGGAGAAGTTCAGTCTTCTGACTGAGGGAGAATTAAAACTGCTGCAAGGAAGGAAAGGGAGGAATTAACAGCCCAGCAGGAAACTCCGTCTGGAGTCTGCGGTGTAAGGCATAGGTGGAGGTCAGGTAACTGTCTCAGTGGATTAATTTCAGGGAGTTAGATTTGGTCACAAACTTCCAAAATCTTTAGATCATATCGTGAACAAAGTTCCCATTGGAAAATGTCACAGGACCAGGCCATTAAGCAGTTTATATGTTCACATCTCCCACGTTGACTGGCCCACAGCAGAGTGAAAGCCTCTCTTGCAAAACAGAAGTCACCCTTTAGTCTCAAGTGCTGTAAGTCCTTATATCTATAATGGAAAGAAATGCTGTTTTATGAAGTCTAACCAAGATAAATAAAAGGTAGTAAGTAAGTAATCATCAGGAAGATGCTTGGCTTCTCATCCTCATAGATGCTTCTTGTAGCATCTCACGGGACGCTTGTTTTTCTTTCTTAGATTTTTAATTAGGTGATACCATTGCAAGGCAGACAGGGGCTGAATCTTATTTTCACAGCAGAGCTGATGTGAAGTGACCACAGATGCCATCAGCTGGTAGTTGCTGAACCCAAAGACTGCTTGTGTGCAGGAGCATCTCTTTCTTCTTTATTCCTGGCTGCTCTATTTATCTCCATGGTTAGTGTCTGTATCTGACCCAGGCTGTTAGGCATTGGCTCAGAGTACTTCATCGTATCTGAGAGATTTGGGATGTTTCGTTCAGGCTTGTTACTGTTTTTTTCACCTTGTGTCCATCTCTTCCTTGTCTTCTGCATTGCACCCTGCTCTGTGGGTCAGGGGATAGCGTCCTGCTTTTCTGGGATTTTTGATCTAACTTGCACTGGCTTTGAATGAAAGAACTGGATGCAGGGAAGTGCCAAGGAAGCCTCTGTGCTTCTACTGCTCTTTGTTTGGCTTTAACATCCTGAAGGGTTTCCTGTGCTCCAGAGCTGAAGAGCAGTCGTTACCTTCTAATCTGTGTGGCAGGTTCTCCACTCGTTAGTATCATCCGTGCAAACACAGTCGTGCGGGGAGTGCTTTTTTAGCTGCTGGGCGAAGAAGCAGAGTCATAGTTCCTGGGCTGAAGTTGTGTCATTACTCATATCCTTTTTAGGTGTGTTGGCTTTCTCATGTCATGCTTGAGATTCAGCCAGTAGTTTCCTCCAGAACCTGCTGCACAGCTGCCCACCACCAGCCTGTCTCTCTTGCTAGTTCAGCACAAATGCTGGTCACAACTTGTTGGTCGAGGGACCAATCCACAAGCCAGCGGCAAGTCTCCTTTAGGGTCAGGGGCTTGAACTGTCACACTCCTCCAGGAGTGCCCAACCTTGTATGGCCTCTTGAGGAACTGCAACTTCACTTTTTGTCTTCAATTTTGCACAAACGTGTGCGTGTTCCCCACTGAAATATTGTCTCATATATCACAGAAGATGAGAAATCTTCCGTGCTTCCCAGGCACTTTATGTTAGCACAGGCTGTGTCCCCATGAATTGCATCAGTGGCCTCCCGAGTGCCTCTGCCTCTCCTCCAGCTCCCTGCCATCCAGACCCTCCCAGCAGAGGCAAGAGCCAGGGTGGAAAATGTAGTTTAGGAAAGTTTAGCCAAACTCTTCCAGCTGTAGTTTATTGTATCTATTTTGCTGATATCCACCCTTTAGATAAATAGTGCTAAGTTATACACGTTGTGACTCTCTTGATGTGGTTAAGAAGGCTTATATTAGCCCAGCTAATCTAACTCCAAGAATAACCATGGGAACTTGACTGTATCAGTTCCAGCTTGAATCAGTCGCTGTGTAGTAAAGTGAGAATCACCTTCCTGGCTAAAAGCGTAGCAACAGGGAAGCTTTGAGTCAGTCGGTGGGGATTCCCTCCTCCCCCCTTTTTTTGTTATTTGAACAAAACTCCTGCCCGTGCCTGACCTCAGACACCCAGAGCTCTACCTACAAGAAAACAAAATTTCCCGTTTTCAATAAAAAACGTCTCTCTGTAGGCAGAAAAATGATTTTGCTAACAATCCGCAAAGCTATGGTCTATTTATTTACCAGGCTGACTCCCTGATGGGGAAACATGTGGGATCTTTTAACTTCTCTGCACAGATGTTTCTTCTACTCCCGAGTTTCCTCTTGATCTTTGGTTTGCTGCACCACATGGTGAAAATGCTGGAGATGTTATGTGTGGTGGAAGAGGAGAATTCTGTGTGCTTAAAACAAAAACAGTAAAAAAAAAAGTCTGACTGTTTTTTCCCCATGTTAGCAAAAAAATATTTTTTAAAGGAAACCTGTTGAAGTAGCAAAACCTGTTAACTGGCACACCCTCACTGTTGGACACTCTTGCTATTGTAGCACTGGTGAGATTAACTGCTGATTGATAACACCCCCACCTCTCTCTGCAGTTTTTGCTGTAGATATTTGTATTGAGCTATAGATGCAGCTCAGGTGAGGAGATAGAGGTCCTGCAAGGTCAGGTAACAAGACCGCTTGCTTGCCTTCCTTACCTTCTTCTGGGGCCCATGGATGGTGAGTTGAAAGACATCTCTCCGGGTCTGTTGGAAACGAGTCGCTGGGCTAGCAGAAGCTTTGGAGTTTCCCCAGCCCAAGGCAGCCAGGGCTTCTGGGTTGGATTGATGGGGACAGAAAGCATTGCATTGTACATCTGAAGTGTGGGAGAAAATGAAATAGAACGTGAAGATTTAGGTATTTATCTTGGTAACACCATGGGCTGAATGGTAGCAAAAGTGTACAGAGGGTGAATGGGAGAGGTGAGAGTTTTTTCTTAGTGAGAAAACTCCCTGAGCAGTTTTCAGGGCTCGGAGTAGCCTCTCTGAGGCAGATCCATGAAGGTGCTGCTGGAGCAGGTGCTTCTTTCCTTTCTGGCTGAGGTACAACATCCTGAGCCTCATCAGCCCTTAGGGGGTGGGTTAGAAATGGATGGTTGTGGGCAGGATTTGGGAGCTGGTGGGGCAAAATCTAAGCTGATGTGACTGAAACTCAGGTAGTCCATGTGCTCCTCATGGGCTGGGAGTACACCTGCCGTGAGCTGTACCTTCTGGCCATTAGTGGTGGTAGTGTTCTGTGGGATGCTCTGCTCTCTGCTGTTCTTTCTCTGCTGCTGCCCTCTAAGTAGGGACTGTAGTGGAAGATATTCCCCAAAACACATCTCTCTCTCCCTGGGAAAGCACGAGTGCTCTTACTGCTCCAGCACAGCGGGCTGTGCCTTGCCAGCAGGAAGGCAGAGTGGGTGTTGTATTAAATAACCTTAAATCTGGTTGCTTGAACAGCATTTTTAGCCAGGTAGGTGGTCTGTCGCAGGGATAGGTACAAACTGTGTCTCCACCAATGCGGGCAGGCTGTGGATTAGAGATGAGGTGTGTGTTTGGTAATGAAGGCTGAGAGCCTAATTTTAGCACGGTGGCAGGGCCAGGCTCAGATGTCTCCCTGGGCCCCATCCCAGTTCCTCTGCGCTGCCAGAAACCTGCCCTCCCTTTCTTGGAGTGACCTGGATTGTACCTTGTAATGCACAGGCTCCCCTGGAACAAGGCAGAGGGATTCCTGCACTTGTTTTGCTTTGCTAATCCTCTTTTAAACCACACACAGACCAAGAGATCCCCTGGTCCCTGCACAGACATTCTATGTTTTCCCCCTAAGACGTTTGTTCTGTTTCCTTTGCAGATGCAGCTTCTGGACAAGTTCCCTATTGAAGGAGGCCAGAAAGACCCCAAGCAAAGAATCATCCCTTTTCTCCCAGGTATTGCTGTGGGGAAAGCCCTAAATAAGATGGGTGAGAGCAGCTGGGGACTGCAGTTTTTGCCTCTGATCCTAACAAATGCCTTTTCCCTGGGAGCTCATATATGCGTCCTTATGATACCAGACCTCTTCCTAAAATAACTGGCATGGTGTTCAGTGCTCCCAGGAGATCTTGCACCAGCTGTTCAGGTTCAGATTGGCTTGTCTCCTGCCACACGAAGGGGTTTGATGGCTTCTGGGGGGCTGTGAGGTGCAGCAAGACAGCCTGAGACTGGGCCACCAACTGGGAGGCCACTAGAGACCAGACACATTGTCTTCTGCATCTGTGGATGCCGTGGCTCTGCAGACACTATTACTCTACAATAAGGAATGAATAATTAGAGTTGCCACTGAGATATAAAGGAAACTGCAAGGAGGTTAAGTGCAAACATGGATTTCTGCAATGTTTGCCAAACAAATAAGTTAACATCTCTTTAGCCTGATCCACTATCTCTCTGACAGCTTTCAGAGAGGGGCTGGACATGATGGATATTCTCCCCTCAGAGTAACGGCACACACTTCCATACAGCTTCCTCCAGCAGCAGCTACAGTTGGTTTAAAGTTTGGCTTGGTCCAGGCTCCAGTGCCTGTCAAGTTAAATGGAGTGTTTTCAGCCTGTTTAAAGGTCCATTCTATCATTAAGAATAAAAAGGAGATCCCAATTCTTCCTGAAGATCTGTACAGAGAAGCTGGGATGGGAGGGCTTTGTCCTCTCCCAGAGCACACTGCAGCCCCTGGCCCTGTTTGCAGGCAGAGCAGCTGCTCCAGACGTGTGGTGAGCACAGCTCCAAGGCTAGCGGGAAGCAGGGACTTGGAAACCAGTGGCACAAATATGTGATGCAAGCATTGGAACAGCAGTAGGGCAACACGACAACCTGGCAGCCTCCATAGACCTTCTGGTATCTGCCCCAATATCAGGGCTTGCTCTCTGCAGTGCTTTGTGCCACATCCAGACCTTCTACAGCCAGGAGGAGGGGGTGTTGCCCTCCATTTCCAACCTGGGAGAAGGAGAAGAGTCCAAGTGTGGTCTCTTTCTAGCTCAGCTGCCTACAAACTTGTAGGCAAGTCAATTTGTGAAACCTTGGTACAATGAGGATGGCTATTTCTGGCCTGCCTTTCTTGGTGGAAAGCATTCTGAGATACATGAAAAACATCATACAGGAATGCAAATGGCTTTAGGTGAGGTGGTGCAGGAAAATATCTGTCTGCAGTTAGCTGTTGTTCTTCCTGAATTGACCATCATTGGCCCATTTCTTTGACTTTATCCTAGAAAAACATTGCCTGAATGCAGGTAACTGATGGTCAGCGTGTGTGCAGTTCTTAGTGGTGGATGTCCTGATGTAGGGGTGGGTGATATTTGTGGGGGATCCCACATGTTGATTACAACACTTCCCACCCTCCAAGAACATGAGAGAGATGGTACTGCTGCATGTCCTTGAGGGGAAGAGTTATCTAGAGAACATTTGGGTTGACTTAGTGTCGTGAAAAGGGAGCTGCTGGAATAGAATAGACCTCAGCTGTACTTAATTTAAAATTTCTATGACGTACATTCTACTTTTGATATCAAATCTCTGCCTCTTTCTTGCTGAACTGCTCAAAAGCTCTTGTTGCTTTTCCCGGGAACAAGGTGACTCAGCTACGTGTCAAACAATCTTAAACTCTGTTAAATAAACTAGCTGCTGTAATTAGAATGCGCATGGCATTTCTGCAGCCAGCGCTGTGGGTTACTGAAACGAATACCTAGGCTGTAAACTGTCTTAATTAAAACACAGCAGGGCAGATGTTTGTACTTTCAAGATGTTATGATCTTGCTTGCTTATTATGGGCCTAATTCAGCCAAGCTGGAGTGACTCTGCGTGCTGGGTTCTGAGCGCGTGGGGTTTGCCCATGCTGCTTGCATTTTCCCTCTGTCAAGTCTGGTTTAGAAAGTTGGTGCTTGCCAGCCCGTGACTCCCGCTTGTCAGCAATGCTGTGATGCTCTCCTGGAATACAGGCACGATCCGAGCCCAGGAGCTGAGAAACTACCTTTGCAGGCCACTTTGCCATGGACTGGCTGAGAAGTCACCCACAGCCTGATGGAGCTGCAGAAGCCCATGCAGATAGGCAGAAGTGTGGGACGGTGGTACCTGAATCTCCTGCCGCAGTAAAGGGCTAGAAAGGAAGATTCATAGAATCATAGAA
The DNA here is from genome assembly GCF_032191515.1 of Phaenicophaeus curvirostris. NCBI lineage: Eukaryota > Metazoa > Chordata > Aves > Cuculiformes > Cuculidae > Phaenicophaeus > Phaenicophaeus curvirostris. The sequence goes on along the minus strand of NC_091400.1, from coordinate 741,772 downwards.
TCACCAGGTTGGAAAAGACCCACCAGATCATCAAGTCCAACCATTCCTATCAATCACTAAACCGTGTCCCTCAGCACCTCGTCCACCCGTCCCTTAAACCCCTCCAGGGAAGGTGACTCAACCCCCTCCCTGGGCAGCCTCTGCCAGTGCCCAATGACCCTTTCTGTGAAGAATTTTTTCCTAATGTCCAGTCTAAACCTCCCCTGGCGGAGCTTGAGGCCATTCCCTCTTGTCCTCCTTTCAGGGAGTTGGAGAGAGCAATGAGGTCTCCCCTCAGCCTCCTCTTCTGCAGGTTAAACAACCCCAGCTCTCTCAGCCGCTCCTCGTAAGACCTGCTCTCCAGCCCCCTCACCAGCTTTGTTGCTCTCCTCTGAAGAAGAGGAGAAGAAGAATATATCTGAGGAAGAAGAAGATATCTGAAGAAGAGTCTTTCAACTGTGGACTCAAAGCTTTACTTCCTCCCACTGTGTCAGCAGAGAGAAGAGTTTATGGACTTGGGCTCATTTATTTCAGGGATGCTGAGGAAGTTAATGAAGGAAGGAGAAGAGGGGTCTGTTGATCTGCTGGAGAACACAGCGGCGAATGCACATGGCAGAGATAGGGCGATGCAACCCTTAGATTAACGGTTTTGCAGTGGTTGACTCAAGGCTCCAGGGCTTGCATTGTTTCTCGTTTCTCTTGGCACTAAGTGGAAGAGTCATCTGGAGACAAAGCTGAAGTTGGAGGGTTACCAGCTCCTCTTGCTCCACCATGTCGTCCAAAGCATGGCCTGGGGGAGTGCACGCTGCTCGGCATGAAATCATCCCATCATGCTGGCTGATGGTCTACAGAGCCCTGCCACGGAGAGAGGCTTGGGCTTTCCATGGCACGAAGGTCTGGGCATTGATGATAGCAGCCTCTTGCATTTCTGCTCAGATTCCAGCTCAGTCCCTGCCTGGACTGCAAACCACTTCTGAGGCTTGTTGAAAAAAATTGGTGATTCTTGCATAAGCTGTGCGGAAAGCAGAAGATCCTCATGGGGTGCCTGCTCTGCAGCTTCCATGGTGCCTGGAGAGGGAGACATCCAGCTCCAAGATACACTAGTATCCTAGTTTTCCTTCCCTTGGGAAGCTGAGCCCTATCCCGGGGCAGCAGGGAGGTCAGCACCCCTACCAGCTGGGGCAGGCAGCTGCAGAAACAATATCCTAGCCTGACTCCAGTCCCTGCGTCCAGCACATGGGAGCCTCTGCCAGAGAGGCATCTTCTCTCTTCCTTTCTTTCCCACTTAAAATTTCCTTCTCCCTTGATTAGACTGAGGCCGCAGGATTTTTGGGGCGTATGCCACCAGTGGAGCTTGGTGGCTGCATCCTGGGACACCAGGAGGGATGTCAGCATGTTGGATGAGATATCGCTAGCTGTTGTCTTGTCCTTCCATGCCCTGATTTTCCATTTTTGCCATTTCCTTCTGAGAAGAGAAACACCCCAGCACCATCTCAAAGGGGTCTCTGGGGCTTTCTCCTTCCTTGGCTCCAAGGCAGTGGGAACACACAACGTGTTTGCTGAGGTGTTTTAAGGAGAAACAGTAGGAAGGTCCCTGCAGGTAGTACAGATTTGGCCTTGTTTTTCGGCTCCTGAGCTTCAGCTGTGGCTCGTAGCAGTGATGGTGGGTGGGAAGCAAAGTGAGCTACTCAGCGCCAGGAAGGCTTCACCTGCCTAAATTAATTTCTGGGCGAGGCTCCCGGTTCCCTGGGGAGCCTCAGCCTCTCCTCGAGGTTTGCTGAGGGCTGTTCCCCAAGCGAAGTGGGAGCTGTATGTGAGTCAGGAGGGCTGTGGGAAGGGAGAGGTGCGGTCGGAGGGCGGTGGAGGACACCCCAGCGCCGCCCAGACACCTGGGGCTGGTGAGGGGTGCTGGCAGGCGGGAGCCTCCCCATTTTGCACAATGCAGGAGGACAAGGAATAACCTGGTGCTGGCTGGAACCTTCCTTGCTTCCTCCTCTGCCACTTGCGGGCTACAGTGGAGAAGATCTTCTGCCGATGAACTGCATTCCAGGTGGATGTGTCTGCTTTTCGCTTTCGGTTTGGTGTGTTGGGTTTTATTTTTCCCCCCTCCCCTTTCCAATGCTGTCTTTGGGGCAGAGAAAGCTGAGGAGAAAGGCTCGAGCAGGCTTGCAACAGCAGGATTTTATCTATGGTGATGGAAGCAGGTTTTTTCCACTCTCAGTTGTGTACATACCAGCTTTACTCCTGTTGTTTTGCTCTGGGCTGGAGGAGAAACGGCGTTTTGGTCAGAGATCTTGGGTGGTTATTCTTGCGCTGAAGCAGAGATGATGGGCTCATCCTGACAACCAGCACGACGGTGACCTTCAGATCCATCCATTCGTGTTCCACCTGTGTCAGTCGAGACCACGATCAGGAAAATTAGGATGTGGCCATGTGTAATTTTGTCAAAGACGCTGCATTTCAGCAGTACTCAGTGCACGTGAGGCATTTTCAATGTTCATTCTCCCCACCCTGGAGGCAGCTGGGACAGCACTGGCTGAGGAGGACCCTTAGAAACCTCAGAGATGTTCTTATTGTAGTCTGTTTTCTTCTTTGGAGAGGTGGGTGCTAGCTGGCATTTAAAGGGAAATACAATCCCTGTCCTAATTTTTATCTGGATTTTATTTTACGTTTACTTTCAGACTTGTTTCCCATTTTTGTTTCCCATCCTCTCCAGCAGCACAGGGCAATAAGGTGTAAGTGATTTTAACTTTTCCTTGGAGTAATTTTGAATTCCTGACCTACGCAGAAATGAACAGCGTTGCATTAATTCAGAGCCAGCCAAAAAGTAGCTTAAAGGCAAAAAAAAAAGGGAGAGATCAGATAAAATTCTATATTAGACCCAGTTATATCTTAGTTTTTAGATTAAAATATTAATTATAATATCATAAATAGCATTCCTTTAGTGTGCAGGGGTAGTTTGGAAGGCATGATAGGCACAAATAGGCAAGATATTCTGCTGTGCTTTCTGGAATATGAGGCAGTAAACTTCCTCAGATGGCAAAAGAGGGGTTCTGCACCCACCCCTTCCATCCATCTGCGGTAAATCAGCATAGCAGTCCCCTGTCCTCACCTCAGTGGAGCTGCCAGGGTGGAGAGGTGAGCTATGGCACTGCAGCATGTCATCTATGAAGAGCTTTTGGGAAGGCACTCCAAAATGCAGTATAATTTCTTTCTAATATACATATTTTCAGTTCTCCTGCCTGTTGTTTGAAATGGGAGAGTGCCTCCAGGTTTAGAACTTATATTTGAGCCAGGATAGTGTTTTAGCAAGACGGCTAGCGGGTCCTTGGCTTGTTTCCGCTCCAGCTTATTTAGGACTTGGGTGATGCTGAGCGTCTGGTGAGCTGCTCTTCAGCAGCATCCATTGTTTGAGAAAGTGGTTTCTATTGTTTCTTTCTATTTTCTGCCTTGCTAGGAGACCTATTGCGGAAAATTCATCTCCTGTCTCTCACAAGAGGAGAATGGATTTCCTGTCGACTCCAGGCTTGAAGGGAAAGCGAGGGCTGCTGGGAGGAAGCGCCCGTTCCTCGGCCAGGCAGCGGAAGGATTGATGATTTTGAGGGGGCAGGCAAGCGTATTATTTGCTTCAGGCTTCATGGTGATATTTTTAGGGTTTCAGTCTTTTCTAGTTGAAAGACGAAGTCTTCGAGCGTGAGGTCATAGGATGCCCTTAGGCTGCTTCCTATTGAAGCTGCGGAAAAGGCTGCCGGCTCTCCGAGCCGCCTGCTGAGGAAGGGCTGTAGCGAGCTCTGTGTCGCAGCGTGCAGGACGCTGAGCTTGTTTCTCAGACTTTGTCATGCCTTCTGGAGGCCTTTGGGCATCTATAAGGCATGAGCCACAGGCCTGATTTCATTACAAAAGGAAGAAAAAGGGGAAGAACACAACAATGCTGGCATGTGCCCGATGCTGGTCCTCTCCCCTCTCTTCCAATCTCTTCTGAGTCCTTACTCAGTGTGCAGACCCAAAATCCACCAGCTGAAACGAGGGGCTAGCATAGCAATGGTCTACAGAATGTTTTTCTAGGGCTCGTAGCTGCTCCTTCTCGCGCAGATTAAGCGCTGGTATTTTGCTCAACCAGAAACCACCTCTGGGCAGTAATCAGCAGATGTAGAAACATGATGTGCCTCTTATTAGACCATCTGAGTCTCCTGATGAGAGTGTTGTAATAATGAAGCCACAGTTTCACGGGAAAACAAAGAATGGAAAGGAGTTTTTGGTTGGGTTTCCTTGAAGCTGGAGCCAATGGGGATTTTTTATGTTTTCCTTCAGCGCTGGATGCTAGACCGAAAAGGCTAGGGCAGGTTTCCTGTGCAGTGTAGCTGCCTGGACTCCTTAGGGAAACACAGAGACTTTTTTTTACTCAGAAATTAGTTGGATTTTGATTCTTGTTTTTAAAGGCAATGAATAAACACAATTATAGACTTGAAAAGCAGTTGGAGCTGCATTGGGCTCGTCGTTTCCTCAGGCAGCCATTCTAGAAGAGTGTGCCCTCTACTACTATAATTACTTTTTAAAAATAACTCTGCAAGTCTGTAATCTAAAGTGGGTGGTATGTAGCAAGTCTGAGAGCATTCTGCATTCAAGCCACAGGCTGGTGAGAGGGTTGCTTTATATAAGGGTTTGCTTGTCTTCATCTCTGGGTTGAAATCTGACTTTTCCCCCCACAAACGGCCACTATAATGAAAGTGCTTTTTAACAAGGGAGTCAAACTTGCCAGGGACCTGGATGGCTTTGCAGTCCCACAGGCTCTAGATATTCCTTCTGGATGGTGCTTCTCTACAAGAGCTTGTCTTTGTTGGATTCTCTGTATCTGTTATATTCAGATTCAAGGTGCCTTTGCAATAGAGGAGAGCACGGTAAAGCTGAGATTCATAGCTAAATAATATTCTACACCTCTGTTTGACCTGTTTTGAGCCCACTTTGCCTTTTGGCTGGACCAGCTGATTTATTTATATCCTCGAGTGCTTAAAATACATTGTGATTATTTTTTTTTCCCAAGAACTGGAAACAATGAACCTGGAAATTTGCTCCTTGATCACAAGTGATTTCCCCTACTTTATTTTCTCTATTTGTTAAGCTTTTTGGGTGCTGATGTTCTCAAGTGTGGTGTGCTTGCAGACTTCCCTGCTCCACAATGGAGCTATTTTCAGGCTTTTATGAATGTGTTTGTCCTTACTCATAAGGGGATCTTTATACTCAGGAGCAGAGTGAGGCGATAGCATGGGCAGAGATTTGCCAAACTGAATCTATTTCCCCTATAATGAAATAACCCGTGACAGCGTTTGCCCCCCTGTGATGGATTTTTTTTGAGTTGTAGCCCTATTTAATGGGAAAGCTGAAGTGGATGGAGGGAAATATCATGGGAATTAGAAAGAGGAAACCAAACGCAGGTAGATGAGGAAAAGAAAGAAAGTCCTCGAAGTGGGGAATTCAATCCTCTTGAGGTTCTCCCATTCATGGAGTTTCTAATACAGGCCTCGGGCTTGTACTCAGGATGGAGGTAGTTAATGTTTGCTCTCAGATTTCCTTGGGTCTGAAGTTAAGCACTTCCACCATGTCATTTTCTATCAGAGTTTTGCCTCTTTTAAATAAAGAAGAGAAAATTATATTCCTTTTGCTTTTAAATCCTAAGCATCAACAAGTTCAGTCTTGCGGGTTCCTTCTCGTTTTCAGGACTCTGAACAGAACAGGGCTGATCCAGAATAAGCGAAACATTTACATTAGGAAAAAATTCTTCACAGAAAGGGTTATTGGTCCCTGGCAGAGGCTGCCCAGGGAGGGGGTTGAGTCACCTTCCCTGGAGGGGTTTAAGGCACGGGTGGACGAGGTGCTGAGGGACGTGGGTTAGTGATTGATGGGAATGGTTGGACTCGATGATCCAGTGGGTCTCTTCCAACCTGGTTATTCTATGATTCTATGATTTGCAGTCTGGTTTGGCCCTTGATGGGGTTTTATTGCAGGTGTTTGGGCTGGTGGGCACACTTCAGTTTTGCACTGTGTGCACCGTTGGGGTGAAAGGTGCAATTCCCACCAAATCCTTCCAACTCTTCCCACCAAATGCAGGATGACTTGGTACCTTCTTGGGCAAACAATAAAGCCATTGGACCAGAGTAGAGAATAAAGGCATTTGTGCCTCTTCCCACTAAGCGGTGTCATCACTGCTGAGCTATTTAATTCATTGGAGGTGGACAGCAGAAGGGAAAATACTCCTGGCCTAATCCTGGCTCCTACACCGCGGAGCAAATGCAGAATTGTGTGTTTAGCAGATTTCCTCTTGGGAAGAGAAGTCTCCTATAGATAATAACCCTTTTAGCAATATCTCCAGTGAATGAGGCTTTGTCTGAAGAACAAAGAAAAAGTTGCAGGCTTGAAATATGCCTGAATTTCCTGAGCGCGCTTGCTGCTGCGCGCAGGCAGGAAGCTGTGTTAGACTGGTTTGGATGTTTGCTATAAAGTGGCATAAACAGAGTGTTTGGTCTCCTGGGATCCTGATCTGATGTGTGGACCAGGGAACAGGGGTTCCTCCAAGCTGTTGCTGTGAGAAGGACTGTCATAGCCATGCAGCTCTGTGCCCATGTCTCTGTCTGTCCCATCCTCCCTCTAACAAAATCCATCCTCTGAAGATCCCAGGTAGGTGCAGCAGCAGAGATGAGCCGTGCAGGCACAGCAGACCCAGCACACGCAGCTGTTAAGCTGCCAGCCAGCAGGGAACTTATTTCCTGCACAATTATGAAAACAACTGATCTGTGACATTAAGAATGGGGAGAAAATACAGGGCAGGGGAAGGAAGGCCCTGGCTATGTAAATATTTACTTTTGCACAATGTTCCAGCCAACCCCTTCTTCCAGGGGCTGGGAGGAGAAGGGGTTGCTTGCTACTGGCTCTGGTATGTGGTGACAGGGGACAGGGTAGCCAACAGTGAGCTGCCTGCAGCTGGAAGGAGCATGTTCTCTGTCAAGCAAAAGCTGCTCTGCTGGGGTGTGATATTGCCCTGCTTGGCCCCCTGGTCCCTGCTGCATCCCACAGCCAGGGATGTGCTGCTGGACCACCATGAACTGGCTTTAACCACCTGCCTGGGTCCCTCTTCCATCTTCTTGGTCTTGCTCTAACAAAGCCAAGCTGGTGAGATACCCCTGCTAGTGATGTATATCCCTGCTCCTTCCCAGAGAACAGCCTTGGGAAGGGTTGGGGAAATGAAGGCATGAAGCTTTTTAGAGTAGTGCCGCTGCAGCCAGATGAGATGTCCAGGATCTGGGGACTGCAGCATCTCACGTGATGCCATCACAACATCGTATGCCCACTGCCAGCTAAGTCTGGACCAGACGTGAGCTGTATTGTATGCAGAGGAGGAACTTGCTAGATCTGATTGAAAAAGACCCTTAGACGCAGGTGAAGAAAAGACCTTCAGCGTTGGGGAAAAAGATTTTCTTTTTATTATGGCATCGTCCAACCTGATATAATCTCAATTTTCAATTTCTTTACTTCACCCTAGACAAAAATGTTATTTTTCCGGCTCTGTCGAAGAGAAGGTGAATTGACATGCTCCGACCTATAAGCGCTGCTCAGTTGTTCTTTCATTAGCCCTCCTCAGCCAGGGTGGCTGCTGCAGTGCCACGCAGATGCTGTGTATGTTCGACATAGTATCTGACCACCAGAGCAGCTTGGAAGTCCCAGTGTGTACTCAGCAGGTGGAGGAAGGGTGTGGTGTGCTTTGCCTGAGGTCCAATTAGTCTGTGGTTGTAGCCAGGATTTCACCTTCTACGCCGCGTTTCAGCAATAAGCAGTCTGGGATAGTTGTGTCAACACTTGGTGATCTGTATGTAAGGAGACTCGGTGAGTTCCAGTAATAGTGACACCAATCCACTGGCTGGTCTCAGCATGTTCTGCTCTTCTGATGACGTCTATGAAACCAGAAGAGTTAGAATGAGTGGGATTCACAGGTTTGTTTCATGCAAGTGGTTGATGCGGTAACAGAGGCACATCTAGGCTGTTCCTCTCCACCCCATTCATCAAGGAAGTATTGGCTAAGCTCACTCCCCAGGACATGCACCATCACTCAGTGAATAAACACAAGGGATTTGTGTTGTGAGTTAATTCTGCTGCTGGAAATCAAACCCCATTCCATGGTCAGATGCCATCTTTTTTTTTTTTTGGAAAGGGACAAAGGTTAAGAAGACAAGGAAGGCAGGTTAGTTAAAATATGTCAGTGTCTCCTGGGTGTAAGTAAAGACTATAAATAAAAGCCTTTTAACTTGGAAAAGAACTTGAGTGATATGATTGGGTTCAATTTTGTCCAAATATTGCTTTATGCCATTAAGCTGTTACCAAGTTTTGGTTCAATTGCAATAGTTTTATGACTTAAGTGCAGTGGGAACAGTTGCAGTCTTTATGCAAGTAAAACATTTCCCCTGAAGCATTTGCAGTGAAGACTGATGTATTGTGCTGGAATCTGGGAGTGAAACTGCCTGGACACAAATAGCTGGGGAGGTGACCTCTAGCTCTTTTCTTTCTCCATTCCAGAATAACTACACAATCTAAGGATTTATGTTGTGAACAATAAGGGGATTTAAATAAGGTCTAGTTTTACATTCTTGCTAATGAATCCTCAAACTTAGTAATAAAAGGTGAACATTTTTACTTATTTCCTCTTAAGCTGCAAGCACGTGTGATTCAGCAGCGTCTTGAGATGATTTGTCAGGATGAGAAGATAAGTCACATCCCTCTTCCTCTTGAGATTAATAGGGAACTAGAATAATCCTGTACCTATAATATTATTTCAGTTGGGTTTGCGTAATAGCCTGGCCGCGAGGCTTTGTAATGATGATGTTTCATCGTTTGAAGTTAGGTTAATTCATGTCATAGTGTAAGAGCCGCACAAAATAAAACACTTCTTTTCCCCTCACGGTTTCTCTTAACTAGCCCTCATTTTCTCACCCAAGTTTTACTATGGTCGATTAGAAGTGAATGGATTTTAATGCTGCTTCTGCAGATAGCCTGCACCATCACAGTCAGAAAAGTCCTGTCTCACATTAATATATTTACCTGTCAGTGACTGTGGGTTTAGGAAGATCCTGGTGTTTCTAAAGAGTCTTGCTGTGTGCATGCCTGTGCTCAAAAGCACAAACAGAGCATGTGTAATTCCATCAAAATCACTGTAGCTGACACTCTCCGTTAGATGATGCTTTCCACATGCATCTGGACCTGTATTTCTGGCTTACATTAGAGAAAGTGAGAGAAATCAGACCCCTCATAATTACTTACAAGCTGCGAGCTAGGCACAAATGTAAATATTTTCAGGGTCACAACTTAGCTTTTTATTTTTAATATACTTTGTTATTAGTAATCGTTTTTGAAGAGATTGAAAATCCCACCCATAAGTTTCTGTAGCATCGAGCTTACTCAGCCTTGACCTCTGCTCCCAGCGGTATCACTGGATTTACTGTTGACTTCAGCAGGAGCAGTCACCGTGCACCTGAGTGCTTTTGAAAACCCTTTCCCCATGTTTTTCTGTATAAAGCCCGTGACTGTAGCTGCCAGATTATATGACAGTAGGGTTTAAAATGACTTAAGAATGAAATCAAACTGATAAGAAGGCTAAGACATAATAAAGCTAAGCAAAGTGAATTTGCTTGCTTTCTAAGCAAAGCGACTTTCACAAGGTTTTAATTTTCTCTGGCCCAAATGGAACAACAGTCAAGTTTGGTTCTTTCAGCATGTGCATGCTGGGCGTGTGTCAACATTGCTTCTGTGAAGCCCCGGAGATGACATCCCACGTGGGCATCTATTTCAGTTTCTCTCCGTCTCCCAACCGTAAGGTGTGATCTTGGCAATCATCAGTTAAGCTCGTGTTTCATCATTAATTCCACCCCAGACCCAGCCCTAGTTTTCCCTGGTGCTGGAAGTGCTTTACAAGGATAAACTAGAATTGCCACGGTGCTAAAAGAGTAAATCTATAAAATATTGTGTAGCGCTCAAATACTGAAGCGCTGAAGTCCTTCTGTATTTACCTGTGCCTGACTGGTGCCTTTATTATTGTGTCTCCGTGCTCACATCTGTTTGCAGGTGTCCTCTGGAACAGAGTGGTCTCTTGCTCTAACAGTGATGATAACTACTTTGCTCTGATGGGTTAGATTTTTCCTCACAGAGTTTTCTGTTTCACTGGAGATCAGCTATACTCATGCTCTGTTAGGATTTTCTCCCCTGGCTCCCCCGCTTTTTTCTTTCTTTTTGCTATTAAACCAGATCCATTCTTCTGCGGTGTCACCAGATAGGAGTGTTCTTCCGAGCAGCCATGGAGACAAAAAGGTGTGGCCAAGGCTGTTAGCTCTCTCTGAGGGTTTCTGCTCCTCTTCTTCCATCGCCAGCTCTCTATGTCCAATTCTCGCTCCAAGAGGTGGTTGTGTCCTCTCCACACCATCCATTCCCCAGTTCACCTCCCCTTGAAAAGAGAGTCCAGATGTTATAATCTTCTGGTAAGCCCTAAAACTGGCAGGATTTTTCTATTTGTTTCCCTTCTCCTGTTTTTATTTTCATAAGCCTATGGATTGACTTCATTTCTCTTAAAGCTTTTCTAGGCTGGGAGACTGCTGTTCATCCACTTTTAATTAAAGCAATATAGGGAATTAGGCCTTTCGCAGGGGTGGTTCTGGTGATGGCTATGAATGTTTTTGTTAGTTTTTCTTCCTTCTGAGCAAATGCTTGGAACTGTAAGTTGGAGCTTAAGCTTTTTAATTACCAGGGAGTAAAATTACTACATTATGGTGAAATAATTTCTTTGCAAAGGAAAAAACTTTCTTGGCTGCTGCCGTGTGCAATAGGAAAACTGAGAGAGGATGGTTCACTGCTGCATCCTCAGAGGACGGGAAGATGATGGGTGCATCGAAGGCCTGAGGCTGTTGATGGGTAGCACAGGGTGATCTGTGGGTTTGCAGTATGGTGCAAAGGAGGGGGAGTTAGCAGGAGCCCAGTCCCTCCTCCTGGCAGTGCCCATCTCTTCCCCCCAAGAAGCTGGATTAGATTAGGCTGCCCAAGGCAGAGTTTTTCTTGATGCTGGTGCCACGCTAAAAGAGTGTGGGCGTAGGGCTGTGTGAGCACTGGGGAGAGTGAACGACTGCTCTTCCCTGCTGATTTACAGCCTCTCACTCCCGTTTTGTCCTCCTTCAAAGCAGCGCTCTTGGGCTTGTAAAACAGCTTCACACAAACAGAAGCTGGGGCGGACAGGGTGTAGGAACCTCCCATTGGCATATGGGGATCACAAATGGGGCTTTTTCTGCGTCCTGGGGAAGGCAGCAAAAGCCTCCTTCCCAAGAATGTGCTTATTTTGGGCAAGCAAGTGAAGTATCTCAAGAGCAGGTCTCGGGCTGACCTAGGGAAGCAGCTGGCTTTTCCGCCTGGAGTCTTCAAATTATTTCAGGATAGTTTTACAACGTGAAAGCCTCCAGCAGGAAATTTTCAGAAGAGCCCAAGTGTCATCTGACCCCAGCTCCTGTTTTCTGAAGCGTCAGTGTGTTCCTGGTGTGTGTTTGTGTGTGTGTTTGGAAATTTGACTTCTGTTTCAAATCGGTTGGCTGTTTTAATACAATGGAAGGAAAGCTATTGCCCTGAGTGTCAAAAGCCTCAGTAGGCTCGCAGGAAAACCTGTATTTACCTGTGGGTCCTTGGGGAGAAAGGATAATCCTCTTTGGACTCATTAACTGCTGTCTTTTGCCTTTGTCGTTCTTGCATGTTGCTTGTTTCCATACAAGGATGCAGCTTCTCTTGGATTCTTCAGCCTCATGAACCACTTGTAGGTGCTGGTGGTGCTGGAGGGTAGGCAGCACAGGTATTTGTGACATTTTCTGAAGTTCTTTGGATCCATCTCTGTGCCAGCACATGATGGGGGGACTGTTGTGTCCTCCCCTCCTCCTCTTCTCTCATCTATAGCCTACAATGGTTTGCTCTCCTGCAAAGGTTTACTGGTGCGGCATGTGTTTCTAATCTTGTGGTGTAGCCAGGCTGGATTCTCACTCACAGTAATGAGAGATCAGCTCTGATGTCACTCAGTTTGGTTCTGATCCGTGCTAGTCCCAGGGCCAGACTCTGCTCTCATTAATGGCTTTTCTCATTCAGAAATGTGTGTTTCACTTTCTGCAGTGTTTTCCTATTGTAAAGCCTAGAAAGGGCCAAGAAAGAATTTTTCTTTTCTTTTCTGAGGTTCCTCAGGGGCTTTGGGCTTATTCTGTGGTTTCTTGCTAATGCAGGTTTCCCGGGGCACTATAAGATGATCTAAAGCAACCTGACCTGTTGAGCTGACTCAGAAATGACCCTCCTGAATCGCTCCCAGGCAGCTGAGCTGTCTGAAGACTTCATGGCAGGGTATTGATCTGCTTGTTATTAAAAACAAAACATTCTGTGTGCCTTCAAATATATCAGAAATAAGTTAGATTCTTTGTTTTGTGACTATTTTCAAAAGGGTCTTTTTGGTGCCCTCTTTTTCAAGTAATAGTTATTTAATTAAACTCCAGTGCAGTATCTGAAATGCACCTGTCTTGCCCTCTTGGCACATGAACAAAAATGAATAAAATGTCACTTAAAGTAAACAACAGTCAAAACATTGTCATCCAAAGAAAAATAAATAAAAAATCCCCACCTGCTGAACCACAAAAGAAACATGTGAGGAAGAGATTCATGTAGTACTTTTTCTGGGTAAATAATATGAAAAAGAAGGTAGTTGAAACAAGATTTGGGTATTGACTCAGAGTGGTTTAAGGATCTGCTTGATATTCAGGTGGCTCTCCTTTCAAAGAAGGGAAAATAAGACTGGAAAGTGCACACACTCAAGATGTGTGTGTGAGCTAAGTCTTGACATAGCAGCAGTAAGTGAATGGAAAAAAACTCCTTTTAATTCCCCTGCACTCTGGATCAGGTCTTGTAATGAGTGATTAGGCTCATCCCCTTTGCCTCCTGTTGGTCTTCACGCTGCATCCCTTCCTCATTGTGTCAGGCTCACCTTGGAGAGCAAAATCATTGCAAATGGTCATTATTTGAGTGTGTGCTAAGGCAGATTTACTGAAAAAGTGCAGCTGCTGAATACACGGCCTTTAATGCTGTGTATTTCTTGCAGTCAGGTAGTTTTGAGGTATGACCTGGATTTTGCTTTGCACGGGTGCTGGTCCCTAGAAGGATCCCAGTCTTTCACTGCCCAGGAGAAAACTGAGGGCTCACTCTGCTCAAATCAGCACAGAAAAATATTGTGCGGGGTGAGGTTGAATTCCATCCAAACATAAATAGAGCAGCATGCCTAGAATATCTTTTTGGTCTAATCTTGCTCAGCAGTCTAAAGTCCCAAGTACCAATAAAGGCACTGACTAATGAGCGTTACTCAGTTCCTCTGGGTGCTTGGCTAGGGGCACTCATAGTTTCCAGTCATACGATTACTCCTTTTTACTTAAAGCCATCCTGTTCTCTTTTAGCCTTTCAGCCGTGAAGAAACATTTAATGACATCGTGTTCTGCTTCTTAATTTCAAAGTCACGGGATCCCTAAGACACAGATCTTTTTGGCTTTCTTTCCTGCTACCTGCAAACACCTTCTTTACCTTTGGTGTTAGCTTTCTGGTGTGTTTTCCTTCACCCTTTCTGAGTCTTTCTTGCCCTCTTTCCACTGGAACTGAAAACAAAATTGGGATTATCCGAGCAGAAATATGTCTCCGAGATACACAGTGGAGATGAAAAGGCACCAGGACATTTGCTCTGCACGCTGAGTATTTGATGAGGAGAGAGGAAGGGATCAAAATCTAAACCTGAACTGAAATTTGGCAAATTATCTTAGTAAAAACTTTAGGGAAGGCCAGCCTCAATTTCTCAACGTTTCATTCTTGAGAGCCTGTGGAGATGTAAAGAGCAGCCAGCCTCCAGATGAGCCATTAGCCTGGCACATGGGAAACCTTCAGTTCCTTATGGTCTCTTGCAGGAGTTTACCTGCGCTGTATACCTGAGTGAGACCTGCGAGTCCTTGAGCTGCCATCGATACCTTGTCCATTCAGAACTGCAGCATGTCCCTAGTGTTTAGTGACCTTCAGCATCCAGTCACGTCTTCAGGGACCTGATGCCTGGTGGTGCATCTTCGGATGGGCAGTGGCTCTCCTGAGAGGTCTTGCAGTCATGTACGAACTGGAGCTGTGATTTCATGTATACAACCCATTGCCCTGGTTATATTCACTCCTGCTGTACTACTGAGATACAGGTACATGTCAGAGGGATATGAAAGGGACCATCGAAGTTTTTAGGTAGTTGTGCGACCCATGAACCTGTTTAGCACTTTCAAATCAGAACGTGGGGCTGTGAAATGATGGCCAAGCGTGGTCCTGGGCAAAGCCAGGTCGGTCATTTCATCCTGGCCCAGCTTCAGGAGATCTGTGTGCGTCTGCTGGTGGGGAGAGATGTGTTGTCTGCTTCCTAAATCTGGCCTGAGTATTTCTTTTTCATGGAAGTAACACCAGAGTACGCTTGGACTACACAGAAGTTGCAACTGAAATTTACTGGGAGGCATTTTCTGCAGTAATTGTCTACAATACCTGTCATATGCCACAGTCCAATTTTTTAGCTGGGCCAGGCTGATGTGTTTGACTTGTTTCATTGTGGGCATCGCATAAAAGTATCACCCGTCAGCAGAATAGCTCCATCTTTGGAGTCTAACACAGTGATTTTTGGACAGCAGCACTGCGCCTCAGATTATGAGTACGGATAAAGAAGAATCCCACATCTAATTGACCATGGCAAATCCAATTCAAACTGCAAAGGGATACTTTTCCTCCCATTAGGCAGAATGTGATTAATTTCCCATGTGGAAAATTGTTCAAGACAGACGTGCTCGTAAATTATGTCATAAGAGATCCTATTACTACGAGCTCTGTCAAAACCTACTGTGCCTCCCAAAATAGCAATAAGATGATAATTATATTAACAGCCTTTCTTGTTATTTGATGTGTGTCTGACGTAGGCTGTAAGCTTATTTTTTGTCAGATTGGAGCCATTTAAGGATGGATGCTTTGGCATTTGTGGGCATTAACAATAATCCTTGATTTCTGGCACTTGAAATTAAAATTGTTACAGCAAAGTTTTCAAAATAGGAGATTGAAAGCCAATAGGTGCAAATGAGCCCACAGTTTAAAATGATGCAGCCTCTGTTAAAACTTCATATCCAAAACCAAACATGATTTTACTAGCAAGGATTCTTGACAGATAGTTTCTAAGGTCTGTGCTGTTCAACCCAGGATCTGCAGAAGAGGGTGTTAGTGATACAACTAACTTAGCTGATCATGAAATTACTTAGGAGCTGACTGCAAAAATCTTGAAGGACGAGCTCATGATATTGTTGGTTAAAAGGCAATTTAGTGTTGGTAAGTACAAGCAGTGCTACATGGGGTAAAAAAGGGTCATTGCAATCCAGGAAGAAGAGATTTCAGTAGTTCTGAGGATGTTTCCACGAAAGCTGCAGCTCAGCAGTCAGCAGCAGTCAGAAAGCCAAAGGTGGTGTTAGAAAGAATTAGGCAAAGAATGGGAAACAAACCCCAGAGCTTCAGCTGCAGAAATCCACTGTTTCCCCGTGTTGTGAATACCATGTGCAGTTCTGGTCTTTGCCTCTCAGAAAGGGTATTTCATGGTAAGGTGCTGAGAAGGACGACAGAGGTGATTACAAAGGTGAATTGGCTTCTGTATGAGGGGTGTAAAGAGACTGAAAAGTCTTCAGTGTGGAGCAGAGGTGATGTGTGGGATGGAGTAGAAGTTTGTGAAATCATGAAGAATTTGAAAGAGTGAGGAGGACATGATTATTTTATTTCTCCAAATGCAAAAGCCAGTTGCAGCCTGTGAAATTTGGAAAGCAAACCTAAAGTGAACCAAAGGAAGTATGTAATCACGTGCCATGTGATTAAATTAGGAAATTTATTTCCAGAGGACTCTGTAGGGACTACAGTATCTGTGGGTTCAAATATGTACTAAATCAATTTCTGTAGGATGGAGCCATCACAGGTTGTTAAAAACTATTTTCTAATTCAGAAAAGAATCTAGCCACTGATGTGCAGGAGTGGGGAGTGTGTATCAGGGGAAGGATCCTATTTCACGTGTCGTGTTACTTGCATTTCTTCCCTGTCTCTTACTGCCTGCTCTTGTAGATGGAGAGATGGACTATAGAGATCTTTGACCCAATGGAATGGAGCAAGAAAGTGGACTAAATTTTTGGTCCGCTGTTCAGTATGTTATAACTACTATTGAAGCTGCTTGCTTGCACTGTAGCAGCTAAGCACGTGGATGGTGATTCTTTATCTGGAAATGGAAGAGATGGCATCTGTCCTGGAGACCATAAGTCTGCAGGCTGGACCACCTCAGAGGGGTTATCTGAGGTGTTCAATAGTGGGACTTTGTACCTCTGGCCAGCCCTCCGTAGCGCTGCACGCCAGGACACAAAGGCAAACAGCATTTGGGGAGCTGCCATTCCTGTGTGGTGGCACAGGGAGAGAAAGACCAGTTTGTTTAGTGGTGTGGATTTTGTTAGTAGTCAGTCCTGTTTGGCTGCTCGGTGTCTCCATGGCTTCAAATGCAATTAATCTGTGCCTGAAAGGGTAATTATCAGCTCACATTCCTAATTCAGATTTCTGTGCCTATTCATGCTAATGTTTTTTCTTTAATTTAGCGGTAAATTTGAGGTTGTTTTTATGTTTTATACTGCTGGCCCAGTGATTCTTATTAAAATAAAAAGTAACAAAACATTAGTTTCTAAGCCACCATTTTTCCTTTTTCTTGGGAAATGTAAAGACCATATTAACTGTGAAAGGGAAACGAAAGCATGCGTAGTCCTAGGGTCCTGCTGTCACCTTGGCTGAGGTGCTTTTCCTTTCAAGGAGCAAATAATTGCTTAGAGCATTAATCCCTAAAAGAGGCTTTTTTATTCTACAGGGGGCAAATCTGTTGACATCTGACAGTGCGGTTTTCTCCGTTGATTGGACATTGAACCCAGGAGACGATGGCTGTAGAAAGCTAGGGATGCTTAGCATACCCCACCCTGAACTCCAAGGCAGCAGCTCTGTCCTCCAGGGTGGTCTCACATCCTTAAACGTGTGTTTACTCATAGGAACTGAGAGGAATTTTTCAGGGAGATTGTCCTTAGCTGTCTCCTGCTATCAGCAGGCACTGCTGGTGCCAAATTGCACGTGAGCACAGATTAAGTGGCCTGAGCTGGAAATGGCTGAAGCGCTCACACAAGGAGGAGCTGGCTGCGAAGGAGGACAGTTATCTGATAAGTAATTATAAAATCATTTCCCTGTTCCTGTGCATTGGCTGAGCCATGATAACTGCTGGTGGGAGTGCTGTTAGTTGTGCAGCCAAGGTGGAGAAATCTGAGTGAGCTTTGCTGTCCCTGGAAGGCTGAGTGACTGGATGCTGGCTCATATTGGTGCAGGCTGCGTGTGCTCACATGGATCAGTGTCCACTGCCTATGGATGGAGTGGGTTAGCCGTGCATTCATCAGCTGGGAGGGTGCAATAGGGGCTACTTCATGGTTAAGAGTTAAAGAGAATCATAGAATCATGGAATCAACAGGTTGGAAAAGACCCACCGGATGATAGAGTCTAGCCATTCCTATCAAGCACTAAACCATGTCCCTCAACATCTCATCCACCCATCCCTTAAATGGGTGCTGCTGGGTGGCCTGGCCACAGATCTGATCCCAAGGCTGTTTTGTGAGGTGATGTGGCCAGATCACAAGTCCCAGCTAGGTTATTGCACTGCAAGCTTCGGGGAGGAATGGGAAGAGGAGCAGGTCTGGCTTTGGAGTTCATGTCATAATGGAACGTGAACACATGTCAGACCCCAATGTGTGCTGGAAATAAAAGTACCCACCTCTCTTCTCCTGTAACACACATCCCTATCTTGAAGAGCATGCTCGTGAGCCTTTAAAATGAACAGTAGCTTTGTCGGAGGTCAGAGCCGGCGGAGAGGAAATCCCTACTGTAGATTGTCTTAATGACACAAAAAGATAAGACATACTGAAAAGACACTGTAAATGGAGAGTGATGCCTGTGGTTTGAGGTGTCTGGTCTGCAGATGAACTTCCTGACTAGAGACTGGCCAGCTTTGGTCTTGTGTCTGTTGATGACAACAGCTTGCTTGTGTCTGTTGTAGTCTACTGGAAATTCAGCTTAAAACTAGTCAGGTTTAGCTTGGAGGACTAGGCGGGCATGTCTCTTTGGAAAGAGAGAACGGTGCTCTGTTTTGCAAAGCACAGGGGATTTTGTTTCTCAATACTGCTCTCCAAAACCATCACTGCTGAGTTCCAGCCTCCGACAGGCACAGACACCTAGTTATGTTTGCTGCCGTGTTGTTTGTTTGTTTAATTTCTGTTAATTGATGCTTTCCAAATACCACAACTGCTCTGAGGAGCACTGCCTCTGCCAACCTGACTGCTGAATTTCATCTCCTGTAATGTGGGACACAGGTTACCTGGCGGCTGACTTAATCAAGGTCTTCCACAGGAGAGAGTTTTACCTCATTTGTGGCAGAAATCAATTATTTGGTTTTGATTAGAATAAATGTTTGAATGAAAAAATTTTCTGGCCCTCAGGCAGATATTTTTTTGTTCTGCACGTCATCAGCAGAGGGATCTAGGGGCTGGCTTTATTGCTCTTATGTTCATGTTGTGACCTTGTGAAGCCACCTTCTCATCCCTACTCCCCAGTTTCTACCTGTTCATGTGAGAGTATATGCTATAGCTCTGCACTATTGTGTGACCTACCTCCTAGTAATAGTAACTTTCATGTACATGGTGTGAGTGCAAATATTATGTTATTCACAGCTCTGGTTCTCAACCAGCTTAAGGGTGGAGTCTCCCAAGCAGTGTTACTGCCAGTCATGCCAAAGGATGTGGCTAGGACCTTACTGAGCTTTTCCAGTGTAGTTTGGCAAGGGTGCAGTGCGAATTCACCTCCCTCCAGTGACTTTGCTGCAACATCTTTGACTCTGGTGGATGGAGGCTCAAAGCCTCCCTGTTGGTGTGGCTGGCGCTGACCCAGTGTCTGTGAGGCAGCGTCTTGGGCACATGCATCAATGACAAGTCTCATAAGAGCTTATAAGGCAGTGCAAATATCTTAATAGGCTCAATGTTTAAAGCCACTGCTTTAAGAGATTGAAGTGGGACCATATGATCCTCCCCTGATGGTCCGTACTGCTATGTGTCAGTAGAAACACTCCTGATCAAGGTGGTGCTTGATGTGGTTGTTGGAAAAAGCAGAGGACAAGTTTTGTTAGTGTAGCTCCAGGGGCATGGTGCTGCCCTTCAGGAAACGCATTTTTAATGGTTAAGGTAGCACAAAGGCATTTGAGAGGCTTTTTCCATTCTGGGATCGAGAGCTGGAGTAGCTCAGATGGTACAAGCACGTTCACCAGCAAATATGTAACACAACCAGGAGCTGCAGGTGCCCAGACTTGTTGGACCAAAGTGCTGTGATCCACATCATTCTCACACTGCCCAGGAAATGAAAGTTACTTTTGAATATAGCTCCGTGGGCTGCTAGTGATTTGGAGATCACGGGTAAGGAGCCACTAACTACTTGGGTGAAAGCAGGACACTGGTGCCGGCTGACACAGGGGATAAACCAATTGTTCCAGCACGAGTGATAAGATGTAGTGACTGGCATTTCTCTGGTAAGTTTGGTATAGGGTCTAGATAGTTCGATGGTTATTTAAGCTCTGATGTTTCTGCATGTTAGATTACTTGCTCCTGGAATTTTGGAAACAGAGCTTTTTAGAGGTTGTTCAACAAAACTCTGGGTGCAGTGTATGTGTACAGATTCTTATCTTACAGTAAAATATGCATAAGCAAGGGTGATGCTTCAGCTTTCTATAGGCTTTCCTGTTTTTCTGCACCTTTTGCTCCCAGTACAGCAAAGACTGTATGCAAAGAGGGGGACAGTCCTGCATCCTTGGTGTTAGGAAGCTGCGCTGTTTCCTAGAGCAGTATTTCTCAGATGTTTTGACAGTGTGACCTTCTTTTGGCTCCTTCTCTCTGTGGGACTTGTAATTATCATCAGGTCATTTCCTCCGGGTGAGGATGTGCCAGCTGCCCGTGTTGCTTGCTGCAGATATAAATACGATTCTCCCTCTCGCCTGAGATGACCTGGCTGCTATCTGCAATTAAGAGTAGGTGGTTGTTTGCTACGTGATGTAACCAGTAATTACAAATGAGTTCACATTCCACCTTGGGGAAGCTGAACTGTGCAACTCCAGGAGGCACCGATTTTACTGGAGAAGCTGAAGATTTTACTCAGCAATTCAACACCCCCAACATTTTGCACACACTCACAGACAGGGAAGTTCAATTTTAAGGGAGGGACCATCCTCTTGTGTGGGCTAAGTGCTTTACTCTGGCAGTAAAGCAAAGCAAAGCGAGGGAATAGATCTCTTTGGGTTTGCAAGTGCATTTAGACCAATGCCCAGAGAGCCACCCTGCTATAAGAAAATAGAAAGGATAATTTTGTAGCAATTTTGTCCATTCCAGACCAAATACTATCTAATTTCCCTGTACCCTGATTCCTGCCTTGCTTTAGAAAGGTGGGAGACTTGCAGCTGAAGAGGAGATTACAGGAGCAATGGGTTATTTGGGTGATAGCAGCAGGACATAGAGCAACACGAAGTAGCTCTTGGTTTATGCAAAACACTGTACAAACACTAACAGAGCTGTTAGCTTGAGATTTGCACCCTGTGGCCCCCGTTTGTCACTCCTGGATTTCAGCATTGGTGCTCATGGCTTTGTCCTTCTTCCAGCTGTGCCTGAATTCCCCAAATCTGTACTAGCAAAGCTCTTCTAGAGCTGATGCTGTTGTGCTAGGAGTGGAAAGCAGGCAGATTCAGAGGTAGGAGCTCTTTGCTGGTGGGGAATCCAGCCTCACCTCGTCTGTCTTACCTTGTAATTATTCACATATTCTGCTTATCCCTTCTAGCAGTGGAAGATTTATTTTATACAGCCATGTTATTTTCCATTGTTTATTGCTTTTTTCTTTAACGTGACAGCTTACGCACATTAAAAACAGGATCCAAGTGCAGAAGGACACCCTCCCCAGCACCCCTCGTGTCTCAGGGTAATATTGTTATTGCTTCTGTTGGCTTTCCTGACTGCCCCATCTGGCTCCATCACCTCTTGTCACCTTCCATGCTAATTCCTGCTGATTAGCAAAGGCCTTTATCAACTGAGGCTCTTTGGTAGCCAAGTTCAGCAACAGTTCTGACTGTGTCATAAGTTTCTACATAGTAAAAACGTTCTTCCCCCTCCCACCAGTGGAAACACTTTGAATCATTTCCCTCCCCTTTCTTTGTCAAGGGTAAATGCCATCAGTGTTAGGATCCTGGCACTGGCTTTCTGACTCTCTTCCTAACCTCACACAGGCACTCCTTGCATGAAACAACTGGGATTCTTAGACCAATCTGTCACCCAGATGTCCCTTGAAAGGAGACTCAAGCTCATCAGTCAGACGATAAGAGCAAGAGGTGGATCTGGTCTTTGGTAGGTTTGGAAAGGAGCTAAACAGCGATTTCCCTGTTGCTGCAGCTCCCACTCACTGTCTGGCTCC
The DNA here is from genome assembly GCF_032191515.1 of Phaenicophaeus curvirostris. NCBI lineage: Eukaryota > Metazoa > Chordata > Aves > Cuculiformes > Cuculidae > Phaenicophaeus > Phaenicophaeus curvirostris. Next base: position 720,154 of record NC_091400.1, on the reverse strand, counting down.
AGAGAGCAGCCGAGTCGGCAGTTCAGGGCTGAGCCACTGGCACAGTGCTGGAAAAATCATGAAGACATCTCTAGAAGCTCTCAAGGCCTAGATATGCAGCACCTCTGGCAGTGAAATCTGTGATTAGGAGATTTGCTTTAGAGGCTGTCTTGGACCTTTCAAATCACCAGTAGTCTTAGACCTTACAAATCTAAGGTAGTAGCTGCTGTGAAGGCTGGCACCTGCTGTGGTGGTAGGGCTGTATGGCATATGTCCCCCTCCCTTGAAGAGAAAAGACTTGAATTCTCCTGCTAGGTATCTCCTCAGGGACTTCTAGTGCTTCTCTGCCTAGTGATGCCCAGTCCTGTCCTGCCTCCAGACCATAGTACGTGGCTTCACCAAGCTGACCAGGAGATGGGCTTCTTCCATGCATGAACCACATCCTGAAGCCTGGCAAAGCATAAGGCTCTGGACCCTTCTGGTATGTTCAGCAGGGGCTTGTAGGAGGACCAGGGTGTTGGGTTGCATTTAAGCCCCTTTGTTCTCAGGGTCTGTGGCGTTTGTTAAAGTCTGTGCTACTCTAAGTATGAGTTTATGCAGGAATAAAGTGATGTTCAGAGGATGCCTTTAAGCCTGCAGAATCAGCAGCTGCCGGATAGTCTCCTGCATAGCTTTATCCTTCCCACTTCATGCACCCTCTGCGTATACAGGAGGCAGCTGAGGTCTTGTGGGAGAAGAGGTGTGTGGTCCTGGAGTTAAAGACTACTTATATATATACATATACAGAGAGATGAAGGGATGACTTAAGATGTCCCCTACAATGCTAAACTTGATACTTTCCCTCTTATCCACATTAATTTCCTAGGAATAATATTTTCTTTAAAGAAAAAAGAATAAAAATAAATATTGTTTTCCTGCATTAGCAGTAGGACTGGAGCCCTGTGTCTTCCCCACATCTGTCTTTGCCAGTGGTGCCGTCCTCGGAGTCCTTCCTAACGTGTGCCAGACTTCCTTTGGCCCGGTCTGAGCGTGACACATTGGTGAATGAAATAGTTGCACAAGGCAGCACCATCCTGTGTAGCCCAAAGCTTCCTTGGCTGAGTCAGAGGCAAACTAGCCACTCACTCCCTAGCTGGGCTTGTGTCATGGTTACAAAGCTGCTCGTCCTTCTGTAAAACAAGGGTGTAGTGCCTGAGGAGGCTTAAAAGAGCTGCCGTAAAATTTAAGAGAGAGGTAGCAGCACTGTATGTGCTTACCTAGAAGTAGATCCCTTCCTTAGAGATGTGGAAGCTACCCAGAGGAAAAGCCAAGTGGCGCATACACCACTCTTCCACCCTTCCAAGAAAGTTGCCTGGATCTCCCCTGCTTCACGTTAGCACTGTGTGAAATTCTTCTTTCCACTGTCTTCCTGAGGGCTTCTCACTGGTTCTTACATGCCTCACTGTTTGGCTGTTTGCCTGCTCTTTATTTCTTTAGGGCAGCCTTAACCACTTCACTAGGCAAACCTTTCCTTTAATGGGGTCTATGTCCAGTGCACCCACTTGGAGAGCGTAAAGACTGTACTGTAAAGTGTGAGTCTCTCAGGTTACCTTCCTTTTCCACTCCCTTAAGACCTCCCCTGCTTTTGGAGGAAGACCAGTAGAGTGGAGGAACTGGAGAAAGCAGTAGTAAATTTTACTGGATCTGCAGTGGTTCCTGCTGGTTGATCATGACAGATTCAATTTAAGCTGGACAATAGGAAAAAATTTTTCACAGAAAGGGTCATTGGTCCCTGGCAGAGGCTGCCCAGGGAGGGGGTTGAGTCACCTTCCCTGGAGGGGTTTAAGGGACGGGTGGACGAGGTGCTAAGGGGCATGGTTTAGTGTTTGATGGGAATGGTTGGACTCGATGATCCGGTGGGTCTCTTCCAACCTGGTTATTCTATGATTCTGTGAAGAGTGAGCTTCTATCAGCACAGTCTGTCTTCCTGCAAAAGACCAGAAGATGAGAAATGGGAACTTGTCCTTCCTTAGAGGTGCTTCAGGATCCCTGGTTATGAGGCTTCTCTGCCCAAGGGCCCCCAGGATTTGGGAGGCTGGGGTTCCTCCTTACTGCTCCCAAGAACTGGATGGTCTAGTGGAGTCTCTTTTTAATTCCTGCTTTTTCACTTGTTGAGTGCTGCTTCATGGTGATCTAAATTACTTAACCTCCTCCAGATCTCATTTTTGAGTGTCATACTGGCTGAGCAGCTACTAATCTTCCTCACAGCCCTCACTGAGCCTTTTCCAGCTTCCAGCAGCAAAGTGAAAACCTTCCTTTTTCTGAAGGGATAAAAATGGAAGCACCTTCTGGGCTTTGCTTCATCCTGACACCACAGTCATCCTGGTATTTTCCATCTCCATTTAAGGGCTGAATTAAGACTCATCATATCCTGGGGTCTTTTTTGTGTTCTGTGTTTAATATAACATTCTTTATTATATTTATCTTCTTCCTTACGTTTGAGTCTTTAATTTATTATGTTACTTTGAAGACTGGGCCTCTCTGTAAACTGTCTTTTTAGGAAAGCTGAATTGCATTTACAGGAGATCTTCAATGTATTTAGCCTTGGTTTCCTTTATGTTTTTTATATGGTCACCAGTCTGACTTTCAACTTGTGGCTTGAACTGAAAACAGGAAAGCCAGAAAGTGAGAAAGTTTCCAAAATATTACTTTCTCTTTGCAGTATATTTATAAAAGTTTCAAAGAAATATCAAGATCTCCCACACCAGCATTGCTGGAGCACAGTGAATTAATCTTTTCTCCTACAGTTACTCCACCCTCCCACCCCTTCACCCCCTAAAAAGCAATATGCTGCAATTATGCAGTAAGAGTACAGGGTGATCCTGGATGCTATTAGAAAGAAATGTTTTGGAAGTGCAAGTACTTCTCCCTATTTACCAGGCAGAGAAGCAGGAAAGCAGCAAGGTTTGGGTGTGTCCACAGAGGTTTGGTGCAGGGAGATGGAAATGCCACCTTCGTTCTCCAGCAGCCTTTGGCTAAATAGCTCAAGCTCAGACAAATATCTTGGAGACTTATTGAAGATTTCCCCTGTGGTCTGTGACCATGTGGCATCACGTCCCACAGGGGTGGCTCAGCACCAGCTTTGTAGTGAGATAACAACAGGCAACCCAGAGAGATAAAATTATGGCACTAGGAAATGAGTTTGCCTAACAAGGACAAGCCATTTCGCTGCCAGAATTGGGAATGGAGATAAATCACTTTCTCTGGTTTGAAACAAAAGGCTTTAACACCTTCCAGATTAACTACTGTGCAGCAAAATACAACCAAAAGGGACAGTGTCTGGGGGAATTTAGAGCTTCTGCTGCCGGGCTGTGAAAAGCTGCTGTTTAATTAACCTTTCTGCTTGTGTAATCATGATAAAATCAAAGCCGCATATTCAATTTTTTGATCCGATTTCATTTTCTAGTCCATTTTTGAATCCCATGATCTATAGCTAAGTATCTCTGCCTGTTGGCAGAAGTATCTTGAGGCAGGGGATGGTATATGTGTCAGTGGCTTTTTTACGTAGACATTTTATGGTCTAAATAGTGCTGGCAGATACTGTTTTCTTCCACCGCAAAGAGAACATGTGATTTATTCTTGTCTCATTACATTAGAAGAAATACTGCACAAAAGAAAAAGGAAAGAAAGCCACCAAAAAAGGATACGAAGATATAATCCCTTCAAGCCAAAAGAATTCCAACTCTGTGACATGCTTGTGTGGGGGGAAGCTCAGCTCCTAGATTATTTTGATAAACTTTGTTACAATCAGTTTCACACAAAACCCAGCCATTTATTTAATCTTAACCAGCTTGCAGGAATGTCATCCAGTAGGAGCAGAGAGGTTATTTTTTTTATTTTCAATAACAGAGTTTATTTATTTTTTCTTCTTCTATTTGGTTTGCCTCTGTAGATTTAGAAGGGTTTTATCACCAGCAGTCCTGTGTTTGCTCGTGAGCTGGCTGTGGGCTTTGGCTGCCTGCAAGGGTAGGAGCATCTGCAGTGGGAGGCAGCTGAGAGGCAGGCAAGGGGTGTAGATGGAGCCCACATCCCACCCCAGTGATGCTCCCTGGCTCCTCGTGTGCCAAAGTGGCTCCGAAGTAGAAGGGAGTCATAACACAGTGTTGGTCCATCCCACTAATGTTTCTGTGTAGTTTTTTCCGAGGGCAGGAGTGGATCTACTGCTCACGCCTCTTCCGAGTGTGCTGCCCAGTCTGTCCTCTAGTGACAGGGGCTGCAGCCACACGATGCTGCTGTGTGAACCTCTCCAGTACTGGGACTTCTCTCATGGGGCCATGGGAAGGGTTGCAGGGCTCAGCCACCAGCACTGCCAGTGGCTGTTGTTACAGCTGGGGAACAAACCCCCTCTGCTAGCCTTTCTGCTCAATGCAGCACTGGGATGCCACGTGGCAGGTGATGCCCCTAACCTTCCCCTTCCATCTGTTCCCTCTCAGGTAAGATCCTGTTCCGGAGGAGCCATGTCCGAGACGTAGCTGTGAAGAGGCTGAAACCCATCGATGAGTACTGCAGGGTAAGAGCTCTGGAGAAGACATCTATGTGGGGCCTCACAACAAACACCAGTGCTGGACTTTCCCTGCCTGATACGGCCAAGAGCTTCATCTGTGTTAAATCCATCATAAGGAGGCACGGTTCTTCCCCAAAACCACCATGCACAAGGACAGTGCCAGGTAGCACAGTGCTGGGGATGGACCCACAGCTTCCAGGAACGCTTCCTGACGAGCGAAAGCCTGGAAATTTATTGCAGGAAAGCATGGCTGTGTTGGGGAGAAGGTTAAGTCACCTAATCTTTCCTTTCTAGCTAGGATTTGATGATAATTAATCCTCTGATAGTAGATTAGAAGTCGTTTCTAAGCAAGGCATTTACCCACTTTTTGTAGAGGTATCATGCGCGTCAGTCAGTGCATAATTTAAGCCCCAGACTTCCTCTCTTATTTCCCGTGGGGTTTTCTTTCCATTTTTAGAAAGCCAGAGGAGCAGGTGGAGGGGAAAAAATACATTCCCAAGAACTTCTCCAGCCAGACATTTGCTCATCCAAAATTGGGAGCAGATCGCCGAAGTGCCTGAGGCGTGCTGGAGGTTGGGGGCAGTGAAACCCGTGCCATCTGCACCCCCCAGGCGAGGAAGCTGCAATTAAAGTCTTATCTCATGAAGTCACGCTTTCTCATGCAACAATCAAGGCACTGTCTTCCTGCTGATGGGCAGCAGACCAGCAGCTCTCTTTAAAATATGTAGGGTCTTAACTGTGTCCCCAGCCACCCTCCTTCAGACAGGAACTGCCTGCGACAGGAGCGGTGAGGCTGATGTCAGGGTTCACCCAGCAGATGCGTGGTGGAGAACACAGTGACTTAAGCTGGGGGGGCTGCTGCTTCTCTGGGACCCCATTGTCTGCGCCCCAGACAGACCCAGCCTGACCCAGCCTTGCCTGCCTGTCACAGCTGAGGGATGTGTTGTGGCTTCAGCCACAGTCGTTGACACCATGGTGCTGTGATTGCTGCCCTCTTCCACTCTGCTTTCCTTCTCTCCTGGAGAAGTCTGGCTCAATTCACTCTCATTCAGATAATATGGAGAAGATTTGCTGCTGCTGAGCTCAGAGATGTGGCTGGATGCTTCCCCAAAGCCAAGCTGTCCTTAATCTGTTTATTAATAGGGATTGTTTTCATGAGCATAGATCCAGAGTTATTAAGTTAGATCACTGTTTCCTCCAGCCTGCTGTGTCCCATCTCCAACAGTGGCCACAATGCCCAGCAAAGAGTATGAACCCTGGGTAAACATATAGAGATTTCTCCAGAATATTATCCTGGCTTCCAGTGACCTCTGGCTCAAAAGTTTCTTGTGCCTAATGTAGTGTCTTTTTATTTCATTTGCAGTTTATTGTAATTTGTATTTAATTTGCCTCAGTACATCACAGTAGATGATGTTTATATCTGGATGGCATTGGAGAGTAAGGATTGTAGTCACTGGAAAGCTTGAGCAGGGATTGCATCTCGCAATCCCGTGAGTGCTTCAAGAGGGCTATGTCCTCTATAGTATCTTCTGCATAGGGCGTCAGGTCTTTAAGGAAAGAAAGCCCTGGCTAACTTATCTGTGTCCAGAGATGTATCTTAGATTCATAAAATCATAGAATAACCAGGTTGGAAGAGACCCACCAGATCGAGTCCGACCATTCCTGTCTTGTTGGGTCAGGTGTGACCGTGGTCCTGCTTGAACAGTCTGGGCTGCAGGCAGGTGGGAGCTTTGGCCAGGACTGGGAAATAAAGCAACACCAGGATTTTTTGTTTCACATCCCCTGCATTTGACTCCAAACCCGTGCTCGGACTGTGCTTGTGTCCAGTATGGATGGCAGGCAAGCTATGCCCACTCTTCAAAAACAGTATAGAAGTAGCTGTGATGTCCTGCTTGTTATCAGATTCAGTTAGGGGCTGGTTTCCCTACCTTCTGCTACAGCTTCCTCCTAATTGTAGAGAATAAATGAAGGTGATAGTTGATCATGCCAGAGCCTGGCACAGAATGTACCCAGTCATTCCGAAATCCCACAGCACACAGTTTGGCAACCTCTGTAAATAAACAGAGGGACCTGAGAGTTGCAACTCATACCTCTCCAAACCTTTCCAAGTTTGCACGTTTTCTGAGAATAAGTTTGCCTTTTAAGTAATTATGGTTCATCTAATTTGCATTTCTTCAAAGAATGGTTGCCCTGTGCAAAATAGGGAGTTCCACAAGACTGAAAATATTGATGAAGATCAGGCACTGAACTTCAAAGGTACCAAGAATTTAGGGAAATAGCTTGTAGGAGAAGAGCTTCTTGGTACAGTGAAGTTAGTGGTAGTTCTGTTACTGACCTTCAGCAGGGGCAGGACTTCAACTCCGGGGCTTAGCAGAGGCTTAAGATTCAGAAATGCTTTCTTGCTACCTTCACTGAAGGTTGCCACTTACAAGGTTTCTGGGAACATCACCTTCATTAACCTTTCAATAATCTTTCCATCCCAATATGAAGTTAACCTGGAATGACAGAAAGGTGTGAGTGAGGAACAGAAACTTAAGTGATGAGTCTGAACCAGAGTAGCTTCACTTCACCAGCCTAAGCCACACGAGGGTCTCTCTCCATTCAGCTGTAACCACAAAGGAGGCCTGAGTTGTTGTCTTAGCTCTGATGCTAACTTGTAGAAAGCTGAAGTGAAATGCAATGAATTGTCCCTTGGCGTAAGAAGGGAAAAATGACTTTTTTTGCTTACAAGGTAATATTACTACCGTTTCCTATTCTGTGGGTGCATGTGTGTTTTAGCCTGACTTGAAAGTGGAATTATGTTCACCCCTTTATAAGAGTTAGTTGTTTTCTGCGCTTATTCCCCTAACCAGTGGATGTTTTGGCTCTTTAGAGAATTGTATAGAGCTGCAGAACAAGAGCATATTTTTCACAAGTTCAGTCCTGCTTCTATTAAAAAAGTGCTTATGTCTCAACGCTAGTGCTAAAATGGGTAGGCAGACAACATGCTTAATTCTGAAAAATTTAGACAATTATGCTGGAATGATGTGGGTGAATTTGGTAGCGAAAATTTGACGTGGGATAATTTAATGAATAAATGAGACAATAGGTCTTTGTCCGATGGAATCTGTGAGGAAGCAGAAGAGCGAGGTATGTTCAGATGCAAAGTCTTTGATAATTTTTTCACCAGATGAAGGTTCTCCATCCATTTTCCTACTGTGGAAAGACAAAGCACAAACGGGCCCTGGCAAATGAGTGCTGCAACTGTTTGACCATTTGCTGTTTTGGTTTTTACAGCCTGTCTCTGACAGAGCGTGGTGATTTGCATGGCTGAGAAGCAGGTCTGACTTCTGCTGTTGGGCTGTGTTGTGGTTCCTGCGCCTGGCATAGGAGCAGGAGCTGTCTGAGAGTCTGTGGGGAGACTTCACAGTAAGGGGAGGTCTGCAAAATGTTCTGTATCAGAGGCGTGAACCCTCTGCACCCTGCTTGGAATTGCTTTAGAGTGGTTTGGGGCCATCTGGGCTCATTGGACCCGGCTTTCTTGATTTTTTTAGGAGTTTTTACTAGTGTGAAAGAGCAACTTCATAGCCTTGCCCTGCCAGGGGCATTTTATTTATTAAGCTTTTGATCTCCTAAACACACCGCTGGTGTATGGTTGTCCAGTGTATACCATCCTGTGATCAAGAAGGACCTCTCAGATCAGTGGTTCACAAAACCATCACTCTCTCCTTACGCAGACCAGCATTTGCAGATTTGCATCTCTCTATGTCTTGGTCTTAATTAAGGGAAACATCTTTGTGCAGGGGAGCTCTTAAGATGTGAAGACTCATTGTCATAAACATTCGTATGAATCTGTCCTAGACCTTCGCGGTGTGCTGACTGGTGGTGTGTTTAAGTAGAAGCTTATGAGCTTTTCTATAGTGAGGCTTGAGTACCCGAATGCACAACACCTAATTAGAAATTATATGAGCAAGTCACATCAGTGCCAGGAAATATTGGTCATTCTTTTTTAATATTCACAATTTGAAAGACCATACATCCAAATTATAATTGCTTCCCTCTTGGTCTCTCAGTCCTGCCTCTCTTCCAAGATTTAATTCTTAAACCTGTCAAGACAGATACACAGATGTTTGTCTCTATCCATTGTACAACTAAGCTAGGGCTGATTGAAGATGGAATAATAATTCATCCTGTTCAAGAATAAAAGAGTTTAAGTGAAAAACTTTAAAACTTTATCCATAATTTTTAAGTCTACTTTTCAGAATTCTGATGCATTTAGATCAGCTGCAGTAATGAGTTAATTATTTGTGACACTTCTCTCAGCACCTGGAATAGAGCCTCACTTTCCATTGCCTTATGGTCTTTCCATGCCAGAGGCCCAGAACTATGTCCCAGTTTCTTCCAAAACTCTGCACCCTCTTTTCCTTCTCCCCACAGTGTTTAATTTATTCCTACATCTACCCCCCTTCTCCGATGTGAGTCACTGCTTCATCCACCTCTCTGTCTGACTGTCAGTGTTTGCCATCCAACCGCCACGATTCAGCACTTTGGGTTCAAGCTTGAAGTTACTTGAGGCTTTCAACAAAACAGAAACTAAAAGTGCTTTCATGCAGGTGAAAAAAATCTTTTTCTCTGAATTATATGAAATTAACTGTTTTAATTGCACCTTCCCCTCTGGCTGGACTCGTGGCCATTCCCAAACATCTGGCACTAATGATTAACGATAATTAAAGGATATTTAATATGAAAAGTCAGGGAGTCATAACCATGTGGTACTGTCAGCTGGCTCTGTACTCTGCTGAGCTGGGATTGACCCCACTGAACATTAAGGATCTAGAAGCTGTGTATCTGAGCTGCCTCAATGGGCTGTGGGGAGAGACAGGCAGTGATTCACCCCACGCAGAGCTAGACGTCCGTGCTGGGACAGGCAGAGCAGCCCCTGAAGGCACTGGTCTTTCTCTAGCAATTATACAAGTGGATAGACAAGTGTGACCCGTTTCCCATTTTAAACGCATAAAGTTCAGTGGGGTGAACATCCTGTGTGTATACGCGGACTCTGCACAAGCACTGTATAGATCTATGTACATGTTCTTTATAAATGTATGCACATAAATGCCACATCCAGCACTCAGTGCATATTTTCAAGTACCTGACTGGATGTTTTTACGTGTACGTAAAGAGCTGGCCGGCCCCAGCACTGCGGGCTGCTTGCTCTTCCTTGCCTAGTGTTACAGCTTTTCAATAGCTTTTCAAATTAGTCATTCTGTGAGAGTGTCTGAAACCTGTAAAGCAGAGAGACAGACATTGTTACAGGCTGAAATAACACATATCTCCAAAGGAGCATGTGAGGTCTGAGCAGCACGTCCGCCTTCGCATGCAGAGCAAGGAAACATGATATTACTCATAACAGTGATTGTGCAAGGCTGCATTCTGTTCGCTGGAGCTTTTTATCTCTCACCTTTCCTGTGCAAGTTCCTTACTGTTTCTGGGTGCTTACTATTTGTAGCTGTGTGCATTTACCTCTGATTTCACATGCTAGGAATAATGTCACTTCCTTGTCCATTCCATCCTTTCACCATGTGTTTTTCCTCTTTTTTTATACCCTTCTTTCCTTGACCCTGCCGTCCTTCCTTCAGGCTCTTGCAGCTCTGCCCTGGAACCATCTTGCTGGAAATGCCAGGAACTCGCAGTTTCCCTTGCAGAGTGACAGCAGTGCCCCTCATCTCCTTAATGTTCTTTTTGTTCAGACTTTGCTTGCTCCGGGGTGGATGTTGTACATTTGCTGGAGAGACCTTAGTTTCTCAAAACAGTGTTGTTGCTCCCTACTGCTGTCCAAAATCAATAGACCAATTCTGCCTGGTTTTAAACCCTCATTTGCACTTTCTTACCTGTTCTTAGTGGTTCTTACCACTTCTTTGGGTTGTGTTCCTCAATAAAAACAAGTAAAAATTGACTGGCAGCAGACTTTACACCTGAGCTCCCTGAAAAACATGCAATGGCAAGTTACCACTGGGTGGATTTCATTCCACCTCTGTGCACAAGGCTGAAAATTAAAGCACTTTGGGAGGTGATTCAGAAGCAGGAGATCCAGCCCTGCCCCAGGGCTTCTGTGTCCATGGGGTGGGAAAGTGGATGGCTGGGTGTGGCAACAGCTTCAGCTAATTTTCATCCACTGTCTGCGAAAGCTTGGAGTCACAGAGATGTTTTCCTGTTATCCCCTTGACCCAGTGGGACCACAATACCCCTGGAGATTTCCAGACAGGGCATCACTGATTCAGGGGGCTCAGATTTCCTAAAGCGTCCTGTGAGTTAGAAACACAAATCTCCACTCTCCAGACTGGTAAAATCCATGCTTCTCCATCATTGAAAACCCACTCTATGCTCCAGCTCGGTATCGACATCTGTAGCCTGGTGTTTGGGCAGGACTAACATCTGTAGGGACTTGTAGGGAGGCACTGTATCTTTGAGAAGGTGTCTGATGTCCAGGAACTCCTGTGATAGGTACAACTTAGGTATCTGTGTTTCTCTAATAATGATATGTATCATTTGCAGCGCTTGCTCTTGCGCCATTGACTGCACAAGATCAAGCCTTTTGAGATTTCAAAACACACTCTGGTTATTAAATGCTGGTAAGGCATTTCCCTTTTTCCTCTGACATACCCTAACAGTTACTATTCCCCAGCAGTTCTCAGCTTCCCAGGGTTAGTCTTGATTTGCCAACTGGATGCATGTGTTTGTATCTACTAGGAGTTTACTAGGATGACGAGATTGAGCGGGTAGTGGTGGGAACCAGGGCATCATTCATTCAAATTAAAGTCCTGTCTGTTATGTTTCATCCTGTGTTAGTGCAGTAACCAGCAGTGGTCTGTACACATGCCCTGGCACTTCGTTTCCAGGATTCGGAATCTGATGCTGCTTCCTTATTGCAAGATATCTTTTTCTGCTCTGTAGTGCAGTTGTATATGACCGAAAGCCAGAGCCTCATTCTTCATGGACCTACTGATATCCAGTGGATTTTTCTTGTGTTTTTATAACATCCCTCAACCAGGGAAAAGAGAGATGTGTGTCTGGAAGCACTTAGTTTTGGATTTCAGGCCACCTCAAAACAAGTCCCCATCATCTAATATTGGAGACCTGCAGTTTCAGAGCAAGGTTGTTTCATTTTTCAGCTGTTTTCCTTCGCATCCCCAGGCAGGAGTGGTCTTGGAAACAAAACTGGCCACTTCTAAAGCTTGGTAAAAACAGCCGTGGGGGTAACCACCTGCCCTGCCCTGTCCTGCTTTCATACTTTGGCTGCGCCGTTTGGCGTGTCTGACCAAGATCAATCAGGAGTCTCGTAGGTTAGTATAACCAGTTCACTCTAATACACCTTCATTTAGCTCTGGTGCAGTTTTCATTTGGTTTTCAAGATTGTTTGTCCTACTTTTAACTAGTAAAAGAGCCAGACAGTCTCATTTTGTCAAACAGGTTTACAACACCTCTAAGAAGCTTGGTCTATATTTAACTTGTGGCCTTTTTTCAATGTAACCTAGCACAGGAGGAGATCACCTCCAGTCTCTTTTCCTCTCCTGCTAGGTATTTTTGGAGGCAATCTCAGAGCTGCGTCACTTGGAGCTGCTGTTGTGGGCTGGGGATGTCTCTTTGGCCTCTTTGGGTACCATCAAGCTTTAGAGTCTGAACAGCAAATTCATAGTGTGTTTCTGCTGTGCATACTTGTCTCTATGGTTTGAAGTCTTACTTTCCAGTACACTTCATACATACTGTAGTTTCCTCCTAGGCTTTACTGTATGGTTCCAAAACTATTGCTGAATGTGACAATCCCTGCATACCTGCGCCTTGCCGATTGCATAGACACTGTTAGCCAGGATGTGCTGTGAAACCTTCTACTTAATTTCCTGTTCATTTAGGAGAAAATTGTTGTTTGGTTTGTTGTTTTATTGGAATTCTTTTAACAAATTCTGCTTTTTCTGTTGACAGTGCTTTATGGAAAGCTTTACGGCACACGTTAATCTGTTGTATTAGTGGGTGTTTAGTTTGTAGATTTTCACTGCTTGAATTTGTGTGCATCAACATAAAGCCCATAAGCCCTGACCGCATTGTTTGAGGTGCTGTGCAAACATGTCGCAGAGATTGTCCCAGTCACAGAGCACTTTTCTACTCAGTGTTATGGTTTTGTACACATGGACCAAATTCTGCTCTTGTACACATGGCAAAAAAATTACATTACCATTGCTTGTCTCAATTCATTGCATCCTACTTCACATTTGCAGTCAAAACATGCACTTTCCTTTCTTCTCATGTAAGTAGCCAGGCATGTTGCTTTCTTTTTGTATTCCCTTCTGCCTACCAGGATCATTGTGCCTCCTCTTGCCTGGTTGTTTAGATGTTTGAGCACGTGTTTTGAACTTGACTTTGCTAAGTGCTTCTCCCTCCTTGTTTTGTTTTGCAGGCGCTGGTTCGGCTTCCTCCTCACATTTCACAGTGTGATGAAGTCTTCAGGTTTTTTGAGGCTCGCCCAGAAGACCTTAACCCTCCAAAAGAGTAAGTGCTGTGATGGATTTCCAGTGCTCCTCAGTTCATTTTGATTAGCTGAAAGGAAAAGGCTATTTGGTTTTATTGCTGCTGTAGGTATGGGAACAGATTTTGTAGCTTTCACACGCTACCTAGAAAATGTCTAGTAATTACATAGAATCCACATTGTGTGTGTGTGTGTGTAGGTCAGAGAAGTCAAGTAACCCTCACACACAATTTTCAGTCACCCTCCTCCCAGCTTTGCATTGTTTCTTGCTGATGGTTCTAATGAAGGAACCTCCCCTGACTTGTGGGTTTTACCTGGTAATTATCACCAGGGAGTCATTTAGTTCCCAAAAGCATTGGCTCAGGAGCAGGGGGAAATCCTGCCAGTAAGCGTTTGGCTCATAACTGCCAGCTGCTTCTTTAAATGTACTCCTGCCCAGAGATACTTAATTATCTGAAAGGAGCAAGATTGTGGTCCAGATCCAAAATTGTCTCTGGAGAGTCTATTCTTTCAAAGCAGGAAGCCAAGAAAAGGCTGGGAAAAGAGTTCCCATTGAACACAAAACAGAATCGTAGCCTTTACCTTGGAGCAGGCAGGCTGATTCATGCTGATGCAGTCAGAGTTCAGAGGACTAATTTATCCAGGGAAGGCGTTGGCAGGAGGGTATTTACACGCAGCCATGCTGCCTTGCCTGATATTTCCTTTCCTCTTTCACTCTGAACAGGATATGTTTTATTGTGTTCCACAAGGAGATTTTTACTTGGTTCCGTTGTATTTTGTGCTGCTTTGTTGCAAAGTTTGAAACTTAATTGAAGTCTATGTTACTATAATTTGCTTTCTCCCATGTTTGTGCAACCTGTTGGGTATGGGGAAAGGGTGATAAAGCTTTTGGGTTTTGAGCACTGCAGTGCACGCTAACCTGTAGTTAGTGGAAAGACTTGTGTTGGCTTCAGCTGTCTGTTCCCATGCTGGTGTAGGGGAAAGTCTGGCCGTTTAATTCCTCAAACTTTGTTTCTTACTTTTTGGAGTGTTTTTTGAATGGGAAAAAGAGCAATTTTAAAATCAGAGCTCTGGAAAAAGAGCTGCTTTTCTTTTTTTTCTCACCAGTCTTGTTTTAGAAGAATGTCTGGGTGAATAAATACAGCTGCATGTTCATTGTGAAACATATTGCGAACTTGGAAACCATTGTAGCAGGATATGCCTACGCTCTGAGACCTGCTGACCTGGTTTCCATTTAGGCTCTGTAAGAAGGTTTGCAAAGGTTGCTTGGTCCCACAACTCCCCTCTGATGCAAGGAAACATCCCTATATACGAGGCAGAAACAGGCACCCAGAAAAGGAGTGAAGTCCCCAGCATTCTGGGAGAGTTTGCCTGGAAGATCTCAAATGGACTTTGGGGGTCTGCTTTAAATGCTGCTAAACACTCCAGTCTGCTTTCTGTATTGACATAGACCCTCTGAGTAAAACAGAGTCAGGATTGGATCTCCTGTAAGGTACGGAGTGGGGATGATAATGGCACTAGCCATTATGGTTTTCTTGCTCTTTTCCATCCTAGAAAGCTTCCTATTCAACAGCCTTGCAGCAATTTTCAAGTTATCTATTCACTCCCCCCTAGAAAAACAAAAAAGACTAAATTTTCTCAGCCCAAGCCTTGAATCTTATTCCAATCTAGTAATAAGTGTGATTTATTTCCCTGGAAAACGTAGAGCAATAACCTTATTAAATCTCACTTCACTAATGTCTGCAAGACATTAATCTAGCTGGGTTTAAACAAATCGTACCTCGTCTTCTGTAAGCAAACACATCTTAGGGAAGGTGTCTAAGGTTTCTGCTGGGAGCGCTTCACAAAAGATGTATTGTTGAAACTGAAGATTAGTCTCTACAAAAAGATGATGTAAAAGCCAACAGAAACATCTTAGTGTTTTTCTTCTGTGAACTGGGCGGGGGGAGGGAGGAGATCTGGGGCTCACAGGACCACTGAGTAGGGTCTAGGGGAAGGACACCTCCAGGGCAATTCTCAGCCTCAGCAGTCATTGCAGGAAGGAGCACTATCACTCAGAGAAAAACTCAATTTATTCCCTCATTTTGCTACTCTGCCCAGCCCCTCCAGAAACAATGAGCCAGTGGTGCTCAAGCTCTATGAACTCAGTCTTCCCTGAAGCTCGTGGTCCATCATTCATGTCACTGGGGATGGTATGGGTGCAGCCTGGTGGTGGCATCTAGAATACCCTTATTATTTTATGGGTTTGTTCAGCTGCTTTTTTAGTCCTCAGTGCAGAAGTGGTGATATACCAGCCTAGACATGGCATTTGACTGTCTGGGTTAAAGCAGAGCTAATACTGCCAAGTGAGTGACTCGGCCACCAAGGGATGGCTTCATGTCTTTCTTCTGTACACAGTGAGTTAGTCTTTAATTTTGTAACCCCTGCTCAGTTTTTCTGCAGCAGCTCAGCCTCATCAGACAAAGCCTGACCTAGAGTTTACTAAAATAATTTTTAGGAGTGTAGCCTTAATCCCGTGGGCATTTGTGTTGTCGAACCCAGAGAGTCCATTGAGTTATTGCTTGTCAACAGAGAAGTGACTGAGCCAGAAAAGCATGGAAAGCTTAAACTTCAACGGAAGAGTCACAAAGAAGTGTGGTTTACCTCCCAGCTGGAATGTGCAGAGTTATCCATGCCTTTAATTGCTGAGCCATGACTCGCAATGATGCATGTGCAGTAACTCATGTACAACTGCAATAACTCAGCTGTGAAGCTGTACCTTTCCCTTCTGTTCCTGTTGTCCTAAAAGAAACCAACATTTCCCTGTAGTCCCTTAGGCACTTTTACAAATGCGTTCTCGGCTTCTTCCTTATAACTCTTCATCTGCTCTACCCTTGCCTCCTTTCTGCCTCAGCGGACTGTCCTCTCCGGGTTGTGCCGTGTTTGGCTCGCAGGCTGCTCCCCGCAGAGTCATTTCCTACTGCTGCTGCGCTCCGATCGCCTGCAGTGCCGAGCCACACGCAATCCAGTTATAATAAAAGATGGGCTTTCCCCACACTGTTATAATCCAACCAATTTGTTCAACTGGATTCGCAGCTCAGGTTTTCTGTTTCCTGCTTTGGTGATGCTCCAGGCTTTCAAGTTGCGTGACGACAGGCAGGAGGATATTCCATTCAGCCACATTAAACCTCTTCTGTGTCCAGCAGCCTACAGGCAGATAGCTGGAGAGATGTCACAAGAAATCATAGTATCTGAATTGGCTGACAGTCTCCTCTGACTCTGCTCCTGCCAGCAGAGCTAGTTCCAGGTCTGACAGCTCCCAGCAGCAGGTTTCCTTCATGGGAGAGACCATAGGAGGATGCTAAATCCCTCCATGGAATAGTCTGGAGGCTTTCTTGGACCTTTTCATGTGGGGAAAGCCTGTCCTAAGCAAGGGAGCCGTCACACTTCGGAGCACAGGTACACAAGGCAGGGTTTGGAGCTCCAGTGCTGGTGTTCCCTGAGCAGCCACTTCTGCTGCTCTCACTCCATTCTGCTGATTAGCTGCAGAGAAAGCAAATTTCAGACTATCAGCTCTGGTACAGGTGGCAGTTTTTGACTTACCTAGGTTTGTAATATGTGGAAATCTAGTGTCTGGGCAAGCACGTGTGTATAGGCAAGTGGCAGGGCTTGTGTCTCTTACAATGCCCTGTAAGGACCAGATCCTGCATCGCTGTGGGAAAAGATGCTGTAAGGTAAGAAGGAAGTGCATTTTCAGTTTGCCATTATTTTAAGTTAAAACACCCTTTCACGGAAAGCCATTCATTTACTGGATACTTCTGTTAATAATTATAATTACTGATAACTAAGCCAGAGTTGGATTAATTTCAGACTTCTACTGGGGATTTAAATTCAAGGCTGAGGTCAGGCCAGGGCTCATAGTCAACAAACAAAATCTCAGAAACCATTTTTTTAATGACTCTTTTTTACTAGAAATAACAGAAATACTCAAAGAGTGGGATTAATCAATTAGATATTGCATATGGTCCACTGCTTTTAGAATTTTTTTTTACAGTTAGGCTCAGGCCACTCATGTGAGAGTTTGCTTTTTCTTTTTGGGTTTAGATCCAGTCTAAAAAGCAGATGAAGAGCCAAGGATTCAGTTCCCTGTGCAGAAATGCATGCAGGCTCAAATGAGATTTCTGTTTAAATCACCTGTAATAATATAAACAACAGAATGGAAAGCAGTGTTCAGTATCTGAGAATCGTACAGGGATTTTCAAACAATATAAAAATCCAGGAAAATAAGGGAAATTATTTAGTACATGATATAGAAAATAGACTTCATACTGAGGATACCTTTGCTGAAAAGCAGGAACGCACTATTGTAGTCTGTAGCTATGAACTTTACTGATCATATCTCTGTTCTGAAGGGAAGAAAAAATTAATATTTTCAAAGAATGACTTAATCACCTTCCCTTAGATTTAGGTAGCTAAGGATGCAATAAGCTGTTAGGGCTGAGTTTGCCAAGAGCCTTGCTTGGCTGCTCCAGCTGTCAGTGATGTCAGTGGGATCAGGTACCACAGCTCTTTGAGCATCTGAGTTAGGTAGAGCACCTGTGATTAGTTTTTTCAAAGGTGCCTGCTCTAGGGCTGTATTTATGTAGAAATATTTGGCCTCAGCACCTAAATTTGTTGTGAAAATGTTTTTTTTCAGCTTCTAGATGGCAGAAGTGCTTTCCAGTTTCTTCCCCGTAGTGTGTGACTGTAATAGATACGTGGCTGAGAGGTCAGGGAGCTTTGTGCCCCAGGAACAGAGGAGGAGAGTGTGGCTGATTCCTGGTTGTGCCCCCTCTGACCCGGAGAGCGAGAGCTCAGTCACTGGGGCTTGGCTGTTGTCAGATGGAGCTCCAGATACCTGACAGCGTATGCTGCCTTTCATCTATCTGTATTACCATGATTTTGAGAAGGTCTTACTTGAAGATTGTTATCTTAAATAAACTAAGCTGATGTAGGGATGGAGAAGTCTCTAGGAAGAGAAAAAAAAAAAAGGAAATAACAGATGCATTACTTGTCCTCTTCTTTAGTTTCACATGAGACTTTCTCTTTTGTTTGCAACATGTAAATGATTTGGGCTTGAATATCAAATGGAGAATATTGAAATTTACTATTGGCTGCAGCATCAGTGATACCAGCAAATAATTCCTGAGAGATTTGAATCTTTTTGCTAATCGTCCAGAAAATGAAAAAAGAAATTATATGTAGATAAAGATCAAGCAATAAACCTCAGGGAAAACAGAAAGCACATTAAATGAAATATGTTCAGCAACCACATAAAAAAAGATGTAGGAGAATGGCAGCTGGAATAGCGTACATCACTGCTATTACTATACAGCAAGAGCTTTTATTCCTTGCCTTGAACATAACATTTGGGTTTGCTTCCACTTTGTTGGTCTGACTGCGAAAGGCCACAGGGAGACGAGCAAAGATAGTTTAATGCACTGACATTTGGCACGGGCGTCCAAACGTACAGAAATAGCTTTTCCCTGGTTTGGTTACGAGTGTACTGCAGGGTTTAAAAGTGGCATGTTGTCCCAGGATGGGTTAAGAATAACCAGCCTTATCGGAAATCCATCAGAAAGTGACTGAGATCAGAGCCTTGCCGACGCGCTGCTGCTTCAGCACTGGGCTCGGACCCTGCCTTGCTGGGGCTAAACACGAGGGTAGGGTCAGTGCTACTAAAACTTTACTGTTTGTGAGCACAAAGTCATATTTTTTTTGCTTTGTAGGAGAGCTGGGACTGAGGAGGTGTTTTGAAAATCAGAGATGTTGCCTCTAGAAAAACTAAATGCCAGCCCTGTTGGCTCGAGGGCCTTTTTCCTGTCCAGGAATTTATGTTCCTATCCTAAAGGAACAATCACTGCTGGTCACTTGCCAGTGCCTATTTTGTAGATTAGAAAGTAATAGTTTGCTCGATGTTTAACTTAACCCATGCGATTCCTCCCTTCTGGAGAAGATAGGCTTAATGGTTAATGCAGGGATCTGGGAAATCTGCTCCTTACTGTCTCATTGATTTATTCAGTGCTGCTAGAAGGACTCTCACATCTCCTGGCTGCATCTGCAGCAGGATTGCAGGTGTACAGTCTCAGAGGTTTGCCAAGAGGATTTGATTCTGGTAAAAAAAACCCATTCCTTCCATAATGTAATTTTAGAAATGACCGGTTAGAAAAACACTTTATTTTTAAAATCATCAGTCAATATTGGAAGAAACATTACATCTGAAATCTGTCAGCAAAACTTGTTCTCCCTGTGTTTCTATATGCAAAAGCAGTTAGAGAGCCAGAAGAGCAATTCTATTTATCTGGCAGTCAGCAAAACTTGGTCTAATGAGGCAGGATTCAAGCAGAACCAAGGTAACTGGATTCAGAGGTTATCAAGCTTGTTGTGAAGATTTGGAGCACCCATCTTCTGTGAGCCCTCACTCCTAAAAATGTTTGGCTCAGTTCCACAGGATCTTTTGAAAGTCTCTGTTTAAAAACTGGTGATGCTTGGTTTGACGACCCAGAATGGAGGCAGCCCATAGGGTTGAATTGCCTGTGCTGATAAACACAAAAGAGATCTTTAAGTCCAAACACAAATGTCTGTTCCTGCTGTGCTTTGTGGATAAGCCTGGAACTGATGAGAGGAAGAGGGATGGGGACTTCCTCTTCTTGTCTGGATTTCTTGTTCTGGTGAGTCTTTGCTAGCAGGTTAGTTGCAGGCAGTGTGTTATCTGTCACCGCTGACTCGTGACCTGCCAGCAGGAGATGGGCTGGAGTTTTCTTTTCATTAACATGACAGAGTTGAATATAGCCTGTCTTGTCCTCTGCGTGTCATGTCTCTGGAAAACAAGAATAGCTGGCTTGTGTTACAAATATAATTATACCATGGAGAAGAATCCAGCTTGTCATTGCTATGACTATATTTAATATGGCCACACTATTGTTTAATGAAGATCTTTTTCCACTCTGAAGAGGAGGGCACTAGGGACAGACGTGTTCAATGGGATGTTTGCTGCCAGGGTGATAAATTATTCCCCAGCAGTGCCTGGGGTCAGATGGGACTCTTTGATGCTCTGCACTACCTATTGTTCATCACTGTGTAATTTTGACATTGCTTATCTGGACAGTCCCTTTATTTTTAATGCTGTTGAGGATCAGTAGCCTCACTGGCTATAAAACGAACAGTTTTATCATGTACACATACCTAATCCAATTCTGTATGTGGTTCCTAACAGGCTGGGGGCAATGTAAGACATCTCGTTACATTTGATAAGGTTTTATCAGGCAGTGCTATATGCTACAAGGAGAGGCATTACTTTAAAATGTGTTTTAATGCTGTTCGCTACAGGCCAGGTGTAGCTGACATCTCACATTTATTTAAGGTGGAACATTTTGGTCTAAACACTGGGAAGCAGAGGTGATGCTCCTCGGTGAACAAGATTTGGAACTCGGAGAGTCTCTGGTGCCACCCTTAGCATCCAGCACTTACCACAGAAGAGAGAGGAGGAAGCATTAGCAATCCAAGAGTACTGAATAACAGGCAAAGTGAGTCAGGTCCCTCTGGAGAGCCACCGCCTTCTGCTTTGGGTTAGGAGGAGAGCTGGGCTTCCTTACTGGCTTGGCTGTGTTATAACAGCGCATTAGACAATTATTGTTTGGTGCACCTGGCTTCACCTCTTCACCCCTTGCACCAAAGGATCGGTGCTGGGAATCCATTTCATTATCTACACAAAGCTTGATGTTCGTGTCCACCCAGTTTTGCATTCAGATCCCAGTGCTCTTACTGTTTAAAATCTTGCTTGTAGCAAGCCTGGTAAGGAAAAAAAAATATTTGCAGCAACAGGGAACCGTCTCCTGGAGTGCTGCACACATCCGAGATGATCTGTTTTGCTCTGTCCTTCTGTCTTTTGAGGATCAAGGTGCCTTCTTTAAGTCTTTAAAATCACCAGACCTCAAGTGACTCTGACTATAGGAGACAAGGTGATCTATTGGTAGATTCATTTCCACCCTTTCCATCTTCTTGACTGGTCTGCAGCTGACTGGCTTTCATGCGCTGTTCCCGAAAACACAAGCACAGGATCAAATAACGACATGTTTTGACTCCAAACTCTGGAGTGACTTATCATGTTATCAAAGCTTTTGATTTAATTGAAATTTCACAGATAACCCTAGACCTGCTTTTAAGTGCAGACTCAAGTGCCAGTGGGAATTCAATTAAACCACCAGCACTCCCAGCCCCCACTGCTTTAATGCTTGCATTTTGTTTGGGAGTTCACGGAAGGGATTTGCTACTGCTTATCTCTGGCTAGAGCTTCAAATATACCTTATGTCTTTGGGTCACTTTTTTTTCCCAGTTATGCCACAGTTTGATTGGAATGACCCTGCTGACAGTAATGGACTATTTGAGATTTATGTGGATGTAAGGATTGCAGAATTTGTTGTGTTAAAGCAGAATTCATGCCTTGTTTCCATTCACATCTCTTGAAACAATTGGCCTAAGCTCAGGGAAGATGTTCATTTAAAAAGACCTTGGATATATTCAGAGTAGAGGATCAACTGTGGCTTTGCAGTGCTTTAGTCTAATCTAATAAATGCTGGTTATTTGCTGGATTCTTGCAAGCTGTATATGCTTCCCCAGCTCCAAGGAGTTTTAATAGCCACTCCAGTAATGCTGACTGCAGTGCACTGTGGTGAACCTCAGAACACTGTATATGTCTGATTACATTTGCTTTCAATTACAGTCTTGTGGGTTTGAAAAAATCAGAGCAGTTCAGGCTTATTTGGGAACCACCGCAAAAATCACTAGTAACCTGAGATACCTCATACTTGAAAATCTAAAGGAAGAAAATGTTGAATGTTGGAAGCCAAAAATTGTCTTTTTTGCTTTATGAGAAGAGACCTATTGCAATAACTGTGAGGTTAGGACGGCAGGGGCACCATATCTAACAGATAAAACTTTTCCTTTCCCATCCAAGTGTGCTGGGAATGAAGTGTGAATGACTCATACCAGAGACAGCATTCATCAGAGACTTGAAGCTGACCCTGGTTCACTAGTGAATTAGCAATGTTACCATCTTTGCTGCTCCCTGTTGGATGGATCTCAGTCCTTTTTCTCATGTTTAGAACATTCACCTCTCTTGATAGGGGAGCTGTGAGTTCCTGAGGATGTCAAGATTATATTAATCTTATTTCCAAAAAAATGCAGTATTTGGTGGAGATGTTGGTTATCCTCTAAATCTGGCTAAAAAATGAACATTGTTTTAATGAAAATGTTTTACCAGAAATGAACCACTTGGTTCCTGTTGAAACAAGGTCCCAAACCTCAGAATTTCCATAGTTTTCATCAGCCCTACTGAGCAGCAGGATGGCTGTAGTCTGAGCAGACATCCAGCAGAAAGTTTTGTAGGTGACCCCTTCTATAGTGGCATTCAGGTTGGGACTTGATCCATTGCCTACTCAAAATGACTTGCTCTTCCAGTGGGCAGCTCTGGGAGAGCATCATTCATGTGGCTGATCTCTTTCTCCCCTGCCAGCATCTGGTAAGCAAAGAAAGGGCTTATGAATGCATTGAAGAGCAAGGCCTGGTGCAACAATTGCTTTCAGTATTATAAATATTTGCCAGAAGAAAAAGGAGCGGGGAGGGTTTCACTGTGAAGAAGCCCGGCCACAGCACTGTGACACCAGCAATGGTGCAGTACATTTTCACTCTGGAATGATTTCAACTATTCTGAATTTAGGACCAGAAGGTTTGGTGCAAGGCTGTCATCAACACCTTGAAAATACATGCGAATGCAGACTGAGTAACTGAGGTAGCTTTTCCTCTGTAGTGGGGACCCATACATGTAGAATCATAGAATCACCAGGTTGGAAGAGACCCACCGGATCATTGAGTCCAACCATTCCCATCAATCACTAACCCATGTCCCTCAGCACCTCGTCCACCCGTCCCTTAAACCCCTCCAGGGAAGGTGACTCAACCCCCTCCCTGGGCAGCCTCTGCCAGTGCCCAATGACCCTTTCTGTGAAAAACTTTTTCCTAATGTTCAGCCTAAACCTCCCCTAGCAGAGCTTGAGGAGCTTGAGACCATTTCCTCTTGTCCTGTCCCCTGTCCCTTGGGAGAAGAGCCCAGCTCCCTCCTCTCCACAACCTCCTTTTCCTGTTGCCAGTGCTCTACATTTCTTCCTACAGGGTGGGACATTTTAGCAATACAGCTCTCAAATATGAGGAAGCATGTGGGTAACAACACTGAGCACTCTCCTAGCTGTGGTCCCAATAAGGTTCCACAGCTTGCACATAATCTCTGTAGTTCCTGCAGCTGGTAACCTGGATGCTGAGGAATCTTGCTGGGTCTGAACGACTTCCTCCACATCCATACATATCTTTATAGTGAAGCCAAGGTTGCTGGAGAAGGCTGCAAGAGTCATTCACATCCCTTTAAACTCTTCCAGCAAGAGGTCAGTGGAAAAGTATCGTATTGTTTGCCAGGTTGTCTCAATGCACAAAGCAGGGCTCTGTTGGACACGCACGAACAATGTTCGTGATGCATCAGTGTCATCCCCTGGGGGGAGGAGGAACCCCCTGGCAGCTGAATCGCACGGTCCACCCCAGCTAATGCGATGCTCTTCTTGCCAGGTCTGACAAATAAGCTTCTGTTAATCTTTATTGTTGTTATTTTCATGCTCATCTGTGTTTTTGGGAGGGGGTTGTTTTACAGTTGCTTAGCTGAGGGATGGCAGGGTGCCCCACGCTCGCTAGTGAGTGGATTCTGAAGGTGAGCTGGGACTTGAAGAGGAGGCAGGCATTCGTCAGAATCCCTTGAATCCCTGCAATAAAGGACTATGTTGGAGTGAGTGGTTGCAAGAAGTAGTAGTTCTGCAGAGGAAGGGAGATAAAAAGAGGCTTTCAGTTAGGAGAGAGGATTCCTGCCTTTTCCAGATGTAGCATTTGCATTTGGTGAAGGAGAACTGCCAAAGGGCCAGGCTGATGAAGGATGCTTTGTGGTGCTTCCAGCCTATGAAAAATGCAGTACTCTGAAAGTTAGATGCTTTTAGATTATTAAGCAAGGGATGAAATAGGCATCGTAAGAGGACTCCCTTTCCCCCCTTTTCTTATGGAAGGCCAGTCTCCAGTGCATTATAGAATTACTGCCTTTTTTGTCTGCTTTCTCTTAAGGCTTTTATTAAAATACACTCTTGCCTCAATCATTCAGCATCCTCATAAATCAGAAAATCTTGTCCATGCAGATTTAAGACAAGTGTTTTAAATGTAATTCTTTTGTTGACACGCTTATAAACTCCTGAGCCTTGGTTTAATGCCCAATAAGTCTTTATCCCTGCAAGGATAAATGATGTTTCTGAGAAAAGATTGAATTAATATCAGCAAACAGATAATTTTTTGCTTTAACAAAAAATGTTACTTTCTGCTGTGATTTTATCTATCCTAATATGTGCTCAGAAAATCTCCAATCTTATCTCCATTTTAGATATGTTCACTTCAAATATACTCACATGCTAGGGAGCTGTATGAGTAGAAGATATGACTATTAGTTTAAGAGCGTGTTGATCCAAAATAGAACATTTAACAGTTTGGGTCTCTAATGGTCCTTTGCAAGTTTCCTGAAGAAGTTTTGCCAATCATACTTGCTTCTTCTTTTAAGGCTTTATTTTTGAAACATCAAAGCAAATTCCAGATTTTGAATGAAGCAGGACACAGCGCTGCAGAGACACATGTCAAAAACATTTCACCTCCAGAGTAAGGCAGCTAGATAATATTAAACTTGCTGTCAGCCTCATCCCAAGGATGACCTCCTCCTCCAAACAGTTATGCGCATGGGTAGTTTTTTACACAGTGAACAGCTGTATTGAATTCAACTGGAGCACACGTGCACCCAAAGTTATTTGTTTGTCTATTCATGTGTATGTTTGTTTGATGGGAATGGAAAATTCTCGACCAGGCTGGGATATAAAACAGGTTCTTTCATCAGTTACCTCCTCTGCAAATCACGTTAACTCTTCTCTCTTGCTTGGAGATGGACGTGTATAGAATACACACACACAGACTTCGGGACCAATACAACAGATTTAACTTGAATTAAGTCACCAGGTTTTAAGGGATGAAGTAGGTATCATCTCTTCTTGGAGACTCCTAAACAGAGACGTTGCACAGCAAAACCAGCAGAGTGTCTCAACTAGCTGAGCATTTAGGACTTTTATATAGCAAATAATTTGTGTGTGCCCTGAATGCTCTTTTTGTGCATATATTTTTTTTTTCTAATATCCCATAAAGAAGACAGAAAAGGGCTTGAGAGGCATTGTGTATGTATCTTCATCTGTGTCTTTGAGGGGATCTTTTAATTGGCAGAGCACCAATACAGCCTCCATAAGGCCATGCAGGGTATCTGAGACAGTGCAATAAGAATAAGGCTATGCAGAATACCTTTCTGTGGCTGTACTTGCTGTGAAAGCCTGTCAGATACCAGTTTCACTGTGGTTTGTTCACTTCTGCTAGTGCTTACTCCGCGATCAAAGGATATTCAGCCATCAAACAGGCTTTGGTAGGTCTCACTCCAGGATAAAGGAATAGCTCATTGTAAGCTGTCTGGGGTGTGTTGTAGGCAATTGACTTATTGTCTCCTATTTTACATACATTTTACTAGACATTTTAAAATTGTGCTTTCTGATTTATTTCTTCCATCACTTTCTCTCTTTCCTCTCTTTTCATCCCCAAATCCACATAAGAGATAACAGAGGGATGATGAGTGTCCTGGACACAGATGAAATCCTGAGGTTTAGGATAACTGTGACCTTGCTGTTGCCTGATTGCTGGATTTGCTACTAGCATCAACCACAGTCAGGACAAGCGAGTCTGGGGCCATAATAAAAAGGGGAAACAGCAAACCCTGTGCCACGCGTGTATTATGCTTGGGACAAGGGTCTACCCTTACCTGTGTTAGTGGCCCTGGTAACTAATTCTCAGCGATATGGGAAAACGTGCTCTTTTGTCCCATTAAAAGCAACTTCTCTTGGAAGTGGCAGGAACCGAATTTGGCAGAAATAAAATCATCGAGGTCTTGTGCTGTTTAATAACCTGTGATTTTTGTAGAAGTTGTCTCTGTGGTCTGCCAAACAGAAATTCATCATCTCTGGCCTGGAGTTACTGGGTAATTAATCTTCCATGGAAGGATAAGGCAGGCTGGGTTTTTGCTTTGCAGGCGTGGAGAGCTATAAGCTAACCCACAGCACTGCTGAACCTTTTCTCTCTCCCCTACTTCTTCATTTTCCCATGACCTTAAGAAAAAAAAAGCCACACTTCATAGGTCTTTTTTTCTTTTTCCTAAATCACACTTTATGGAACACAGTTTTAATACTGTACGGTGCGTGTTTAATGATGTCCATATGGGTTTGTGGGTACAGGAATTAAATACATAACGTTTCACGATGACATAACACGGAAATGCAACTCCCGCAGTGCTGGTGTGTAGGCTGTAAAGGGTTATTAATAAAAATGAAGGTTTTAAATAGAAAACAAGCTTAGCAGCACCGTTTTGGCCTCAGGCCCATCTCTGAGTGATGGAAAAAAAAAGAGGCTGGAATATATGGTCTTTCCTCAATACATGAAAATAAATACATTTTACCACCCTTCCCTGCTAAATGTTTCAGCGAGAAAGCTGCAGACCTGATGCATGGCATCTCTCTTCAATCAGAGCCCGAGCTCAGGGAGGCCTGGAGGGGATATTTCAGCAGGGTGCAGAACACATCAAACAAATACGAAGGGGGAGATTGATGCCTTGGATTATTAAAACAGGGTAAGGCCGCAATGTTTTGATTGGCAAAACCTTTCAACAGTTGGACATTGCTGTTTCAGAAGAGCAAACCGCTCTGTTTGTGGGTGAGCCAGGAAAATAACAACTCACACGGTTTGGGGGAATGACCTCAAGGAAATCCCATCCCATCTTGTAACCAGAGTTGTTGCATCAGTAAGCCAAGGAAATTACATAATGTGCCTATTAGTGTTATAGGCAAACAAAAGCAAGTTTACTCTTCTATATTCAGCCTTGTCATATCTGCAGTTGCCCCAAACCTTTTAAGGCTTCAGAATAAATGATACAGCAGTGGATCGCATGCTGAATCACCCTCTGAAGATGCTGCGTCTGAGACATCTCTCACTGATTTAGCACAAGTTGTTAGTGACGGTAACTGTACGGGCAGCATCAGGACAAATTGAATGTGGCCTTTGTCTGGGCTGGTTCTTTACCCAGTGGTTTTGGTGGAGTTTGAGATGGTCCCAGAGCAAAACACATAGATCTAAATGCACCCAAACTAGCTCCAGAGCCTGTGGCTTGGGATTTTCCATGTTGCAAACATAGCTAAATAACTCGAGGTTATAGTCAATGCTCAACGGCTTCTTTCCACCCACCAGATACTTCAGCAGAGGAGAGCTCAGACCATTGTATGGAATTACAATTCATGCTGAATACATGGCATCACATTTTTTTTCCCACCTGACCATAGCCAACACAGTGAACAGAAATGTGGGAACGTGGGACAAAGTACTCTTCCTGCACACCTGGTCCTGTGCTGCTGTGTTCACTCTTCAGCCTTCTGGCTCAAAAACAAGATTCTCCTCTGAAAATGTGGTAGAAAAACTACTCCCTGCTCATGTTCTGCCAGAGAGATGGTTGGGCTCTGTTGTACAAGGGATTCTTCTGCCCCCTGCTCCCATACTTCGGGCCACCTCAGGCACACCTAAAGCTTTTGGAAAAAAATATTATGTCTGTTTTTCCAAATTTCTCTGTGTTGACAGGTATCAGTTGTTTGCCTTCTGAAACTGGTCTTTTCAAAAATAGGTATTATGTCCCTTTAAACAGCACAAACCACATGCGAATGGGATTATTTTTGTCCCTAGCTGCCTATAATCTATCTTTTTTCTATTTTTTTGGTGAAACCAGAATCTTCCCAGGGATTGTTCCTAATAATAATACTGAATCGTATGGTAGCAGTAATGGCAACAGTAGTGCATTGCCCTTCTGTAGAGGTACCTCACCGTAGACCTCGAGGTACAGCCCCAACATGAACACTCTCTCATCTTGTCTGGGAAATACAGGTTTTATTTTAGAGCTAGGGAAGGAAAAGTATGAAAGTAGCTTTGAAAGGTCATCAGATCTGACTCCTGGAACAGGAGCCACAAGGTCTGAATTTTAGCTTCATACTATGACTCTTGCGTACTTTCTATTATTTGCCTTTGCGAACACCGCTAACGCACCAACATTTTGGCTTGCTGATGTACAACTCCCTGCACCTGCAGGAGTGGGTCAACTTCCATATCAATATTTAGGAAATGCTATACTTTGGAAAAATGCAGCAAAGAAACATTAAATTTGTTTGCCCTAGGTTACAGTGCGGCTGGGATGCAGAACGCCCTTGAATTCTCTGCTTCAACCACGAGTCCCCCAGACCTCCAAATGAACACACCCTCCTCCCTTGCCTGTAAGCGTATGAAGGGGGATCTCTAGCCCAAGATGTCTGTCTTGTTGTCTTCCTATGCTGAACTGTAGTAAATCACCTCATCTAAAGTCACTTGCCTTGAATGAACAGCAGATAGCTGTGCAGGAGAGACACAAAGGCCAGTCCACACATCTTCAGCATGGAAAGCAGGGTGAGCTGTACCTGTGATGTGGATGAAGCATCTACTTTTGTGAACAGACTCTGCCCCATGGTGGTTCTGGAGAGGATTGGTGTGAGTGTGGAGGGAGGGAGGAGGGCTGATGGTTTCCTGGGTCTCCTTCTTCTTCCTCAACCAAATCTCTGTAAGCACTGGAAGCGCAGTGCGCTGTAGAAGAATAAATTGCTCAGGAGTCTACCGTCTGTTTTAGTCCCCAGTACACCAGTCCTTTTCAGTCTGCAGGCTTGGCTCCCTGCGACGCTTGGCCAGATTATTCCATCTGCAGGTTCTTGTCTGGAATTAGCCCTGAGAGTCTCTTGGTGTCCTCTGCTCTCTGCTTCAGCTGCCTGCTCCACCACTTGTCCTGTGTCCCTTACTGAGCCGTTTGCTGGTGGTAGCTTCTGTTGGAGATGCCCCAGCCACATGGGGCTGTTTGCACAGGGAGATTTGGCCGTGACTGTTCAAGCAGTCAGGCAGCTGTGTCGTTTGGAGCTTGAGCAGAGCTTTCCTGGTCCAAGGTACTTTCCCAAGTGGGTGGAAGAGGGTTGTGTCAAAAGTGCATTGTCCTTCCTACAGGCTTTGTTCTCTCCCTGCCTGCCCCATCCTATGTTTCCATCGCTAACTCTTGTGCCTGTTGAGTTGTGAGCTAACACGAGCACATCTGCCTCGGATAGACCTTTAACTGCCTGACCTCTCCCTCAGGAGCTACTAAGACATTCCATTGGTGTGTGCTCCATTAACCACACCATCCTGGCTCTTGCTTCAACACATCTTTTGCTCCCGCAGGACCCTTCCCTATTCTGTGCCTTCTCACTAGAAATGTGTGGTCTTCCTTGCAATTCATACGGTGCAGCAATCCGCCTGGAGAGCCCCTCTGCTGTGGCCACTGAAGACAGACCTTGTCTTATGCAAAGCTGTCCCTGAGTGTGCCCGTGCCAGTGGGTGAGAGAATGTGCCCTTGCATGTAGCTTTTGTTCTCAGTGCACAACCCACCTCCCGGAGCAGCAGAGAAACACAAACAGCCTTCTTTTGCTGTTTAACAAGCAAAGCGGAGCAGTGCTTCTGAGCCAGTTCTTTTAACAACAAGGGCATCTTCGCATCCTGAGCCTCATGTAAGTAAATCTGTCATCACACTTCAGCCTTTCTTTTATATGACTTTATGTAGCAGCTCGTCTTAAACTTATAAAAACATTTTCTGGGAAATAATGTGTGGGAGGTGGGCAACTCCTTCCATGTGTTGCCAGCTAATCTGGAATACTCTCCTTTATCATAACAAATGAGGCAGGTTTCTCAAAAACAGCATCTTGTGCTGTTCTTTTCTCTCTTTCTTTTTGCATTAAGTCTGGTGATGGGGTTCTGCCCTGGATGCATTTTAGAGCACAAAATGTGGAGCCAGGACTCCTGCCTTCTGTCTTGGTTTAGTGTTTGATGGGAATGGTTGGACTCGATGATCCGGTGGGTCTCTTCCAACCTGGTTATTCTGTGATTCTATGAACACTGGGTGCTCATGGCTATACTAAACCCCACTTGTGCAGTATCTTTGTGAACTGGAAGGGGCTGTAGATATACAAAATACTGTGTTTAGCCATAAATGTTATTAAATATAGAGGAAGAAAAAAATATGTCACAACATATACAAGAAACCAGGAAACTGGAATGCTTTCAACTGTTCTTCACCTTGGAAAGAACTTTTACATCCCACCAGTGCCTGGCTGTCCCGCTATCCAAAAGTGCTTTGCTTAAATGAAAGCTCAAGCTTTTGCAGATTCTTCAGACAAAATGTTTTGCGCCCCCTGGGATCCGTCGTCATTTCACACCTTTTCTCTTCTCTTGAGCTGTCACCACCCCCCTCCAGCCTGGTAGGTGGCACAGGAGATATCGCATCGCCCCTGTGGAGGAAAACTAGCACAAAAGTATCTTGGAATCTGGCAAGGCACGGATCTCTTTCTGCAGCAGGGCTCATCTCCCCTTTCATGGAAATTAACTAGCTAAATCTTTTTGTCTTTCCCTTTTTCTCAATTTTACTGTGTGCTCTGGGGTGAAGTTTTGTTGTGCTGCATTTATTTCTCCCTGCCAAGACCTTCTTTATAGCCTTGGTTTTTACTAAGTCTAATCAGACGCAGTGGAAGGCTGTCATATCCCATAGCTCGGGATGGGCTTTGGGAGCTGTTTATCTTTTTTTCCAAGGATAACAGCACATTCATGTGTGTGTTGTATATATGTCTTGGGATACAGAAAAACTTACGGATCTTATTCTGGTGGGTCATGCTGGCAGGTACCCAAACCCCATAAATCTGGTCACTGTGCTTTTCCAAATGTTTATTGTGCTGTTTAAGCTTTTATGGGCTCTTGTGTGTATTACATATGGTCTGAATAAATGTAATGCAGTATTACTGTGCTTAGATGAGATGCATAAGAGCCTCCAAGGGGATCATTAGAGCCAGGGCAGCTGTTGCCGACATTTGGAGATGAATTTCTTGGTTCAGCTTTCCAGGGTTGGTGGCTTCAGCCCCGTTCTGTTGGTTTTTAAATGCCACTTGATCTGAGGTCACAGGGATGGAAATAAGAAGTAAAGAGTTGCAATTCCTTGGATTCAGTCCAGGATTCTAGCAGCAAATCTCCACTTTCTGAAACTCTTAACAGAAAGTGACAGATTTTGCATGTATTTGCTGTATTTCCTTTGTGCTGCAGCAGGCTCTGCTCTGATGCCAGTGGGACTCGGGAGAAGCCTTTAAGGAATCCGTGGATGCAGAGCAGGTCAAAAGTCACCTGTATCACTGTAAGTGAGGAACCACCTACAGACTTGAGTTAACAGCCAAGGCTGCGTTGCTCCTTCAGAGAGATGACAGAGGATACTCCCTGCTTCTCCGAGCCTACAACTCCTCTTTGATCCTGGTCATCAAACATGAGTCAGCTAGACTGAGCCAGCCAGGCTCCAGCCAGTGGGAGCAGAGGGAGAGACAGGCAAATCCAGGACTCGTGTTTGAGGCACGGTGGTGAGAAAACAGTACCCAGCCCAGACAACCTCTCCTTCTCGTGCTGGTTGTAGCCTTGACAGTGTGCAGGGAGTGTGCATGACACTAGGAGGGGCCATGGTCCTGCCACTTCACATCCTTACTCTCTTTTCTTGCAAATGGATTGAGGAAAGAAAAGGCAGAGAAAAATCAGCCAGACTCTAGACAGCACTAACAACCGTAAGAACAGCCAAGCCAAGACCATGGGGCCTTCAGAGAACATCCTGCAGTTCAGCTATGGGCTTTCCTTCAGTTGTCTGACTGGCCTTTTGGTCCAGCCTCTCCTTTTCGTGCCGTCACTTCTCTAACTGCCCCAGAAAAATACAGACTTTCTGTTCAACTTGCAGCCAGCACTGGGTTTGTTCATCTTGGGCTTTCTGCTCCTGCCCTGTTTGGCTATTCAGATTGGAAGTTTTGAGGCAGAGACAAGGAGGATTGTGTTTCTGCAGCAGGCATTCAGGCCCCTGTTTGAGTTGGTTATTAGGGCTGATGTAAAATAGACCATCAATAACTGCAGTCTGCTGGAGGACACACTGAAATAGTGGAGACATCACAGAGGCGTGGGAGGGGGATGGAGGAGGCAGGTGGACATTGGACTGGGAGGAATAGGGGAAAGGCCAGGAGGACTGGGAATACAATGCAATCCCTTGCCTCTGGAAAGTAGAATTTGACACTGCAAAATCTGTTCTGATTGCTTTTTATTTCTTAGTTTGTTTTTTATTGAGACTAAAATTCAGATGTCCTTTCTGTGTCAGCTCAAATGCTGCACCCATGGAAAAATAGTAAAAAAAGAAAGCAACAGAGAAAATGTTAATTTCTATCTGGAGCTAGAGTGCTATAAAAGTGATGTTTTTCTCTTCATTCCCCATTGCCACAGGTGAGGGTTAAAATGTGAGTTACTGCTGGCTATGCTGACACAGGAGTGAAACCTCAGGTAACTGCTGTGATTACTTTTAGAGAAACCATTTTTCTCGGTACCCAGAGCTGCGTGCTGCATGTAGGGAGGAGTGATAGCACATACTGCAACCCACTTGGGTGTGGAAGTGTTAATGTTTTAGATCCTGTGCCTCAGAGCATGGGGACACCAAATGATATCGCATGTTTTGACAACTAAAAGAAGCAGGGGAAGGAAAGAGAGCATCTGTTGGACTTGACCGAACCTTTTGAACAATTTTTCTCCAGATAGAGGTTTTTCCTATGACCTCTAAAACATGAATTCATTTGGTGCAAGGTCATTTATAGAAGAAATCCCTTCTGCTGCACTATCCTCTCTTCGACCTTGAGGCTGTAAATAACTCCTGGGTCAAACAGGGAATGATAAATGTAAACAACGAGTAGGTCTAACGCTCTGGCTGTGATGGGCTACAGCTTGCATGATACTGACAGCTTCACTTCACCACGGCTAGTTAAACTGGGGAAATAGTAAAAAGAATTAGTAGGAAAATAATAATTCTGGCATGGTGACTCCTCAGCAGGCTGTTCCCATTAAAAGCTGCAGTGCTACTTCCACCTCCCCGTGCAGCTGCTCCCCAAAACCTGCGGGTGATATTTGAAAACAGGTTTTAGGGAGACCCATTTATTGGATTGACAGCTCCCAGGTTTGTAAAGTCGGTAGTTTTGAAAATGGAGAGCAAGTTCTGAAGTCCTGGAGTGTTGCAGCCATGTAATGAACCACTGTATGAAGGTGTTTAAGTGTGTTGCTAATGGGAAATGCTGCCCGGGGTTTCTTTGCTTCAGTCCTGAAGGGTGTGACAGCACACAAAACTGGGGCTCACCTTGAAGAAATTCAGTATTCTAAATATCTGGGACTTCGCCTATCCGTAAAAGCAAGAGAACAGGCTAAATTCATCCAACTTCCCTGAAAATAATGGGCTTTGCTGGAGCCACTTGGCTATTTGGCATCCTCAGGGGTTCTGGCAGGGGACGTGCCAAACGTGTGGGAAGTACCATTCTTCTCATATGGTTTGTTGGCAGCTTTAGTGCTGCTAAGTAGGCACTATACTTAGGTCTCAAGCATGTCTGAAATAGGGGAATAGGTGGATAAGAAGTGGCACAGAGAGGGCTTTTTGCTGGAATAACCCAGTGGCTTCTCTTTCCCTGTCTGTCCATCAAACACCCTCAGTGTGTGATGCTGAAACCTGAAGTGAGGAGGGACATGCTGCCCTTTCAACCACTCGGATTCCCATCAGCCTTGTGGGAAGGCTGGAGTGAGGGCAGGGGGGCTGAATGCAAGCATGCAGCATGTTCCCTTAAGTTGTTTCCATTTTCTCATGCTGCTTAAAGTCCTGTATTCTTTTGTCATCATATGAAGAGGTTCATACCCAGTCAGTTGTTTCTGCCTGCTTTTTCCTTCTCCCCTGCAGCTGCTGATGTGAGAAGGAATGGAAATGTTAATTTGCTGCTCTGCAGCGTGGAGAGGATGAGAGGGAGCATGAGGGATCCACTTAGCAGGGGGATGCGCTTGGAGAGGAGCCCTCGAAGTGGAGAGAAGCTGTTTTTGCCAGCAGACTCCTCCTGTGTCAAGCGCGGGTGGCTCTGGGGCTCCCACCCCTTCCCCTCTCTGGCTGGATGTTGAATGAGCTGTTTGTGCAGCCCTGCACAACGTAGGGGACAAACCCTCTGGCAGAAGGGTGGGGAAAAGGAACAAATAAAGGATTTTTTGTGGGGATGGTTTCTTTGTTCGCAAGCAGCCTGCTGCAGGCTTGTGGTCAGGAGGCAAACCAAACCACTGGAGCTGCTCTTGGGCTTTTCCACTGTAAGGGCTTTGAGAGCAGGTCCCACTGCAGGCATCAGGGGCCAGCTAGGAAGAGGGTGAGAGGGGTGACCTGCTCCTGCGTGCCTTCTTTCTCTTCACACCCCAGGGTTTCTGCCTCCCCAGGCTGCGGGAGCCAGGAGGAAGGTGGGAAATAGGGTGACAAGAACAAACTTCCTGCAGCAGAGCTGGGCGTGAGGGCCAGTTCTTAGCATGACAGGACAGCCCTGCCAGGGGCAGCTGGAGAGGAGCCCATCCCATTTCCCCAAGCCTCCTGCCCTGCTCATTCTGCAGCTCACCCGCAGCACAGGAGCCTCTCTGACTCTGGCATGCGGCGCTGCCAGCTCTGCCTGCAGGTACCCCAGCATTTCAGAGAGACAAGCGCTCATAGCTTGGCAGCATTGAGGAAAATGACACCCAAGCCACATGAGAGAGGAGCAAGTTAGCACCAGGCTGCCCGTGGAGCGGCTCCCATTGCTGCGGGCGCTGTGTCGGAAAGCCGAGCTGTGCCCACGGGGGAGCTTATCAGGCTTTGTGAGCGACTTCACCTCCTGACTGGGCTCCATCCACCAGGCACTGGCCACGCTTCAGCTCGCAGCTGTCCTGGGCAGGACCCCACTCTTCCCCTCTCTCCGAGGCGTGGGCTAACCTTATCCAAGTTTAATGGACTTCGTTCCTCATTCGTGTCTCCAGAGTGATGTGGAAGGAGGTAGGAATGTAAGCACAAGTCGCCTTTTCCTCCCTGCCTGAGCGGCAGGTTATGTGGGAGCTGGGAAGCAAACTGGAAGTTTGGGAAGCTGGAAGATCCCACTGAAAGCAGAGCAGTCCCTGTGTCACACGATCCAGTGTTGCTAGTCTAGGGATGGACTTTGTTCTAAAAAAGAAGTGTGGTGCTGCAGGTGGGGTGTGTGGCAGCAGCCTCAGCATGAGTGGCAGGGACTGATCCTCCTTGGGGTGATGGGGGGTGGCACTGCCTGCACGCCACTGCTCCCCAAGCCCCTGGAGCTTTCCTCTGAACCTCCCTGGCTGAAGATGGCTCTTGAATCTGAGATCTCTAATGTTTACTGAACTAATACCACTTGAAGGCAAATGCCGTGATACCTGGTATGATTTGGCTCCTGCTGCTGGGTCCTCCCTCGATGAACACCTTGTCTTCTATTTCCTTCTTTTTATTGTTCTTTATTTCCAGCTGTCATTCTTTCAGTGATGATGCAGCCCATTTGGTGTCCCTGCAGGTTCAGTGTAGGGACACCCATGGACACCACTTGTCAGCCCGAGGTGTGGGTGGGACGAGGTGTCTCCTCAGGAGCAGTATCAGAAGGCTGATCTCGTAAATACTGCTGCAGGGAGGACTTGTGAGGAGGGCAGCGTGAAGTTCAAGGGGATGAAGGCTGTGTTCTTGGAGACCAGATCGCAGGGAGTGGAGAGCACCCTTTATGTTGGTAGGAGGACTCACCAGCAGGGTGGGCGCAGCCTCTTTTCTTAGCCTTCCACAAGCTCTTTCAGTGTGTCCTGTCTTTTGTCCTTGCAGACCGGGTTGAGACTGCAGTGAAATCATAGAATCATAGAATCACCAGGTTGGAAAAGACCCATTGGATCATTGAGTCCAGCCATTCCTATCAAACACTAAACCATGTCCCTCAGCACCTCATCCACCCATCCCTTAAACCCCTCCAGGGAAGGTGACTCTGGGTAGACCCTGTCCACAAAATGCTTTATGTTCAACACAACCCCAGAGAGCAGAGATTTTTGGCTGGTTTTCATGCAGAGCTTATCCAAAAGTCCATTACGTGTCAAAAGCTACTTGATGCAGGGGATAATGTTTTGTTCTTGTGTGCATGGGTGTAGATGTGTACAATCTTCCACCAGAGCTGCAGCTCACCATCCCAATGTCTAACTTTCTATTCAGAAATGAATAGCGATGCTCGCACTTCACAAGCAACCTGCAAATCAGCCTGGCCAAAAAATCTTGCCATCAAGACTTACAATCTTAAGATTTTTAAGACTTGCACATGGTAGGTTTTGCAGAACTGTCCTACCCTTTTGCAAAGCCAGGTTTGCTGCACAGCTTTTTGCAGCCTGTGCAAATAATTCCACTTGATGACAATGGGTTGGGCAAGCGAAGGCTCCGTCTTACAGGCTCTGCAGGCAGATACTGCCACGTCGTGGGGAGATGATGCTTTACATGCATTTTCTGTCCAGCAAAAAGCACAAGCTGAGCTGCAAAAAAAAACGCTTCAGCTTTGTGCAGTTGTTAAACACAGTGGTGTGTGCATTTTGCTCTCTCTGGGGATGTGCCCTGCCTCACCCCCTTGCCATGCTTGTCTGGTGAAGCTGATTTTCTCTTGGCTCTCCTATCTCAGAGAGCAGGAATTCCTCTGGACGGCAGTGGGGATGCTGTGACATGTTGCTATGAACAGACGCAAAATAACTTTGCCACCTGGCTTCTTATTAGGTGTTACAGCCTTATCTTTTTTATGTTGGTGTTATGATAGCAATTTTTTTTTGTATTTAATAATATTGCATCTAAGACTTGACAAGGGAATGGGAAAGACGCAGACTTGCAGTCTTGGACTTCAATACTTACGACTCCAGAACCACACCTGGATCAGACATTTGTAAGCATGTGGAAGAGATTGAAGAATATGTAATTGTCTCTTTAATGCTCAGTACTGGGCTGAATCATCTCCCCAGATCTAGGAAGTGGTGCTGATCACCAGACTCTCCTTGCTCCCACTCCACTAAGCCAGAGAACAGACTTGGAAAGAGAAAACCTTTCTCATCCCCAGGTTTGGCTGTGCCGGGGCACTCAGCAGGGTTTCAATGTGGAAGGTGTTACTGGCTTGCCTGTTTATTTGGCTGTGAAAGTCAGTGACAGCTTTTCTTAGGGCTAGATTTCATGCATGATCCTGTTAGGGGAGTTGTCAGCACCTAATCTGGGTGTTTTCTTTTGTCCAAATAGTATTGTCAGTGCATTGTATGTGCAGCCTGACACACTGTATATGAATCCAGGTTGTTCCCTGGCAGTAAGACAAACAGCTCTCCACTCAGGGTGGGAAACAGGTTGGAACTGTGAAGTCTTTGAAAATATGATGGAACAAGAACAAATTTCCAATCAAAGCCTTCCAAATGCAGCTCTGAAGGAAAATTTGCAGGATAAATGGAAGGCTCGTTTCAAAGGCAGGAATGGTGCAGAGTAAAGATTTAAGTGACCAAGTAAAGGAAAGAATGAGAGCTCCTGGGGAAAGAGGAGAGGGGCCTGGGACTTCTTTAACCTGATATAATCAAGGGACTTCTGATGTTTTACAATTGCAAATGACTGCCTGACCCAGAGATGGGCAATTTGCAAGCCCCAATCATGAACTGTTGCTTAAACGGTCTTAAGAGGAAAATACATTTGCAATTATGAACTGAAAAAAATGAGTTTTATACTGCTACCTGACACATTTACTTGGAAATCTACAAGGACAGCTTGAGTTGGAAGAGAACTGTGTTTCTGATCCGTGTATGAGTCTTTCACTGTTAATTGTATTAGCGTTAATAATTGCGTGCACATTTTTAAACCGTCATGAGTGCCACATCCTTTGAAAACATGGGGCAGAACATCAAAAGGGTTATGTCTGCTCAGAGATCAGCAGAGAAGCAAGAAATTAAATTGGCTGATACGTTTAGAACTATGATGTGAGCTACGTTGCCCCCGTTATATCAAAAGTGACATAGGAAAAATAAGTATGGAATTAGGCTTTTAAAGCTCATTAGCCTTCAAGATTTAATTAGCAGAAAGCAGGCTTTTTAATGGAGGTTTGAGCTACCCTGGGCCTGTCATTGCTGTTGGGTGGGTAGGGGCTTTGACAGGACTCATGGGATGAGTGGGAGGAGGGGGTTGAGTAGTTCTGAATTCAGTTTATCTGTCTTGCAGGTTTGCTTTCCGTGAGGTGCTTTCTCTCCCTGTGCATGGCTTAGCCTGTATTTTAGCTCTCAGGCCAGCTCCTGGTGGAAAATACCTGTGGCTGATGGATAACACTGGAATTCTGTGCTTTCTGGTTCAGACTTTCCAAAGTCCTACTGGTGACAGGGTATTCATCAAGTCTGTGCTTTGGATACAGTTATTTTGCGAACATGAAATGCATGAACATACATGGATGCTTCTTCACACCTGGTCCTGCCAGCTGGGTGTATCTGTACACGTTCGTATTTTCAGATATTGCCACTCATGCCGTGGCATGCTCAAGCATTTCAGATACATCTCACCAACAGACCTTTTGGAATACAGGTGGTTTTTGCAGTTATGGAGCCCAGGGATATTGTCAAAAGAGGTTGTCAGGGTAAGGCAAGTGAAAACGTTGCCTGTAAGAGAATTGAAAATGTTTTGGTTCCTGGAGTGCTTCCCACCCACCGAACCACATCTTGCTCACACTTTGTGCACGGTGATGGATCACATCATTGGTTTAGTGAGTGA
Organism: Phaenicophaeus curvirostris; assembly: GCF_032191515.1. Taxonomy (NCBI): domain Eukaryota; kingdom Metazoa; phylum Chordata; class Aves; order Cuculiformes; family Cuculidae; genus Phaenicophaeus; species Phaenicophaeus curvirostris. The sequence continues at coordinate 681,250 of NC_091400.1, read as the reverse complement.
TAGGAATGGTTGAACTCAATGATTCAGTGGGTCTTTTCCAACGTAGTGATTCTGTGATTCTGTATGGAGGCAGTGGCAGTGACTTCTTGCTTCCAGCTGGAGTATTTCTTCGCAGCCCCATGCCAAGCCACATAGACCTCGTCTTTCATATAAATATGTTGTTGCTTTTATTCTTTATCTGTGTAAATCCTGACAGGGCAGGTCTTGCTTCAGAGATGTTGCCAGGGTGCAAGTAGGAATTAATGGTGCGTGGTCTCTATCAGAGCGAGGAGCATCGCCTCTGAGAGAGCCCAGAAGCGCAGCCGGCAGAGGGAGCGCAGGTGGCTGCACACTGTCTGCTGGTGAACGCTGTGCCCTGAAAACTGGCCTCCTCCTTCCCTTCTCTCAGCAGAGCGCTAAGTGGGAACAGAGCGATGCGATAACGGATTGTTTGTTATGGAAACATGCCACTTTTAGTAGATTTACGAGCAGCATTGTAGAGCTCCTATCGCTCTGTATTTTTGTATTTAGCTCTTTCCTCATCCTGAGACATCAATGGTGTATGTCTGACCACGGCTGTAAAAGATGCCAGGGGGACGTGACAGGGGCAAAGCACGGGAGACAGAAAGCAGCTGCCAGGCAGCGTTTCTTCCAGGGGGCTGAGCTGCGTCAGCCCAGCACTGCCTGTTCCTCAGTGACTCGACTTTGCAGTCAGACTCTTTTGTGGTTCCTTCAAGACCTCACGGTTTAGTGGCTGCACAGATGGTTGCGTTGCCTTTAGAGCAAAGTGAAATAACACTAGTTCCTCCCATCCTCGGCCGCCTCACCCAGAGAAATTAGCAGCCTCTTTTGGGAGCTACTAGTCAGAATCCCAGATCTGAACAGTTCCGGACTTTCAGCAAAGTCTGAAATCATTTCAGGAGCTGAGTTTCAAGTCTACTTTTCCTGTGCCAAAACCCCCAGAGCTGAATACCTGCGAACTGTGGAGGTGGGGTAACTTGTGAACCAAATGCACTCTGAGCTTTTCATTGTCTACCTCTAATGCATCAGCTCTCCCAAAATAATATGTCTAGCATGGTTCATACCACAGTCACTGCTGTAATCACCGCTGAAACCTGGATAGGTTAGAAATCCATATGTGAGTCTGCGTCTGGGTGAATTTGGCAGACAAAAAGCAGCCCCCAAAAGGCAATTTCTTCCTATCAAATCATCTGCCAGTTTTAACAGTCTTGATTTACACTTCTTAAAGGTTACTGAGCTCTTTGTTGAAAGAGTTGAAGGCCATCTCCACTGGCACTGTTTTTCAGCCACCTCAGGAGCAAGACTGCTTTCCAAATCCCATCATGATTAGGAGTTCGTATCTTTTACATCTGAGATTTCTCCGCTTCTCTCGTTAGTCTCCCACACTTCCTTAGCTCAAACGAGTGACTTCAGTTACAGGAAGGTATATGTGACATCCATCAGTCATGGTCAGGTTTTGTGCACTGTAGTTTTAAAGGCTGGGAGGGAACAAAAGTTGCACGTGTACCTGCTCCTTTACCTGCTGTTGCAACCTCTGGTAGCAAAGAACTACGCTGTGTGCATACATAACCCTTGTGGTTTCTCTAATTAAACTTTGCTTTGTTCTATTTTTTATTCTTATTTTTGTTTGCCCTTGAAATAGGAGATTAATTAGGCCAGTTGGAAGTATTTCAGGGCTGTGTTGTGTGCGGAAAACCAGAGCAGGTGAGCAGTTCTTGGAGTTTCTTGGACAATAGACAAGAGCACAGTGTAAGAGATCAGAGAGGGTAGTTAGATTAGTTAGAAAGACTGGCTGACCGGAGCGTAAGCTGAGCATAGCAGTCTGGAAAATAAATCATCTTTTTGAAAGGCACAAAGAGGAAAAATAATGACTCCAGATTCATCCCTTGTGTAATTCTTTTGAAGTTGGTGGCTTGCATCGTGATGATTAAACGCTGTTCATTTTAATGGGTCACTGCAGCGTCCCAGGAGTTGTTTTTTGCTGCACTGCTTTCTGAGGCAGAGATAAAGCAGAGCCTCAACATTTGGCTTGAACCCAAGCTTGGTGTCCCCAGGGTGGGCTGGCTTGGGCCCATCCACATTGTGACTGACTCCAGCTGGGGAGGGAAGACGGTGAAGGGGATGATGATGTGTCTCAGCCTGCCCCATGATGGCTGGGTGCTGCCAGGACTTCCTTGTGAGCCCTAACCTGCCTGAAAAGTGATATCAGTCTGAAAACCAAGGATAGCCAGGCTAAGAGTGCTCACTGCAATTAACATCAACCCTAGCCCAGCTATAGGTCTGCTGATCCAGAGCGGTTAACACACAGAGACAAGGAGGTTTGGAACAATGGAGCCTTAAACTGAGCAGGAACCAGCACCAGATGAGCCCCAATGGGTCTCTATGGGCAGAGAGCAAAAGTTGATGTCCTCGACACACGAGGACTATAACTAGGAACTGAGAAAAAGCACATTTACCACCTATCGATCAAAGCCAGCCGATCATAGCAGGAGTCAGCCATGCATAGTTAGAGAGTCCATGTATCACAGCAGGGAAAATTTAATCTACTGCCGGGAGCGGGGACGCGTATTTGTCACCAGTTGTCAAAGAGCTGAAAACCAGGCAGCAGAAACAGCTGTAGAGCTCAGGCAGAAAGAGCAGTTGTGCCCCAGCATTGTCAGGCAGCCTCAGCATGTCACGTAACGTGCTCAGCCCCTGCTCCTTGCTGACCTCAGAGCCTGCCTTGCCCCTCAGGTCTCCTTCTCTGCATGCCTCTCCTCCTCTGCCTTGCTCCAAGTACCTTTGTAGGAAAACAGGATAACTACGCTCTTTTGAGGGTTGTACAGCTTTCTCCTGTCTCCCTGCCCTTTGTTTTGCAACCCTTTGAAAATCGTGCTGAAGTATTGACCAGACAACGGGAAATGAGCCACAAAGAGCAGATGGACCATAATGAAATGAAGCGCTAAAGCTTCATGGAAATGTTCTTAGTGATATGAAGGAGGGGGAAGCCCAGTTGGTCAAGATTGGGTGTTAAGTCAGCCGTAAGAAGCCTGCTTGTGTTATGGCATCTGCTCTTTAGCATCTTGCAGAAGGAAGAGAAGATGAGCATCCCTGTGTCTCTGGGTGTTTATCTCTTGACAGTCGTGACCTGACTGCACAGTGTGCCCAGGGAGAGGGTACAGAACTGGGTCCCAGCAGGGAAGGGTGTTCCATGTGTTGCAATAGAAGTTGCATGGTAAACTTGGTGGTTTAACTGCTTCTGATTTAATCCCATTGGTCTATGGTCTTCTCCTAATCACGTACTGTATGGCAAACTCCGTTAATCACTTCACTGCTAAAGCAGATCAGAAAATCCATCTGGATTGGCTTCTATGAAATAAAGATGCATTTGGCCTCGGAATATATCCAAGCAGAAGGGAAGGGAGCTCAAATCTGAATAGAGAAGTTCATTTCTGCAAGCACATGGGCCTTCAGAGGCCCATGTTTGCTGATACCCAACATATCACTAAATGTGAATCTATACATGATTCTCTCTCTATTTTGGAGAGAGAAGTGTCAAGTGCAGAGGGTGAACCTCACTTTCCCAAAACCCAAGATGTGGTCGCAATTCACCCCAAGAGCTGGAATGAATGCTGCTGCTGCTCTGCAGTGCAGGAGGAGGAATTGCGACCATGCAAAGAAAGTGGAAGAGTCTCAGCTAAACCTCATTGCTCTGTCAGGTTATTTTCAGTAACCACAGCAATTCCCTTCACATCACAGAAAGAAAGCTGCCTGCATGGTCCTTGTGCAGCCTCTTCAAGGGTGGCATGGTTTGGTGGCACGAGGGAGTCCAAGTGCCACAGAATTCTCCAGGAAATTAAACCTTTTCCATAGTGAATGAAGTGACCGAAAAGTGTAGGTGCTGCTGAAATCCTGCCTGCGTGTCCTGATCCATGAGCAGCATCACCTGCCAGGTCTGTGCTACCAGGTGTTAGTGCAGTTTGTTGTGACACCCTTGAGCTCCTGGGATCACATCCTCACAGCAACCCCCCTGTGGTATTTCCCCAGATTATAGCTAATAATATATAGCTGTATATTAGCTATATATAGCTAGAATATAGCTAATAATTGTAAGTAATGGAGAGCTCTGAAAAAATTGCAAACTTCATTGAACAAAGAAGATACTAAATATGCTGAGAAAAGTATTTGTTGCTGCTCACATGTTCTGTTCAATGTTCAATCTGAAGAGACTGCAGCAGGTGTGAAGGGATCTAATACAGGCTTGGAAACCCTGGAGCAAGTCAAGGGAAGGCCTGTGAGAAGAAGAGAAAAATGCAACATGATGATGATATGCAAATCTTTTTGTGGCTGTGTTTAAGTGCAGGACCAGGGGCCATCCAGCTGTCTGTTGGCTGCTTTCAGCCAAAAGACAACAGAAGGCAATGGATGATCTCACTCTGCTCCTCTTAAATCGACAGATCTCTTCCACAGTTGCTTAAATATCAGTTTTTATAAGGTTATTCTTTGCCAGCTGTTTGGCAAATCCTGATGAAGGCTGAACATTTTCTTCTCTCGCTGCTTCCTCATAATGCAGGAAAACACTGCAGTGGTTCAGATGGCCACAGATGGGAGGTGGGAAGCCGGAGGGTATTTCAGAGGTTTGAAAGTGTGTCGGCTGAAAAACCCTCAGCATGAGGCCAGCTTTTGGGAGGATAGGGCTGATGCACAGCTCGTGGGGATCAAAGCCCAGGAGAAGCTCAAGCAGGGCTGTCTTTGAAACGCAGGATCCTGCAGATATAGTGCGGTGGTTTTATCTGACCTGTGAACATCTCTGACAAGGCATCAGGTCATTAGTCTTGTGCTTATTATTGTAGCGTTTGCTGGAATGAACCCCCAGCATTTTTAAATCACAGCTATCAAAGTGTATCATACATTATAAGCAGTTTCTTTTCCTTTGTTTGAGTATATCCCCATGCAAAATGATTTGGTGCTCATATCTTCTAAATTGGGTGTGACATTAGCAGTGAAAAGCTGTGACTGAGCATAAAATAATTATTTTTTAAAAACACAGAGCTGCAAAAATAAAAAGTATGTTTCCCAAAAAAATGCATTGAAAATGACCCCTACCTCTCAAAACACTTCTGCTTAAAGCCTCTGATGATAACTGTGTGTTTAATTCCTGAACTGCTAAAAAGTCTACTTTTTGTAAAGTGGAATTTAAGAGACTGTTGCTCAGAAGTGTATATATACACTGCACAGTTACTCCCACCCACAACACAGTTTTCTTGCTTCTAAGAGCCGTGACACATTTTTAAGATGAGCAGTGTATTTTTAAACTCACGCTGTGGCACAAGATGAGGGTTGGCCCAACCGAGCCTGAGTCTCTGAGGGGCCAAGAAATTAAACCCCAGCCTCCACTCTTCCTATAGGACTTGGAGCCAGGAGGCCAGGAGCTTTTTGCTCAGCTTTCTTCTTGTGAAATGCTGTAGCATCCTGTACCTGCTTTTGAGGAGAGACATTCACCCAAGTTTCTGGGTGCTCGGCTGTGAAGGTACCACGGCCGTAGTTCCATTAGTAACTGGATGCTCTGAGGTCTTTCAAGTGGGGTCTGCTCCTAACCTGGACTGCAGTTTTCCTCTTGAGTTGTTCTCGACTTAAAGCATTGAGCAAAACTGCACCTGGAGACACATGTGCAGCTCTCTTGTCGTTGTTGCTGTTATTTTTCCAAGTCTTCTTTGGGAGATGAACTTTCTTTGGAGCTGGTGGTGAGTCATGGACCCAGGACATGCACATGGTGGGGACCAACTCTGTGTGTGTCCTTCACGCTGCGTGCTCTGAGAGGGCAGCTGCTTTCACAGCTTCCTCACCTGCCCTTTCAAGACACTCAAGGCAGGCAAAGGAGAGGCGAGAAACAGAGTTTAATGCTTGAATTTGGGATTGTTTCTTCGCTGGCTAGAGTACTTCTTGGCCTGGTGGGCATGAGGTGGCCTGCAGACTCTACAGGAGAAGGGTCAGAGAGGTGGCTAAAAATCACTGACCTCCACTGACCTTCCTTCTCCATCACCATCTAATATTTGTTTTGATATATACAAGGCTTTAAGATTTTCATGATACCACTTTAAAATTGTTTCTTATTGGCTGAACTTGAGTACTGTCTCTTTTCTGAGTGTTTACTAAAAAAAAGAGTCTTAGGATTGTTGTTACAGCAAATAAATGAAGTGATTTATTCCCTACTACAATACTTTGCATTCTTCAGCGTAAAACAAAGACGCATAAATAACCAGCATAGGGGATGGGCTTGTCCTCTAATGTATGTGGAGTTCACTCTTCCAGACCCTTGGTTTCTTCTGCACAGTGATTTAGGAGGAAAAGCTTTTATCTAATCATGAGGTAGGTCTGTACACAGCTCCCCCGGCGCTGCTAATGGATGGGATGCCCAGCAGAGCTTGAAGCCTTTTTTATCCTGGCTGTGTAAGATGGAGAGCTGAGTTTCTGGTGTTGCACACCCAGTTGCTGGGTAAGAGCTGGGTTTTGTGCAGGGCCTGCAGTGATCAGAGCAATGTTGCATTAAGGTGATGTGTGTGTTATAAGGAGGGAAGGGAGGCAATCAGCCACGGAGAGGATGACAGGCTGAGGCCAGAAGCAGCAAGGCAAAGCAGAAGGTTCCAGGAATTACCTTCAGTCCCAGGGGGTGACTGGAGAGGAAATCATTAATAAGCAGGTTATTGGCAGCAGGACGCTCTATTCTGTTGTTCAGCTTCATAATTCCTACTGCTGCATCATGTGGCTGGTGTGCCCAGACTCTAGTTTTGGATCTTGTGGTATTTTACAGTGATGAGAGATTATAAAAAATAACACTGAATTCAGACTTGGTGCTTGGAGCTAAGAGCAACACAGAGTTTTGTTTCACAGTTTCAATTTTTGTTATGCAGCATGTATGTTGCAGTATAGAGTATCTGCTTGGCTGGACACGGCAGCGTGGACTTCAGGATACATACACCTCCCCAGGACCTCAGAGATGCTCTGGTCATCTCCTGTGCTAGATACAGCTCTGTGGGGAGGAGCTCACTGCATGGAATGACCCTGGTAGGAAAGGCAACATTGCTGCTCAGTGTGTGGCTTCTTATGATCCAGCTTCTTGCATTTCAGGTAACAAAGGGAGAAAAAAAAGCTGATTGCTGGACACGTTTGCAGAACCTCGTGTATGCTCTGAGCTAGTGAGATCAACAACCTAAATGGAGTGGGTGTAATTCCTGATAATTGACGATATTTTCCCTTTGCTCACATCCGATATCTAGATATCACATAATGTTTCTCTATATATCAGATAACATGAATAGTTACAGCAGTAATAAGCAGCCAGTGGCCATTTAGCTTTGAAATCATGTAGAGCCTTCATGTTGCAGGCCAGAAATACCTCCCAAATCAGTATTCATTTTGAAGGAACAAGTTGTTTCTCTTTTAGCTGAATTAAGAGATCTTCTATAACCAGCTGAAAGGATGGAAATAATTTAATTCATTCATTATGCCTCTTCACATTTATGAACCTAGGACATGGAAAAATATATTGGAAATATCATGCACGTACCCCTTTTGGAGATGTATGAGGTAAATTAAAACTTAATGTCTGGATTGGGAATTGGACAGGACTTACATAAAAGGAGCAAGGAGAGCATTACTGTTTGCCGCATAAACAGGTCTGAACAACATCCAAATTTGTATCTGAGCTGGACTGCAAAATTTTTGGTTTATTCAGACATTGCACTGTTTCATGGTGTGTGATGGCACTTCTGTGCTCAACGTGCTTTGATGCCTTTTGTGTTCTTCATGTTTTGAATGCATGTAAAAAGGTGATCTTTTTTATATTTTGCAGAGGTATTTAGTATTTAGTGCTGGTAACCTTAAAAAGTCAGTTGACATGATCTGAGGTGGTTTTGGGCAAGTATATATGGATATATTCTGATATCAGCAGGATTTTTTATTTGCCTTTTTAATTGAGCAAGGTTCAAGAGGAGGTATTGGGATGGATCCATACATGTACTACCAAAAAGATCTTCTGTCTTTGTGAAATCAAGTTTCAGTTGAGTATTATATTTTATAAATATGTAATAAGTCTTAGGAAACTTATGCTTATCCAGGCTGAAATAGGTGTGCTGTTTTCTTTGTTTCCTTCCCAGAATGAACTGAATACTGAGACTGAAACAATCTCTTACAGCATCTTGAAGTATAGGGATTTTTTTTATTTTTTATAATTTCATATCCGCGGTACAGAAAGTAGCATCACAATTCACTTATGGGATGCTCAGTATGTCTGTATTCAACAGGTTGGATACCTCCAAGGGTGCAGTATTCAGGAAAGGATCGTGATACTTCTTTGCAAATGCCGTGTAACTTAGCACTCTGACCTCTTAAGAGGAGTGGAACCTGTATTCAGAGTTGAGTATTTGAAAGGGGTTATGGTCATTACCTTGAAATTAACCCCAGTGTTTGAAAGGTTTTATCTCTGGGAAGCTGTCTTTGTTTTTTTTCTGGCTTGATTGGTGCCTGTTAATGGTAACTTGAAATCATTTAATGAATCTCAACAGTTATATTGGTCAAGACAGGCTCAAGACTTCTTTTTTCTTTTATGTAGTAGTGTTAGAATCAGAGAGGATGTTTTAAGACTGTCTGATGCTGGTAGGTAATCACTGAAGACACGTCTGCTTTTAGTAGTTGCCAATCCAGCAAAATTTACTAGATGCAAAACTAGATATGTTTTGGAGTTTTACAACTTCTGAAAAAGCTCAGTTCAAAGGACAATGATTAGAAAAGTTTCCTAGGGTTCATGAACTCACAGTAAATCTCACATGCTGTGATTTATGTCTCTGATAAGTAAATTAAAGAACCCAATGACTTGAAAGATCTTTCCATGTGCCGCATTGTGGAAACAGGCACAAAACGATTCCAGGGTATATAACATTAGTGTCCTCTAAAGAAATAAATTACTTTTTAGTACTCTGGAAAGACATTTGATGTTGCAAGACAGTTAACTGAGGACTTGCTGCTGAGGCAGGTTTGGGAAGCAGCTGTGTTTTAATCTCTCTGTTCTAACTGAAGGAGATGTAATGAGGGAAGGAAAGAGAACAGTCACCAGATGAAGAACATCGGAGTTCATACTGTGAGTTTGATCTTATCTTCCCATGTGCATAGTAAGTTTTTGCCTCTCCTGGAAAAAGTATTTACCATCCTTAGTGCCATATGTACAACAGATGACTTTAAAAAGTTAGGAGACAGCTCTACCACTAAAAGGGGATGTAAAACTAGCTAGGGCAATAAGGTATTTAGCAGTGCAAAATAGGTACAGATGCAGTAACCATCTGCTGTCTATGCACACTGCCATCTTAATCTCTCAGGTCCTGCTGCCCTTGGACATGTAGCAGGAACAGCAAGACAGAGAGCTCCAAGCACCACGTTGCTAAAAAGCCAGACAAGTACACTGTGGTGCTAGACACCACTAGAACAGCAGCAGAAAGGAATGCAAAATTGTTTAATACCAAGCATCTGGCATGCTCTCCTTTATACTGGGTCATCAGAGGTCTAGCAAGGTCCGAGCTATGTCTGGAAGTGCCTGAAACTGATTTCTCACTTTGCTAATTTAGAGCCTTTAAAATGTGAGAAATGTTAGTGGCAGCCTGGGGATTCCCTGTTCGAGCCTCTGGCGTGTGGGCTTGTGCTGGTGCTGGCACTGGGCAGGGAATCCCAGCCAGCAGTGCCAAGACCCAGCACCCATCGAGATGTGGTTTTGAGGATGGTGCAGGGCAAAGAAAAGAGATCAGGGGAGGCTAGGAATGCAGATCCTCACGGCCAAAGCAAGGGCAGACATGAGCTCTTCTGCTTTGCTTCTCAGTGGGCTCCCTCCTGGGTCCCACTCCCACGGGCTCCCCAGGGCTTGGTGTCACCAGCCCCTGCAGATTCATTTTGGGGAACCGATGAGGGGATGTGGTTTGAGGGGAACTGCTTGTTCCAAGGGCTTTCTTGCAAGCAGGAGAGGAGAGCAGGAGGAAGACAGCCTAGACCACTGTCATTTGGGTCAGTGCTCCTTTCTTGAATCCCTCCGCCCCAAGATGAGGAGTGAGAAGAAATAGGAGAAAAAAAATAGTTGGATATTTTTGTTGCATTTTAGTTACTTGTTCAACAAAGGGCAGGTAAAGGCATGATCTAACGGCAACTTACAGCTTCTTGAAGGGGACTTACAAGATGTTGGAGTCAAACTCTTGCTGGTAGTAGTAAAAAACGCAAACAGCAGCAATGGCCACAAACTAAAGATTCAAACTGGACAACAGAAGAAACTTCACAGAACATAGTTCTTTATTTACCTAGTTGTTACCATTATTATTATCTCTGCCATATGAAAACTGAGCGAGAAGAATTAATGTGCTGTTCGAGATCCTTTACTTGAGGGATTTATTGATTTTGGAGTGTTTCTTTGCAGCACCATAAGCAAAGCAGCAGCAGAGGTTGTAGTGCTTACCACTGCTGGCAGTACAACTCCTGGTCATAGGCACTTCACAAAGGCTCCTGTCCTTGTACTGGCATCTCTCTCCTGGTGTGAAAAGACTGGCTAAATCATAGAATCATAGAATCACCAGGTTGAAAAAGACCCATCAGATCATCGAGTCCAACCATTCCTATCAAATCCTGTGCCCAGGGCTGGCTGGCTGCCACTGGTGGGTCAGGTCAGAGCATCAAAACTTTTGGGTTGCTGTTGCACCCCTGGCTTACTGTGTGAGCTTGCTTAATCACCATTTCTACACCCCTCATGGCTAAACTTGTGATGAGGTGACTCACTCTAATTGAATGCATGCTCTATTTTATTGGAGAGTCATCGGTATGTTGCATGTGCTCTCTATTAAAGAATTGCATGTTTCTTTCCTTGAATATCTTCTGGAAGCAGCTCAGGTAAACAGCTTAGACACAGGGAGCTCAATGCCCTTTATAATAAAGAAATATCCTGTAGGTTGTCTTTTATCAAGTGCTCTGCATATGGGAGAATTGGGAATGATGAAGTATTTACTCAAATTGCCAGTTTCCGCTGCATTGAAGTCAGAGACACTGAAGGCTCTGCAACATGTATAACTGATTTCCTGAACAGTGTAGCAAATTGAGATGAGAGCCCTTTTCTTGTAACTCACATGTGCAACAAAAATTACTGAGCTAACATAAATCACAATTAAATCGCTTTTAAAGGCTCACAAAACATTTCTGAAAGAGACAGGATGAAAAAAACATTTTAGCACTACAGAGTGTGTCCCCATGATGAGTCCTATTAAAGCCCAATCAAAGAGCCTTATTGGCTTTTTGTTAGATCCTGGCTGTGCATAGTTGAAATTCAGCAGTGGTTTCAACAGAAGAGGCACAGAAATATGCACAGGAGGTAAATTCAAGCAGGAATCTAGACCATCAAAGTATGTGATTAAGGGCAATTTAATGTGCTGAGTAATGCAGCATGATTTGGATGTAATTTATCCTAATCCAGTCTGATCTTTTACAGGAGAATATATTATAAGGCCACAATTCGGTGAGACCGGGGCCCCATCTGGCCTCCTGTCTCCAACAGTGGCTTATAGCCAAGATAAGAAACAAAGCAAATATAGAGTAAGCTTCCCTTGTGTATCCTCTCTGCTTCTGGCATTCAGCAGTTATGGGACTTTTGGGGTCAAAGCATCCAGAGGATGGAGTACAATAGCCACCATTTATCTTTGCTTCATGAATTTATCTCATTGCTTTTTGATCTCATGCCTAGTTTTGGTGATTACAACATCTGACACCAGCGAGCACCATAATTCAGCTGTGTTGCCTGCAGAAGCTCTTCTCTTCATTTGATTTGAACTGTTGTGCTCCAACTGTTCTTCCTGGTGCAGTAAGTCTGTGGCAAAAGCCTTATTGAACAAGCTATGTCTGGAGCTGGAGCTAGGCTTGGGAATCTGTAACTTACAGGTTTTCACCTCTTCCTTCCCTCTCTCCTTTTCCAAGGACTCTCTGTGATGAGAGTTTTGGGAGCGACACTGTTGGTCTCCGTGGATGCTCCATCCTGCAGCAAAAATTCAAAGCCTGTGTTGCCTTCTTAAGCTTTTAATCAAATTCATATCATATACATGCAAACTCGTTAGCCCAGATAGTTTACAAGGTACATTTGAATTTATGATTCTGATATTCACTACTTAATTTGTAACTATGATTAGGTGCATCTTTTAAACATATATTACATCTGCATGTAGATGTGTGTAATAAAATCCCAAAGTAAAATGCACAATGGGAAAACCTGCACGTGAGAATGATTAATTTTTATTACTTTGTTTTTATCACTCAACATTTATGCTATAGAGGCTCTAAGAAAGTGATACATGCTTGGTCATTGTAAGACAGAGATAAATTAGGTCTCCCCACAAGGGACATACAAGGTCAGTTTAGAGGAGGTGAAGAACATCTCCACCCAGAGTTCTTGCTAAGGTAAATACATTTTTTTTGTCCTGTGGAGAAATTTGACATCTGAAGGAATAAACAGGGTAAAACAGAAACAGATGAGGATGTGACTCTTAGGCAAGATCTTGGTTTTATACTTCTTTCCAGGAAAAAGCTTGCTAAAAACATTCGTGTTGTCTTTTTCGAGGCTGCTGAAGCCTTGCAAGTAGAGGATCATATGGCGTTAGCTCATTACCCCAGTGTTCTGCAGCTTCCAGGTTGTGCTGAGCTGTCTCTCCCTGGTGCCAGAGAGGCTCAGCTTTGCTGTTAGATCGCCCTGCCCCATATCTCACAGCCTAGTGAAATGCTGACTGTGCAGTTCCAAAGCCCTGTCTTCCTCCAAGAGGATAATTTAATCATAAAAAAAATATAATTGAAAAATTCAAGAGGCTAATTCTGCATTTCTTCAGCCCGAGCCAAATACTGAAGTTGCACTTTTGAGCCAAATGATCGGCTTGACTGCTGAGAAGTGCTGGGACAGAAATCTGTGATGTTCCACAGTCATTTAGGGAAGGGGCAGGATGCCTCAAACCCGTCTCTCATTCTTCTATATCCTTTCTATGCCAAAAAAAGAAATGGTAACACCTGCTCCCAAACACTGTGGGTCTGCCTGAGGCTGAGGTGGCCCACGGCGACGTTGTTTGTCTTGGAACTCTTGGCATTCCTTGCACCTCAGAGCTGGTGGCAGAGCTCAAGTTGTGCTGTGTGAGGCCGATCTCAAGGCTCCTCTGAGTTCAGTGCAGTGGACACCAGTTTTCTTTGTCCTGTACCTCCCCTTCATGATACAAATCTATGGACTCATGTGCAGGGAGCATTGCTGGAGAGGAGGCAGTGTCCATCTCCTTCCAGCCTTGGCTTTTCTGTACAAGCTGTGCTTACTGGTACAGGTGAGATCTCTTCTCCACCTACAGAAGAGCTTCTAGTGTTGTGCTTGGAGTTTTTCAGAGAGAACTTGGGTTGACATTTACTTTGTGGGATCAAGGGGGCTGTCAGAGGTCAACACTAAATAAGGAACTTCATAGGATCCTGGTGGGCCAACGTGGGCCACCAATTGCTGTGCAATCCAGAAAATGTCATCTCAGCCTAATCAGAAGAACACAGGATATAAGCTCTGCTGTTTGCTCTATGCCAGCCTTGCAACCACACTGTGAAAGCAACAGAAAGGTGACAGGAAGGCAAAATTCCCTCTTTTGTGTTGTCTCCTTTCTCTTCAGGAGCTGGTTCCACAGCAGTGGTTTACTCTTCTTAGCAGCAAGCAGAGATCGCTTCCAGACAGCAAGAAATGCTTGGGTTTGAAGTCGGGTCACCAAATATTCTTCTTGCCCCTCAAGTCCCTTTTGCTTGCGGCATGGAATTGTGGAGTCTCTGGACTGCCACAATGGAGCCTTTAATGACAGGGCTGGAAAGCTCGACCTCTGCTCAGAAAGGACAGATTCTTGTTCGAGAGGGTTCCACAATGCAACGATTTATATCAGGAAATGAGCAGAATATTTTCTGAGGGAAAACAAGGAAGAAGGAAAAAAACTTTATCTGTTTATTTGGCTTTGGGAGTGCTGGAGGGGGGAAATGTATAGCTGTATGCGCTTGTATTTTTGTTCCCAATGCATAAAATATAGTTAATTAAGCTTAATTATGTATCTATGGGTGTCACAGCTCAGTGGGAACAGAGACACCTTCATGCACATGGTTAAACCTGCACTTTGAGTACCATGAATGCAAATTTTAACCCTAAACTCTCCATATAGCTTCTGTGTGTTTGTATAGCATTAATGTGTTTGGATGCTCCTCCAGCCATAGGCTTTGGTGACTAGCAGGCACCTAGTGACAGTTCTCAGTTATGCCTGTTTTTTTTTACCTTGTCTCAAATAGAAAATGTCAGTCTTGCTATTGAGGGATGTCAGGGGAGTTTCAAGATGTAAGTATATTCTCAAGGTTCAGGTTTCTGCACTTATAAAGAGCAGTAGCAAAGTAGTTTTGTATTGGTTTACTTTAAAAACACTGTCACGGAATCCGTTAGTCGTGCTAAGAAAAATATTTTGTGAAGAAGTGGTCTTCATTATTCACTGCAAACCATAAGAGTATTGGGAAGGAAAGAGTGGGCTCTTTATTGTTAAAACATTTATATGCTTTTAATCTGCCTGGCAAATCATTGGTGATTAAATGATAATCTGAATTGTTTGTTTGAAATGTCATACAGCTCCACCACAGCCTGCCTACACCACTAGATGCTTTTAGGAATTAAGGAACATGGGAACATAAATGGCTACAGTGTGTTTAAACTGGAATTAGCAAAAGCCAACAAATACGGAACAATTTTAGTTTATGTGTTAAAATACTCTAGATAATATAGATTAACCTCCATTACTCAGGGTTTGTCACTGTCTCATCTCCTTTGGACAGCAATCGCTGAGAAATAAGACAGAAAGATGATTTACCCTCCCTTCAGCTTCTGTCTTGTCTGATGAAATATCTGCTGTGCTGCTCCCCAGGCCCTGCTCATCCACAGGTCTGTCAGCTCCCTATGCTTTGCAGGCACTGTTTTCTTTCACAGAGGAAACTCACAGTTGTCTGAAACCTCTGCTAAATGGGTTGAAGCTGAGGTTTGCTTTACCAGCAGGCAAAGGTCCCAGAAAAGGTGACGTAGCTGTGAAAGGAGGAATCCTACTGACTGAGCTCCCTGGGTCGCTGTCCCCCAGCAAAGGGGAGAAGATTTTAAAAAGGTCTTTGTGTCATGGGTACCACTGGGATGAGGTGCCCCCAGCTGGAAACATCACCTCCAAGGGAGTTGTGCAGGAGCCAAGTTGCAGCCTTGCATCCCCTCTGTTAGAATCATAGAATCACCAGGTTGGAAAAGACCCACCAGATCATCGAGTCCAACCATTCCCATCAATCACTAAACCATGTCCCTCAGCACCTCATCCACCCATCCCTTAAACCCCTCCAGGGAAGGTGACTCAACCCCCTCCCTGGGCAGCCTCTGCCAGTGCCCAATGACCCTTTCTGTGAAATACTTTTTCCTGATGTCCACCCTGACCCTCCCCTGGTGGAGCTTGAGGCCATTCCCTCTCGTCCTGTCCCCTGTCCCTTGGGAGAAGAGCCCAGCTCCCTCCTCTCCACAACCTCCTTTCAGGGAGTTGGAGAGAGCAATGAGGTCTCCCCTCAGCCTCCTCTTCTCCAGGCTAAACACCCCCAGCTCTCTCAGCGGCTGCTCTGTTGATGCTGTGCTGCTTTGCAAACTTTCCTGATTCTGCAGGTTTCTGCTGACTTGCCACATCTCCATGGAGGGTTGCAGGAGAAACCCTCTGGGCCAAATACAAATCGAACAGAATTATAATTATGGCTAAAGATATAGGCACAGTCCATCGCAGACACACCGAGTCACCTCCAGTCTTCTCCTCTTAGAACATTTTTTAGGATTTATTGAACAAATATCACGATGCTCCTCATTTGTTAAGCAACTTACCAACTGTGCCACTGCTTGTTTGTGTTTATATGTATGTATTTAGATAGATAAAAACATATGCGTGCACATCACTTAAATTAACTCGCACTCAATAGGGCAACAAAGTCAGTCCCTAAAGAAAGGATGTGCTGTAAAACTTTTCAGTAACATTGTTACTGTAACCTTCATAACT
The DNA here is from genome assembly GCF_032191515.1 of Phaenicophaeus curvirostris. Taxonomy (NCBI): domain Eukaryota; kingdom Metazoa; phylum Chordata; class Aves; order Cuculiformes; family Cuculidae; genus Phaenicophaeus; species Phaenicophaeus curvirostris. Next base: position 665,156 of record NC_091400.1, on the reverse strand, counting down.
AAATTAGATTGCAAGTGACATATCAATTCAAAGACATGAGATATTTTTATCTTTCACGAATTTCCAGGCTGACTGGGGACAGCTTAATATGATCATGGGGCAATCAGCTCTATAGCAATGTTCATGGTCACATTCATTGCTAGAAGCTGAGTGAGTAACTTTATCCTGGTGCAATGCTGATCAGAAAAAAAGACCCAGATTCCCTCTCCTTTATCATTAAAGCAATAACAGTGTGTCCAGCTTGTATGACGTGCTTGGCACTAACGATAACTTAATATCATTAGCAGCAGGGAATATTTTCCTTGCCAGTAATAAGATTCAGTGTCAGCTAAAGGTGCTGCCCCACAGGAAGACTTTAGATAAAATTACTATGTTCTGATACAAAAAAAAGGCTAGAAATAGGCTATTTTTGTGAAAGCCATTTTTGCAAATGTGGAGTGGTCCTGGCTTATGAAGAAGAGACCTTGAAGAGCTATTTTTAGCTCCACCCGATGGTTTCACTGCTATTCTTGTAGCTATGGCTGGAAGGAAATTTAGGATGGTGGTATCCATTCTCATGTAGAAGTGGAAGAAGAATGGAAATACGTATGTATGTCTAGAAACATAAAAAGATAAAAAGAACAAGAGCTGAAGAGAAAGTGAGCTTTATGTGTAGCTGTAGATATGACATTCATTGTACCCTTCCTTGGAAGGTTTTTTCCTGCAAGACCAGGTTTCTTGTCTGATTTCAGAGCTAGCAGTGTGCCAGGTGCAGTCTGTATTGCAGACAATCCGAGTTTCTGTTTGGAAGTTGTTACAGTTAAGAGAAACCATTAAATAATTTCCTTTATCGTCTTGGAGACATAATCCAATACTTCAGCCTCACACTAATGCTCCTCTGAAAATAGTGAGGCTAAGAAGTATTCATCTTCTAGATCATCTCTTGGGAGAGGGGAAAGACATCAATGAATCACATGTGAAATAATAGGACATAAAAAATAAATACAGAGTCAGGCAGGCCTCCTTGCTGCTGCTATTGTCAAGCAGTGGCACAGGCTTTCTTCATTAGCAGAAAAGAGAAGATTGTGCATACGAAGAGCACTTCACCTACCAGGAGTGATTATTTGCTATACTTCGTTTTCTATTTCAGCAGTGATTTTTTTCCCCATCCTTGCTGAATGGAGAAACTTTGGGTTTCACTGGGTATATAAGGATTTTATTTCAAGCTCCATTTTATTTGGTCCCGCTTTGTCCTGATTTTATGAGTGAAATGCGGGTGTACTGAAAAGCAACAGCACAGAGGGGCATGGGGCACATGGACTTCAGGAACTCCAAAATCAGAACCCGATAAGATTTGATTTTAAAAGTGCAGAAGGAATTTAAAAAAAAAGATGAAAAGCTGACCAACAGAATAATTGGTTGCTTAATTTTGAACCTCGTGAGTTGAGAGGAGGTGTTGATTCAAATAAATATTTCATAATGATCCTTTAGTTTCTTCTGGCAGGATTATCTTGTGCTTAAGACTGGATACTAAGACCAGAAGGTGTTCAGTTGTCTTCTTTTGCTACAGTTCCACTTCAGTGAAGTGTATAATGCACCCTTTTCTTGTCATTTTTCTTCAGAAATTTGGAGCAGCAGCTTTTTTACTTTTTGCAAAACACTTGAGTGAGGTACCCACTTCACTTTGGTCTTCATTTGCATTTTAAGGAGGATATCTCAGATGGATGAAATGCTCCGGTACCCAGGACTTGGAGGGACATCCTGGGTGCCATATGGGAACACTGTAAGACAAAGACGCAGTAGAAGACCCAGAGGGATGGACCAGTGTATGTTGAGCATAGGGCAGTGAGTGGGAAAGGTGTCCTGTGCTTTCCTTTGTGCTGGTGTTCCCCACAGCAGCCTGGTCAGAAACAGTGACATAATGCAGTTATAAGCCTCGTGCACTGAGAGGGGAGTGAAGAAGAGTTGGGTTTTCAAGAGTGTGAATACACTCTGGGAAGGTGGTTGAGTCCCCTTCCCTGGAGGGGTTTAAGGGACGGGTGGATGAGGTGCTGAGGGACATGGGTTAGTGATTGATGGGAATGGTTGGACTCGATGATCCGGTGGGTCTCTTCCAACCTGGTGATTCTATGATTCTACGGAGCCTCTGATGGTGCTAGTTATCCTCCTGATCTCAAAGAGACATCACTGAGATCAACTTGCTGCTTCATCCTCTTGTAGCTGACCCTAAATTGGTCAGCTGTGCACTTTGCAATGACAGTAAGGAGCTTTTTCTCTCTTCGAACTACTCCAAAGGTTTATTTTCACCATGCATAAGCCATGAGAGAAGCAATGATGGGGTTCACTGAACCAGAGCTGCTGATCCACATGAACAGTTACTGCCTCTATTGGCCTCGTGTTTGCCATTGACCAGAGGTGTCGCTTGCCGCATCTTATTGAGCACAGTGCTCTGTGCTTGCATTCATGGGTGATGTGGGACGTGTCTGCCCACTGCAGGGCTCGTGGGAGGAAATTTAAGCGCAACTACACATCCATAAATGATGTGCTTTTGCTGTGGAAGAAATGCCAGTCAGATGAGGAACTAAACAGAAAAACAAAGTGAAGTTCTTTGTTAAGTAATATCTCTTGTCATCATATGATCTGTGTGTAGAAAGAAAAAAAACTGTTTCCAAATGTTGCTTTTTTAAAAAATCTCTGCCTTCTTTAATTGCTTGGATGAGTCACACTTTAGAGTTAGAAGAACAAGCCTGATTTGAAAGCTGACTCCAGCCAGTCACACAAACTCTAAAACCAGCTAGAGACTGGGCTGAAAGATGCAGGAGAGCATCCAGGATGGGAGTTTGAATTCTGAGTGTTGTGCCATTTGCCGCTGATACACAGCAAGATCACAGAAAAATCATCTTCCTCCACTGTACTTTCCAAACCCGGGCCCTCACTTTAGCCTGATCTGGTAAGCAAAGATGCTCAGCAACATCTTTTATCCACTTCTAGCTGGTCATTAACCCTATCAGTCTATCAGCACCCCGTTTTTAGCTGTGTATTAGTATAATTTTTTTTGAAGCAGCAAAAAGGATCTAAGGTGTTATTGTTTTGCAACTTCCAGCAGGATGAAGGTTGTCATGTGTCTGTCTAACACTGCTTGCCTTCACCCTGCTGTGCATGATCCACCTACAACCTCTCTGTGGATGCTTGTGGGGTTCCCCCAGGAGATTGTCCCCGAAATGCATGCTGAGAGCCTTCTGGCAAAGGCTGGAAGGATGGTCAGGTGTCTCTTCTAGGGATTGTAGATAGTTACCCGTTCCTCCCAGGGTTCTCATGGGTTCTGGCATTTGCAAGAGTTGCCATAAGCTTTTTGTGTGACACAGAGGAGCAATGTGCTGCAGAAGGAGGTCCCAGCTGTGAACCCAGCTCGAAGCTGGAGTGCTGAGAAGGTCCAGGAGCTTTGCTGCAGAAAGCCAGGAGAGGCAGAAGGGATTGAAGGGCTCATCACAATGGAGATACTAGGTTAAAGCAAATCACATGTGTGGGTCTCAGCAGGGTTGCACCTTCTCGCCACTTAACACTGTCAGATGAGGTTCAGGGCAGGACCAAACACAGACTTCCACATGCCAGGAGAGCTGTATTGACAGCAACTGCAAAGCTCCTGGCTGGAGTGGGAGCAGAGTGGGGGCAGAGAACCATATATCAGGGATTGTGCCTTCCCTGGCTTGTTCTGAGGCATCTCTGTTTCGGGCACCATATATAGCAGGCATTATATTTGCATATGATATCAATTCTGTAGAAGAAGCTGCCTATTCATGAGCAGTACCATCTTCACATCGATTGCAACTGCAGACATGGCTGAGAAAACAACCATTTAATTGAAACAGAAATGACACTGGCAAATTCAAAGAGGGTGCAAAAAACTTCCCAAGCAGTTATTACTCACTCAAAGCAAATCCTAGCTATGTAAGGCATGGGGGGCAAGCAAAGCCCTGGCAGAAACAGAAATTGTGGGAAGACAGCTCTGCCCTCAAGACACTTGCTGTTTCTTTAGATGATCCCCTGAACTCTCTTAAAATTTAATGAGTACTTTGGGATAACCCTTCTCCGATTCCTCCGGAGTACACAGCGTGCTGCAAGGGACAAAACCCTCCTCCTGACAGGGTGCCCCCAAAATTTAGGGTCTGCTGCCTGCCCCTCGGCTGGGATTCCTGCAAACACAACCTGCTTCTGCAGCGGATCTGCTGGCGATTTTCCTGCTGCCAGGGCTGTACCCACGCAGTGATGCTCTCTCTGCCTGATCTGACCTTGCTTGGGCTCCTGCCTGCGCAGACCATTTCAGAGCAGCTCTGAGAGGCTCCGGAGAGTGTCAGGAGGAGGCACAGCCACAGCAAAGCATTTCTGTCCCCGGTTCTGCCTACCCCAATTTAGTTCCCGCATCTCCCTTCAGTGTGATCCTCCCTGTTCCACAGCAGCTGTCAGAGCTGGGCTGCCACCAGCTGGGGTACCAGCCATCTAGAAGGCACCTATAGAAAGGGGGGGGGTGCATTTCCCATCCTGCAAGAGGATGAAGTTTGCGGTTGTTTTTTTTCTTTTGCAGAAGACAGGTGCTCGTCAGAGATAACTAGGAGGGGTCTGGAGGTGTGCACAAATTGATTAGCTCCTGAAAGGAGAGGCTGTAGGCGATGCCAGATAAGTCCATAGCAGCTGCATCCCTGTAGCAAACGGTTAATATTCCCTTTCTCCCTCCAGGGGAACGTCAGGGGTTAATTCAGTAGCTGTGCTTTAATAGCTCAATTTAAAGGGGAAAAAATGACACCCTCTCCCCTGCTTTGCCGGCTGTGGATGGTTTGCTCTGTCTCCTCGATCACATGCTCCCCCAGCTCTGGTGCTGCAGAAGCCTCAGCAGCTGCTGGTGCTGAGCTGGTGCTGCCCAGGACCCTCCCGGGCTGCTCTTCCAAGGAGGGAGCTGGCAGGATGAGCCCTTGAGCCTATGGGTGGAAATCGGGGAGGTGCTTGTTTTCTCACAGTCCTTTCCAGCTCTAACCATGTCAATTTGCTGTTGTCTTTTTTTCAGGGACTATGGGTCTTCAAAAAGAAAATCAGGTAAGGCATCAGGCTTTTTATCTACTGCATGATTACAGAGAGGACCTATCCCTGCCCCCTGCCTTTTGAAGCCTTCTCTTTACCTTGTGTTGCATGAAATTGTGTAGCAGTTTAACTTTTTATTGCTGAAGCCTGCTAGACATGACCATCAGTTTCTTTCCCCTGCAGTGGAGAGGAGAAGAAACCCACCTTATATAGTATTGTGGTTAAAATGAGTGCTCTCCTCTGTATATTGATACAGCTCCTTCTCCAATCTGAGAGGATAATTGTGTTGGATTTTTCACTCTTTCACTTTTTTTCTTAACTTGGTCTTTACCTGAGCAAACAGTCAAAATCCAGCCAGAGAACTGAGGTTACTTTCTGGAGAGGAAGGGGATGCTTTTCTGTTCTGTTCTGAATCTGGGGGCTTTGCCTTTCCGAAAGGCTCTGGTGAGGCTTGTGATGTGAAATGTTGTCAGTATCCGTGTCTGGCTTTAGGCTGTCTCAAAGGCTCAAGTTCAGTGTTTTGTTTTTAGGATCCTGGATCCAAATGTCTTTATAAACCCTGATTTGAAACTGTATCAATCCAAATTTTCCCCTCCCCTTGTAGCTCTTAGTGATTTTTACAGATGTGTTTTCATTAGGGACATGTAATTAAGAGCCTCTGGGTTTGGCTGCTCTGAGCTGAGTGTGTTAGGGCTTTCTCTATTTTTTTTTTTTAATTTTTATTTTAGTTTATTTTTTTCCTCAAGCAGCATTGAGCACCTGCAACTCTCATTGACTTTATTTGGCATCTTGGGTGCTCCAGATTGCATTCATGGCATCCAGACAGAGGCCTTTCAAACCAATAGCATCTCTTGGAAAACTCTGACCTGTGTGCAGGGAAGAGGAGGGAAGGATTATTTTCTTTTTGCTTTTTAAGATGATGAAGACTAAGAAATACTGCAACAGCTTATTCTCTGGGAAGGAAGGGAAGATGAAAGTAATGTACTGAACTCCAATGGATGTCACTGCCTAGATTGAATTGTTGGTTAATTATGAGAGCTTTGATGCTGCAGTCCTGTAATAAGCTAAGTGGTGCACTAAAATGGGGCTGTTGCTTGACCCTGCTGTCCTGTGCATTAAATAGCTGATGTCTGTGCAGGCCAATACTTCTGGTACTTGTTCCCTGAGTTTCCCTGAGATCTGTGGTAGTAATAATGAAAAGGCAAGCATGGAGCACAGTGCTGGCCTGACATGATAAACTGGGGCACACTTCAACTTCCTCATCTCCTACAAAGCTTCTGTCCAAGCCTCAAAAAAAAAGGGTCCTTTTGGAGAGCTGCAGTTGCACTTCTAGTGCTTCTTAATGTAAATTATTTGTGCACAATGGCTAGCATGTTTGAATGGTGGCAGAAATTACTCTAGAGTGGCAGATGATGCAGATAGAAAGGACTTTGTAGAAGGCGGAGCTGAGTGGGGGAGCTCCTGGCTTAAAGTGCCACATCCCAAGCACTGAAGGCTTTTTCAAGTCATGTAAGCTGAGTTGGGGAGCTCCTGGCTTAGAGTGCCACATCCCAAGCACTGAAGGCTTTTTCAAGTCATGTAAAGACCTTTGAAAAGTGTTGCTGAAGTCTCTGCTGGCACCTGGTTTAGCACTGAGCTAGAACATTAGCAAACTAGGAGAGCTTGGGGCTCAGTGCACCAGTTGACATGCACAGGAGTTGCAGTATTCTTGCAAGAAATGTGAGGAATTGCTTTGGGAGTGTGAGAAGCTGCTCCTCCTCCATTCCTGCAGCTCTAGGGGGAAGCTGGAGCTGATCTGCCATGAAGATCCTTGGGGAAAGAAAGGTCGAGTCAGCTTAGTAAAGATGTCAGTTGTGGATGGATGCTCATGTTGGGCTCCATCCCTTGCCTGTTGCACCTCCAATGTGCTGCTAGTTCTCTTTTTGGGACTATTTTCTCTGCTTCTTGGTGCTTGTCTGCTCACACAACTAGGGCTTGAAAACAGCGGGGTTTAGGGATGCTCTTTCTCCACTTACCCTGCACCAAGAGGAATGTGAAGCAGCTCTCTGACCAAAGTGAGCTGCATAAAGGGAGTCTGTTCTCAGCCATCTTCTCGCCTGATTTTAGAGCAGCAGGGGAATGCTTCAGTCTGCTGGGAATTAGATATTGTGGGAGTTTGTGCACAATGAGTGAAGGAATATGCCGAGGGAGTTGGTACTTACAGCCTGTAACAAAGACCAGCTTTGTGACACTTAAACAAGTGGTGGGGTAAATAAGCACAGATTTCCAGGGTGTGCAGTGAGAGTCTAAGGTAACAAATAGCTTTGAAACGTAGTTTCCTCTATAGGTACAGTCACTACTCTGTCATTACAGGAGTAAAATAGATGCTTTAAAATGCAAGCACATCCAAACAAGTCAGACCTGTGAATACATCTTCTGCCTTTACCAAAAATGTGCTGGGAGGAGGTTTTGGGGTGTGAGCACGGCTGTCCTGCACTGTCCAGCAGGAATCCCCCAGCTGCCCTGGCTCAGGCATGTGCAGGCATGACACAAGCGTGGCTGATTGCAGAAACACGTGGGGAATGCCTCTGACAGCCAACATCACCTCTCCCCTGACCTCTGCCTTGCTGGAGTGCACGTCTAGCCAGTCCTGCGCTCACCCCATAGAGCCCGGGGAAACTGGATAAGTTCAGAGTTTAACAGAAGTTATGGAAACATTTATCGCTACAGCTAATACTGATTGTAAATGTTTGAGACCTTCTTAACCAGCCAACATCCTTAGATAAACAGAAGGGACTCTTGCACTGATCTGTAGCATCTCGGGATGCCAGCCCTGAGCCAGGCTTCCTCTTGTGCAAAGTGGTGTGTAAACACAGGGCCCTCCACCTAGAAATCATCTAATTATAAATACTGTAAAATGCAGTCAGTTTAGAGACCTGGAGCCTCACTGAAGCAACCGAGGCTCTGCATAGGCATGGGTGTTTGCTGTGGCCTGAGCTGCCACATGTGCTGTTACCTTGGATTTGTGGGGCTTGGCTTGACGAGCAGCAGAGCTGCTTTGGAAAGCTGCCTTCATATTTCCAGTCAATTGAATTGTGCTATGACCATCTGTCATCGCTGAAGAGACCTCAGTACAACTGTACAGAGTGGTTACAGGGGGCATATTCTGTACTCGCAGCATATGGTCTCGTCTAGGTCTCTCCAAAGTCCCTCAGTAGCAGAAAGGGAAGGAATTACTTTGCAGACTCCTGTTTGTCGATTGCATTAACCAAGTGAACAGCAACTCATTTGTCACTCAAAACAGGCATTACTTCTATGCAAGCATCCATTGTGTGGTTTTCTCTCCTCGAATCAAAATAAGGACAAAATTGCTGCAAGTCTAGTAATGGATAGTTGCATGGTACATTACAAACCACAAATTAGGTTAATCCACTCTGCAAACCCTACCAGCTACCATCTGTGCATGGTGAACTAATTAACCCTTGAGACATCTGCTAATCCTGATGTGGCTTGTAAAAGCAGTTGGAGTATGTTTTTCCCCAAAGATGTGTCATGTGTTTTCCCCTCAAACCCCTTGCTGGCTAGGGCAAGTTTCAGACTCCTGGAGTGAGATCATCTTGCCCTTTTCCCTTGCTGTGAATCTTTCGTGCCAAAGTTGTCAGATCCCCAATCGTGAAGCTGAAGCGAGCATCTGGGACCTGATGTTTGATGGCAGTACAGCATTGGTGTGGGCTCCACAGCTTTTGCACACTGAGTCTCAGTGCTCCTCAATTACTGAGAGGGTTTTCCTTGCTAACAGTGGGGTTAGATCCAGCAGAAGAGATGCTGCTTGACGTTTTCGTTCAAAGCTAAGGCATGGATCTGTGCCACCCTCCTTGTAGGCAGCCAAGCCCTTGGGCTTACTGCCTTCGCTGTGTACTAGCAGGAGCTCTGCTGGGCACCCCTTTCTGAAATCAGAGCACAAAACCCAATTGCTTGCTCATTCCCAGTGCTCTGACTGCCCTGCTTGCTGCTGAGGGCACAGCTGGCTTCAGGGTGGCTTTCTCGGGCACCTTGCTATGCAGTAGGATGCCCTTCCAAGTAAAGGAGAGTAAACTTTAAAAAAAAAAAAAAAAAGAAGTAGTTTATGGCTCCGTTGGTGCTGCAGTGTCTCCATTCTCTAGCTGATCAGATCCTGCCTGCATCAAGGCAGCTGTGCGTTGGCTGAATCTGCCAGCTGAAGTGTATTTAAATAGCCCCTGTAACTGAGCACTTAGAATCTGACTTAACAATTCGGTCCAAGCCAGTGTTGCCTCAGTGAGGATGCTGATGAGGCTTGGCTTCCTCAGCAGAGAGAACTGTCCTTCAGCTTGGTTCCCACGTCTAGTTTTTGGACTAGCAGAATATACACAAACAACAATCTCTGCTTCCTTTCCCTCCTGTAATCCTGTAATATATCTGCTGGCAAATATATAACAACTTCAGAGTCCATTGGAAGCTACTTCTCAAACTTTTTATAGAAACGCGTAAGTCTTCCTCTTTCCCTCAAGGAGGAAATAATGTGAAGTTGAGAGAGTTGCAACAATGATGGAAGTGGGGCCTCCAAGTGAAAAACAAGCAGGTCATTGTAACAACACTGAGAGCCCTGATCACTTCGTGGGGTTGCTGCCTTAGCCTTATGGGGGGAGCTGACTTGTTTCTTTAGCCTAGGGAAACCCTCTTGCATGCTGATGATGCGTCTCTGTCAGCTTCTCTGTCAGGGAGATGCCTTAATTGCTGTTTCTTTATTAGGGATATATTTTTTTCTGTTTCCTTTGTAATTACAAAGGAAAATGGCTTAACTTTTGCCTTTGTCTCTTTACAGCTGAGCTATACTCATTACTTCAGAGCTTAACCTTCCTCGTCCTGTCACGCTGCACGTGTCTAGCCTGCACTTACAGCTCCATGGCATGTCTCACTTTTTTTTATTTTTATAAATGAGCTTTATTTTCTTAACTTCAGTTTGAACTGCCTCCTTTGAGGCATTATGGAGAAAATGAATGGCGCACGTTAGCCTTTCTGTGCTTAATCATTCAACAGGGTCGCACAGACATGAACCATTAGCTGGACCAGCAAGGCTGCATGGCTGGAGCTGCCTCTACCTGTTGCAGGACTGAGGTGCCAACCATAGGGACAAAGCTTTTCTGGTGAATTGAGTGTGGAGCTTTCTGCCAGCTTCATAGCTCTGCAGCAGGCATTGAGCTACGTGCGAGTAGAGGATAAAGAGGGGGCATACAACCTCCAGTCTTGGAAGGTATTTGATGATATTTGTGGGTGATGGCTGCAGTGGAGGCAGAAAAAAGGACTTCTCCAAAGCAATGCTGCTTTTCCTTTGCTTTAAGGTTGTTGCAGTATTAATAGCATGTCATTTGGAGTGGGGGATACCCTTTTAGTGTTAGAAGAGCTGTGGATGCAACTGCAATCATGCTGCAGGCATGTTGTAACTGACTCAGTTGACTGTTAATCCATCTCAATTTTCCCCTCTCAGCCAGAGGAAGCCTGAACCTTTTAAATAGGTTCTTAAAGGGGCCAAATCTAAGAATGTATTGCTAAAGATATTGAAAAATCCAATTAACTAGCATGGTGAATCCCAGCATGAGGCAACACGTCTTCTGTCAGGGTAGTGACTGCAGCAGATGTCTTGGGGCTACCCGTGTTGAGTGTGTGATGACGAAGCAGTCAGTTGGTTATTGCAGAGAGAATCTGAGCTCAGGTGATAGAAGCAAAGTTAGAATGTGTTTTCTAACTCAGATATTAGTTTGAGTCATTCTGCTCTTGTGGTGTTGCTCTCTGATGTCTGTCTCCCTAGACTCCATCCAAAAGAAAAGCTTCAGCTTGGAAGGTTAGTTTTATTTTAAGGTGGTGAATGGGGATCTAAGTTTGTCCAAGCCCATGGCAAAATCCCAGGAACATCTCAAACCACGTAGCTTGGGCTTGGTGTCTCAATCCTTTGTAAGAAATCTGCGGCATGATACGATCCCTGCAGACTGAAGCACGTGCTCTTGTTTGTGTCCTGATGAATCATACATGCGTGCTGTGTTCCTCGCACTGTTTTCTGCAATTAGTGTAGGAGCAGTGCTGGTGGACTCGCTCCTTGGCGTCGTTTGGCTTGTTAGTGACGATGGCTCGACTAGGTAGTAACTATTTTGTAACTTCACAAATATGTGCTGACAGGATTGCTCTTGATCAGAAATTAGGATCTGTTCTCCCATCATACGATTAACCTTCTTGGCTGTATCTGCTAATTACTGCATGGAATTTAAAACCAGCAGAATCTGGCAGAACATTTTGGTTCTCACATAGCTTTTTCCCATATTTTTTTTTTTTTTCTTTTTAGTAGTGAAAGAAGGATAGAGCAGGCAGAACCATAGTAACAAAGAACCAAACAAACGTTAGCATATAGTTACTGAGGATGTACACCTTGGGCCGGTTCTGGAAGTAGTTTGTAGTTAATGATCTTATTGTTCATCCTCGGCTCAATCCTTGACGACAGAGCTTTCTCTTTTCATGATGGAGAATTATTCTTCCTCAACTAGTGAATATGCTAAACTCTAGCTTCTGTTCAGTTTATTGGCTTTTGTCTGATGCAGTAATTCCCTGAACAGTTTTCTTCCTGATTTTTTTTTTTTTTTAACCAGCCTGTAAGTATTTTTTTTTCTTTTTAACCAAGTTGTTCATATAATTGGAGGAACATCTACTCTGTGTTTTCCAAAGCAGGGCTTTTGCTCTGTGCTCAGGTGTGCTGGCAAACAGCAGGATTTGGGGAAAAGCCTCAGACCTGCATCTCCTTGCAGCATCTGTCTCTGTGTGCGTGACCCAATTCTCTATCTTCAGTCAAGATGTGACTCTGTCCACTCCAGTCGCACATTCCAGATCCAGCCTGTCGCATTCTGGCAAAGGAGACTGATCTCACACTTCTTGTACACCATATTTTTGAAGCCACTGTTTAAACTGAAACGCTTTGGACTTCTGCCTGAGGCTACTGAAGAGAAGAGCAGATAGAAGACTTTATTCTGCACCACATCAGGTTTCTGCTAACGAGACGTGTGGCCCATTAGATGCATAGGATTGCTGCTGTCTTCTGGGTGGCCCATATGTTGGGGTGGGAGGAAGCCTGGATAAAAGAGGAAGAGTCATTTGTGTGTTGTGTGGGATTTTTGTTTTGTTCCTTGGCTTTTAAACTGAAATGAGGGGACGAGGTACAGGATTAGGGAGAGAAATGGGTTCGTGCTGTTCACCATTCTCAGTTCAGCCTCGTGCTCCGCAGAGCCCTGCGTTGGGGAGAGAGGGCAGGGAGGCTGGGTGGGCAGGGAAGAACTGCAAGTATGAGGTGTGGCTGGATCACAGCAGTCTCGGAACAGCATGCACCAGCGTGAATGCCTTGGAGAGCCTTCAGCTGAGTGCAGAGAAAGCCTTTGAAACCTTAGGGGATGTCATGGCATTTCTCGCTTTTTTTAAGAAGTTCTCTATTCTCCTTCTGTTCCTGTTCTGCCTTCCTCCTCTGGCCATCAGCGACAGATGGTATTAGCACTGCCTGCGTGGGTTTTTCCTCCCTTGCACAGAGAGAGCTGAGTGATATCCGATTTTGATTTTGGCGTGTTAGATAAGGCAGGTGAGAAAAGCTCTTGAGACCTGGAGTGGTGGGTGACGATCCTCAGCTTTTGCAGGAATCCATACGTGGCACAGGTGGGTCTGTCTGGCTGAGAGGAGCAGACCTCTTATCTGAGTGCTTTAGATAACTGTCTCAGGCTGGTGAGCACCTAAAATTTGAATTTCTCTTGTGAGAAGGAAACATGGATGGCAGGTGTGTCCCCTTAGGCTATTGAGAGCACTTACCCCTAAAGAGAGCTCCCTCCAGCTTTGAGCACGGTGTTACATCTGTCATGTTTGGCTGCCCTGCATCCAGGCTGTGTGACAGGCAAAATCCTCACCAGTCTGCTCTGGATGCAGTGGCTTATCCAACCAGAGATGGCTGGAAGCCTTACTTATAAGGTATTCAGCAGGAGTTACAACGTATGCGTCAATTGGCCAGCTCAGTCTGCTGCCATTTAAAACAGGCTGCCTGGACATGCCAATGCTGCACTAAGTTTTCTGTGTTTGGCAGCATTACTTCTTTGCAGTTGGAATTTTAGTCTTGTTCCTTTTTTTGAGCCATGCATTAATCCTAGTGTGTGTACACACCTGCGACTCTCCAAGTGCAACAGCTGAGGCTTTTCTGCCCTCCTTGGCATTGCTGGAGGCTGTTCTTTTTTTTTTATTTCTTTATTTTTTCCTCAGAGGGGTGATGCTCTCAATTTGAATGCTGTAGATGTGCATTAGCGTTCAGATATTCTAGGCGCTTCCCAGCAAAACTGGGAACTGCTACAAAATTGTGTGTGCAGGGGCCATGCCACAGTGATCATGTGGGAAACAATCCTTGCTTACCATGTGGAAAGAGTTAATACGAGCTCTGGCTGCCAGAACGAAAACTATACAATCCTGGATACTTCTGGTTCTGCAGATGGGACTAGGATGGGCTTTTGCAGAAGTAAACAGAGTAGAAAATTACGACTAAGTTTTCTTTCCCTTTGCATATTTAGAAAAGCCAAAGGGCTGTACGAGGCTGAAAAATGCAGATAGTAAGTGTGTCACTGTGCAGTTTGAGGACATGATCCTTTTGCCACACTGCTCCTTTCCTACTCGGGTTGTGCATTTCTCCCCTGCAGGAGTCAGTTATCCAGATGATGAATTTTTGAGGCACACTCAAGTCACGTGAAAGCCAGATGTGAACATTTTCCATGCAGCGTGTGTGGGTCTAAGCGGATGCCAAGCAGCTCTGCTTACGTGGCAAGCAGAAGTGGTCTGAGATTGGTCTGCAGCGTGATGCTGGGGAGGCAAGGAGCCCCAGCAGCTCCCAGAGCAGCTACTTCTGCTCAGAGTGGAAGGTTCTCGCTGGGCTCATCACTGCAGCTCAGCACATCTGCCTTCAACCCCTGCACAAATGCAGCACATCTTCCCCAGTACAAGCCCTGCGCTGGCTGTTTAGGATGGGTCTGAACTCAGTGAATAGGACTAAAATTAAAGGCCTTATTTAATGCTTACTGCCAATCCTCTTACTCATGCACTTTAGCTGGTTTTGCATGTTTGATAATTTACCAGTCAAATACTTTTTAAAGATGTAGCTCTTTAAGATACTGCCCCTTAAACAGATGACATGGCAAGTGGAGGTGATGTTCTGCTTCAAGGATATAGAAGAGGAGAGATCTCTGCAGGGATGAGAGGTTTATTTTAAATGTGGTCTCCCAGTAGGGGAAAAAAAAATTAATAGATCTCAGTATTCCTTCAAGGACTGTCTTAAAATACTTGCTTTAAACATAATGCATCAGCATCCCACAGACATGAGAGCAAGGATAGCTTATTGAAGGCTCTTTGGAGAGGGACAGGGGTGGCCACAGCAGCAAATAAATCTGTCGTTGTGGTACCTAGGAAGTGTAAGGGCTGAATAGGCCACCCTGGGTCAGGCACGGGGCACAAATGTTGGTTTTGTTTCCATCCTGAAGCCTGGAGGGTGAAACATCAATGGCTCCATTCACCAGGGTGCCTGGTAGCGCCTGAAATAGATCAAAACACTTGCAATCTTTCTGTCTCATCCTACGATTTATCTGGCTGTCTGCTGTTCTCTGCCTTACAGAATGAGTTAATTGTGTGAGCCAGGGATGTATGAAAATGGTTCCAGTTCAGATTGAGGCTCATCTGCGTTTTTCCTCTTTCCAAGCTGTTTTACAGCTTCTTTATCAGAGTAATTGTGTGTTAAAAGTAACTGCTTACAGGCCTGGTTAGCAAGATCAAGTATTTCTCTTTCCCCACCTTAGTCTAGTACTTCTGTAGCTTGTTGCCTTCCCACTTAACCAAAGTGTCAAGTCCTAGGAGAAGGGGAAGGGGCTGGAGGAGAGAAACGTGGAGACAGCCTTCAAGGGATGGTCAGTGGGCCTGGGGGACGAAGGGTATGGAGATGGCTCACAGGTATATGAGGAGACACTAAGCATCGTGCAGCCAGCCTGGCCTTGTCAGGTGCTGGAGGATGTCTGAAGAGGGTGAAAAGGAAGCGATGAGGGGAGAAATGGAGGTAAAATCCCAGCAAGAAGCTCTGGAAGAAGCAGAGGAGGGACTGAGTAGGCAGGACTTGGCTCCCTGGGGTCTGTGACCTGCTCTGGACAGTGAGGTGTCCCACCTGAGCACTCAGGCATCCATGTGCCACTTCATTTAGCCCGCTTGACCTCCAAAATCTAAATTGATTCTGCAATACCTTACAGTGAAAAAGGCTCTTGGCCACATCTAAGAAGTGAACGCTTCTAAGGAACCTCCTGGTCAGCCCACTTCTTGCTGACTTATCAGATACCGCAGTTGGGGGGAGAACACCCCATTCTTCTTTTAATGCTTTTCATTCAAACGGTGATGAGTAGAGCAGCATTTTCTTCCCATTGTTCAGTCTGAGGAATCGCTGATGGTTACTGGACCGCAAATAAATTTCTCTGGAGTGGAGCGCCGATTGCTGGATTCCTAGAAAACCACTCTAGTTTCAATTTACTCTAAGACTGTACTGCTTAATCTTTTTACCCTTCCAATTATGACAGGAAGAATGTTTGTATGGGAAATTAATCTGCAAAATGCTCAGCTGCATTAACCACTGTGGTCCTTGAACAACTGAACTAGTAGTACCTCCTAATGAAGAGGACTTATGACCTACAGAATTGCTCACTCTTGGAAAGGGTCAGTCTTTCAGATGTCGGCATCGCTTCAGCATGGCCGCTTGTTCTTACAATCCATTTCTCAGTATTTTCATGAGTATCTCAACAGCTGCAGGTGATGTTTGCGGCAGGGCTTCATGAGAACAACAGTTTTATTAGTTAAATGGACCTGTTACCTCCTATGGAAGGCAGCTTCCACAGAACAGGTCGTGCCTGTATAATTAAACTCGTTTACCCTCCAGAAAAAGGTGAGCACAATTGGATCACTTGCTGGGACTTGTCTTTGGCCCATGCTAGCTTCTTAGCTATGTGCAGAAATCATTTGGGTTTCGTGGCCAGAACTATAACCATGCTGAGACTGATGATCGTTATGATGCCATTCCCCAGAATTAGTGCAGGAATATTGTTGGGAAATATGTGGCTTAACAGGCTGGACAGCTATGCCGACACTAGTTTAAAAAAATAGTGTTTGTTACAAGGGTCCCTGATAGTCTCAGCAATATGTAACCTGGGACTCTTTAGGAGAGTGTTCCTTTATAGCAGTATTAAATAATGGGTGCTAGAATCAATGTTGAAGTGAGCATTTTAAGCAGTGTTACTGACAAAAAAAGAAACCTGGATTGTAGCTACTGCTAAAATGCCTGTGGAGGAGGAGTTTCTTTGCACCTGCTGGACAGGACCCAGCTGGATGTGCAGTACTGATGTGAACCATGAATGTGGTATCTCCTGGATTTCAGTAGCGTTGAACTTGTGCCTTTGACTCTAGAGAGACTGTAGCTTTTGTAGGTTTGCCTTGCAGCTCACTCTGCTCTAACTGCACACAAGACAAATAGTCCGCTGCTAAAATGAATTGAGTGGGGCTGTATCTCAAGTGTAAAGCATTGGTCCCCAGCTGCCTGGTGCCTTTTCTCTTGCCAGTGGTGGGAGGAACAGCAAACAAACCAGTCTCACTGGCAGTAGACAAGCTTCTGGTGAAATCTAATATCGTGCATTTTGTGTGTTTCATTCACCACAGCAACCAGCTTAATTACGTCTTAAAAGTCCTTGTTGCCTCCCTCAACTTCTATTCCTTCTCCACCTGAGGAGCCCAGCTGACCTGTCTTGGGGTTGACCACCTCTGTGTAAACAGCCGGGATGGGACAGGGGTCAGTGGCTGCTCCCAGTGACGCTCCTGCTCTGCTGTTACTTCTGTGCGGTGCAGCTCTGACTAGGAGCCTCCTCTGTGCTCTTCACAACCGCCTCAGCGCTATGACTTAGCTGTAATTTATGGACCAATGTTTCTTTTGAGCTTTTAAAAATAATTCCTATCAGAGGGGGTTGTTCTGGCTCCAGCTGAAGCCAGCAGGCAGGGCTGTGGGGGTTGGTGTTAAGAGCAAAATCAGGATGCAGTTGCTTGCTTTGAGCAGGCAACTTTAATTTCTCTTCCAAATACTGAGATTTTTCCCCCTCAGCTCCAAGTCATCTGAGACCAGCCAGCACTCAGCCATACGGCAACAGGGGACAGGAGAGGCAGGAAGTGGAGGTTTGTTCATTTACCATTACCAATCCCATTGGAAAGTGGCTCCAAGCTCCACAAAGAATTCCAGTAAAACTCTGTCCTAAAGGCGAAACCCGGGGTCGTTCAGAGCTTGTGTTTTGTTGGCTTGGGCACAGCGTGCTTCTGGGGCCTTTGACCTCCTCCCCATACCCTAGCTCCCTCCACGGCTCTTCATTTGAGCTCTCTGTGAAGTGGAATCCATCACTAATGTCTGATATTATTATTATTTGTAGAGGGAACTCTAAGAAGCTGGTAGCAATTAGAGTTTAAATGTCTTGGAATAAAAAAAAAAATCCCCAAGAAGGAAGTTTAATGCTAAGCAGATGTGCAGGAGCAGCTGAAATATGCTAGCTGTCTTCTGTTTCAGAAGGAACCTCATCCATATCTAGCTGCTGTCAGGCTGGGGCAACTGAGAAGAGCTGCTGCTTCTTGCGCCAAGGAGTCCATGTTGGGGACCTGTGTCGTTGTTTAGCAGTTAATACTTAGATTGCCCTTTTATTCTGGCTTAAAACCATGTTTTTGAGAAGGACAAGAAATACTTTCTTTAAAAAGAGATTTTAAAAAAGTTATAGTAGCTAATAATGGGGGTTTATGGTGAGTTTAGTTCCTTGAGATCTCACATGGAGTGTTCGTAGATACGGCTACCGCAGATCTAGGTTTAAACTTTCTTTCTTCTTCAGCAGACAGATCCAGGGTAGCCCTAAGGTTAAGTGCAGCTTATTCCCTCTATCTTTACTTGTTGGCTGTTTAGACCTTTTGCTGCCAGCTCAGACTGGGGTAGAATGTTAGAAGTCTTCCCTGTTGTTCCTGCAGTACATATTCTGCTTTATTTATCACTGCCATATTCAGGTTCTTCTGTCTGGAAAGAGATCTGACAGCTGACTGAAGTTCATAATCCTGTTCCTGAAGGCAATGGAAGTCTCCTCAAAAGCTAATAGACAAGTTGCTGACAACAACTCCTTCACACCCTTTCCTGTGCGTGCCCTGAGTTTGTAATAGAAACATGCTGTATATTCCCTCCATAAGCTAGAGCACAAGATACTCTGCCGGCTGATTTCCTGTTGTATTGCACCAATATAAAGCCTTTTTTTTTTTTCTTAAATGGTAATACAAAGTAAATTGCTGTAACTTACCACAGCGTATTTTGTACTGTTCTGTGACAGTGCAGTGTGTGGGTTTGGGAGTTAGATGGTTGGAAGACCAGGCTTTTTTCTCCAGGTTGTCACTATTGAGAACTTACTGAAAAGTCAGGAAAACACCAAATCCATCTGAATTCCAGTTTTGCTCTAACACGATGAAATTTGTGTACCTGACTTAAAGAAAGGATTTCAAATCCTCACCATTCCCTTAGCGCTGAGGAAGCACCACAATGTGTTTCTTGGACCTTTGGTTTCAAGCAGAAAAGTTTGAAAGCTGTTTCTTTTACTTTGGATCATGCTAGAAATTTCTCAGATATAAGTTCGGAATCTATTACTGATTTTTGGCTCTCTTGGTGATATTCTGCAGGTCAAAAGACAATAACAATTCAAATAGACAAGGCCACCAATATAGCTTGCACCTCTCTCCAAGCCATTCAAGAGTGATCTGCTGTTAAACTGATGCGTTCAGAATTGGTTTCCCCATTGCAAATGAGTTTTTTAAATCTCATTTTGGAATTGTTTCTCAGAATTTAGGAAATTCTTAGCCTATCATGTAAACCCCTCTCCTCGTCTCTTCTCCCAGGGAATGTGGGAGCAACAACTGCCTTTATCTTCCCTCATCCCACAGAAGGAGAATGTTTGCTGGTTCTTATTTTGAAATGGGGGCAAACTTACTGACTCTCAGAACACGCTTCCAGTGTATTTAAACAAAAGAACTCTGCCACTTAACATTTGAAGATTATTCCCAGAATCCCAACCCAAGTATTTACACCTCATTTCATAGAGGGGGAGGGAAATCTTTTGACCTAGTTGATAGCAACTCTGTTGGTTTTCTCCTAGATTTCCACCTCATATTCACTGGCTAAAAATGATATTTCTAGTTATACTAGATGTATGTACCTCTATTGGAGCTTTGTATTCTTTTCTATGGACTATTATTTATCTGTTGGTGTATTCCTGAATGCTATTCCAGGATAACGAAACACAAATGCTGATAGAAACATCCACATACTTGCTAAGCTCAGTCTTTGAGTTGCCTGTTGGTCTTTTGGGGATCTTTAACAACTGCAAAGCTGAAAACTCTGCCATATCTGAGGCTTAATAAGTCAAATTGTCTCTTGGTATGCATGCTCTGTTCTATTGGAAATAAACTCAGAGCGTATCTTATTCTGAGATCTCAAAATCGGATCCATTTCGTAAGTTCTGCAAGTTCCCTAGAGCATAAAAATTAACAGGTTAGTTCTTATGACTTGACCTTTAACTGAGTCCCCATCGTGCCAACACTACTCTTAAGAAAAACTTAATGTTTCTCTTAAAACTGTCTTGACTAACTTTCAAACTTTCTGATATGACTGTTTTCTTGTTTCTCCACTTACTTTCTCTTTTCATGGCTGCCCTCTTCTTGGATTTCAAGTTTGGATGTCCAGTTTGTCTGAGACACCAAAAAAGAGTGTTGCTTCAGGTAAATTCTTGTGTCTTGGTGTTCTGCATGCTATTAAAAAGAGAACTCTATAGTTCAAAGTGTGTGTTTTTGGAGTTGTCTTGAATGTGAGTCTGTGACAGTGGTTATACAGGCTCTATTGTCTGTTTGTGCCTTGGGTTTTCATGAGGCATGATTTCTGAGAAGGAAGAGCTTTGCTGCCTCACCTCGATGCTGCTGCGAGCAGTGGGTGGTAGTTTTCTGTATCTTCCTCACCCAACTCAAAGCCACAATCCAATGCAGCTTTCCCTCTTGTGGTGGATTGACCCTCCTCACAGCCAAGTACTTACACAGCTGTTCTCTCACTATCCCATGTGGGATGGAGGAGAGAAAAAGAGGAGTGAAAGTGAAAGATCTTTTCGGTCAAGATAAAGGAGAGGAACATTATTATGTGCTCCTTGTTCTTCTGAAATGCTCTTTTGCTTTTTCACAGGAATTAAAGTGGGTTTATAGGGAAACCCTGGTACTGTGAGGAAGATGCAAAATTTTCATGGGACTCCTTGTCACAAGGAGTTGGGAAGGAGAAGGGAGGAGACAGCTTCTAGGTGAGGTGTCAGGGTCTGAGGAACAGTCCAATGCAAAGCAAAAACTTAAGATTTACAGTGTAAGGAATCATGATGTCTCCTGAGTAACCAGAGGATTTCTTCTGCAAGCGTTTGTCACCTGATATAGAACACCAGAAAAGAGGCCTTTTCTTTCTTCAGACTTGGGGAAAACTGATAGTGAGCCATAGACCCTGTGTCTGTAGAGGATGCTGGGCTGGTCACTCAGGCAGTTAAGGCTGTACATAGGTCTTAAGGCAAGGAAGGATGGAGGCACACCTGCTGCTTTCCATACCTGATTTGGTAAATACTCAAGTTCATGCCCTGTTCAAAGTATGTCAACAAAATCCAACCATCCTCAACAGATGAGTGCTTGCTTGTCTGAGGCTTTTAGCAAGCAATACTGCTGTGATTTCAGAAATGCAATCCTTGACACTAGTTAAATATGTCCCTGGAGGGGTTCTGCCTCATCTTAGGAGAGCAGGTCTAATGTCAGGGTGGTGGTTGCACACAAATGTGGAGAAGTATTTGAAGTATTCAGTCACAGGAGCCTGGTGGCTGATAGGTTACCAGGGAGTTCAGATGGAGAAACTGAATTAGATTGAGCAGGACAGAAGAGTGATGAGGAAACAGAAGAGGTGTTGGTGCTTGGGAATAATGACAAGTAGCCCTCAGATTACTTGGCTGAGGAGTGACTTGGGGTTTCTCTGATTCTTTACGTCTCTTGAGATTGTTTTATGACAAATTGAATGCCGAGGCTTTCATCCTTCTAGAAGGGCAAGAAAGTGAAGTCTTTAATAGATATCAGTTTCTTGCCTTCTGTCGACTGCTTTTAGCTAAATGCATGCTACCGGTTTGGCTTCAAAAATCTGTGTGTGATGGTAAGGCAAACATAAGTGATTAACTGTATTGCATAGTGTTTGAGAAGGTGAATTTTGATACATTGTCCTTCTCAGATGTCTTCTGGTCCATCTGGCAGGTTCTTAGTTCCCCATGCTCTTCCAGTTCATGTGGCATTTCTGTTTACTTCTTATCCTAATGAATCCCCAGCTTCCAACACAGCTACTCTTTGTTCCAGACCTACCTGTATCATAACGTGGCAGGCTAACAGAGCAGACTTGAATTGGAATGTGATCTTTACCCACACAGAATATACCTTTGTCCTAGACTGAGGGTTGGAGACTAGAATAGAAGCCAGTTTGGTGCTTCCCATGGTCTCCACAAAGTGGAGACACTAACAAAGACTTGCAAGTGGTTAAATTTCCTACTTTGGAAAAAGACAGGTGCCAAACAGCCAGATCCTAGAGGTGCTGTGGTGAGACACTAGTTTGGGTCACCCCAACTGCCGTTAAATTCCTTGGCTAATCTTTTACGTGCCATGTGGAGTAATATGAACACATCGCTCTGCTCAGCGGGACTAGGGCAAATGCCAGAGTATACAGCTGACTTCAGCCTGGTGGAAGACCTTGTCTAGCAGCTGTGTGAAAATCTCCAAGCAGTTTAACAGATTTGTGTGCAAAATACTTAAGTCTTCTTAACTGTTGCTACCTGTAACCTAGTTGGTTTGAATCACTGTTTGGAGAGCCAACTTTCCAAGGAGTAGAAAGACGACTCGACGACTCTACTCTTTTTCCTTTCACTCTCCTGCTTCTAATTTTTCTTGGCTCCGTCTTAAAACCTAGCTGATAAAAAAATAAAAACCCTGAGACTAATAAGCTCCACTTGGCAAAGGTCAGCACTAAATTTCTCCATTTGTCAGGATTTTCTTGGAAATGCTGCTGAGGACTGTAAAGAAGGAAGAACTGAACTGAACCACTTCTTGAGAGGGTGCTTCTCATTTGCCATGGACCAAGTTTGTTCCTGACGTGCTCCCCTGTGGGGACCGTGTTTTGTTGCTGGTTTTAGCTGTGTGTGAGACTGGTCCTCCAGTGCTGGAAGCCACAGTCTACCTTAAAGCTGCCACTTGTCCCAAACTTGAAGGCTTATTTAGATCTTGGTTCCTAGAAGCACTAGAAGATGTTATGCATAACTTATGCATGCTCATTTATGGAGAAACTTGGCTGTTAACCTGGGATGAGGGGGCTTGCATGCTGACCTGGCCATCACTGAGTAAATGGTGCTCAACCTTGTTTTATTCTCAGGCATTCTTTAGGATTTGGACAAGGTTTTAGGTCAAACTTCTCTGGTTTTAAGTAGTTTAGAAGACTCAAATGGCCGGATCCAAACCCTTCCCCTTCGGCTTTAAATCCTACCCCTGCTTAGCAGAGAATTGTCTGCTTCTGAAACTCCTTTTTTTTGAAACTCCAACAGAATCGCCTTGTTGCTCATGAAAGCTACCTGGCTGAGCTCAGGAAAGGACTACACAATAACTAATTTGATAGAATTACCCAAATATTTATTTTCATCTGTAATGAGGCAAAGGGATTTTTGTCAGTTGTGTTTTATTGCTGAGACCTGGAGACCAGACTGGACTTGTACTGAATTCCTTTAGTTACTATAGGTGGTCCTGAACTGTCTCTGTCCCGAAAGCGTTATGGCTCAGCACTGCTACACCAAGAGCTGTTGATCTCTGAGCTTAAACACTGCTACGATTGGGGGATTCCTGTCTAGCAGAAGGGATGGAGCTGAATACCCTTTCCTATTACCACAAGCTGCAAGTGGCCTTTTATCTCAAATAATCGACTTTAAAATATAGCTTGAATTTTGGTAAGTAGGTTTAAGAGTGATAGGCTGGAATGCAGAAATATCCAGGATATAAGTCAAAGGCCTGATTGTTTAGGACACATTAACAACAAAGACAAAAGACCAAACAAACAAAAATCCAAAACAAAACACACACACGCGCACGGAAAATAGAAAAGAGATCCTATCTGAATCTGTTTTGTCCCCAAGGAGATTTGTAGGAGGCTCCATCAGTCTTATCCCGTCGCTTACTCTAGGAATGGGTTATTTTAGGAACTGCTTTTTTGAGACCCCTGTGAGATCGTGAGTTGTAGTGTAATCTCTTGTGCTTTACTTGGTAAAAAGTCTGTTCTTTATCTTGTGTGCAACAGACACCCCAATTTTTAGGCAGACTTAAGCTCTCTGTCTCAAAGTACTTGGGGATAGATCATTGGTGGAAGGCTCAAAGGAAACCTGCAATTTGAACATGTTTGTTTATTATAGTGACATAGTCCTTCTTACAAGAAAGAAAAGAGGTAGAGTTTGTAGTATAAGAAAATCCCCGTGTTTAGGGCTGAGCTATTCTGGCTATGTTGGGGGTTTTTTTTATTATTTTTTTATTTCCCCTCTCCTTCCCCAAAAGGAGTTTTCCAGAGATGTGTAAAGGCTTACTCTCAAAGAACTGGCTTTAACAAGAAACCACAGCTCTAGATCCAAGCTACCACGGTTACTCCTCCCTGTGTGTTGAAAAGTGCAGAGCTCTACGTTATTGTATGGAAAGCCACGACGCTGGGGATGCTTCCTGCCAGATGCCCCTGCGTGGAGCCCCTGCGTGTCTCCTCCGCAGTTGTGTCCAGGTCGGAAGGGCTGGACTACCTGCCAGTTGGTTGTTCAGCTGTGAATCATCCTTATGGTGTTCACTGACCGTTTCTGTGGTTTTGGCTGCTTCTGCAGAACTTCCACTGACCAGCCTAGTATGAATTCATTTAGTCTGAATCTGTAAACACTTGATTGATAATCATAAAAGGGCAATATAAAAGCCTGTGTGCTGTATGGATTAAAAGAGCAGACATGTTTATAGCCTGATAACAACAGAGTACTCTGGCAAACATCAGGAGTCTCAGATTTCCATATCCAGATGATTTTATTTTTGGAGTCCAGTTGGTGTTTTTAATTTTTGGCTATTGCAAAACCATCATAGCTGTTAGCGGTTGCAACACAGGAGGAGGAGGAGGAGGACAACGACATCCCTAGGAGCGGGTGTTCTACACTCTTATTTAGGAGACTTTCGCAGTAGTTGCTGGTGTCAGAGTACCGTGGGAAGAACGATGCTCCCTCCTCGCTGCCTGGAGATGGGGACAGGGTGCAATTCTGAAACGTAATAGTACCAGGCATGAAGGGTACGGATGAGCTCCGATGACATTTCTACCTAGCCCCAGGAAGGAGATCGCTGAGGTGAGGAGCAGGAGGATTGTAAACTGGAGCCCTATGGAGAGGAGGAGGGATATCCTGAAGACTTTAACCAGGAAACGGAGCCAAGGCAAAAATAAATGGAGAGGCAAGCAAACTCTTATTTCAGCCAGCAATCTATCGCGTGCTCTGTTCTGGGGAGGGCTTGTAAGTGTTTTGGGTTAGCTCCAAATAATTCTTTCTTGGGGAAGAGGAGGGGAGAACTTAACCTTGCACATCAGCCTTATTCTATCCTCTGCTCTCTGTTCCTCCTGCCTGGGCTGCAGAAGTTTTTTTTTAAAAAGTCTGTAATATTTGAGGAGGGAGGGGGCATTGCAGTGTGCGTGTGAGCTTGCTGGGGAACTTGTGCCACTCTGCATCCCTGTCCTCTGGTTTGCTTCACAGCAAGCAGGCTGTTACTCTTCAATGAGATGCTATGCCCTGTGTTACAAATTAGACCTGAACTAATTGGCAGGGGTACGGAAGCACCCACAGTGATGGGTGTAATTGGTACTGGGTTCTCGGCATTGTTGCCGCCCAGAAAAAGTTTAAGACTTTCTGATTATTGGGAGGAGCTGTGTTTCAGTTTTCTTTCCTCCTACTCTTCCTTATTTCTGTCCTGCTTTACTGTTACTGAAGTCTTCCCTACAGCACAGAGATTAATCCCAGACTGGGATCACTCCAGGAGCCACAGGGACGTCGCCCTTCAAAGGGTGTATCCTCTAGGCACGATCTGCTGTAGCTGTAAATGAACAAGTTTGTTTGACCTTGGTTACTTCCTAGACCAAGGAATTTATCACCCTATTTTTTTGGTCTTAATAGGTACCCTGTAACACTTATACAAGCTTTTATTAAAACGTTAATTGTGTATGTTGCATGAGCCACTGTGGTGACCAAGAAGTCCTCCTGCAGTGAGTACCTTATCCGAGACAGGCAGAGTAAATGGTATCATAAAGTCCTGCTGCATTTTGGATGCGTGAGTGCAGATATAACTTATCTTGCCAGACTATATTGGAGCCAGAGTTGTGGAGGTGGATTTAAAATGCTGCTTCTCTGGGTTTCCTGGCTCCATCTCACTGGCTTGGACTTGGAGGTTGACAGCAGGGTGTTTGCCAGCCTGTGCTTCAGCCTGGTCCTCTCTTTGTTCTCAGCAGGGACATGTGCATCACATGAGCATCACTCCTGCCACCAAGCCAGTGCTCTGCTTTGTTTTCTTTGCTTATTTTACTCCCATGAAAACTGTCAAGGAGATTAGAGGAAAGATTACATTTGGGGTGTATATTTAGTGAGTAGCTTCTTGCATGTCCCTTTTTCCCTTTGCCATTGTTCAGTTCCTCCTTTTGCATCTCTGCACACCAAATTATCTGCTGATGCATAAACATACTGCCGGGATGGCTTTTGTTTCTGGTTAGAGAACAGGAATTTATCTTAAGATAACTACAGTGAAGTAGAGGTTGTAGGTGTTACTTGGGTAAATATGTTGAAGGAAGATGATGTTGCCCTCTTCCAGACTGGAGAAGGAACTCTGAGAAGCAATGTGAAACTGGGAAAAGCATATAATCACACTCTAGATAACTCAACTAGCATTGGTTTAAACCAGAGCATGCAAATCAGGTGAATTCATCATGAGCAGAAAAAAAATGCTTATTGGGAATGAACAGCTATAGTGAAAACTTCTATTAAGACTTTTAGTGTTGGCAGTTCACGGTCTTCTCTCCTTGTTCCTGCTCCTGGCTATGGCATAACTATCCATAGAAAAGTTAAATCTCTTAAACACAACCTTCTAGAGGAGATGGCTTCTCTTTAAAGAAAATTAACCCGTGTAACCTGAGGAGAGCCAGAGGCACATTTAGGGAGCAAGGAAGTCTTCTAATTTTCTGGATTTCTGAAATCTGGTCCAAAAGGAGGCATTGTGATGGCCTTTCCTTTCAGGAAATGGTTGAATTAATTGCTTTTTGTTCTAGGATTTTCATTTCTCAGGGTGCTGTTTTAATGGCTGATGCACTCCTTACCTTTCTCTTGGCAGGGATGCTAATTACTTGTCTGTAGAATCACTTTGCATCTTCAGCTCAAAGACATATGAACATGCTGCTTTTGGAAATACAGCGCTGAGCATCCTGTGCTTGGCTGTCAGTCCCCTGACTCGTCTGTGGACAGTTTCAGACCATGTTGCTTCCTTCCTGTCTCTTGTAGCCAATTTGTCATCAGAAATTCAGGATACCTGGAGCCTGCTCCTGGCTCTCCCCCCGTCACGTGAAATGGGACGTGCATCAAGTCATACATCTGCTGTCTCCCCTTTCCATCTGCGTCTTAATCTAGAGGGACAGGAATGATTTCTTGCTATGTAAAATGTATAGTAATGATGTTGGGCCAGACTTCTCAGCACTAATACACGTTGCTGTAATTCAGGAGATCTGTAAAATAACTTTGCATTCAGGTATGTGTCTAGTGGCATTCAGAAAGAAACTAGATGCTTTCTGCTGTGGTCTGACTCTTTGAAGATTGCATCAGTGAAAGCAGATTAGAAAACCCTGATGCCCTAAACGTTTTCAGGACTGTTTGAGGCAGTTTCCAGGCAGAGCGTGGTTGGTGCTCTGTGTGTTCTTGGGCTTCGGGGTGCAGAGGCGCTGGCCACGCTGCTTGTGTTGCACTGGGGAGCCGAGATGCATCTCGTAGAGCGAGCGGCTGTGCAAGGAGGCCCCTCTGTGTCTGGCATATGGCAGTGTGCCTGCCTTGTAGCTCCACCCCAAAATGCACAATTTTGATTTGGGGATGGAAGAGTCAGAAATCAAAAAAAAACAACCTCAAGAAACAACTCCAGGATTGTGGGGGTAGGGAGGAGAATAGAGTTTTTGTGCCTTTTTTCACCCTCGTTTGTGTGAGAACCTACGCTCATTCATAAATGGCTCCGACAGCCAAAAGCCCTCAATCTGAAAAGAAAACGAACAATTGGAGAGGTTGGCTCCAAGGGTTCCAAAAAGGCACCGAAAGGTAGTGGGAGAGGGAAGCCGGAGCACACTGTGCCCCTGTGCTGCTCGGGGCTGCTCTGCTGCGGGGAATGCGGAACTGTGGAGCTGGTGGGGGGCAGGCAGGGGGTGGCCGTCTTTGAGCAAGGATCTGGCGCTATAACTTTTTTTTTTCTTCCTCTGTTTCAAGTAAACACTCTTCCCCGCCCTCCCCTCTCTCCCTCCACCCCACCTCCATCTCTTTCAACCCCGCTCATGTGTTTCTATTTAAGGGCTGCTGTGCAGACGAATATGATTGGCATCTACAGCCCCCTCTTGACTTTCAGCTCAAGCCTTTAGAGTGGAGAAGGAGCTGAGCCGCCAAGGGGAGAGCTGTTTCTTCTTTGGGTTTACTGGGGGGATGGCTCAGCTGTGGATTTATGCTGCTTCTGCCCAGGATTTTTCTCTCTGAATGGGAGCAAGGATTGTGGAAACCATGTTGGGAAGAGGTTTATTTTCAGAACCCATCATGAAACTTTGCAACTAGTTCACTGATTTTGGCTCCTTTTTCGTATATTTTTTTTTCCTCCCCTTTTTTCTTTTTCTTCTCTTCAATGTCCCTCTGTGCTGCTGAGCTGTGGGCCAGAGGAGGCTTTTTCTATATGGCCAGCCATTTGGGGATATGCTGTGAGCTCAGGTTGTTTGCTGATTCACTTGGTTCTGGTGACAAGTTGGCCTGTCGTGAATCGGATGGACGGAGGTCGCTCTCGAGGAGCCATGGCTGGAAGCTGGCTTACGGCTTGCTTTTTCCCTTCCCCAGGTGCTGATGCTAGCTCTGAACCCATGATCCTGGAACAATATGTGGTGGTGTCTAACTATGAGAAGCAGGAGAACTCTGAGATCAGCCTCCAGGCTGGAGAGGTCGTGGATGTCATAGAGAAAAACGAAAGTGGTAAGACACGTTTGCTGCTTTTCCTTCTTCCAATGGTCTGATTTTTGCATGCGTTCCTCTTCTTTCGGTTTCCTCATCACTACTTGTAGCAGTGTGCTTGTTCCATCTGGTACAGTTACTATGTCTGGCTAAGGATGTTGAAGTTTCTCTATGTTTATTTGGGCTGGGGGCCAAATGTTGCCTTCTACTGTAAGAATGTTTCGTAGGTTTTGTGCATTAATTAGCCAAAGTACGCTAATGGAAAATGAAGGCGAAGGAGAGAAGGATCTGCAGCTAATGAAGCTGATGTATAGGAGCCTGATACAGTTGCCCTGCTGTCTCTTCAAGTCTCTGTCAGCGTTTCCATTACTAACTCCCTTTATAGGATGAACGTTTAAAAATTGCTTGGGATGAAACTTGGCTTGACAGCTTAGCCTGTGGCCCAGAGCTCGGTAGGGAGGGGAGAGAATGTGCGTAGATAAATACGTGGCCATGCCCAGTTTCAAAACTTTTTGCAGAAACGCTAGTTGGGGAATTCTGAGGCACGGAGGCAGAGGATGTCATGTAAAAGCAAGATGAAATCCCTTGTTTTGCCATCCATGGCAGAACCAGCTTCCACTTGGAAAATGAGATTTTTGGCAAGCGTTTATATAGATGTTTTTTGTGTATGTTAAGTCCTGGATGCCCGATAGCTTTGAATCGGGCTGAACAAACACAGAAGACTGTGTACATGTGAGTGGTTGGAGCGGGTTAGCAGCTGGTTTGAATAACTGCCTGTCTTCAGCAGCTCTCCCTCCTCCCCCTCAGCCTTCCCTGAGTATTAATCCAAAGCTGTTGTCCAGGACTTGTTTCCAGCCCACTCGTGACTTGTGTGTCCTCAACCAGCGGAGTCGCTGGCGCTTGGAGCCATTCAAGCGAAGGCTCATGCTGTGGTAGCTACACGCGCAGGGCTCTCACTGGCTGGCTCTTGCGCATGCTGGACATGCCAGAGCTTGGGAGAACCAAGGTGCCCTGATCTGGGGCTCAAATCCATCTTCCAGGGCTCCAAGTCGAGTTAGCTGTGATGATGACCGTGTGTTGTATTTTTTTTTTCTTTTGATGGGGTGGTAGTTTCTCAGCTGTGTGAAAGCCTAATGCATGTTTGGCTCCAAGTGCTGCAGTCAGTTGCTGGCCGGTGATTTAGTGTGTTGTCCAAAAGGCTAGTGTGGGGAAATGCTCTGGCTAGTGTGAACAGAAATGCCTGTCTCCTGGGTACCAACTGTACCGCTTGCAAGACTAGTAGAAGCCAAAATGCTCGTCTGCCCACTTGAAAGCAATCGTTATGACTGAAGGGATAAAAAATGTCTTTATTTCTTAAACAGCATCTGAGCTAGCAGACAAGAATCCTTGCTTCCGAGCCCGAGGGCTCCTCGTTGTCAGTAGTGGGTGTTAGTGCTGTCAGAACAAGCCTGGTTATTGTGGTAACCCTTATTCATATATTCTTGTCTTAGATAATGGCTTTTGGGGCCAGGGAAATTGCGTTGTTATAAAAATGCACTAAGTGCCTGAATTCCAAATTACATTTCCTTTGTGTTTCCTTTTAATGTGGTCTCTCTGCCTTGCACAGTTCACATCATATTGTATTGAACCACATGGCATGTGGAAATTTAAATGGAGTGTGTTAGGGTATGAGTTTAATTAGTGGGTCCAGAAATGTGACTTTTCTATAACGAAACATCCTTGAACTTGGATTACAGTCCTTAAGACCTTATTGTGATGCTTAGCAGCCAGATTTCTTAATTTCCGTGTAAACAAGGAAGGAAATCTGAGGCCTTGAACTCTGTGCTATGATCTTGCCCTTTATATATATGTGTGTGCACATATATAAAAAAAGATATAGATATGGATTTAAAAAAAACACAAATATAAGTCTCAGGTTGGTCATGGAGAGAGCATCACTTGTTTGGATTCTTGTCTAAACTGTTCTGGCAGGGTCATAGTGTTTTAGTTGTTCCAGGAACAGGACTCCAAACATCCACTCTCACTTTCTACTAGGTTAGGGAAACCACAGCAATGACTTCTTAACTCTTCAGCTCTAGCTGAACCTACGAATGGCACGTAATGAAACTAGTCAAAGTTTCTCAAGTGTCAACTTTTCAAACCCTTAAGTTAGTGTTCGAATTTGAAGGTCTGTTTAGCGTAGGCAAGCAAGCCTAGAAGATGCGGTTCTGACTTCTAAGAACATCAGGATATACTTTTCAAGAAAATAAGATTATTGGATTATGCACGTATAGTAATTTATCTGATTGCGTGTGTAAATTGGCTTAATAAGTATTGTGATACTATAGCTGTAATTGCATAAATTAAGCTTGTTCTTCTCCTGATCCAGATAGACACGGGTGATGTGTAAGGTGTTATAGATGTCACCTGCAGCAGGAACAGTTTATTCCATGAAAAGAGGGAAGTATAGCTAGATAGCTTGTTAGATGCATGACTGAGAAGTCCAGACAGATGACGGTGTGCATGGGATGTGCTGCTGGGCCATTATCTCAGATTTTCATATGTCTATATATGATATATGATATGCATATAGCATATCATATGTCTGGTTTGGGGTTTTTCAACTGTACTTTAGGGAAGCTAGATATGAAAAGCTGTGAATGACTACTTGATTTTTAAAACCTTGACTGAATAGGGTTGTTTGCTAGTGTTTGGGGACACTTAAATGCTTCCTTTGTTTCTTGGAGTGGGAAAAATCTTAATTTGACTCTGTTGTGTGGCTTTGTAGGGAAGAAACACCTTCTCTTCACTGGTCAAAGGGCCCTATGCTTTTTACACAAGGATGCTCAAAACTAGTTTCCAAACAATGGTGTCTGTTTCATGTCCTACTGGATGTTTTCTTCTGAACACTTGTAGGACCTTAGCTAGCGTTGCTATCTGATGTTTGCCCCTGGATTGTGTACCGCCATGAAAGGAAATTCTGCTTTCAAAGGCCAATATATGGGGCACAGATAGAAGAGGGGGAAAAAAATCTGGTATTTGATTTATTGAGGTCTTATCTGCTTAGGATCAAGCTACGTTAATTTAAAGTGTGTTGCGTTTACCGCGTAGTATTATTCAATGTTGCTTTTCCTATATGAGAGATGGTATTTTAGGCATCTCACAAGCAGATACATGAAGGTTAATTTGGTAGAGCCTTGTCTCATACTTATTCTCTTTCACTAAAAGAGTTGGATGAGGTTGTCTTCATTATTTTGCCAATGAGAGTTATGACTTGGACATCACTTGAAGTTGAAAATTCTGTTCAGTATTATATGACTTAAAAGCAAGGCCAGCGTAGCATATGTGGTGAATAGTTTCTGAAAAGCTTTGTCTCTGTTATGAAGCCCATGGGTCACTGTAACCTGACTGGTGCTGCAATTGCCACGGAAGCAAAACTTGCTGGACTGAAAGAAGCCTGCAGAATTTCTACGCTTCAGAACAAATTATTCAGTAACGCACCACATCTTGCAAATACCTATGTTGGCTCAACAAAAATTATCCTTCAGACCTTCTGAGTTCTGGTTACATGAGCAGAAGACCCACAGTGTACCTGATGTATCTGATGGGTATTTATGGTTTTCTCCTTAGCTGAGGAGAAAAATGGAGATTTAGTCTTTCCAGATGGTGCCTGGGCTGTAGCTGTAGAGCTTGTGTCCTTGCTGGAGTGATTCTGATTTGTTTAAATGCGCTGTGTAACCAACCTGCACTTTCCAGCATTATCTAAACATCTCTGAGCTGTTTCAGAATAACAATGGGAAAAGTTGACTCAAGTCTTTTCTATCAGGTAAATAAGCTTCTTTTAAACCTTAACCACAAAAGCCTTGTGGAATGACTTAAAAATATGTTTCTGCTGCAGAAAAGAAATGTTGTGACTTTAAAGCAGGAATCTGACACAGATTTCTTTAAGGTAGAAGGGAGAGGGACTGGGCCAGAGCAGCTCACTCTGCCAAGTTTTGCGTGGATGTGGCTTGAAACGGTCAAGCTATAAACTGTGGCAGCAGTGTTTGCAATGGAAAAACCTGACAAACAGTTAAGTATAAGCGTATTCCCGAGCACCTCTGCCTCCGCTGCTGCTCTGCTCGCAGGCAGGACGGGGGCTCTTCTCTTGCAGCCCCTGGGAGCCGTGTCTGCGGTGAAGCATCGTGGGATGGCATTTTCAGCTGGGCTGAACAGGGTTTTAGCCTTTCCTTTGCAATTACATAACTACAGGCCAATTTCCAATATTATATTACACACAATATGTAAAGCAAAGCTAATTATGGTTAGCCTAACTTTACCAGGGCTCAAAGGGACCTCTGGAAAGGGAGGCTGCTCTTCACTGCTTGGATGGCATGTGGGACGTGGCACTGAATTATCAGCAAAAGGAAGGTCTCTGCTCATCTGGCTTAGGAGTCTTGGGACCTTCTAGTTGCTCACGCAGTGTTAGGAGACAAATAAGTGCCTGGAATTGCACTCTGCTGTGCCATTTGGTTCCACTATGCTGCTCCCTGGATGCAGTTGTTGTCAAGGAGAGGGATGTGGAGAGGCCACAGCTCTCTTGACTCTGACCCAGGGGGGTGCACTGGCTTCCCTCTTGCAAGCTCCCTCTTCTTAGATTGAGGTCTTTATAATTTTGGCTTCTGCCTCTTTCTGGGGATCACAGCACTCTGTATTTGAAGGTGTTGCTTTCCAGGGTTAAGTAGTTTTATTTGGTACCAAATCAGGCTATAATTACTTTAATGATGAACTTGGCTAAAGGGGTACCCTTTAAGTGGTCCAGATCAAAACAGAGAAATGTGGTGGTGTTTTGTTTGGTGGTTTGGTTTTTCTTCATCTTGTGGATTCATCTTTCATCCCTATACCCCGCAGGCATGCTCACTTTTGCAAGTAGCATTGATTTTCAGTCCCTTTTCTTTAGCGTGGTGGGATTTTTTGTTTGTTTTACATTCTGAAAAGGCAACTGTTCCTGTCTCGCATCTGCTTTCTGCTGCTTTACCCTTTTTTCTAGGATGTTGTTGTCTTTGTGATCCCCCTTCTATATATAGGGAGCGTGGCACTTTTTGCAACACTAGCAAATGTTCTCTAAGCATTAGTATTATCTCGCAAAAGCTGTCCAAAATCCAGTGCAATTCTGTTTGTTTGAACAGGTAAGTGATAAGCTAGCACTTTCCCAGGTTTCAAATGTGGATGCAGCTCTAAACCAAATTGCAAATTCAGTTATCGTGTTTGCTTATGAAATGTCAATAGCTGTGCATCCACGGGTCGGATGTGTTGCCAGATACAGTGCACCTAATTATCAGCATCATGCTTGATTTCAGGTGCAGTTGTGCATCTTGGCTTTCCCTGGAAAGCTGGGTTTTTTTTTCCTTCCAAAGCATTTCAAGAGAGTATGGTCTGTCAGATGTGATTCAGGACCTGCCTCCTGTTTGTACATCCAGCCCTGCCCTGCTCTCTGCTGTGAGAAAGCTGATTCGGTTCTTTGCGTTTCCATTTCTTCCCAGCATAGGTGTGTATTTGAATTTTAAACCTTGTAAGAGACCATGGTCATGATATACAAAGTAAATACTCCCACATACAGCAGCCTTTTGTCTTCATCGGTCCTTGAGCTGTGTCTGGAATTTGAGGAGGAGAAACAAACACTTAGTGTAGGTCAAACACGTTTCCTCTAGCACCAGTGGCTTCATCCCAGAGGACAGGTGAGCGTGAGTGGCCACCACTAAATACCTGGGATAGCTTGTGTAACTACTCTATGTACCAGCGTTCATAACTCTCCAACAAGCAGAGCTGAGATCAAGGAAGGACTGCCCCAAATCCTTCTTCAGAAACAAAGCTCTGTGGACTCCAGTGCCCCATCTCAAACGTGGTGCTGCCTTGCTGCACATTCTGACTTTGTGGGCTTGTTGCTAGCCCTGCAGCAAAGGATACTTGATCCACTTATGAATCAGTTCCTGTGCTGCCACAGTGTTCTGCCCAGTGTATGTACTAAGGCAGACAAACACAAACCATCTGAGGAGGCAGGGTGGGTGATTAGGAGTTTTTGGCTAGGAGTTACTGGAAAGTTATTTAATGTCCTGAAAACCAGCGTTTGCAGAGGTTTTTCCTCCCAACAAGGACAATGCTGGCAAAGCAGAGGTGCTTTTCCCCTTCCAGTGCTTGCAGATCATGGGCTGGAGAAAGGCTTCTCTATGTAGGAGAGTTTCAGAGCCACCTATGATGAGGATAAGGATGCTCAATGGCACTTGCTGTCTCTAGGGGAAGCCTGAGACAAACTTAGAGCAGAGAGGTAGAACTGGATGCAGTGACTTGCTCTAGCCAAGTTCTCACTGGACATCAGCTCCTTTCTGGGAATACAGTGCCTGACCAACCCTGCAAATAATGCAAACAGGCACTCCCTCTTCCAGTGGCCTGTTTGCAAAATGTTGAACGGATGGAGAGAATTTACACTCCCCAGAAACAGCTGGGTCAGCAGGAGATGAGGAGGAGCCCTCCTTCCCCTGCTCTTGCCCCTGGGAGCCTAAGGGTGGGGTGACACTGTCTAATGACTTTAGCAGCTGTATTAAGCTGGAAGCAGCTCTTGACAGCCTACCCTGACCTCTCTGGCGATTCTGTTTTCTAAGCTATTTTCTAACCCCCCCTTTTTTTTTCTTGCCTTTTTTTTCTAATCTGATTAGAGTTTTAGATGTGTGCCTCTTTGAGAGTAAGGAGGTGCTGGTGGCTTCTCTCTCTTTCTGACTGTTCAACTTTCAGCAAGGGAAGGATGTTGGTAAGGCTGAAGCACTGATTTGATATTAAATGCTTTAACTTAGATCTACTGTGCACAGAAAGGAAGCGTGCTGCAACATTTCTGAAGTGCTTACCTCTGAGCCATAGTTTAAGGGTGCCCTGTACATAGGTATGAATGATAAGTTATCTGGGACTGATGTTTCTACACCTGCCCATTGTTTGAGCACCACCACATGGCCATCTCAGCTGAGGTTAAGAGGTTTCTGCATAAAAGAAAATGCTTGAGTTACTGATGGGTTGCAATATTCATGCTGCTAACTTGTGGTGTCTAAATGACTTTCTTATCGCCCACTTAGTAACTTACATGGCAAATGATGTGTGTTTCTGTGTTTAAGAACTTAAAAAGTAGTTCTCTCTGCTGAAACCAAAGCTAGGTTGTCAATACTCTGGTGTTTGTAGTTGTCCTCTGTCACCATGGAAAATGAAGTTGTTCTCTGTTGCCGCCTCTGAAATACCTGTGGTTTTGTGACTGTTTAAAATGAATGAGTGTTCTCCTGCTTTGCTGTTGGGAGTACACATTCCAGGCCTGTGACAAGGAGAGCGTGTCTCTTTAATTGTGCTGTGACATCTCCATCTCTTGTATGAAGCCCTTCTGCGTTTCGTAGACATCCTTGCTTGGTTTTACCTTGCCCAGCTTTGAATTGGAGCACGTACTCGCTCCAACTACTTGGTGACAAGCTCAATATGAACACTTGAAATATGGCTGTCTGGTAACACTGCACCCTTTGTGGTGCCCAACTGTGTTGGAGCTTTCATGGGACACCTCCAGGCTGCTCTGGAGCTCTGCTAGTAGGGATATTTTCCTTTTTGGGACGGAGGAGTTGATTGGTGGCTTGTATTATTTAGGTCCCACTTGAGCTGGAAGCAGCTGAATGTCAGACTAAGGTGACCTTCAGTACATTCAGAAAACCTTTCTAAAGTTAACCTCGGTGCTGTTCACTTAGGTTTGTTATGGAAGTTTTCACTGTAGTAACAAATTAATTACTATTTTCCAAGCAATGCTGCCTTATTTCATTCCCCTATAGAGGGAAAAGGATGATTAAAAGGTAATAGGGACACAAGAGATGTCACAGGGTCATATTCCTCTTTAATTCTAACTATCAGATCCCGTCTTATGTAGCATTTGCTTTTAAATTTTTTAAAAGAACATCTCTCCAGATAGAGAAGCAGTAAAACTGAACTTCCAACTTGAAATCATCCCTCCAGGGCATATTTTCTTGAAGGCTTTGCTCTGTAGTGTGTGGTTTATATTAATACTTTAGTCCAATTGTTTGTCTTAATCTTGGGCAACTGGTATTCTGACAGGGCTAGTTCAGTTATGCGTTTTTTTTTCCTTTTTATGGAAACATCTGAAATCCAGCAAATTAGACTTTTGCATTCATTTGCCTTTTCTTTAGTTGATGTCATGTCACAGTGGGACAGCTCTCCCCCACCTCTGAATTTCTCTGAGCTAGGGGGAGGGGTTATTGCTGAGAATAGGAAGTCTCCAGATATATTAAATCTGCTTCTCTAGGACTGGTGGTTTCTCATCTGCTGTCTTCTAAGCTTCCCACTGACGTATGCAGGTTTCCTCCTAAACTTCCCTCCACCTGGCTTCATGTGGAACAAAATACTACCTAGTTAGTTCTACAGTCCTCTAATCTCTCAAGAAATGGGAATGGGAGACCAGAGAAAGGAATTCCCATGCCTTGTAAGACCCAGTGCAGCCAGCCCACTTGCCAGGGCAAAGCACAGGAAGGACTAAATCGAAGTCCCCCAAGGTTGCCAGGTCAGTGTGCGTGGCAACTCCTCATCTCCAAACTGCAAGACATAATACACAAGGGGAATAAGGTCACTGTCAGCCCTTGTAAAGACTGGTTTTATCTGCAGCTGTTTTGGCTTCCCCATATCCAAGGGAAAAAGACCTTTAAGATCCCCTCCAAGACCAGGATAAGGAACAAGCCTGTCTGGACTTCACGTTTGGTAGCTGTGAGCAGGAAATCTGTTCCAGGACATGTGAGACTGCCCTGTTAGTCTGGCTGCTGGGAAGACAATGGGATACGACCACTGGAACCACGGACTTGAAGACTTAGTTGTCTCTAAAGACAATTTAGCCTCAGAGGAACAGAATGCATCAGTAAGCGTGGAGAAGCCAAGGCACGAGCAATACTACCTTTAAGTTTGCCATACAACACAGCCAGGTACTCCTGAATGATGGACTCTACCAAGCCTCTGCAAACTTCAGTTGTGACGTTTCCAGCTGCCTGTGAGTTCCTTCCTTCCTTTTTCTCTTTTCGTCTAACCCTGCTGTGCTGAGACTCTACATGGGCAAATAGTTAAATTCTCCGTTTCCACTGCATACCCTGTTTGGAGCTGAGCATGGCAGGCTGAGAAGGAAAAAATTTTACACAGCATCCCTGGTTGAAGCCTTTAGTCATTACCTCCTCTGTTTATGCAGTCACTGCCAGTTTTGGGACCCTGAAAAGCTGCCCCAAGAAAATGTTTCCAAGGAAAATCTGCTTTTCATATTAGAATACATAAACTTTCTAATGGTTTGGTTTCCTATATCAGCCAAATAGGTCACCAGCTCAGCACTGCTGCAAGAAACTACCTGGGGCCAAGAAGATGCAGGGGTATTACTGAGGCCTTCCAATGAGTCTCATAGTTCACGTTGTGGGCTACGTTCCTTGGGATAGGACTGCCTTAAAAAAAATAGCCTAAAAAAGCAGTTATTTAGTGAGTTTTTTTGTTATATCAAAGTTTCTTTTAAGAAAGCAAATCACTGAAATGGTTATAATAAGCCCCCAAAATACTAAACTCCATACATAGCAACTGATGTTTTCTGTCCTTTGTTCTAGTTAATCAAGACAGCAATTGTACACAAAGGCTTCAGCTCTTGTGGTGACTTTCAAGCCTATTTTTTTTTTTAAAGTAAGCAAAATCCTGATGGCGCGTATTTATTGTGTCAGATGAGGACAAGATTAATAAAGGATGGAAGAGATTTTTTTTTTCCCCCAAGCTGCACAGAAAATAAGCAGTTCTAATAATACTTCAGCAGTAAAATGGAAGCTGTAATCATTAGCAGGCGTGTTTCTGTTATGACTAGCAACATAACTGCCTACTTTTGGTTTTCATGTTGAAAAGGTTTCAGTTTCCCCACAAAACAATTGCTTGTCCATCTTTGGGTTAGCCAAAACCTATAGAAGCAGTTGCTTTACCTAGGAGTTTCAAAACACAATCAGACTTAGGGATGAATTGACAGAGCAGAGTACATCAGCTCTTCCCGTCCATGCCTTGGGTTGGGACATCAGACTTTCCAGCATTCTTGATGGAGACTTCAATTATTTTTGTGGTGGAAAGATGTTGGCTTATGGCTGGATGAACTGAAGCAGTTCTGGAAGATGCAGGGGATGAGATGGGTTCTTTTGGATCTCTGTTTTATTGTATGGCTTCTCTTTACTGCTTTTATTGGCAAGTTGATTTTTTTGTATCTTGATACTGGGTGACTTCATCTAGAAGTTTCACATGCAACGGGACATCACTTTACTTCAAACGAAACTGGACTATAGTTACATTGGCAACATAGTCAAAATTCAGCTTGGAGATGATGCCAAGTATTCCCCAGACCTCACTTCAGCCTCTATCTCCTGTTTCTCCTTGCAATGCGAACGCGTGCTGGAAAACCCTAGCCTGTTGCTTTGAAAATGTGTTTTAATTCTGTTCACGGAACCGCCTCCTGCTGATATTTTCCTTTCTCCCATCGTGTGTGCACGTACTTTCTGGTAAGCATGCTGGTGGGACGAGCTTCAGTGCAAGTTTATCTCCCAGTGGTTGCAGGGTAAAAGCAACGCTGGGTGCACTCATGCTGCAGAACTAGCTTTGCTTTGCTCTGATGTTAATACAGCTGCCATATGTTTAAGAATCCCAGACTGGTTTAATACTTGGATAAAAGAGAAAACAAGTTTTTACTCCTTCATAATTAGCAGCAGCTAGAACACCTTCCTGAGTTGATGTCCAGGTCTTGAGGCACTGGGCAGACTTTCAAATGCTGACCATATATGCAGGTGAAGTTTATCCTTCTTAAAGGACAGTAGCTCTTGGAGTCCAGGTGACTGCATACAAAACCTGGCAATTACAATAACAAATTTCAGTGTGCTGAAACTGAAATGAAGTTAAGGAAGCCCTGAACACAGCTGCTACTCAAACATGATAGGAGTGGTTGGACTCGATGATCCGGTGGGTCTCTTCCAACCTGGTTATTCTATGATTCTATGAGGTGATAGGGGGCTGCAGGGTAAGTCTCCATGCAGTGGTGACCCTAGTATTGTAAGAATAGCATTTAATATTAACACTGAATCATTGGCTTGGACATTGGGAAGTTCATAAATAACACTTTAATATCCCACGTGGGTTTTTATAGCATTTGGATGTTATTGGAGGACTCCCTGCATGAAGAAAAACTGAACTGCTTGGAGATACTTGACCCATTTGTCTTAACTGAGTATAGCTGGGGATTCAGGATGGGTGAGGCAAATCTGGGAAGACCCACCTGATCTTTTGAAACCCTAGTGTTAAACTCGAGGTGCCCTGCAAATCACTCTGAAGAATCCTTATTTCTGGGTGTGGACAGGGAGAAGACTTCACACACTGACTCGTAGGATAAAAGGTGAAGCTTGCTTGTTTTGCCTGAAAACAGGATCAGGAATCCGAGACAGTTTCTTTTGAAGTTTTGTTCTTAATACTGACTTAAATTCCTTAAAATTACCAAGAAAGAAACTCTGCAGAGTATGAAGAATGAAAATTACAAGATGGCTTACAAATTATTCCCTTGCTTCAAGTAGACCTTCTGTGACCAAAATGTTCTTGAATGAAAGTAGCATCACATTTTTGGTTATTCTATTTCCATCAACAGGCAAATGGGATAACTGAGCTTTATAGAAAATGTGTCTTTTGCTCCTCCTAGCACATCAAGCAGAACTGGTTCTTGTACCATCTACAGGTTAAATTACACACTTGGTTGTTCCAGATGTCTTTGGTGTATTTTTGGAGCTGACTATACACTTCCTGGGCTGTTAGCCTGTTGGCTTTAAAATAAGAAATGAGCCTCTAGGGGTTGGCCTGTGAAATCTTCCACTCAACTGAGGACTGGGAAGTTAAATATCTCTTTTGCAGAAGTATGCAGGTTTGAGAGCCAGCCACATGAAAGGGTGTTGCTTTCCCCAGAGCCTCCCTTGCAAACAATCCCAAATGGAAACCAACAGCACCCGATGAGGACACTGTCTGCAGAATTCACACGTGGGAGCTTGGGGACTGAATGGTTTTGGGGGTGGCTTGCAAAACGCTTGCTGACACTGGTTTAAATTTGGCTCATGCTACCAAGAATTGTGATGTAGTGGCATTCGTGGGAAAATACTGTTGACTTCAGAGAAAATTCTCTTACAGATGAGATGTAGTCGGCCTTTGTAATGTTGTGATAGATTCCAGTGTTGAGACCTCCTTGCATGGTGCCCTTGAGTTGCACAAAGGTTTTTTTTTCCCACCCACCATGTGCAGACACAGTAGAGGCTGAGTGCCTGGGTGCACCCTTGCCCTTGGCAAGTATGTCTTGGGAGCAATGGAGTGACAGGAATAGAAAAGTAATTGGGCAAGACTCATCTGCACCTTAGCGAAGGCTGTAGGCTTCCAGATGAGCTGCTCCAGCTTCTATAAAATAACAGTGCCAGGTCTTTTGCACATCAGAAGCACCAGCTACTCCAGCTGAAACTTGCCTAAATTAATAATTCCTCTCCATATCCCCAAATCGTATACTCCTTCCTTATTCTTTTCTTCTTGTTTAAGCAAACTCCTGAGTAGACTGTCTGACTGGCCCCAGGTAAGTTTGGTAGAAACTTAAGTGAGTGCAAGAGGGGAGGCCTGAAATGAGGATAACTGAGTGCAGGTGGAGATTAGTGACTACCTCCCTGGGTATCACTTATTCCGCTGTGTTTCTTGTC
Source organism: Phaenicophaeus curvirostris (assembly GCF_032191515.1). Classification (NCBI taxonomy): domain Eukaryota; kingdom Metazoa; phylum Chordata; class Aves; order Cuculiformes; family Cuculidae; genus Phaenicophaeus; species Phaenicophaeus curvirostris. The sequence continues at coordinate 623,941 of NC_091400.1, read as the reverse complement.
CCTTTCCACTGATGTCCTACACCTTTTGCAGAGATTCCCATGTGATTAATGCTTTTTGATCATCTGTGATGGCTAAATCCTTTATTAATTTTGCCTGTCAGGACTACATTCTGATTAAGAAAATGTAACAGTGTTCATCAGTTTTTAAGGAAATCAAAATCCCACGTTTCTGTGGTTTTGAAGTTTTGCCTTAAGCTTGACAGTGTGATGCTGAGGCATTTTTTTTGTGGCTATCTGAAGAGCTGTGCCTTCAACACATCTTGGTGGATGGACTAGAATTGCACTTATAAGGTAGAGTTCTGGAGTCACATCATCCATTGGTACTTAGTGTTTTTCTTGGCAGGAAAAAGCCTCGATTGCCGTAGTCGATCCTGACCTAGCTTGGTAAAAGCAGGCATCACTTAAGAAAGCAAATTTCACAGCTGCAGTCAGCCCTGTTGAAATGGAACCATAACAGAGGTCAGAACTCCTTATCTTTGAGTTCTGAAGTTGAACAGTAACTCTCTCTGGAAGAAAGTGGAATCGTGAAGGCTAATTTCCTGGAGATTACAAAGTCCAACTAAATGCTTTCTGGTGGCCAACTTGCACTTCAGACAGACCGCGTTTATTGGTGATAAAACAAATAACCTTAGCACCTTCTACCATTCTGTCTACAGCTAATGACATGAACTAGCTGAGGTGCTTCTATTTCAGTGGTATGTACTCCTCTGGAATGTGTCTGTAGCTTCAGCAATATCCATTTTGTAACAAGTCCTTTGCATAGTTTTTTGGAGAGCAGGGAGAGAAAATCCGTGATGAGTAATCTACTGCTTTCTTCCTTCTGAGATTTTAATGTGGGATAAAATAAGAAAGATATAGGAGTGATTCATCCCACAGGCTGTACGTTTTATCTCATGAAGTTTATGTGAGCAGTATGTGGCCAGCCTCCTTGAAAATGCTCCGGGTGCATTAGTTACAGGAGGTGTCTTTAGCCTGAAAGGTAAAGGAACATTAAAATTGACTTGCTTCTTGATGTCTGCTACTGGAAGGTTTCTCTGTCATGCACTCCTTTCTCTGTTACTTAATTTTTGTGTCCTGTGCTCTCTGGTTTCTGTGAACTACTAGTATGGAGGAAGAAAATGACTCACATAAATGGATGGGAAAACATGACCAGTTTTCTCTGCTTTTTTGCTGCTTTACGTTCAGGGATGACAGTCCTGAGGCAGTTATTGACTGGACTTGTGCAGTTTTGCTGGTGAATGGGTGCGAGTAACAGCTTTGGTCAAGTCAGCAGATATTTCCATAGTTCCTGATCATCTTACTTCTCATAACTGGGTGCTGCTCACCTGGGCTTGATATTTGCTTTGCCAGATGTGTGCAGCTTCAAGCCAGGAGTTTCAAAACCAGTGGGCACAGCTGGACCTAGCTGCATTCTCTGACAGCTCATGAAATTCATAATGCAGTGGTAGCCTTGAAGCTCCTGAGTGTGGAGGAGGCTGACTGCTGTTAAGCAGTTATGCTGTTTTGTTTCTCTGCTATGCGGGGCTGGAGAATTTGGAAGTGGATGCTGGAGAATTTGGAAGCGGATGCTGGCAGAAGACAAACCTTCTCACAAGACTCTTACTCTGTACTTGGAGAACTGAAGTCACATTGGGAAGTCTAAATCCAGAGTAGAATTTGGTGATGTTGATTTCAGGGATCTAAGGACCATGGTAGAAGCCCATTTTAAAAATAAAACTGTAAGGTGCTGAGTAGTCAAGCACTGTTGAGACACTAGTGGAGTCTTTCGAGCAAGTGTTTTCAATTTGTGTTTGGATGTTTATCCGCTTCTGATTCAAAGCCAGTAGGATTGTGTAGGTGGAATTTTGCGCAGAATTGTTCAGAAATGGCTGTTTGAAGGCTGGTAGAAGGGGATCGAGAAGCAGAAGACTACCGTGTGACCAAACAGGAGCTGAAGAACTGGCAGCAGCAAAGGACTTGCCATTTCTGCTCAAGACTGGTTTCTGAATAGGTGGCACAGACTCTGGAAAATCCAAGTGCAATTTCTTGTAGAAATGAGGAGCAAGCTTGGGGTGAAATGGGAGCCAAGTGCTCAGCCTCCCTTCATAAAACTGGAGTTCTCCAAGCTCTCAACTTGTCACTAAACTGCTTTTTCCGAACAACATTTCTCTTTTGTGCAGCAGAAGGTCCTTGGTGGGCAGCAGTGGTATGATTATGACCAGTATTCACTCCAGTTTATTCTGCGTGGCATTTTGTAGCACATTTTGCTGATGATTCTCACTCTTTTATTAGTTTTCTGTAGCATTCACAGGAATAAGCTGTAAATGTCACATGGCTCCTGAACTACACTTAAACAGCTACACATGGGATCAAGATGAGAAATTAGTTTTCCAATCCAGACTTTCCCAAAATAGGAGGAATGTGAGTTGTGTTCTGTCTAGTGTTTTTGGTTTGGATAGGAGGCTTTTGGTTAATGTCAGTCTTGGAGGAGGGGAAAGCTGTCAGATGCCACAGGATCCCAAATGCTCTTTGTGCAGCGGCTACAGCCAAAGTCACTGGAGCGTCTGCTTTCTGCTCTATTAGTGAGCGACTTAATCATGTGATGGAAGCATCAGGGTTTCCTGGCAAAAACAAAATGGAGAGTAAGCAAAAACTAGGAATGTGTAGAAACAAATAACGTTTCCTGAGGTGCATGTAGATATAAAAATGTTTACTTGAGCCGTCTTTCTGCTTCCAGCCCCCAAATCCCTCTCGAAAACCTGACTTTCCCTTGGAGTTTCAGTGATATAACTGTCTTCTTCCCCATCAACTGCTCCCTTCTGCTTTTTGCAGGGTTTCTACTACTTTAGCCCGTAGTGTTCCACTTTGAACATCATCATGGATTTGATGCCTTCCTGTGGAATAACAGATAAATAGACTTGTTTGTGTGCTTCGTTCCCCAGGCTGACTGAAAAGCCTGATGGCTCTTTGGGCAGGAGCGGTTCACATACAGATTGGGTCTCCCTGTAGCAAAGGGAAGGAGCCCTTTTCCCTGAAGCTGAGCAATTTGAATTGTCTCTTCATGGACAGGAGCTCACTAGGAAGTGGCTGCTTTCACTGTGGCACTTATCCAAGCTGTTATGGAAAATCCATGCAATTCTAATGGTTTTGGCATGCCGAGAGTGAACTTCTTGGAGCTCAGGACCTTCCTCTTCCTCCTTCTCCTCTTCAAACCCTGCAAAACTGAAAAAAATACAAACAAACTCTGAGCTGTGAGTGGGACAGGCATTACTGCTGGCTATTTTCCTGTAACTAGGATGTACAGTATTCTGAAAGCAGAAGAGACATTCCCCCCATTCTCATTCCATAAGATACCTCTCTACCCCTCAAAAACCTGAATGTTTGACATAACTTCTGGCTGAAATGTCACTTGTAAGACAAGCTGGGTTCAAGCTATCTTTCCATAATGCCCTTTTCAAAGCTCCTCAGAAAAAGGCAAGTAGCTATATGCTGGTCGGCTTCTTTGCAACAGCATCTCTGAACCCAGGGAGTGAGTGGGCAGGACTGCAGGGGGATGGTCTGCTCAAAGCAAATATTGCTCGAGCAGGAACCTCCCATCTGCAGCCTTGCAGAGGCTGTGGTTATGCTGTTGGACTACACAAAGCCAGAGAAAAATCAAGATCCTAATGGAAAACTCCTTGGAAGACTGAATCTACTCCTGCACATCTGTTCTCCTTTGGAAAAGGTATTAGGTGCTGAAGTTATGAAATATTGTCAGAGGGGAAAGTGCTCTCTGCTTTCCAAAGATCCAACAGCATCTAAGTGAACATACATGGGTCAGCAGCAAAAACGAACATCGAAGAGGCAAATACCATATTCCTCAACTATGCAGAGAACACGAGCCCGGCTTTGCCAAAGACAGCAACTTGATACCTACTGGCTAGGAGTTGATATCACTACCCAGCCTCATCTAATTTCATATTAATGTGAAAAACAAAGATTTGCTCAGACTCAGTATGACTGGCCTCACAGAATGAAGTAGCATATGGAGATGTTTAATATAGTGTATGGCTTTCTCTAGTCCAGTTTTCTGTGCACTTCCAATTAATTTATTATTGTAGATGTTATGTACCCATTTGGAAGCCCCCACTGTTCATATTTAAAATTTGATTGTACTGTTAGAGCACTGAGAACGTCAGGGTTTTGGGGGAGGGTTTTTGTACTGACTAGCCTAGCTTTGATGTACTTGCCAAACATCTGTGTGCTTTCTATATATTTTCCCCTTGCCTTCAAAAAAAGGATGGTTGCGTTTATTTGTGGATGAAATACTTTGCTAGGAACAGCTGTAAATCTGAAGAGCTGAAAATTGTCAAGTGAACTCATAGACAATAGCAACAGAAAATAAGGAATTAAGCCTGGTATGCAGTCTTGAAAAATTAAAATTCTTCGGAATATTTTTTCCCCTGGCATGAGGATCTCTAGAAACTGAAAATTCAGCAAAGCTGCTGATTTGGAAACTTGAAACCACTGCAAGTGTGAATGTTGTAGCGAGACTAGCGTGAGGAGGGCTTGAAGGTGCTGGAGGTCTGTGGAGTTTGCTGGAGGCTGTGCTGCCTGGGCAAGAGTTTGCTACTGGTAGGAACGTCTGGTTTTCTTCCTAAATCTTCTGGTCATCCATCAGATAACCTCTGATTTGCAGGAGCGGTGGTGTTAATAGTGCTTACTAATGTTAAACTGGATTTAGATGTTGCACAGTTGAAATTTTTTTTGGCTATATCTGTGTAAAAGCCATAGCATATATACCCATACCCTGGTATGCTTCCTTTGGTTTTGGCCCTTAAACTCTGATTCAATGTAAATTTTCATAGTTTCTTGATAGGCCAGTAATAAAATAGCTAAAAGACTGTGGATATTTAATGAAATGGGTAGAAAGGGAATCCGTGTTCTATATTTCTTATAAGATGATCACTGTGATAAGGCTATTACTGTAATGGCAGTTTCTTATATTTCTACTCTCTTTGAAAAAAAAACCAAAAAAAAACCCCAAAAAACCCCAAACCACAAATTTTAAAAAAAAAAATTTAAAGCCGCAAAAAACCTTTGGGAAGTAGGGCTATTTGCAGCCCTGTGTTTATGTAGGATACGTCTAGCAAGCCACTGTCTGGGGTGGCAGCAGCTTGATTCCAGATGTGCAATATGGTTGAAGTATTGTATTGTGAGGTAGAATCTTGACTTGGATGTACAGTTGCATCTGTAGAGCAGAGGAGGCTCTTCAAGATGCTTGTGACACTGCTGACCAAGGGTCTTTGCTTGCAGCTGGCTTTCTGTAAATCCAGCCTCTCATTGAGCATTTAATTATGACTCAGAATAAGGATGCTTTTGGCCTATTTTCCACACTGGGATTTAGTTAGTCTGAGTGAGAATATCAACCCTTCAAGGGTGTTTCACAAGTCTTACTCCCAGGGATCTCAGCCTGCCAGCCTGGAAAGCTGCAGAAAATGCTGTATCAGTGCTCCAGAGATTAGAGTCACTGGTGCCTGCAGCAGTGCTCAGCAAGCATTAGCTGAGCCAAGGAATGTGCCCTTAATATAGCTGGGGTGCCCCAGATGTATTTCATATATTGGTACAAAGAAGAGCTGTCTAATCTGCCGTGAGTCTCTCCAGCCACGCGTGTATTTGGCTTGGATGCAGTCGTCTCTGCTCTCGGAGCCAGAGTGTGTGTTGGCAGCAGGGAATCGTCACAGAGAATTCCAAGCACAAAGGAGTCAAACCAAAGTTCATTTTGTTCTTTTTCTTCAAACTTACAGCTTGCTTGAGAGGGCAGGAGGTGCATCAACTCCTTTTTTTTTTTTTTGGCGTTTTTCTTTTATTTTTTTTTTTTAATATCTTATTTCTGTCATAAGAAGTCTTTTACTCCTGAGGCTCCTGGCTCTGGATAAAGGCAGGTATCTTGCTTCCAAAGCAGGGCTTTCTATTGATCTGTCTTAAATGGTAAAGCTACAGGCACAGAAACAATGATCTGGGGTCACACTTCACTCCCTCTTCTGCATATTTACTTATGTTTTAAAAATAGCAAAATCACTGAAGTAGTCTGTCCTAGCAATCCTCCTGAGAAGCTGAAGACTAAAAACAGTCTTAAAACCCAGTGCACCATTTAACTGTGCAACTCTGAGACATACACCCTAGCAGTGCTTGAAGGCAGGGCCGTCGGTATCTCTTACTCTTGATTTCTGTTGCCACTTGCTGACTTTGCAGCTGGGTAGGAATACCAACATTTCATCGAAGGAACAGTGACTTAAAGCAGCAGATGAGAAATCCTCCGGACTGCAACCTGAAACCAGTCCCTGACCTTTGTCCAATGTTTGGTGTAGGTAGGTAGGTTATATTTTAAATTCTTTTATATAATTGGGCTTGAAGAGGGTCTTCTAACTTCTTCTCCAGTCCTAAAGTCTCCTAGTCTCCTAAAGGAGGTGTCGGGGGGTTGGAACTACATGATGTTTAATGTCCCTTCCAACCCAAACCATTCTATGATTCCTTTTGTGTCCCTCACATGCCCTCAATTAATTTGGAAAGGTAAGAAATGCAATGTTTTTACTTTGTTGTATTGAGATCTTTGGAATTAATTTCTTAGGAATTAATTTCTTAGCCTCTCATCTGGAGAGGCTGCTCTGCTTTGCTGGCTCTGGCTCAGGATTTGAAAACTGAGCTGTAAATAAATAAGCATAGGCTCATCCAAAGGCCTGGGACATAGTTGGAAGTGAGCGAGGCTGGAAGCGACAGCGCAGAGCTGCGATCAGTTAAAGGCCTAATGGCTCTGCAGTACAAGCATGGACCTAAGTGGAAAAAAAAAAGTGGTTCTTCCCAGATGGGGTTTTTATCTCTTAAAGATATTTCCCTTGGCTCTGCTCTTCAGCTAAGCAAAGTACTGAAGTCTGTGCTTGACTAGAACATGCAGTTTGGGGCCATTTCACTCTTTTCCTGCTAAATACCTTTACTTACTAGGAGACTACAGCCTAATTAGATAATCCAGGCTAAAGAGAGTTTGCTGGTTTTATAAGTAACTGAAGTGTCTACCTTTTTACAGTCGTAAAAATAGAGGTGGGAATGGCAGGGAAGATGAGGAACCTCAGTCCTTTGTGATGAGGGGGCAGCAGTGCTGGCAAGCACCAGATCTACTTCTGGATGGAAGGCAGGAGGAGGAACAGCTCCTAGAAATAAGTTGTGGCCATGCTGACATCTGTAAGTCACTTGAGCAAATGCATCAAATGTCACGTTGAGATCTAAGGATGCTGTAATGACTGTTATCTTCTCCTTCTGATTAGGACTTAAAAGAAACAAATCTGACTAATAACTTCTTGCAGTAGAAAGGTGCTCTTGAGATCCCTTCCATCTGTCACACCTCAATGACTGCATCCAATTAGAAGCAGATCACATCCTCTCATAAGGTTAGGTATCTCGGGCTTTAGGAGTGTATGATATACAGATTTGTGTTTTGCTCCAAGTATAAGACAAGTCATGAAGTCAAGCCATATTCTGGAATTTCGGTGGTTGTGGAGCACAAGGCTTGGCTTGGTCACTCTGATGTCACTTGCTGGAGTGATAGGCTGGCAGAAATAGCTGAGATTTTTGCCTCATCCCTGGATCGTCCTTGAGTTATTCCAGGACTCCTGGAAGATGTTGCCAAGGTAACTGGAGAATCTGAATTGGCAGGGCAAAACTAGAGAAACAAAATCAAAATCTAACTAGACAAACATTGCAAGGCTGAATCTGTCCACCTTCCTGCCACTATCTGGGGAAGCAGGTTAGATGTCTGTATGATAATTCCTCAGATGCTGGCAGCTGATGCTTGTGTTTCTGGACTCGCCTCCATAGTGTAACTTCAGCTATGGAAAAAAGCCATGTTCCTCAGAGGGACTAGACTGGTAAAGGTTATTATGTACAGTATTGGTGAGCCAGGTGATGTGGTATTAATGGCCTGTGAGATGGAAGAGGGCAGATGTTGAGCCTTATCCAGAACTCCCAAAGCTAGGCTAGCTCCCCATCAGCCACACCATCCTCTTTCTCTGCTTGCAGTGAATGTGCAGCCTCTGTGCTCAGTTGCTGACATCTTCAACAGCACGAAGGGGAAATCAATGGTTTTTTGGAGTGTGGGGTGGAGGGGAGGAAGAGGAAAAATAAAAGGCCATCAATCTGCCATGAGTGTGATCCCAAAACAATACAAGGTTCTGAAATTCCTGAACTCAATGATCCGGTGGGTCTTTTCCAACCTGGTGATTCTATGATTCTACCTCAAGGTTTTTGATGGTATTAGCATCAGAGTGATTGAGCAATAGCAGCTGCCTGTGTAAAGAAAGGAGATATGTGGAAAGTATAAAACTTGCAGAGTCTGGCCAGGGGTAGGTACAGGCAGTCTAGCAAGTCCTCTTTTGGTAGCCTTGTACTGGGGAGAGGGAAGGGTTTAATCTTGTGTGCACTCATAGGGTAAGCTTAAGTGACTCGCTGTTGGAAAGATAAACACCATGCCTATATATCATCTCTCTGACGGGTTTAGGTAATCCCTTACTGTGCTGCTTATTTATTTTAAATGGTGCTGTATTGTGTAATGCATATGTGCTTGTAATGGAGGGTCTACAAATCTCAGCTTTTCGCCCAAGGATAGCATTACTCTTGCCCTTGTTTTGCGGTTGATTTATTCCTAATGGAAAGGAATAAGCCTCACAATGTTATATTTGTCTTGTCTCAGCTCTGTGCAATGCATGGAGATTGACAATTTTTCTGTATCTCACATCATTAATTTTCAGCCTTAGTGATTATTGCCAGCAAATCTGTGCTTAGTGCCTGCTCTGGCTTTCTTTGATTAAGCTTAAAGGGACAGAAAGGAGAGTAAAAAAATTAAAATGTTTAAGTACTAGGACTTTGGCTTATGACACGCTTAACTGTGCCTTCCTGGAGGCTGACCAGCAACTGAGGCAGCTGGCAACCCAACCTTTGTCTATGAAGAAGGTGTTAATGTGAATGTTACTGTTGATGTTCCCATGGTACAAGACTTAATGCAGAGTTTATAGTCCCTCGAGGCAGAGGAGCTCTCTGGCTGCCTTTCTAGTCTCTAAGAAGCACCAAAGGATAAATATCAGTCCTTAAAGTCAACATCACAGGTAAGACAACCAAATAAGCTGCAGAGAAGTCATATGCTTACTGCCACATAGCAAAAACCCTGTAAAGATGCTTGAGCAAAGTGTGTAGCCTTCTTATGCAGAGGGTAAGCTGGAACGAATAGAAGCAAGTGCTTAGTTGCACACCTGGATGTGTGCAAAGTATTTTCTGCAGCATAAGAGGAGTGCTTTTATGCTGAAGGAGGAAAATAGGTGTCTTACCAGAGGGGTTTTGCCTCAGTAGCTTTCCTGTATTTGCCTTTTCTTATGCTGCTGATGCACCTTTTTGTTAAAGCTGATGGAACCAGATACCCAAGTAATTACTGATGGTTTTTTTTGAAGTCTACGTGGATGAGGTCAGTTTTCCCCTTCCTAAAGGTGAATGTCCCCTTCTGGTTCTGCCTGCATGGGTTGTCCTCCTTGTCTGGGTCTTTGTGATACTTGAGATAAAAAGCAAATCTCTTTCCTCGTTATTTTGTCTTCTTTGTTTTCCATAATCTGCTCAAAATGGGGCCAATATTAACAAATCTTAGTTTATAGATTTAAAGAAACCTCAAAAAGCCCTTCAGTAAATATTGTCTTGAGTTTGTTTGCTTCTGGGGAGCCTCGGTGATACTACTTGCCCATGTATGTCCTTGTTCAATACAACGTAGTTCATTAACTGGCAGCCTGGTAATGCCCTGGCTGCTCATGTAGCCTGCTATTCATCACTCTGGTGCTTGTTTCCAACGCTGTCATTTCCTGCAGCCCTACGCAGGCAGCTCTTTGAGGCTCAGCCTCTCAGGGTCACTGCAGAAACAATGCTTGAATGGAGCGCAGGAGAAAAGCAACGAAGCAGCGTCGGGGAGAGAGCAGAGCATTTGGTTTGTGATAATGTACCATCTGGGCTATGGTCTTGCCAAATCTAACTAATAAATAGAGCTGGACAGAAGTTGTATTTGGACAGCAAAGCTTCAAGGAACAGCCAGGATATGGAAACTGCAGCTTGTGAGATGGTTATCTGAGCGATGCTTCTATGTGCTGGGCACCAGCAATCAGAGGCATCTCCATTCCTTTAGCAGGAGTATTGTGTCTCGGAAGGATCCCATAAAAGCTGTTTGTAAAAAGCACCATTTTTAATCTAGTGGCTCAGCCTCGTTTCAGACCGAACTAATATCACTGCTCGGTTGCATTAATCTCTGATTTCTGGTGAATATAGTGTAGCCTTTGTTCCTTGCTTCAAGCTCTTGTCCAGCGTTGCTCTGTTCTGTCCTGAGATACCCCTAGTCGGCCTCAGAGGTGGCAGGTGTATTTTTGACTGAAATATGGGATTCCTGTATGATTTTGACCCCAGCACCTGGAGTACAGTTTGGTACTCTAGTAAGATTGTTCCTAATCCACAGAGTCTTTTTCCTGATTCAATGTGGTTTTGTGGATTTCCCAATAAGGAACTGACACCACACTCTCTACAGACTTTAGAATAAGAAATTAAAACAGAAGTTACTTTTGTCGCCATGTGCAGGAAGCAAATATTGGCTATTTTCTAGTGCCTGTGAAGGGTATTTCCTATCAGCTGGGGCTGGGGGTCTGTAGTTTATTCAAACCGCTAGGAAGTAATTTGTAATCTTTGGACAAGATTACTATGAGGCCCATTTGAAAGCTTATTCATGTTTTCCTAGAGAAAGCTTGGACACAAAATGTGTTTGCTTTAAGATTAAGTCCTGTGAATGTAAAGGAAATTGCTTGTGAGCCTGCCTGTTGCACCCTGTTGGCCGACCGCAGAAAACACGCAGCCCCACGACTCGTAATGACTAATAGACTCTCCGTTGGCTCCCAGGGCTGAGCCGCCCATGCCCCATGGGGTGGGAAGCCATCTGTGTGCATGCCTTTACCGTAATCAGTTTTTCATGGCCTTGGAAAACCAGCTGCAGGAGCTGGCTGCGCTGGGGTGGCCTTTCGGAAAGCAGCGCGTTACTGGTTTGCTGCCATGGGCTGGCTTTGCCTACCTGTGCTGTGTGCTGGAGTTCTCCTCCGTCTGTGCCCCAGCAAACCCACTTGTGGTTGGGAGCTCTTGTAAATTATTGATTTATTTAAATGTGGTCCCTACAGCATCATTCTGGCAAGCTCATTAAAACCTCAGATCTATACATTCCAATCTTTAAATGATGGGCTACTGGAGACAAGGTGGGCAAACAGGCTTTAAGGAGGATGGGAGATGGATTTATTGCTTAACTTCCCAGCTCAAGCTATATCAACATTAACAGTGGAAGGACTAACAGAGATAGAGGACAGAAATCCTTTTGGAAGCAGATGGTGAAAGACTCTGTGCTGTAATTGAAGATGGAGAAAGGAAAGGGCCCCGTGAACTTACGTGGTCAGGGAAGTGATACTGAAAGACATTAGGAGTAGTCAGTGTCCTCGCAGAACAAATTCCTGGACATACTGAAGTAAGGAAAATTTTGAGAGAAAGAAGAAAGGAAGATACTATCCAGTACTATTTGTTACTTGTAGAGACTTAATGCACAACTTTTTATACTGGCTACTAAGTCTGTGTGCCCTCTAGCAATCTTACCTTGCCTTGTGGTTACTAAAATCGCAGAGGCTTCATCTTTGAAGGGTTCATGTAAATCTATCACTTTCCAAGAGGAAAAAAGATTGTAAGAGAAGGTGAAAACCAATATGCAGTGCAACCAGAACTTGATCAAACAGAAAAAATCTTATTTCCAAGAACATCAGATGAAAAAAAAATCAAAATCTGATCAGTAAACAGGAATTTTCTTTAATAACTGAGTTGGGACTACTGTGGGTTGGATGGCAGGACCACTTTGGCTGGTACTCCAGTGAAAGTCAATAACTTGTTGAAAGACACTTTGCTATAGGTGGACCTTGTAATACTCCGATTACTGTACAGTACTTGACATTCACCAGCTAGCAGCTGCAGCCAGGCTGCTTGCACAGTACTGCATGCCCACCTAAAGATAGGCTTGTTCCTTGGCATGACTGATGAAAGGTTTCCTCTGAGTAAAACATTCCCTCTCTTAGTTTCTTTAGTTCCTATGCTTAACAAAGACAGTGAACAACAAGCATGTTGGGCTGTGTGGAATGCAGCTCACATTGCACAGACAGTTTCACCATTAGGTGTTCTTGAATTCAAGTAAAGCAGGAAGGGAAAGATTATTTTAAATTTATTTTTAGAAGGCATCAGGATGTTTGAGCCTTGGCAAACTTTTTTTTACAGCTTCTTGGGTGCTGACTGGCTTGTAGAACCAGCTGACTTCATTGCTTTGTAGATCCCCTAATTTCAGAGGTCTGGGGATGCTGGCCAACACCTTGGGTGTGTTGATTGTGTTTGTGTTTTGGAGGTGGCCATGGGCAGGCTTAGCAAGTGGTGCTTTCCACCGCTTCTGTCTTGGGGAGCCCAGGGTACTTGACGTTTTAGGGGAACCTAGTGACCTGGAGTGTGGTAGGAGTTGATCTGGGATATACAGACAACATCCAAGGTTTTTCCATGGCCGTTAATGTGATAGGTAGTGCCTTTACTCCCTTGCTTTAAGGACACAACTTGTGTAGTTTGTACTGGATTATATGATGGCTTTGCAGATATACACGCCGATTTTTGAGAACGTGTTTGGCAGATTCCTTCACTCCAGCTGTGTCAATACACAAATCTGAGGTCCTTTTTTTAAACAGGGAGGGGAAGCCCCTGGGTAACAATTGGGCCATAGCAAATAGCTGCAGATATAGCACTTGGAGTCTGTAAGTGTCAGTTTGTATTATCAGAACCCGAAGATAAACTGTGTCCTTTACTTAAACAACTCCACACACACACACAAGATGTCACAACTGTAATAAGAAACAAGTATATAAGCATTTTGCCAAATGTACACATTTGAAAGGCTTGTCACCTACTACCTTATAAGATTTGAACAAGTACAGTAATGTGGTATTTCCTAGTTGTCCAATATTCTGAATATCCATCGTCTCTGCTAGTGATGTAACCCATAAAGTATTAGATCTGAGTTGTATATTATCCAGTTTTCTCTTTTCCCATGAACTTTTCCCATGTTCTGAACATTTCAGCTTTTTCCAGAAGTACAAGGAAACATGATTCCAATCCCAGCAGAAGACTAGGGTAATACGTATCTGAAATGCAGAGGTCAGGGTGTGAATTTCCACATATATATGTGTGTGTTTACGCATATAATGTGATGTGAAACCAATCCAAGCAAACCAGCTGTTTAAACCAGAATCTGAGACGCGCTTTGGGACTCTGTATTGACCGCTTATGTACACACCTAGTCAGCTGCTTTTGGTCCAGGAAAAACCTGGGTAGCAGCAATAACTAGGATATTTGTTCACATGTAGTGGGCCCTCTGTGCCAGCCAGCTTTACAACCCTAGAAACTGGAGTACAGCAGCAAGGGGATATGCTAACGGCACTGCTGAGAAGTCTCTGTCTACCAACACCACAAGATTAGTAGTAGAGGTGGAGGAAGCAGATAGCCTGGAAGGATTAGGATAGTAAATCCATAACCATATAGACTTGAAGCAACTGGTTACTGTAATAGCCAGTCATTGCAGGGAAGAACTCTATTTTATGTCACAGTACCCAAACTCTGCGATTCACTTCTATTTTCCTTGAACTCAGTAGCACCTGAAGCAGTGGAAGGAATGCAATTCTCTGTGCTGCTGTTGAGTTCTAAGCATTTGCAGTTACTGTCAAATATTGTTAGAAAACAACAAACTGTGGTCCCAGCTCTTGGCCTTTTGTTCTAACTTTTAGCTCCATAAGGCAAAGTGCTGTTCTGTTAGTAGCCAAAACGTACCAACAGAGCCCAGTCTTCCAGAAGTCCCCACTGCCTGCTCCTCATCTTCTCCCTCTCCTCGGGAAGCCCTCTTCTCAAGTGTTGTTTCCATCACCAAATTAAGCAAAAACTGGCTGCAGCCTGTACTCTGAGAACACAACTCAGCTTTCAGACCCTCCCTAGGAGGGAAAGAAAAGTATTTCCAGGAGTGCTTTGTGTGTTTTGGGCTGTCAGTGTTCCTAAGTGATGCTGTTCAGGTCAGGTTTCTCTAATGTTTTTGTAGGGACTCCTGTAAATTTTAGTTGAATGCTGAAGCAAGGCACAGGAGCGTGCAGCCTCTCTTCCTTCCTTCTTCAATGTGTTCTCTCTTTGCTAAATAATAAATCTGTTACCCTGGTTTAAATATTGAGGGTAGTTTGCTAGGCAGAATGTAGCCTGTGTCTGTGTGACTGCTGTAGAAAAGCAGTCAGTCTTGTGGTTTCTAACGTGTCAGATGTTGTGGCATCTTTGGTACCAAGAGCAAAATGTTTGCTTACTGTATTTCAAATCTTTATTATTTTCTTTGAGCAGAAAAGCTCGTGTTCCATTAAAAAAAAAAAAAAAAAAGGAAAAGCAGAATTTCTGTCTTTGTAGTTCTTCACTCACCTTTCAGTGCTGGGCTACCAGAAGAGGAATGGCAAGTATGATCCTTTTTCCTCTTTTCTGTCACATGAGAAAGCTAATAACTGCCCAGTCACAGTGCTGTGAGGCTTTGGGGGTATTTCATCAGCAAATTAAAAAACATCTTGGAGGTAAGCAGTAACCTGGGGCTGTGCGTTTTATTCCTGAGTTCCTAAAGCAGTACTGGCTGCAACCACATTAGTTGCAAGTAAGATACCAACCTTCAGCCTTGACCGAGAGCGCAGTCAGGCACAGACATTTGGGGTTGCAACACTGTACAATGAGGCTCCCACGGGAAGTGTGTTTGCCTACGCGAATCGTGCTCCTAGCATTTAGCTCTAGGATGTGAACTGCCTGGAGGGACCATGATACAAGGTTGAGCTGGAATCCTAGTGCGTGGCCCAGTCTCCTTTAGGTACAGCATGTGACGGGCTGTGAACCTGTGCTGTGGATCTTAATTGTGTTCAAGTGGGATGTCTGCTACAAGCCTGTCTTTCTTCCTTGAGCGCATCTTTGTTTGAGCCCCAGTTCCATCTTTAAGATGAGATGACGTTGCTTCATGGCTGAGTGGTGGCTGCAGTAAAGTCTGCAGTGCACCCAGTCTGGGAAATGTTATGTGTTTAAAGATGAAAGTGCCCTTTAATATTTCACTGACTTTAATAATTCATCCTGAGATGGCAGCCTTAGTCTGCTGTGCAGCAACTCATGCACAGACTTTGGTACCCCAAACTACTCCATGCTCTGAAGACCTCTTGCTTATGTCTTAAATCTCCATATTTAAAAGAAAGATGTTTCTTTTATGAACTGGAAGAACACTGCTTGGAAATTAGACACTGGCCTTTATACAAATTTAATGCTTTCAACTCAGCACCTTTGCCAAGTGTGATCGGGAGCCTCTCATACAGAGCAGTGCCAGCGTGTACAGGGAGCGTCTACCAGCGTACAGATACTGCAGTGAATTTTTAGTAAGTAGGTATGAGAATATGCTTGCTGCAGAAAATCACTCTTGCAAAATGCTACTTCTAGTGCCTTTATATTTCTGCTTCTGCATATCATTTGGAGGTCTGTCTGAGACAATTACAGCTGATTTCACCGCATGCGTCAAATATACATGCACTGTGTGGGAAGAGCTGAAGCAGATTTTATCTCTGAAAGTAAGAAATTAGCTGTTGGCACAAAAAGGTCTGCGTGCAAGGTCTGGAAGTGACCTGGTTGCATCTAGTAGTGCTTTGTAGGACAATTTAAGTTGTTGGATCAAAAAAAAAAAAAAAAAAACTAAAACCCTCAAGATAGTTCCAAGGCAGAAGGACTTAAAAAGGAGCAGTTCTCCAAAGCTCAAAGTTCATGTCCAATGTATCAGACTACTGCCTGAGTGGGATTTTTCCAAGACTCTTGAGAGGTGGAGTGTTATTTAAGTATTTGTTTAGAAGTATGTGTAGTCCACTCATGCAGGAGAGACTCCCATTCCCTTTTACAGTGTTGCTATCCTTCTTGTTTACTTCAGTTAAGCTCATAAATTGACAGTCAAAGTCTATGGAGAAATTAGGGGCTGAGGGGAGAATTAAAAACCAATGTTCAGCATGGTTCTGCATTTTTTTTTTCTTTAAAAAGTGATTTGTAGCATCATGTGTTTAGGAAACAGGAATAAGCTAATTTTCCTCTTGGTTTGGAGAAAGGGACAATATTAGAATCATAGAATCACTATGTTGGAAAAGACCCACTGGATCGAGTCCAACCATTCCCATCAATCACTAAAGCACGGATGGGCAAGGATGCATATAAACCTAAGAAAAACTTGAAAAGATAGTCCTTTTAACTATGTTCTAGTAGTTTCCAGTATTGTGGGTTGTGGATAACACTCCCTTAATTCTTTTGCCTTTTCTTAAAGGCTTTTGGGGGTGGGACTGGGAATACAATTAAAAGCATGAATGTGATTTTTAGAATCCAAGTATTTTTGTCGTTTATTCACTTTCCAGTATGACCAATGCAATGATCATCCTACCACGTGTATGTATGCATGGCAAGTGGAACCTTCCATCTCTCCATGCCTGAGAGCTGTCAGAGCCTAGATGGACACCTTGGCTGTTGCAGCTAGGGATGCTGACAGGTGCCAACCAAAGGCTCAACGTATGTGAGGAGAAAATTGCACTCCTACATTAAAAATTTGTATTTTTGGACTAGTATTAGGGCAGGACTTGGAGTAATGCAACAAAGATCAGACTGAGCTTGGTCTGGGTGCAGCGACTATAACTCCGTGTGCCCCTCTGTGAGGCTCAAAATCCCTTTGAATCCTCATCAGAGATGAAGGGGTAATGAGTCTTAGTCTAAATGTCCGTGCCATATAGGTGTTAGAGTTACGTTTTGATGCCTGAGAGGTAGGAACATCTGTAAGGGTTAACACAAGCTGTAAAACCCTGCTTGATTTTTACAGATGGTGTGAGTGCAAGAGCGAACCTCAGACTGGCTTGGCAGTGCACAGAGATAACTTTACATAATTCCCTGCAGATGTTGCTGCAGAATGGTTTTAATAATGAATTGTGAAGTCGAGCTCAACTCCAGCATAGAGAGAGAGAGAACTCAAAATAAATGCGACGTTTTGTTCTGTGTTTCAAAAGCGAGTTTTCTAACAACTTTTCTGTTATGCTCTTGGTTGGGAGAGATGGCAGGGGAGGGAACACAACATAGTTCGCGCCGTTATAGCCAATATATATAGCCAAGCTGGCTAATTTTTTCTGCAAACCTTGAACACCCATGAACCTGGGGGGTGGGGGGGATGGGAGAGAAGGGTCATGGGACCACATGGCAGCTGCCCCAATGTTTCTAATGAGGGGATGGTGCAGAGCAAGTATTTCATGATCAGCTGGGCAGTTCTGCAGTTCATGGCTGTCATGCACGGACTGCATCGTGGAACTTGTCTGCACTTCAGTCATTTTCTGCTAAGAGTTTGTCAATTCTTGGTCTATGCTGTAATTTCCTTCCTGCAGGGTTATGGCTTAGATGTGCTATCATAATTCAGATTTTCACCTCAGAAGGAGCGAGCCGTCTCTGCAATGTGTGCTCAGCCACTCTAAGACCTTGAACATCTTGGTTGTGAGCATCCAGTTTTCACTTCTCTGCTGCCAGGGGGTGCTGCTGAAAGTTTTGCTGGCTTCTCAGTTGTTCAGGCTCTTTAAGTTAAACTACTTTTTTCTGTGGACATGTTATTCCAATGAGGGGCTTTAAAGCCTTTCTTTTGACCTTCTGAGAAGCAAGCTTGAGATTGGAGAAGAGAATTTCAGAGAAGGGGCTGGTTTTCTCTGAACCTGGACAGATGCTGCTGATCTCTCAGTAGTTGTGAAGGTTTCTCATTTATATTTTACCCTTGCACGTAGTTTAAAAAGGCAATATTTAGAAAGAAGTGGTAACTTTCATGAGCTTTGTGATGATTAGGATTAGCGATGGCTTGAAGAATCAGAGCAGCTTAAAACCTCAGACTGTTCCATGCTTTGTCTGCGTGTTGCAATGGGTTTGGTAGAGTTACTTGACTGTAACCTGCCTCAAATGTGACTTGACCTCTAACTGGTGTGTGGGAGCCTGTTGGAAGCTCAGTGGAGTTGTGAGGTTTCCCTACCGAGACCTTTCAGGAGTTGGGAAGGGCGGCAGGGTGGGAGAGACACATATACACATGTCCAGGCATGGGAGTAAGGGGTTGTCTTTTAGCAGGGAACTCTTTTTAGAGAGATGAAGGCTTGGCTACCCTACAGCCCGAAACACAAGACCTTAAACTCTGCTCCAAAGTCATAATGTAGCTCAGTGAGCTGAACCAGAGGAGTTGTATTGAGAAATGGGCTAGTACTGGTTTGGCATCCAGGCTGTGCAATCCAGCCTTCCAAAGATGGTTTAACCATAGTTTGAATTTGGCTCAAGCACACATTTTCAAGTGTAGGCAAGTCCTTTTTCTGCAATTGTGTTTAATTTCTTTATGAGGAAGAGTTTACATAAACTATTCCAATCTAATTGATATCAGCTGAAAGCCAGCTTCTGACATTTTGTGCCTAATTGTAAGTGTATGTTAAACTGTGTTCGCTACCCATGTCGATACGTTACTAGTAAAATAAGGAACAACCATGAAGATGTGTTTTTGAAACGGTCTGGCAGATCCTGTGTGTTCGCTGCTGTGGGCTTCGTGGCAGGAGAATCCACCTCCTGCTGAGGGGGAATAACTAAATTTAAACTTTCCAACCATGAGCCTTGTGAAGCAGAGTTTCCAAACCTCTGAGGGGCTAGAAATTGGAAAGCTATGTCTGTGTTTAGAGAGTAAATAAAGAGAGCTACCTAGCAGCTGTGCGGTGGCAAGTGAGGAGTTTGTTGCTTGGGTCACATTGTCTCCCATCCCAGGGAGGAAAACAAGGGGTTTGTACTACTGTCCTCTGGTAAAATCTTCCCTAATGGTATTTGGAACAATCCTGAGTGGCTTTTAGCATGAATACTTGAGCATTGTTTCAGCTGGTTTCTTTTTTTCTTTTTTTTTTTTTTTTTTTTTTCCCTTTAAAGAAAGTTGCATGTTGCATGGCAGCAGAGCTGCACAAAGCCTCCCTTCCCCTCACTGGGCTCAGGCTGCAGCCTCCCAGCTGTGGGAGGGCTGCTTGGCTGTCCCACAAGTTTTGCCCCACCATAAATTAACCAGTTGTGCCCCATCTGTTTACAAACCAAGCTGGCTCATCCCTGCCTTTGCAGTGAAGAAGTTGTGCTCGTATCTAAGAGTAGCAAGCTCTTCAGTGAGTGAGTCTACACCAAAACCAGTGGAATATTCAATAAATCAATGTAGCCAAGCAAGAAAAGAGGCAAGCACAGTTATGGTTGGGATCCATTTAACCTAAAGATGTCTCACCAGTAATTTTATTCATCCATTCGTGGATGTGACCTAAGGGCTATGTCTGTATTGTTGATGTGTACTTAAGATTTTTGTAGATAGTGGTAGAATCTTGAACATTCAGGTGGGAAGGCAAAGAACTGGTGCTTATGGCCTGAAGTCACATTTCAGGTAGCTTTTCTCTCTTGTTTCTGTTACATGCAGTACTTTCCAGCTTCCCAGGGCATTGAATCCAGGTCATGTTTGTAAGCACCAGCTGTGGTGACAAGCTCTCTGAAAGCTGGAGCACCTCCCATATGAGAACAGGCTCAGAGAGTTTGGCTTGTTTAACATAGATTAGAGAAGGGAGGGAGATTGGGACTAGATGATCTTTTCCAGCCCAAACCATTCTATGACTTTGTATCCTTTTCTGAAATTGTAGAATTACAGAGTGGTTTGGGTTGGAAGGCACCCTAAAATCTCTGCCCTTCTACTAAAGTCTTTCCTATTTCCAGCTTTTAAATTCTGTGATACCTCATATTAGGATCTGGGCAACATCTGTGCTATTTCCCATACGTCCACATACACATATATATACACATAAAATGTTTTGATACTGTATACGTACATGTTGTAAGGCTTGCTCTGAGAAACTGAACTGGAGAACTCTGATTCAGAGTTGCCATGGATAGACCTCAGGTTTCTTAAAATGAACTACTTACTTCATTACAACCTTATGTACATGAAGTCTGCCTGCATGCTCATTTACCACTGTGAGAGTATCTCTTAGAAAGACTAAATCTCCTCTTCTTCTAAGAGGCTGCAGAATAACTCAAACCTGCACCACATCTGCTGACTTTGTGCTGCCTTATCAGTAGCATCTTGCTATACTTGTTCCTCTTAATGTTAACTGAGCAACTTCTCTTGCTTCGTTTTATAGGTTGGTGGTTTGTGAGCACAGCAGAGGAGCAGGGCTGGGTCCCAGCTACTTACCTGGAATCCCAAAATGGAACCAGAGATGACTCTGACATCAACACATCCAAACTTGGGGAAGGTATGGAAAGCTCTTTGTTATCAAGCAGAAACTGGTATTCACTTGCTTTATGCTTTTCCTCCCATAGGAAAACTTTGAAAATACTTGCTGCCACTTGTGGCTGTTAATCTAGTGCAGTTAATATCTTCTCTCATCTTGTATCAGTAAATAAATAGTTACAGAAGAAATCAGAGTGAAAAACCATAACTAGAATCCCTTTGTGACCACCTTGGGCTGTCAGTGTGATAAAATGTTCAAAAGCTGAAATCATGCTCATTTTAATACTCATAAAAAGCATACAAACACTTCATGTGCAAGTCCAAGAAGGATGTTCTGTTAGAGATTTTGGACTCTTATGTCCATGGAAGAAGAGAACTTGTATGGCTTGTTTACAGAAATTATTCAGGTGACAGCTTTTAACTGGAAGAAATACTTGTTAGAGCCACGGGCCATTAAAAGGAATGAGATTTAGCTTTAACTTCTCATTACAATTTATTTCTCATTACTTTTTCTTTAATCCTTGAAACTAGTCTCACCACTTTTTGCTGTGGCATATGGAAAGGTAGTTTTATTTGGTGTAGTCTCTTAAAACTAAGATGCCATTTGTCATGTATGTGTATTTAGCTGCACTGTTTTTTTGGCTAAAGATACTTAATTCAGCTTCCAGAAATGGGATAGTACAACCTCACATGTTCTTCTGTTCCATTATGAAAGACTAACCACATCTTAATGGACTTCTCATGTAGCAACTGTGTACACAGGACACTTTTATTATTATTCACTCCATTGTAATGAATCTCTTTCTGAATTTCTAGGTGCTTTTGACGTGATACTTATGTAAAATGTATGAGGAAACTCAGCTGACCTTTCCTAAGGAGGCTAAGAGATGTGTTGGGCTGACCAGCTGCCCATTAAGGTAGCACATAGGCAAAACATAACTTTGGGCTGGATCCCAAGGGTGACATCTGTGGCTTATTGAAATCTTTGGCTCGGTAGCTCATTTTCCCTGCTCAAAGTGACCCATGGTTTAGAGACAGTCTGGCTGCAGACTGGTGGACCAGTCTGGTATGATGCAAAGTCTTAGTGGGTGCAAAAGCAGTTAGTAAAGCTTCTCTGTTAGTGAAGAACAAAAGCTTACTGCGCTTTTCTGGAATAGTTGAAGAATGCCTTGCCTGCTGGCTTGTAGCTTCCTCCCTTTTCCTGACTCTTAAACGTGGTGCATGCTTAACCTTATTGCTTAAGCTGCTTTCGTTTCAAGCTCTCCTCTGCCTTTTATGTTGCCCTCTGGAGTGTATTCTGCAAAGGGCTGTGGCTGCACAGCAGTCGTCGTGAGTAATGGAAAATCCATCAAGTGTTCCTTATCTTTTTTTCTCTCTGTCCCCTTTAATCCATTACATTACTCTCCTCAGCTATGGTCAGCATTTGCACTCCTGGCCTTACTCTAAATCCAGATACACTGAAACATGAGACTGTTCTTCCCTTTCTGTTCAGTTCCATCCCAGCGACAAAGCTAATTGCATTACTTCTGCAGCTGCTTTGATGCGTCCCAGCTTTTGCTTGCTTTTCAGTAACTTTATTTTATGTTATTAACCACATAAACTGAGTTTTCTTTTGTTCCTTGGTTTTACTCCCTCCAATTCTTCTTTACTTGGACTATTCTTATCCTAATAGTTATTCTTCAAGAGCGGAAAGAAAAACTTAAATTTGCTTTCTTAAAAAAAAAATGCTTAGAAGTGAGCAGACTTCCACAGACAACTGATTAATTCTTTGTCAGTAGGCAGGAGAAGGGGGCTCCAGTATAACTGAGGAGGAAGGCGCTTTAAGTGGATTAAGTACCCTAGTCTCTGGATTTTGAGTTCAGGCAAGTTTCAGCGTGATTCCTGGAGATGCTGACTTCCTGCATCAGTGCAATCTGTGCCCTTCCTGCTTTGAAAGCACAGAAACTCTAATCTAGAGAGCTTTCTGTATCAGTCTTCTGGCCCTCTCCCTTTGCTTGGAACAAGTCCACAGGCCAGGCAGACCCAGAGGTCAACTCTGCTGTGGCAGAGCCTTGTAAAGATAAGGAGGTGCTGAATACAGCTCACTAATAATGCTGCCTCTACATAGCAGTGATATTTCCATATGCCTCTGTTTAAACAGTCTGTTCCCTGAGAAAGACAGAAATGTTTCTTCCCTGCGTTGAAGCCTGCACAACATCTTTTGTCTGGATGAGGGTAGACAGTTGACTGCTACCTGGGCCTTTGTTTAAACAAGCACCATCTTACAAGGCTTGGAAAACATTCAGAAAGCAATTTAAAGAAACAGTCACAGGAGCTGTTAAAGTAAACATCTTAAAATGGTCTGTGGAAAAGCTTAGAAAGCTGTTGATAAATAACCTCTCTGGTGACTAACTGTAGCATGACCAACCAAGTCCAAGTCTGGAGTCAAATGACAAAATTCAGTATTGTTGAGGAGAAAAAAACTGACTCGTATAAAAGCATCGTTGTGATACAAAAGAGTTGTCTGTGGTGACAGTCAAATGATGTGAGAAGGACAAAGTGTGGTGGATCTGTGTGACCCACTGTGTTCAAAGGGTGCTCCTGGATGGCTGAATCCTCTAAATTCCTGTGCAAGCGAGGAGCTGTGGGTGACTGCTCTGTGTTGACACTTGAAGCAAACTTTTCTTGCTCCCACACCCATCCTTCCCACAAGCCCTAAAGTTCAACATCTCTAATTTCGTCCCCTCTTGGATAGAAACCGTCTAATGCAAGCAGCCTTACTATGAATCTAGCTTCTCTCTTCTATAATCTGTATGTCTAGTGAGGTGTCCTGTGTTGCCTTTTGTGTAGCATGTGTATAACTGGCAGTCTAATGTCCTGTTGAGTTGGAGAAAGCCACCAGGTTAACCCAACAGGTAAGAAAAACACTACCAGTTTAAGGAATGAAGATAGCTGATCTTCTGTGCCACCACGGGCTTCCAAGAGGATCACTGAGTTCCTTTAGCCAAGAACACAGCGATCTATAAACTTGGAATCCAGCTCCTCTGAAAATTTGTGGTTCTTCTCTTCTTTGACCCACATAGGATCAAGGAGTACCACAAACTAGACCATGTATCTGTTCAGCACCGCTCAACACACTTCTTAGGAAGGGTTTGGCTTACAGCAAAGGAGAAATTGAGGAGAGTGAGCTGAGTGCAGAAATCTGGTCAAAGCCCCTGATAGATATAAAGTGCAAAAAGGCAAAAGTGAAATTTTTAGGGAGTTATTAATTGCTTTTTATTTGTCTACCTAATCATTCCCCAGTCAAATAATTTTGTTGTGCCTAATTGTCTATAGAACATCGTTTGAGAAGACCATGGCATCTGCTTTCATGAGTTTAAGGGTATATTCCTCAAATGAGTGCACATAAGCAGAACTGAATGATTATTAATGATGCGATATCAGAGTCTATGAACAGCCTCCCACTAACCAAACAGGTGTTTGCACCCTAGCAATAGCTGAAGTGTGATACTTTGCATTGCTTTGTGGCAGCACCAAGCACCCTTGCAGTATTTGCCAAGCAGGCACAGAAGGCTTTGAATGAAAAAAGGGAAATGTTTGTCTGTGACGCTGTGCCAGTCCAGTGGTTCCTGTGCCATTCACACCTTCACAAGCAGAAGAAGGAGCTGAGTACAATTCTACATATGTGATCCAGCAAACAAGTGGTGTCCTCTGTGCACAGCTGCTCTCTCAGTGCCATTTCCATAAATGTCTTGTCTTTGTTTATATTTTAAGCATAAATTATTGTTTCAGTGTATAATTAATTCTCGGTTCTGGCTTGTTAGCTTCTTGAGCCTACTCAATTTTAGCAAGATAATTTTTTCTTTATATTTGTAACAAATACATTAGAAGTTTGGATTGTAAAAATTAGCTGTGACAGTGATTGTCAGTCAAGTGTTGGAAGCAGGGAGGCATCAGACGGTTTGGACGGTTTGGTTCTGTTCCTGCTGTTACAAGTGAACTCACAGAACAGAAGCTGCCTTCTCCCTGCCTCAGTTGTGCAGCTTGGTTTGGGGGAGGGTGTTTGGTTTGCTTGTTTTTCCTTATGGAAATCTGTGACAGTTCTAGATGGTTCATTTTCTAGATGGTTCTCAGGCTCAAGAAACTAACTTGTTCCACTGTACAGTATAAACTGAACCAAAGTTTCTGCATCCCACCTAACTCATTCCTGCTAACAATACCAGTGCTTGTAAATGTCATATTTTGGTTTTATTCCTCACCCTCCCATCAATTTTTTCTTTTTTTTTTTTTGTTTGTTTGTTTGTTTCCATCCGTGTTCCCAAATAGTTTCTAAGCGACGCAAGGCTCACCTGAGGCGCCTGGACCGGCGATGGACGCTGGGCGGGATAGTCAACAGGCAGCAGAGTCGAGGTGAATTAATAGCTTCCTATGGCACCAGCCCCTAAGGTTGCACCGAAAGCCTTGCTGCAGCTTTGGCTGTGCCACGGTCTGCATCTTTGGCTCTCTGACAGAGAGGCTCCAGAGTTCAGATATATGTGACAGCTTGGGGTGTCTTGGAGCCAGCATTAGGCACCCCAAGAGCTGGAGGCTGATAACCAAGGGTAACCCTGCAGTCTGTCTCCTAGTGCTGCTTGAGCAAGCTCACATCTGTTGTGTTTTAACTTTGGGCATGTTTGTACTCAGTCTTTCCTACCTCACTAAGGAGAAGTGATACTTTCAGGGCTATTAAAATGAGAAGAATGCCAAAAAGCCACCGTCACAGATGTGCATAATGGAAAAGTGCTTGGTGTGGAAAGACGAGAATCATTCCAGTTTCGATTCTCTCTCATCCTTGCAAGCAGTGTTTGGTACTAAAGGCAGCCTTCTTCAGAAGTTTGAGGAGCTTTTGGTGTCAGTCCTAGGTGTTAAAATACAGCTGGTAGCATCCTTTTAGTTCTGCTGGTCTATCAGGGAGCATGGTGGGGTGCAGGGGGAACACCTTGTGTTCTGAAGCTGTATTTTGGTAAAGTCTGAGGAGTCTTCCAAACTAAGCACTTCGTCAGTGCATGTCTTTCCCAGAGTCAAGGTACCCCTTTCAATCCCTTTCTCTCCTTTTTTTGCAAGATCATCCAGATGTGCTATTCATGGCACTTTAAAAGGAAGGGGGTTGTGGAGAAGCACCATTTGCACCTCTGTGTAACTTTCAGACAAGCTTACTGAGGGTATGGAACCAAATGTTAGCACAAGAGAAGCTTCATAATTCAGGAGAAGGTGCCTTTTCCTACTAAGAAGAGAATGTACTTTCAAAGCTGCGGATTTATAATCATCTGCATTTGGTGATGATCCTAGTTGCAGGTTCTTGTGTATGTCAAGCACATACAACTTTTCAGTGACCTTTTAGCTTTGCCTCAAAGTATTATTGAAGAAACCAAAATAACAAATGAGGTTCTCTTCCCATTGTAGCTTCACCCTGCAGCAACTGGAACTGCTCTCAAAAGGCAAGGTCTTGCTTCTCAGCCACCAAACCCTGAAGGAATAAAAAAACACCTCATAAACATATATGCTGGCTTGTCAAAAAAAACCCTTTGTGCTTATATCTGTACTCCAAGTGTTTGGGAGCTACTTATTTTGCATAATCAAACTCTGCTAGATACTTCGCGGCAACTTAACTGGGAGGGTTTCTGGGAATCAATTTTCTAAACAATTTAGTTTAGTAGTTTAAACAAATATATCCTTTCATATTCATACGATGTTGCAAACAAAGCTGCATAAGATACTAAGGCTGCATAATTGGTCACTTAGCATAGCTGACTAGCAAGATTCGAAGATCTAAGCTGCATTCCCACCTTTTCCCTCTCGTGCTTTTAGACACACTGTGTGTGTTTTCTCCATACTTGCTCTCTAACCCACGTCACAGTGTCTTCCCTGGAAGTCTCCACCACCACATACTCCCCAGTCTCTTCCATCCTGGCCTGTTTCTTTATTTTTATGCCCAGGCAATGCTAGGGGTTTGAGTGTGTGTCGGATAATATGTGCTTTATCTCAAACTAGATCTCAGCACTTGAACTTAGCACAAACTGCAGCATCTCAAATTTTGGGGCATCCTCCATGGCTGAGCTGCTCCTCTGAGTTGTCTGCAATGCATTTCAGCCACTGCTAGCCAGACTGGCTAAAAAAAATGCTGTTTAATGTCATCTGAAATAGTAGGTTAAGGAGCTCTTACAAAACCAGGCTCATTGGAAGTAAAGAAGGTGATTTGAATGCTTGGGGACAGGTTGGAGACAATGGCTTCATCATCTGATGTGTTGTAGTCTGCACAGACATCTACCCTTCAAAACTGCAGCTGTTTAAAGTACGAGTCTCTCTGGGTGTCCAGCCCGCTGTTCTCTAATAGATCACAGTTTATGTGAGGTCAGGAGAGATTCTTTCTCTCTTCTTTCCCTCCCATCCCAGCCCAAAAGGCTTCTAACAAGGCCAAATTTGGGTGGGTTTGCACTGAAATGACAGACTGCACGAAGTGTATGCGTGCACCCCCCTGCCAACCTTCAAAGTCCTTCTCCAAAGTGTAGAAGAACTAGAGCTGCTCAAACAGGAGGTTGCCAGAATTGTTCAACACAGGCAAAATAGCTTCCCCTCCCCCCACTTGGCCCCTTTCTTGGAAATAAATTCAATTAAACATTTTGGCTGAAATTCTTCCCACCCAGCAATATTCTGCTCGAGATAGTCCCTGCTGTTGGAAGGGTTGGCTCCGAAAGTTCACTGGAGTTTAAAAGCAAACTGTAAAGGATGCTTCCCGTTAGGCGTGGGTACCACTAATAAGCATTTTTACTGGCTAGGTCTATGATAGAGCCACTTAAAAGCCACAACTGAAGGAATTAAGCATTGTTACTGGTGGTCAGGATTTCTTAAGTGACTTGGATATTAAAAATACTGGAAAAGCCTGAGTGCAGAAGGGAAGGGTGGTTTCTTCCCTGTTACAGGCTGCCTAATGGCAGAGAATTATCAGGAGTAACATGGCTTATTTATTTCTACCCTTTCCTAATGCATTTGAAGAGGCTAAGCATCCCTGAACTTTAGATATTTGGAAGCAATGTTACCAGGTCTGTGAATAAGAAATATGAAAGACAAAATTATTGATTTGAAGCTGGAGAACAAATTGCAAAGGAAACAGCTGTAGACTGTTTTTACAAAGAGAGACAGATGGCATTTGTTGCTGAACTTTTCTCTTTAAAATGGTTCATGGTGTGCCCAGATCTAAGAGATTACATTGGTTTATATTTCTTATGTAGCTTTTTTTTCTTTAGTATGTTGTGAAAGTTTAAAACTATGGTACAGTTTCCAAACTTTTGTCCATACTTTATGAAACTTCAGTAATACAAATATGGATTTTGAGGTGAAGCCTGAACATTTGTAGTTTTCCTTAGTCCTGATACTCCTTAGACCTTGCAGGGTACAGATTTCATGTTCTCTTGTTACTGGGTAAAATGCTAATCCTACACATGCATTTACTTGGAACTTCCTCTGGAAGAGGACTTTGAATTGTTTACAGGCTAATTTCATGAGAAGTCATATGTGCTCTTGCAGTTTGATTGGGAAAAGTGGGAGTTTACTTGCTTGTTTTATATGCCAGATATTTGACAAAAGTTATTGCTGCTTTGGTTTTGTGCCCAATGCTTTCAACTGGAGCTCTTACGATGCAGTAAAGTACTTTAAGGTTATTCATATCAACAATATCATGACTTACGGGCTGAATTTCTGCCAAATGAGCCTATTATTTAAGAGTAGCTGCTAGCACTAGAAATAAGCTCTTCAATGAAAGAGTTAAAGTTATACCTTGGAAACTATAGGTCTTCATGCTGCTGGCTTAACTTATGGAGAGAGGGAGCTTGACTAGAAGAGATGGACAGGGCATAGAGAGAAGGCATGTGGTGGTCTTGCTACTTGAACCCCATCTCCTAGCCCAGGTGGTTTGTTCTGCAGGCGGTGTTCTAACTGTGGAAAGAGCCCTTGATCAGTACTGGTGATCCAGTGTGGCTCACGAGCTTGTGCATTCTTAGACTTTCCTGCATCCTACCAGAGCTGCTCTGCCCTCTTCAGCACCCCCCTCATTACCAACAGGACTTCTCCCTCTTTTTCCCTGCTCCTCCTTGATGCTGGTTGAAATGTTTGTCACTTAGAGCACAGGGCAGCTTTGCTGTGCTAAATCCAACCAGAGCAGCTTCAGACTTCATTTGTTCTGTGTTTTCTGAGGTTTTTTTCATCCTCTAGGCTCCAAGGCAAGTAGTAAATGTTTATTGCCTCTGGCTGGTTGAGGAAAAGAGCATGTGCAATACAGAACTGTTTAGAAATGTCATTATTGTTCTTTTCTATCTATTGGAATGAGGCTTTCTGTTGGGTTTTCTTGGGGGTTTTTTGTTGTTTTTTTATAAAAGGGGTGATGACTGAAGAGCTCCTG
Source organism: Phaenicophaeus curvirostris (assembly GCF_032191515.1). NCBI lineage: Eukaryota > Metazoa > Chordata > Aves > Cuculiformes > Cuculidae > Phaenicophaeus > Phaenicophaeus curvirostris. Next base: position 595,112 of record NC_091400.1, on the reverse strand, counting down.
TCTGCAGATGAACAGATTTGATAACCATGGACAACTATTTTCTCTGCTGTATATTTAGACAAGTAAAATAAAATCCATGTTGAATCAAAGCATCGCTTTCTGGAACAGGGAGACTTTTTCCAGAAGCAGGTCTGACAAAGCGGGGGTGGAGCGGAGGAGTGGGGGAGGGCGAGCGCAGACTGCTGACTGAGGGGAAAGTATTTTGAAAGAAAATTCTTCTGTGGTTTGGAAGATGTAGAGTTGGGGCTGTTGCATTTTGCTGAGAAATCGTTAATTGGCTAATTTCTAGCCCAGTTCCCCTCCTATCCTGAGCCCTATTGGCATTTCAAACAAGGATGGGGTCACAGAAAGTTGGGGACATATACGAACACCAGCTGAGCAAAGGAAATTATTCCTTTACTTGCTGGGCTCCTGAAGTGCTGCAGATAACTTTCACGCTTATTTATGGAGGCAGAAAAAGGCAAGCATAAAATATAGGTGAAGGAGATGTATGTGAAACAGGGCGCTCAGAATTTGGAAGCTGGGAGAGATAAGACTGCTTGAGCAGCAGGGCTGGAAATGTGCATGGTGTTTCTTCTGCCTAAAGGCAAGGTTCCTGCCCCAAATAGTTTACAGCCTAAACAAAGAGGAGATCTGTGCATCAAAGGAGCCTGGGCAAGTGGTGATTTGTCATGCATCTTATTATGACCGTAAAATTTTTCCCAGTGGAAAGTGATATTTATTTGGTATTTTTAAAAGCTTTTAGAGAAGGGCTAAAACTAAGCTTCTTTGGCCAGGCAGGAAGTCACGGTAGGTAAGCCTTATTTTAGGAGGGATTTGAGAGTTTCAGGTTACTTGATACCACAGAGGAGAGAACCTGCTCAGGTTGATGAGGCATTCTAAGAAAGGTTGAGTGGGAAAAGATGAAAAGACTTGGAGGAATGGGATATCAGAAGGAAGCAGAACACGTGAGAGTGTATATTAGGATATTAAAGCAAGGCACAGCACACAAGCTTGAAAATTCAAGATGGGACAACTGAATTGGGTGTACATTTGGTAGGAAGGACAAGAGTGCTGCTGTACCAAGAGCCTGGGGCAAGAGCAGTGTGCTGAAAGGCTCTGAAGGGAGCAGAGGAGGCAGGAGGTGGCTGTGCAAAAGAGGTTGAAGGGCCAGATCACGGCTTTAGTGGCAAGAAGTATTGGTGATAGAGGATTTTGAAGATGTGGAAAGCAGCAGTTACCTTGGTGATAGACTAGGAGGAATCTGAAATAACCAGTGCCAAGGGAATGGGGAAGATTGAATAAGGAAGATTTGGAAAGCGCTACTGAAGCTCTATGTTACAACTCGAGCAGTAAAACTATAGGTCTGCTTTCCTTGACCTAATAGTAAGTATAAATCCAGAGAAACAGAGGAGGGACCAAGCTGCCTTCTCAAGACACCTCATAATTTTAATGTGTATAATGTGTGTGCACATGCACACATGTAAAATCTGAAATTCTGGCTTAACAGATGGGATTGGAGGAGCCTCATGGGCTGTCAAGTTCAGTATCTAGCTCTCTCAAACAATTAAGTGCAGTTTCTTCAGGAATGGATGAAGCTTCATTTTAGCTATTCTGAAGCTTTTCCTGTGAGAGAGGTATCTTAACAGGTCACCTGATGCAGAAAATGCCATGCCTAATGCCTACAAATTTTTTGAGGTTCCCCTTTTATTAGTAGACAGAAATACAGCAGGTGAAACAAAAGAAAACCTATTTGGGTATATACTGTTTAAAGGGAGTGTGATGGAATGGACACGTCTGCTAGCTCTTTAGTCATAAGCTGTAATCCTATACAGAAGGAAAAACCACAAAGCACAGTTGTCATGGTCTGCCGTTATCCAAAAATAAATGTCATAGACATAAAGTCCTCCTAAAATTCAGCAAGTTAAATGTAGCATCCCTATTTTTTTTTCTGCAACCTGTATGTTGTATTGTAGTCACCAAACAGGCTGAGCAAGATGGAAGGTGCAAAGGTGACCTTCTACTACTTGATGAGCATTGCCAAGATGCCTACAGATCACCTTGCTCTTCTGTAAATCATATGATGATTTAGGAGCTGTATTATAAATCCTGTTTATGCAGAAAATTGCACTTCATTAAGTTGCATCTTGAAACAGATGGGAGAAGATGTGAAAGCACATGAGCCATGAACGTGAGCCAGCAGGGGCCCAGGTGGCCAAGAAGGCAAGTGGCATCTTGGCTTGGATCAGAAACAGCGTGACCAGCAGGTCCAGGGAGGTTATCCTCCCTCTGGACTCGGCACTGGTGAGACCACTACTTGAATACTGTGATCAGTCCTGGGCCCCTCACCACAAGAAGGATGTTGAGGCTCTGGAGCGAGTCCAGGGAAGAGCAACGAAGCTGGTGAGGGGGCTGGAGAACAGGCCTTATGAGGAACGGCTGAGAGAGCTGGGGGTGTTTATCCTGGAGAAGAGGAGGCTGAGGGGAGACCTCATTGCTCTCTCCAACTGCCTGAAAGGAGGTTATGGAGAGGAGGGAGCTGGGCTCTTCTCCCAAGGGACAGGGGACAGGACGAGAGGGAATGGCCTCAAGCTCCACCAGGGGAGGGTCAGGCTGGACATTAGGAGAAAATTTTTCCTGGAAAGGGTCATTGGTCCCTGTCCGAGGCTGCCCAGGGAGGGGCTTGAGTCACCTTCTCTGGAGGGGTTTAAAAGACGGGCAGATGAGGTGCTGAGGGACATGGTTTAATGTTTGATAGGAATGGTTGGACTTGATGATCCGGTGGGTCTTTTCCAACCTGGTGATTCTGTGAAATGTCATTTGCAGCCCTCTCTCCACGTGGTTTTCCAAATGACCTATCGGGATCTGTCTCTAAATTTTGGCCCTAAATCTCTACTGTCTTTCTTTAGGAGACTTTAGGTAGAACCAGAGTAAAGTAGGAGCCTGCCTTTCTCTGGCGAGGAGAAAATGAAGGAGAGAAGGTTGATAGGGAAGCACGGCTTTGGAATAACTAGCAGACTGAGCTCTGGGCTGCCAGGGTGTCTGGGAGGGCTGGGCAAAGCACAGCTACAAGCGGGTGCTGTGAGCTGGGTAGTCTAAACAGTGCGGAAATTCTTGTTGTACATGTTTTAAATAGTGTCTGTGTCTAGGCAGGAGGGAGAATGACACATAGCAATCTTTTCTTCCCAAGCTAAGTGGGTTGCAGTTGGATAATGCATGAAGTGACAGACTTGTATCGTAGTTCTTTGCCAAACAGGCTTTGCTTGTTCATGCATGCCTTGTTCAGATTTACTAGTGCAGATGAATTTTCAGTAGCGATGCCTCCTTCAGTTCAGCTGGGGAAGGTACCTTTGACCTGCAAATTAGAAGTAAAGAAATAGAAGTGAAGTTGGAAATCTGAGCTGTTAACAGATCTCTGGATGTCACATGCCAAGAAAACCGGTGCCTTTCTGCAATTCTCATCCTGAAGGGGAGTAGGACTCTTGTTGCCTTATTTCCAAAGGGCAGCCTTTTAGCTGATGTATCTGCTTTTTTAAAGTTTATTCTGCCCACTTGACTTCAACAATGAAGTTGATGTAATAGAAGCTGCATCTAGGGAATACAAATTATACTTTTGTTTGCTTTTTTTTTAATGGTAATTAAGTCAGAACTTAATGAATCAAAACTAAACGCTTTTGTATTCTCTGTAGATTTGGGCATATAGCTTTGATGATAGGTCTGGGATGGTTCACTGGCTTGTTTTATACCATTGCCTGTCATAGTATCTGAATGAAACCAGAATGATATTTCAGATTTGTCAGTGTGACTGGGAGCAGTGTGTTTCTACTGGCTTATGCTCTGCTGATTCTCTCATAACATCATTATCCACGTTAAGTCTTTCCAGTAACTTTATGTATCAGTCATGAAGTGTCAAATATGCTCTTTTTATTAAAGAATCTTGGGTAGTAATCTAATATGTTGAATGCTACATAAATCCTCTTCAGTGACACATCCACTGAAAGCTCCATTTCTCCATTCAGCAAATCTTGGTTTATAGAAAGTATCCACTGGACTAGAGAATCTCTGCTATTCTACCTTACCTTGAAAGTAACTGGAAGGGAAGTCCATGAGTTGGTGGCTGGGAGGAAGGCAGTAATAAAAAGGTAGAGCAGTGATGTGCACCCACATGCACAGGTGGAGGCCCAGAAGTTATGTTTGCAGAAGTTGCTAGCTATTGTAGTAGCTTGCATGGATCTGTTGTCCTTTTCCCTAGCCAGCCACTCATCTGTATTTCAAATGGAGAGATTGGTTAAGTGGGGGAGAAATTGGATGTTTGGAAAGTGATTGTATCCTAGTTTGCAAAGGACGTTCACACCAAAATTTGATTTCTCCGGAATGATCAGACTCAAATGCTGTTGGGGTTGATGGGTGACCACTGTCTCAATTCCCCACACAGAAGTCCTGCTGGAGCAGGAGTTCGGAAAGCTGTGTTGAAATCTAGGAGTGAGCACCTTGCTCGTGACCTCCCTCCTTCTGCAGAGAACAGTGTAGGAGGCTGCATCCCTGAAGAACGAGAACACTCTGCTCCAGCAAGAGGAGCTGACTAGCTGGTTTTAGCTGCAGCAGGGGCTGTTGTTTATATGGAGGAAAAATAAGATAAACTTCTGTTGTAGCTGTAGTAGCAAGGGTGAAGTCTGATTGCCTAGGTTATAAAGAGGCTTTGGTATGGGGGAAGAGACAAAGCAAGTCCTTTTCCCAACACCCACCGAACATGAGGTGTAGCTCTTTATTACTGTCCTAGAACCATCCCTGGGAGTGTCTCTGCACCTGAACTTTCCTGTTATCCTCTCCTCTCAGGGACAAGATCTAGCTGCCCAGGGGTGTTCTGCAGTTCAGTTTAGTGCTTGGGGCTTTGCATGCAGTAGAAACTGGGCATTTAACTCCTTTGGCAGCAGTCACTTGAAATAGAGGAAAAATGAGTCTGTCTTCAAGCATGCAGAGCAGAAACCCAGCTAGAACTGTCCTGTGACTTTGAAGCTGCGTTTCATTTGTCAAGCCGCGTCTTATAGTAGAGTATTTCTGTGGGGAAGTTATGTCTTGATGGTGCTAATTACAAGCTAGCTGAAATTTCTTACCAGTGATAGAACAGTTAAAGCATCCCTGCTGGGGGAGAGCAGGAGAGAGTATTTTCCTCTCGGAAGCAAAGATTTTGACAGGTTTTACCCCATCAGAATTAGAAGCGACCAGATGCAACCTGTCAAGGGAAGTTGACTAAAGAGATGGAGCTTTGCTGAATTTTCTGCCATCGGATGCTTTGCCAACATTTTTTCCCTTTTCTGAGGTATTATTTCTTACTTTCTCTCAGTAAGGGTTTTTTGTTTTTTTTTTCTTTAAAGTTTCCATGCTTCGCCCAGCAACAAAATGCAGTTGAGCCACGAAACTGAGCAAATGGTTAGGTCTGCTTCACACTCTCCAAAAGATTGTTTGCCTCAAGCTGCTGCAACCTTTTCATAGCTACTTCGTTTTAAAGTGATCAGGAGCTCTGGATTCCCTTAATTTCCTGCTGGTTCCTGTGCAGTGACAACCCTCTATTTGTTCCTGGCTGTGCCTTGTTGCAACTGCCAGTCGAAAGTGCTAGGAAGGCTGGTTGGGGTGCACTTTATTGTTTGCCTTGCTTGCTTTGATCTAGCTACAGAAACTCATGCTATTACATGCACTCTAGCTTGGGTTCAGGTGAGGGGTTTGGTAACTTTTCCCATGTCTGCTGAGCAAGGATGGTAGTTGATGTTTTCAATGCCACTTGTAATTTTTTTTTTTTTACGCAAACAGAGGAAAAGGTTGACCTTGAGCATGGTGGAAATGCTCCAGTAAATGAATCCTGGTGGGTGGAAGAAGAGGCTGAGAAAGTATCTGTTCTGCTTTGGTCCTGGGCTTGCTGTCAGCAATTCACCTCTGCCCAGCTGGAAAGGGGATAGATGCTGGAGATGAGCAGGGATGCTAAGTTTTTGACTCAAACACCATACTTGAAATCTAGCTTGTGCTTTTGAACTGTGTGTCTTTGTTCTGACTCTCCTTTACCACTACTACCCGTGTATTTCTCTGCAGTGAGGTCTAGCAAAACTATGTTTGCAGAACGCTTCACAGCCCATGAATGCAAATGCTGTATGGTCTCCTGTCAAATGAAAAACGCATTTACTATTTGTCACTTTATTTTTAATGCTGTTTCAAGCTCATTGCTGTAAACCTGTGCTGTTTGGGAGGTTCAAGGGGAGCAGCGTGATGGTCCAGCCCCTCGGAGTTGGGGAGGATGGGTCCCTCTCGGGATGGAGGGCTCTGGTTTCAGTAACACAATGCTCCGCGCAGCCGTGTGCGTGTTCAGAGGAGCCAACTGGCTGGAGCTCCCACCGTGACGCTCGGCTGATTTGGCAGCCAGGTTGATTCTGTCAACTTACAGTATGGGAGCTAATTCCAGCTTCAAATCCTCTCCGTTACCCGCTCGAGGAACTTGAAGGAGGGGGGGAGATGGGAAGAAGGGGGGAAGCTCTCTGGGGACTTTGTGTCATCATTGGCATGGAAATATTTTGTGATTATCAGCAGCAGGGTAGTGGCAAGGGGCTGATTATCTGTCATGTCGTCAGCATAAATAAACAGCGGGCCCCTGAGCAGGGCTCCACCTTTTGTAATGGCTCCACAGAATCACTGCCTAACAGCTTAAAAGCAAGCAGGACGGAAAAACAGCTGGACTAATTCTGACCCTAACTGATGTTGCCTTTTCTCCCTTCATTAGAAGAGAAATATGTCACTATCCAGCCGTACGCCAGCCAGGGGAAGGATGAGATTGGGTTCGAAAAAGGGGTCACCGTGGAGGTCATCCAAAAGAACCTGGAAGGATGGTGGTACATAAGGTAAAGAAGCGATGCAGACAGATTGGTGCAGAACCTGTGACAATGAGCTTTTCTGATCATTCACTTAACGTCAGCATTTAAATGATTATCTAACTGAGCGAGGAAGCCCGAATTGTTCAGAATGCCTCTTGAAGAAACATAAAGAAAAGGCTAAGATGATAAAATGGTGATTAAATTGACACTACAGTGCCTGCAAGAGCTGTGCACCATTGCAGTGGCAAAATTCCTGAACATTTAGGTTTATTTTTTTTTATTTTCTCTTCAAGTTAAAAGCCCGTGTCTGAGTTAAGATCTGTGAGACCTAACGAGGTGTTCTGTTGTGTGTAAATTTAATGTGTTTCCAGTTGAGGAGTTATTCTGCAACATGCTTAAATCTATTTATAAAGGTGCAGAAAGGCTAATTGTGATCTCTTGATTTTTGTTGGGGGCAGGATGTCCTATTTGCAGGGAGATGAGTAATGAGTTTGCTGGCTATAGCCTTTTTCCAAAATTATTAATGGTTTCAACTAATTTATCTTATTTCTGCCTATCCACATTACATATTCCTAATGCAGAGGGGTTGGATTTCAAGGACAGGTGATTTTGTATCAAGCTTTGTTTTGTATTTGAAACAGCAGTCATAGAGGAGATTTAAGTATCACCTTTTAAATTGTTTATGGGGAGAATATAGGTTAGATAAGTCTCAGTGGATGATCTAACATGTCACGATGAGTATTTAATGAGATTAAACCCATTGGGGTTCACACAGCACTTAGGCTTTAGTGCTCTTTCATGATTCTGCCCCTCGTTTTGTATCTGTGCTAACTGTGACGATACATTTAACCTTAAATGAGATATGATGCAACAGGTAACTTAAAAATGAATGTTTATCTCTTGGGCAGTGCAAAACATCTTATCTAGTCATCTTTTTCCATTTAGCCTGTAATTATAGTGATTAGTTTTTCCCCTTTCCCTCCCCAAGCCGTAACCTTTTGTTTGAATTCTGCTTGATTTATCAGCTATGAATGAGGGCTACGAAAATGCTGACTGAAGTAATGCTGTTGTTGTTCTTGATATCCCTTATTGGTTTGGGTTTTTTTACTCCTTCTCTCTAATGCTCCCATAGAGAGAACAGGCTAATAAAGATAGCAGTGGAGCCAGGAAGGCACTCTAGATAGGAGGAACCAAAAAAAAATGCCTCGGTTTGGTCAGGTCACATTTTTAACTCTTTTAATCATTCACAGAAGTGGAATCCAAAATTGCAGATAGAAACCCTATGTGCTCTTGATTCCTCTGAGGGGAAAAACATTGCAAGATATCTTTAGTTAGTTTTGGTATTCTTCCTCTGAAATGCAGCTGTATCATTAGTGTAGGTTCTCCTTTGCCATATTAACAGTTCTACAATAAGCAGACTTTCCCCTCCTCCCTTTTCCTTACACCCCCTTTGGGCTACCTCAAAACACAAATTTTTCTGTGTCACAGAAGTTTATTCTGGTGGATAGTGACACTTGCTGCAGTGGCTTAGGTGGGTCCTTCATGGCAATCTGTTCAAAGGGCAGTGGATGCCCACCCACCCCATGGTAGCTGGGGAGTGCAACATGCTTTGGCTTTTCTCTAAGAAGCATTTTGAGTTGAGCAGTCTGCCTTCTTGTTGAAAGATGGGTTAGGTGCTCCCCATAAATATACGACAAGTGTGTTGGGTGTCAGCCATCCTCCTTTCTGCTGCAGGATTACAGTGCTCTTAGGTTTTTTTTTTTCATTGGCAGCACTTTTGGGAATGTTGAGGCAGTGTTCTATTCCTGCAAGCTGGTCCTTTGCAGCCTTTAGTAGCTGATCTCCAACTTCTTGTGTGGTTTATTAGACTTAAACTTTTCTGAATGCTGTTAGGTGCCACTGAGAAAAGATTCCTGTTGTGCAGAAATATGCTTTTCTGAGTATTGAGTGCCTTAAAAGCAGCTACTCATCCTGCAGTGAGTACGAAGGGAGAGGGAGCAGGAAGAGGCTGCAGCTGAATCCTGCTGCCTTGTTGTCTGCTGGGCAGGGTAACGGAGGCTGAACACACACATCAACGTGTAGAAATAAAAGCAAATCCAGCAGCTTGCAAAGGGAAACCACCTTAAAGACATTAGCTTGTTCCACCTTAAATATGTAATTTCTCCAAATTCCTGGCCATGTGCTGATCCTCATTTCCTGTCCTTCTTTTATTTTTTTTTCTTTTCTTTTTCTTTTTTTTTTTTTTTTCTTTCCCCCGTTAGTTTGCTTCCCTCTGGAGTAATTCCAGTGCTCTGGAGCTGGAAAGCAGATGTGACTCTCAGACTCTCAGAGGCACTTCTGACTTTTTTTAACATTCCTATGGTTTGAATCCATTTTTTCCTTAATATAGTGTGTACAGGGAGGGTTTTGGAATTGCCAAGGAACCAAATCACTGCACCTAATTCTGCAGCCCTCCCAAATCAATGCTGTAGATACTAGAGGCAGTATTGGTGTCTACCTTTATTTTGCCCTGTGTGCATCATGACTATTTTTAAAAATCACTGGGGCTCTGGAGAAGTGGAAGAACAGCTCTGACCTGGCTCCCTTCTTGCTATTCTACCGAGTTTAATGGATCTGTGTGCTTCCTAGTGTGACCATACCTGCTCTTAGCATCCATTATTTAGATCTTACTTGGTATCAATTCTTGTCACCTGGAGGTAATCTCATGGTGCCTGTGGATTGCGGGCCAAGTTAAGTGGCAACATGCTCAGCAAAGCTTTAGATTTTTGCCTGCATCTTCATTTTATGATTAGTTCTAAGCCTCAGCCCATGTGGATAAAGTACAGCTGGAAGGTGTTAGTGACATTGAAATAGGAAGGAATCTAGGATGAGGCTTGAAATGTCTCTGGTAGTTTGTGGCCATAAGTGTAGGAAGGATAATTGTGATCCAACTCTTAGATGTAAATTTAAGATCATTAACGGTTCAGGACTTCTCTGAAGCTTATTAGCAATTGCCTTAGTTCTTGCACCTTTAAAATTGAGAGATCAAGTAGTCTTCTAAGGTGATATTTGCAAAGACCTTTGAGATTACCATATTCAAGGACTAAGGTTAAAAATGTAAGCCTATTCATAGAATCATAGAATAACCAGGTTGGAAGAGACCCACCGGATCATCGAGTCCAACCATTCCTATCAAAGTCCAACCGTTCCCATCATTCGACTTACATACGTAGCTTTTATTTGTGATGTTGCACAAATGAAGTGGCAGTTGCTGGCAACTGCTACTCAGCAGCAACTTCAGGTCGAATTTACTAACTCACAGGAAGAAATAACTAGCAACAGCCTCTCTACTGAGGGTATGTTGCCCAGAGTTATTAACTGTCCAGCTCTTGCTGCTACTATTCATTGGGAGAAACTATGTGAGATCAGAGGTGTCTGAAGCAGTGGGGTTATATGGGCTGATCAAATACCTACAGTTGGCAGGAGAACTAACAAGCCAGTACAGAACCTGCCTGTGGCTGCTTTTCTGATCTTAAACATGTTAAGTCTCCCACAAACTAAGATCGATGTAAATTGGGGGGTTTTTTGCTGATTTTGCACAATTGAGGTCTGTTAAAAGTCACCTTTGGAAGTGGAGTGCTCAGTGCATTGGCCAATGTGGCTTTCTCACAGATGAAAAACTTTATATCTCCAGATCATGTGAAGTTATAAATGTCCTTTAAAAAAAAAAAGGGGGGGGCAGCAGGAAGGAAGCATTGGTCAGTAGCTTCACAAAAGAGCTGCCTGCTGCAAAAGGGGCTGCAGCCAAAGGTCTTCAGGGCTGGAAATGGTACTGAGAGACAACTTGCCACAAAAAGGGATGTGGCACATATTGAGGTCCTTTTTTTTTTTTTTTTTTTTTTGACTTGGCTTGAAGCTTATCAGAAAAACCTGAACGGGGGTAGGATGGAATAGAGTCAGGTTGTATCTTGACATAGTATCAATGGGTGGATGCTGTGTATCAAACAAATCTCAGAGTTGTTGGGATGCTTTCCTTTGACACCAGAATCTTTACATAAACTTGTAACTAACTCCTCTGAGCAGGGGAGATCTCATATCTTTGTCTTCACGTGTGACAGGGCAGACAGGGAGAAGCATCACCTCTAGTGCCCTGGCTGATGTAAGCTGGAGACAGAAAGGTCCTTGTGGTCATTGCTAGCAGTACAACAATTGCATTTGTACAGGAAGAGTAATGAAGAAGTCTGGAGAAGCAAACCTATACTGCATTTTCCAGTTCTCCCCGTAAAGTCCCAGTGCTACTCAAGTGTCTGGATGTGGTGAATGAGCCCAGGGTGTGCCCTGGTGCAGAAATCTCACCACAAACCTCAGAATCCAAGTGCTGGCCTGACAAAGTTGCTCATCGGCCAGGGAATGATCTGCTGATATCCCACCCCTCCACCCCAGCTCCTTTCTCTGCTGTCTAATGAGTCTCCGTTTTCATTAAATAGCCTGAGAGTCCTACTGTTTTAACCTTTGTATTTCCTGCAGATTTCCTGAGCCCCAGGATTTTAATGGTGCCTGCTTTCCCACTTACCCAAAGCAGGCGCTTGAACTGTATCTTGAGAGATTAAAGAGAGAAGGGTTTCAGTGACTCACTCTGTAGCAAGTTAGGGTTTCATTAGGGAAAGCAGAGTTCATCCACGTGGTCCTCCCTGGAGTCTGATTGTAATCTGAAATCCCTGCTGAGGTGTTAGGAATGGCAGGAGTTAGAAAAACCATCTTCCCAAAAGCCCAGTTGTGGAAGAATGACTTCAATTTGAAGTGTAGCATGAGCAGCTCAGGCTGGAGCTCCGGGAACACGTACTGGATTCAGGTGTCCGTTCAGATTTCCCAGTTAATTTCTCCAAATAGCCCCTAAGTCGTTCAGGAAAGTGAGTCTCTGTCAAAGCCGTTTTTCCTTAGTCAAATTGTTTCTCAACCTTGCGGTGCTAGAGGAACCTGCAATATTTTGAGTCCCATATTCTCCTTAAGGGGAGCTGATCACACAGGGCTGGAAGTTACGGGAGAAGGGTCACTGCTCATTATAACTGCAAGGAGGGAGGCTTGCACAAGGTCCTTATAAACTGCAAACGTAGGGGCTCTGTTCTGGGTTCTGTACACCCTTATTTTAGCCATTTTCCATTTTGAGTCACCACTAGGAAGTATTAAAACATTTCACTCGCTAGTTTGCTTTTTTTTAGTATGGGATAATACTGAGTTTGCCTAGTACTATCTAAGTGTGGCATAGAACAAACTGGTGAAGCCCTTTGTCTTGTGAATCATAGAATCATAATAACTATTTCTTATCCACAGAGACTCCTTCCTTAGGGTGATTAGTGGCTTTTATCTGCTAGCTCAGCTGATGTTGAGATGTCTAGTCAATGGGCAGTAAATGAATGGAAACCACAAAAGGTTATTAGAGAACTTCAATTTTTGTTTTATGTTATCATCCTTCGCTTTGGCATTAGCTATCATACCTGAAACATGTGAGAAGCTATCTGATGTGGTGACATTTCCTTTTGCACCTGCAGGTATCTAGGCAAAGAGGGCTGGGCTCCAGCTTCGTACCTGAAGAAGGCTAAAGATGATCTTCCATCTAGGAAAAAGAACTTAACTGGGCCAGTGGAAATCATAGGGAACATCATGGAAATCAGTAACCTGCTGAACAAGAAATCATCCACTGACAAGGAAACTCAAGCAGAAAATGAGACTGCAGAAACCCATATCACCAAGAAAGAAATCAGTTTGCCCATCCTGTGCAGTGACTCTAATGGCAATGCCATGATGACCCCAGACAAGCAGGCTTCCAAGCTGGCCCAGGGCTCCCCAGCAATAGCAAGGATAGCACCGCAAAGAGCTCAAATAAGTAAGACAGTAAAGTAGTCTGGCTTTCCACTGGCTTGCAATGAATTCTTTTTTTCTACCTTTCAGGGCTGGCATTGATGTCCCATGTGTCCTGGCCATATAGCTGAGTTCACATGAGCAGATCTTTGCATTGTCTGTAGATCTGCAGGAACTCCAGGACATAGTTCTTCATTAGTAGTGATAAAATTTAACTTCATTTTATACAAGGGCTGACAAGTTCTTCTTTATCTTAGCCAATATATGATTACTTCTTTTTTTTTTTACTTCCTAAAGAAGATTTTTTTTTTCCTTTTGAACACTCTCAAATGAACCCCTCAGCCCAGTAATGCAGATGATGTGATGGTGTGTTAAAGTGAAGGAGACCACCTATGTCTTCTCTTGCATATTTGTTCTGCTGTTTTCCTGGGGGCAAGTTGCTAAAATGTTTTTACTGCTTCGTCTGCAAAATGCAGATGGTAATGCTAGTCTGTGCAAGGAATAGGGAGATACTGTGATACAGGATAGTGTGAGTGTTATTAATTTAGTGGATTATTTTTGCTGCTGGGGGGAAAACTAGGTATTAGGCCAATTCTTTGCTGGCCAGTCTCCAATGGAGCTGGTCAGTTCCAGCAGAAAATACAATCCACTACTTCCTGGCAGTGATTTCCTCTTTAAATTTGCTGGCTTAGCTGAGATGAGTAGCTAAGCTACCTTGGTATTTCTAATATACCCTCATAGTTTCGTATCTTGTTTCATAGAGATGCCTTAAATATTGCAAATAGTGACTCCTAATATTTTTAAACTGCGTAAGAGTGGAAAGCTGCTGAAAAAAATGTCTTTAGTGGTACTTACAAAGCTAAATAAACTCTTCCTTTTCCCTTTCCTGCTCAGGTTCTCCAAATCTAAGAACAAGGCCGCCCCCACGAAGAGAATCTAGTCTGGTTTGTATTGGTTTATGGTATATATTACCAGTGGGGTAGGTGTGCAGGTGCTTTATGAGACTTTCTGCAGTTGCACAACAGGGAGTGTATCTGAGAGATCCTTTAAGTGCATGCCTTTTCATGTTATGGTTTAACTATTGAGCAGAACTCTGGACATCCTAACGTTAATTGGGGCTTCCTGTTTTTCAAAACGTTTCCCCAACTAAGCAGGTATTGAACTCAAGGGGGAACGTCCTAAAGCTACTGTGTCCTGTGCGTGAGCATGAGAGCCCATCTGGCTGACTTGGGAGGATTCAAGTTCCTCTGGGTGTCTTTAACCCAGACTGGATCTTTTGACCTTCTCTAGTTTTAACAACTGGGAATGTTTCCCTTCTTTCCACTGCTACCATCTTTGAGGTGGCTAAGCTTCGTTCTTGTGTATATTTAAAGCGACTAGGGATCTTATCGAAAGATGTATATGGCAGGAATGAGACCTCCTATGATTGTTTAGTCTTAGAGCCAGAAGTCTGGAAGTTTGGGTGAATGTGAGATTAGGACTGTCGTCTTCAGATAGGAGCTACTCAATAGCATATTTGAACAAATGTCGTGCTAATGACTTGTTTAAAACTAGGCGCTATGTAGCGTCTAATCCTTGTACCCTTTATAAGCAGTATGTGACTTGTAATTTTCCTGTTTCATCTGAGATGCCTCTTAACAAGCTAGATGAATAGCATATTAGCATTTTCTTCCTATTTCTCTTTGCATTATTTTCAATTAGACTTTGTTTTGGCAAGACTGCTACACTTAATCCCATGCTAAAAATAACAATGATAATATATGTGAAACCCTGAACATTCCTCCTGTTTCCAATTATCTTCATTTACTCCAAACCATCCTATTATCTGAAGGAATTTTATTATGCTGCACTTCTGCTGTACTTCAGCGTTTATAGTGCAGAAACATCCAATTATAACATTGTTAGACATGGTTCCTAAGGTGCAGCGATGCATTCTCTGTGAAATGCCACATGCTGTCCGTGATGAAATGTGAATTGTTAGTTATGACGAGAATATCTTAGAAATAGAGCATGTGAATAAAGCACAGCGTGCAGCTTGCCTTTCTCTTGCTAAAGTCTTAGGATCATTTTATGTCTTTGGCTGTCCCGTGTCTGTCTGCGGCAGGTCTGACCTGTATTTGAGATCCTGACATATTGCAGTTCTTGTGTTAGAACCATAAGTAGTGAAGTGCAGAAGATGTTAAGCTTCACCATCTTCTAGTTGTCCTGTAGATGAGCAATGTACTAATCTGAAAAGCTTTCAGTATTGACATTTTTGAAAGGACTATTATCCCATTTATCACCTTAAAAATAATTGTAACTAACTCTAAGATGTGACAGCTTAATGTAAAGGCACTTAGCTTTTAGAGGAGCCTGATGTGCTGCCAGAATATCTGTAAATAGCAGTGTCCTGCTTTGTGTGGAGCCTCTGTGCAATTTAAATGCAGACTGTGTTGGGACTGAGTAGCGGTTCTGGGTCTTTGTTGTGGGGAAGAACTGGAATCCTTTGATCCTGCAGCAAAGTCTTTCCTTTCTCGTATCACGTTAGCTGAGCAAAGCTCTTCACAGGGTTATATGGTATGGTCCTTGCTTCTTGCTACAGCAGATGCCCGTTAGTTCATACCACTGACTATTCTGGGTTGTTTAAAAATCCAGCAGTAGATTAAGAGCAATCATTCATTAAAATTACATTTTAAGGTAGTATATTTGATGATACACAGAACCTGTTACAGGCCTGCTGCGATGTAATTTTCTGCAGTTGTGGAAAGCCATTCAGAACTGAGTCTTCCTGGACAAAATCTCAAAGTAAATGGGCTTTTGTTACTCTGACTGCAATGGCAGTTCATGCTTAATGGCCCATCAGTAAAATATGTTACTATTCAGGTAAAGATTATCACAGTCTTAGTGGCTGGTGAAGGCGGCATGAACAGTGTGTATTTTGAAAGGCTTCTCTCCTATGGTCTGTCTCAATACAGCAGCTTCCACTCTAAAGAACAGGGAAGTTTTCATTAGGAAGTAGCTTAGGAAGAGGGAAGAGTTTTGGTGAAAAAAGGCAAATATTTTTTTCATACTGCTGTTCAGCCCGCTGTTTCTTTGCTTTAATAGAGCAAAACTTCTAATTTGCCATAGGGTTTTCAGTTGCCCAAACCACCAGAGCCACCTTCTGTGGAAGTGGAATACTACACCATTGCAGAGTTCCAGTCGTGCATCTCTGATGGCATAAGCTTTCGTGGAGGACAAAAAGCAGAGGTAAGCTTTAACAGTGCAGCTGGAAAATTTGTAGTATTTGGCCGTTGAAGGGGGTCTGAATTGAAAGAGGAAGAGTGGAAAGCCATTGGTTGAGATTCTTGTCTAAGTAACATGTTCCTTGTCATCTCCTAGGTTATAGAAAAGAATTCTGGTGGCTGGTGGTATGTGCAGATTGGAGAGAAGGAAGGATGGGCTCCAGCATCTTACATTGACAAGAGGAAGAAGCCGAATTTAAACAGGAGAACCAGTACTTTAACCCGCCCAAAAGTTCCTCCCCCAGCACCTCCCAGTAAACCAAAAGACTCTGAAGAAGGAACAGTTACTGGCACGGTTTCTTCAGGAGATTCCCAGGACTCTCCCCACAAGCTGAAATATGAAGAACCTGAATATGATGTGCCTGCCTTTGGCTTTGAGTCAGAGTGTGAAGTAAGTGAAAGTCACCGTGAAGAGGGCACTCCTGAAAAACAACTGTTTCAGCCCCTCAAGCCATCTTCTGTGTCTTCACTTCAGAAAGCAAAGTTCAAAGTAGGAGAGTCTTTAGAAGATGTTGCTCACGAAGAAGAGACCATCTATGAGAACGAGGGATTTAGGCGTTATGTGGAAGACGCTTTGTCCAATAAGGAATCTAGTGGAGACTCAGATTCTCAGAAAAGCTCCTCTCTTTCCTTGATCCGAAGGAATTCTCCATGTTCAAGCTCTCCTAAATCATCACTTGTGAAGCTCAAGATGGACAAAAACATCCAGCCCAATCTTGGAAAATGTCACTATTCTAGGAACGAGGAGACAAAACCAAGGTCCGCTTCAGATGTTGGCTTACGGAGCGTGCCAAGAACAGGCATGAAGAAGGAGCCTGCACAGAGTCCATCCATTAGAGCAAAGCCAATCGTTAGGCCCAAACCCTTCCTAAACAAGGCAGACTCTCAGAGCCAAGAAAAGATGGATATCAGCACTTTAAGGCGTCAGCTGAGGCCAACCGGGCAACTCAGAGGTGGACTTAAAGGTTCAAGAAGTGAAGAGTCTGAGAGCCCCTCGCACACAGCTTCTGAGAACCAAGATGATCCTGTTAGAAGGAGCTCAGCTGATTTCATTACAGCTCCTTCTTGCGGCATTTTCTCCTCTAGCCATCCAGCCAAACCCGAGCAAGAAAATAATTCCAGATGTTTCTACGTGACCACTGACTCATACCAAAAGGTACAGGATTCTGAAATTTGCTTCCCAGCAGGAGTAGAAGTGGAAGTGCTGGAAAAGCAAGCCAGTGGATGGTGGTACCTGAAATATGGCGACATGGAAGGCTGGGCTCCTTCCCATTATCTGGCACTCCCCGATAATCAGCGAGAAACCACATCAGCAGAAACTGATGCCTCATTTGCCAGGAACAGGAAAAATGAAAACAAGTCAAACAGTTTAGAGAAGATAGAGAAGAGGGTTCAAGCTTTAAACACCATCAACCAGAGCAAACGTGCAACGCCACCCATCCCAAGCAAACCTCCTGGTGGTTTTTCAAAACCATCAGGGCCAGTCAAAATGAGGAACGGTGTGAGGCAACTCGCTGTCCGGCCACAGTCAGTGTTTGTGTCTCCACCACCAAAGGATAACAACCTGTCATGCTCCTTGCGCAGAAATGAGTCTTTAACGACTACAGATCATCTTAGGACCGTCCGTCGGAATTCCACCTTCAGCAACGCGTGGTCCCAGCCTGGTGAGATGAAGGGAAAGCAGCCTGAGCGGTCGGGTACAGAGGGCTCAGAGACCACCACCAACCTCCCTTCCCAGAGGAATGGGATTCCTGTGTCCACAGTCAGGCCAAAGCCCATTGAGAAATCCCAGTTCATTCACAACAATCTCAAGGACATCTATGTTTCCATTGCAGACTATGAAGGGGATGAGGAGACTGCAGGGTTTCAGGAAGGTGTCTGCATGGAGGTCCTCGAAAGGAACCCAAATGGCTGGTGGTACTGCCAGATCATGAATGGTGTGAAGCCGTTCAAAGGCTGGGTTCCCTCAAATTACTTGGAGAAAAAGAACTAATATTGCAATATCTTTAACCTCCCTAATTTATACTGTTCCTGCTGTGTACGTGTGGAAAAAAAAACCAATTGCAACACAAAAAGACATTTCCCTGTGCTCCAGTTTGTACAAAGGGACAAAGGAGTCTATGCTGAGGACAAGTCTGCCACATTCTGGAGAGGTTTGTGGGGTTAACGTGTTGTAAACAACCACGAGGAAGATCCAGCATAGTCAAATGCCTTTTTGTGAAGTTGTTAATAATCTTGTATGTGTAACAGGGTATGACATCCATCTTTCCCATTATTGATAGGAAACCAAACGTGTGCCTTTTGTGAGAGAGAAATACACATGCATCTACTTGGGGAGTTCTGTGCCAAACTCTGTTTTACAATCTTGGCTCCCTTTCTCCTCATTCTTGTCCGTATGTGGAATACCCAAGAGTTTTGGATGCAGTTCCACGACTTAGTGAGAAACGAATGGAAGTTTCTGAAACACAAAGGGACTCTAATCCTTTGGAGCTGTTCACTTTTTTTTTTTTTTTTTTTTAACTGCTCTCAACAGTTGCTTGGTCCAGAGTTGAAGCCTTTTCATTGCAGAGAGATTTGATCTCTGACTTCAGCCGTGTTTTGTTGTTACTGCTAACTCATCAGAAAAGGCAATCAGGTGGTGCAGGTTGGGGGCTTTTTGTTTCCTTATGTTCTGTCTTGTTCTTTGAGTTGGGATTTCAGGTGTTCTAGGGCAGCAATGCCTACTGGTGCTTGTAAAAAAAAAAAAAATAAGAAAAAAAATTACAACCTACAAACCCTACGCTTAAGCACGTTGATTGCTTTGTAGCCTCCAGGTTTAGTTCTGTGCCTGACTACTGCCAGGTGATCCTGGTTGAATCTCTTCCAGAGTTGGGTTTCTCAAAACTTGGCGTAATATCAAAATGTACAAAAGTCCCTTGAGACACTAAAGACAAAGCTGTCAAATGCTACTTCTGTGTTTGCAATCTGGTCCGAATCCCAACGTGCTGACTGCTGGCAGGGCCCACCAAGGTATTAGCTAGAAAAAACAGGAACATTCTGCAACATCGGTGTTTACAATGAAGGGGGGAAGCCATCAAACTCAGTCTGCACATCCTTAATTTGTATATTTTGGGGGAATTATTTTTCAGTGTTTTGTTTTTGTATTTACTGTGCATTCTGGGATTACTTTTTTTTTTTTGTCTTGTTTTACCAGAAGAGACTTAAAAATGAAGTAGGAGCCAAATATGTGTTTCTGTTCCCACTTAAATCCAAAAAGTACGTTTGTACTGGAAAGCGTGCCTGGGCTTCTCAGGCTTAGAGATTTAATATCAAAGTAATTAGGTCTGTAATGCATCTGACTAGGAAGCTGCCTCTTCTAGTTCCATTTCTGTCTGACTTTCTTGGCTCGTGGTTTGAAATGTGGCACATGGTGGGGGTAGCGTGGTGGGAAATGGAAGAGGCACCCATTGAAAAAGGCCAGGGATATGGAATTATTCCTGAGGAATTCAACTCTTGTACTGTAAACATCATTGGCAAAATCCCTTGAAATACTTGAGGAAGTAATGTTTTGGGTTTTTTTTAATGGCCTTATTAATCACTCAAGATCAATAATTAGTTCCTTTATGTAGTAGTCAGCATTGTAAATCTGTTTTAAGGAGGAGAGGGCAGACCATTTCACTACTGGTTTACTCAAAATGATACATGCCCTTCTTTCTACCAGAGTTTCATACTGATTTGGCTTGGAAGGTAAAGGTTGAAGACTTTAAAATAGCTAGGATCAAGGGGCTGAGTAAGATAGCACAATATTTTGTAAAACCGGGGATGTTTCTCTGCCAAAAGAACCTTAGACAATTTATACATTATTCTTGTCTTTTTTTTTTTTCCTCCTTTTTGTGGGGGTAGGAGGGGTGGGGTTCATCGTTTTCCGTAGTAACGTTGAGAGTTTCCTACAGCCAGCCTAACTGATGTCCTTTTGGTAGCTGAAACAACATCCAGGTGCCCCAAGCGGCTATGAGCAGCGCTGTGGTTCGAGCAGCTCTCTGCATCCAGGTGGGGAGGGAGGCTGTTTGCTTGAGATCCCTTTAAATTGGGGTGGCAGGAGAAGGAGGTGTATCTGCACAACAGCTCATATCACACTGTGCAGGGTCCTCTTCGTACCTCAACATCTCGCCATATAATATATACGTATATATCCAGTTAGCTACATCTTACTGGATACGTATCTGAGGCATCGTGGCCCTGTCTCATACTTCTCCCCATTTTTAGTTGTGCTAATATGGTAGCAGCCATGGAACTGCTGGAGCTGTTGTGAGATTATAATAGAAGTATTATATTCTTCTGCTGGACAGTATTAAATAGAGCAATACATAGAGTTATCTGCTAGATTGCAGTACTAATAGTAGTGACTTAGTGACTCGTATTAATGTTATCGTATTGATTTATTTTAACAATAATGATGCGGAAGTGGTTCATTATTTTGAATTAATGCACTTTAACAATAAAAGAAACCAAAATGGAAGCCGATGCAGAGAACTAAGTGCATTATTTAAAGGTGCAGTATATAATTATCCTTTTCTTGAAGCACATATTTATTAAGAATTAACTTATTTAAAATATTCTAAAGTTTTGTTTAAAGACATTCCCACTAGGTCATCTCTTCGGGGGGATGTAAAAGCACAGCTCCCAGATCTTCTGCATTGAGCCACTGAATTCTCTGAGTACAGTGTGGTGTGATGTGAGCAGCGTACAGACAGGAGTGCTTGGACTACTATGAATATTCGCACTTGCATACAGCTAAACCAAGCCCAGAGTACCTCTGAACTGCAGGAGTCCTTGCAGGATTTGAGGTGGCAAAGCCAGTTTTGGCAAGCAGTTGTGGTGCCTGGCTGCCCCGGGGCTTGCAGGAGGCTCCTCTCTGGAAGACGTGGGCTCACTGTGAGGCTCAGGTTAGTGTGAGGGCTTCGGGATCTGCCTGTGATTCATGGGCTAGCTTGGTAAAAGACATCTGTCTGTCCCACAGCTCCCTTCCCACCTTGCTGGCTTGCGTTTCCAGCACTGGCTTTTGCAGGGAGGTGGTTTGTGGAGCTCTAGGCAGTGCAGGAGGCAACACGGAGCAAGAGTGCTTGCAGAGTTTCCTCAAGCAGCAGCCCAGTGTCCCGTGGCTCAGTTGCTCCTTCATCGCATCTCATGGGCTTCGTAGCCACCTGAGGAGAGGCCACAGCCTGTAGGTGGGCTGCAGAGTCACACCAGTGGCCTCCTTCATCCCTCTGCACCTACTTGCACCGGCAAAAAGGGTGGGGGCAAATGACCTACTTGATGCTGGAAATGAATGTGGCACACCAGGTCCCCTCCTGCTGGGCGAGCTTTGGTTTGGGCTTCCCTTCACTTGGTGGCTGGTTTAACTGCCTGTGTTTTAAAAAGACAAATGTCCCTCGGTGCAGTTCCTCCCCCCTCCTCCACCTCATCTTACCATTATCACAGCATCTCTCACTGATCCCTTTTTTTTATTCTTTCAGCTGAGAGATATCAGGAAAAGAATTATTTCTCCTATCGGCGAGCAGCTAATTTTGGTCAGCTCAACTGATCCCTGAAACAGCAAGTCAGCTGTGAAACAGAGTGCAAGACCTTAAGCTAAATCAGAAAAGCTGACTGCAGGGCAGGGAAACCTGGCAGGGTGTCTCAGAGGACAGCGTAGCTCTAGAAGTGTTTTAGCTCTTTTCTAAAATGTTAATGTCTCCTTAAGCTTCATTTTACTCAATTTGTCAGAACTGACACTCTATCAAGGGCAATATTTAAAAGTAACGTACACCTCAGTGAATACTCAATGCAGAAATCAATAGTACTGTTTAAATTTCTCGTTGTGGTTTATTCTTGAACCAGATTGTTAAGGAAGAGCTCTGCAGGGCTTGGGCAAAGCTTCTTGCAGCTGAAGGGAGCCCTCCTCCTGGGGAGAGGCGGCTGCTCTCGCTACGTTGCACTTGCCCACTGTCCATGCTTTCCAGAAAGTCTTGAATTTGAACCAGCAGAAAATCCAAACTCCAATGCCAGAGAACAAAATTTAAGAATGTGAAAATTGCGTCTTGCTGTATACTGCAACTTTAATAATAATGAGCACTTCTGAGTTCGTTATTGAGATTTATATAATGCCTGAAAAGTTTAATTGCTGGTTTCCCTTGTCTTCCCTTTCTAAACACTTTCTCATAACAGCAAGAGTAGGATATTTTTCCTAGCAGCCCTTCTCCGTGGGAGGCAATTCCTGTTAATTGTTCCAGCTCTCATGCCTTGCAATGGGTGGGTGGATACCTACCAGTCCTTTGCAAGCCAAACTTTTCAAGATAAAACAACAGGCACACGTCAGGATACTTGAATGATGTGTTGGCAGGAAGTTCTTACATCGATGTGTACAATAATAGCAAATATACAACAATGAAGGATTGAAATTGGCTCACTGTTAGACTCTTAAAAATGGAATTTCACATCTGCACAGGTGTAGCTGAAGAATGGATTTGGCCCGAAGACTTCTTCTGTTATGATGCTATAAAGTTTGACGAAGGCATTATATAATTTTCATCACTTTCAGATCTTAATGAATCGTATTTTATTGTAATATATATTCATTGCTTTCCTCAGTTAAAAAGAAAGTTACTGCTTTTATCTTATAAGAAAAACAAGGGAATTTGATAAAGCATTCATTATTTTCATATTACTAGTATTAACAGAATAGAACTAGTACTATTTAATTTTAGATCTTCATAGCTAGTTTGTTAATAACTCATGTTTTGCTGTGTTGTATCCTACTATTTTTTTCTATTTTTTCCCAAATACTCTGCATTCTTGAGAAAAAAACCAAATCCAATGAGCGGATAAGTGCAATATTCATAGAATAAACAGGCCCCTCATCCAGGACTTGGAGTGGAACGTGCAGTGTGAAATGTTTGCAATTCTCTATTCATGCACTCTTAGGGAAGGGGGAAACGCAGGGAAGGGAGTGGCTGGATGAAAACAGGACCCTTGGGTAGGGAGAGACGGATGGCTGGGTGATTTGGGGTGGAAATGGCTGCTTTTCATAAAAAAAAGCTTTACCTGTTGCTGAAGGTATAAGGATTATGCAGCATGTTGACAGGATTATGTATAGAATGTGCATTAACAGGACTTCTGAGCTATGCTTGAAACACTCTGCATGTCATCAATGCATGATACTGTCTTTGGTATGTCTCTGCTGGTTACATCCTCTGTTACACTTCAGAATCGTTGCTAACTTAAGGGAAAATAATTCTGCTGGTGCACTCCCAAGGTTTGATACTGTATTATTACTTTTATTTATTGCAAGCGCTATGGGAATATTTTTACAGGTCCTTATGTACTTTCTTTCCTTATTGTTAATCTAAAGAAAAATGTCCCCATTTAATCTGGGTTAGTTCTCATCTGCGGAATTCCACAGCTGATTTGAGTATTGATTTTGTATTCTTGGCTTGCAAAGGCTGATCTCTCAGTTCCAAATTAATAGTTGGACAGAAACATTGCTCTTAAATTCTATTTGAATGGAAGAACTTCCATCTGTCCAAAGTAATGTGACTTTCCAGGTAGCAACAAAATCTACTACCTTTGAAAAACTGGACAGTTTTTTCTAAAATGTAAGAGAAATGTGGAAGCCAGAGCATTTTATTCTCTGAGCTCTGTGAAGTACATCTCCTGCGGCTCTAGTTCATGTCCCTGGAGAGGGGGTGTACCTCAGCTTTCTGCTTGATTTTTGTCCTGCTGTTTTTAAGTTTGTCAAAAAGCCCCAATATCACCAGAGACCTTTGCATTCAAACAGAAAAACTGAATTCTGCAGCTGTACCGAAATAGCGTCAATTACATAATTTTGGAAAACCTCTAATACTTTACAAATTAATCTCATTCTTTCATGTGCTCTTGCCTAAACTGGCACCAAGTTCATGAGCATCAGTAGAGTTACACTGACAGAAGACTCAGAGCGGAGCAAAGCGCCTTGTGGGTGCTTCAGCATGGACCATTCTCAGCAAAAGCAAGCACTGTGCACTCAGTTTCTACACCCCAAAGGGTGCACAGGACTGCCGAGCTTCGGTGCTGCCATGCCATGATCCGCTTCCCTGCAGGTCTTGCAGATTTTTAAAACCAACTGGAGCTTTGCTGCTATTTGCTGGTGGCTTCCCATCACCGGCTGCTCCTTCTCTGGCAACTTGAGATGCTCTTTAGCCACGTAGGGAAGTGCTGTGTATAAATGCAGCGTTTGATAGCTGCCAACAGTACCCATAGGATGGTCTGAGAGCAAATGTTTGTGTAAGTTATTTTATTTTCATTTGCTTTTAGTTGCTTGGTAGAAGCGGGGACCACCAACGCAGCGATGCATGAGGAATGTGTCTGCACACTTGAACTGTTCGATGGCCTCTGCTAGCTCTGCCCAGTGCCTGCATTTCTCTTTCTCTCCCTCTGTGCTGCTCAGTAGTTGTGTCTGTTGTGCGTGTTTGTAATTTTTCAAATAAAGTACTGTATGCAGGGGTCCAGAAGCCCCCACAGTCAGCTGACTTTGGGTTGGGATGTAGGTTGCTGTTGCTGCTTTTCCTCCTCCGCTTCGGAAGCAACTCGGAGCAAAGCAGTCTGTAAAAAGTCACCCATACGTTTCCTTTGGGATGCCAGTTGTGGGGGGGGTGCAGGCATTGCCAAGGGTGGTACGAGAGGATTGTTCTTCTTAGATGCCCTCACATCGGGGCTAGGGCTCCACAGCGATTCCTGGAGAAGAAGCTGTGTCTGTCACACCATGTGTGTGGACCTGACTGGCGTAGGCAGAACAAATTGCTTCCTCCCATTTTATAAATGTCAGGGCTGGGCTGGTCCCATCAACAATGTTCTTCATTTGTTCTTGCATCAAGGTAGCATTGATTCTAGTTAGAGAGTGCAATTTTTTTTTTATTTTGTATTTGTTTTTTTGAATAAATAAATTTGGTTTAAAGCTTCACACTGGCGTTTTACAGACCTGTTCTTGTCAGCATAAGCCACTACTGTCCTGAGTTGAGACTCCTGTTTGTTACTGAATCAAAATAATGGTAATGATGTTGATAATTTGGAAAGAAATAAGAGTTAACTATATTGGCAGGGGAGAGAGAGGTAAAATATGAGGAAAAAGATATTTCTAATATGGCCATAAATTACTGGGTCTGACACTGCAGGTGCTTTCTCTGTATAGATGGTTTTAATATATCACTGCTCTGTGTTAGGGACTTTCATTATTGAGAAAAAAGTTGAGCTTTTTCACTCCATGATGTACTACAGCAATCTGAACCCTGAAGGCAATGACCCACCAAAGACGACAAACACCAGTTAGGTGTTTGTTGCCGTTGAGGTGGTTTGTGTGTCTGGGAGTTTGCTCGAGTGGGCAAGAACGGCTGTTCCAGCTCTGCCCACACTGGCCCTCTGTGAAACAGTCCCGTGCTAGTGACATTTCTGGGAAAATGTTGGGTTTCATGACCTTTCCCTGATGATCAGGGTTATTTGGTTACCATGGTACCTGTCTGTCTTGGTCCCTGCTTGATGGAGAAAAGCAGAAGGAAGGGAGAATCACTTGACACTGTAGGAAAACTCTTAAAATCTAACATTTGACATTGAAATAAATATTTTGGGCTTCTCTAGATATTCTTCTTCAAAGCTGTGTTAGTGACTGTATTTGATGGCTGAAATTTAAGCAACATGGCAGCTTTCTCTGTGCAAACAGTTCTTCTGTGGTTTGAGAGCTTTTTCTTGAACTGCTTCTGGGTCACCAGGGAAGTAGTAATAAATAAACAAAATCCCATCATCACCCTTGGGGTTTAGGCTGGCAGAGCATCAATTCTGTTCTGACTCTAGATCTCCCTGAGCATCCTCATTCGGTTTGTTTCTGCCCCCTAGAAGCAGGAAAGAGAATAGTGCAGTCACTGGAATTAGCCTGTAACAATTAGTAAACTGGAACAAAAGAAAAGGAATTAAAAAGAAACGTTTTAGAGAATGAAATAGTTCAGTGACTTAACTATCTCCTGCCTTGCATTTTTGTGTGCTGGGGGTGAAAATTGTTTCCAGCTTTTGGGGGGAATTTTTCTGCTGAAGAGACCTGCTGAAGACTTGCTCGTTACTCACGATGAGTTCAAACCTGGAATACTGTAAAAGCAAAACGCATGTAGCGTTACAACTTTTATTGCACTGAGGGTCCAGACCGAGTGTTATGGTGTCAACTGTGTGCAAAGTAGGTGTATTTCTTCTGGCTGGCTAACTTCATATTCCACCAGTGCTGTTCCTTTATTGCAGTTTTACTCATGGATGGAAGTGCTCGTTGCTCTGCTTGCAGTGTTCGTGAAGAATCGAGCAGATGAGCTCTTTCATTAAGTCGCAATATCAAATTTCATGTCAGATGAAGTCTTGCCAGTAGTTTGATTGATTTGCTGCTAAGGCTGAAGTTTGGATGCAGATAAAACTCAAGGTGGATGCTGAAAGAAGCTCAGCTGGACATGTACATCTGTAGCTGTTTCCAGAGCTGTTAATTAGACCAGATAGTCTGTGGACATGGACGCTAGTCAGTTATTGGGAGCCTAAACCTGTTCTGTATGAAGGCTTAGCAGCTGTGCTTTGCTCTGGTAGCAGAAAAATTGCATGTCAGGACTGGAAACTTCCATGGGTTTGACAATTAAAAAAAAAAAAATCAGTCTAAGTGAGGTTTTGCAGTGGGTTTCCTGGGTGGTTGATGTTCTTAATGTTAATTTGACTATTAGATGCTGTTGTCATTTCTGTGTTGGTGCAGCGCTCCATTTGCTAGTGGCCAGGTGGTAGGAGTGTACCTGTGGGGAGCTTGGGAGAGTATGTGGGTGACCAGAGATAGAGAAACGTGTGGCTGGTCTCAGTGTGTGTGGTAAAGTTGGTGGCTTTTTTGTCTTTTTTTTGTTTGATTGTTTTCTTTTTAGCGTGGGAGCCATTCTGTCTGTTCTGCTTGGGAAAAGGTCTAGAAGTTGGTGTGGTTTCTGTTGAAATATATATGAGAAGGAATAACTGAGAGCTTTTCTATTTTTTTTTTTTTCTTTTTAAGAGAGTTTATGGGCAGGAGTCCATTCAATCTGTTTTGGGTTGCAAGTTAAGGCAAGAGAAGAAGAAAATGAGTCTGGGGAAACCTTTTTTTCACGATAACAGCTTTGGATGATATTTTCCTGTGGCCTCTGATCTAGCTCCACCGAAGGCAGTGGAGTGAATATTGTTTATTGTGTAGATGTTGGAGCTTTTGACTGAGTACTGATTCTTTCAGAGCTGACAGGTTGTTTGACATTCACAGCATCGGTCCTCAGGGTACCTACAGCAAATGTGAGATAGAGACAGAACTAGTAACTGCAGCCTCATGTATTGCCTAATTTCTGTTTAATGAACTCAAGTTGGTGACCAGTTGGATAAAACTGTTTGTACAGTGAACAGCTCCTGCAAGGGTCTAAATATGCTTGGATCTATGCGATGCTTTCCTAGAAATGGAAATCACATGCATAATAGAAAATTCTGCCTTTCTTAATCATCCCAGTAAAATTGAAA
This sequence comes from Phaenicophaeus curvirostris, assembly GCF_032191515.1. Lineage (NCBI taxonomy): Eukaryota > Metazoa > Chordata > Aves > Cuculiformes > Cuculidae > Phaenicophaeus > Phaenicophaeus curvirostris. Next base: position 567,640 of record NC_091400.1, on the reverse strand, counting down.
GTGCAAAAAATTGAAAAAATGACATGTTTTTTGCACTTAGCATTGATGTCAAGAGTTAATGAGGGGTCAAACGCCCCAATCTCTCTGAACTAGCACAAAACAGAAGACCTTTTTGTGACTGGTCCCTGTGCCTGTGTGTAAACATGGTAGATTTTATGCAGATTGAAGTACTAGTTAACAAAGACGAGTAACTTCTCTGTGGACCAACACAAAAGATGTGTTATCAGTGGGAAAAGCAAAGCTCTCCTTTTTGCCAAGTGGCCCTTTAGAAGTGTCCCTCAAGCTTTAGCACAGATCACCGTGGGACCTGTGATGATTTTGCTGATACAGACTGTACTGTGGGCTCGGTTCTCTAACTGGGACAATAGAAATTCATCTCTGTCCCAGTGAGATTTAATGAAATCTATCATAGCACAATGTTTTCATTTACTCTGGATGTGACAGTGATGGAGGGAAACAGTTGTGCAAAGCACCTGAGGTTTGGGGGGGTTCCCCTAAAGCAGCACATTCTGAAGCAGTGAAATAAATGGTTGGTTGGGGGATTTTAATCTTGTCTGTGCCTTTCAAGGTGAAAACTCTGCATGGGTCACTCAACAAGTGAGTGAGAAACACAAACCGTCTCAGGCAACTGTGCATGTGAAGATGGAGGACAAAAACTTCAGATTGCCGTGCCTAAAAGTAGATCTTGGCAATTTTTTTTAGGCACTGATTAGAGCTAGTTTTATCTTGGAATTGAGCCGCATTTAATAATGGCTAATTAAGACTGCTTCAAAACTCCTGGAGGGAAAGACAAATTGTGTTCTGGATGCTTTGTAGAGGAAGAAGTTGCAATAAATGTAGAATATTGTCAGGTGTTTTATGGAGTTTATTTTTTTCCTAGGACTGTCACAGATCTTTGTGACTGCATCCTGGCCCACGCTAGTGCTGTGGCGCAGCAACTAGGTATAGACACCTCTGCAAAAATTCATAGCCATGCACCTCTAATGGGCATCCATATATTGGAAAAGATGAGCCTAAAAAGGACCTGGAGTAAATTATGCCAAATAAAAGCTCCTGCTTGGTTTGTTCCATGCCCAAAGTCGTAACTCTGCAGGGCACAGTAGGGTCGGACCCTTGGCACGGTGGTTGCCGTGTCCAGCAGGGCTGAGCTCAGCTTTGAGTGATGTTTACTGGCCCTGTGCAGGGCTGTGCAGCGATGATGCTTTCCCCTTGCTGTGCGCAGGAGCAAGAGAGGTTGCGAGGGACTGCCAGAGTTCGAGGGCTCTTTACTCAGAGTTGTTACAAGTTCTTGCAATGTGAACCTCTAATGTTTTCAAAGACTCAGGCAGAAAGGACTTGCTAAACAGACTATTACCTGTCATCTCCCAGTTCATTGATTGCTTGGACCAAAGGTGGTGCTAAATCTGATCTTTGTAATATTTATATTTTGTTGGACTTTTTTTTTTTAAGTGTTTAATCAAACAGATGCAGTGTCCTTACACGAGAAATATAGTCCCAGCGTGGGACATGGCAAAACTCACTGGACCTTCAGAGTCCAGAATTGTTGCTTGTTAACATTGGAGCAGGCTTGCAGTGTCTTGGGGGGAGGTGGGACAAGGGTACTCTGTCTTCAAATGCTTGCAGACTGTATGAATTGACTTGTGATTTTTTGTTTGTTTGTTTGTATTTTGTTTACACTGCCTCTTATGCCCTAAGGAAAAATAAATTTTTGACCTTTTTAATTGTGACCCCATTGGTTTATCTTATTTTTTTCAATTATTCAATACTGGTTTATTTCCACTTTTATTTGTCACTGAATATTATTTTCCCACGAGAACTTAACAACCTGTGCGTGCACGCAAATGCAAATTTCAGCTTAGACTTCAATGGATAAAGGAGTTTCTTTTGTGCCCTGGCCCCAAGCTGTTGTTGTATGCTGTGTTTCTGTCTCATTCCTAAGCCACAAAGTTTTATGGACTGCTCACCTCTGCCCCCAAACATGAAGACCGTTGGTGTGTATTGAGCAAGTTCCTAAGGTTTAGAATATTCTGTCAAGATGTTTTTTGGAGAAGGATGTGCCATCAGGTCCAAAATAAGAAGAAAAGCATTATTTTACATGAATGGCCCTTTGGTTCTTTGATAGGAGGGTTGCTCTGCAGATTGGTGTTAGCCCTTAGCACTGCTCGGTGCAGGCTGCAGAGCAGGCGATGCTCGAGCACGGGGTATTAAGGTCTGATCCTGGCTCTGCTGACTCCTCTTGTCTGGCTTCAAAGGTTGGAGGCCCCAGATATCTCAACAAGTAGAAGTTCTTAGCTGTGTGAAGCAGCAGACAGGTAAAACTGAAGAGTTGCTCCTAATGGAAACCCGCTGCTCATGTGGGAAATGTCTTGGAGGATGCAGAGAGCAGTGGATTAGGGATTACAGTGAGGGTGGTGGGTTGTAATAGGGGATCTAATAGTAAAGAGGAAACAACTTTGTTTTCCAGCACTTGAGTTCCCAATTCAGCTATGGGACTGTTCTACACAGTGGTGTTCACTTCCTTGTGGTCTGCTAGCAGTTTGCAAATCTGTAGGCAAAAGAGTTCATGCCTAGTGCTTGGCGGCCACCTCGGAAAACAGGACTGCGAAGGGGCACTGTCCCGTCCCAAATTTCTGTTCCTGCAGAAGAATTACCTCACGTGAATGCATCCCTCATTTTAGCATGGGGCTACGACTTCACCACGTGCTGTAGCACTTTACAAGTATTCTGTGGGACTCACTTCGCTACCCAGACCCCAAGATGAGGCACGGTGTTTGCTAACAGCACCCATGAAATGTTCTTCCATGCTGGCACATAGGTAAGTGATGGAGGAGTAGACCTGTTTGGGTACACCAGCCCTCTGAAGGACGCCAAGAGTCGGATCTGAAGCAGCACGAAGTCCTGGGTATGTTAAGGGACATGGCTAGTGGCAGATACGCCTGGGAACTGTGCTCTCTCATCCCCTCTGTGTGGTGACCCAGCCAGATTAGGGTTGAAAGGGTTTTTGTGGCTGGTCCAATCATCATATACACTCCAGCATCCCTTTGTACACAGCAACCCACTGCTCCTTGCTCCCTTCATTCCTGATTTTTCTCCAAGACCTACTACCAGGGCTGTGTTGAACTCAGGCTAAATGTATCTGTTCCTACTTATGTCTGTTTGTAATATTTGTGGAAAAGGAGTAAAATCAACCTTAGGAGAATTAGAAGCGGAGGGAATCACTTTTTTTTTTTTTTTCTCTTTAGTGTCTGTGTGCCGTGCCGGGTGTGGAGCACCAGGTGGCGATGCTGGACCAGCTCTGCAGCTCCTGGACCACTTTGGGAGCATCCTCTCCCCCTCCTCCTCCTCCTGCGAGCTGTCCCACCGCCGGGGAGGCTCTGAAGCAGCAGGAGAGCTGCGGTGGGGGGATACCCTAGACCTTCTAGGGAAGGTCTGCTTAGCGACTTTCCTTGGTCTTTGTGGAGAACAGCTTGGAAGCAGCAGTGAAATTGCAGATTTGGGTTGGATTTGGTGAGCTGGAGGCGATGGTCTGGGGTGGGAGGTCAGCTGGGGCTGTTCAGAGGGGAAGCGTCGGGGTATCTGACCTGGTCCCTCTTGCTGATGCCAGGGGAGAGGAGGGTCTGAGCTTGGCCCCGAGCATTAGCACTTCACCTGCCCTAGTAGGTGGCAGCGCTTGGACTCAGGACAACTCACATGGGCTCTCTGGCAGCTCAGTGTCTCCGGTTTCTAGGAGCAATCATAGAATCATAGAATCACCAGGTTGGAAAAGTCCCATCGGATCATCAAGTCCAACCATCGAGTCTGCACACTGCAGCTCTTCCCGTTGTTCCTGCGGGGATGAGAAAGCTTCCCATGATTGGGCTGTGGCCAGAGAAGGCTCTCTAGACCCACTAGAGATCCCAGAGAAAAGCAGGAGCTGGGCACAGCTCTTGGATTGCAGCACAGGGTGCGCAGACTTGCCTTGTCCCAACAGCTAAGAGATCCTCAGCAGGGTGGTGGAGAACGCTGGGCTGCAGAAGTGTTTTCTCTTTACCCAGCCTGGAATGTTTTAGGCCTCTAAGGGGCTGTTAGAGTGGAATTCCTTCAGCTGGAAAGGCTGAAGACAACTCTCCCTTGGCAGACAGAGCATCCACGTGGAGGGAGAAAATGCCAACTCAAGTATGTCCTGTGACAGGAGAGGGTGATCTACCCTCTGCTCAACAGCCAAACGAAAACACGGAGAGGGAATCCCACACAGCTCTATTGTAGGTGGTTTTAGCAGATCCCTACAGCAGGGGAGCTACTGGATTCTAGGGGAGCTGGCTTCTTTCTGGACATTCCAAATCCCCTTTGGGTCCCTCTATCCCTTGCTACACGCTGAGGAAGCACTTACATCTTGCCTTAGCATCTCCCTTGGCACCTCCCTTTTATTCCTTGTGTGTGTATAGTATCCATCAGGGGACCAGCTGTCAACAGCTCCCTCATCCCTAAGGCCTGAAGGGAAGCCTGAACTCTGCATTCAGCTTCTGCAAAGGAGGATGTTCTCACGCCACCAGTGCCTTTGCTCAGCTGGGTCATTGTCCCTTGCCACGCTTGTGGAAATGGTAAATACTCAGCCGTTCATGCTGCTGCAGGATACCTAAATCAACTTTATTCACAATCACAGTTATCCAATTTTTCACAATGAGTTATTCTTTTCTTTAAACAGAACACAAAACATCTTAAAGTAAAGCGATGAAATGCAAATGACACAAGAACACAGAGGTACGTGTGAACCTACACCAGTCATACAAAACAAAAGATTAGGATTGTTGTTACTGCTTTTGCTGGTTTGTTTTTTTCTCCCTGGAAAGAGCCTTGCTCTCCTCCTCCCTGCTCACAACCAGAGGCCAGCTGATGCTGGGAGCAGGGCTTTACCCCAATTTTTGAGCTCAGGTGCTGGGGGATGCTTTCAGCTTCTGCTAACTAGAGTTTGGTCCACAGTAAAACAAACACGGTTATATATTAAAACACTCTGAATTTGAAAGGTGAAAAGGGAATTCACACCACCGCACTGGTACCCATGGATGGAGTTTCTTGAAAAATAAAATGTACCCCTTGGCTTGCCCTGTATGGAGGGGAGCCAGTCCCACTGGCGTGGTAAAGGCTTGGGAGGATGCTTATTGCACGTTTCCCCACATCCGCTATTTCATCCACACCTTCCTACCCTTTAGGTTCATACTCTCCGAAGTCTTTGTACCAGAGTTTGTGTAACTGCTGAAACAGGCTCCCTGTGGCTGGGGGTCACAGCTCTGTCCCGGGGCGAGCCGGAGGCTGGTTTTGTTCCTGCGGAGCGGCTGCTGTGACCCCACAGCACCCTGGCCTCCTCCCAGCCCTCGGAGAGGGGGTCCAGTCCCAGGAGCCACGGCACCCCGGGGCTTCTGAATTCTACCTGGAGTGCAAAGCAGGGCCGGGTTAGGTGTGTAGGTGAGAGGTATGCAAAGAAATAACGTAAATCCCTGTAACCAGAATATCAGCGTTCAAGTTAGTGCTGCCCAGGGGGGTGGGCTGGGAGCGGCTGCAGACCCCACCGTAGGCTGCAGTGGTGGTGGTGCCTTTAGACAAAGGCTCTACAATGCACTCTCCAGCTAGCAGCCTCTTTTTTCAATTCCTTGAGAGGACAAGATGAGGACGTTTTCCATGTGTGAGCAGCCTCCACGAGTGCTCCTTCACTCACCTGCTGCCTGGGGGGGATGGCACCTCCCTGCAGCGAGCCACTGAGTCTATTAAATGCTCTTATTCCTGTGCCACACTGTTCCCCCAGCTCCTATCAGTGGCTCAAGGCTGGAGTGCAGGAAAAAGCTTGGCAGGAGGGGTACAGCTCCATGGCTTTCCTCAGCCCAGCCTGGTGGGCAGCACGGCAGGACAAATGTCACTGCTGCTGCACACCAGCCCTCATCACCAGTCAGGGCCCAGACACCATTGCTACCTTCCACAGAGCTCTGGAAGGCAGCAGGACGGGAGCAGAGGAGAGACAGGAGCTCCTGCTGCTGCAGAGCCACCTGCCTGGGCCCAAGGACCAGCAGCTCCTTTGTGGTTGTGCCACAGCGACCATGGGAGCCACCATTGCAGCCACCCAGCGTGAGGACATCGGGGTTCCCGACTAGGGCAGGAGAGAAAAGGATTTATTTAAATAAATCAAAGCAAACCAAATCCCTCAAGCTATTTGTTTTTTTCTTTCCTCTCTTCCTAACTCATAAGGACAGCCACGTCCTGCTAGCGGGCTGGCTAAGAAGGGCTCAGTACCACCCCGCTGGTTTTGTCTTAAAGCACAGTGATAAAGTTACCAGTAAATGAAACCCGCAGACCTGTGGGTTTATACATTCTTCCCCAGTGGGGTTGGGGGTTTTTTTGTTTCTTTTATTTTCTCCCTCCCAAGTGCTGCCTAGAAGGCAGTGGGAGGAAAGGCGAGGGAGACACATCTCCCTCCCCGCAGGCAACGGGGACAGAACTGCTGCCAAACCCCTTGCGCTGCACGGAGACGACTTGGGACAAGCCACAGCAAATTGGTGGTGGGGTTCAAGAGCCACTCATCATGCAGCAGGGTAGTGACAGGAGGTGGCTGGACATCACTGGAAGGGAGCAAGGCCAGTGCCGGTGTTGGCTGCCAAACCCACACTGAGCGCCTCTGCCAGGGAACGAGAGACGAGCGGGGACAGCGCTCATGGGGCTGCTCTTCTCCCTGCCAACACAGGGTGGGTTTTGGACTTTGCATACACGGCCCCTGCCTTTCATAGAATCATAGAATAACCAGGTTGAAAGAGACCCACCAGATCATTGAGTCCAACCATTCCTATCAAACTCTGAATGCACTCACTGCACCTTGCTTGCTGGGTCAAAGCTCGCCTCGCTCCATCCTTTCTAAGGGGCTTCTTACAGGCTGGTTGTACACAGAAACATGTCACTTGCTTCTCCTCTTCTAAGCCGTCCTCTGCACGCAGGGTGTCTCCAGAAAGAGAGATGTAGCACTCAACTTCTTGCTGCTTGGTGTCCCTGGTAAACATTGGAGACTCCTCTCTGCTGTGCCTGGTGTAGAAAAGGGATGATTGCACCAGCTGGGTTTTTGTGGGTTTTCTTTTGAGATAAAGTTTAAAATCCACAAGGGAGAGTAGTCCATCGTAGTTTCTCTGACACACTGGAATTCAGATCCAGGGCTTGCTTGGAGGGTAGAAGAGCAGCGTCTAAGCTCGTCTCATCTGTTGTCTATAGAAAAGGGGGTCAGAGCGGTGGTGGGTGATGGCTTTTGAATCTCCTGGATGATGATCAGAGATCAATACCTGTGTGGTTTCACAACCTACTCCCCATCTGCTCAGTCCCCACCACAGCATCTGCTGCTGCTTTAAGTGCTGCGGTATGTTTTGATGATATCCTTGATGGCCCGTCTGCAAATGGGGCAGCAAGCATTGGCCATCTTCTTGAGCTTCAGCCCACACGAATAGCAGAGACACATGTGTCCGCAGGAATAAATGACCGTGTCTACCATGTTCTCGTAGCAGATGGTGCATTCGTCTCCCCAGGGCCCCGAGACGGATGGGGAGATGGGTGACTCGGGTAAACTGATTGGAGAGTTGGGAGCTGTGCCTGAAAACACAAAGAAGAGGGTCACTCATGCTGCTTAAAAGGCTTCTCGACATTCCAGGGTATTGGAGCCTTAAGCCAGCTACCGATGCTCTAGGGTCAGGAGTCCCTCCTGTGCCACTCACTGAGCCCTAGTCCACATGCCAAGTCTCAGGGCAGCAGAAAGGCAGCATCTGCTGGGACCTGCTGCCCATGCAGAGCAAACCAAGAGACAGCTGTTCCCACAGAGCAGGGACAAAGAGCAGTTTCACGTTTTCAAACCCCTGTTTAAACATTAACCGAGGAAAAAGGAGAGGCAGATCAAGTCATCTGCTTTGAAAAGAGAGAGGACAGGTGGCACACGGTGGCAGCAGCTCGCAAGACAAGCAATGCTTCATCTCCAGTGCCAACCAAGGGATGTGGGACCACAATGCCTGGCTACAAACCACCCTGTGTGGATCTTTTGGAACAGGGGTGAGGTGGTACCCACATGGACAGCCCCAAGCTCATAGTGGGCACATTATTTTGCAAGTTACAAGGGGCTGCAGTAATAGTGTTCTACACACACGCATAATGAGGTCTCACCAATGAAGCCAGCTGAGGGAGCAAGGTAATGAGAAAATTTCAGGGTTTTCCTCCAAAACTCATTACAAATTTGAATGTTTATTGTTACCAGTTATTAGACTTGACACTTAACAATTGGTCTAGACAACAATGACAAGGACTTCTTAATCTGTACATCCCACCATCAATGCCTTGGGATCGTGCAGGTCCCTGGGGTTTTAAAAATGCTGCAGAACAGCCTATTGTTTTCTAATGCATTTACTAAATGTCACTGGAATTCATCAGCATATTCGAAATATCGACACTGCCTTTTCCTGAAGAGGGTATTGAAGGCGTGTGGAGAGGGGAAGGGGGGCAGTCAGCATCCTCATATCTCCAGTCTCAGCTAGCGTGCAACATGTCACCGCCACACAGCTCTCCAGAAGGAGCTGTGCGTCACAGGGCCATGCACGAAATAGAAACTCAGCTGCCTCCCTTGGGACTTTTCGTGATGAAAGGGGTTGGAGAAATATTGCTGTCTAGGCATCTAAGTGGCTTCCACATAAAACAGACTGAAAATAGACTTTGCAGAGGCTCTCCCTTCCTCCCTGAGGGGGCTGACAGGAGGCTCTGTTGATCATTGTGGTTTTAGAATCCTTCTGGGAGACAAGCCTGAGACCATGAAAGGGAGGCAGTGAAGGAGCAGGCAGGAGGAAGCAGAGGGAAGGTGGGGAGAGATCCCACCACACTTACCACTGATGGAGCTGCAGAGAGGGCCAGAGCCACACGTAGACAGTATGGGGTCAGAGACACCACTGCAGAGGACGGTGGGGGAATTAGGTGTTGATGTGGGTGAGCTTGGAGTGGACAGCCCAAGCCGCTCAGCTAATATGGTAGAACCTGCACCACAAGAAAAGAAAACCACAGTTACTCCTGAAAACGGAGGCTGACAGAGCACTGGGGATATGTGGCAGGGGGTGCAGTTCTCAGTGCTTGTCAGAATTGCTGTCTCATCAGCATGGAATCTAGGGAAGAGATAAAAGAAGACACTTCATATAGTTTTTTGTATTCTAGCAGCTATCCCCTGAAATTTGCTAAAGTTCCTTTAGCCGGCATAATCCTTTGTTTCTGCCTTGAAACGTGTCTCAAGACATTGAATGCAGTTACTTTCCTTATGGTTTCGTTCTCGTATGCGCCCTCGGCACGATATCCAGTGATGGGACCTGTAGCCAGCAGAGGAGGATGCAGCCTGGAGGGTGGGCTGGACTCCAGCACATGAACTATCACTTTGTCTCATCCCAGGCTCTGACCAATTCATGCAGAGTCACTCAAGTGATTCCCGGAGACTAACACGAAGCTCTGGCAACCGGGAAAACTTAGCTTTGCTCACTGCTCTGCCTCTTCTTGTAAGGCCACTGTCAGAGAAAGGGATAAGTCATCAAACTGCATTTGGCTCTGGGATGAACAAGGACACCTCTCCCTCCATTCAGGAACATTCTCTCGCTGTCTGGATGTGATGGCTCAAGAGTGTAGAGCCCCTTCAAGTCCCTCCTAGGTGTCCCAAGTTCCATTACCCCCTGCTCTCCATGCTTACCATCACATCTCTGTCAGTCTGCTGTCTGCCCACAGCCTGCTTGACACCCTCCTACCATTTAAACCTCTTTATTTTGCTTGACAGGTATATTAAAGCCCCTTCCAGAAGCCGGGGGGGAAATGGGAATGCTTAAAACTGTAGCTGCTGCAAAGTTTTATGGGGAATTTGAATGTTAATGATGCAGCCCGGTCTTCAGTCACACAGTGGCATCTGTGGTGTACACATGCATGGATCAAGGTACGGTTTCTTGGTGGTAAGAACTAGTTTCCCTACCGTTTTAAAGTTTCTAGCTCCCCGGCTGAGAAGATAAGAAGGGTAACTCCAAATCAGAACTAAAATGCTAAGACTTCTTTGTGTTACCATATAAGGAACTGAGAGACACAGAGGATTTGGATTCACAGCATCCTTGGTGAGCTGGAGGCTACTCACCAGAGAAAAAAAGCAGCAGGAGGAGGCCAGGAAACCCCCATGGGCTGGCATGGTCCTTCAGTTCCTGTTTGCAGGGGAACTACTGAGCCAAGAAGGACCAAACCCGGCAAGCAGGGACTCTGAGTGCCAGCTACGGGTTGTGCAAAATCCCCCAAATGCTAGATTCCCCTGTCCTTTTTAGCAGAACAAGACTGAGCAGCTTAGGTGTAGCACAAGGACTAAGCAGGGGTCATAATCTGTTCTGAGGACTGTGTACAGGAGGAGATGCAATTTTCTTCAGCCTTCAGTCCCTCAGTTTCACTCCTCTTCAAATGAGGAGTGCTCTGTGGGCACAACCTGAAGCTGAATTAGCCCCTCTATAAAGGGCTTTGGGGCTCTTGCACTGGGGATGCTGTAAAGAGGCGCCTCCTTTATTGCACAGATGGGAGCTGAGGCTGGCGTTCAGCTCAGTAAGTGTGCAAAGAGTATGCAGCCTCTACTGACAGCCACAAGCAATGGTCATTCTCCTCCAACCCCACACCACTGTAGCAGAAAACCTGCCCCTGGGTAACACAGAGTGTCAACAGGCCCAGCAGGGGCACAAATTTCAGCTCGTTCACTGCACACAGAACAAATATCAACGCTGAGCAGCCTAACAAGTTTTTCAAGCCTTCCCTCTCCTTCCTGCAGCCTGGGGACTTTTCTTCAATTCAGCTGACACACAGCACACTGCATTTCTAACACCAACCTGGTCGTTTCATTAGATGCAAAATAAAGACTATTAGGAGCATTTTTCCTCCTGGACTGACAGGAGAACTTGGAGGTGCCCCAAGTGTCCCAGAGTATGAACCGATGAAGCATGCTGGCAGCAGTGCAAACAGCCTTTCCACAGTGCAAGGAATGCTCATCAGTGCAGGAAACGTGATCTTCTTCGTCTGAAGCTAATCCGAGTCCCAAACTGGCCTTACCCAAGACCCAAGGGCCAGCACACACCTTCCCAATTCTTTCTCCTAACGCAAGGCACAGCTCTTGACTTTTCTCCAGGATAAGCACAGAGCTTTGTTTAAAACAATCTGGGTTCTCTACCAGACAAGACACACTTCTCCCTTGGTGACAGAGTAATCAACAGAAGACACGTTACTCACCCTGTTAATATATTGCTGGATGGTGTGCAGATACCATGACAAGAAGCAAGGAATGAGATCATGTGCAGGATGGAATGAGTGTGGCCAGCTTGGCTTAACTAAAACCAGATACATGTGCTCAAGGCCAAATATGCTCATTGTGTGCATTGAGCTCCAACCAAGAGCCAGCATTCAAACCATGATTTGAAAAAAAAAAAAAATTATTCTAAATAAATCAATATAAACCTTCTTCCACTCTCTAAAGGCCCCAGATAAATTGTCTCTGCTGCTAGCTTGTCTCACACTTGATCTCAAACACGCTGAACAGACTGGAATCACCTCTAAATGGATTTTGAATCAATTTCATTTGCTGTTTTATCTTTGCAAATTTCAATTATTAGCAAAATCCAATGCAAATTGACTCTCCCTATTTCTGTCATCACTCTGGGAGAAGTGCAAATAAATGAATCTCTCTGTCCGCCCACAAAAGGAAAGACAGTATTATATTTTCAGTAGGAGAGAGCATTACTATGGAACACACGGGCAACATCATGCTAGAAAAGGCTGTTAATATGCTAAAGATTCATGATTCAAAATGGTCTTGCCAGACTGGAAACAGGATCAGAAATAAATGGGATGGTGTTCGTACGATCAAATGCAAAATGCAGAGATAACCAAGCAGAGATAACCAGCTACCCAAATACAAGCCAGGGAATTAGACCATTCAATTAGAAATACAGCTGTCCTACAGAAGAAAGCATTGCTGAAGGTCACCAGATGACCATAAATCGACAACACCGTCTCACTATGAAAAGGTTGCACTGATCCAGGGTCATAGGAGGCTGGTTAAGGAGCAGAGGAGGAGCCTGGAGGCATCGTGGTATCTCTGTCCCTCTGTCCCCATACTCAAACCTCAACTGGATGTGGTCTTGTGCTGACTTGGAAGTTCGCCTTGCTTAGAGCAGCAGGTTGGACTAGATAATTACCAGGGGTCCCTCCTGATCTAAAATGTTGTATGATTCTATGATTTTTAGATGGCAACATAAAAGGACAGAAGAAACAATCTGTTCTTCATGAAAATTCTGAATAAGACAAGAAATCATGGGTTCAGACTTCTAAGATATTCAGGTTAGATATGTACGTAGGGAAGCACTGTAAGACTATCTAGAGAGACTACGGCATCTTCACCATTAGAGCTCTTTAAGACCAGGAAAGTTAGGTACCTAGTGTCTTGAGATCCCCTCCAGCATTTATGTTTTTTATGAGCATAGTTATCTGTATCCACCCTTTTATATGATGTTCTAACTGTGACCAAAATACAGCAATTGCGGTTCTCAGAGATGCTTTTGGCTCTCCGGCAAACAGAGCGGTTCCTGAGATCGCTGCAATCCACTCTAAGGGAGCGTGTCCTGAGGCTGTCCCAACTTTTAAGCACATCTCTTAATGGCAGCTGTCTGAGGAGGATTTACAAAGTCCATACTCCCTAAAGAAAATACAGACATTTCAACTCATTCTCCCCCTTAAATTAATTTATAAAAATATTATTTCTACATTTTTTCTCATAACAAAGTGATTGTGTTGATCTGCTTCTACTGTGTAGAACCCAGAGAGAGAGAATCAGAAAACAATCACAACAACAAAACCAGGAGGGAAGAGTAATGTGCTGTTTGTATTTTCCTGAATAGGCTTAGGGGCATTTTCTGTGCTGCAATTAGATCCCTAGGGCATCTCCGTGGCCCTAAAGCAGGGAGCAGCTGCCGTGAGTCTGTTCTGCAGCTATTCCCAACCCATTGCTAGCAAGCAGTACATTAAAACTTCCAGACACAAACTACAGCTGAAATGGAGAGAAAAGTAAAGTGATGCTGAAAAGCATGTTGCTTCCTTATTACTGTTGACTTTGGATCTCTAAACGTTGGGAAACTGACAGTTTAAGGTATTCATAACACATTTCTTAATCTGGTGTGTATTCCTGAGAGAGGTGATAGAGGGGCAGGGCTGTTCTTCATATATTATTCCTCAAATAATGACAACAGGCCGAACTCCATCAGGCTGTGAAAACCATCCATCAGGCAGTGAAAGGTATCCAGTAACTTCCTGGGATTTGACCAAGGCACTCGTCGTGCTGTCCCTGTGTGGGAGGAGGGCTCATGTTCATAAGGAGACAAAAGTAAAACTCTACCTATTTCACTAAGTCTCTGTCTCCCTCTTTTATCCCTTTCCCCCTCAAAATTAAATGCAACGCTTTACAGTCCCATTGCGCTTTTTTAGATCTTAACCCAAAAGACCTGCAAGCACGATGTTTCCACCAGAGCACTGGGACTGTGTTTGTGGAAGCCTTGCAGAAACTGGACTCCACAGGCTGACAACGTCTGCTGCTTTGAACTGTAAACGCAGTTATTGCACAGTCTGGAGACTGTTCTTTTAAGGAAGAAAAGAAACAAATGAGCAATATTCAGTGTTTTCTGGCTGCAATTAGGAATGCATATCATTACTTCTGCCCCCAGAATGCTTTCTGGCAATACCAAACACCATCTCAGGTTGACTCACCTCCTGCTATTTCCATTACCTGTCAAGGTTCTTAATGGTGTTATAAAACTAATGTATAATCACTGGCCCTGCACTCCAGAGCTATCCCTTCTCCTTCCTTTGAACCCATCCAACTTCAACTTTGTTCTTCCTGGCTTACAGGATGCTGTCAGTAAACGACCACTACTGTCCAACTCACAGTTCACATCGTTTGACCATCTACAGATTTTTAATGGTCTTTCCTTACCAGGACCTCAGCAAAACTTTGCTCCTAAAAGAAAAAAAATATGGGAGCCTCCTGCCTTACTTTCTAAGGAAGATAAAGTCTTATACAACATACTGACTTGTCCATATGCTGAGTATCGTGTGGAGCACATCGACAGCCCCTTCTCTTTTTATAACACATTTGCTGCAGAAATAAGACAGCTAATAAACATCAGGTAATTACCAATAGTAATCACAGATCTTCAGTGTTGTTCCATCCATCCACAGGTCCCAGAGCTTCCAGCACATAGAGAAAAAGCCTAGAACAGCTACTGAAATGTGGCTGCAGACTTCAACTGGAATATTTAAGGGTGATAAGAGAGCTGTGCACTTCTCATATGTTTTAGCCCAGTGAGCACCAGGCACCTGACAGTCATAATAATTTAGATGCCTTTCAAAACTCTCAATTCTCTTCTGTTAGGAGCCAGAGTTTTAAGCCTGTCAGCTAAAATAATTCCCCTATCTCAGAAACTCCTTATTCTATCTTTTCCCACATTTAACACTCTCAATGTATCAGGGCCATTGCTTTTTGTTATCTAAATAGGATCAAGGTTCTTTCAAAAATGTGGCATAACTTTGGGTACTGAGCTACAGTGTGAGTGGGCTGCGATGTTACTGAGACCAGATACTAGAGTAACTTAACCCTGTAAGTGCCATATCTCTGCTTAACCTAATGTACTACAGATCTTCGGCTTTATAGTAGCCACTGGTATGTGAATACCCTTAACAAATAACCATGTGCAAGACTGGTAGGACTGGGACCTCAGTTTTGGTCCTTACCATTTTTTTACTGAAATATCTTCTATATAAATCTTTTTTCGTTTGTTTTTTTTTTTTCTGCTCATGGATGTAGCATGTGCAGAACTTCCCCACTTTAGTTTTTCTCCATTCATCCATTCATTTAAGGAAAAGGCAGAGACATACTTTTAACTATTGGAGAATGCAGACTAGTGCAACGACGCAGCTCTTTCACATAATACAAGAGCAAAAGCCCACACTGAAGCAGGGAACCTGGAAAAGGACACTAAATCTATACTCTCTCGATCTTGCAATCTAACGGCAAAACACAGTGTACTGGGATCTCCAGGGTTAGGCAGCGATTTTCCTTTTGCTCACAAGACGAAATTTCTGTCTTCGGATATTCCCCAGGCAGAAGTCAGACTAACATCTCTCCCTTAACGCTGATACTAGAAAGCCAGATATTCCATCACAGGCACAGCCACGAAAAGGTGCGTCTTTTCATGACAAGCTTTGCAACCCTACCACATTTTAATTCAGTAACCGGTTTTCACTAGCACAAATGTTCCACCAGATGTAGCGAGAGATGCAAATCCCGAACACGGATTCAGCCAGACATTCTCAATGCTAAAATGACGCACTCTGCTCCAAAGAGCAGCTATAGACCTTTCTGTACATTATCACATTTTCCTGCCTCCCAGCTGAGTCTGCAGGAGAGCTGTTCTGTCCCCTGGGGCCACTCAGGTCTTACCCAACAGGGACTTTTGAATCCATCATTCTAAAACAAAGGAACAAAGCACCTGTTGCTGCCCTGGTACATGGTAGTTAAAGATCAACAATAATGTTAGGGACGGATGTAAACATATCAATCACTTCTGAAAGCTACAAAATACATGTATTTACATAGCCTTTTTTTTTTTTTAATGTTCCCACGGTGATGGAAACAATACTGCATTGACTAGAAACTAGAGCTTCCTTCCCCTTGGGCTCAGTGGTTTTTTCCAACCATGTTCTCAGAGAGCAGCCTCTGAGCTGCAGCTCATCTCTGCCTCTCAGGTGACCCACAGCAGTGGATGATCCATGTGGTTTTTTGCATTCAAGCTTTTCCTAGAGGATTTAAAAACTGTTCTGTATAGAACAATATTACATTTCGCTCTTTATAAGCCCATGAAGACATATGGGATGTTGTGTTTTGCTACAGAAATGTCCAGAAATAGGTCAAATAGCAGCCTAGCAGATTTTGCATGCAAAACCATAAAGCCTGTGTTAGACAGTGACTGTTTGGAGAAGTAAAAGTTAGATACAAAACACATGAAGAACAATAGTTCAGACTTTCATCTGAATCAGAAAAGGAGTGAACCCTGTGGCTTCACTGGAGCATCACTGTCTGTTGTGTCCAGAAGGGCAGCAGGGGCACCAGCAGCTCTATTAACCTCCTGCAGTCAGATGCTAAGCAGGAGAAACACGAAAGCTCCAGACACCACCGAGGTTTTTGATTCACCCTCAAGCCTGACGTGCTGTCTGAAAGCAAAGAGCACACAGCAAACTTAGAAAGCATCTCTCCTGACCTGACAGCTGAAGTCCAGTGGTTATCCAGCACTTCATCCAGCAAAATCTTGAGGGCATGGAGAGCACGCAATGAACATCTAGCTGAACTGGAGTGAAAGAGCCTCAAATGGGGCCCCATCTCTCAACCTGAGAAATACTAGACCCACAAAGCACAAAGACAGATGTTTAGATTGAGAAGAGGTAAGAACAGAAGCCTGGATTAAGTAGCTGAATCACAAGAAAAATGAGTTGGAGTTTTCATCTCATTTAAGAAAGACAAAATGAAAAGCTCTCTAAAAGATCACAGGTATTAATTACCCTGACCAAAAATATGTTTCTGTTCCTATTCCACCTCCATGCCCAAAAGGCCCTCTGTCTCAGAATATTTGGGTGAACACAGCAGAAGTAGTTCTGTAAGCAAAACGAAAATTGCTGCCTAACCCAGGGTGGTAGATGCCTATGAGAAACAAATACTTTCACGTTTCTTGTCCAGAACCATTCTGTGGGCTTCTCTGCCGGATAAAAAGGCATCTGACAAAGAAGAAAAAGAGTTTAGTCTGCTGTGTCACTCTCATAGCAGTCAGAATAACTAACTCGTGCCAGTGTTAATTCAAAGAATAGGCAGATTTTATCTGTCCTGACAGACAAGTTGCAATTCAAAGATATGATCTCATATCCTGTATATTCACTGCAGGCAGGCAAAGGCATTATGAGATAAGGGAGATCTATACACCACTTACTATGAACAACTCACTGCAGCCAGGGAGAGTTTATTATCCTAGCGATGATGATAATTCCTGCTCTCGTGCAAGACAGTATGCAGGGGACAAGACATTTGCAAGCCCTGTGGTTGTCACTTAAGAGGAGGTCTGCCTGCTTTAGCCAAATACTGGCTGAGACCTCCGTGCTCACTCACTTCCCCACAGCAAGTCTGGGTTAGTGTCGTGTGATGATATTTCACTGCGATGCTACAAAGGTGCCATGAGCAAGTATTAACTCCGATGTTGCTGACACTGACCACAAGGGACAAGCATTTGACTGCATCCAGTTCTCCATGACCATGCAGTTTTCCAAGGCACAAGTTATAGAGCAACTTGTCCTCTCTAACGCAGCGGTTTCCCTTTGTGCTAAGTCTCCTTTAAACCAACGCATATAAAAGAGAACATGAACGGAGGGCCCTGGGCAGGGCTAGAGTCAAGCCCAGAAGTTACATACACTGTAATACTCTTAAAACTTAACATATTGCATTGGCAATGCAGGATAAAACCATGCATGATAGGAGAGTTTAGGAAGAGGCATCAATTAATACAAGTGGGTTTCTTTCCAAGAGGCGCTGAACATTAACCCTCTTCCTTCCTCCCTGCTTTCTAACACCATAAAATACCGTGTACCCTGCAGTGCACAAGGACTCCAGGCAGTTAAGTGCTACACAACACACGCCTGTTACGATTCCAATCAGCTTAATGAAGCCATTTTCCATACAAGTGGGAAATGTTTCCAAAATTTAAAAAAAAAAAACAAAACACATGGATGATAGAACTCTGAGGCACTACTAATTCACCACTTGTTAGAGGAAGAGATTCATTACATGCATGTCTGTGCAATATTATGCATTTATCAGGCTTATGCTGTGTTTAACTCAGCAATTGCCATGTTACTGGCATGAGCCAAGGTGGAGAAGGATCAAGTACCCAAACGAGTAACATGCCACAACTGTGATTTATTGTGTGCAATTTACTACTGCAAAGAACTATCTTGTCTCAAACAAGAGAAGCTTATATATTCAGAATTGCAGAACAAAGATCCTGGATTCTCGTCACCTGTGTGAGATAATTTTGTGCAAACTGTACCTACCGTGTGCACACGGGCAGTATATATAAAAATCATACATGCCAATTATCATTTAAATATTTTTGTGCGCTTACTGCAGTAATCGCGCGTGCAAATATATATATAACTGCATGCAGAGTGGATAAGCTTTTTTGGAAGGGACAGATACTCTGCCATGGGATGCTGAAGTCCCAGAACACTCAAGAAGCAACCACAGGCTAAGAAAATTGTTTACGTAGGAATAGGCAAAAGCCTGGGAAGAGAGACATTAAAATGGGATCAGCTCCCCAAAAGCCCTACAGATTCTTCAGAGAATCAAGCCAGGCAAGTGTCACTGCAGAGACCAGAGAAGAGGGAAGAAAGTCTCCCTTGGAGATAACCTGGAGGCAGTAGTTGCAGGAATGGTATAAGCCAGATAAGTGAGGAATCCTGGGATGCAGAGAAATAATCTTGGTTAAAAACCAGAGGGTGGTCTTCAAGACTCAGATATGACCTATGAATCACTAGTGCTCCATGGAGAGCTGCTCACTCACCTGGGATGGAGCTAAAGTAAAAATTAACCACAAAGAGCAGTATGATGAATGTCACAGAAGGAGGCAAAGTAATTCCCGTGGTAAACCATTGCTCAGTGTCACCTAAGCAAGAAACTATTCTGTTCACCCGTGAAACAGCAACTCTTCCCAGTGGGGCCCTCAGGATAAGGGCTTTGCTGCAACATGGTCAGCACTACAAGAGCTGCTAAGCTTGGCCACCAGCAAGAGTCCTAACGGGCACAGCTTTGAGTAAATCTGCCTGTAATGGGATTGACTACAGTTTGCCCCTACACACTAGCACTAAGGCCACCTGAGATCGAATTTCACTGTTGAATTAAAGAGCCTTTGCCAGCACCTTTTATCCGGTACTCAGCTGAACTAATTCCCAATTTGGTCTTTCGCTGACTGCTGTTGTCAGGAAACCCAAGGAGTTTCACAGTTGTTCTGCCTGCAAGTCTTTGGTCAGCTCTTCCCTCCTTGCTTCCCCCATCTTGAGCCTAATTTCAAGGAAATCTGAAAGCCGGATGGAACCCTCAGCAACAACTGATTTCTAAATATTTTGCAACAGGCAGCTAAGCAGGATCCCCAACTCCTGTGCCCCTGGTAAAGGAGGCAGGAGAGCTTGGCCCCCACACTCTGCATCTACCCAGCATGAATATAGACTTATCCACACCAAATTCTGGCTCTTGGGTTGTTTTTTTCAGGCCTAATGTTGGCTTTTGGCCAGAGAGCTGCAATATTGTGCAGCTGTTCTGGTGGGGCTGGAGTTACTGAAGTGCATGGATAGAAAGGACAGGGATAAGTTGGCAGCTCAGCTTCATTAGTCTGACTATGAATGGAACATGTTACTTCATGGCTCAAAAGAAAAAAAAAAATCAATGTTACTGGAAAGGATGAAATTCACAAGGGAAACCACACCAAAAAAACCCACAAAACAACAACAACAAAAACCCCAAATAAAGGAGACGAAGGAAGATGTTTTACATGCTGGTGATTCACTCCGAGACAAAAGAAAATGAAAGAATATCCCCAACCATTTGGATCCCAAAACACTAAATATATAAACTTATTGCCATGATAGCTCCTCCAGACATGAGTCATACATTGTAAAACCTTATGGGGTCAATCAATTTAACTTCATAAATGAATTACACCACCAAAAGCAGACCAAAACCAGACCAACGTATCCAGACTGGCTCATTTCAACCTTTCAGAGCTGTCGATAAAACTGCGTGTGAGCTGAAATGCTTACCAGCAAAAGCTGAAAGCAGTAAATCAAATTTAATAGGCTTCTTTTGTCGACTGTACAGGAATGATGCCTGAAAAAAACCCAAGCCAAGCCTGAACTAATGGCATTCCTGAAGGATATGCAAAGACTGTTTCATTTCTACTTGCCTAATGATCTGGGTTTCTGTTTGGTTGTCTTATGTGCATAACCCACAGAATTTCTGAATTAAGACCAGTGCTTTATATGTAAAATATTTAGAAGAGCTTCCAATCCTGACAAAAAGATCTATTGCCTCCCTCAATAGCTAGTTCCTGTATTTAATTATGTTTAATTAACTCACTTATGTTTAATTTAAATTTGTCTCCCTTCATTTTCAAGCAGACTGATATTTTTTGTGCTGTATCATTAAAGTACCCTCCTCTTTCATTAAACTTCCCTCCCTGTGGTCAAGTTGCCTTTTAACCTTTTCTTTTTAACAAACTAACATCCTTCCACCTCCCGCTGCAGATGACTCTGGCCTCTCACCATGCTATATTGGTGCTTGGGTTTAATCTATTTTCCCTTTTCCGGGATAACATAAAGAAAATTAGCATTTCCAACTTCATCTTTATTTTCTTTTTGTTTTTTAAATTCCTCCTACAGCAAATACATTGCCAGTATACGATGCCAGATTGCAGAAGGAAACAGGAGCCAGAATTCTTCACTATCAAACCAATTCCACAATGCTCTCCTTTCTTAAAGGGACCATCAGCCTGGGCAGAGATGGTCTCCCCTTATATTTAGATTAGGAAACATATATTTTGTCCCCAACACTGTGGAATAGTGCAGTCAGCACAAGCCAGGAGACCTGAGCCTGGTCCTGCTCTAGGTCAAGACTAAATAACTAATCTCAAGGCATGAATTGTAGTGTCCAGTGATCAATACCCTGAACCACCGTGTTCTTTGAGTCAAAATCAAATCACTTCTTGTGGCATTGCTGCTCTCCACCTTCTCCATCATACAAATGAAACAGAATAGCTCAATAAGAAGCTAAACCAGCAACTTTAATTTCATTTTATAGTCAGCTGCAGCACTGATGTTCCTTTGACACTGCATAACATTGTTTTGATTGATCTAATAATGGTATGCCCCCAGAAACAGAATGACATCTGCTATGTAAGACAGTTTTGCTACAATTATGCCTCTCGCAGTATTTGTCTCATTTCTTTCAAAAAACGGATCTCTCTACATTAAAAGTAGAAAAAGATGACTATAAGCATGTCTTCTTTTGTGATATAAAGCTCAAACTACAAAAGATAAGAGCGCATAAAATGGCTCCAGTTTGCATTCTGAAGGTGGAGACTGTCATTAGAAAGATGAACACTTAATATTCTTACATTTTCTAATATTACAATGACAGATATTATGGCAAGTACCATAATCTGTTCCACTGCAGTGCAAACAGCGCACATCACCTCCCTAGTTACATTGCAAAAGCTGGAGATGTGAGTTCATTATTTCCTCTGCCTTCTGTCAGGATACTGCTGATCCACAGAATTACTTTGGGACAGCATCACTGCTCTTCTCTGGGCAGCTGCACTGTACTGATACTGGGACCGTGCTATTTCCAGCACTGTCATACAGGAAATATCGGTCTGAGAAGCTCTGTTTGAATTTTAATACCTGTTAAAGAACATAGGCAAGCTCCAATTTCTTAGCTTTTAACTGGGTGATAGCAGCCTGCTGCCCAGGTGGACCTGGATAGAGCTGTACTCCTGCCCTTTCCTTGAGAGAGGCAAGGTCAGCAAGTCCGGCTCTGTTCACTTACATCTCACTTAAGAACAATCACCCATTTTCAGAGTCTCCTCCAGTGACTGAGGCCAGAAGTGTCTGTTCTGTGGTTACAAATACAAGTAGGAAGGAGTTTTCCAACTCAGCAGATTAAATTTCACGGATCCAAGCAGAGAGCGTACTGGTTTGGGCTGAACTTGTGAACAGGGAGGGAGGACACGCACAGGGACTGGTGGATGACTTAGTTTTACCAGCAGCTCAATGACCTGAGGATGTTTTTCTTCTGATGTATACAGGAGCATTTAATCTCCTACTTTACCCAGATCTGTTTGACTTCATGTACCATTATCACAATGACATTTTGGTGGAGAGCAGAGCTAGCCCTGGATTA
The DNA here is from genome assembly GCF_032191515.1 of Phaenicophaeus curvirostris. Classification (NCBI taxonomy): domain Eukaryota; kingdom Metazoa; phylum Chordata; class Aves; order Cuculiformes; family Cuculidae; genus Phaenicophaeus; species Phaenicophaeus curvirostris. Next base: position 545,571 of record NC_091400.1, on the reverse strand, counting down.
TGCAGAGTACCCACAACAAATGTAATCAGGCTGATTTATCAGGGATTGAGTCTTGGGCTCCCAGAAATAAATTGCACTACTCCATTTGTTATCTGTGAGCCTTTAACAGCCACAAAACAGTCACAGCATAGTCCTGTGGTCAGCTTTAAGGAAATTACATAGGACATTTCAGACTGTGATCATGGTGAACTGGATCCTCTAGAGAGACGTGTGCATTCACCACAATTTATGTCCAAAGACCATCTATAAATCCTAAAAAAGGAGGTGTCTGTTGGCCTCTGGGTTGGGTTTTTTTGTTTTTTCCCTGTGGGTAAGAGGGGCATCTTAATAGTAAGGATTTGAAGCAAAAAGGAATGTAAGTATATTTAAAGTTATATGAATATATCAGTATAAACAAAAAAGGAGCATTTTTAAATCATCTCCAGTTAGAGGAGTACCAGGAATTACATCATGTTCTCAGAATCTACCATTTACTTTCCGAGACTGACACCAGCAGAACCACAATACAGTCTAAAGCCATGACCAAACAACAAACTACACTCGTGTCCAACACACACACACACCTTCAACTTTATTCTCAGCAAATGCTATTTTCAAGGCTTTTCCCTCCACACCTCCAAAACATGACTTTCAGCATCTAAATGAAGGCCTTCAGTTAATACAGCTTGAAAACAGAGCAAATATATCAAGAGAAAGAGGCCAGTTCTTCAGAGGTCCATCAGTATATACGAACTACACTGCCTTCAATAGGGCTGGAGGACAAAGAAACCCTTCTCCTGTTGAGCTGCTCAGTGACACACTCTGTCTGCCCCCAAAATCTTGAGGCACAGAGCTTCCTCTCAGCCTCTCAGATATAAACTTATGGAAAGCGAGGGGACTACTGGTGTTGGGAATTGGTCGTGCCAGATATCTAACACAGAAAAGGACGTCAGATCCTATTTTTCCCCTGCTGACTATGCTCTGCGTTGGCCCAAAGTACCTCTCCTCCCCCTTCCTTGCCTCTTCTAGGTCAGTGGTGACTCCTCAGCACTTTTAATAGAGGTCTCTGATTCTTAATTTATTATCTGAAAAGAGCTTGGAGAACATCAAGCGAAGGGTGCTACAGAAGTGCAAAGAGTTAAGAGTTGTAACTCACATCCACGTGCTACATATCTCACTCTGTAATTTTTTTTCAGTCTTTTTATAAAAACAAAAATTGCACCTGATCCTAGAGCAGGAAAGGAGGCATTAATTCCCTCCACCCTTCCCCCACGATGTATTCCCCCCTTGCTACCTTAAGCATGAAGTTTGGGAAAAGGAGGTCCAACATACCCAACAATCGAATTTGCGTGACTGCGCCGTGTAAAACAAAGAACATCCAGAGGGGCTGGGAAGAGTCCACGCAGACCTGCATGCCTGTGCCAGCACCGTTGTGACTCAAGTGCAGCTCTCCATCCGAATTCACCATAAATCCCAGGATGTCTCCGCTCTGGAGGGGCACCACCACTCGGCAAATGGCCCAGAACTCCTTTCGGTCAACCAAGGACTCAGGGTTATAGGGGAGGTCGCTGGGGCGCAAGGTGCTGGGGTCGCAGGACGTCACCCCATAGGACAGCGTCCCCATGCGCACAGCGTTGGACTTGTTGATCTTGACAAAGATGGTTTCGTTGATCCGCAGGGGTCTGCTGGTGAAAACCAAAGTCCTCTCCTCCCGAGCGTGCTCCAGGCGGGCCACGGTTTGGTCGTCGAGGATTTTGACGTGGGGTCCCCGGAGGTGGTGGAAGCGGAGGTCGCTCTCCAGCTGCGAGGGAAGGAGGTGGGAGTGCTGCGAGTTGAGGGAGTTCTGCGGGATGGGGCACGTGGTGGCCGTCATGTGGAAGGTCTCCTCCTGCAGGTTGAGGTCACACAAGCTGACCGAGAGGCGCGTGTCCTCTGTCTCTCGCCGCAGCGAGGGCCGGCGGATGGCAGTGAAGGAGCGGGGCCGCAGGCAGTCAGGAGGAATGATCTCACTGTCTGTAGAGAGAGAAAAAACAGAAAAGGGGTCCTGTCAGAGCAAATGAAAACACCCAGGAGTTTGTAAATTGCTATTGGTTTGATTGATAAGTTTAAAGGGGAACATACAAGACCTGCTGCCATTAAGAATTTTTCCCCGTTAAAAAATGGAAGCAGACTATCATAAAAACCTTTCCCAGTTGATTGCTCTTCTTGTCCTTTACCCACCAGTATCAACATTTTCAGCTTCTGAGCAGGCAAACTCAAAATCAATGGAAAGAATTGACCAGGGGAAGCTCTCCTTGGAGAGGGTAAATATCTGAAATATACCCCGAACATAACAATCGATATTTATACAGGCTCCAAGTTTTCATGCCCTCTTTATTGTCTGCAGTAATTCTCACAGAGCTAGGAAATAACTAACTACACTTTTTTTAAAATTTATTTTAAAACAAATGCTTTGTTCAGTTCTAATTTATTTATCATCATATGAAATTTAATTACTATTCCTATATATACTTAATCATTAGTGTTCTAGTGCTCGCTTTAAACCAGTACAGACAGGGATTTGACAGTGCAGAACTTGGGAATATGCAGTTTTCTATAAATAACATACAACCATTTAGTATCTCCAAGCCAAATAATTTAAAATCAAATCCATGGATACATAACAAAGAAAGATGATGCTTACACATTCAAACCCACCAGTGGAAACAGAATTGCACCTTATCCACTCACCTGCTGTTTCAAAAGCTAATCATCAATTTATTTGGTTCTTTTTCTAAGGAACATAATCACCTGCCTTTAATGCCTAAATTACTACATTTAACACATCCTTAGCTATACTGCTGCCACAGGAATTCTAAAGAGCGATACGCTGAGGAAAAAGACATTATTTAAACAAATTATAAAAGTAAGCTGAGATAATGTGAAGTTTTATACTTATGCCTGACTTGCTGAACGTTGAAAAGCCTGTAGCATCAAGAGACTCCACTGTGAGAAAAGGGAGTGTATGGATAATTCTCTGCTAACGTGGTAATAAGCTAAGACCCATAGTGATTTTTTCCTCCGTGGGAACTGTGCCTGAAGGCTGTTGTGGCTTCACATCCAGATACAAGCGGTGAGGTGGGAGCACCCCATACAACACAATCCTCTGCAGGTGACACAGAGCAGCAACACCGGACCCCGTCCTGGGACCTTCTGCACATGCAGCACGTGGTGGAACGACAAGAAGAGGAGCAGAGACTCATTTCTAACCCACCTGCTAGGCCCTTGTGTTGGACACCTCTTCCAATCACGTATTCTTGGGATTTTCTTTTACAACAACAACAGAGCAGGACATTAGGTAATCTGAGGATATTCCCAATGGAATGCACCCTCTCCCAGCACACCAGAGTAGTGGCTCTTTACTGGTATGCCAAGGAAAAATGCCAATTACTGAATAGCCAACATCTCCTGCAATATCTGAGGTCTGACTAACAGCCTTTCCCGCTCTCCTCTTCTGGGAGCCCTGACAAGAGGACACCCACACACAGTTTGGCTTCAGTAGAGTTCTTTGCTTTGCTTAAACTGGATTATTCCAGGCTCCTTTTTAAATAAACTGCTATTACAAGGGACGCACAGACTCAAAATAAAAACGGGCTTTGTTGCTCATATTTTATTTTCCCCATACTGATATTTCAGCTTCTCTTCCCAGAAGTTAATTAAAAGAGAAATAAATAAAATTGGAAATTACCCCAAGAAATCAAGAAGTGGGTCACATTAATGCTTTATAATATATGGGCCAGCATTTGCATTGCAAGTGCTCCTGCTGGCTAGAATTAGACGTATTTTACTCTTCTTTGGCTGGAAACCTACATAGGAGAACAAATTAATGCTGGCAGCTGATGACAATCCTTTGGTGTAGGTGAATGGGAAGAGACCTTTCTGAATAGGAACAGAAGGTCCTCTCTATTTTATTCCCTGTAACTATGCGTGTGCAGCCTGGCTGACAACTATGATGTGTGGGTAGCTTGCAGCCAAGGTTTCGAAACAGCTTGTTTTCCACCAGGATGCTTGCATTTCCCTTTGGCTGCTGAACAAAATATCTTTTTCCATCTGAAAAGAGGTTAAGAGAGATGGAGTCCTTCTGCAGACAATCACATAGCAGTGACAGCAAACCAGGGTTACACATCCAACTGTTTTACTCAAATCCATTGGTAGCTGGGATGCCTACACACTTAAAGGATAAAATGTCTCAAGCATATAGGATTGACTGTGACACGTTGTTCATTAATGTTTGCAAATAGCCATGGAAGAAAGGACTGCAGTTTACTGGAATCTGAGGTGGGTTTGTGAAAATTTCGAGAGATGAGTCTTTAAGAGATGCTGGCCTGCTCTAGGGCTCTGTGTTTTACTAAATCACAAAATACTCAGACAAAGAAGAAAAAAACCAAATCCCATTGCATATAAGGTAAAACAACAGGGGAATTCGACTTTTGAGGTGGTAGGCAAGTTGGTCCATCTGTCAAATCCATATCTTTCCAATTTAGAGACAAGAATGTCATGCAGGACCGTGTTGGATGCTTTGAACAAGTCCAGGCAGAAAATGCCCAGGAATGAGTTGTTTTCTTTCTCTAAAGCTTCAGTTGTCACTTCTTAAATACAGACCGAGCTGGTCGTGTTGGAGTGTCCTGTAACACAGCTTCACCCCTGCAGAGCATTTACAACTGACCTTTAATGCTTACAACAGAAGCGCTCTCTGTGTAGGAGTGTTCAGGCACATTTATTTGTGCAGAGGCAAACCTGGAGTGCACACCAAAAAGACAGAAGGACTTTATGTGATGAGACTGTAAAACGCAAAACAGGTCCAAGAGCCCATTATCAAGGAGATCACTTGGCTTCAACCTGCAGAATTTAGAAATCATCCCTTCATATTAAATATTCAAGGTTATAAAATTTCCTGTATAAGGCAGCTGGCAGTGCTTCTTTGGGAAAAGTCAACTGGTGAGAGACCTCCTTGAAAAGAATAGATGGACCTGTGAAGAGCACAGCTCTCAGTGAGTCATCAGAGCAAGCTCTAACCATGGTTGGGGTACCACCAACAAGCTGGCTGTGACCACAACACCTCGATGCTGCCCAGGTAGCTTTCCAGAGAGGTACTGATGAGCTCTGTATCGCTGCAGATATGATGTTAACGCTGGATTTTAAGACCTAAGAGTTTCTGGTAACAATATAAACACAGCCAAAGTGGAAAAGGTTTTTACTAAATACTAATTTTCTGCTCCTCAGTTGGAGAATCCAGACACTGAATTTTTATAAAGGATGCCTAACTTCATAAATCCCTTTGTATCATTTTCTGGATTTGTTGAAGAAAAGATTAAGTAGGAATAATTCATTTAGCAAAGTAGAAATGAGGAGCACTTGAGCAGTTCAGCTATCTTCTGTTTTCTCCTCCTATTTAATGGGATTTTTCTGCAAAATTTAGCTTTTTAGCAGCTGATTCCTTAAACAGAAAATTAACCTGAATTATCTTCCCCAGACCAGAGGCTTCAAAGCTCTTTGTTTTCCTGCTCAGAGGGCATGGAGAAGCCTCCCACTTCATGCGCTCGGCGTGACTGCAGTAACACTTTAAAACAGCACTTAAAAGGAACTGGAGAGCAGCCAGATAGCGCTGTAATCACTGCATCCAGATCAGAAGTATTTCACTACTACCTTTTTTTTTTTTTAACCACTGCCAAATTTTGCTTTCTTAAAATCCTCTATTTCCTTAAACACGTATAATATTATAGATATCACATGCAAGCACATTTAATACAGCTACATGCACATCCAAACACAAACGCATTTCCAATCATCATCATGCACAGATCAGATCAGCTCCACACACACCCGAACACAATGTCTTGCTGTCAGACTGTCAAATCATTATTTCATTCCTTTTTTTTTTTTCTCAGTACTGTCTGTTACTGCCTGAAGGTTTAACTTTCCAAGGTCATGAGCAGCCAGTATTCACACACTTGTAAAGGATCTGAGAAAGCAGAACAAACTCAGGATGCACACGCATGCACCCATGTGTTGGAACCCTGCCGAGTCCAGTATTTAACTGTGAGCCCTAGGATACGGATCTCCTCCTCTTGATGAGTTTTCTGACACTGGTGCAATCCTATGGCCTCACATGAATCGCATTTCTTCAGAGTATGAGGGCTGCAACCGCTCTCCAAAATGAGCTATGGAAGACTTAGATTCATAGAATGGTTTGGGTTCAACGGGACCTTTAAGGTACAAATAAACCAATCGTGAGACATACTACTACAAAAAAATAACTTAATATTTGGGGAATCAGACTGATAACCTAAGAACCTGTCTCATTTCTTATCATCTTCCCTCCCTGGAGAAAAAAATGCTGAGAAGTCAAGGAATAACCTAGTGATTCATTGCACCTGGAGAATATTTCTGCCCTCAGCTACTAAGCAAAGAGTAAAAAATTGGGAAGGTCAGAACTTCACTGGCATGCACCCTCCCCATGCAAAGCTTCATGGTTTTCCTTTCTTCCTTCTATTCTTTGCTTTACTTTCTCACAAGTAAATTTTTCTTCTCTTAATCTCTTACTGGGTAATAGTATTTTTAGTGAGCTCTGGTGCTCATTGTATAATTTCCATGATCAAAGAGCCTCAGAGGTACTAAGCTACCAGAAGACACGCTGAAGTCAGTGGCCCCTACAAGACTAAACTTACAGTTGCAAAACGATGTATACTATATTATTCCCACCACACTGGAGGGGCTCTGTTCCTACTCAGGAATCCAGACAAAGACTCCTTTCCCCATCATCACCACTACCTGTCATGAGGGGTTACGTAGGGAGGACAGTTAGCCTCCTAACACCTGGAATCTTGTACTGTTATATCTCCTCCATGGTTTAGAGCAGACTTATGCAGCTAACAGTCCATACGGCAAGACTTCGACTTTGCAAGGAGATGTCTGAATTATGAGGCAGATGTACCACACACCGTAAAACGATATTGCACTGAAAGGCAATTGGGAAAACCAACCAGTCATAAGACAAGAAATAAACTTGTGCCTCTGGAAACCTTTTGTCACTCACAGCCTTGTACTCCCCATTACGGGACTGCAGGTATTAACCCCATCTCAGCCGTCTGCCTGGTGAGCTCTGCCCATGTCATGCTGTGACCCTTTCCACGAAAATTTTTCCTTAATGTCCAGCCTGAACCTCCCCTGGTGGAGCTTGAGGCCATTCCCTCTCATCCTGTCCCCTGTCCCTTGGGAGAAGAGCCCAGCTCCCTCCTCTCCACAACCTCCTTTCAGGTAGTTGGAGAGAGCAATGAGGTCTCCCCTCAGCCTCCTCTTCTCCAGGATAAACACCCCCAGCTCTCTCAGCCGCTCCTCTTGTTCTCCAGCCCCCTCACCAGCTCCGTTGCTCTCCTCTGGACTCGCTCCAGAGCCTCAACATCCTTCTTGTGGAAGGAGAGCAGCAATGACTTGGTCTGGGGGACTGCTGTGTGGCCCTAGGTTCAAAACTCACCCAAATTCCCAGGCTGAGTGGGAACAGATCTTCATTCAACCTGCTATACTCACGATGTTAAAGATACCCTCACCACTGTGGGATGCCCTACTCCAGGCTTTCTCAGGCTCTGCCACGTGTTTCTTAACTGTTTTACTATACCAGGACAAACTAAGCAAACAAGAGAGTGAAAATCAGCCTTACTTAAAATAAACACAGGAGAAAAACTGAGAAGTAAAGAAAGCCGAGGCCACACTCACAGTCATTAAGATGCAAATCTCTTCTTACACAGCATGTCCAAAGTGCTCTTGCTTGCTGGCGATGTGTTTGAGCAGACACTTGCAAAACTATTTGGTTTTTTCCAAACTTGTACTCTCCATGTGAGGTCTGGAGAGGAGGCTGGGCTCTGCCACCCTCAGCCTGACACTGCAAAGACCCCTGCTCCTGGATGGATGCTTCCACTTGGATGCTGCACAGAGGTTTCCCCCTCCCCTCCTGCTTGTTGCTGTTACATCTTGAATTTATATGATCCGGGACCACTCCCTTGTGTTTATTTCTCATAAACCATGAGGCACCAGAATGCAGCTTCACTGATCATACAAAGAAGCCACTTTCAGAGCATTATTATAACTTGTGGGAGGCAAATGTCTAAAATCCTTCAAAGAAATGATTCAGACTAAAAACCTCCTTTGCCATATACTCAGAAGTTGACTACTACAAAGTACATTTCCCTTTATGAAAAACCAAGAAACTGAACTGCCTGACTTATTGCCTCATATCAACCATTTGTTCTCCTTGTAAACACCCACATTGAATCAAGGGCATCAGTTAAGTAAATAACTACTTATACAATACCTGCATATGTGCACGTTGCTGTTTCATTGACAGTATAAATAGGTCATTTAAAAGAAAACTGCTTCCTTCTGCTCTTGTTGCTCTGGCCCCTCTTGCTTTGTACACATCTACAGGAACATTTGTAAAACCACAGCCGACAATGTCACTTGTACCAGCTCTATGTGCAAGATGCCCAGCCTGATCTAAGAGAAAGTAAAATCTGCTTTGGGTCAAACAGCACCTGAGATCAGGACTCAACGGCTGGGCTCTGCAGCAGAAGACACTCCTCACCATGTAAACAGAAAGGATATATAAATGGAGAGTGGGAGGCAGGAAGAATTAACGTTCTTATTTTATAGACTGGAAACCGTGGGCTGGAGTAAGTTGTCCAAGGGGACAGACGATTCCTCTGGCAGAGCTTTTAAGTGAAACCTCTTGGGCTTTAGCACAGTGCTAATCTGCCTTGTTTTCCACAGCGCACCCTCTCACCTGGTTATTCTATGATTCTATGATTTCCTAACTCTGCACTCAATAATGCCTTATTCTTTACTGGCTGCTCCTCTGCTTCCATGAGCAGATCGCTCCTCCTGCCTCAAAACTCAACCTGCTTGGGAGTCCACATTCATTAAAGGAACTCAAAGGTCAATATGGAAACTACTGTTCAAGAATTCATCCTTCACCAACACACAGGCTTGGTTTCACCGCACAGTAGTGTAGGAACATCTGAGAGAGCTGGGGAAGAGAAGACTGAGGGGAGACCTCATTGCTCTCTACAACCCATAGCTCTCTACAACTCATACAACCTCATAGCTCTCTACAACTACCTGGAAGGAGGTTGTGGAGAGGAGGGAGCTGGGCTCTTCTCCCAAGGGACAGGGGACAGGACAAAAGGGAATGGCCTCAAGCTCCACCAGGGGAGGTTCAGGCTGGACATTAGGAAAAAAATTTTCATGGAAAGGGTCATTGGGCACTGGTAAAGGCTGCCCAGGGAGGGGGTTGAGTCACCTTCCCTGGAGGGGTTTAAGGGACGGGTGGACGAGGTGCTGAGGGACATGGGTTAGTGATTGATGGGGATGGTTGGACTCGATGATCCGGTGGGTCTCTTCCAACCTGGTGATTCTATGATTCTATAAGCTTCCTGTACATTCACATTGTTAAAGCAAATGCTGGCTTCCTGCTCACTGCAGTCTGCAAGGCGAGCTAATTGATATTTCATAACACCCTTTTTCACTGCAGGAATAGCAGATATTTAAATCAACTGAGCACTTTTGTTTGCCTGTGACCAACACAGTCCAAAATTAGCTTTCTGACAAGACACTCAGGTGCTTTTCCAATATTGCTGAGAGTGTTTGAGAGAATTTCTGAATTTCTGCTATATAAACAAAGGTCAGAAGTCAAAGTCCAAGCCAAGGGTTACAAAGAGGCCAAAGCTGGAGTTCACCTGTGGGGGAAATCATTCATATTTACACTAAGAATTGTCACCAGACTTAAAAGCTTGGTTACAAAAGGAGTCAGACCATTGACTCTGTGGAACCAACTGCAAGGCTACAAACATCTGCCACTTTAATAGAAATGAGTGGAAATCAACAACGCTCAACCAGCATCTCACTGGATTTGTCTTTGCTCTGTATTTACATTTGCTTGGATAAAAGGCAGCATTTCTTTCCAGGCATTTCTGGAGAGATTGAGCACTAAAGCCATTTGGTTTGCACGATTCAGTTTTGGAGAGGTAATAAAAAGTGGGATGGAAAGAATAAAATTAGTTTTTTAGATGTTATCAACTGCTATGTGTTTGACAAATCCATTGTGCAAATCTGCTGGCTTCCAGTAGCCATTCAGGAGCAAATCCTGCTTTGAGGGAATGATGCCTTTGTATCATTAGGCACAGAGCAGCTTATGTCCTGCCAGGTGATTCTCAGGAAACCCTTGGGATCTGCTCAGTATGCTTTTCTAATGATATAAATGTCCTTCCTTGGCTCACTGGATCATCATGGGTTTCTTGTCATGGATTGTCAATGCTGTACCAACAGTACAGATGAAATAGCACAGCAAAACAAATCAGAAACAAACAAAAAAAACCAACCCCAACACGCAGATTCTAAAAGAACGCAAGGTCATCTACTGCCAGCCTCCAAGCTGAAATATTCAGGAAGAAAAAATAACAAATCCCTAAGCTTTAGGGAATTGCAGCTGTTTTTAAGACAGACTGAATAATTGCGGTTTCCAGGCCAGCTTAGTACTTGAATTGATCACCTGCATATTCTTCAATAAAACCTAAAGGAATGAAAACATACAACGTTGTACACAAACAAGACTGTAGTTTAAGGTACAAAGGTTGAGTATTGACTGATAAATTGTAGTTTGGGGACTTGTGCTATTTAATAAAATGCTCTGAACCAGTGTGGTTCATAACAAACATTCATACAATTCTGCCTAACAACTGTAGGCATGTCAAATTTATTTGCACATATGGAATGGCACAAAGAGCATAACTAACCTCATAAAATTCAAATAAATTACTGTTTTCTTTAGCAAATATGAATGTTCGGAAAGAGTTTGATGGCAGATTATGAAGAACACATTTCCATGTGCGTGTTAAAGTTGTGGATTTGTTTTCTTTTCCACAAAAACTGATGCTCAGAGAGAGTCTGCAGGGTGCTGGCAACATCTGTGCTGCAAACAACATATTTTGGGGTTTGTTCAGGATGGCTTTTCATGCGGGTTAAACTCATCCTGAAGTCAGACAAATCTCCTTTGGGTTGAAGATATGCTTAACCACTGCCACAGCCACCTTCGGATATCGGCAACTCCTTGTCTGATTCCTTTTACTGCTTTCTATTTGGTGTTTTCTAGCTCCCTGCAAAATCAGAGATACAGTCTGAGCAGAAATCCTGTGCCCTGGGTTTTGTGGAGACCACCTAATCACTGTTATTCACACCTTAATCTGTCTCCCACTCATGCACACGAGGCTTTTGAACTTTACTCCCATTCCGATGCAATGATCTCCACTCCATCACCTAGACTCCATCATTATTATCCCTCTCGAAAACCAAAGCAAAGCAATCATCAGTTCTAGGACAGTAACAACATTGTTTTCATCTCTAGTCCTGCCGCTCTATGTAGAGAGCCCCCAACACTTCTTTCCATTTCATCTTATTCTTTCTATAGTCGGCAAGTCTTTTATTACTTCTTTTAATTACCTGTAGAAGACCTAATTCTTCCTGGAGATTGTCAATTGTCACTTTATCTGGTGCTTCTTGATCTTTAAGATTCAAATTGCTCTGTAGAAAATTTTGGGGTTTTGGTTTCTTTTTATTATTATTCATGGTAAATCAAGGCAATAATTGCAATTCCTGCTTGTCTAATAACTTTATAGAGCCCTTATCTCATACCCAGTGACTCCACTGCTTACTTGTGGTACTATCATCCCTTTTACCCTTCCTTCCTCCTAGAAATTTTGACCCTCCTATCTCAGCTATTCAGGTAAGACAGTAGCTCACCACTGCATGCAGTGCTAACCCCACAGTTTTCCCTTCATGTACTGTGCTGCAGATTGCTATGGACCCTCCAACAACTCCATTTCCAAGCCTCCTTACATTAGTGTGCAAGTATTTCCATAGCATCTCAGTGCTCACAGCCAATTCCCAAGCTACATCAGACACATTCCTTCATCCCCTGAATCATCTGACAGCAATTTTCTTCAAAACAAGTACTTTCTTCCTCCTTCCCATCCATCATCCTCCCTCCTGTGGTATTTATACATCCTGAATTTATCCTTTTTCACTTGATTTCATTTACCCCTGTGTCTTCATGCAGGCATCAAGATGATGACTCCACTCCTTCTCCAACTTCTCCCCAAGTTTTCCAGTGACAGGCTCCTGTCATTGCTGATATTTCTAAAGCCAGCTGCTCAGTTCAACTCGCCAACAACCACTTCATCCCTGCCAAGGTCTCCCTGGGGTCCAACACTTTACCCACCACCACTGCTTATTGAGCTCAATCAACACCACTGGGGATCCCTCCTAGTCCTCAAGGAACCCAGAACTGCTTCTGTCAGTCCCCTTCCTGGGCTACCTGTATTTTGGTAGAGCCGCCCAAAGACACTGCTAAATCACAGAATCATAGAATAACCAGGTTGGAAGAGATCCACCAGATCATCGAGTCCAACCATAAACGATAAATTGCCTGATATCTCAAGGGTTTTACTGCCCCACCACTACCTCACCAGCTGGAGCTAAGAGCACAACATTTTCTAGTGAAGATCCAGCTTGCAAAGGGCAGTGATAATATGTAATACTTCAGATTAATGCCCAAATAAAAAAATAAAATAAATTGGAAAGATACAGTATTTCAGTCTAATCTGAAACAAATTTCTCTGTTTGTTTTACTTCCTTTTATAAAAGCAATGACTGAGAGCTTGAATCTGATTTCTGGGGCTCGTCTGGAACTTACTGTTGCAGTTTTCAAGATTAAAATGATATTTCAGGACTCAAAATTGAAACACATCATTTTGAAAATAGTGAAAGAAGAAAAGCTAGACTTTGCTAAAAGTGTTACAATTTTTCAGCCATAACTAATTAAGTTTATAGATCATCTCTCCTCCTCCAAGCTGGTTCCTCACCTAAAGATACAACAACTATATTTCTAAAGAATGCACATAATGTTATTTGTCCAGAATATTTCCTTTGTTTTAATTCCTTTTACTGTCTCTTTCTTGGAGAATTTCCACCCCAGAATCCAGCACAAAGAAGCTCTTAAAAAATTCCTGACTTGTTTTCCACATGTACAAAATGACAGTGCAGCCACCGCACCCCATCCACCCCATTCCTGCTCCAGAACTGGTGTTGTCTGCAAGATGCGCTTTCCCAGTTACACATGGAAAGAGTAAATCAAGGTTGTATTTGATGAGCTTGTTTTAAAATAGCACAATTATTTCAGTCTGCACCAATTCAGAAAAGTTCAGCACGTGTTTAAGTCTGTTCCATTTCCCAACAGCTCTTTAACATCTTCAGCTAAACAAGTATTTCTATCCCACTGAAGGCAAGGGACATACATACAAACACATCAGTATTCCGAAGCCAGAGGCAAAGGATAAGGTTTAAAAACCACATTCCATGTAAAAAATAAAGAGGTTCTTACTAAACTCCACTTTCCATCAGCGTCCCATCGCATCATGTCAGTGAAGTGAGCAGCAAAGGAGATTTCCTAAAATAGGAACCCTGAATCAGTGACTCTAGCTATCACGACTGGACAAAATTAGAGGAAAATCAAAGAGAGAAGCAATGCCCACTTCTGCCAAGGTAAGTAATTGAAAAATTCGTCTCTACAATAAATTCTATATTCATTCTGCTATGGCTTGGGACTTCTTTACAAATTATTTTGATACTCCTAAACTAGAGGAACTAAAGAGCTGGATTTTGTTACCACTGCTTCCACTAACTCCTTGACAAGCAAAAGGACAAACTCTACTCTCACTTCGCTCAAGGGAAGGCTTCAACACTTTGTCTATCAGTAAAACTAATTTGAAGGCACCAATCATAGGATGTGGCCTCAAAAGTTTTAGGCAGAAAGACAGGAGGTTTTTCTGAAGTTGCAAATTGAAATATAAGCAAGAATCTGTGAGAGGGCCACCATTCGGCTGCCAGTCAGGGCAGCGTAACCTTACTGAAGCCACAGGATTCACACAGAGAACAAGGTCCAGCATAGGTTGGCAGATGCTAAATGCAGCTGCAACCCCAGTTGCTAAAACATTTCTGAAAGCCAGATGAGAAGAAGCAGATGATCTCAAATTATTCTAACATCTAAAACAGAGAAGAAAGGGTTACGAGTGGCTGTATTTCTGTTCTGTAACAGAGGTGGAAAAAAAGAAAAAATCCCAAAGAGGAGTGTAGATGAATTATGCTCAGGAGGAAGCTGGTGGATACGTGCAGAAAGGGCCCCATGAAGCCGTACATGTTCTGCTCCAGCCCGGGATGACACGCTGTTACCGACCCCTTTTGCTTTGTGTCCATAGGAGGCATAAAGCATCCAGGCAGCTGTTGCCATAGCCACCCCTTTACGTCCCAGGGTCAAGTTTCCCTCTGCTCAGAAATATTATTTATAAGGTGGCTTAGGTGTGCCTTGCGCCTGGCAGTTAAAAATGGCAAGTCCCATCCCAGGGGAGCTTAAGGCCCAAATTAGATGTAACGTAGTGAAAGGGTCCAATAAACACAGGGGAGAGAAGGTCAGGGTGAGAGATGCTGCGTATACACCCTGTCAGCTCTTTCATTCTCCCTACTGGATGCTGTAAGGGCTGTGAATCCCTGTGCATTTTTGCACTCGGTCTGTTACGTAGCGGCCACTTGGAGATGACACCGCCTCACCGAGGACGGGCTCCACAGCCTCTCCAGGCAGAGCTGAACCCTCAAGCCAGAGCTCAACAGCCCTTCTGAGGAGCTGCCAGACCCGTGAAATCCCCACCAGCCAAGCATCGTTCCCTCCACTAGATCGCAGTGGTGCACAGGCACGGTCCCACTTCTGCACCGACGCGATGCAGGCAAGGAAAACGCTGCTGTCAGCAGATCTACCATTCCCAAGAGGATCAGGCACCTCAGGAAAATGCAGGGCAGCCTTTAGTCCCTGAAACAGCATGGAGAACCCATGAGGTTTATAAGAACTGCTGGAAGGAAGCATGAACTACTTCTGAGAGCATCAGGACTTAACAGCAAAACGACTCCAAGCTGCTACAGCCTTCTCCCTTCACCCAACACACCACGCAAACTTCACTAGCAGGGCAGGCAGACTGACAGACCCGAGAAGGGGAATAATTGTCCCTATCTGCTGCGTGTTGGCAGCCAGTGCAGCGCAGCCTAATCTCTGCACCCCACCAGGGAGAGAGGAGGTTCATTTTCTGTTGTGACAGCTACCTCACAGCTGGCAGAGCTGCCTGCAGCAGAAAAACTGCCCCATCTGCAGAGGAAGGGCCACAGGTTGCCACGGTGGCAGGAATCTGCAGGAATGGTTAATGACAGCTTTGCTGTCCACTGCATTCCACTGCTTCATCCTGCCAGAAGCATTTCACTCAGGTCTGTTCAAGCCATCACAGTTGCCCGTGTTCTCCTGGGCCCAGGTGATGTAAATTCCTTCCTGAGTGAGGTTTGTAGCACTTTGAAAATTCATATTTATAGGCAACATGAAGCCAACATAATTTAATAAGGAAATAAATAACCGGATGGCTGTTGGGTTCACTTTTACAACTACTACAACCCTAACAACACCTATGGGGCTAGCAGGTTTTTTTAACTGCAGGTGATGCTGCTGCAGAGCTGAGGGTGCCAGTTCACTGCTAACACAGCAGCTTCACTTGGGGCCAAGCCAACTGCACAATCATAGAATCACCACCACCACCAGGTTGGAAAAGACCCATAGGATCATTGAGTCCAATCACTCCTATCAAATACTAAACCATGTCCCTCAGCACCTCGTCCACCCGTCCCTTAAACACCTCCATGGGTGCAAGTCAGAAAGGTCAGTGGGCTCACGTCCACTTCAAGCTCTCCGCTCCTCCATTAACCCTGTGAGAAGCTGCCCAAAGGCCACTGATTAGAAGGCATCATCCTCCCACTCTGTCTCCAGGAGAACACAGTCACATCTCTGCTTGTGCCCTCCAGCCCCAGTCGCTCATGCCCCAGTGCCCAGTTTTGGAAGGCGATTCCCAGCTGCAACAGGGCGTCAGGGTGGTCCTTCCCAGAGGCCAGGACAGGCTTCATGGTCCATTTGAAATCAGACACCCCAAGCAACCTCCACAGTCTACCTACTCCACTCTCAGCCCTCCAGGAAACCCTCTCCTCCCCAGAAATTTGACATTTCTTAATCTCAGCTTGTTTTCCAGGTCAGCAGCCTTGCTCTCTAGCACTCCCAGTCATCCAGCAGAGACATGCTGAACACTGTCACTGTGTCCGTGCCTCTGCCATCCTGCCAAGCATCCTCCCTGCTTCACGGACAGCTGGAGGCAGAGCCGCAGGACCTGACTCCTTCAACAGCAGCTACGCACTCACTCAGAGGATGCTCTGCTGCTGCGGTACCCGCCAAACCACCTCAAAGCCATCACCAGCACATATACTGCTGGTCCCAGAAATTAGAATATTCAAGGGACAGACACAAGCAAGCCAGGCAGAGCCAGGATTAGCCATTGAGCCCTGCAAGCTCTTTCCCTTTACCTCCCTGGCCTTCTCATGTCCACACAACGTTTCTTAGTGGGATTCTCGGGTACTATAAAGAGGGTCCCTTTTCCCTGAAAGAGAACAAGGTGTCTGTAAGTGCACGTGCCTGAGCACCTCCCATCATCAAACTGCATTTCAACTCCAGACTGAAAGCTCAGCTTAGGCTGCAGTTTAAAGCTACGACCTTTTCTGCCTCGCAGCAGCTCAGCATCAGCTTTCCCCCATGCACATGGAATGTAAACGCTCATAACTATTCAGCTGGTTCTGTGGTTTTACATTGAAAATACGTTGCTATGGAGAGCAGAGCACAGGAACATGCAGCCATCACAATGCAGCACGGCAGAGGCAGCCCACAGCTTCTGCTGATATTTGCAGGCCCTCTGCTGCCATCCACACAAAGGCTGAAAATAGACCTACAGCTCAAATGAAGCATCTGTAACACTTCATTTCTGCCCATCTCCCCCCGAGGCACTGAGATTTTTCACAAAAATCATACCAAGCATCCCACATAGGCTCTGACGTCACCTCACTGATTTCTAATTCCTCACTGCACACATGCCTTGAAAAGGAAATTCCTTGCAGCCCCATTTTCATTCTATGTCCTATTTTTGTCTGGAAAGCAGGTTTCCCTCCGGAGCCACCCTTCTGCCAGCACCCACAGATGCTGCTCAGTCCTACTTATGTTTTAGCCACAACATAAAGCGATTCCTTATGCTGTTTCACCTTGCTGCCCGGCTGACAGCAAAGGATCTGATTTCATTTAAAGCTAAACTTGGTAAAGGTCATTCAGCAGCAGCAAAGCGATCTGCAGATTGCATATTGAGTGCAGGGGAATCCTGTCTGTGTCATTAAAGTTCCAGCCTTCGCAGTCTCCAAAATGCATGGGCTGGATCCTGAAGGATGCTGAGCATTTTCTGATCTCATTGACTTGATGAGACTTAGGAGAGCTCAGCAAAAGCAACTTGAACCCACAGCACCATGAATGAAGAACACATTTAGGATTTTTCTTTCCTAGGAATTTGTAAAATATCTGAAATACTTTTCTTCCTCATATTGTGGAAGAATTGACAAATCCTCAACTGAGCCATAAACATGTAGCCATCAGCCCTTGATATCTAACAATGTATTTGTATTAAACTATGAAATTATTTACAGTGGCCATAAACATCCTCCCAGCATCTGGCAAAAAGGAGAGAGCCTTGGAACTCACCAATTTACTTACATTACAATCCACTTTCTAATAAATAAATAAGCTCTTAATCTCTCACCCACAACAAGAGGCACATTGCGTACAATACTATATTTAGGGGTCCTTTGGAGGTCAAGGATTCAGCAGCTGAATTTCTCTGAGGATCTTTCTTTGGTGAGTGCATGTTTATGCTCAAATACATTGCCAGCTGAACGTCTTTATTTTGAAATCAGTTTAAAATTCTCACATTGCTTTGAAAGCTGGAGAAGCAGTTGCTTGTTTTGCTTGAACCAGGGTCAAATTCTGATCTAAGGGGCACTTAAAAGAGCCAAGTAAATGCTTGCTGATACTTTAGTGGTGACCTTCCGGGAAGAGACTGCAGAGCCTCCAGGCTGGCTCGCAGGGAGGGGATGCTCTCCAAGCCAGGAGGATGCCCTGTGACAGAGCCCGTGGAGGAAGATGAAAGTCATTGCAGTGTTGCAAAAGGATGCAAAATGCATTGCTGCGTTAGCACTGCCTCCCAGGGCTGCCTGCAGAGGGGCAGTCAGCACATTCTCACTCTCCTGGCTTAGCATCCACAGCCCAGCCACTGCCTGCTAGGTGAACCAGGCAGAAGAAGGGCTAACAAATACCCTACAGGTTCCGTTGGCTGCTATGCAGTGGATGAGCCACGTTACAGCTCCTAAGGAATGCTGAGAATATTTAAACAGAAGGAGATGTCATTTTCAACTTCCGTGAAATCCAGCACAGTGCCCTTCAGGACAAAAGGAGGATGAGCGGCTGGTTCAAAGCAATCCTGGATTGAAAACAATATTGTCAGATCAAACTTGGTCCTAAATTTGTCTTTTGTTAAAAAAAGCGATAGCTTTTCACAAAACCTCAGGTAAACGAGGAGCGTTTTCACATACTGCTTCACAGTGCTGGTTAAACGAAAAGGTTAAGTAGCAAACAGGAGAAAAAAATACTTTGGTCACTCTCCCTGCCCCATACAGGGAAAAGAGGGAGGAATAAAGCAATTACTAAAATCAGGTTTGTTTTAATCATGCGAGATTTTACTCACAGACAGCTAGAGATCTTAATGAAGAATTCTAAAATAACCCCCGCAGTGTCCTACTACATCCCCAGTGCTCTGCAGACAATCTCTGTGCAAGGATTTATTTACCCCATTTATCTACAGCTGAAAATGGCTTCAGAGATCTCGGACTAACTGTAGAACAAACAGCTCCCTCTGCTACCCCTGCAACCCTCATTTGCTCCATCGAGAAAGATGAAGCTGCACCAAAAGCTCTTTCCTCGGAGAGTCCCCCCTGTGCGTGGTGTGAGTGCTTGGCTCCCTTTCTTTGTGCTGGCACAGCCACCAACCCCACATGCCCTGAAGAAACTGTCCCTGCAGCCCAGTCATTACGGTCTCTGACATCGTCCCAGGCTTCCAGAGGAGAAGGGAGCAGGTCACAATGATGCTGGTAACAACCCCACTTGTCCATAAAAATATAATCAGAATGCAAATCAGCTTCTCCAGGTGCCCCTCACATCCCCCCAGTGGGTTGTCTCCCCAGTGTCTCCTCCCACTCAGCCAGTGTAGAAGTTCTGCAGAAACCTTTCTCAAACACAGCTAGCAATTTCCAGCCAGCAAGAGGCTACTCTATTAAAACTAAGCAGAATCTGCTGTTTTCTTAAGAATGATAAACAAAAGGCGAAAGCAATGGGATCATTGCTGGTTTTCAACGGAAAACCATGTGATTTTGCATGACATTATTGCAAGACTTGATGGAGCACAGTCTGCTGCTGATCAGAGAGATATGGGGGGAGGCTGAATGAAAGAGCTGCTCTGTTCCTTCATGAGCAATGGTCTAAGCTCACCCCTGGTGTAACATTGCTTCACTCACCTCGAACAGGGAACTTAGCCCTGCAGTTCTGAAACTATGCATGGAGAGTGTGAATAAATCTCATCACCAAGGGTTTCCTGCTATTTCTGCTGAATATCCAGCCCTATTAATCAAAGTCAGACTCCAGGCAACATGAAAAATCGCAGAAATCCATCCTGGCTGTCGCTGGAAACCAAAGGTCAATCTCCAAACCTGAGAGACTCCTTCCAGCTTTAGAAGGCATTCACATTTCAGGACTACAAATACAATTGTCAAAGCTCTGCATGTTCATGTGAAACAGGAAGGAAAAATAAGACCCCGGACAATGGGACCCTGGACAAGTGGTGGAGGAATCAGGCTTTTCACAGGAAGCTGTTTGCCAAAACTTAAAAATAGAATCTATTTACACAATAGATTGGAAAACGCTAATAGCCAAAAATGTGTTAGGCAACAGGACTTCAGATTAGAAACACTGGGTGGGTCGTCCCGTGAACAAGTTCTAAAATCATTATGGATTCTCTGAAACTGAGCAGAATTAGTGTTTTGGTGTGGTTTCTACTTCCACTTTCACCACTAAGGTTCCCTCCTCTCCATACCCACAAACATCCAGTTTCATCTCACCCCATTCTCCTGCTTCTCACTCATCCTACCTCCACCCAAATGCTCCTTCCCACCACTCTCCCACCACATCTGTGGACACCAACTGCACCACGTGAACAGTCTGTGCTTTAATTGTGCTTGAAAGTAAGAGGTAGAAAGTCATGCTCCCCAGTTTCTGTTCCCATCCCTCAGGACCTGCCTTTGGGAGGTCACTTCATCTCCACGAGCTGTGGCTCGAGTCCTGCTCCCATAAGCAGCTTCTGACGCTCTGAACACCCCCCAGGGTCTGTAGGAGGTGAGGTCCCAGACCCTCAGTGACAGATCCCACACTTGCCTGGTTAAATGCTGAAACGTTTTAGGTGTCAAAATGAAGACAGGGCCCTTTTAAGCGTTTCTCTTGGGAGCAGATGGCCAGCAGATGAACTTCTCCTGAAAATCTGTGCAGTTTTATGTGGGAAACACGGTCCATAAAAACTTTAAATAAATGTATTATAGACTGCACAGTAATCAGGGACAATCACTTGCAATTCCGCTCCATCCTTGCTGTTTCATCACCCTTCGTGTGGCTGAGCGTGAAGCACCTTCAATGTACCTGTCAGCCTTCCCAGGGCTGCAGGGGACTCTCACTCCCTACTTTTGGAGGAAATCTTAGCTTTGAAGTTTCCACAGTGGCTAAATCCGTTGTCACCATCCAGTATCTAAATAAAATCATTGGATACTTCATGTCTGATAACTCAAAAGCTCCAACCCGAGTTTCTGCATTTAGCAGGCACACACAGAGGTATCTCCTGGCTCCTCAAAGAGAAACACAAAGCACTGACTTAAGCTCCTCGTTGCTCAGTTAAGACCACGCTGACAGACAGACACAGAGGAGACACTTGGCGTAACTTTTAAGTGTTTCTTCAATGAAGGCATCGACCATCCTATACTGCAATGCTGCTTCCCAGCATGAGGAAGCTCATACTTGAATGTTCTCCTGCTAGATCATTTTGCAATAACTTAAGGACTTTGTGCTGGTAGGCAGCTACAGTGCTGAATCTTCTGCCTGCATTAAAAATAAACAGTAGCTATACCTAAAATTCAAATGCAACACACTTTTCTTTGATTTTCACTCCCTGCACTGCACATGCTCAACCGAAAATGTTTCATTGCATCCCTGAGGGTGAGTGGCGTGAAGTGAGGACTTAATCTGTTTGTCTCCACACTTGCTCCTGTTCCAAGAGCCACTCAGGTGTCACAACCTGAATATGTCAGCACAGCTCCAGCTCTGCTAGGTGTCTCCCTGCTGGGTGTTTGGTACCTGAGGAGGCAGGAGGAGCATGGAAAGAACAACAAGAGCATGCCACTTCATGTCCAGCTGGAGGAAGCAAGAGGTATTTGAGTGTCCAAGGGAACCACCACACTTCCCCTTACACAGAAATTGCATCTTGTGCTTGCTGTGCACGGGGAAGCACAGGGCCAGAACAGTCCCATGACAACAGAATCCACAACAAATTCATTCTTCTCCTTTTTTTCAGATCCTTAAAGTATTGTGAATACAGAACTTGCAAGAGCTAAACTCTTCCCTTCAGTTTTACTTTACTTTCAACATGGGTAATTCTCTGTTTTTCAGAAAAGCAGAGACGAGGTCCATTCTTCTGCATCATTTGCAGTTTCTGCATGTGCTGAAGGCTCCAGCTGAACTCCTGCTCACTCCCAGGGACGCAGAGCTGCAGCCGATGGCCAGTTTCAGCTGCAGCACCTCTCCTGAGACACAGAGCCCAGGTGGACAGCTTGCTCTCACCCTTCACAGAAGCTTTTCAACAATTCCTCCCTGCTGTCTGCATGGGATCTGCAGTCCTAAGTGAATTCCCTTTTCAGCCAGACACACTGTGTTATTTCAGTATAGCACCGTCTAGACAACTGAAAAACGTGTGAAAAATTCAATGTATCCCTTTTCCCTTGCTTTTCATGAAAATGGGGAAAGTCTGGAAGATTTCTGACCTCCTTGTGGCGATTGCTTTGGGAACTTTTTTGTTGATTTGTTATTAATATATATAGATGTATAAATATAGGTGTCCAGAGCTGTAAATACTTAATACACAGAGCTTCAGAAAAAATCCCCCATTATCTTCAGTTAGTGAGAAGGCTTTGTCTCACCATCAAGATTTCTACAAGATGCAGTATTTTATCTTTACCCAGACCATTCAGTGAGTAAAATGGTCGCTGTCCTACTAGATAGAAAGCAGATACCATCCTGCCGCCCCTTGGAAAGCAACTGACACATCTCAGGAACAAGCAGCAGCAGTTATTAAATGGAAAAGAACCACCCCTCTCACCCTGCTGAACTCCATCCAGCCTCAACATTTCCTAACCTGAAAAAAAAAAAAAAAAAGATGACACTACAAAATGTCTTACATAAATTTTGCTGTCCCAGGAGCCTCCACAGCCAATCAAAAGGGTCAAAGTACTTAAAGAAATCAGACTCGTACGAGATTTCCAGCTCTCAGTGATTATGTGGATGGCAGTGAGTGTCACCCTTGACAGGTCTCCACTATTGCACCAATTAGACAACTAAATCGGTTTGGGTGTCTGAGCCTCTCACAGGAATCCTCCAACATTTTCCAGCGAAGCTGGATAAGGAAAAGCCAGCCAGCAGCAATTAGAAAACAACCGTGATCTAGTTAACTTTTATTAATTGTCTAGCATTTTCCACTAAATGCTACAGATGAAGTAAGGAAACTTCTTGAACCCTCCACAAAGATACATGTACAAGAGAGAAAAGCCATGTGCATCCCTGAGTCTTGAAGCCACCACTGTCTAGCACCAGTGTGAACCCTGGCTCAGGGCCGGATAGCCAGGGCTTTCAGTTCAGCATGGGCCGCTGAAAGGAACATTTCAGATGGAATAAGGCATTTTCCCCTCCCCATGTGGCAAAGCAGCGTACTAGCTATCTAAACTTAGAGAATAAATACAGAGCAAATTAACTTTCCCTGCTCCACTGGAATCCCAGGGGTGCTTCTGGGAGGCTGCTGAGCTCTGTGCCCCAACACCAAGACACGCAGGGATGCACAAATTGAGCAGTGGGCAATGATGCTGCTGCTGGGGTGGGCAGCTGGGTAAGTGCCCAAGCACGCAGATACTCTCCTCCTCTGCATCCACATCGACTCAGGGGTGGGAGGTATGAGCGTGCATGCTTCCTGCTGATATTCCTGCTTCTCCAAGTTTTCATCAGGGCCAGGAATAACAGGAGAGAAGGCTCTCTCCCAGCCCCTCCTCTCCTGGTACTGGACGTGGCCAGTGGCATGAAGAGCGGGCGCAGATGAACATGCTTGTGTTACAGAAGCAAATGGTTTTTTGTGCCTCTGGATGTTCCAAGGGAAGCTGGGAATATGCTGCACTTAGCTTGTGTGCTATCCAAACTAGTGCAGCAGGACCTAATCCTGATGAATAGCTAGGTAGCTATTAAAATTATTTTCCTTGAACAGCTAACTGGAAATGTGAAGGCTTGATGCTTGAGCTAGCATTTAAAATGGGTTCAGGTAATCAAAACACCATATTGGAGAGCACTGGGGGTTTCAGAGGAGCTGAGATTCAATTCAGCTTTGAACTTTTAGTTTATTATAGCAAACAGTTCCCACCCCTAATAAATTCAACTAGCCCTAGCTCCTTACAGAGACTACTGGACCTAACAACAAAGGTCACACCAGCTGCTTATACCTCTTTGGCCAGCAGAACTTCTTGTGCAAGCTAATACCATCTGTCTGTCACTCTGCTGTGTCACCTTAGGATGCCACTTGGGAAGAAACACATCACTGGTCACATTACACTGAAGACATCTGAGATGCCAGCATCCACGATCACAGCCTTCTCTCCATCAGGGCAGCAAACACCCGCTACAAATTCACAGCAACAAACAGCATGAAGGCAGTTCTGGTATCTGCAAATCATTCTCCTGCGCACACGGCCAAGCTGCAAAGCTTTGCTTGGTAAATATGACATTCTGTGTAAGTGATATAGGTAGTTTTTAACAGTCACACACAAGCAACGCTGGTACATGGCAGAGAGATGGATAAAGAGGTTAAAAGTATGAAAATTTCCTGCTGTTCTAACTTGCTCCAAGCCCTCTGTCACGGGTGATGGTGAGAAAGTCAGTGATGAGCTGCTGAGGAGATGACAAGATGCTGATAGAGCAACTGGTATAACAGCACGCAGGAGGAGCCAGCTTGAGGGCAGAGAGCCTGTGGGTCCTGCACGCTGCTCCCATTCCCATCTCCAACCATTCTGACACTGCTACGTGTGAGGACTGGCCTATAAAGATGGAATCCCCTACCATACAAAGTGGGAGGATGAATGGAGTGAAGGTGGCCTCAGAGCAGCTCATTTTCTGAACGTGGCAGAGCCACACAGCTCCCCACACGGAGCTTCTCACCAATTATCATACTGGAGCAGTGGCAAGCTGAGTGGGCACCGGAGCCACATGCCTCTGCGTGCTTCTGCCTAGAAACAACACCACCAGAAAACCCTGGCTTACTACATCAAAACAAATTAATATTTCAAGAAGAACTTAAACGCAGTTTCAGCATTTCAACCAAGTAAACTGGACTGTATGTTCATGCCCACGGAGGCAGGCAGACTGCACGAAGAAAGCCACCACATATCAAGTCTCACAGATCTGGTTTCCTGAGAGGGCTTAGAGCAAGCTATAAAGGACTACTCCCCAAACCACAACCCTACAAGGAAGCCTACATTAAAATTATCAGAGGAAGAAGAAAACATGTTCTGAGCTCAGCCAATACTAAGCATATTCCAATAACTGTAGCTGTTCTGAAAAACACTCTTGGGAGCCCAACCTGGCCACAGAGGCAGCAGATCAGCAGTGCTCCTTTGTGGCAGCCCTGGGTGGCTGTGGAGGGACATGCACGCTAGCTGCTTTCCAAGCTGGATAAAGGGGAAGGAAGGCTTATTCCCATAACCATTGCCATATAAAACAATTTGGTACCAAGCTGGGCTTTGCTAACTTTCACGCTGTCTATAAGACCCAATAAAGTAACAGCAATTTTCAATGTCCAGAAAGCACACATTTCAGACAATTTGCTGATGTTAGTATAAGGCTAACAGCAGCACTGCACAATAGATAATCTAGAAGTTAACAGAGAGCAAAGAGATAAGAGCCTTAGGGAGAATTTTCAATAACATTTGCATAGATCTAGCAGCTAGCCCTGACTCAGACTTCACTTACGGACCAAAGATGATGAAAAGATGCATTAAATGCTTCTTGTTTCTCCTTACTCAGCCTTCACTGGCTGCAGCAGAGCCCTGTGTGCCAGATAAGGGTCTTCTATGTGTTCAGGAGAAGCAAAGCCCAAGCACTGCGTGGGGTTCCCCAGAACGCAGTAGGAAATTTAGAGGCTATGTATCATATCCCATGAGGTTGTAGAGTAGCGCACATCGTGCAACAGCCTTCGGCATCCAATGCCAGTTTTGAGAATGAAATCCCCCTCTTCCTAGGCGTGGGTGCCATGAGACGTGTCACACCTTTGGGACACCCCTCCAAAATCACAGGGGCTCCCCCATGAAAAGCCAAGGATCAGCTGTAGCAAGGCGAGGAGGGGTTTTTCAGCTCTCCCTGCTCTGATTACTCAGGGCTGAGCTGCAGGGACAGCCCCACACCGTAGCCCATCGCCTGTGCAGCCCCTCAAGGGATGCTCTGAGTGCCCACATCCAGCACAGCAGCAGGGCCACGCGGCTGTGCGGCGCACAGCTTCAGCGCCGTAGCTGGGGGGAGCATACGGTGCAAGCCAATTGCAGAGCCTGATGTTCAATGAGACTTGACAGGTCCTACTGAGGTCTGCATGCAGAGAAAGAGCTCGGGGCCCCCAGGCCAATGACAGTGCCTCGGCTCTGCCCAGCCCCAGCGTGTCTGGGGCATGCAAGATTCAGCATTTGGATCATCTCACAGCAGGCTGGCAGGGACCCAACAGCCCAAGCATCATCCTGTCTGCAAGAGCACGGGGCTGGCTCATGCTGCACTTTTACCCTCAGCATCAGGGCAGGAGGTGGGGATACACACGCAGGGACATTCTTCACTTGTCACCCCCAGGCTTTAGGCTGTTTCTTTCTCCACATCACCTAAAGGTGAAGAGGAGTTGAAAAACATTACACTGACAGCACTGTCGGAGCTGCGGATATAAGGTCTTCTGCTCCACGCCAAGCAAACCCTCTGGAATGGTTTGGACATGATGGGTAAACAGTGTTGGGCTTGCTCAGCGGGGAGACATTTGTATTTAGATGTTATAGATAAGTGGTGCATATTTGAGACATCTGAAAGTTATTATTCCAGGCAGTTTCTAAACAGAGAATCGCAGTTGCATAGCCCCTTAACTCCAAGCTGACAGGCAGGATAATGATTTAAATTATTGTTAAACATAGGCTCTGTTTTAAGTGGATGGAATTCAACATCACGGTAGGTTTGGGGGAATTGGGGGTGTATTGCACAACACAACGTTTCCAATCACTGGAGCTCAGATCCATGGGAGCTTTTCTGTCAACACCAAGCATCACTGTTCACACTACAAAAACAGCAGCTGTAGGGATCCTCAAAAAAGGTAACATCACTCAGCTATCTTCTGCATCATTACCACTCCCCCTAACTGCAACAACTTAGATGAAGAGAAATGCCTTTTTGAAAGCAAAACATAAATTTTTTTCACAGACCGTAAAACAGAGTTCAGCAATGAATCATAATTATTTTTCACAACGCTTTGCAACCACAAGTGATTTATGCTTCCTGGAGTTCAATAAGGTTGTGTTTGTTATGCTATCACTGTGTTTTTAATGAAGAATATACCGATTTGTTCTTCATTATAAGTCACTCCAAGCACAACTATTTGGTTGTATTAAATCAGAGTGGTACATTTGTTTCATATGTGAGGAGTTTGTTTTCCAGTGTATTAATTAAGGGCTGGTACCCCTGCACTCAGCTCCCCCAGCCCCCCCTCCACCCTGCAGGCAGATACTGCCCTCACAAAAGGCTTTCTGCCCCCACCATAAGCTGCTTTCTGACACGCCAAAGGTTAAGCGTGACTGCACACGCTGGCTCTATACTGCAGGCAAAGCTCCAGCAAAAACAAGCCCGTCTCTCGTACGGAGAGGAGAAAGGGAAGGAAGAATTAATTCCTTGCTTGTTCAGCATCTTATTGTCTCTCCGTGTCATAAGTGAGCCCCTAGGCAGTATCTCCAACCTACAGCATCCTCATTTCCCAAATGGGTGGTTCACAATAATGCAGGCAAAAGGGTCTCATCACTGCTCATAGCGTGAAGATGCAGTTGGGCCTAAAACAAGGCAATCACACCTTGTCAGTAAGGGAAATTACACGGCTGATTAATAATGGATGAGCCTCACAAAGGCTACTCATTCTGCTCAGCATAGCAGCATCTTATCCTAATTATCCTCATTAATTATGCTGAGAAGTGTTTGGGAATTTTCAGGGAGGCTGAGTTCACTCACCTTTAGTAACAGTTGTGCCTAGCAGGGTAGGAGAATTACAGCCCAGCCTCTAGCAGTGCAACACGATATAAAAATGAATCATGAAACAGTAACTCGGGTCTCTGCCAGAAACACACTCCCAAGGCACAGAAGTTAAGCAAAGGTAAGATAATTCTCTTGGACTGGTAGCTTGGCATGCCCACTGTAGCACACGAGTCCAATAACTCAGAGAAGCTGGAACCCACTATCTGCTGTCAGGAAGGAAAAACGGCACTTCTACCTGCAGAAATCAGACACTTGCGTGATCTGCCCCAGGAAGATGAGCAAGCTGAGCCTGAATCAGGAGCTGAATCCTTTACCACTGAAATTAAACATGGGGTTTTGTCCCTTCCCGTTATCCATTATTTACTCATCTGATGTACTTGAGTGTAAAGGCTTTCTACCACAGGCACTGCTTGGTTGCTTTTCCTGCCCTCATAAAAATAATGGACCAATCTCTGTCAGGGCATTTTTTTTTCTCTTTTAATGTGAAGAAAATAAAGTCCTAGCGCTTGGTAGGAAACAAACAAACAAGCAAAAAACCCAAGTAGATAATAAAGCTACTAGTGCTCTATTTGAAGAACCCAAGAAAACCACAAAAGGAAACTGCAGTAATTAACAGAAAACACAGAAACGGTTCCTTCATCCTCAAGCTGGGCATTGAATTTGTGCAGTGATAAATGCTCAGGGACCTCGCCTGCCTTCTGTGACCTGCAAGCAGCAATGTCTGTTCCTTCCTGCAGCCCATTCAGCTGCTGCCCAGCACACCCTGCAGAATAAGGAGAGGTACAATGGCAAGTGGAAGCAGGATTTCCTCCTGTATTTTCTTCCAGAGACTCTGCGTAAGGGCAGGGAAACCTCCGTGCACCTCCAAACCCCTTCTGGCCACAGCCCAGCCCAATGCCACACAGACTGAGGGCATTCCACTCTTTCAATGAGCAGCCTATTCAGCCCTGCCCTCCAGATACAAAATTTGAGAGACTGACGTGCCCCAGAGAGAGTAATTCCCACTAATTTTTCATTCTGCTTTACTTCTAGTAATTCCAGATAAGATACTCGTTTACCCAGTTGAACCCAAAAGGATTCCAAAGGTATCTATAGTATCTGAAATAGTTCAGATATTTTGGGCAGAAGATAGGACCAGTCTAAATACCTGACGCTACAAAATTCTCATATCCTGGCACAAGCTGATAAAGCCACTGTGTTCCCTTTCCACCAGTGACCTAAGATTTTTTTAGTCTCCAGAGAAATAAACCCTACTGCTTTCTGTAGCCATCTTCACGCTGCAGAGACAGCATGGACTCCACGACCTGATGATGGGAAACTGGTCTGGGGTAGTCTTCAGTGTCACCTTCTTTTCCATTTGTGACATCAAATGACAGAACAACAGACAGGTCTCCAAACAAAATCACTGCTCGGCTTAACTGCAGTCAGGAAAAGGACATTAAATAAGGAGACAGGGTTGCAATCAGCCTTTCTGAGGAAATAATAACCTGGGAAATTCTGACTCATGCCGATTTGTGATCAAGGACTGTGACTGAGATACCAAAAAAAGGAATTGAATCAGATTTTCATGGCTGTGTCAGAATGAATTAATTCTCATCATGTAACCAGGAAAGATTTAACATCACAGAAGCATTTTTAGAATGACAGCAGGATATGGAGGCTGGGGTAAAGAAGAAAACATGATTATTGGGATGGAGAGACTGACAGTGAGGAAAGATAGAAAAGAACTAATTATACCATAAAATCATAGCTCAGTCAAATAACTGCCGATAGGAACATCCTGAGGAGGGAACAGCACTTGTGAGCATCTGGGACTGCTGGCTGCAAATATGCCCCAGATGATGCTTATGCCAGAATAACCAGTGAAGCATCTCCAGGAGTGATGGTGAAGTTGCCTTTAGGGCTACCCAGAGCAGTTGGAGAAGCTGCTGTCACTCACTGCTGGTTTTCACTCTTCTGCCAAAGCCAGGAAGAGATGGCTACCTGGGCTTGTGCTGTGGCCATTTACCCCTGTGCCCATCTCACAGAGCAGCTAAGACTTTTTTTCCACTTTTGTGGTTGCCAGTAAAACTCAAGGTAAATCTAAAGTCAGCTGATCTCATCCTGATTCTAGTTAAACCAAAGTCAGGCTATATCAATTCTAAATGCTCGTCCACAGAAATTATTCAGGTTAGCATAACTAGTTCTTTTTAAAGCCACATTTGCAAGTTATTTGCATTCGACGTTGTCCACTCTAACTCTGCAAGAAACTACCACATTCCGTATATATTTTAGAGAGGTTTTTTCCTCCAACGAGCCAGCCAGAGATGCTACAAAGTGGAAGATTAAACTCTAAAGTGCAACTCGATAGACAGAAGTTCACCTGGCAGCAAATTCCACCAACACAGACTGAGGAGCGTGAAAACCCCACTGCAAAGCACTGACAAGCAAAAGAGTATCTACTCATTCCTCACATTGCCTGCTCACCTTCATTCAAAACACCCCTTTGATAGATCTGCCAACATTTGTTATTAGAGAAGACTTCTATAATAAATTAACAATACAATGGAAAGAGCCACTGCACAAAGAGTCAAAGGTGTTATCAAGAGCAGAACAAAAATCCACCAATTTAATTTAGGACACAAGAAACATATCTATCTCAGATAATTCCTTATGTATCATTTTTCTCCGGTACCTTTATGATCCCTTTGATAGAAAGTGTCATTAGTATGTACTTGACCTGATAAAAGACCTCACTTATCTTCAAGGAACATGCCAGGCATGCAGTGACCCATGCAAAACAGTTCAAACATACCTAACACCCTGTGCTGTCCAGATAAAGGGCCAAAAAAAAATAAAACCAAAGCTTTTGTGTTATAATTTATCAACACAAAGTCAAAATGAGCCAGTGATTTACAAGTGTAAATTGAACATTGGATGAGTGAAGAAATCAGGCAAGAAAGGGATGGTATCTTCATCACTTTGTGCCTTCCCCATCAATATAACCTGATTTCTCTTTGCCAAACCTCTCCTTTTTCCATCTCTTTCAGACTAAGTTCGCCCTGTTTCCATGCTTTCATCTTCCTGCTCCCCTCATACTTCTGGACCCCTGTTTAAACCTTTCTGCACAGAAACTAGCCCTATCTTCCAACAAAAACAAGCACTGCTGGGAGGAAACCTCTCCACCTCCCCTCCAATTTCAGCAGTGCATTCCAGCCTCTCCTGTTGACGATCATCCCTCCTCCTTTGCTTCTTAGAAAAACCATTAAGCAGAGTCTGATCCCTGCATCCTCATTGATTACTGATTAACCATAAGACCACCAGTTTTGACCTAGCAAGCCCTGCACAGAACCCTGTAACAAGCAGATGGCAGAAAAAAAGATCCAGCAAAGCACTTAAGCACATGGCTCTCTTCAGGAATGTGAATTCACAGACGTACCCAAGCACACACCGATTTCTGCACCATTAGATTATTATATAGACTCTTTGGCACTTATCTGGTTTTTTTGAAGCCCTGGTCTTATAGGTCACACATCCAAAACTGAAGTACTCGAAATTATCATACAAATAGTCATAACAGTGATTATGGCCTAAGACCAAATTATTTATGTATTTCTTTTGAATGAGCCAACTAGGCTGAGTTGAAATTGCCAATCCCTGCAGCTCCGCAGTGGAATTGTCCAACAGTTCAATTTCCCTTCCAACTGTTCCTAGCACTGACCTACAGCATGAGACCGATTTCCTTCCACCTGGCCGAGCAGCCTTGCAGTCAAGGTCTGGAGACTCTACTGTGCTAAGAACGGAGCGATATAAAGTGTTGTGATAAATGCAGGCAGTGTCAAGGCTCATCTGAGACACGAGCAAACTTCAGTGAACGGAGTCATTGAATCAGATCCAGCTATAAGCAGCTAAGCCTTAGAAAGAGGAGCACAAATCAACAGGACTGGTGGTTTTTTTTAAAAGGATGCTTCATACAAGCCATGCTGGGATGACAGTGTGGGCTGCTGACACCTGCAAAAGGCTCAGGAGGGTGACGTCTGCTGCCTACAGATACCAAGGAGGGCAAAGAAATTCAGCCAGGGAAACGCCGCTGCAGCATGAGAAGGAAATGTAAATGTCTATGGAAACGTCTTGATCAAATTGTCACCAGTTTCCCAGTTCAAGTAAACACACAGCTCTGTGGTGCTGGGATCCTCTGGACTCAGGCAGACGGAGAAAGAGGGAACATTCTGCATTAAAGATTTGGGAAGCTTTAGATCTTTCCATGCGAGTGGCACAGTATTTATTGGCACGGTACCAGCACGGGAATAGGATTATTGGATTCTAAAGGCTTTTTCCCTGGAGTGGTCTTTATCCTCTTAAAAGAAGATAGAGCAATTAAACATTTTTTTTTTCCCTGAAGAGAATTAATTGTCTGTGAAGGGTCATACCAGTGGCCAGATGCATCACAAGAGATATTTATCTTCTTAAACACATCAACCATAGCCAGCGGCATAAGATTTGATTCAGTGGCCAGCACCCTGATTTATCTATCTTTTATCCCTAGCTACAGACTGAAAATTTACCAATCCCAAATCAGTTTAATTTCAAAATCTAACAGGAGCAGATGGAATGGAAATTTCTTTTAAAATATTTCTGTAAAGGCCTTTGACATCAAAATGATGCTAATGTTGAGAATCGAAACCTAAGGGACGGTACGTACTGTTCTAGCCCATATACGTGGAAATGATTTTTATACCTCCAGCATGGATTAAAGCAGATTTGCAGTGAAGAGCACACATACGTGTGGGGCAGCATAGGAATCCCTCCTCCACGTACACTCTCATTCCCTCCAACCCCCACCCCAGAGCACTGGTGATGCCTTTGCATCTGGTGATGCCTGGGAAGCACCACCCAAAATGTTACTTTTTAAGAAATTCTTTCATTTGACTCAATACATTTGTCTAGCGAGACAACCCCAAAGCTGCACTGCACTGTTTGTACAGACACAGAGTCATACGAATTGTATTTTGTACTCATCAGAAAAGAGTCACATAGAGCTGATGAACAGAGAGGCTCTTTCTGCCTATGAAATCCCATCTAATGAATTATCTTTGGCATAAATGCACAAGCGGGTCATCCTAGCCCGTGTATTCCCATCATGATTCAGTGTGAAACTTGGTGTCCAAGGCCAATTACTGGTAGCAAGTCTCAGGCACACTTTTAAGCATCACATATGGGTAGAGCTAGAGATAAGGATTTCCAGGCTGAGTTTAACAACAACAATTCTGCTTATACTGCTTGGAAAAAAAAAAATGGACACTTCAGAGACAAAGTAATCTCATTTTTAGCTCTGTTGCTGATATGGATAGAAAAGGCAATTTAATTTTATTAAAGATTTCAAACTTTTTTAATAACCCAGACACCTACAGGGATAACAAAAATCATATCCTCTGCATGGTAAATTGCATATTCAGCAGCTGTGATATCAATTAGACATTGAAATGACAAAGTGCTATCTCATGCCAGCAGAGACATACTGTACGGAGCCAGTGTTTAGTTTTATCATATAAGCAACGTTCAGCTGTCATCTGTCATACAGGCTTAGGGAAAAGGGCCTCTACAGCTGCAACAGCTGGAACTGCAAGATTAGCACAATAAATTGTTATACTTTTACCAGATCATCTACTCAGTTTACACCCAATACTCACCTCCAGCTCCAACTGCCTTACACCAGCGTAAACACACTGGTTTTGTCATCTTAGAGCTTTACACATGAAGAAAAATTAGCTTTCAGCTTTACAGCTCAAGTTTTGTACAGTTTAAACTATTTTGGTGAATATTTTAGAGACAGGTATTGAGAAAGCTGCAAAGATTATGTATGAACATACTCTCCCCTCCTTTTTTTTTAAAGACACTTATTATTATACTTAGAGAATTATAATACGAACTACGCTAGACAAACTAAGGTAAATACAATTATATGCAGCATTAAGTATTAGTTAAGAGAATGATTTTTTTTTAAAAAAACAACATAGATATTTCACCCTAATGGTTTAAATCAAAACAACAAAGTCTTTGCTAACATAAGGAAGTCTTCCAATTGTTTCTCAAAAGAATACACTCTTCCATTAGTGGTGGGCTATTATTCTCTAAGGCTCTGACTATGCAAGAAACTTCTGTAACTAACCATATCCGTGTAATAAATTCAGTATACATTCAATTATTCCCATAGTTTGTACCTTTACTAGATATAAAACAAGGTCAAAGTCCTTTTAACTGGAATTACTCTTTCCAGACCGTCAGTTCCACACAACTGCTCAAAAATAACAACACTTAGCAAAGGGAAGATAAACTTCCTAGTGTAAACCAACAATATTTACCCCCTTAAAGCAACAGCCAAATCAATCACCAGAACAGATATCTAATTGAAGGCACCATTTTTTTAACAAAGAGACCTATTTTTGCAGTGACAGCATCTGAACTACACTGTACAC
Organism: Phaenicophaeus curvirostris; assembly: GCF_032191515.1. NCBI lineage: Eukaryota > Metazoa > Chordata > Aves > Cuculiformes > Cuculidae > Phaenicophaeus > Phaenicophaeus curvirostris. The sequence goes on along the minus strand of NC_091400.1, from coordinate 511,443 downwards.
ACACCCATAATGTAAACACCACTTATAGTTGTCAGAATTTTCATATTTCCCTAGGCTTTAATGGGCAACATGGAAAGTATTGTTGTATAGCCCTTCTTGCCTGTGTTAGGAGTAACATTTCAGCTTACCGGAACTAATGCAACTTTATAAAGCACAGAATTTATTTTTCCACTGGTCATTCTATCTTGTTATATTCTTCGTTTTTCTCAGTCTGGGCGATAACAGCCAGACTAACCCCTCTTAAGTTTATTTCCATCTAGGTTCACTTGCACCAACACGGATACAATTTCGGATCACGTACTTATCCCAAATAGCAGAGTATGTGGCAGATTTTGTCCCTTCTGCTCCCCTGTAGCAATTCCTTAGCTCTACGAGCAGTCCTGCTGAGGCAAAGGTGGTTCAGGTCAAGGCAACTCATACACAACCAAGCAAAGCTGCTAGAATAGACGTAATGCTCACAGTCGGAGTGACATCTTGCCATTCAACACTTCCCCAGACCCAGTGCCATCTGAGATGCTGACACGTCAGAGGTTTTATTTTACCTGGCAAGAGATGCTGCCTTCCCCCTCTGGCTCAGGCAGGGCCAGGGGCAGATGCCAGCCCAAGCTCGTCGCCACAAATTCTTTGCTGCTTATAATCAAATGCAAAGAGAAGGGAAAAAAGCTACTGCATTCCTGAGGTCAAGATGAGCTCTGGCTTGCTTGGAAGCGCTGTCTCCAGCAGCCTCATCATCATAAGCAAGACAGACAGACCTGGAGGGCACACAGACTGACCTTCAGTTACCTATTGCATTGGAGAAACACGTCCCTCCAGAGGTGCTGCGGCAAAACAGGGATTAACTAAAATGGCAAGAGATTAGTTACTTATGAAACCATTTTCACATTTTTAGCTGCGTTAGAGAGCTTCCTGCAAGCTGCCATAGAGACAACAGCTACAGACAATAAAACTTTACGAGCAATTTAAATTCTCTCTCCCCTTAGGAGATGTGGAAAAACAATGACAACTGACTTTTTGCAGGTCGTGTATATCTTGCCTTCATTAAGCAGGACTCTGTTTAAACACGTATTATTCTTTCCCATCAGATTGTTACGGACTTCCAGAGAGAGGGTGGATAGTTTATAGCTTCCACTTTCAACAATACACCATAAAAATACACCACAGTCATATTTGATTATCCCATTTTGTTTAGTGCAAAGCAGTCTCCGCAGATCAGCCTGCTTATTCGCATGTGACCGAATATAAACAGAAATGGATTCCCGTGGGCAGTGGAAAATAAGTTCTGCACTTAGAAAATAAAATAGTAATAACCACATGGTAAAATTGCAGATGTGTGTGATAAATTAGATTTATCATCAGTCTTCTACTGTTCACACTTGAAATTTGCCCATAAATCCACCTTGTTTGAGGCTTATTTAGTGTTTCCTCTAAAGGTGCCCTGGAGGAAGAGGTTCAATTTACCTAAGAGCTGACAGAGATAAAGAACGAAAACCAGGCTTACTTCCTTCTCTATAAAATGTGCAACTTCCTTGTCAAATATACAACTAGCCTAAGTCCCAAGATGGGTGCATTTCCATCCATGATCAGTTCGTATTTTGACATTTGATACTTTGCAAACATGAAGTCTAAGAAGTTAGGAAGGGGATCTGGAGAAAGAAAAAGATTACGCAAGTATCTGATTTTATATACAGCATTGCCAGTTAATCCAACTAGAATCTATTTATGACTGAAGTATATCTTTATACTGCTTCTACTTGAGGTAAATGTAATACAAGTGCATTTAAAATTTTCCCAGTTTGCAAGGTCTTACTAGCTTTTCATATATTTTATCTTTCCCAGAGGAGGTGAAGCTTTGCTTTCGACAGGGGCCCCTCAAAGTGCCAATCTAAACACAGTTATCCTTGGGTTTCCAAGTCTACGCTGGTGAAAGAGTAAGACTACTTTGAAATACTGCATGAATCAAAAGAGATGGATGGGAGAAGAGCATGAATGGAGAAATTAGCAATAAAGAGGTTTGGTTGATGACCATAATAGTAACCAATGGGACTAAGGAAAATGAATGGATAATTCGTCATGTTACCCCAGTGGAAATACAGGGCAGGGCAGGAGCAATACAACAAAATCATTATTTCTTTGCAGTCCCATTTTTCCATCCTTTTAGGGCATCTCTGTGATGCTCTGAGAGAAAAGATACTAGATGCCAGGGCCAGATGATCTTCATTGGTCCTTTCCAATCTCAACTATTATGTGATCCTGTGCTACAACACCACTGCCAAAAAAATAAGGCGGGGGGGGCAATTTAAAAAAATGCACCATACATTGGGTAAGCCTGGAATTCTTCACCAAAAGGTACAGGAAAATGCTGAAGACATGCATCACACTATCACTGAGGAAAGCTACCACCCTCACTGTCCAACACTAAGTCCACGTGAAGATTTCTTAGTCTCTGCCAGCCTCACTAGCCAAGTGCTTGAAAGAAGCAGACTAATGTAAGACAACATCATTTGATTCCCATGAGCTGTCATCCTTCCTCCAGGGCTCTGAAGACCCCAAGATTTAAACAACTGCTCCTTTTCTTTTCCTTTTTTTTATTTTTTTTGATGCTTTATTATAGCAGTGAGGCAGCAGATTGCTTATATTCTATTTTTCTCGGACTCTTTCTGAAGTGTGAATGAGCATGTGTGTATGTTGAAGTGATAACATAAGGCTAAGCCACATTTCTAGTAAATATTACTTTAATTTACCCTGGAATGGAAAAGTGCACTTGTGCAAAACTAGCTGCCCAAAAAGGGAAGCAGAGCTGTAAACCATCCTGCCTGCAAGTTCAGCATGTCAGCAGGAGAGTCACTGTATAAGGGTATGTTTACATGTCACATAAGCTAGCATCTATGCTGAAACTCATGCCTAAAACATAGAATATGCATGCAGTCAACTGCAACGAACTCCCCTATGCCTTTACATTGTGGCTGGAAATGAGCTAAAACCTTGTGGTCAGAGTAGACCAGATTCCTGGGTGAATTTAAGCCTTTTCATCTCAATGATGGGGATAGAGGCAAGGAGGGCAAGGAGTAGCCTCTCACCTGAGACTGAGCGTATAAGCACTGTCAGCCTCATCACTGCAGCCACCTTCAAGGTGAATTTATGCCAATCTCTCATTTTGACTCGCTCCAGCAGTGACAGGCAAGATGTGGTCCAAACTCAGTTCCTGACCTCCCTTTGGCTAAGATGCAGCGAACCATGCCAGCCCTTTTTACCTGCTCCAGAATAAAATCAAGCAGGTAAAAAAAAGCTGCTTAAGGGGCTCTGCTTCTGAACATACAGCAAGGGCAGCCAGACCCAGGAATACCTGCAACAGCCACGTCAACCTGTGCATAGGCAGCAATAATGACATGGGGGCAGTTATCAGTAAGGCTGAATTTATGGGTAAAGCCATAAGCAGAAGGGAATTAAAAAGCAAGGCACAAACCAGCTGTTTCTCTTTCATGCACAGGTACAAGAGTTGTGCAATGCCTGTGATGCTGACAGCGATGGGAACAGGACTGAGCTGGACAACAAGGCTGATGGCATTTGTCTATGGGGTAGCACTGCTGTATAACTTCTGGAAAATCATTTAACTCTCCCAGTTTTTGGGGTCCCTTTTGTTCAAGTCTCTATTAAATCTGTAAAGACAGCAAAAAGGGTCTCTACACTAGATCGTTGCCCTGCTTTACTGGGTCCCTTATTTTAGCTGGAACTGCTACTGTAATACAGATAAGTGAAACAAAAGTGTGAAGTTTTGGAAGATGTGACATTTGGGGACATAAATGCACACTGTGCGTTCCCCTGCAGTGCCACAAGACTTACTGCTCCACGTCTTTCCTTCAGGCAAGTCTGATTTTGGAAGTGAAGTTACATTACTGGGAGTAGGGAGGGAATAATTCTGTGATAAAAAGAAAGACGGTGACCAGAAACACTGAAGCTTCAAGTCAGATTCTGGGGGGAAATACACATAAAAGCAGCGCAGAGGTGCAGTATCACCCTGCAATTCTACAGTCATGGATAAAGTAGCGCAGCTGAAGAACAAGGAACACGTTTGGGGTTCAGAAGGGGAGAATAAATCACTGAACTGGAGTTTGAAACGCTAGACTCTTCTGTTCAGCATACCACTCCAGCATCCCCAGCCTCCATCAGATGCCCTGCATGCCATACCAGGGTGAATTCAACCATATGTTTGTAGCTAAGCTATGAAATTCATTTGTCAAATCATGGGAGTTTTTGGCAAGTTGTCCTGTACTGTATGTGTGGTCTGCTACACCGAAAACAGACGCGCAGAGAATTGCAGTGGGTTTGTCTATAGGATCCAGGGGCAACACAGCCAACGATTTTGCTTGCTCTGACTCTCAGTGCTGTGTAATAATGAATGGAGATACAGAGGACTCCAGTCAAAGATGTTTCAGCACAGTTGCTAGGCTTACAGCCTGCTGAAGGCTGCTGGAACAAGCTATAAATACGTATCTGAGCTCCACGCCAACTGTGTAAACTCGGAAGCTGCCTGCTTCATTCTGGGACTTCATACCCACCAGAGTGTCCAGAGCCTGTTAGACTGGAGGTAAGTCAGTGTCTGGGTAAAGTCACATTTTCCTCGTGGAGGACGCTAGAACATTGCAGGGGCGGATGACGGGTAGGAAATGATTTCTTGGGTGTTGTGAAAGGAAACACATAATCCAGAGTAATGGGCCCTCATTAATCAGGTGGAGGAGTTCTGAGGCGTCAAATCTCACAAGAACAGCCGGAGGACTTGGAGCCATTCAGAAGCTCTTCTTAACTCAACCCTTGGCGTGACATTTGTCCAAATTCTAGATCCCAACTCAAATATCACCACCTTGGCCCGTGAACCGTTGCCTAGTGGCCCCAATTCAAGTTGATTCACAACAAAAGATAAATCTTTCTGCTCCTAAAAGGAATCAAAAGCTGCAGAGAAATTCTTTAATTCCTCTGCCTTATGCAATCTTAGACCGGCGTTTTTTGCAGCAAGGAAAGGTCAGCCCTATTTCTTCACCTCTGAACCTACACCCCTCTTCCCTGCCATGTAGCTGGCTACAGACACTCTTGCCACTGTATTTTTAATTCAAGAAGCAGTGCAGGAAGGAGGCAGAACTGCCAGGAAGAGGCTTCATTAAAGATTTTTATATGGATCATGACGATGTCATTTTAACAGAGATTATCACACTGCATGACAAGAAAAAGCCAGGATTTCTCTCAGCCTAGCAAGATTATCTCATCTTCAGAAGGACCTTGAGTTCATGAAGGCCAGCAGGTACCATCTAAACTTTTCCATGATGAAAACAAGACCCATGAAACTACCGTTACATAGACAAATGCTGTGATTTGCACCCCAGTGACAATGCAAAGCCAACTCTAAGGCTGCATGCTAACACCTCTGGTGCCCCAGCAACCTAGCTGCCCCTAAAGCCGGGTGCTTGGAGACTCTTTTCAGTTCTTCTAAGATGTACAAACTCAAATAGCATAAACCTCGACAGCTTGCACGTTTGGGGCTGGATTGAATCCTCATGAATGCCAAACTATCTCTTTCAGCTGAGGATGGCAGAAGAGGACCGGCACTCAGCCCTCCTCATCCTCCAACCCCAATTGCGTATCCAACCTTCAGTCTCCAGAGGACAAATCAAACTCTTCTGTGAAAGTAACACCCTGCCAAAACCCTCCCCAGCTTCTCCTAGGTGATCTGGAAGACATCCATGTTTCAAATCTGCCCACTAAAGCAGCCAGAAAATCATAATAGAGCCATCTAGGAAGGATTTATCCACAACATCCAAAATACTTTTCCCCACTTTGGGAAAAGCAACAGATGAAACAAAAAAAAAAGTTTTCCAACACTCCAGACTACGGTCTGATAGAAAACACCTCAGAGTAGAAACCCAGTTATTTACAGGTGTCTTCTAGTGCTATACTGAGGCAGTTGTCTCCCACCTCCAACCCATGTTATATTTACGTGCTAAGTTTCCAACTTCCACTGTTCCAGGCTGAGGTTGTGGGATAATCTGGGGAGGAACAAGGGCCATTTCCCTGAACAGCAAGGGGGACAGCTCAGCATCAGGCTTGCCCTTCGCTGGTGACAGCTCAGCATCATCCCTGCGCGTTCAGAGCCAGGTACTCACCTAAGAGTTGCACCCCGCGGGTGAGTCCGTAGACATCAATCAAAGCCCACAGGGGCTCTGCTGTCCTCACCCCGCTGAAGAAGAGCATTGCAACGGAGTCGTTCACCCGATAGAAAACACGTCCTTTCTTGTCCACCCAGAAGGCTATGATGTTTCCCTCATTTGCAAACTCTTCTGGCAAAGCCTTGGCCCAAAAACCACTCTGGGAAACCAAGTCAGGGCACGCGTACTTCGGCAGAGTGTCAGGGTTAATCCTCGATGGATCCTTGGAAGTAAACCCCAGTCGAAGAGCCCCGCTCCAGCAACACTGCTTTTTAGTGATCTGCAAAGATAACAGCAGCGATAACAGCATTTGGCACTTGAACATCAACTGAGAGATTACACACTTACCCACCAAACACTGCTATACATTTTTTCAGCTGCAAGCAGCAATGCTGCACACTTAGATATAATGCACATATTAAAAAAAAAAACCATCAAATTAAATCTTTGCAGAGAGGTGAAATGTAATTACAGCTGCATGATGACTCACTTCTTTCTAGGGTAATTCCTTTTGGCCTAAGAATCATCCTCTCACAAAATGTGCTAAAGAATGGCCATAAGAGCTTTTATCTCAGCACCTGCAGCAACAGAGCTCTTCCCCCATGGTGCTTGGATGATGGGTATCTCATGACCCAAGGGAAAAGCACTGGCTCCAGCACCACAGTCACCACCATAGGGTTTTCTGGGTTTTCCAGCCAAGTAAAAGACAGTTTTACTCCTGTTTAAGGTTGTCAGATTGGATGAAATCACAGCCTTGCAGAAGAGAACTTGTGTGTGGGAAAGCGCAATTTAAAGTATTTAACTGTATTAGAGACATAATTAGGAGGCAATGATAGATGTTGTCTTATGATTGAGGAAAACATATTTATTTCAGCTGTGAGTGGTGTTTTTTAAGATATGTTGTGCACATCTACAACCCATCTGTTAGTACCCAGTTACTCAGAGCGTCTGGGGTCGGGAGCATCTGCTCTAGTTTCTGGGATGGCGCATGTGTTCACACCCACCCTTCTGCACCTGAGAGACAGCAGGACAAAGGATCATAGGTGCCTCCAGAGTCATCTCACATTGAGCCTTGGACTGCAGGGGATCTGAGGGAGCAGGCAGCGGATGCTAAACACGTGCAGCACATCCAAAATATCACCCAGTTACAAAGTCCTTTTCTTTCCATGGAAGGAGGGTGGCTCCTAGGGTTTGTATGGTCCCCAGACGGAGACAATTCCCTTAGAGAATTTTCTCTCTCATTTTGTTTTTTTGAATATGAACCTGCTGGGAATTGTTCCTCTCGAAGTGATTCAGGCTGTCAGCATTCTGACTACGAAATGAAAGGCATAAAGACACTGGATCCAATTCTGATATGGGGCCAGGATAGCTCCTCCATGCCAATTGACATATAATTGGTGTTTCTGTCCATGCACCAAACCTGCAGCAAACATGAGGTTGCCCTCTTCCATTAAAGCCTTGGCAGCCTCAGGTAATTTCACTCTTGGCTGCAGGACAAGAGCAGAAGCGTGGATAGGTACCACCTACCAGATGTAACATAAAGTTGCTAAGGTACTGTCATTTCTCGCACTGCCAAAGCACTACTGGATCAGATCAGTGGTGATGCCAGAGGCTGAACTGTCTGGGACTGCAGGACTTTATCCTCAAAAGCCTGGCAGCAGGCCATTGTGTCCCAGCTTAGAAGCACAGGATTTTCACAAAGGGATTCTCCAGGACATTTTTTTTTTGACTTCTCAGTTCTTTTCTAATCACATTTGTAAATGTTGCATTTTTCTTTCATGCGTTCCTCTCCAAGGCAAATCTGTAACATGTACCATTGGAGGCACAAAAATCTCACAACAAAGTAATCATTCAAAGCCTAGAGATTTCTGGTTTATAATTAAAGTATCGGAGAAAATAACTCAGAGCTTCAGGAAAAAGTTATCACCAGACAGTTCCCCAGTTAAGCGAAGGCTGTTCCTTGTCTCTACTCAGTCCAGCCAAGCATCTAAATTGTTTACATGAAACACTTGAGCACTGACCTCAGTTCCAGGAACTATGGGAAGCTCCTGCTTGTGGGATAGAATCATAGAATCACCAGGTTGGAAAAGACCCATCAGATCATCAAGTCCAACCATTCCTATCAAATACTAAACCACGTCCCTCAAACTGGGGTGACACCAAAAAGGAATGAAGCAGATTTGCTACTTTGTGTGTCTGGCCGGGATGGGATGGGATTATGCGTATCCCCAGTGAAACAGGGTTGGATGGGGTGTGCACGTGACAAAATGGGGAATATATGCACAAACCAAGACGACATCTGGATTATTTATTACACCATATTTACTGAAAGTCCTAAAAGGTTCTGGGTCCGAGATAAATAGGGCCTCATTGTTATTTCTCCAATTTACTCTCTCACAGTCTCTTGCCAATATTTCACAGCAATCACAGGCCTCATGAAGTAAATATTCATGTGGTAAGCAAGGCTACACGTGTTCCATGCATTCATCAGCACCTATAAACAGTTCTCAATACACCCTGACCACAGGCAAACTAACACCAAAATTAAAATCTAGTATAAAAACTGCAAAGAATTAGACACAGCTGGACAGAGGGCGCAAAGTTTTGCTAAAAAAAAGGCAATGGTTAATGATAAACCACATTCTCTCTTTAGCAGCCAGTGCTAGAAGAAAAGCCTGTAAGGTCCATCAGGTACTAGAAAAGGAGGAGAAGGTATAACCTGCATCCCAGCTGCTAAGCCGTGGGTGCTTACAAACACTAAGGCACCTGCTCTTGTGTCTTTTGCCACCTTTGACTATCTTACCCCACTCCCTACCAGAGCCCTGAGTTACACAGAAGAAATCATTCTGGGACATATATCTTGGAGACAATGAAATAGAAAATTTTCCCAAGTCCCTCACAACCCTGGCTGCCTGATAGCATTCCCAAAGCTGCAAAGAAATCTCAGAATAAAACCCAAGATACAACACCAAAGAAACAGAATGGTATCTCCTGACTTCTTTCTTCTAGTTTTTCAAAGGGAGTTTAGACTTTATACGACCTGAATTATTGGGTTTATGGTTAGTCTTTAGCTGGTAAGAAGATTTAACACACCATTTTCCACAGGCATACACAACAACAAGGCAATTGCAGGATAGACTTATCAGAAAAGCAAAGATGTTTTCACATTTCCATCCATCCCCAGAGTGCTGAAGCCTGTTGATTACCCCCGTGAGATCTTTCATTTAGACTCAGCAGGAGTTCTGCTCATAAATCCCTTGTGCAAAGATGAAAGACTTGCCTGCATATTCCTCACATACATTATGCAAGCTAAAATCCTAAAATATACAGTGATAAACAAGTGTGAATTTTCCTGAGATAGCTATATTGTTTCAGAATGAAGAAGGAAGAACCCAGAACATTTGCCTAAACCACTAAACCCACTCAAACCTTTGATAGTGCTTTCAAAAACGAAGTGCTGCTTTCATCTCCTCCCAAATAATTTTTCACAGCGATTTGTCCAAACTCCTGGCCAACATGGAAAAAATCCCACTAGGCAAATTGAGGGAGTCCTACTGGGTTTCTAGCCTGAATGGAAGCACTAAGATCTCCACAGGAATCATAGCAAACCTGGAGGAGGGATAGGACCTATGGTCCTGAGCCTGAAATCACTGAAATCTCTCTCTAGTTTCAAAAGGAGGTATATTCCTTGTTTCTTGCTCCTTCCCTGGCTGTGAGCAAAAAGGCAAGGAAGGCTGATACACTGCTGTAGGTCCCAGTGCTCTGGGACCTCTAGCAATGGGTAACAGCAGGAACATTCAGACTCAGTAGCTACATGCAGATAAACCCCTGGAAAACTCCTTGTGAGTAAATGAAGGATTTGCAGGTGGGTCTTTTGTGTGTGCCACGAACTGAAGCCTGACAAAGATGATGAGTTACTTTGTGCCAGTGAAATGCACAGCATAATCTGAGAACAGAAATACTTCATCCCATAAACTAGAGGGCATGAAGACTGCTAGACATCTGTGGATGAAGCGCAAAGGGCCACAAGGTCCTTCGTGATGCTAACAGCCTAAAAGGGCTTCAATGCCTAAGGGGATTGATGAATTTCTTCGTCAGGAAGCAGTGCTCGGATGCTCATGGAGCCATCCTGTCCTAGAGAAGCTGAACGTCCCATGCCAGCTGCACCACAAGGGCTACCAACTCCATCTTCTTGGCCACCACAGACACAAAGGAAGTGAAATTGGCCTCTGTCAGTGAGAAAAATGGGACACCTGCAATGTTCTTTCCTTTAACCTTAATGCTATCGGCTGCTGATGCAACAAAGCAGTCAGCAGACTGCCAAAAAACCGCTTTTCTTAGACAGCAACTGTGACTGCACTGACGGCTCCTTTCATCCTTTCAGCAAAAACCTTTCATCTCCCCTGCCAAGAACCTCCACTTCCAGGTCCTTTTCATCTCTTACCCGAAGGCTGTGGAAAGGCTGACTCCTGCCTCCTTGAGACCAGCCCTCAGTGCTGCCTTGTTTAAGGAAGAAAAAGGCTCGTTTTGGAACTGAACATGTTAACTAACTCCTCACCCTCCTTCAGTTCACCCAGCAAAACTCCTCTGCAGGATGCATAAAAACCCTAGAGGACAAATTAGCTAGAGAGATACTGAAGCTGCTGACCAATACAGTCCTTTTTTTGTTGTGGTTCTCCAAGCAGTCTCAACTTAATCTCTTGTTCCTTGTTGAACATCCAGGCAAGCTCTTTTGGAGCATGAATTTCCCTTTTCTTCCCAGTTTCCACAGCAGTCCGTACTGATAGCTCCAAGAACTACGATGACAAAAGCAGAACTACCAACAAAGATCACAGATCTTTAAGGGCAAGACCCAACAACTGTGCCTTTCATTGTTTGAGAGGAATGGTTGGACTCAATGATCTGGTGGGTCTCTTCCAACCTGGTTATTCTATGATTCTAGGAAGGGCTAAAGATCTGGTGCAAGCACCAAAGCCTGGTACACCCCAACATTCACTCACAGCAGCTCACGAGACAATAAGGAAAGGCATCATTTACTCACCTTAAGCCTGACTTGTTCATAAATAACGATGGGCCTGTTGCTGAAGGTAATGGCATTGCAGAAGCTAGCCTGGCGCTTCACTGCCTTCTGCGTTGTGTCCATGATGATTTGGGATCCCTTTGTGTGGGGATGGAAAAGCAGAGGGCTGATGGACAGGACTCCACACTGTGGGATGGGGAGACAGTGCTTCTGCTTGTGGTGGCATCGGTGGGAGGAAGCCGAGAATGACCCACCTAGGGAATCTGAAAGCAGAATGGGGAAAAAAGGATTTCAAATCTGCTGTGGATAAAAAACTTTCATTGCAAAAGAAAAGCAGGAGTACTTCAGAGAGGAACTATAGATCAAAATAAGTGTTAGTCAAATCCTTACTCTGTAAATCACTAAGGGTTTCTAGAGGATCTTGAACAATAGAAGGCCAGAAGGATATTAAATGATCCATCTGGACAGTCTGATAGTACTGAGCGTGACATGGAGAATGCAGGTCAACATTGAAATCACAGGCCATTTTCAGGTCACACATCAGAAGTGAGGGCAAGAATTGGTTCCAAAACTGGGACAAAGCGCATGTGAAGTTGCTAAACCAAAGCTGTCACATTTAGGGAGAATCTTCCACTTCCCGAGGACTCCCACACCACTTTATCATTTCTCTCACTCCTCCTTTACAAGGGCAACTCCACCAATTCCTCCCTCCAACCTCGCTAAGCACCAGCTCAGACACATACATTGTGAATTTATGTTCAAGTACCACTCAACAATAAGACACCTGGATTCCTTGAACCACCATCCATTCTTCATTCTCTCTTCTCCTCCACTGATGGGAACCTCAGCTGAGATCCCACTTGCCATGGAGGCACTGATCAGCATGCTGTGATTACAGAGAGGAAAGCAAAGAGGGAGAAAGGCTATGAAGCAGGGAGGAGATTACGCCTTTCTCTAACCAAGGCTCTACGCAAAGAGCCAATGCACAACCAGTACAGTCATGACAGAGGCTTTCTTCATGAACGAATGGATGGATGAGTTTCTTTTCAACAGAGCCTACAACAGTTCGAGCACAAAGCAATCATTATACTGAACACAAGTCATCTGCTTCCTTTTCCTTGTGAGCACATAAATACTACATTATGCACATATGTTTGGGAGGAGATACTCATAGTTTTGAAAAAAAGTATCAACAGAATAAGGATTAGATAGACTCAGGGATGCCACAAAAGCAAATATGACCTTAACAATGCGGCAGTTTGCGCTGTAAAGATGCATGACTAAACAGTATGGTTAAAAACTCTATTCCTGAAACATACAGACTACAGAAGATAATTAGATACATTCTTCACACAAATTAATTGCTGACAGTTATGTCTCTATATAGCTACTATAAAACAACACACCTCTAGCGTAATTCTTGACTTTGTAACAAAAAGCCTAGACCCTATTCCTCCCAGCCTTTGGAGTAGTTTTAGCTTATAGCTCTGTGGAAGTTGTAACGGTGCATGATCAAGGTGAGCCAGAAAAACTACCAACAGAACTTGAAATCCTGGTTTCTGATGAGAACGTTTTAATTCAACTTCAGCATCAGTTACTCCAGCCTTCTTCTCTCATCTCCTTGTTGGTTTTTTTTCCTCTCATTTTCAGCAGCAGTGTTATCTCTTCAGAACAGAGCAGAGAGGCCAAGCAGGACTTTAAAAAATTTCATTAATGCTTTAAGGGAGAGATTAACCAAATGGGAGTTATTTGATGCCAAAAATTACATGGGAATAAGTCATCTTCCTTCTCGTGTTCCTCACACACAGAGGAGGAGAGATAAGGTGCAGAGTATGAAGAAAAAGTAGAGGTTCACCAGAGCAGGCAGGTCAGAGAAGGAAACCTTCACAGCAGGAATAGACTGCATGGAAGAGGCAGCTTGGCTTGGGGAATGTTGGGATGAAGCAGCTCACATAAACCTGACCTTTTCTCCTTGGGCATGATGCAATGACTCCTGCATGATGAGCACACTTGGGGTAAAACCCAGAAAAGGTCTTAAAAGTGCAGCTTTTTTTAGAATGGGGTTTTGCACCTTGCAAAGGCTTGGAAAAGTTACAAAGCAACAGGCCAAATAACAAAGGCCTTTGCTCACTTCTTCGGGGCAGCACGCCCATTCCAAAAGGAGACACCAGGCAACTTCAGGTGGCAACAAAAGCACCTAAGACTGGACTTAGAGAGGAAAGCAACGCTTTAGAAACCTGAGCTGGTGAGATACATCACTGTCCTTACTTGGCCAGCTAAAAATAAAATAAATCATCTGCTTAAAGTTTTTGTTCACACTGGGCTTGACCTGGACTCTCCCATTCCCTTGCCTGAACAAGGGATATCCTCATTACTTTGACATCCTCAGCCTTTGCTACCAGCAGCAGTGGCACAATACAGCTGGGGCCCTTGCAACAGGCTTCAAATTTTTTTAAAATTTTTTTTTAAAGTAAAAGAACTGAGTGAAACATTCAAACTCAGAGTTTCAGTTGGCAAAATAAGCAAAAGTCCTCCTGATTCCACAGCAGCAATGCAAGACACTGTTAAAGAAGAGTCTGCCCCAGACACCTCCCCTCCCACAACCTGACTTATCAGTCGCCTACGAAGGTGAAGTAACTGCTTGAAATAAAAATTTCAAACAAATAAATATTTGAAAGAAGGATGAAATCTGAGGTCATGTTCAAGGGTACTGCGGGTTTGCCACTCTACAACATAACGCAACTTCCCCCTGACAAGCAGGAGTTATGGGATCTTGTGACAAAAGCCACAAGATCAAAATCATTCCTGCCTGAAAACATCCTCTGTGTCAAAGTGTCAAAAAATCCAGACACACATCATGGACCCCTGTACAGATTTCCAGGTTTTACACTGGGGGTCACAAAGAACTGCATCTGCTTGCTCTTATGGTTTTAAAGACTGGACCGACTTCAGCTTCTAACTTCTGCCCGATAAGAGATGCTGTTGCAACTATTTCATTCAGTACTGGGCTTGAACCCTAACCACAGCCTGTCCCTAATGCCATGAGCCCTGACAAGTAGTCAGGTAGCACTTGCTCCCCTGAGCATCGATGGATCTTCTGAAACCTTTAGGAGACGTTACGTGAACCACAACATGAAGCACTGAATCACTTTCATAGAATCATAGAATCATAGAATAACCAGGTTGGAAGAGACCCACCGGATCATCGAGTCCAACCATTCCCATCAATCAGTAAACCATGTCCCTCAGCACCTCGTCCACCCATCCCTTAAACCCCTCCAGGGAAGGGGACTCAACCACCTCCCTGGGCAGCCTGTTCCAGTGCCCAACGACCCTTTCTGTGAAGGAACTTTGCCTTCAGCCATCCTGTTCTTAAGCGCATCCTTCTAGAAGCCCTCTTTGAGAAAGCAGAATATTGCCCCAAAGGCAGCACACCTCTGCCTCCATGTGCATTAGATGCCTCTGGTCTCCTGGATTCTCAAGGCTTGAGCAGCGTTCACACACTATATAAAAGGTACCACTGGATGTTCTCAGCTTGGCAAAATGCATCCTAAAGCCTGTTAGGGGTTTTCATCATAAGCATTCATGCTCTGCAAACATGAGGCATAATCTTAAAGGCCCAGGATTTCTTAAATGCTGCAAGAAATGACTGGATTTATTTTTTTTCTAAATACATTTTTCCAGTTGAAAAAAAAAATCTACATAGGCAGCTATCAGAATAGCGTCAAAACTCATTGCAGACTGAAAACTATTTGCAAGGCATTTAAGATAAACTTGTTTGAGGGTGTGAAGTAAGTGGCATTCAGGACTGAAAGAGAAAAGGCTACTTCAAAACAGAGCCGAGGGACTGACAT
The DNA here is from genome assembly GCF_032191515.1 of Phaenicophaeus curvirostris. NCBI lineage: Eukaryota > Metazoa > Chordata > Aves > Cuculiformes > Cuculidae > Phaenicophaeus > Phaenicophaeus curvirostris. Next base: position 496,375 of record NC_091400.1, on the reverse strand, counting down.
GCAGTAGCAAATGGGAACAACAAACCCCTGTCCACCTGGAGAGGAGAGGCCTGGGGCTGGTGAGGTCCTGCAGCTTAGTGAAAAGAGCGAACGGGACGAAACACCACACTATGAAAGGAGAAAAGGGTTTCAAAATGATTACATTATCAAAACAGGCTAACAGAGTGCTTTATCTGGCAGGTGGCCTTACTGTGTATACATTGGGAAGAAAAGATTCATAGAATCATAGAATCACCAGGTTGGAAGAGACCCACCGGATCATCGAGTGCAACCATTCTGGGAAGGAAGAAAAGAAAATCATGTGTAGACACGGGGAACACAAGGGAAAGCCAGGGATGCACACATCATGAAGTAGAAAAGCCACAGCCCTGGAAGAATACTGCACACCCTTTCCAAAGTCAGATGGTTACTGTCAGCAGAGGGAGAAAAACAACAACTATGAGGTGAATGCTCACAAACCTTACTGATTTTTGGGGTGTTCCCATACTTTCAGTAATTATGACAGTGAAATCAGTGTAACTAGTTCCACTGATCCTTCATATCTGCTGATAAAGTTCAAATGGAGAAATCCACCATGAATTGGTTGGAAACGGATTCTTACAAACACACTTCAAGATACAGTTTACTAAAAATAAATATTAGCTGAACAACAGCTGAAAAGGGGTAGCAAACCTTGTTTTCCCACATGCAGCCTGACCAAGGGCACGTGCACAGAAGAGAGAGAACCACAAATTTATGCAAATGAAAAACAAAGGTTTCTTCACTGCTTTAAAAAATATTTGCTGTTCTTGAAGGAATAAGTAATCACATTACCTCCAGCTGATATCCAAGTGTCCTTGTGCCTGTCATGATGATAATGACCCTATTGGATTGCTGTCACCACAGTGAAATACTCATGATTACAAGATGACCAGGAAACAAAGCTTTGCTCTTCCACAAAGACAGACTACAGCTTTGCAGGGCATTCAATGATAGAAATGCAAAGGGTTAATGTTGGAGTTTTGGATCCAGAACACTTGAAGTTATAGAGCATCTTGGGTTAAAGTTTAGTGAATTAGGGACATATCTACACGGTGGATCTGAGCCAGCAGGTCAGATGTAGCACTCCCATCCAAGACTCCAAAACAAGTCAAAGCCAAAACATAACTTATTTTCATCTGTGCTATTTTAACAGTGACGAGATGTATCAAGAGAGTAGCTTCGTGCATAGTGTAAGATTTTCCATTTAAATTGCAAGCTAGGAGACAAGAGGCAGGTGCAGACAGACCACATGCACATGAAAGGAGATAATAGCAGTCAGGGTGGGGCTTGGAGTTGAGCTTTTTTATTCTTTTTTTTGATGATAAAGCAAAGCCATGTTTAAAGTAACAGTTCCGAAAACAAACAGGGTGGTTTTACAGACATCTCTGAGAAGGCCCTGCATATAAAAAATAGGCAATAGGAGCTGGAGTTGATTGCAAGATGATCCACAATGGATCCATCTTTTAAACCTGACCAAAAGGTGACAGGGTGGTGTTAGCTTGTGAGGAGCCTTCAAAGTGAAGAAGTTGATTTTTAATTTGATAGGGAAAAATAAAACTAGAGGAAGAGATGCAAAAAGTGACAGTAAGGACAGAGGGTATGAAAACAGCATAACAGGAGTAATTTGGAATAAATACAAGCTTGGCAAGACTTTGTCAATGGCAGAAGAGAGAAGGAAAGGTTGTATCCTGAAGATGAGACAGATGCAGTTATAATCTGCAAGACATGGGACACTGATGTATTTGAGCAGATTTAGGAGGACGGGCTGAAAAAGCAACTGGTTACAAATCTGGTTACAACTTGGATGCGATGAGGTTTTATGAAGACTTGCTTGAAGATGATGCTGAGGCTATGAGTATTAGTAAGAGTCAGAAGGATGATAATTTTTATAAAGGCTGAGAAAAGAAGGTAAAAGAGCTGAGGAATGACAGTAGAATAAAAGCTCTGTTTTGCTTATATCATCCAAGTTGTTTGTAGTATTTTATTAAAAAAGAAAAAAAAAAAACAGAGCAAAGATCTAGGTTGGCCAAAGACTTACGTACTACAAAGAAGTGAATCTGTAAATTAACTGTAGGAAGGATAAGGCTGAACTAATGATGTAACTGAAACTACCCAGAAAGTGATGAGACTAGAGGAGTCTCTACCAGATGTGGGAAGGAAGATGAGGAAGACCTTGGAGATGCAGGACAGGGAGGAAGAGAGGACAGCAGAGCAGGACTGAGCTGGGGAGGTAAAACTTCATGCACACCCTCTCCAGGAGTAACAAATCCATCTGACAGCACGGCAAGCACTTAAAAATACCAAGAACAATGGAGATGGCTGATTATGCCCCCTTTTTTTTTTTTTGTGAAGAAAATATCATATTAGAAGAGAGGTGTGTGAATATTTAAGTATTTCTATATGCACATTACGTTCTCCAGAAAAAAACCCTTCTCCTTATAAATGAATTTTTAAACTTGACATCTTCAGTAATGATGTGTAATCACTAACCATACCCTGGTCCCTCATTAGGCACTGAACTCTCAGCATCTCTCTCAGCCATTTACAGCAATTCAGTCACTAAGGTGGTACCACCCCCCTTCCAGCGGGCGCAGCCCATTCCTTGGGTGCTCCCTCTGTGCCCTCTCCCCGTGCAAATCCCCCTGCTCCCCTGCGGATCATAAGTCCACTAAGCACATAAGAACAGCAAGAGCATAAGCAAACAGCCATATGCTTCTGTCTGCTGCCTAAGGAGAGAGGAGATGAGCACATACACCCCCTCCCAGAAAGATGCTGGGCAACAGCAGGATGAACTGCCTTGGGAGCCACATCCTCCAGGGTCCAGCAAGGTCCATGGAACAGAGACCAAGACTCTTCCATCAGCAGCAGCCACTCCTCCCCACACTATCTTCTAACAGCTCCTCTGAGCCACAGCAGGAATGACTCGCATGGGCTACATGATTATTTATTTTTGAGAGCACTGAGGCACTTCTGACCTTCTTCTCTTTGCATCTTTATTAATTCCTAGTATTATTACTAAGGCATCATAAGTTGAATGTTGCGAGTAGGAAATGAGAAGATCAAAGTAAAAACAGCATCCAAGATCTCTTTCTTGATCTAGAGCATTTTTGTTCTGCTGTGATCTGGTCAGGTCTGTCAGCAGTCTAACGAGAGATGTAAAAATGTTCTTGTCTTCTAACAAAAGAAAGCAAGATTAAGTCCAGTTCAGTTTGAGATTTAGGGACGTTTTAAAAATTTTGTTTATCCTTCTCTTGCAGATGCGCAGTTTGAGAACCTCCTTGGCTAATATTTGATGCTTCAGGAGGAGGAACAACTTGCCCAGGGTGATGGCAGCTGATGGTGGGACAAAGGGAAGAAAAAAGCCCAAAACTTTGCATGCTATTTCCTCTTGACAATCCTTATCTTCTTAAAGATAAGCAGGTATGCTATTGGCCATCAGATTAAGTATATTTATCAAAATAAGTTCTCTTTGCTTCTCTGACTCACTGAGTTAATGAACTGCTTATCTGCCCTAGCTCCTTTTCCAGGAACTGTCCAGTGAACTCATCCCACCTACCATAATTCCAGTTACCCATTTTCACAGCACAGATCAGAACTATGCACAAAACATTTTATACCTGTATTAACATTACAGAGTTTCTTCTAATTTATAATCACGCAAACTAAGCCTAAACAGATATTGCAGATGTTTAACTAAGAGTGGAGCTGTTGAGATTAGAGCCAGCAGCACCTCCACGCCTCTCTCTAACCTCTGTGTATGTGAGTGCACAGAAAGGGTGAGTTCAGCCTCTGCTCTGGCTCTGTTGCCCCAGAGGTAGCTGTGTTTCCCTGCACAGTCTCCAGTCAGCAGAGCAGCCGTTCTCAGAGGGTTCATGACAGTTCACACTGAAAAAAAAAAAGCAGCTACATAAAAGCAGAGCCCGACTGCAAATATTTTATGGCCACATAGCATTTCCATACACTACAAATCAATGTAAAAGATGTTTTCTTCAAGGGGCCTCATATAGACTGTGTTTCTAAATTGCATTCCCTCTGCTAAATATAAATCAGTAAGAGTTTTTGTTCTTCCAAAAGATTAACTAGCCTCAGTATTTTGGGATCTAATTCTGGAATACTTGTAGATGGGCCAGCATTCTCTTCCAATTTAAATACAGTTTAATGGAAAGTCTGTCCTGGGCACATTTTCCATGTACGGTGTAATAGCTTGGAAGTCTGAATATTGAGAGTTCACCAGAAACAGAAGTAACCCGTCAAGGTTAAACTTCAGATATTTGTCAGGTCAAGGAGGAAGGTGGGACCAATGGAGAGCAGGAAAAACAGCAAACTAAGAGTGGTAAAGACAATCAAATGGATCTGTGGAACCAAAATCCAAGGGATAATAGAAAATGCTGTAACCTACTGACAAAGCCATCCAAAGAAAATGCAAGTTCAAGAAGCTCTTGTCCTGAACTCAAGCCCTTGAGTTAGCTTTGACTCATACCTGTATAAAATAAAAGACGTGCCTCTGGGCTCAAGATGTTGAATTGGGCCCATAGCTACTCTCATCGCATGGTTATGATACAATGAGCTGAATTAGGATGCTGTTGTTTATATTCCCTCTGTCACTGGTGGAAAGAGATAGGATAGATTAGGAGGGTAATAAAGAGCATCTCATCTGGATCACTCTCCCACTGCTCTGCAACTCATTCCTGTATATGAGACTGCATTAGGGACACAAAACACAGTGGTCAAAACTCTCCTGTTGTTTCTGAAATCCCGTATCCAAAGCATCTCGTTTAGTACAGCTCCCCAATCAGAGAACGTTTCTCACTGAGAAAGACAGAAGTCCCAGACTGCTGACACCATCCTGCCTTGTTCTCTCAAAAAATTTTGGCTCTGCCAAGTGTCCCTGGAATAAGGCAAGTGAACAATAAGATCTTGGAATAGCACTGGGTCCCCAACATAGGACAGGAAGCAGGAATATAGGAATATCTCTGCACAGACAACATTTGAAGGGAGGTGGTATGGGTGCTGGGCACATATTCGTATTTCCACGACAGAGAACAAAGACTGCTGGAAGGATGCCTCTAGAAAGAGCCTGGAAAACACTCCAAGACAAAGGTGGAATCATCCATCTCACAGCAAGCTCTAGAGTTGCCCTGACCGAAGTATCCTTGATGTCACAGCAATTTAACCTTCAAATACTCTCTGTTCCCCAAAGCCATGAAAGTTTGAGAGACCGACATGCTAGGTAAGCTTAGATCACAGAAAACAACAAAGTTCTTTCCTTATGTGGGCTCAAACACGCTGGTGATTCAGCATCCACACATCCCTTGTGCCTTTCCAAACACCTGTTTCTGTGCACAGCACAGGTACGCTCGGCACAGGCCTGCTGGGCTCTTGCCTTACAGCAGAACATCTTAGAACATTATAACATTCCCTTCAAGCCAGAAACATTGTTTACAACTTTGGACCAGTTTTGCAATCACCAGTGGTTTCATTGCCTCTTCTGCATTTTGCTGCTTGAATTTATAGCAAATGTCACATGTGTATGCCCTCCCTTTAATTTCGCATCTGGATGGGTCAGGATATATAGCCCAGAGCCTGCCTGTTCTTCTGCTTCTTCTTTTAGCCTTTTACCCAGCTGGACAATGTAGATTATGTTTATCATTCAGTACCGCATACCATGAAGTTTTAAGCCGTAATACCATTTCTAAAGAATCTCAGGAAGCAGTTTATCTTGTGTCATACATGGCATCTACACTTGGAGCGCACCCTTTTTCCTAATATAAGCCATCCATTTAGAGTCACTTTGAGATACTGTAAAATTATATTATATTGTGTGCAATCTCGTTTAAAAACACAGTGGCTCAAGTCACATTTGTTTCACACACTTCCTCCTAAAGTTCCTGCCCATGTTACCCCAGGAGCCGGCTGAGCGAGTACTTAGTCCTCTCTGTCTAAGGACAATGTTGCTGAGCAATTTGAGCAAGTCTCTGATTTTTTTTCAAAATCCTTCTGGTATTGATATCTTACTACTCAGGTCATTGCTTTCTCCTTTCTGCAGATTGGCTGTAGATACATCATTGCCCAGTATGTCTTCCCTGTATCTTTTTTGTCTTTTCATTTCTTTCTGATCAACTTAAAAATTCTTTTTTTGTTTTCAGCATGAGAAAATTGCACTGCTTGCTTTGTTGGTAGTTGGTACAGTCTCCAAACTATTTCCAACCACACCAGTTACCCAAATATCAAAGATTTTCATTCACTATAAAGTCCAAATGCAGTCCTAGAAGGAAGCCCTTTAAACATACATCTGCTAAGGGTCTCCTGGCTGCAGGGCTTATGATGTTGTGAAATGGAATATGGAATTTCTTTGTCCGCAAAGGAAAAATACACCTGAAATTCTAGCCTTGCTACAGACTGACTAGAACCAAAAGATATTGATTCCAGTGGCATCTTTCCAACTATGTTTAGCAGCAAATAAATCCTTAAAGTATGGGGATTTTAGAGATAGCAACTTCTCAGGCACGTGAAATTTTTCTATTGCCTTTTCTATTTGGCCACACTTAACATCCTCTTAAATGTTTCAGGATTATAGGATCCATGTGCTACCTTGAATTCCTCTTCCAGCATTTCTCTATTCACATCTTCCTTTCCTCTCTCCCATCTCTCCCTCTGCCCATTTCTCCTTGAGGAAAAGTCACAGAACACAGAGTATCCCCCTCTGCTTGCTTTACTATTGCTTCCTCTCCAAAACATCTTGTTCCTCCTCCACCTCCCTTGTCACAAGTATTTAAGTTTCTCAAGCACTTCCCTCTTTCAAGTTATAATCAGCTGGATTTATTTTGGTAGCAACCACTTGTTGATCTGCAATGTATTCCTGCAAAGGAACTTGCACTGGGTACCAAGTGAGGTTATAGAGTTTGTCATCAGATAGCAATTATAACCAAGAACTTTTGCTCAGATCAGAGAGGTCACCGGTAGCGTTAGAAGCATTAACCACTACACCATTAAAACAATATTTTTTCAGGCAAAAAATTTAAGTACTGCTGAGGCAAAACCAGGAGAAAGGGCAACATTTCTCTCTTTGCGCAAGAATTTGGCCATCCACGTGTGAATTCCTTCATTAATCTGCACTTTCTGTACCACAGTCACAAGTGGAATCTAAATTACTGACTCTCCCGCTCTTGTCTGGCTCTGCAGCACATCACTTGCACCAGTTTAAACATCCTCTACTAGTTATTAACCCTGTTTCTTTTGCAGATCAGCGTCTGAACCTGGACCATTGAATTAATACATGGAACTTCAACAGCCAGTCAAGGCATAAAGTTACAGTTTATTTTAACAAAGATAAACAGCATCCCTGGCGCTTATTCTGAAGAAAAAGCATGAATACTATTCCATCATCCTTCCTAGCAATTCCCATGCCAGACCCATGAAGTTATTACTTAACGTTTTGTTAAAAATAGCTGCTGCTGGAGTAGTCCATACAGCAATTTGTTTTCCTTAGCATCTGCTGCAACAGTAAATGGCCAAGGGGGTTGAATCCTCACTGCTTGAGGACAAGAGAACATAAAGATGCTTTATTTCTTTAAAAGCGTTCCTACCTGCTAGCCACCCCCTCACTGAATTTCACAAAGATAGAAAGAAGAGACAGGTCTTGCCCCAGACTGTTTACAGTCCACATATAAGAAAAGCAACAGCAAATAAATGAGAGTAAGACAACTTTGTAAGTAACAGTATATTTTATCTGAATTTAAGTTGATTTGAGTGACTCTCACTGTTCAATACCCACAGCCAATGTGATCCCTTGCACCAGAGGACAGCGGGAAGTGACTCCACACACCTTCTGTCACCTTAGCACCATGCGAGAGAGCTCCAGTCCTCTCTGATTTACATAGGCAAAAACATATTTCAAACTAGAAGACTGAAGCCCTTTTATCATAAGCCCCCACAGAATTCCCATACACTTTCATGGTTATTTTCTTATGACTTGGGTAACAGTGTCAACCTCTCAAGTAATTTTGTAGAGGACCTTATCCAACTCAGATGACCAGTTACCATTCACTGAAGGTAAGTAACTTACAGGAGGTGACTTGGGAGGAACATCATGAAGATGAGAACTGCATTTCTAAACAGCTGAAGGAAGAGAGATGTGCTAGAAAAGCAAGCCAATTTGGACTAGGAACAACATGCTGCTTTAAAACTCATGCAAAAGAGCATTTTTGCATACTCAGGTATCGATAAGAGTGGAAAGGAGAAGAAATACGTCATGCAATTCAGAGCATTGTTCCCAATGTAGCCACGTTCATGGCGTGACTGCCTCGAAGGTCATGAGAGAATAGGAAACAAGCCTAACAGGCTCAGGGGGCTTTATTCTTTTGGTGGAAAGACATCTAGGCTATTTTAGAAAAGAAAGGAGCAACTAAGCGTGGAGACCATTCATTCATTTTCCTTGCTCTTTATAGCCTGAAAAACTGTGGAAAATCCTAGTCTTTGTACAGCTAAGGGGCATTTTTTTCTGATGACAAAGACCACCGGATTTTATTTCTTTATCTATAATTCACCTGTTTCTCCAAGCCACAGCTCTAAATTATAATTAAATAAGGACCACACTGCATCCCTGACATACTCCTTCCTGCCAGCGCACAGAGACGCAGCTGTTGAACTGGAGTTTGCAAATCCAGACCTCTGGGCCATGAAGCATTTCCCTGATTAGTTTTCTGCACCCAAAAGCAGATCTCAATGCATAATCTGAACCTACTGCCATAAATACGGTGCACAGAATAAAAATCCTAAATATTTGTCATAAAACTGAAGTTGCACAAATCCAAAACTGCTCTCCATTTTTCCCCAGAGGGTGCACTGCAAAATCACTTCTCTGGAGTGCTGAAGTTATTTAAGGTAACTTGTGAATATTTACATTTTACTACAGCTGCCCACATAATGCTACACGCCCCCTCCTGCATCAACTGAGCCAGCAGTACCAGGCACACATGTCATTAAAATACTGTTTCTGCCACACGCTAGAGGCAAAATGGATAAAATCTGTCTGTGAGGGCTCAGGCAGAGATTTCCCAAAGCACAGGATTAAGAGAAGGTGAAAAGTGTGTATTGTTATGTATATAGAGACAGTGAATCTCAAAATATTTCAGTTATCATACACTAAAGAACTTCTCAGTCTCCTTCAAGCAATTGCTGGTACACCAGGCGGTTCAGGATGAGACACGACCTGGGGTTCCCAGCAAGCAGCTTTGCTGTAGGAGGGTCCAGAGCAGAAAGGTCTCAGACCAGTGACAGTCTCCTCCTCTTTGGAGATGAAAAATCAGAGAGTGGCACTGCACTAGTTTAGGATAACCAGTAACTAAATTGAGCGATTTTCCTTTTCCAAGTTGCATGAAATTCACAGCACCAATAATGTCTTTGTAAAGGCAATTAGATTCTTAAGATGCTATTTTATGTTTCATAATCTGATTCTATTTGATGTGCAAAGAGAAAAGTCGTTTTGATCTGGGATGCTTCAGGACATTATAGGCACACATATATTTCTATCTTCCAGGGAGGCTTTTTTCTTTTAACTATTTTTTTTCGTCTTTGTCTCTTTGTAAGCTGCTACTTTTAAGCTTTAAAAAATACCAATTCTTAACAATAGTTACGTCTCGAGTCATTCTTCCAACTGACCTAGAGAAAAGCAATGTTTTATTTAAAGCACATTTAGTTGAGTGAGTGAATACTAGAGATAGATCAGAGCTGAAGATACAGCTTCCAATAATCTCCCCCCAAAAGCCCTTTGCTTTCTCTCTCCTCTTCCCAAAAGTAAAAGCAAGTAAAACATTTGTCTTTCTTCTGACCTGTGCAACAGATTTATTTCATTCCAGAACTGTATCCCCAATGCCCTTGACACCAAGGTGCCATTTGGCTAGTTTTCTAACATCTTGCTTCTCCAAAAAAAGAAAAAGTAAAATCATGGGATCGCTTTCCTTAAGATGTTTACCAGAAATCTTAACTTTAAAGTAGCAACCAACCCACAGCAAGTAACGCATTTACGCCAGAGTTGTGACGAATGCCTGTTGAGCTGCAGCACTTAAACCACTTGCATTTTAAACAGTAGTTTGTCAAGCGATGTTAATTATTTGGGAGGTCTCTGCTCCTAGAAACATAAACATTTCATTTTATACTGATCACATTTTCTTTTCCATGTGGTGCTTCCAGCAGAGACTGAAATTAAAATGGCTTCTTTGTGTGCCACAGTGTGGTTTATGGCTTAATTCCCCCTCTACGCTTGCAGGCAGGGGGTATTGTTACACCAGGTCTCCACACAGCATCTTCCACATCCTTGCTTTGCAGGTGGGAACCTTCTCTCCACCAGTGGGAGAGCTTTCTCAGATCCTGGAGGCAACACAGCTTTCCCATGGCCGAGGTCTGGGACTTGCAGTAGCCTGAGGATCACTTGAATTTCATAAAGCAAGCAAAGGGCTCTGTTGCTAGGAAGCAGCACAGGGAAGAGAAGAACAGGCTGTTGCAGTAGCCTGTGTCAAAAACACCCCTCCAGACTTGCCAAGGTGCAACTCAAACACAGGCACAAGCTTCCTTCAAACTACCTCCCAGTTCAACAGGCGATGCTTTTGATGTTGCAACCTTGACGCCCAAGCTCTGCTTATACCAGACCACAAGCCTCATAGTGCCTTGAAAAACATATTTTCAGTCCTGCCCTGGTATCTCACAACGGGTCCTGCTTTCATTCACAAGTCTATTGGCCAAAACCTTCCAATGTTACATCCACATGAACTTGCAGCAAGGAAACCAAAGGCTTTACCTGCAGTGAGACTAAAATCAATGTTTTTCAGAGCCACACTGAGTCATCTGCAAGTCCGTTTTGGGCACTTTCTCTTCAGGGCTTTATATGCTTCACCTCATAATGATTTTTATCCAAAGGCAGCAAAAGATGACAAGAGCTCTGTTATTCATAGCTTTTACAGAGGTCACCGCACATCCACCTTGCCTCGATTAAGTGTTGGGTCTTTCTCTGTTCTCCAGACTCCATTGATAAAGCCTGCTCTCAGCATCTTCTTGAGACCTGGGGCTAAACCAGAACTGCCCTGTTCTGCACAGCATGACAGAGGAAATTCAGAACGCAGGTACTTGGTGTCACTTGACTCCTCGTGTTTCCTGTAGCAGGATGGATTTACTAGTATAGGCAGAAAGGAGTGTAAACTGAACCACAAAAAGGAGCTGATTTTCACAGCAAGGGGCTTTGGTTTATTGCTAAAGCTTCTCATAAAATGATTTTTCCTCAAGGAAGAGGCCAAAAATTCCAGACTTGTGCTGACGCTGGCTGTTGGGTGGGGGGATGCAACCAGGAGTGAACTGTTTATGTTCTGTACCATGTTCATTAATTTATATGATCTTTAACATATTCCCGTTTTGCTATTTTCCCTTTTTCTTTAAAATAAAAGTGTCATCAACATTTCTAACAGGAAAAATATGTCCACGCATCCAATCAATTATCATCGCTCTCTCTGAGGCCAACCCCACCTTTGCATGTGTGACCCATGGCAAATCTCAGAGAACCCAAAGGGCTCCTCTCCTCAGCTCCACCAACTGCCATCACCTTGCATGTTATTTCTAATGCAATTGAATTGCAGTGTCCCTCCAAGAAACAATCAAGGACAGAGTCAAGGAAGAGAAATACCAGTGAGAGTAACTTGACAAGAGCTACAAAAAAGGCAGCTTGGACTCATTTTGGACCAGCTTCACTCAGATAAATAAGTTTTCTAAGCAAAACACTGATTTATAAGGGGATAGACAGGGAGCAAAACGAGTGAGGAACAACGCTAATAGGGATCAAGCGCAGAGCAAAGCACGGCGATGCCCAGGGCTGCAGCATATGCTCTGACCGTAGGTGCTCGTAGCACAAGGCTTGCGGCTGCAGCCACGCTCGTATTTCACCTCTGGGGGACAGGATCTCTCCTGACCTCCAGCTCAGGACCCTGCTGCGCCATCACCTGCCAACACCCAAGGGCAATCGACCATGATCAACCCCTTGCTTTGTTTCCACTTTCCATGAAACTCCCTCTCCTTTAGGGTTAATCTTTTTCAGATTGATCTCGACGCAACCCTCTGCACGTGTGGATATCATTAATGTAAAATTCCTTAATTAAATGAAACCAGGCCTACCAATTTTTATATTATATGTCTAGAGAACGCCTCTTCTTGATTCCTGCTATGTGTCAGCAATGGTAATTGTATTTGTTTTGCAAATTTACTTTATACTATTAACAATGATAATCTTCTGGCTGCGGGAATACTTGTTTCGATTAAGCATGCAAATGACTCCCAGGACACGTCAGAGGATCCTACAAACCTTCCTTGAAGAGACGTCTGCTACCTTTAAATTGATTGAATGATAGCTAAACATCTGACCCATGATTCTTAAGAAAACAAGAGTTAAGTAAGGAAGAGGTGAAAAAGGATCAGAGGTAAGAATGCTTCCATATCAGGGAGGGAGAGGATCCATCAAAGAGGACACAAATAAGACAACAAAATTTGATAAATGACATTCAGTCTCTAGGTCTCACCAGAACAGCGCTAACACGCAGAAAAGCTAACAGGAAAATGCCATGGTAGCAAAGGAAAAAATGAGAGAGGAGATGTTGTTCTCTCTAACCACTTGTAGCAGTACCCCTACCATCAAATACTGCCACAACTCATGAAAAACTCATCTGCCTTTCACAATAAACAGAACAGTTTTCAAGTATAAATGAGGTCACCCGTAAAAATCTCTATAAACAGAGGAACTACACACTTTGTTTTTGTAAGTGTTGTCAGCAGTCAATACACTTTACTATCAGCAACCCTGGGACATTGGCAGGTGACCCACATGTCAGAGGCATGAACTGAAATAATCTCTGGGAGCCCCACTTTTAGTAAATTCCAACACTGCTTTGGCACCCTGCCCGGGGTCTCCTGCATCAGTTAATCCAACCCTGAGCAGGATTAATTTCTCATACACACACACACACAAACTCATTCGCTCTCGAGGCTATATACCAACTGCACTGAAAGCGAAGTGAGTTGAGTCTTTTTTCCCCCAGTCTCATATTGGTTCTCAATGAGCAACTATCTGGAGAATATGGAAGAGGTTAACCTACTAGTGAGGCTGATCCCATCGCCAGGCATTCCATCAAATAAGAACTTACCCCAAATCTAGATAATTACTTAGATATGATAAGAATACAAAGCAATACCGATTTGCAAAGAAATCATACTAACATGAGATAAATGCTGTCACGTCTGCGTTTCTTTCACAATCGTAGTTTCTTATTTCTTACGTGATATTTAGAGTCTTAATTAGATGTAAGAAACTTGAAATTATTAAATTTAAAGGCGTGTACGGCAACGTGCACAGGAGTACAATCCTGTTGAGTGACATTAACTGTAAGGGTGAAATGTGGTATTTGGAACCGTTAGTGCCATATAGACAATGAATATACAGGGCAAGAAACAAAGCGTGGGGCTGATTTCAGCACTTGCAGATAGATATACTAATCACTACACTATAAGGAATTAAAAGAAAGCTAAAAATAGAGCTCTATTGTGCAAAGTAAGAATAAATGAAGTTGCATACAGTAGCTATTTTACACCAGGGAAATAGCCTCCACCCTCTGCTGTTCCCCAAAGCCCTACAGCAGCAGCTCAGCAGCTCTTGCTAGCACTCAGAGTTCCCACACCACACAGGAATACCCCATACCTCCTGCAAACACGTGAGACCAAGAGCCAGAAATTGTTTTCCGGGAGAACAAAACACAGAGGAAGGACAACACCAGTGCTCCACACCTCTTTTGCACAGGAATACACGAGCAGTGAGGTGCAGGGAAGTCTGTGGAAAACAAGTTCCTGATGAAAGGGTAAGGGAAGAATCTGGTCATGTATAATACTCACATGGGCCTCCATATACACCACACATAGGCACATGAGCCATTATTTATATAGTATCCATGACTTGCAGAGCATCACGTGCAAGCAGCTTAAAAACTCAGCTGCTGAAACTGAAAATCACATCTGTCACTCAGTCCTCCTTCCCAGGCTGAAAAGCCGCTGCGCTCTCACTAGGGACTTCTCTGCAATTACATCGATGCCGTACAATTACAGTTTGGAAAATGTGGCACAAGACACCTTTTTCGCTGGCTCCTTGTAAAAATTATTCCACCACAAAACACTGATGAATGCCTGTGACTTGTGAGTAATTAAATAAAAATAAAGCAAAGCCCTGCAATGAGGGACTTATTACTATGTAGAAGGGAAGGTTATTGAGCAACTGTGCAGGTAACACAGATGCATCTATCCCCCACACATGAATTAAGCCACTGTGTACACTCTAGCCAGGCAAAAACCCTCTGAAGAGATGCGTACACAGTAATCACTAACCTCTGCACGTCTACATACACTGAAAGCCTCTCCCAGCACAGCACAGCAGCTTGCTCGGCTAAACCATCACTTTGTGTTAGCTTGGTTCTGAGTGACAGAGTAAGAAAAATACTTAGGTCATTTTTTTCTCTGACAGAAACTCACGGATTAGGTCCCCTAAAATTAAGAACAGGATCTTCCACAAATGCCACCTCACTTATAGCCATTAGGAGGAATTAAAACCACTACCGTAGGTGACAATTGAATCAAACGCATAAAAAGAACACACGTATTGTGACATATGCATCTATTGGAGTCACATTTCAAGCGTGATTAACCAGCAAGTAGGTTAATATAAATATTTAGTAAATTCTGCCTATGTTATAGGAACACCATAGCACGCAGGCATTCTTGAAGAAACTAGCCTCAGATGAACCTCAAGCAACCGCATTAACATTTCCTATTTAAAATATTATTAAAGCAAATGACAAGCAATCATATCAACTTTTCCTGTTTAAAATATTGTTAAACACCACATGTATGGATATTAGTTTTCAAAGAGCAAGTAAATAACCCGTCTATCAAGGCTGTATTACCTTTGAACTTCCTATTTTGATTTTTCTTCTCATTGTGTAGAGCGCTCTGGAAAGCACCCCGAAGACTTCTGTGGATGGTGGTGGGAAAGGGAGTAGGGAACACAGGGAGAGACCAGGAGGAAGCTCAGGCAAGTGATGCTTTGGTGCCCTTGGTTCAAAGCTTTTTCTTCCTCCCAGTTCCATCAGGTGGGAAACTTTCCTTCGGGTGATACTCAGGGCCCATCCAGCACCCACCAACTCCATCACCAGGACAAATCAGTGTAGCTGTTCTACACTGCTACCATATTCATGGGAAAGCAGCATTTTCACTCAAGGCGATGCCTGCCCGTGCAAGCACACACGTACCTCATCAGGTGGCTCAACTAGAATTGACACAGCACTGGCTTGCAGGGCTTCACATAAGAGACTCAAGCAGCAGCGCAGGTCCAGGAACACCCAGAATCACCACCGCTGATCACATATCCCCAAGCATCACGCTCTGCCCACCCATGGATTTCCCTCTGCCAAGGGATGCTGAGACTCCTCCGCCCTGTGCAGGAAAGCTGCATGGCTTGGTGCTGCTGCTTGAAAGTGGATTTGTGGGTGAAAGGAGGTAAAATGATACAAGATGTTCCTCACCATGAGAGTCTGTCCATGGCTGCACTTGACTACCCTAAACCTCTGTCGGGGCACCGAGCTTTTAAACATCACCACCTTGACTTTATATGTTTTTTAAAGGGTGCCTCCCTCGTGATGCACCTCAGGAGTTTTTATCTCAATTTACTTTTCTGACCCTGCCAAGGTCACAACGGGCCCAAGAGGAGGCAGGGACCCGGCACACCACCCCAGGCACCCGTCTCAGAGAAACTGGCTGCCTCCCCAAAACCTGCTCAGCAGAGCCACAAGCAGCCAGCTCATGTGGTATCTCCCCATCTGAGCTAATTTTCAGCAAGGTTAAATTACTTAGGTGCTTATTGAAAGCCCAGTCCATTCTTGCAACACAGAGAGGTCACCAGGAATATCCGGAGGACATGAATTTATGCTTTACCTGTGCTTTCTAAAAACAAACAATGTCAGCCCTGAAGGCTGTCAATACAACTAACTCCTCTCAGTATCATTACATGCATTTTCAATTATCCTTCAGAGAAATGGATAAGGTTTCAGTTCTCTTTCCCCAGCTATTTTGAGATGCATCTGAAACAGAAATATTCAACAGAAAGATAGAACTGCAAGAACAGTAGCCCCAGACAAACCACAAGTGCAGATGTAGTCAATTTTTCTTAAATGTGCTTTGACTTTTTATTCTTTTTTAAAATAATGCATGCTCTTTCTTTTTTTTAAAGCATTATTGTGCTAAACACAGCAGTGCATCACCTCTGAATTTAGCCCAGCACCCTGTACAAAGAGGGAAATTTTACTTTATCACCCACATCTCATTAATTACTCTCTCCTAACATAATAAAAATTAAAGAGAAGCACACTAGCTGGAGCAGAAGCTCTGAAAGGCAGAAGTTGCAGTATTACAGTGCAGCGTGCTGCCAGCTGCAGGCAGGAGAAACCCCAGCAGGAATGCCAAGTCCCTGGCACATCCAGGAAACGTATATAGCTATTATTCTTTCCCAGCCAGTTCTTTGGGTTTGCTTTTTTTTTTTTTCAAATTCATTCAAATAAAGTTTCAAAGGGGCAAAGGCACGTACAACCACAAGACAACAGCCAGAGTTCTTTTTTTATGTTGACCCGACAGTGCTGTTATTCTGCTTATTACGTGCATATCGTGAGATGAGAGAAGAAATAAGGTCAGACAGCGGATGGAACTTCAGAACACAAACGATGAAGAAATAAAATCTCTATTAAGACACGCTTGCTAAATACCTTTAGGGAGAAACTCATCTACTTCCTAACTATGTTTGTTGTTCCTTAAACTACAGGGTTTGGACTTGGTGACAAACATGAGAAGAATCAGCACTGCAACGTGAATATTCACAGCCTAAGTGTATGAACCTCATGCACAGCTACTCAAATAAAGCATACAAGACACTCCAAGCCCACGTGAAGCTTTATCTGTGTCTTTCATACTCGTATTTACTATTGTAACAAGGAAGTCTCACTGAAAATACATTCATACCCCACTGAACATCCAGCATATTCACTACATCCAAAGTTAAACAGAAAATTTCAGAGCAGCAGGCGAGTTAATATTAAGGAGTGCGATATTCTCACAGAGGTATTTACGGCACGAGGTTTGCGCAGACAGGGACGTGGCTAATATTGCCCGTTGCCTACAGGCATCGAACCTAATTCAAACAGATTCTACAGATTCAAATTGTGGTTTAACGTTGGCTCTGTGGGATCTTCCAGCCCCTTTTTCCAGCTCTCCCCTGCTTTCCATCCCCCAGCAAACCCGGAGAGCGCTCAGCCTCCTCTGAGATCAGTCACTTCAAACCACCCCTCAGCTCCAAACCACCCCTCAGCTCCAAACCAACCCTCAGCTCCAAACCGCATCCCCCGAGCGCAAAATAAACCAAAACTAGAAATCCAGAAGTGATATACAGATTATATAGACATTAAACCAGCATCTGCATTAAGAAGCAGCTGCCGGTGGGAAGGATAAACGAGGTGACTCTTCTTAGAGAGACTCTTGGCCGCTCAGCTGATTTTTTTTCCCTGTGGGAGCTGTCGGGCAGCTGTTATTTATTTATTCCGGGTCCTTCCCCGACCCCTCTCTTCTCCGCACGCCCCGCAGATGCTGGTCCCTCATCCTCGGCGAGGCGAACCCCCGGGGAATGCTCGGGGAGGAGAGCATCTCCCCGCATCCCCCGCTCCCTCCTGCCCTCTCGCTGCATCCCCCGCTCCTTCCAGCCCTCTCCCCGCATCCCCCGCTCCCTCCAGCCCTCTCCCCGCATCCCCCCGGTCCTTACCGGCGATCAGGCTGCGGGTCACCTGCCCCCCCATCCCGCAGCCCCCGGCAGCCGCTGCCCCGCGCCGCCCGCCGCACCGGCCCCGGGAGCTGTCACACGTTTATTTACATAAGAAGGAGGAGACTCCGCGGCTTCCTGAAATAGCTGCCGGCGTTTCATCGCTCCAGCGTGTCCCCCACACCCCCCACCCCGCCCCACGCACGCGGGGAGAAGGAGACCCACGCGTGATGCTGCGGGAGAGGGATGCGGGAAACCCGGTGGTACCCACGACAAAGCAGGAGGCACCACTAACTCCACTGAAAAATAATTGGAAAGGCTCCTTTATAAACCAAATTACTTCAGCTGTTTGAAACTTCGGCTACCCGGTGGGGTTTGGTCTCCTGGAATAAATTGGAATGGTAAAAATCAAACGGAGTTAAAAATTATTACCAGACATCGCCGCACTAGAGTCTTCAAACGGCCTCTGCGGGTTAATTATTAATAATTTAATAGGAAAGAAGTGGTGCTTGAAGTGCAGAACAGCTCACCGCAGGCTGTAATAATAAAAAAACATTGTGCCCCGTAAGCTCTCCTGTGCGAGGCTTGCATGCTCAGCCCAGATCCAACACTCCCTGCTCTCCAGCCCATTGCCTCTGCTGATGGGTAGCCGCCAGCGTTTTAAAAGCAGGGGGATGCTGAGGATGGTGCAGGGAGGTGTGCAGGGCACCGCAGCCAGGGTTGGATGCTCTCTGCACCCCACGGTTCATGCAGGAACTTGCACGTTCCCTCCTCTCCATCTCCAGCATCCCACGCCCCTACCCCCATGCACATCTCCCTGCGTCTCTCTTGCCCACTGCTCTAAGGGTAAATGCACACAGCAGGCACCGAGCTGCCACAGCTGGCCGTGGAATGTCCCAGTTGGCTCGTTTAAAACTAGCTCATGCATCTTCACGCTACGCTGCAGTCACTCTTCCCTCTGCAAATGAGCAGGAGTCAAAACTTCGTGCAGCTCTGCCTCCCAACTCTTACCATGGCGCTGGGCAAATCCTGCCATCCCACTGGCTCGACTGCCACCGGAAAACTGGGGAATCAGATTTTTTTCTCTTGCCCGTGCTGTGATTATTATTGCTTAGGATGGCTGAGTGCTGAGGTCTCAGCACTTCTGGAAAGAAAAAAAAAAAAACAAACACACAAACAAAGAAAAAAAACCACCCAATAATGCAGCGCAAAGAAAAAAGCCCAAGCCAAAAAGCACAGTCAGGGTGTTTGCACTATCACTGTGTGCATGAGGAAAGCTGTGCCCAGCATTTCCAGCTTGGAAGTGGAGCCTCTCCCAAGCCTTCCAGCCACAGCCAGGCACCCACTGGCTCCTGCCTGCCCAGCAGGAGAGACTCGCACCGGACCCCAGAGCCACGCAGCAGCTCTCCCCTAGCTGAGCAGCACTCGCGCAGCGCTGCGCTCCTCCCTGCCCAAAGTCACACTCTGCAGAGCTTACGGAAGCTTCTTGGCAGAGGACTCTCCCTTTTCTTTCCCCTCCCCTCGCAGACGATGCTGCATTTACAGCAGGAGCATTGCAGGGTGAGGATGCATCCCCGGGAGCTCCGCAGCGTGGCCTCCGCATTCCAACAGGTGTGGAGCATCTCTTGGGTCTCACCAACCTGCTCCTGCTCTGCAGCCAGCATCCTGCTCTGCTCCCACGGATGCCACAAGGACACTGATGTTTTCTCTCCTGGCAGGCAGCCCCCACGCTCAGGCTGACGGCAAAGGGCCTTACACCATCAGCTACCAAGTTTTCCCTCAGAGGAATGAAGATTGACTTGGACATTCAACCCCGAATTTCCTCCCTCAGTTTCTCATCTCAGCTCTGCTTCCCATCCTTACCTTAATCTCACTACAGCCACTGTGAATAATTGACTTCTTGGTTCACTGCCTCAACCAAGAGATTGCTAGGAAAAAAAAATATCATTTCATGTTGGCCCAAAACCGAATGCTTTGTGCATCTCCCTGAACAAAATGTTTCTTTAACTCAAAATGAAGCATTTTATTTTTGGAGTTATTTTTACCTCATTTTTTCAAGCTATGGTCATTGAATCCAGCTCTGAAATAATGTCTTAGAAGAAAAATAAAGCCTTTTGTTTTGAATTCACTAAAAGGCAAATTTTGAATTGTTATCTTTCAAATTATTTTTTACAACTTATTGGCTTTGTTTGTTTGTCTGAGGGGGATGGTGGAAAGGGCAGACTGCCAGAATGAGTCATCCCATTTGGCAGAAAATTATAAACAATTTCAATTGATTTAAAAATTGCGGGGTTTTTTCAGGAAAAAGCCAGTACCCCCTATCCTGAATTCCCCCCAGTGCTGTGGAGCAGCTTCTGGGGTCGCAGCCACACAGAGCCACCCATGGTAGTGAGGCAGCCTGCCCACCCCGACCTGAGATAATTCCTCAAGGATTATCTGCCAGATGGCAAATCTTTCCCTGATAGCCGTGTCGCACTGGAACTTATTCCCAATTTGTTCTCATCACCTCCAGGTCCATTTCAGACCTTGTCATTTTCCAAATTCCTCTTCAGTCTTTAGTGTTGCCGATTCTTCTCTGGAGACAGAGAAAACCTGTCTGCAACCCTGTTCCTATTTTACAGCTCCCTGTGCTGATACACTCTATGTCCCCTTGGGGTATTTCTTTGCCCTTGCCAATACGGACAAAGCCTCCCATTTTGGCATCAATATAAAAATCAATATCCCCAACATTTGCGCTCCCTGCTAAATCACTAACAAAGGTATTAGGGCTGGACCCAACAGAAACCCAGCCCCTAAATCCATTCCCATTCGTGAGCAGCATCCAGCAAACTCCACCCAGGCAGCAGCTCTGCTGTCCAAGCTGGGAGGAATCTGCTGCAGCAATATTTTGAGGCAACATCCAGTCTTTCTAAATATACTTATTAACCACAAGAGTAGGATGCTGAGGCTGCAGAGGGCTTCCATGGATAGATTCACAGTCATCAGACTGTATATTAGACTAAAACCTTGGACCTTTCCAAGCTGCCTTGAGCAGGCAACAAAGCACCTCTGCCACCCGTCCTGAGATAAAACCTGGGCAGTGGGTTTGGGTATGAAGTCCAGGTGTCACGAGCATCTGCATTGCTTTCCTGGTGCCTCGGTCAGAAGGGTAGCTGTCAGCAAAGAGGATGCTGGAGACCCACCACGGTCTGAGAAAAAGACATCCCAACATAGCCACACAGCTCATTCCATCCCAAGTGATGGAATGGTAAAACCATGGCAGGGAAAGCCAGCTCTACAGAGACCTGCCTTACACGAGAAGAGACAGAGAAAAAGGTACAAAGAGACAGGGAAGAAGGAGAGGATGAAAAATCCTTCTCATGGAGATCAGGAATAGCATTATACATATGTAGAGGCCAGGGCAGGAAAATAAAATCCCAGTTGATGCAAGCCTCATGCAGCTAAAACTCTTTTGAGACTAGATTTGGAACATGAAGAGTGGAGTTTCCTCTTCGTAAGCAAGACAAAACAAACAATAAAATCTCTCTTTATGAGGTTTTCACTCACTTTAACCATGCTGCAGGTTAAGACATCCCACCAAGAAATGGTCCAAAAACTTTGCTTGACTATTGGTATGGGGGAAAGGAGAGAACTGTGGACATCAATCTGATATTTGCCAGGGACAGGGAATATTCTCTCGTAAGGATTTCAGTTTCTTTATCACCACTTGCATTTGACTTCATGGTAACAAAGAGATCAATTAGAAATTGTCCTTTTGCACTCATCACAGTAGCTCCTAGCAAACAGATGGTGATCATCTAGGAAGATAGGAAAATTTAGGGGAACACATTCTTACGTCTTTTATCAGCACAGGTCTCTGGCTGCTACTAGGGGGGAAACTTCACCTGTACAGAAAACATATTTCCACCAAGAAACAGGGACCAGATCTAGGAAAACATTCCATTCTGTGCATCCATTTAAGATTAACTTATTGCCATTAATGGAGGGGGCTTAGATGCAAGACACATCTCTGTTTTCTATCCTTTATATGTAACACAGAGATACAGATACTTCCTTAGCAAAAGGTATGCTGATTAGTTAACGTTTCTGCAGCCATTTGAGAATATAATGAGTTATGTAATTATTAAGCATTACTATAAAGCTGCAGCACTGGATGAAAGCCAAATCTCAATGTGCAAGTCAAAGGAAATTCAAAATTCTGGCTGAAATTCTGAAAATCAAAATCACCACTGATACCTACAAACTGCAGCCCCACAACTCAAACCCAGGTGCGCAGTTTTTCCGGTTTAGTTATCTGCAGGCACAGCAGAAAGGGAATTTAGGGAGACAAGGAAAATCTTTAGGCTGAATATTCGCCTCAGGTTTGCACTCAGTGAAAATGAGAATCAGTTGCGTTTGCTGTGGTGACAGGAGCCGCAGTGGCACAGCGGTAAAACCTGCCTCTCAGAAGGGCAATGAAGACATCAGTGAGGTGTCCTAATGGATGCCCAGGATGTGGATTGATGGGATGAAGGAGATACGGCAGCGATAGGAGAGTGCAGGGTCTCATGTTGCTGTTTGGGGGCTGCATCCCCTGTTCACACAAAGCCAAAGCTGCCACGGACATCCCAGGCTTAACTGTGACCCTGCCGGTGCTCAGCTTTTTAACATGACCTTCCTGCACAATTGTCTGCAGGAGGGGAAGAGAGGAACCACAGTGCTGGAAGAAGGTAGAAGGCTGAGCAATGAGAAGGATTTCCAAGGCAAGGAACTGAACTGACCTCAGGCCAAGTTGCAAAACGTTTTTCCACCAGCAGGCAAAACGCTCACAAGCCCCCACGGAATCATAGGATCACTAGGTTGGAAAAGACCCACCAGATCGAGTCCAACCATTCCTATCAAACACTAAACCACATCCCTCAGCATCTCATCCACCCATCCCTTAAACCCCTCCAGGGAAGGGGACTCAACCCCCTCCCTGGGAAGCCTCTGCCAGGGACCAATGACCCTTTCCATGAAATTTTTTTCCTAATGTCCAGCCTGAACCTCCCCTGGTGGAGCTTGAGGCCATCTCCTCTCATCCTGTCCCCTGTCCCTTGGGAGAAGAGCCCAGCTCCCTCCTCTCCACAACCTCCTCTCAGGGAGTTGCAGAGAGCAATGAGGTCTCCCCTCAGCCTCCTCTTCTCCAGGCTAAACACCCCAAGCTCTCTCAGCTGCTCCTCTTGTTCTCCAGCCCCCTCACCAGCTTCGTCTCTGGATACTGGGTTTATCTTCAAAGACAGTGACTCAGTGCATGAAGGTGTCAGGAAAGAAATTAATGCCCCAGAAGCCAACAGTGCCCCCTCCTCCTTGAATACTTTGGGGATTACATATTGAGAAAACTCTGTGGCACAGTACAAGGTAGCAGAGACTGGAAACAACGGGATTCAACGGAAGACGTGCCTTGCAATGAAGCATTGCATTTGTTTCTGAAAAGTAGCTTTTCGATGATACAGAAAGCTTGTGTCTACTTCGGGTCAATATCCCCTGGAACTACCAAAAGCCCATTCCTAAGGGCAAGTGTGCTGTGCATGACACTGATTGCACCTTCAGACGCCTCCAGTCCTCACCTTCATTTATATGCTAAATTAAAATTAATAGCTTAGCCTCTCATTGCTATTTCAGACTCTTCAAGCACAACAAGACTCAAAAGTCACTTAGGCCTATCCAGATGTAATGGAAAATGGAAATGAAAGCATTTTATCAAAAGAAACACTGTAATTTAAAAAAAAAAAAAAGCAACAAAATGTTGATTTATAACACTTAATGACTTTTGCCTTAAGAGCAAGTTTAAGAACCAGAAAACAGACTAAAGTTTCTATCTTCAAGTAACGATTTTCTTGAGTTTCACATGAATATATTCCTTTTTACTCTAACTGGGGGCAGAGGATGATGACAGCATGGCAGGACTGAGAAATAATTTATTTCAAGCCCAGTTCTGTGACTATTAAATGTTTGGAAATTTTGAACAGTGTCATCCTGTGTGACAAGGCAGTACAGTAACATTTACTGACAAAAGCATAGGATTTTTCCACTCAGACCAGGGGAATACCAGTATGATATATATGGTTTGTACGCAAGTAGCTCATTCACACTTTATCACAGGTATCATTCAAGCTGTGCACTGAAAAATGAAACTATCAGCTGGAATCGTCAGTATTTTTATGGCATTTTCCCTTTAACATGTGACAATTGAGCCAACACTATTTGTTTTCACAATATTGCAGTAGGAAGAGGTGATGCCTTTCTGCCTGAGCTAGAGAAGCACATTTTGAGCTTTTGCAAAAAGTCAAATGAGGATCTTGCAAGCAACAGGTTAATTTACTTTAACAATCTCCATTCAATGCCCTCTGGAAAGAGCACAGGCAGTGTGAAACCAAACAGGTAAATAAGGTAATTGGAGAGCGCTGGCACCAGGGTACAAATGAAGGTTAGATAGACAACTTCCACTCCAGCATGTGTGAGCTTTTGAGGGCTTGAACTTATAATCTTAAAAGTTCCCTCAGTGTAGAGGTGTAATTTCTAAAGATTTTTCTTAGCAAATACAGTGACAGGAGAACACAACCCCTGTGTTTCCCATCCTCCTATCCTTTCCGAGAAAAGCCTCTCACTTGCATAGACTGATGTTTGTAACCAAGCAAAGGCACCGTATGTTTGTGATGTAAATATTAGCCCAGCAGAGAAACACTGTTTTATTACCCTGTTGAAAGTCCTTCAGAGAGGGAGGAGAAGGGCAGCAGGGACCAAAAGAAATCTTCTGGGCTGATAAAGTGGGCACGCAGGACCATGCCACATGCACACGAGACAATGTCCCCCACCACATGTGCCCGCACAAAGTTGCAGCCTGGGCTTGGAAAGGCTCCTGGGGTCACAGAAGGGAGTTCCCAGCCCTCACCGGTTTCCTGTGCACCCCCTCTCACCCCAAAACCTCCCTGCCTTCTGCTACAGGGACATCCTATAGGAAAGGGGATTTATTTACAAAACTTGCCCTTACAAGGCAAGTTAGACTTCAAGGAACCAAAGGAGCTGGAGGTCAAATACTCCAAGGGCAAAAAGCATGGCAAGGGTGAAATTTCCAGCCCAGGCAAGATGAATCTCGCAGATGTAAATACAAAACAAATCCTGTAATGCCTGACGCATGTATTGCCCTCCGGTCTCCTGCTCTCCCTCACCGGATACTGCTATCCTGTACCTGCCTAACCTAGGTTTTACAAGCTTTATCTGAAATTTACCCTCCCTCCCTTTTATTGCTTTTAACTCCATTCTTCTATTACTCAAATTAAGCCGCTTTGCAAGTAACTCAGTGTCACAAAAGTAACATGAAATATCGTGAGCCAGAGGCAGTAGACTGGAGGCAGCTATTATTGGAGTAAGAAATGAGGTTTCGTTCTTCAGCTCAGGAAAACAGGATTTAATCAGTATAAAATCAGAGCTTTACTTTCATAAGATGCCTCTTGTTTTGGTCCTAATTCATCACAGCACAAAGCAGATGAAAATAAATTGCAAATACTCTACTGAAGACAGAGATGGTCATAACCCCCTCCAGCCACCCCTACATCCAACAGCCACATTTCCAGTGGGAGGGATCAGAGTTCAGTAGGACGTGAGCTTCATAAAACTACCAAACGCAGAAAAATGTCTTTATGCCTAGGATCTAAACCACGCTAATATATTCTTCACTACAGCATCTAGAGCAAGCGTCTCTGACCTACCACAGCTTCTTCTGATCTGCTGCAAACGTTTGCAAACCAAAATAACGCTGCCTCTGCCACTTCTTTCTCTTCCTCCCATACACCATGCTTCCTGTCCAAAGGTCTTTTTCACTTCTCTTTCCTCCCTTCTCCATTCTTTGTCTCAGCATCCTCTTCTGTGCCGCCCACACACTTGGAAAGCAGAGAGTAGACCAATCTGGCAGGCTCAAATAACAACCAAAAAAAAAAAAAAAGGAAAGAAAATGAAAAAATAAGTTGTTTTCTGGCCTAGAAGTGTATTTTTATCTGGAGGGAGCAATTAAATCTCTTCCATTCACCAGGAACCTAAGGGAATGGTGATGGCTCCCAAGGTCTCATATTCTCACAAATCGTCCCTGACAAGAACAAGAGGGAAAGGCTGACGTTTCCACCAAACAAATGGGCACCTTCAAACAGGAACATTAAGCTTATTTTCAACCGTATCATTTTTCAGTACAGTTAAAAATATCCATTTTTACAAGGTGGGATTTGAGTAGCCGCTTTTCTTGTTTACTTTTCTTAAAAATGGCTGAGGTCAAGCTCTGCTGCCTGGAGGCTGGTTAACCAGCCAGGTGGTTATCGGCACGTTGGGGTGTGCTGGGCTGGCCAGACACACGCAGCACCCAAAGGGGGTTTGGAAGGATGCAGACCCCCTCATGCAGCACACATTTAACCATCAAGGTCCCAATCCTGCAATCTCTTCAGCATATGCCAAAAATCCACTCTGGCATAAAGCATCTAATGACATTAATGGCACACAACACAGCGATATAGTCCAGGCATGTGGAAATAATCACAAGCCCAGAACCCAGGGTGACTGATTTTTTCCCCATTCAACATATGTTTTACTTAGATGTCTGCTTCTTCCCACCCTTCTTTCTCTCAGTCTCCTAAACTATTATTTGTTTTTGGTTGAACACAGGAAAATGTCTTTAATATGGGAACGTTAGAGGATAAATCAATCTGAGAAAAGAAAACTGTTAACTTAGACGTAAACAAGAGATTTTACTAAATTCACATATTCCTAATAATACCCAGAATCCAACCCCAGCAGAAATGATCACTAGGCAGATAAAATACATCTGAACTCTGTTCAATGTGAGGGTCTAAAAATAATGTTTGTGATTCCTACACAGAATTAGAATCAAATAAATTGAGGTTCAATGAGGTATAAAAAATTGTTTATGAGGACCGAAGTCTATCTTCCACAGGATGACTCAAGAACTCTAAGCTGTTCTATCCAGTTATTTGCTTTCTTAAGGTGACCTGTGAGCCATACCCCAGGCTGGTAAAAACCAGCAATGACATCATTTACAACATTAGTCCAAACAGAGTGTCTCTCCCTTCCTATCAGGTCATCTTAACTCATCTGTTCTTATGTCCTGGAGATGTTTTATCTGCATTTTTACCTGTGCAGCAACATGTCGACTCCAATGACTTTTAGCACTTTAGCTTTTTGTAGCCACACAGTCAAAAAGCTTTATCAACATAGTTATAACAACAGAGACCTCATAACACAGATACTGTTTTCAACCACGCTTACAAAAAGTATCAATCACCTAAACTGTTCCACTGAAAGCAAATTTTCACCTATCTCTTTGGAAGCAGATCAGCTGCCACACTCTGCCAATGCTTCTGACTTGCCTGGGACAAAGGGGACATTTTCACACATCTCTCCCTCACTTGTAACTTCAGGAGCCCACACCAAAGCTTTGATGCCACCAGTGTGTCCTTGCCCATATGAGACTGTTGCTCCTCCCAGGGGAATCCTCACTTCACCTCCTAAGAGAAAACAGACAGCTGACCCTCAGTGCTCCCCATCTTCAACCAGATTTTCATCAGATTGCACTGTGACTCACTTCTAATTCACATACAGTGTACTTGGTCCACCGATATTTCCAAGATCTCCTCCAAGATCTTACTGTGGTCTCACTCCCACTTCAGAGACTATTTCCCCTGCAGCAGCAGAGTATGTTTGGAAGACAGGAGAGGAGAAATCTGTTCATTAATACAGGGTAGCTTAGAAGTCTAAATCTTTTTCAGTCCTTCTAGATTAAGATAGGAACATTATACATGGACATGAAAAGTCTAAGATCTCTGCATTTTCAGTGTTAACGAGACAGGTTTGTACACTACATGGACATGATGTTATTTCAGATGATGGTCCTTTTAACGGTCAAAATTCTATTCATGATCAATGTCGTAGGAGGTTATGATCTTCCTGGACATAAGTTTTTGCTTCAAGACAAACCCCAGTATCATTTGTCAAGGCAGAGGCTTGTTTAAGAGAATGTGTGTGAGATGTGGGCAACACAAACCACAGTGACTTCAGCAACTCCCCTATGAATTTGTGGCTCTTATTGGGGATGGCAGGGAGCCATCTGTCCCTGGATGCTCAGAGACCAGAGTTTCCTTGCAGGTCATTCCTTCTGGGTATGGTTCAGGCGAACCTAAAAATCAGTAGCCTGTACTTGTTTCCCCACAAGCCTAATGTCTCTTGCCAACGCCATTTAGCTATTTGCTGCTTTGCAACACTGTGAAACATCCAACAGCCTGACCTCAAATCTCAGGCAACTTTATTCATTGCCCATTTCACCTTCTAGCAAAAAGAAGCATTGTCTCTGTCACACAGCTGGGAAAGGCACTGATCTGGATAAGACCACAGTCTGAGCCAATACTTGTTGAGATGTAGACAACTAGAGTTGAGGAAGGAGACTTGAAAGATGTTGAAACTTGAGTGGGAGAGTTGTGTAAAGAAGCACAAGAATGTTTAAAAGAGATGGACACAATAAAGAGGAAAGATATTTTTGCTGGCTCTTTAAAATGAAACATATGCAGGGCTTAATCTGCCACCACTCAAATCAATAAGGAGTTTGCCAGCGAAGCAAAACAAAAGCAGAAATGGAAACAACATCTGACGTTTGCTACGTTACTCATAGAAATTGCTGCAGTTAATAGCCTTTGAGATGGATAAATAATATACTATAGGCAGAAGATGATTTTCACAGTATGAAGGTGTCATGATCTGGAGAGTTTTGAAGCTTGTAGATAAAGTCTGTTTACGCTGAGTCATATATCTAAAGAGATTTTTTCCATTTGGATAGTCATGCTAAATCTATAAAGACACCAAATAAAAGAACACGTGAGAGGAAAAAAGATAAAAATACAACACAGAGATTGAGATACATGTTCAAGAATAGAAAAGAATTTGGATAAAGTTTGTTGTAAATAATTTGTTGTTGAAGTAGCCCTCATAAACTTAGGTTCTTGAAATGTAAAAGAAAATATTTCTGTAAAGTATTAGTGTTTGGGAAACAATCATATAAGCCTCAGAGGCCAACTCTTTATCCAGTAAAAATGAAAGCATCTGGCCTTGTATATTTAAGATAATGAGATGGCCACTGAACGGTCACCATGGAATACATGGTATTCAGAAACTAATATCTATCTGAGCACAGAACACGTAATGAAGATGACAATGCAGAACAGAAAAACAGGACTTGGACTATCACATCAAAACGCAGAGATACTCAGTGGGACACACTGGGAGATAGCTGAAGGATGGTGTGAGGAACTGGAAAGCAACCTATGCAGCAGCCCAAAAGCAAGAAGGGGAACGAGAAATAAAAGAAATAAAGAGAATGGGAAGGATGACCAGTACCTGAAGGAGGCTAAAAGAAAGCCAGGGACGGACTGTTTACAAAGGGTTGTAGTGATACGACTAGGGATGATGAGTATAAACTGGAGAGGGGTAGATTTAGACTAGACATAAGGAAGAATTTCTTCACCATGAGGGTGGTGAGGCGCTGGCCCAGGTTGCCCAGGGAAGCTGTGGCTGCCCCATCCCTGGAGGGGTTCAAGGCCAGGTTCGATGGGGCCTTGGGCAGCCCGATCCAGTGGGATGTCCCTGCCTATGGCAGAGGGCTTGCAACTGGGTGATCTTTAAGGTCCCTTCCAACCCAAACTATTCTACAATTCTGTGATGACATTTTAGAAAGTTCTCATTTCCCAACTAGGTGGCAAGTAAGGAGGTCATATTTTATAGAGCTCAGCAAGAAGGGCATCTACCTTTTTCCCAGGCAGACCAGCCAAAAATAAACCTTTGAAAGCATGGCAGATGCTTGGAAATGTGGCTATCCACGTCCCACCCCCACTGCTTTAAAAAGCAAAGATTTTGCTCAATGAATTTTAAGCACACAGATTCCTACTGAGCAAAGCTTCAAGCATTTTTTTTTTATTTTAAAACAACCTTAGCGTGAGCTAGTCTGTACCTCACGTGGGTTTTTCCAGCTTTTCACCCCTCATGGCTAGCAGCAAGAGTGGTCTGTCCAGCACATGCACAGACCAAGCTCCAGGGCACAGAAAGTGCCAGATGCATCACTCCAAAGGCTGCAGTTTTGCAGATGCATTGGAAACACCTAATGACTGCAGAAGGAAAGCACATGTATAAATCCTCATCTCTCTCACCATCAGGCATTTTAGCAGTCCCAGAGACAGAGCTGAGAAGATACCGGGCAGTGCACTAGTCATTATACATACCTATTTTGTTTAGTAGTCATAGTTTGATTTAAAAGCATTTCAAAACCAAGAATTGCAAGGCCGTATATTGGTTGAGATCCTTTAAAATATCTGCTATATCCTTTCTGATGTTTCACTTACCAGGAGGTAAGCTGGACAGGCACCACTTGCATTTAACCATAGAGGCAGACCCAAACATTACCACGATCTCATAGAAAAAGGCTGCACTGCTGAGATGTGAAGAAATCATCCTGTGCATAGCACAAACTCAGCACATCATCATCAGTAATGAACACTGGTAAATAAAGTTCCAGTCTCATCCAGGAGCATGGGGTCTAGTCTGCCCTGTGGCTCCTCTCTTGGGCATCTGCAGGAGGGAGGCAGCTGCTGAGCAGTCTCCTCTGACAGCAGGGACAACCAAACCCCCAAGGAGGAGAAGGAAAGCTTCAAAACAAAGAAAATATTTCCCAAGATTCCCACAGTAAAGACAGATCTTGAAAGATCAGGGTAGTTGGAAAGATGTGTCACCTTTCCCTCCACTGTCACTTGTTCATGTGCTTCCAGTAAAATGCCACTTGATGGCCTTTATCCACACGGCAGTTACACCATTACAGCTCCATCACAGCAGAGTCCCTATAGAGCCACCAAATGGACCACAAAAACCTAATTACATTATTACACTGCTAATTTGTCCACAGCTGAATGATTAAAACTCCCGTTTGTCAGACCCATAGCGCTACACACTCACTGTCCTTGCAGTGCCCCTGATGTACAGAGTGGCCAAAGTCTTCAAGGCTGCAGGGTCTTCAGCCACATCATCTCCCACTAACTCAATTGATTCATCTTTGGGTAATTAGCAGAGTAGGTCCAGGTCTAGCTTTTCAGGGCAGTCAAAGCTGGGGTTAGGTCTCATTCTGGAAACTGTGCTTGTTAGAGATAATTCCACAATTTACAGTCGTCAGGATTCAACAGGCTCCTATATCATAGTTTTCTAAATACTATTTGCACAGCAGATGTTTTGTGTGTGCGCTCTATCCCTCAAGCCTCTGCCATCTGTTTTTTACCTAATAAGTCAAATGTTCAGGGGTTTTTATTCAAAAGAATAAAACATGAGGGGAGGTTCTTCAAAAGAAGAAAAGGTGAGGGGGTCAGTTATTCTCCATGCTCTTGCAAAAGCTTGTTAGAAACTCTTAAAGCAAATTTGAAGCAGTAAGCGGAATGATTTCCCTTTAGTATCATATGAAAAATTACAGACTAGGGCTCTAAGAGGCTGTATCGGCAGCACGCACAATGGAGCCTGATACCACCTGGCTTTCTTCTCCCTTTTTAAAAAAGCAGAGAGTAATATGAAGAGGCACCATGGAGATAGACAGCTCCGACACCAGGCAAGGTGTGGAGGAATAACAGCAATGCTGGATGGATGCTGGCATCTCCACATGGCCAGCAAGAGCCAGGGACGTAACTGATGGGTGAGACCCTGAGATTTTTGAGTATCTCAGACTGCCACCCTCAACCAGCAGTGCATCAGATCCCAGACGAGATGGGAGAGGGAACAAGAACCAGATCCATAGAACTGGGACCACAGTGCTCAAGAGCTGCCAACTTCTCTATCACATTTCCCACAAGGGACACGAGACAAGCAGCAAACAACCTTTTAAGAGACTGTCACTGGTGATGGACCAGCTGTGACACTTGGCAAGTTCTTTGTTACCTGTCCTAGAGAAATGGCAATCATTTTAAGTTCAGCACCTTTTCTGATTACCATTTTGTGTACCAGAAGCTTCCCTGTAGGAGCAAGTTCTTCTGTTATTTCTTCATATCTATATAGTACTCGTAGCATAATTTTGTAAAAAGTTAGTTTAAAACTTATTTTAAAGTTAAAAGGTGCAAAATCAAAGAGTGTGAATGCCTCTTCTCATTGCCCAAGCCTTACAACACGGCCACAGCATCACAGGTCTCCCTCAACCAGATCTTAGACATTTGCAGTGCTCTGAAACACTAATAGATAATATAAACCCACTGTACTTGGAAATAAGTTGTAGTCACCACCGATAAATGCGTAAACAAGCAAAACCACATTAATAGGAACATTTGAAGAAGGTATATTTCCCATCACAAACCAGACAGCTACAATCACCTGATGAGTGAGTAGAGACACAATCATGAAGAGATGTTATGTGCCAGGGAGGTGAGCACTGAATGAAAACCCATTATTAACAGGTTAGAAACAATTAATGGTTTGACCAGGAGCAGGCAGACTTTAGGTAACAAACACACAAACACCCCAGATTTACCAGAGGCAATTAAGGAACGGGGAATGGAATAAAACTGTTCAAACTGTTCACAGTGCAGTCAATCTGAGGAGCTGTTGCAGCTCACGGGGACTCTTCCCACAGTTCCTAGGCCACCATCTATGAGTAACCTGCTGTGCAGCCATCACCATCTTGAGCTTCTCCATTCATGGTCTCAGCAAAGCAGCAATTTCAAGGGCAATTTTTTTTTTGCCTGCGATGTGAAAATGCAACTGGATCAAAAGCAAAACCTCTTTTCCCAGAGGTCACCCACACAGCAACTTGAGTCAGCCCATACTATCTTCAGCATCCAGAGGGGCTCTAGAGGATGAGTGGCTGTGAACAGCAATGAAATCTTGAAAAACCCCACACCTGCAGCACTGAGTAAGAGTTACAGGGTTTACTCCATGCCCAGTTCCCAGAAGCTAACGTGTTCACAGCACCCCCTCAATCTGCAGCTCACTCATTTCACTGTGTTTACGGCATCAACTGTTGGGAAAACATGACTAATGCACTTTCTTGCTTTGAGGCTTAAGAACAATATGAGTCTTACAGGACAGAGTCTGCTCCGATTATTGCCAGTCAGGCCAAGGCTGTGGCTGGAGACTAGTATCTCACAGGTCATTCATCACTCTCTCCACGTGCAGCAGCGTCCCCTTACACGCCCACCTTCTCCCATCCCCAAACCAGCCTCTGCTCACCCCTCTGCAGCTCTGAGGGTGGGACAGGGATGTACAAGGTCACCCCTACCACTGCTCTATCCAAATGGGAGCCAAAATCAAAACACAGAGAGGACTTTCTCCTCCAAACATGAGGATGCGTGGCAGTGGGGCAGCAACTGCTCCATAGCAGAATGCGTAATTCCCTCTTCTCTGAGTCAACTGCCCTTCCCCATTTGTGGAGCAGAGCACTGTTTGCTAAATCTTATTTAAAAAAAAAAAAAATATATATATATACAAGCAAACTAAACACACCCTTAAATGCTGCATCATCCAGGGTGGGTGTGAGTTGCATTGTTTGATGCCACAGTCCATTCTGTGCTCGCAGGCAGCACTCTGCCACAGCTCAATAAATAAACATTAGCAAAACAGATCCCTCATTCAGCTGCTCACCAAATAGGAAGATTGCCATAAACTGTACCAGAGCATCTCCCAAGGGCTCATGACTGTCAGAGATGTTTGGAAGGACAAGACAGATAAAAGTTTTCCTGGCTTAAAATGGTGAGAAGAGCAAGTTTTTCTGCTCAGATCACAAGCAATTGGTTTGCTCTAGTTGAACACAGCAGCCTTGAAACACTCTACTGGATCCATTGCAAAGTGCAAGGAAGCATTCCAGCTGCCATGAGGCAGAAAGGTTTGCGATCATTAGGGATAAGAAAAAAAAAATTAGAGGGGAAAAAAAAAAAAGAAGCAACACAGATCTGTTTGCTTCCAACTTGCCTTGCAGATGCTACAGCTGCTGCTGCTGTAATTACCTGCAGATGAAATGAAGAAGTAGCAGTGACCAAGACAACTACTCATCTCCCTTCTGTCCCCCACTCCTAGAAAGCTTATAAGAAAATCACTAGTTACATGCCTTCTCCCCCAGAGAGAGAAAAGGGGCCACAAAAACCATTGATTTGTGGGAAAAGACACACGGGATACAAAGAGCAAGGAAAGGAAGGGGCATACTGTTCTGAAGTCCTCAGAATTGTGTTAAGCCAGAAATGCAGGGAGCTGCTAAAATACTGGAGGAAAGGGTGGGGTCTTTATGGGAAGAACAGAGGGACATAAATAACTGCTGTATATGCAACGTACTTTGTCCACAGAGGCTAAACGTGCAACTCTGCTTTGTAAACATAAAGATTGAATAGGTATTATGATGATTGGGAGGGAATGGCCTCAAGCTCTGCCAGGGAAGGTTTAGGCTGGACATTAGGAAAAAATTCTTCACAGAAAGGGTCATTGGGCACTGGCAGAGGCTGCCCAAGGAGGTGGTTGGGTCACCTTCCCTGGAGGTGTTTAAGGGACGGGTGGATGAGGTGCTGAGGGACATGGGTTAGTGATTGATGGGAATGGTTGGACTCGATGATCCGGTGGGTCTCTTCCAACCTGGTTATTCTATGATTCTATGATTAATGCCCTTCTTTTCACTATTGGCATCACTGCCATCTGATACCTCAGACATTTGGAAGAAGCTTGAGAGACGTCAAGCTCGCACTGTGCAGTCGGCTGAGCAGAGGGGAGCGTTTGCAAGCAGACTGCAGGAAATATCCAGCTGCCCAAGTGGAGGATGCGGGAAGTTCAGCACGATGGTGGTGTCTTCTACCCTAAGCACTGGATATTGGAAGAGGTTCTTCACCCAGAGGGTGGTGGAGCACTGGAACAGCTCCCAAGGGAAGTAGTCATGGTGCCAAGCCTGACAATAGTCAAGCAGCATTTGGAAAACATTCTACAACTCTATGATTCTAAGTAGAATGTGATTTTTCCTATGTTACATCAATCCTTCAAAGCCTTGAAGACACCCACACATCTGCCAGGTAAGCTGAGAGCCCGAGCAGGAAATGAACAGTAAACTTCTTCAACAAGATTCAACTTACAAGTTGTAAAACACTCACTAAAAGTAGGATTTTGAACAGTATTGGCTCTTGATCATCCAGCAACATGGATGATACAGAACGGCTTGCTTTGCTTTCCAGATTAGTTTTGAGCTTTAAGATTGGAGCAGTAAATGTGGCCATTGCTAGTTGTGCCACTGAAAAGACTCTGACAATCATCAGGTCTGTTTGTAATAGAGTCAAAGGAAATTCATGAAACATTTAATATCTAAGTCAGGAACCTAAACTGCCCATTAGATTTTGGGGTTAAGTGGGTATTAACCAAAGAAAATTCCCAAGCATTCTATTTAAAAATCCTTTATCCTATCAGATCATCCAGATTTCATTTTTACTCTTATAGTGTCCACAGCAGGCAAAATTGAAAGGAAAAAAAACCCCAACAAAACCTGAAAGACAGACAGACTTAAAGGTTATGTGGCATAAAACAGAAAAGGCAACACAAGAGGATGGCTGGCCCTTCCATTAGGTATTTTGAATCCAGCAAGTATGCTGGGACATCTTGCAGCAAAGCACAGCAGACACCTGCACTTCGGTTCAAACTATAGACTTTTCAGGAATTTTATGATCTCATTTCAGCAGCAGCTTGCACAAAGGGTCTTCAGCATTCAGTTAGTTCCCATTTCAGAATTAGAAAAAAATATTTCCAGCGCTGTCACAGATAAATAGCAAAAGGCAAGTAACCTCTCAGGCTTCTGGCTGCTCTTCGCGTGGCTGGATGCACCAGACCCCTGATGTACCTTCAAGCCAAACTTGCCTGTTACGTCAATGTGACACAGGAGCACTTTGCTGTATTATTCCATAAAAACAAAACCCACCATCTCCAATCAGATCAAGAGGCCCTCTATTTCTGGGGTGACTTGTCCATTTTAACAAAGGAAGCCCATGAAGTTGCTGTTCCCAAGCCCACCAGCCTACACACTGGGGTGAATGTGGAGGGAGAGGAAAGGAGCGCTACTTCTTTGTGCCATTACACAAATATCTAGCAACAACAATGGCTAGAAAGGCTGAGAATTTAAATGACCGAGCATCTAAATGAATTCACTGGAAATACTTACAAATTTTCTTCCCCAGTAAGTAGCCTGAAGATATGCAGACACTGGAAAGTGTGTTTAAGATGCTGAATCTGATGTTGCTGTCTATGTCAGTACAGTTTCCAAATCAAAATACTGAAGCAAATGGCCTTCCC
Organism: Phaenicophaeus curvirostris; assembly: GCF_032191515.1. NCBI lineage: Eukaryota > Metazoa > Chordata > Aves > Cuculiformes > Cuculidae > Phaenicophaeus > Phaenicophaeus curvirostris. The sequence goes on along the minus strand of NC_091400.1, from coordinate 460,140 downwards.
CTGGGAGCAAATGTTTGAATGCAGTGATGGGGACCAATTTAAGAAGATAGATACACCTAAAATGTTCTCATTATGTTGAGGCTCCAGCCACGTCTAGCAGAGACAAGTTGTGATTCACAGAAAGTAGATGACTCCACTAGAGACGAAGATGAAAAATCCATGCCCTTTTCTCCAAGAGTGGACTGGTGGGATTTAGGAGAGCGCACAGCAAGCCATCATCTGGTATTTTTAAAACCAGCAGCAACTTTCTCCACACCAGTTGCATACAGAAGAGAAAGTTTCTGCAGCTCTTCTGCACAATGAACTGGGTTTTTTGCTTGTACTTGATTCCAAATTAGGACTGTACATGCTCCTCTACTTCATAGAGGATGAAGGAGTATCTGTGAATTACTCAAAGAAGCAAGAACACTGGACGCTGCAACAGATGAGGATTTTCTATTTGCTTCTTCCAAGCCTTTGCATCTGAAAATATATTATTATACTATTTACATTTCAGCAACATCTTGGATCAAAGCATCATCTTGCCAGGCTCTGTACGTAGTTACAGGTAGACGTTCCCCGTGCCTTTTCACCTCGCTCTATAGCTGAAGTTGCTTTGCAGGACAACGTTGGCCCTCATGACCCAACCCATCCCCTAGTGTGCACAGGCACTCCCCAGCTATGCAGTGCTTTACTGCCCCTGCCTGTAAAGAAATGTTGTGGGTTACGTTGTGGAAACAATTTTATATTGTCATCTTGCATGGGTAAATAAGAGATGATGGCAGCCTAGCAACTTCACTGGAACGGATGATAGGCTCAGAAGTAAATTAATAATTGTGGTTTGAAGAGCCATTTTCCTTTCCACACTTGCAATCTAGTTTTTAGCAAGATCAGAAGCCATACATCAAAAGAGCTGGGTTCTATTTCCAGCGCTGGCAATGGTCTTCTGACCTTGAGTGTCTGTTTCTAGTTTCTAAATTTATAAAATAGAGATGATGAATTTCCTCCACTTTGGACAGATTTGGAGATCTTCAAATGACAAGTGCTATATAAAAGAGGGTAAGTTTCTGCCAGCATACTACTTAATAGACGGCCTCTTAGGCAACAAAGCAGTAGGCAGAGTAAGCAGTGCCTAAGCAAGTCATATGCCCTCTTCAATCAAGAGCAAAGGAGAACTTATCTTTTAAATTAAGTCCAAGCCCTGGGCAAGAGGGAAAGGACAACTCTATCTATTCCAGCCTTTTTTACTCCGAAGTTTTTATAAGTGGGGATCTATCAGTAAATATTTTGTTGAGATATACTAATTGCTACCTTATTATCACTGATCCTCTAGCTCAGCACAGCCCTCATTTTCTCTACTGTAATTCTGAAATTAAGACAGTGACCAGTTTGCCAGTAAGTTGTCTCTGCAACCAAGTTTTTAGCACTTTTCAGCAACGCTGATTTAGCTCCTGTATCTACAGCAGAACCGAGTCTGTGCTTGTGCCATAAATGAAAGGGGGCTGTAAACTGAAACTGGACACAAGGCTTTGAATTACATGCAAATTCTCACTGAGGTTATAAAAGGGCCGCTTGAATATGAAGTAGAGATAGTGAAAAAATCCTGGAGTAAGCTTTTAAAGAGAGAGGAATCCAGGCCAAATGGAAACACACTAATTTATAATGAGCAATGTGTAAAAACCTATCCAAATCATGGAGCTCAAAATGAGAATAAACAGTGATCTTCCAATAGGGACAAGTACAGATAAGCTAAGTATCTGCTAAAAGGCTGAACTTTGAGTAACCCTTGTTGAATCAGTTAGTAACAACAAAAATCACCAGTACCTTTCACTAATGGCCAAAAAGAACCATAGCAAAAAAAGTGTATCCTTCAACATGGCTAACCTGGAATTCCACGCTTGTCATCACGTACAACAGAAAATTATTGTTGCTGTGCAGTAAATTACATAAAAACCAGACATGCTAACCACTTCTCCTATCTAGGATGAGCACAGCTGATCCTCTAAGATAACCAGCTTGCCCGACAAGATGAAAGAATGCCTGCAGCCACCAGAATACTGCAATAAAGAACAAGCAAATGAACAAAAAAAGCTGAGCCTCACTCTGAGCACACATCGTGTATTCATCCCTATTTTGATCTGTGCAAACATCATCAGAGGTCAGCACGATTGCTGTGAAATGTGAAATGCATCAGGTGTCAAGGCCTGGGAGAACACTGCCCACAACAGAAAACAATTGAGAATTCATCTTCAAAGTATTTTTATACACTTTGAAGTATTTCCACAGTTGTTAAGGCTCTTCAACAGAACATCTCACCACTCACTGATGGAAATAAAAATCAAGAGCAGAGCAAAGCTATTCAGGTATCACAAGGAAGAGTGCAAGGAGGTTCTTAGAGCAGTGTTAGACAGCAGTGGAGAGAGTAGCCTGGATGGCTGGATAAACGCAGCCCCTAGGTGAGCTGGGAGCCCCCAGGTAGGGGATAAGTTGTTTGACCATCGTGGTTATTTTCAGAGTGATGATTGCCTTTCCATAGTTATTGGGTTTCAGAGCCTAGTACAGGTTTACTACTTAAACAGGTAGACCCTAATAATATAGCAATAAAGTGACAACCTTAATATGGAAACCTTCCAGCCCCTCCACTTCAGTCTTCTCTAGATCTCTGGGAACAGGAACCCTCATTCAGCACTTCATACCTTCCTTGAGGTGAGTCAAATATTCACTGAGCGTTGATGACATCTTACTAGTAAGCAGTGATTATCCCCACCAAGGGAATGAAGGAATGCAGAAACACAAACCAGAACTATGACCATGTGTCATGCTGGCACCTCTCTCCAAAGAAACCAGTCAGCACAGCAGAGGATGAACCACCCAGGCCAACAGGGCTCATGCTGAGGTTCATCATTCCACGTTGCTCTTCCCTAAGCCATCCAGCAGAAAACAAAGGGTGAACCCTAGAAAAAAATACACGAGGCCACACAACTGCCCATTGCAATCACTAAGCATAGAGCAGAACTCGGTCAGCTCAACAAGTATCTTGAGTGCCTCTTGCCAGGTACTCCAGTTTCCAATAGAGATGCTGCAGTTTTTTTCCAAAAATGTTGCCTTCTTAAACAAACTAGACAGATTGTGGTGGAGATGTTAAGAGAACACCACCCTGCTAAATGTCAGGAAGATTTTGACTAAACTAGGAAGAAAAATAGCCAGGAATTGCAGCTACTCAATTAGTAATGAATCTTTAATTCTACATGTTTGGATAGTGAGGCTGATTTAGAATCAGTTGCTGAGTGGAGCAGCCAAGAAGCCAGATTCAGATCATCTTTACATGAATGAAAACATGGAGTGGCTGCACTGAAGCCAAAGAAATTCATAACATTGCAACAGTCCCATGCCTTACAGTTTCCTAAAAGCTAATTTGATGCAAATACCGTCGTAATTTTTTTCTTAATTTTTCTACCTATTCTTGAAATGCACCCAAGCCCAGGAAGACTGAGGTTCCTCAAAGGCAGGGGCTGAGTCAGGAACAGGTCCAGGAGTGACCAAGCTTCAAGTCAACTGCTTGTTTCAACATCTGAAAGCTCAGACCACAGCCTCCTGTCTTTCACATGGTTTCTTTTTGTAAAGAGCAGTTTCATTGATGAATGATGTTGAACAGAGGAAAATACCTTCAGAGGGCAGTTTGTTCCTGCTTGAATGATTGAACCATGGATCCAGACTTCCATGACAGACACTGGACTTACAGCAGGCTGTTAGGACACAGCTCTTCTGAAATGCATGTTTTTCTTTAAACTCACAAAAGAGCAAGTAAATCACAATCTGTATCTGGAAGTTGGTTGTGAACTGATACATTACATTTTACTCTTTACACATTATTCATATGTAATATGTAGAAGAGCGTTACTAGCTGACTGACACCAAGATGTTGAGTATCTTCCAATCTAAAAATACTTCCAGTGTCCCAGTTGCTTTATCATTTGAATCTTGAGATATAAGCACTAAGTGAGGGTGGTGCACATCACCACAGAAAAGCTGCTGTGCTTAATAAGACTGAAATGTCCTCTTCCCCCCGCTTAAAGCTGTTACTACCAGCAACCCTAGATCTTGTCATGACTATCTTTTACAAGGGAAGCAAGGCCAGAAGGAAGGGTCTTTCTACAAAAGATAAGCAAGAGTGGGGAAGGAATTAAAAATAAACCAGAAAGCATAGGAATAAAGCTAATACCATTTGCTTTGGACACAAAAAATATATTACAGAAACATGCCACATACAGTCTCAGACCTTTTCATTATATCCTCTTGATGACTTTAACATGGTAGTCTTGGATGAGTCTGCAGAAGACCTGCCCAAGCAGAAACCTCAGGATTGCACTCTCCAAAATTATCTTCACCATAACCCATAGAACTTAGCAGCCTTGATGTGCTCCCACAGTGCATTTTGTGTCATTCCAAAGATGAATTTTGGCTTACCAAAATTCTTTGGCTAGTTAAAACAAGGACAAAAATAGTGGTGTCTACAAAACTGAAAGGAAAGCAACAATCTCAAAGCCTTTACAGTAATTTCAGTGTTATGCTACAAATATGAATGTGGCATATGGCATTCACACACAGCCTTCATCACTTCTTATAGCAATTAATAAGATGGGCTTGGAGGGAATGTTCATGATGCAGAGTTTGGTGATTGAGGATGGTGCAGGAAGATGGGGGAAGGCAGAGGGTACTGGAGGGCACTGAAGAAGGAAAGCAATGGGATGGAGCTTGGGTTTTGGGTTCTGATGAGGTTGTGTTTTATTATGCATGAAACAATGGACAGTGACACCTTCTAAAGGATCACCACTGGTTTGTGCAAGGAATACCAACTAAAGCAAGTGAAAGAAATGTCCCAGCTTCCAAGTCCTTGTTTCAAATTGTTTACAATGTTCAGGTACGTTTCATGTTCCAGGACAAAATATTTTGTTCCAGGTCACAGAAATTCTAGGACAGGGCTGGGAAGTGATGGCAGGTATCAGACCACCATCCAACCTCCTGACCTTCAGCACACTTTTCACAGTCCAGCCACGTGGAAAAATCTTATTCTAACCGCTCAGGTCAGATGCATCAGTGAAAGGAGCAGCTTTCCCTGGAGGAAGGCAGAGGGAGCTGCAAAATTTTCCTTGTGCCAGGTCGGCTCACACCATAAAGCTCATCCCATACTCTCATTGACCCCTCACCTCACGCTGCCAACCCTTTTTATTTTTGCTCATTCTTTTACTACCCTCTTACACGTGTTACTGCCAGGCAGGGCACTCAGCACTTCCCTAACAGTCACCGAACTGAAAACCTCACAGGACTGCTTAGCTGTACACAGCAAAAGGTCTTGCTACACCCCTCTGCTAGCTGTTATCCAAGGCTCTTCCCGCACAGCTGGCAGCTCAACTGCCTTTACCGCGGCTTGTCAACAGCAGCACAGAGAGTTTCTCAGAGCAAAGCAGCTCAGGAAGCCAGTGACAGAAGCTGAAGCCACCTGGCCCAGAGCTGCACCTACTGTCACAAAGGGGATTTTACCCAGTCTGCCCTTAAGAGGATTAGGGAATCATCTAGTTGCAGAAAACAACAGTTGCATCTGCTGCTCCAGCACAAGTCGCTCTTATCTGCTCTCACAAAGCTCATTTCTGCTCGGTCCTGACTTCTTCTTATATTACATATAACACAGATGCTTAAAAAGAACAGGGGGGTGGATACAGGTGGAGGATGAGCACCAGATCAAGTGTATTTAGAGTGCTCAGCAATTAGCTTCATCCATCACACAGCACTTTAAAAAGCACAACTCAAAGCAAATAAACAAATAGGCCTGATTTTCAGAGGCTGAAGTCAAGCAGTCGCGTTTCCTGAGGCTTCAGAGAGGATTCAAGATGACTTTGGTGTGTTCAAAACTTGCAAAAATGCGACCAATTATTTAGCAGTTTTAACGAGTTAAACCTTAAAGCTCAGCTCTCAAGTGGTATCCCAAATACATTTCCTATATCAGGCAAAAATCATCATTGTGTCAGGCATACAGTGGTATAAAATGGTACTAAACTGGTACTTATAAAAGGAAGAGGAAAAGAATACAAATTCACTAAGGCAAGACCTATAACCTACCTACTTTCATAGCTTCTTGAACACTAAGGCACACCAGCCAGCTTGATTTTTCCTCATTTCCAAGAGGATAAGGTTGGCAAGAGATAAGATCGGCAAGGTGTCTATAAGTCACTTTTATGGAGTTTACAGATAAGGGCTTTTTAACTTCTGAGATTTTATAAGTAGAGTTGCAATTTAGACTTCAGCAACAGCTTCATAGAAGAAATCCAGGATTGGCCATTTGACCCTAAGCAAATCAATCCTAATCCTATATTATAATACTCTTGCACAGGATTGAGCACCCTTTCACTCCCAAAGTGGTCCTACCAGGTCAGGATTAAAACCACCACACTCTTGCTCATCCCAGGGGTGCCGCTGCACTATACTTGATTAGCAATGGACTTTCTCTTATGCTGTCATTGTCAACAAGGGTGGCCTGGATGCAAAGTGCGTGCAGGGACTGATGCAAGGATGCAGGGTCAGAGCAAGCTGCAGCACACAGGGCACAGTGAGGAGCTGGACCTGGTGCATGTTACCTGACTTGTCACTAAAACCACCCTCAGAACAGTTTTCTTCCATAGTAACCATTCCCAGCACTTATCTATCCTAACCTCTTGATGTCATTTACCAAGATACTTGGCTAAAATACTCCACCAAAGGTGGTTGCCCCATCCCTGCTGCTGGAAGGGAAGGATAGGGGATTGCTCTGTGCTTTTTCACAGAATTCTCTAAGGAAGAATTTATCTCCCTTCACCCACCCCTCAAGGGAAATTAATCCACTTCTTTCTACAATTTCATAGAATCATAGGATCACCAGGTTGGAAGAAACCCACTGGATCATCGAGTCCAACCATTCCCATCAATCACTAAACCATGTGCCTCAGCACCTCGTCCACCTGTCCCTTAAACCCCTCCAGGGAAGGCATTTTCTCATTAGAAATGGCACCCACTGCCTCATTATTCTTGTTCATCTCCTTTGGGCTCCATTAAGTGTTTTCACAACCTTCTCAAAGCATTCTGGACAAAACTGGACACGTTATCCCGGCTCAGCCCCATCACTGAGGGAAACGACTGCCCCAGCCCAGCTCTGAGGTTTCCACCAATTTCCCCGAGAATAAAATTTCATTCTTTGCAGCAGGATTACACCACTTCTCACCGAGTTTGCTCCCAGATCCCTGTTGCACTAGTAGTTATCTGCACCCATAAATATTTCTTTCCAAGAACGGCGCTGGGCTGTTGTCTCTATGGAGTCACATCTGCCAGTTCCAAACTTCTCAAATTTTATCATCAAGATTGCTTTGACTTTCTGACAAGTAAAGTGCTTCCAAGCCTGGTCTGCTGGTATAACAGATACTGTACCTACCTTCATGCAGATTTCACTCGAATGACATAAGACTCTTCAAACAATGGTTTAAACCTGCCTCAGACAACAAGCCACTAAAAAAACCCACGCAAGCAGGCATTTTTCAGATAATTATCTTTCCAAATATAGCTATTGGTACAGTTGTTAATTATTAAGCTTTAAGGTCACTTAGAAAAAAATAATCCATTTCCCAAAAAATCATCTCATTGAAATCTCCAGCAATCAAACCTCCTATCTTTGTTTCAGAGCTTAGTTGTTCAGGATGAGATCAATATCAGAGGCAGAAGGATGCTGCAGGCATTAGATCGATTGAGAGATTTTTCTCAGGCCAATTCGTTATTTTTTAAATTATTTCTTGCACCTCAAGTAAGAATAAATATTCCTTTTACGTCACTCCTGACAGCAATTCTAAGGGCTGTTCTTAGCAGCTTTCCTAGATAACCACTAATAAGAAAGCAGCAGCCTCTTGGACTGGGTGCAGTCCAGAATGAGAGTAAAGTTTCATAACAGAATTAGGAATTGCTGTCCTAGGTTAAGTCATTGATCCAGTTAAAGGATTGAAGACATGGGAACATAACCAGTTAATTAATTACTCCCTAGCAAGTGAGTCACACTAACTAGTGATGTCCAAGCTCTCAGCCTGCTGAAATGTGCTACAGCTTCCCTCATCGTGGAGGTGAATCTGTTCCTGAGGGAAGGTTTGTTAGCAATATTCATTTCAGAAGCACCACTGAGTGGCATCTCAATTATGACACAGAGGATAATCAATACAGAGAGATTATGACTAGTAGGCTACTTCACCAAATAATTCAAATATTTTAAGACTCTCTAGGAGAAGAGGAAAAACATAAAAGGGGTTAGTGGCTATTTCTTCTTATCATCTCTTTTGGCTGTCAGAGGCAGCAGTGGTTTTTGCATTCCTGGTGCAGCAGTGGGGAAAGCACAAGCTGAACGCTTGGCTCCTCAAATTCTCTGTGAGGATCTCGGATGCTGCTGGGGATGGGTGCCTGGCTGGCAGCCACTTCAGGAACACAGAACCTCAGGAGCCACCACCTGACCCAGCACTGCCATTAGTGATGAGCTCCTGCTCACGTCTCGTAAGACTCAAGTGTTTAATTGAAGCTAAGCTGTAATTTGAACGTTCACCTTCTGAGATCTCCAGTAACGGTAGAAATGCCACATCAGATCTCGTCTCTACACAAAAGAGGAGTCAAAGAATAAAAATAGCAGCAGCCAGGTGCTCCAGTTTCTCAATGTGATTGGATTTGGCATGTGAAATATAGTAAGTTCAAAACAGTAATTACAGAATAATGCCTATGAGAAAAAGACCCAACTCATGAAAATGAAAGCAATTATAAGTAAAATTAGCAGAGAAAGGGAATTAATGGGAAAATAGGATTGATGATGGAGATATTTTACTAGACACCAGAAAAGTGACAAGTAAAAAAAGTCTGCTCAGAAAAAAAAAAAGAGACTTGCTTCATAAAATAAAGAAAATCAGCTGAAATCCAAAATGATATAAAACTCAGTGAAAGGAATTTGATAGAATCATAAAATCATTTAATAGTCAGGAATTGTTTTAAAAGGTGATGGAGAACAGGGCACATTCCATCAGTCAAGTCCATAATAGATATAAGTAGGTGAGAAGAAGAAATCAGCAGCTGCAAGGTTATTCATGAGGTTTTCCAGTAATCACACTCTATGGAACAAATGCCTCTGTGTTTGGGAGGAAGTTGGTTGCAGTATTCATAGGATTACTTGATGGAGACCTGCGTATTCAGCCACATCCCCCAAAGAGGGCCACAGCACATTAAATGAAATGGGAGAACACACTAATTAGGAAATGCAGTCACCAAGAAGAATTAATAAATAAAGAAGATGTGCTGGGAAGGCTGGCAAAAGACAGCAAAGGGAGAGCAGACTCCAAGGATACAAACTTGGTGCATCCTGGAGAAAATACCCCCTAATAAATTAATTCCATGAGGAAGGGAAAACTTGGCAATTTGAAGAATATTAAGCACTAATGAAAAACAAATTTTATATAGGTATGAAAGAGGCCAGCATGAAAAACTGAGTCATTGCAGAGGGTGGGATGATTACATGATGATGTGGATTATCACAGTCTCTGTGACCATGTGTGATACATGATGCTTACACTTGAAATACGGTATGCCTAATATACAATTTCCAGTCCATTCTTACAAGTGGAAGATCTGTAAGAATATTTATTTTAAAAGTAGAATTATTTCTGAAGTCAGCTGAGGCAGGATAAGTCTGTATCATCCAGCCAAGGATCTCTCACCCAAGACCAAGCCCTGGGTCATGCATCATATTTCATATTCCACAGTCCCAGGTCTAAGAGGTATTTTCCAACATGGGGAATATTTTAGCTTTTCACAGGTCTTTGCTCTTGAAAATTACAGAAACATTTGTTAGAAAACAGCATTGTCACAATTCGAATTCAAAAGCCAATAATCTGAAGCACCATCCACCGGCTGCACTCTTAAGTGCCATGCAGGAAACATTTCAGGGTGCAGATTTAAGTATTAACAGCCTTTTAAAGTGAATTCAAACAGTAAAATACTTACAAGCAACTGATGATTATAAAGTGTATTACACAATTTTCAGAGACAAAATTCAGAGTCCTGTTGGAGAGAGGTGCTGCTTATAGTGGGAAAACCAGCTTTAGCTAGTAAGCAGTAATTTGCCTCTTCTCCTCAAAAGGATAAAAATACATGCAAGAATGGGAACTAACTGCAGATAGTCAGACTATTGCCTGCCACAGCCACCAGATAATCATAGAAGTAGGGGGAAAAAGTCAATCAGCAAAGCTTAACACTGGGCTTAAGTTAGCAATACATGAGATTTAGAAGAGTTTCTTCTCTGCTCATTTTGGGTTGGGAAGGATGTCCAGAAGAACTTATGCCACAGATGTCCATAACTACACAGACAAAACCCAAAGCCAGGCAGCATTCATCCACATTATCTAAATATATCTAGAATTAATTAGGCCAGCACACATTTTCATTATATTTAGTAGAATGCACACATGAAACATTGTTATCTGATTATAAAAATTAGTGGTGTCTACCTAAAAAATCCCCTCTTTCCTGCAAAGAAGGACCTTTACAGCTGAGCCCTGTCCTGGCTGAGCTCAGTGACAAGACCTCCACTGATCCAAACAAGACCAGAAGTGGATCTTCCCATGCTGTGGGTCTGGAGTGGAGGAGCTCAACCAGAGCATGAACCGCTCTTTCAACATAGCACAATCAATGCTACTTTAGTAAAAGCTCTAGTATATCCACTGCCTTGGTATGAACCATGTTTCTAGAAGGAACTTAGACTTTTGCATCCCTCAAGCAATTCAATAACAGACGTAGCATTGCTGAGTTTTGCCATTACATGGCAGCAGCGTTGTGTACTGAACTCAGGTGGTCAAGAAGAGCTCACAAGATCATCCACAGGTTAGGAAAGGAGGGAAGCCTGCAACCATCATCAGCAGGGACTGGGAAAGGAGAACAACCCACAGGAACGGAGGTGATGGATGGGTTACAAGGGCAGCTGAACACAGCAGCCAACAAGACCTGGGGATGGCAGGCAGCCAGCAGTCCTTCCCTGCAGCACCCTACATTTATCTTCTTTACAGTTCCCACGCACAGCTTTTGAGGCTTTTAACATTCATTAGCCAATCCAGAACTGGCACTGAATATCCTGGGCTTTTGCAAACCTGTTGCAGCTGGTCAGGAGTCTGCATCAAGACTGTGTGCAGATACAGCATAGATCTAGGGGAAAGAGGGTATCCCCACACTCACGATTCACGCTGACAGAGGATGCCCTGTACCCACAGCAAAATGCTTTGTGCACATCAGTGCAAGGGTTCTCCAGATCTGCAAAAAAATACTTTCTGTTGTCTTTTACCTTCTGCCCTTTCCTTCCCTTGCCTTCAGCCTGGTTGTCTTGTGGTTAAATGCGAGCATAGAAGAACAACTTAACTCTATACCACAACGGTACATCAGCACCACTGCAGAGCACACGCAGTCCACGCTGCATCTCACTGTGAATTTCTCTCCTGCCATTCAATGAGCCTGTTAGGTAAATGTAAAACAGGAGTACACATTAATTTTTCTTCTGCTTTATGACCTCCAAGCAGTTTAAACACAATTGCAGTGACTCTGATTATTCTTCTGTTTATACTGTGCTGGCCTGTCCCAGCGTAGAAATTAAGTAATTAATGATAAAACAAATGACGCTAGTCCTAGCCAGGGAATAAACACCTTCTGGGTGCACAGTATTTGTGCACCTACAACACATGTCCCTGACTCAAATGTGCTGTGGTTGTGCAGCTCCCATTTATCGTGCAGAGGACCAAGAGCACAGAGCTGCTGAAAATTGGTTCTCCAGTCACCCCATTGGCTGTTCAATTGAAGTACCTACAACACTTAAGATTTCTGGACAGAGTGAACAGCAGCAGCAAGAAATATCGCTCCCCCGCAGCGGGCAGCATCACACTGGGTGCTTCAGAACCAACCTGCTCCAGCACTGCTCTGACCTCCACAGTCTCCTCATCAGCCTCATCTGCTCCAAAGAGCTGGCAAGATCCCTCACAGCAGCACAAAGCTCATCACCTCCAAGTCATCAGCTGTAGCAGTTTGCATAAGCAAAATGCCAGGACGCCCAGCTCTGCACTGGAGGTGGGATTTGTAGGTCTATGAGGACTTAATCAACAAATAGTGATACCGCGGAGCAGAGTTTTGTGAAGATAATATCCAGCGTTTCTACAGCTGAGGAAGCACTTGAGAGGACAAGCAGTGGTATACACAAACACTCATTTTGTGAATGCAAATACCTCCTCTTTATGCATGTGCGATTTTCTTTCCAGCATACAGTAACAGAGAGAATGGGGATAGAGTGCATAGCAGGCAAGAGGGAGCCTGAAACCCTAGCAAGCAGCATCAAATATTTAGGAGGATACCTTCTGGATTGAGATGCAGGAAATCTGCCTGCAATCTTGACCTGCATGGGATGCCAATACGTGGACTGTGTCTTCTAGTAAATAACAGGAGGCCAAGTACATGGGTATCTGCAAGATGTTCAAAGTCCTAACAGTAGACTAGGAGCTTTATAGATAATACTGTTTGTTGAAGGTGGGAAGGAAGTTGTTCTTCTTGTGAGGCTTCACCAGTCTCATGATAGTGTCATATTGTTTCAAAACAAATCTTTTTTCATTTGACAGAGGAGACATAAACCCAAGGATACTTGAACTGGATAAGTCCTTCACCTTTCCTGCAGGAGAAGTGATGACAACCTGTGAACCTGCATGGCCCAACTCTGTGTGCAGCTCACCTGGGGGTGCCGCATACCCCTACCTGTGCTGTTGCTGTGCACCACTCTAGAAGAGGTATTACACTTAGGAAGATAGGAGGTGAAATATTTTTGCAAATGTATGAAATCTACTGAGGATTCTAATAAAGGAAGATCTAGAAATCTGTTAAACACTGATAAAAATTATGAAATAGCTCATAACACCTTATTATCTCCTGAAAAAAAAAAAAATAGGCAGCGTTACAGATAACACTGCTGCACTCAAGAATAAGTTACCCAATTGCAGGCTTTACAATGAAAACAAGCCCTGAAGGACAATTGCGCTTGCTAGAATCGGAAGATTTGTCAGCTAAAACTGTTATATGATAAACTAGAAATAAAAGCATTATTCAGGCAAAGCCGGGTTCATTTACTACACTATTTATCCAATATAACTCCTCATTTGCACTTGGCTACTTTAAAAGTGGTCATCCAGCTCCACAGCTCACAACAGCTATGTAGACTCCTTCCCATTCAATTAGGGTTGGGTTGCAAACCCCTCAGTCAAGATGCTTATGCGACTCAGCTCATTAACGTGACTGCCAGATACATAATACATCACCTAACGAGCTGTGCAGAACGTGGCTCTCACAGTTGTATGCTCGGTTCTTGATAACAACAGAGCTCACTGAATACTCTGGAAAGCAAATCATAGAATTATAGAATAACCAGGTTGGAAGAGACCCACTGGATCATCGAGTCCAACCATTCCTATACCACAACACATCCTCCCCTGTGGATGCAGTAGTATTTTTGAAGGACCAGGAGCCTTGAAAGGGCTCTGAAAGGGGGAAATGTTATTATTTGAGACAGGACAAGAGGGAATGGCCTCAAGCTCTGCCAGGGGAGGTTCAGGTTGGACATTAGGAAAAAATTTTTCATGGAAAGGGTCATTGGGCGCTGGCAGAGGCTGCCCAGGGAGGGGGTTGAGTCCCCTTCCCTGGAGGGGTTTAAGGGACGGGTGGACGAGGTGCTGAGGGACATGGGTTAGTGATTGATGGGAACAGTTGGACTCGATGATCTGGTGGGTCTTTTCCAACCTGGTGATTCTATGATTCTGAGTATTTAACCCTTCCCACCACATATTGAAGATCCACGCCACAAACTGTTCTCTGAATGGGGAATGCTCTTCACACCCCAGCAATGTCACATCAATAGTCCTAACATCAACATGTTTATTATCTATCAGGCCACTAATCACATTGCTTTTTCACATCACGGTCAGTAATACACTTTGTTCTCCTGGACCTGAATGGGGGACTCGCTCCCAGACCCAGCAGAGCAGGGAACACGTAACACAGCTCCACAGAACACAAGACAGACCTTCACAACTGAGATCTTGCACCCTAAGAAGAGGGAGATTACAGAAAGCAACATGCAAAGCTGCATCCTAACCAAAGCAGCTGCAAAACACTATCTGATCCAGTTCAAATTCACCTCCTGAAGGCCCCAGGGCTCCTAGCAGATAAAACGTCTCACGGAAGGTTAACAGAGAGAGCTCAGCTCTGCACGTCAATGCAACGCGAACTCCCTGAGCGCTATATATTTGGTAGATATCGGTATCATGCTCCGAGAATGTATGTTCACTGAAGCACTGGCTGTTTTCTAGTTGGAGTTGCCTTTCTGAAGTCACTTTTACATACCAAAACCATTTTTTTTGTGCATGATTCAGAAACATGCTATAGTAATAGAGGGGAGACAGGGAGTCTGCCCAGCTCTGCTCAGTTTTATCTCTACCAGCTGCTGTACAAAGCACAAGAAATTCAGCAATCATGGCAAAAACATTTTTCTTAACAGGCCTATGGCCTATTGAGAGGGACGGAAGTTTATTACCATCAATGACTCACTCCCTGCTGAAGCTTTTTCCTGGACGATCTGCATTCTACACTATTATGTTCCAGTAACAATAAATTAATAATAGGCAAGGGAATTCATAGTTCGTTTCACAAAACTACAACCCAAGCAAGGAAAATACAGAATATGCTATAGAGATTAAGTAAAATATTTCATTCCTCCCCCCTCTGATGTGCAAGAATTATAGCCCTTCATAATAAGTTTCTTTTTTTTGTCACGAGAGAGGCACAAGCACGAGGTATTGAAAATAAATTGTGTTTATACCAGAAGTAACTTAAATAAAACATCTTTTCTTCTGTCAGTTCCTGTAGTAAGGACAGAAAATTTTCTTCCCTTAACAAAGCAGAAGAGTCTGAAGAGATCTTAGGATACCTGGGATCAGTTCTTGATCCTACTCATCTTCCTCTTACTCCTGACAAATTATTTCACCTCCCTCTGCCTCTTCTCCAACCTGTAAGCTAGGAACAGTACTTTCAACTTGGCAGAAAGCTGTAAGAATAGCCTGCACAAATGATTTTAGGGCCACATTTAGAGATAGGGAGGCAGAAAATACCACATTAAACCCACCAGCACCAATTAATGGCTGTGGAGTAAGACATTGACTTCACCTTTGCATTAAAATAGCAGGTTCATTCTCCCACTTCCTATACCATCAGCTGCCTTTGAGATTCATGCTATACATTAGGATTTCCACATCATCATGTTATAAGCTTTTTGGTTTTTTTAAACTCTACGGCAGCCTGGGGAGTTCTGTGAAGTAACTCTAAATTTGTAAAAAAAAACCCCATAAAAACTTATACTAGAAACTATAGTTTCACACTGCACTAACAAGGAACTTCTGTTCACGGAAGGAAAAAAGGGAAGAAAATAATTTAAATCTTGAAAAGAGACTTTGAGCTTCATGCCCACTCGCATCTGTGTTGGTCAAAACATGGCTTTGCCAAAAACTAGCTTAATCCTAAACTCTAACAGCATTTTGTCTCTTCCATCTACGTTGTTTATCCATCTTATGGTCTGTTCCTATCAGCACCCTAACAGTACACCCTCTTGCTCTTCTTGAAACAGCCTGTTTCACAGGCTCAGACCTAGGGGTACCAGTTCTTCTGGTTGTGGCCACCACAGAGTAAAAGTATCTCCCACTCAGTCTGTGCAGGAAGAGATATGTCTATCTATTTACTGCCATCAAGGGATGACACAGACACAGCCTATTTACAGGAACGATCAAGATTCAATAAAGTATCTTCAAAATATGCCAGATGTCAGGCACTGTGTTTACAGAAAGTGCAAAGCAATCTGAAGGCATCTGTAATTATTGCTCACTCTGAAAGTGAGTTTTAAAGGGAAAGGTGGGTGGAAAAGGGGAATAAACTCTTGTGGTTCTAACTGTCAATTAAGTACAAGTGTTAGTAATGGAAAGATTTAAAAAAAGGAGCAAATTTACAAAAGCTCATCCCACCCATCTGAGTAAACAGACAAAAGGGAAGAGCTTGGCTGCTCCAAAATGCTGTGGGACCCTGCAGTCTGAGCAGGGCGAGGGAGCTCCTAGGAATGCTCCACTGTCCTTGTCCCCAGAGCCAGGAGGGCTCCCGCATCACTCCAGCCTCCAAGCACAGACCAGGAGCCAAAACTCACTGATATAACAAGCGCCAAACAGCCAGGGTGTCTCAGATGAGCTCTGGCTCCAGAATTCCATCTTAATTTATTCAAGAAATCTTGGATTGGCAATGAGGCTGAAACCCTGGACAGGCAGCTGCAGCACTCACAGCAGCGCCTCGAGATCTCCTAGTAGTTCAAGAGCCAGAGAGCAGAATCTTCCAGGTCTTCTCCTGTTCCCAACATGTGAACTTAGACTTATTCTCTTGTAGCAGGTATCATTCAAATTTGCACTTAAATGTTTTGTTAAATAGGGATGGCTGACTGAACTCAAACCAGAATTTATAAAGCACCTTGAGCAGGAATACAAGTTATTACAGTGACTCCTTTAAAAATAAATGCTGTGTGAAAAGGAAACATTTCTCCATGGCAATGCAGATTTCCATTGTCTTGGAGTCATCATTAGGACATGAAAATGGTCTGTAAAACATTTCAGATGGCATGGAAATAATTTAGACACTGCTTAAAACTCCATTTATGGGAATTTCATTTGAAATTATAAATATCTACCTATACAAGCAAATTTACCTTCCAAATTTATGAATAAATTTCATAAAGATACACGCATTAAAACCAAGTTTATTAATACTGCAAAAATTCTTGGGAGGGTAGAATTTGTTTGGTATCTGAACTTGTCGTTGGTGTTCTACTGAACAAATAAAAAAATAGGCTCTTTTGGCAATGAATGTGTATTCGAGTATCATTATATTCCAAGTGTGCTTAGCACCTGCCATGCAATATTAGCATGCAATGCAATTCCAACAAAGAGAACAAATAAAGGTATTTTAACAGTGGATGACACAGAAGAAAGAGCACTCCTGCTAAAAGCAGATGAGCAAAGGAAGGCTCTTATATCACCAGTGAAGGTAGAGAGGTAGCGTTACAGACTGTTAATAAGTAGTTCAGCATAAAGGACAATAATTTAACTTAAAAGAACATACGCAGAAATGAAATGCACAAGTTTAAATTTTTTACTGTTTACCTTTGACAAAAACAGAAATCAGACTTCAAACATCCAGAACGTGTCACAGTTTGAGCAGAATCCAGCTCACCAAACCCTAATTCACCTAATTTCACCTTCCCTGGAGGGGTTTAAGGGACAGGTGGATGAGGTGCTGAGGGACATGGGTTAGTGTTTGATAGGAATGGTTGGACTCAATGATCCGGTGGGTCTCTTCCAACCTGGTGATTCTATGATTCTAATTCCCATCACGCCTTTAGCAGGCGTTCGGAGAACTCATCCCTCCTTTTGCAAAGGGTGAAAGGATGTCATTTCAGACCACAGAAGGCTGTAAAATTTAAAGGCTTGCAAGTTCACACCGTTAGCAAGTTACTGAAAATCTAGTGCTGGTAGAGATAAGGAGACTACATTAAGGACAATACAACGTGCAGAAGCCTCATTCTGTGTGATCTGCAGGATTAAAATCCCCATGAGCTGCAGGGCGAGGACAGTTATGGAAAGGAGGAGGAAGGAGAGCAGCAATAGGGAGGTGCTGAGCAGGTCCACAGCCACCCAGCCACCGCACCAGCCTGGTGAGAGAATCCCTCATCAAAGGTGGCACTAGCCCACTAGCTGTGGAAGTTGGATAAGGAAGTTTGGTTCCACATGAAGTTTATTTTTGTCTTTCCCGGCCCCATTCACATCACAACCTGCTCCTACAAACTGGGTGCAACCAACAGGCAGAAGACAGGACAGGATTTGTCCCATCGTGCCTCCTCAAAGACGTGAATCACTGCTGTAGTTCTCCCAGCACAGCCTGGTGATGCATCACGAGAGCAACCCGACCCCCCGAGCCTCCCCAGGGTGGGAGTCCCACAGCTGCCACATTACAACAGTGACTGTTATTCCAAATAAGGGAACTTGTTGCAAACTTCCCTCAAGCTGCCTTGTTCTGGCTGGTTTATGTTAGGGAGACAAGACTAAACAGACCTTCATATTTTCAGAATTAACCACTAAAAATGAAAAATTGGTTGTTTGTTTCCAGAGTGCAGATGAAGGAGAGTCCTGCAGCCAGTGGCCTCTTTTGGAAACCGTGCCATAATGAACCCAGCATCAGTTTATCTCCTTTTTCTTAAGAGTCTGTGGGATGGATACAGTGAACAGTAACCACGTGTAAGCCCCGAGTCACACTTTGGTGCAACCACACCAGCTCCCTCCGATTTACCCCAAAGTGGACCGGGCTTAATGCTTGGCCCCGTGGCAGTTTTTCTATTGTACTTCTCCATTATTTTGCCACTGCAGAAGTCAGATTTATTTTTTTTTTAAAGCTTATCTATTAAATGTCAGATAAGGGAAAGTTTCGCTGCATTTTAGCAAACTTACACTGCTGTCACGAACATAAATAGGAGCAGGTCACTTCATTTCCCTCTTGTTAAACCGTTTCAGTTGTCTTTCTAACAGGACTGCTATTTAGCACAGTAAGGCTTGAATTAGATGTTTTTAGGCTGCATTCCTTGAACAGATGCAGCCTCACACTATCTGTCTCCTAAACCACGTGGAAGCTGTGTGACCACTTTTCCCAGCGCTGAGCTCAACTTAATATCACCACCTCTCAGAAGGGCTTATTTACTCAGCTGCAGCCTAGGTAAATTGAATTCACCTCTGCCTGAGCATAGACATATACTCACATCCCGGATGGCAGTATCTGGGTACTGCCTGCTTAACCCTTCCTTTGGTTTTCTCCATCTCTGCACAGCCACAGGCTGTTTACTCAAACCCGATAAACAAGATAAGCCTCGATGTGACAAAGAAATATGGAAAACAGAAAAATACTGCCGGGGATGTGACATCTATTCAAAACCAGAATTTCAATATAGTGCTTGTGGTTAAACAAAGAGGGAGAGAAACAAGAAACAAGGGAAAGGTCCTATAAGGCAACAAGGACACGGATCCTATCTTTCACCAACACTTAGAAGAAACACATCCACAGCTCCTCTTTCATAAGCACAGACTAAGTTCTCATGAACATGCTATTGCCCCATACTTAAGATATCGAGAAGCCTTGTTCTTCCCAAAAAACAGTACAGTGGATTGCCATCTGCCCACCCCAAAAGGCAGATGCTGGGGCTGCAGCAGGTAGAGAACTGTTGTAGCCACAAAAGCAGGAAAACATCCCAGCTAATAATTTCATCATTAGTGATGTGCAGGGAGCATGATCACAAGCCTATATTACTGCTGGCTCCCCAGAGTTCCAGACAGAAGTCACCACATCAGTAGAACGCAATTAAAAATAGTCTGGAGGAGCGCTGAGCAGCAGCAAGAGAGCTCAGAAAGGACACCACTCCTTATCAGCCTCCTTCCACATCCCCAAACCCAGCAATGTTTTCAAAGCACACACCAGGATGCACAGTATCTTGTATCTATTTGAACTACACATGTAAATAGCTTATTAGAGGTGCTCATAACTCACCTCTTCTGCTTTCCCAAGCCCATACGGACACACCGTGGTGTGGATGGCACAGGCACAACTGTGACCACAGAAATGAAAAGCAGAATTGCAGATGGGAAAGATGCCTTTTCACTCCCTAGCTGCACAGCCACCTAGCACAGATGGGACTGCAAAAGAAACCCATTTTAAAGTCAACTGTGCTCTTCCCAGGAGACTCCCTCCCCACGCAACTGTTCCCAAAAATTATTCCTCTTTGTAGTCAGCACTTCTAATCCAACCAGGAATTGAAAAAAAGCTATTGAAAAATATCAATTTTCTGTTCTCAATGCTTGGCTTGAAGAGAGACAACCAACAAGAAAACACAAGTTTGAAAAGACAAAACAGCAAGTGCATGAGCACAAAGCAGGGGCTGGGATTATCTGTCTCTACAGGAACTCATTTTTTCCTCCGAATTATGTTTGCATGAGGCAGGATCTAATCTAAACAGAGAAATTTGTGTAGATTGGTGCTTGCTTTTACAAGAATTACTTTTTAAAAGTCAGACGCTGCTCTTTGCTGCAAGTCTAGAGGGATGACATGACTTCCAGTTTACATCTGTACCTCTCACAATCTGGTTCAGTAAGTATCAGGACCTCAAATCCAAAACAAGGTTACATGTAAAACATGATGTGGTGGGGTGTTTTGCTGCTGCATAATCACCACAAAGAACATCAATAGTTAATTCAAGTAACACTATGCTGACACAGTCCTCTCGAGTATCAAGTTCTGGGATACCTGAACTGAAGCAAAACTTGATTAAGATATAGGCATATGGTCTCTTAAACCACAGGGTGAATGTCAGGCTAATTTGAGACAACTCTGGTCTTAAGGTGATGAGCATCAATTAAATTTTGTTTGGCAGCTCAGACAGTAAAAGTGCAGTACCTTGAAGAGATGCTAACTGCTTCTACAAGTAGTTTTAGAGCAGCCCTCAGCAAGCACCCAGAGAAATACCTCCATCCATCCCTGAACAGTTTCCCTGGAGTGGGGAGGGCAGGGCAGGGGGCAAAGCTCCATCTCCTTCACTCTACAAGCACAAGTAGTTCTCATTAATTCAACTAAACCAGGGCAATTCACATAGGTGGAAGAAGTTGAGTGCCTATGCACATAGAGATAGGTACATGGATATGTACATATGCACAAAGAGATAGGTACATGGCATGGTTTAGTGTTTGATAGGAACGGTTGGACCCGATGATCCAGTGGGTCTCTTCCAACCTGGTGATTCTATAATTCTATATCTCTGTGTGTGCATGCATACTGCCAAAGCCTCCCCGATCCTGCTCGAACCACTACTCCTCATTTACTATTACCTTTCCCCCCCACCTCAGTTTTACAAGCCATTGTTTAACCACTGAAGCATTTGAGAGAGTTTTAGTTCTGTAACAACCCCTCAAAAAAGAATTAAAAAAAAAAAATCTCTGAAATGGTTACACTCAAAAGGGGGGAAATGTGTATGCACTAAAATTATCTCTGTAGCTTTTACAGAGCCTTTTAATAGGCAATAAAGTTGTGGCTTCAGGAACAGGTTGTTAAGCTCAGGCTAAATACTCTCACTTACACCACCGATGAGCCAAACATCCTCAGCCTTTCGGGGCAGTAAGCATCATCTTACACATTTATTTGGTGGTGTCTATCCTGCCTGCAGCCTGGAGGGGGTTCAGTGCGAGAGGCTCAGCTGTAAATCACAGCCAGACAAACACAGCAGCCGGGTGTGCGCAGCAACAGGGACAGCTAGCGGACACGGGAGCAAAGCCTTTCACATCTTCCTCCACCTCCTCTGCTCCATCTGAATAAAAATCCATGAGCCTTGGAGATATAAGCCACAGAATTTAGGCTGCGTGCACAGGGTCCTTCACCTCTGAGCAAACAGCACCCAGGACCAAGCCCTCCCATTCTGCTGGTGCAGGCAGCGCTCTTGCCCCGATGCTTTTACCACCAGGGCTGTACAACCTCCCTCTGATGAGATTTCGGGTGGTTACACTCTTATTCAGCACCAACCAGGCATTTCAAGGAGTCGTAGGCGCAGCCAGGGCTTGATTTACTGCCTTGCAGCCTGCTCGCCACCACCTTCCACTACCTGCAGCACTCGCTTGCGTTTACACATCTTTCTGCGGGGAAGAAAATGGGCTGCTGGAGGCATAAAGTCTGTCTCTTCATTGATTTCAATCTACGGGCAATGGCCTCATATTACAGAGGAGAAAGTGAGTGACAAGTGGTGGGAGTCATGCCAAACGTCACACCAATAAAGCATCGTGGCATGGAAGTCCCAAGGCTTGGGAAAACCCACAAGGTGATGAGCACCTTTGGGTGCCATCAGCCCAAGGACCAGCAGGGCCAATGCTGAAGTGGAGTCAAAAACCTGCTGCTTCTTCTGGGGAGAAAAATAGCTTTTTGAAACTGTCCATTATTTTCTGTCGCACCAAGCAAGGAACAGACTGTACTTTTTGATACTGATTCACAAATAGTAAATCCCCTCTTCCCACTACTGGTGACTCATAAAGTGACTCATTCACCTCTAGATGATTTCCCCCATATTTGAAATTTAAAAAAAAAAAATCCCCCACATTGGCCTCTTTGCAAAAAAAAATAGCTTTTTATTCTATTTATCAGCCTTTGCTTACAACACAGATTAAAAGAGAATTCATCTCGGACTCCAGACACTAACTCACTCTTCTGGATGGTCTACAAAATCAGCAGACTCTGTTACTCTCTTCACTAGAGGCAGTTGAAGCAAAAGCAACATGATAGCTCTGCTCCAGGCAGAGTGACCCTGGGCTTCCCAACCCACCTGCAAGCAAAGTCAGAGCCCTAGAAAGAAAATTAGAAAGATGGTGGGAAAACACAATTATTTTGCAGGTTGTTTTGGGGAGGGGGAAGATTCGGGTGCTGGAGGATTGTTGATTTGGGGTTTTTTGTTTGTGGTTTGTTTTTTAATTATGAGAGAGGCTTTGAAGTGAGCCACAGATTAATCAGACCTAGAGCCCAAACAGGGAGTTGAGTGACAGAGGGTGGGAAAAGAGGGCCCTGACACCTTTGTGCACATACTGCTGTGTGGGAGGAGAGAGACAACGGTGCCATCCTTTAGGAGGTCAGGCTGGTTTTCTTTCTGATGCACAAAGCTCTTTCATTGCCTCATTGACCCAAAGGGCAGAGAAAGACATTCAAGCTGAAAGCAAAGCAAGACGGCTGGGCAAGAGCTCAGGGAAAAGGAGAACAATATTAAACCCTTGATGCTAAGACGATCAACATCAGAAGACCTGGTCTTTCCAACTATCTGTCTGTTGAGGCTGTAAATACTCAAGAGCATGAGAGGAGGTGCCACACCAACAACAGCCAAGAGAGTTTTTGTAACTGAGTAATGGGACATGCTGAAAGTAAGAAAATACTCATCAACCTCCTTGGATAACTATACAGTGCTTTTCCTACCACAGATGTCAGAGCTTTTCACCCACTTAACAAGGTAAACCCACCTCCCTGCAAGGCTACCAGTGGTCCCCTGACTGCCCATCACCTCTGAGCGCTCAGAGCAGAGAAAACTTACTGTACCAAGCACTAGGCTACATAGAACAACTCTTCATGCCCCAAACTGTCAATTTTTCTAATAGAGCAGGATTGTTGCTAGACTAAATTTACTACCCAAGAGATGAATCAGTAAATCTGATGTTACAAGGCCTGTGACTTCTACAGCACAGTGTTGTCTCAAAGTTTACCTGGTAATAACATCAAGTCTCCTCCTTTCATTTCATCCTTGCTTTATCCAGTGAGCACCTTAAACGAGTATTCCTCGTTCATGTTTGCACCCATCAAATACAATAAAAAATACATCAAATTACTTAGTCTTTGTTTGGCAAAGCTGCTCATATTCAGCTTTTAATCTTTGCTCTTAAAATCAATCTTTTTCGGTCCAATTGATAATCATATTTTTTTCTGAATTTCTTGTTATTCTTTCCAGTAATCAAGTACCCAAAAGTGATGAAAAGAATAAATGCAGACAATTGCAAAAGAGCATCAAATCATGATGCTAGGAATAAAGGATACGCCAGCAACTTGAGCCACATGCCAGAGAGACAAAACACTTGTGGGATAACGAACACGAGCAAGCAAGGTGCACGTGACTAAACCACTGAATGCATGACCTTGTCAAGCCAGCCTTTATGCTTTCTTCCTCCTCTCCAGAATCACACATCCAGCTCTCCTTAACATAAAACATTTGTGCAAAGTGAGAAAAGGATCTATGGGTTTTTTTTGAGGTACAGCATGTCCTCAAGGGATAATTCCGTATAACATTTATCATTGTTAGTTAAGATAACTAAGAGTTTAAAAAAAAGAGAAATTACCCTGCCTGCAGCAGAGAGCCGAAGAAACCGATTCTTATACTTAGGGGAACCAGAGATATCCTGTAGCTAAAGACAGCTGTAAAATCACCATCTCTCAGCATCCTTAGCAAAGTAATTCTTCATATCACACTGAAGAACAATACTGAGCCACAAACCCAGACACAAAGCTCTAGCACGAATTATACAGTTCTCATTCAAGTATCTAATTTCACTGCTAAGTGAAAAACCCAGCGCCCTCAGGGCTAACATCAACCATTGTTATTTCCCAAGCACGGGTTACACTTGCAGTTTTATTGTTCCAGCCCCCTATTAAGTGGTAGATCTCCTCCAGCCAAGCATCAGAATGCCAAATATCAACAAGATTATGTTTACTAACACTCTTGCACTGTGATAAGTGTTGAATGGGTGTCTTTATGCAATAAGGGAAAGTGAGGTTAAAAAAAATATATATATATAATGTTTCCAGCAACACACAGCTAATTAGTAACAAATCAGAGGGTAAAAATTTCTGTTTCCCCACTGAATAACAGCTACCACTTCTATGTTATTCACTTAGAAAGTTATTCTTGTCTCCCAAGAGTGTGTGATTTATTAGCAGAGTTGGTACAGTTGGTACCTAACACCCGGCCAGTTGGAACTCGAGGAAAACTCAGAGGCTGAGCCTCATCTCTGCTTACAAACTTGGATGAAGTCCCAGCTGAAGAGACAATATAGCAGGCAGGCATCAGCAGAAAAGCTCCAACCAAACTTATACACAGGAATTGGCCATCAGAGACAGGGAAATTCATCCTGTGTTACTGTATGAAAGCACAAACACCATACTAGGGCTTGGGGAAAGAAGAAAAACAATGGAATACTGAAATGGCATTAAAATTAAGTGTGACCAGCTGCTTTCATCTCCAGGAGCTTGAGTAGTAAGTCTGAGACACTCATGATTTCTGATTTAATGAAGACATAAGTCCGTGATACAGAGTCGGTAACTACCTTTTAGCTTCCAGGCTCCAAAAGAGCTGCCAGAGAGCATTATTTTTAACGCATCCTCACACAGGGATAGAGTTTCCAAGGAAGCTGCCAAACCTAGCAAGGGTTTGCACTTTCCCTTTCCAACATTTTCTTAGAAAGCTGGAAATAACATTACCTGGCTTAAACGGCCATTTTTAATTAATTTAGTTTTACTTTAAAAACAACCACCAAAAAGAAGAATGAAGCTGAACTTCAGGGAACTTGAAACTGCTTCTTTTGACACAGAGCTAAATAAAGCTTGACAAGCCAGTCATACAGATCTATAAGAGACTGTTTTAATAAGGGTGCACATTCTCCAAGGCAGAGCCTGCATATTTCTTACTGCACCAGAGCACATAGACCATAATCCTAGACAGGACTGCAGGCTTACCGTAAGATAAACTCCAACAGCACTGGTTATTACCACTTTGAAAGCCAGAGCCTGTTCTCATACAAGCAAATGAGAGCAAAATTAGCATCTGTACTCAATTTTTTGTCCTAAGAAGCATTATTTAAATGAAAATACAGCTGACAATTCATCTGGGCTACAGATTAGGAACTGCAGTTAAAAGCAGAGCTCCCAACACCTCTTTGTTGCTCAGTGCAGACCTCTCCTGAGCCAGTCACACAAGAAAACCAGTGTCTCTCTGGGACAGAAAGATGCAGGGTACCTTGGCTGTAACCAGAAGAGGCAAGTACAAAGCTAATGTGTTAATGGAAGGCAGCATTTCCCAGCAGTAATCACTCAGGTGAGGGGAACCAGGTCTCAGAGCTTCAAAACCCACCTCTTCCACACAGATAGTGCTGGGCAGCCTCCTCCTCCCTCTGCTTCCAGACTGGCTGGGAAAGGAAGAAGAGGGTGAGGTGGCATTAATATGCAGATTGGAGGAGATGATTCAACAGCCCCTTCCAATTAACTCCCTGCAAAGGAAAACAATTCCAAGCTTTTCTTGTCATGAGGTACCCCTGGGAAGCACAGGAAGGCACAACACTGAGCCTGCCATTTCCCACTTGGTCTTTCATTCAGCACTTGGTGTTTGGCCAAGTTTATCACCTATCTCTGGCTCCTCTTGGTCATTAAATAAGAAAAACACACAACCCATACTGCTGCCAAGGCTGCAGAGGTTTCTCAGCACTAGCAAATGCTATTAATGTGGTAAAGGAGAAACAGGTTGCCTGGGTGGCTATTTCACTCTTTCTCGACTGAGAGAAGCGATCCCCACATTAAATGTGGGAAGGAGGCAGCTGCTCTCCATACACTGGGTAAAATGCATTAAGCACAAAGGTTCAGGACATCAAAACAGGGTATTTTACACAGACCCAAATGGGTGTAAATGTGCTGTACCCTTGCAAGGGCTTGAATGTCTCCCGCTGACAACTGCACACCTGACAAATGGCAGAAAGGAACTTTCTGTGCTATTGCATTTTTCTCATCACGATAGATACCATCACTACATTAGTCAAGCTAGAGCTAAACTGCCACAGCTCTTTTATTATTATTTACCAAAACCGTTATCAGCCAGATTTTTACTATTAAATTCCTGTATCACAGAATTACTCTAATGCCCAGGAAATGCAGTGTGATGGAAGCGCGGTTACTCCTCAGCTTGCTTTTGCTTATCTCTTTTACAAGGCTGCTCCCTTGCTGGCTGCCCTGCAGAAGAGGACAGTCCAGGGTCTCACCCTGCAGGCTTGGGGGCTGTTGGCTCTCACAGGATTGCCCTCCTGAACCCATCTTATTTTTCAAACCTAAGTAATGCAATAAAGAATATACATTTTAAAGAAAAATGCTTATTTTTTTCCAGCAGCCGTTTTATTTGTTATGAGAACTGACACACAGTAGTCCTTTGAGCTGATTCAATGAAGAAAGCACTCCTGTATTCTTTGCAGAATACTAATATGGTCTTTGGAAGCAAGTTCCTCGACTGACGCTTACAGAGGTGGTACAATCAGTCCTCTGTGGTGAGATGATGAAGAGGCCAAAGCACTGTGTCTTGCAAAGGCACAATGACAGGGGACAGGATGAGAGGGAATGGCCTCAAGCTCCACCAGGGGAGGTTTAGGTTGAATATTAGGAAAAAATATTTCACAGAAAGGGTCATTGGTCCCTGGCAGAGGCTGCCCAGGGAGGGGTTGAGTCACCTTCCCTGGAGGGGTTTAAGGGACAGGTGGACGAGGTGCTGAGGGACATGGGTTAGTGATTGATGGGAATGGTTGGACTCGATGACCCAGTGGGTCTCTTCCAACCTGGTGATTCTGTGATTCTATGATTCTTCCACAAACTGAGCCATCTTGCCTGGCCTCTGTGCAAGACGGGAGATCAGTTCCTGTGTGGAGATACATGGATGGAAGCAGTACAACAGGACTGCCTCATTGGCTTCATCTTCTGAATTCATGATGCATAGACTTGTGGTCCACAAAAAACTTAAATATCGCAGTTCCAAGAAACTGACCTTCAGGGGGTTGCAAGGGACAGCCTTGCAAATCACTGTGCATACAGTCACCTCCGAGAAGGTCCTGCTTGCACAGGGCTGTCACAGACAGTAGAAGAGGTGTCATCAGGAGAAGAATCTCCCCTAAATTACACAAAAACTCATCAAATCAAGCCAACAAGTTGGTCAAATGACAATCCACACCACCAGTTCAAACAGGCCTTCAGTCCTTAGTGTAATCCCTCTGACGAAGTTTAATTTTCAGCAAAGCCACCAGAGATGAAATAAGAGGTGGGGAGAAGAGGAATTCTTTTTTTTTTTGGAGAAAAGAGATGGATTCTCTCACATGGTCACCAGTGGTGGAGGAGGAAATGGGGGTCTGCAGCAGATCCAACAACGATGAGCTCAAACCTCCTTGGAACCCACACAGAATCACTAGTTTGGGTCTAAATAACAGCAGTAGGAACCAAGAACTTCCAGCTTTTTCCTGGCACTTGGTTCTGGGTAGAATTAGGCCATAACAATAGTAATGCAACTCTACATCTCTCCTTCCTTTATTCCTGCGCACAGGCACTGTGAGGCACGGACAGGCAAAACTCCTTGGTATCTGCGTGGGAGAACTAGGAACATCAAGCAGAGGGATTTATCTCCACTAAGCCCTGCTGTGACTAGTAGACCACGCTGTCATACGTTAACAGGAAGATTTCTGCAGTGTTCAGATTCTGTTCTCCTGCAGAGATTGCTGCAAGGAGACGACGGGGAGAGAAAGTGCCTCGCGCTCCTCAGGACTGCTTCACCTTGCCAAATGTGCAAATCAAGAGTAAGAAACCGTGAGCCCATTCCTGCTCCCCCTCACTTCACCTAGTTGCAGTGGTCCTGGCTTGCTCAAAAAAAACAGATAAGAGCAGCATGAAAACTGCCAAGGACCCCACTTCTCTGGCAGTAGAAGCATAGCCATCAGCCAATCGAATCACTTAATTCCATATTTATTTCCAGCCACCGGGAATTTCCTGAGGTTAGACGTTGGTTAATCGATCCATAGAGCAGCCATTCAGCACCTGCCCCACAAATTTTAAAAGCTGTCTTGAGAGCCTTGTGCCAAACTAATACTACAAATTATGCTTTCAACATGATTTCCCATACTTTCCTTTTTTTCTCTCTTTCTGGCACATCACTACCCACATGAAAGCCAAAAAGAGACTGTAGCGCCTGGTTCCACAGTAGCCCATCACAGTAGCGATTCAAAAGCTTGTCCCACAATACAGTAAAATCTGTTAGTCCAGAAGTCTCATTATTAGTTTGATTGACATATCCACCCATCCCAGAAGCCCTCCATCCACTACAGCAGCAACTTCATCATGTTCATGGAGAAGAACTTCGCTGTTGCGTGTCCCTGGTGCATTAGCTGGAGTAATTACATCCAGCTGCACAGCACAAAGTTACAGAAAACAATTTCATTAGGGTCCCATTAGGGCTTAGACTCGTTGATCTTTTTACATGCAAGACTATGGTGAGGAATAGCTTTGGGCAATAATTTGGATGCATTGCTAAAATCATTACCCAGACTACAGATTTCTATTCACAGGCACTGGCTTCCACCCATCTCCCAGCAGCCTACACCAGCCATTTGGGGTCCGGTATTTAAAGTGTGGTGGTTCCTACAGGAGCTTTAGGGGCCACAGGGACACAAAGATCATTCCCACTAGCTCACTACTTTCTGAATAATCTCTAGAAGTTGCCACGAGGCTGTGGAAGGGCTGGAAGAGAGAACATCTGCTGCTGGGAAATCAACCCTGCTTTGCTTGGTGCTTTGCGGTTTGACTCCCATGTAACTCCTGTCCCACCCTGACCCACTGAGAAACCTTAAAGCCACAGCACAAGATCGTTATTATGTTGATTTAGGATAACCTTGAACAGAATATGGCACAAGCCTGATGTTCCAACCACAAGAGATTTTGATTATTTTTTTTTTAAGGATAATTCAGTGTATCCATTGAGCTAAACAGAAAGCCCTGTGTCATAATAAAGCTGTCATGATGTTCTGGAAATATGGTCTCACAGGAGGAACACATTGTAATTTTATATCCAGCTATTTAAGAAGATGAGGCCAAGCCCTGAGTGACAGACACTTTGATGAAACAACACATGAATTAAACATAATTACACCAGAAAAAACAGTAAAACAGAACTAATCATCGAGGCCCCCGTGTTGTACTGCACGCAGTGACATTTGCATTGGCACAGGGCATTCCCATCCAGAGAGCTCCAAATCCTCCACGAATATCAGTAATTAAATAGCCTGCTGTGCAGCCAGAGGGAGGAAAGGTTTGTTGCCCCTAGTTTTGCAAAAAGAAAGGTTGAAATCCCTCCATGAATTCCCTTCAGTAGGGAAGTTTTGATGTATTTTCCCCCATAAAATTCAGACATAGTTTTACATGGGCCTGCCTGCTAGAAACCTGTCTCCATATGCAATGTTCTCCCTATCCATATTTAACCTAGAGAAGAGAATATAACTGCATTCAGGAAATCTGCCTTTTTTCTAGGTTTGCATTCAAGCTGGATCTCAAAACCCTTCTTTATGTCAACAGCAGACAACTGTTTCATAGACTTCATCTAACAGGGTTGGTAACTAACCTAAAAATGGCAGATGGAAGCATTAAATATTTATTGGACTGGAGTGCATTGATTGTGGAAATTAACACTTTGCAAATTACTTCTTTGTAAACACTAATTAAACAGTCAAGCACAGTCCAGTCCAGGTTCTGAGTAAGCTGCAACTCTTTTCATAAAACATATGTATACATAAAAAGTACTAAAGCAAGATGAACTAACACTCCTCTACCCATTTCCATCTGCACGCACCAAATTGCTCTGCGATCATGAATTAATTAAAACTTTGGAATGGTTTTCCACATAAAATAGGAACGGTGGGAGCCCTTGTGGCTGGCACTCAGGCATCATGCCAGTTAAGGCTGCAGGAGGAGATAATACATCACTTTAAAATACCAAGGACTCCGTGACCTCCTGTTCCTAGTGCCACTGATGCTGGGATTGAACTGGTGATAACAGTGGGACTGAACCACTGGGAATCATAGAATCACCAGGTTGGAAGAGACCCACTGGATCATCGAGTCCAACCATTCCCATCAAACACTAAATGGGGGGAAACCAAGAGAAAGGTGCAACTGATACAGGCAGGTCTCTCACAGGCTCCGTGTGAGCTCCAGTAGTGCAATAGTAACCAGCATAAAGCTGCTGTTTGCTTTTGAGTTCTCCTGTTCTTGTGGGAATAGATTTGCTCAAGAGATATTGCAATTTTATTCCCTTAAGCAGAATACTAATATCCCACTCGTGCTATTGCACTAGCAGTACTGGGACTCAGAGTCTTTTCTTTAACAGACCCTTTTAAAATGAAAATATGTTTTAACTCCGCTTTGAAAATAGCTTCCTTTTCCAAAATGTCATGTCTTCCTCTCAAATACTGCTCACTATCCTTTCCAGGACTCTTTTCTATCCACTGTACCTGCATGCTCAGGATCTCACGAAGGGGAGCATGTCCTGTTCATTAAGGAAATAGCTGAACCCTCATTATAGTTAACAGTTGATTATATATGAGTGAATTGGAAGCTTTGGGTACCATTCTACAACCTCTATAGGTTGCTATACACTATATTTTGTGACTGTATCTGGATTTTTTTTCCCATGCTCTGAGTACACCACTGCCTTTTTTACTTTCTCCCTTCCCCAAAACATGTTTAAAAACCCACTAGCAATTAACAAACTCACCTACACAGGGACGGTGAGTGTGTAAAACAGACTCTGAGCTCTTCTTCACGCCACGGTGATGAGAGGACAGAGGAGAAAGGTGTGAGGCGCAGGACAGCGGTGATGCTCTGCACAGCCACAACTAGGAATTCTGATGGGATGCAGATGTGCTGGCAGGACTACACACAGTTTATTGTGTTCACCAGGGTTCTTCTGCTTGCTTTCTCACTTTCTCTCCCATTCCAACGTGCAGATTGGTTTCATGGCCCCAAGAGCTCCTAGGAGTTCACGAGTGAGTTTGCAGAAGAAGATAAAGAGAACAAGGCTGCCAGGGGACTTTAACGAGAGCTACTTCTATTCTCATGGTGCAGTTACGAGTCAGATAATGAAACAGAGGCGGGTTTGTTTGTTTTTTAATAAGCTCTATTTATATTTGACTTTAACTATCCCCATTTGTTTTCTCTGAATCAAACCTCTACTGCTGAATTTGTGCGCATCAGAGTTACTAAAGGGCAGCTATAATCTGATTTAATGCATAGTTCCAAGCACGAATGTACTCACAGGAGAGGCTGATAGTGCACAGCAGCAACGTTTACAGCGGAAGAATTGATGGCAAAATTGAACATAACTTCTCTGCTACCTCATAGAAAGCTGAAGTAACCCCGCAGACTTGTCTGAGGGCATTTTTATCCCCTGTGGTTGTAACGTCAAGAGGTTAATGCTGCTGTTAAAACTAGTTTTATAGTCCACAAACTGGGAGCTGGTGAAAAGCAGGTGTCTTACCCAACAGATTCCATCTGGCTGTTAGGGATGCCTGAGTTTCAAGACATCAGAGAGAGAGGAAAAGTAGCAGAATCACATGTGACCCAACCCAAAGAACACAAGCTTTTTACCTTCAATAATGCAGAAAAAATAAACGGGGGGGAGGCTTGTGGCTCACTCCCTGTGTAGAGAATTAAAACAAAAATCAGCAGTACTATTCTCTTAACTTCTTTCCCTGCTTAATAGCCACTGTTTCATAGAATCATAGAATAACCAGGTTGGAAGAGACCCACTGGATCATCGAGTCCAACCATTACAACATAATTAGAAATCTGAAATGGAGGTTTTCTCCTTGGAGGAAGAAATTTTGCCCCTGTCTCCATATTTAAGCTTTTAAACAAACACAGCCTCATTCTAGAGGAGCAGCTGCGTAATTGATCCAATTTTGGCATGAACAGTGTGATTTAAGAGCCAAATATTATCTTAATTATACATATTAATATTCTGCTAAGAAGATGCTTATCAAAAGAAGGATGATTCGAGTTATTGCACAGGAAAGGCCACTAAAAATAACAGAGAGGGGTGCCAGTCCAAGACAGGACATGGTTTTTCTGTGAAGAAACACAGAAATAAGCATATTCACAGAAACAGGCAGCAAAGGGAGAACTGGAGGTCAGGGGGGAGAGGAGCAGGGTGGTTAGAAAGAGGAGTGTCACGTGCTGAGTTTGTTATGGGGGTGCCCTCCTACTGTGGGGACACACTTTGGACCCCTGCTATGGACACCCCAGTCCCTGGGAGGTGGCCAAGGGGCTGTGTCTGGAGCTGGATGGCTCAGCAGGAGCCTGGCTGGCAAATAAGGAGCAGCCCGGTGCACAGGGGATGGGAGCAGTGCAGGTAGGGAGCTGGGGAGAAAAGTCTTGTCGCTGCCCTAGACTGGATGGAGCATCCCTTGTCAGAGCCGCGGTGCAATCCTCTTAACTGAGGCTGCATTGAAAAACTGCAGCATCAACTGATCAAGAGAGAAAATAAGGGATATCTGTGTGAGTTAGGAAGACACAATGAGGTGTGAAACTTCTGGTTCCTCCAATGCACAAAAAAAAGATATAACACAAGGTCTCAAAAAAGCCAGAGTTGCCTTGTTTGTATTGAAACACTGTTTTAAGTGGAGCTTGCAGTTGCTCAGTGGTTGGTCTCAGGTGTTTGAGGTGAGGTTGGGGGATATGTGGCTCACAGCCTCACTGTGACACACTCCCATCAGCCCCAAGAAGCAGGACTGGCTCCATGTGTGAACAGGACATCTCCAAGGAAAACCCAGGTGCTGTGGGAAGCATGGCTGGGAACACAAAAACATCGCTCTTTCTGTCAAACAGACATCACCCTGGCATCATTTCAGAGGTGCTGCTCGAGATGAGTCTGCAGTTCAGCTGCAGAAGTGCCTGAGCTGGCTCAGGTCAAGGCTGCAGCGTGGCTGCATCAACCACCCCAGGGAGCGGAAGGGCCAAGGTGTCCCCTGAGGTCCCTACAGGTGACAAAAGAACCACACACATTCGGATGAGCTGGCATGGTCCTACTTGTCATGGAAATTCAGTCTCAGGCTGAACCCCACCCAGGGTTGTGACCAGCTATGAAGTGTGCTGGTGTCACATATGATGGTGCTTTGGGGAACCAAATACCAGCCAGCTCTTTGTCTAGATCAAGTCAGATTCAGGTCTAAACAATCCTAGACACTTTCACGCTTGGTTTTGCAAAATCAGTGCTCAATGAAGAGCTACAGAGACGTGTGTTAAGCAATGACAGGAGCAGTGGCACCAGGGCTTTCCCTGGGACTTAAGGGTTTCTACCACGTTCACCAGGAGCGTCCAAACACGTGGCCACAGCACCACCTGCTCCCAGATAAAAGTCACTAGTACTTCACCACATAATTGTGATTTAAGTCTCAGTTCTTGCCCCAAAACATCAAACCTCATTACCCCTCCTGCCTTTTGATCCTTCCCAGAAGCCACATCTCTCTGCAGCAGAAATATGCCAGGAACATCAGGGAGAAAGATTATTTTCTTATCCCAAGCTGGTTTTAAAAATTATGTCTACAGAGGTTTAAGAACTCAGTATCCAAACGACATGTGGCAGCAACGTGGCTGTTTTGTAGAGGAACATTTTTTCTTCATATAGCAGAGCGAAGGGCAAGCTGAGGGCTGAGAACCCATTTAGCAGGGTCCAAATTCCCATATCCCAGTACACCACAGGCTATAGTGGTGAGGAACAGATGCTCAGTCCCTCTCCTGCAGAACAACACGGATACAGAGACAAAGCACCTTCAGATGAATCCCAAGACCCGCTGCATGGGGGCTGTAATGCTGCACAGGGAAGGCAGCAATATTTTGCTGTAGGGCTGGGGCAGCATCCTGGGGTTCAGCAACCCCAGTGTCTCCTTCACAAAGCAGCAAACTGCCCAGTGCCTTCCAGCAAAATCCTGGGAGCCCACCACAGGGATGGGATGAAAGCAATTCAGTAAGGGGACGCCAGACTTTTCATCTTAATCTCTAAACGGAGAGCTCAGGAGAGCTTCACCTGCATACATTTGACATCACAGAGGTAGAGAGGTGTTTTAGACTTTGCCTTTTGCAGCTTCTCACACGCAAGGCTCACGCTCCTAGTGCCTTCCCTGGGGAAGAGGAGACGTAAGGGCACCCATCTCACCAACAAACATTGGATTGTTACTCATCTTAACTACACAGAGGGCCAAAGTCTCACTAATTAGTACTGACATTTACAATGGAGGTCACAAGATATGAGTGATATGAAGATGGATGAATTCCAAGAAGATTTGAGCACAAAAAAGGGCGGGGGGGATGGTTTGTTTGGTTATTGGTTGGGGTTTTTTTTCATTCTGAGTTCTCCTTGTAAAGAAAGGCGTTTGAATTTCCTTTTCCATTAGAATAGGAAAAACTGCAGTCAGTCTTTTGCCATTTTTTTTTTTGCCCGGCTTGATCAGCAACTAAACACAAGCAGCTGTGATTCCAGTTCCCCTCCCCATCATCCCCCAGGAAAGGGAGATGCGAGAAAGAGGCTTGTGGGTTGGAAACTAAAACTAAACCAGCTTTAATTTAATAATAATAACAACAACAATTATGATTGTATTAATAAAAAAAATAAAATATATACAAATACCCTTCTCCCAACGACTATGTCACCAGAGATGGTCTAAAGCAGGCACAGGGAAAAAGTCCCAGGCTGGGCTCGGCAGCAGGAGGGAGGTGGAATCAGGAACTGGATTGAGGAACACATGGGATAAGGGGCAAAAACGATAGACAAGGTCCACATTAGATCCCTGCCATCAAAGAAGAAAGCTTAGCCTTCATCATCCCTCAGTTATATATCAAGTTTGATGCGTATGGGATGGAATACTCTATTGGTCAATCTTGGGTCACCACTCCTGACCACCTCCACCCCTCCCTGCAGGTACAACTCTTTTCCATCCCTTTCACTTACAGCATTCCATCAGCTTGAGGATGGCCCTGGTTTCTACAGGAATAAGTACAAGCAATGGCCTTTCTGCATGCCCCACGTTATCACTTCTAGATGAAAACACTGTCTGAAAAGCTTACAGTTAGCTTTCAGGAAATGAATTCACTTAGACGAGGCTCAACTGAAAAGTGAGAAAACTGATTCTACTTTAGCTCAAACCAGAACAGCCATGTATCTAAATTGCAAGGTGCTGCAGACCGCTGAAATAAAAAAGGAACTCTTGGACTGGCCAGTCTCTAGCCAGTGGACTTGTGTGTGGATCTGAAGGTCACAAGTCAGGAGGTGTTTGGCTGCAAGGGTCTGACTTAGCTTTGTTCAGAGGATGTGAAAAAAATATGCAGAAGTCCAACAATTGTCTGCCTCTACTGAAGCAGGGTCAAGCTCATGATAAAATAAAACCATCTGTTCCTTCAGAATTTCATTCCAAACCAGAATAAACCTATTTTGATGCTCTTATGGACTTGGCTCCTTCCACTGTCTTTCGTGTGCTCCAGTTGACACTATCAGACATTCAGTTTCCTTGGACGGGA
Organism: Phaenicophaeus curvirostris; assembly: GCF_032191515.1. Classification (NCBI taxonomy): domain Eukaryota; kingdom Metazoa; phylum Chordata; class Aves; order Cuculiformes; family Cuculidae; genus Phaenicophaeus; species Phaenicophaeus curvirostris. Next base: position 424,050 of record NC_091400.1, on the reverse strand, counting down.
TCCTCAGGCATTGACCAGTGGGATTAAAACAAAGATGAGCCAAAACCAAAAGCATTGGTTGCTCTCTTATACACTTTCTGATTTTTGAGATATTAGACAATATTTCTTTTATACCTTATAGCTTTTCTCTGTAACAGTGATACATAAAATTGAGGGGCAGAGGGGAGTTAAACAAAAGCTAGAATTCTAATGCAATCCCTTCAGTCTAGCAGGAAAAAAATCAGTTTTCATGACAGCTAGAAAAGCTGCCTCACTTCATAACTCTTTTCTATATGACAACTGCAACAGCCAGAAAAAACCTGCTCTCTTTCCAAGCACGAAGTAACCCCACTTCTCACCTTCATCCCTACCATGTTGCTGATCCCTAGGAAAGGGTCTTTAGAACTCAACAGAGAATCCAAATCTTGTTCTGGAGAGCTAATCCCCTGGCAGTGGTCCCAGGGCAGGGGAAGCACAGTAGAAGGGGAGTAGATCCTGTGCTTAACTCCAGCCCAGAAGCAGATCCTTCACCACCACCTCAACCTCCACGTCCCCTCCAGAGTGAAGACAGCAGAGTCACGCTCGCCCTTAACACTGAGGTCTCCTTCCCTCTCCCCTATGAACCTCTAGATTCAAAACACACCAAGAAATAAATATGCCATTAGGATAGAGAGCAGAACAGTCAACACCTGCATTCCACATGCCTTGGAGAGCTGGGAGGACACTTAGTGTATGTCTCTGACAACTGCCATCAGAGGACAGTGAAAACACTATCAATTTATTTAAAACCTTATTTAAACTAAGACAGAAAATCCCATCACCACTGGTGCAGCTTTCCGAAGTACAACACGTAAAAAGCTAACGAGCTCTACAAACCTCAAAAAACTTTCCTCTCTCCTCTTGCCATCCTGCTAATCACATTGTCTGGGGCTATAAAAAGGCACAGCACACGAGCACGTCTCTCATTCTGATCTGTTTCCGTGTTTATAACCATCGCTTATCTAATGACACTTCGGAAGCGTTGCCAAGGAGACTATTTGCATCCTGCACTATGCTGCTAAAGCAACACTGATAAATCAGATGCAGCGACCTTAGCCTTCACCTAGTGTATTTGCATTGCTATTAAAAAGAAATAGTCACAGGCTTAAAGTATATTTGGGTCACTCACTCATCGAAACACCTGAAAATAGTCCAATGGCAGCTAAGGGTTCCCCCTTAAATCCAGCACATCTAGGTCTCCACCTCTTACACAGATTTCCAGCTTGTCTTTCCCACAGAAAAAGCAAGATGTCTTTTATTTCACACTACAACCTGCCTCCACAGGACTTGCTTTCCCTATATATTTTGCTTTCATTTGTATATTTCAAGTGATTTTTAACTGTCATAAATAATTACAGCATCTTACTATTTGGTGAAGCATGGCAGAAGGCAATTTGTAAGTCGTATGAATTTTTGAGGCACAAGATGGCTCGGAGGCACTGGAAATGCGACAACTTGCCTCAAGTTTCCAGGTCAGCTGCTCCTCCTCACCCCGAGTCTTGGTTCAGCAGTAAAGAGCTTCAAGATGGCCCATGGAAAATGACTAATAGGGTAAAATACTCATTAAGGAGGCGATGATAAAATCAAAATAATCTAAAACTATTAAGAGCTATAAACAAGGTATAAACCAAAATAAAGGCCAGGGGCTATTCTTGGTGAAATTACAGAGTAAATCAGACAAAGAAACACAAAAGACTGTTGGTAGGAGGGAGAGTGAGCAAAAGGAATCAAGAAGTGTGTTTGCAATAGTTTCCAAGGCAAGTAACTCTCTAGAGTTGGGGTATTCATCAATATGCTAAAAAAAAATACTTAAAATTTAAATACCCACCCCCATGCCAATGTAGAAATATGGACAATTGTCAGGAACTTTACAGCAAATATTGCAATTGCATAACAATGAATTATATGCATTGTACATATAAAATAAAAATAATTTAATTTTATTTTTCATTACGCCAAGCAATGTCACAAACAAGCTCTCTGAACTGGATTCAAGTATTCTGGTGCAAATCTAGAGCAATGTATTATCCCCACAGCTTTCTACTCTGAGATCTGAGCAGCACACTTTGGACAACCACACATAAGAATAAAACACCATCCTACCAATACCTAGCTGGAACTCTCCATCACTATTTAATACGTGTGTTCCAAAAATAAATCCTGCTTTTAACGCTTTCAAATTTAATAGATAAACTCAGGCAAGGACATAAATACTTGGCATCTGTCACTGAATTCAATCAGCTCTCTGAATTAGAGCAAAAGCACCCTATTCAGCTCTGCTTCAGTGCATAATATGATTTGGGTGCCTCTTATTAATAAATACTTGCTTTGGCCCAGAAACACTTAAAAAGCACACCTGAGAGCATTTTACTACATATAAAATCCTCTGTTCCAACAGCAAGTTTGATCCGTCTGCAGAATCTGATCAGGAGAAGGTAACTGTCTTTCCTATTGAGTAGGTTACCACACAAGAAATAGAATAGAAATAGAAATAGAATCACCAGGATGGAAGAGACCCACCAGATCATCAAGTGTCCAGAAAGCATTTCACTTGGCACCACTTGTAGTTGCATACGCCTGGGAATTTAAGCTGAAATACCAGGATCTGGGCTGGTAAAGACTTTGCCAGCAATACTGGGTCGCAGTTTTGCAAGGCGGGTATGTCCTTAGGCTCTTGTGCTTTTAACAATATTTCAGGATGCTTTTCAGAGGGCTGCAAGAGACAGAAGCGCCTGGCTGAGTGAGTCATGGGGAGCTGAACAGCATCACCTTCTCTCAGAAGGATGCTGCTGGGGCTTTGCCAAACAGGGAGGGGGTGACATGCGTAAATGGAGGTGAATTCCTGCTCTGCTGTGCAAAGGGACTGGGAATTCAGTGGAAAATGCCTGAGGCCAAGCATTTCCCTAGGAGAAAAACCAAATCCCAAGCTTGGATCACATGAACCCTATGGGAACTGATGGATGTAGGACCACTGTGTTGAAATGATGCATTGAGTCTTCCTGCTGCTCAATTGTCATGCAAAATATAAATAAAACATTATATCTCCCCAGACACCAGCCTATTCTAGGACAAGTAGATAGCATGAGTTCTTTCCTGCCTCCGTGCACCAGCTACGGTGAGACTCGGTTCCTCAAGTTTTGTCTTTGTTTCAGCTCCTCCAAGAGAAGGTGTGATAAGGGTACAGAACAATATTTCTGTAGTTGACCATGGCTGGAGAATATGTGTTGGTGGAGATCCTCCTCCAAGCCACCTCACAGCAGGTGAGCAGTGGTGGGGTTCAAACAAACACTCAAAGTCCTCCTTTAATTCCCTTCAGAGAGCAAAAAAGGTGGCTCAAGTCTCATGGGGCTTCAGATCTACAACCGCCATCCTTCCCTCATGTCTCCTCCCATGGTCACCACAAGGAAACTCCACCAAGGTTTAGCAAGTGGTCTGCAGTTCTGTGTGGGAAAGGGTTTTCCATGTCCATGGAAAGGACGTGCTCCAAGGAAGGGTAAGAAACAAGGATTTGCATTACTAGCACGGCAGAGAGAGGGGCACAGAGGAGGTGTTATCCTTGCCATCAGCCAACTCCTTCTTCTCCCATGGGAAAACTAGATCAAAGGGAAAAGAGGTTTTCTCTGTTCCAGCTATGCCACTGTGAAATTTTTCTGGGGACCTTCTGTTGGTTTTGGATCGGGTCCAAGACCTTTTTTGGACACGGCCAGTACTGTATGATGCGTCTGGGTTATTCATTAGCAAAAAGGTTCCCTCTGCAAGCAAGCATGCCTAGCGCCTTATCAAAACATGCCCCATTCTGTATCTGACCCAAGAGAGTTGACATGAAGAAGTTCTCACCACACCCTGAGAAACGCTGCTAAACTGTGAATTATCATTACTTCCCTCGTTTCAGTTCCTACATGGCCTTATCTAAACTATGTTATAAATCTTCTGGGGTTTATCTGAACTCTCCTCCTCCTGGTGACATTCTGTACTTCTGAATAATGTTGTCTCCGTATGAATTACAAGCAGCACAGCAATAATGCTTCAGCAGGAGCAAGGGAAGCAGTGGGAAAATAGCTAAAAGCTACACTGAACTGTTTTCTTACTTGTAATCTTCTGTCATATTCTGAGTTGGAAGATTAGATAACAAGACTATTTATAGCAACATCACTGGGTGTGTATCACAAAACCCTCACTATAAGACCACACTAGTATGAAAATTTAATTTTGCCTGCCACTTCCCTGTGTCACAGCTCCATTTGCAGCAAAACATTCACAGTGGAGTCATTAATTATGGATGTAGCATTAATATTTCGAAATTGGGAGATTACCCTCGGTCTCTGTTCCCACCCATTACTAGTAATTTTTCCTCCTGGGCTTCATGTTGGACTGACAACTGGAGACTGACTATATCTGCTCAGCCACCAAACACGTTGCATGGGAAAGAGCAACAAGAGCTCATTCCATTCATTGCTACAGGTCCCACCTGCAGGTTGTCTCTGGTTGAAACCTCAAGCTACTTTTTAATCTCTCTGCTGAGTCCTGCAATGCACGTCAACAGGGTTTGGGAACAACTGCCCAGAGGAGATGCACTGAACACCAGATGATCTCCACAGGCTTCAAGCATCCAGCAGATGGTGAGAACTTTCTGCCACAACCAATGCAGGACAGATTTCAAGTGGAGGAGTAAAGCTCCCAGCTGTCAGTATTTATCACTTGGCATCTCAACTCTAAACCTTTTAAAACAAAAGGTATTTGTGGTTTTCAATAAAGAGAACTTCTTGCAAATTTATTTTATCTTATGCCTGCTAAAGGCTGCAACTGCTGAAGGGCTGTACCATTAAAACAGGTACACTAAATGATATATAGAGATGGGAGTGGGAATGTAGAAATCCAGAACTAACATCAGAGGTTAGCCAGGTCCCTTATAATGCGTTCACTTATTTTTTAACTTAAAAAGTAAATTATGTCAGCTACTTGTCCTCTTTCTGTATTTGCTGAAATGCTGCAACACAATCAATTAGTGAGGCACATTTTATCTTCTCAATTTTCTACCACTTCTATTCAAGTGACTCACTCACAGACGTAATACACAGATTGTCTTTGCAACATTTACAGTTATTGGTATCCTGCCTTCTACAGTGACTCAATAATTCTCTGTGAAACCATCTCTTCCCTTCCTACCTAGCAAATACGTAAGTACAAAACTGGCATTCACCACCGACAAAAATGATTCTGCAAGATAGACAGATAGATATTTAGAAACTCAGTGGCACCAGCTGCTCAAATAAAAGAAATCCTAAGTAATACCAATATAATTAAACGCTATATTAAACAGGTATCCCTTAAGAAGGATATTTGAACCAAATTTCTGAGGAAGAATTGGAATCTGTATGGTAAATAAGCTCTGGATCTACAGCTGCTTGGCTTATCCGGCAAAAGCCTGTCCAGTAGCAATTCAAGACTCTAATACTCATCTTTACATTAGATGGTGTTGATGAGCAGCCGAGCACAAAACACAGTTACATCTCCATCCAAGTAGCAGCTAAAGGGAAATCAAGCAGAGCTTATGCCTAACAGAGGATAAAAGATGATCGGTGGGGTTTTTAAATCGTATGTTGACATATGGGAAGTCAACGTAAATTAGAACGAACCAAGCATAACATGATAACGTTTCTTCTGACTGTGTCAGGGTGTGAGCTACAGCTTTCAGGTAGGGTGAAGCCAGGGGGATGGCCAGACAGGGGCAGTTTGCAAAGACTTTCATGCTCCCATTGAGCTCTCCAAGTAAGAGACCAATACCCTAAATGTGCACCTGATTAATTTCACTGGGAAAAAGGTTCCCATATTTCCAGCTCTGCTCAACATCCCATGGTCCCTAGTCTCTCTAGCAGCCAGGCTCCCTCTTTGCTACCCTGCTGGCTCATTACAGAGCTCCGCAGCCACTGCCTTGCTGGAAGGACTGTAATGCAGTTGGAAAATAAATTAGGATCTATTGACCTTCACAAGTCCTGCTGCTTGGCATGGGGTGTGTTCTAGCCATGTCATAAAAATGATAAGACGACAGTCAATAGGGAATCCCTGCGTATGCCCGTGTGCGAGTCCACACATACAAGAACATCTGGGAAACATCAACATTACAAGTGTGAAACCCAGATACTGAATATGAAGGAACAAAGAGAGGAAGGAGACTCTGCAAGCAATGCCAGTAGCTTAGAATTTATTTTGTCTAAGATTTTATAACTGGTTATTTAAAAAATGTTTACATTAAGTGGTTGGCTGTTTGTGGTTTGGTTTTTTTTTTAATAAAATACCTGCATGGTATTTATCTCTGAGGCTGGCTAAGACCCGTTAACATTTGCTTTTCAGAGTTCTGCATAAAATAGCTCCTAACTGTTTTCTAAGAGCTGAGAATCCTTCCCTATTCTTCAGCAGAGAGTTGAACTGAGGCGGACTAACAGAGAATTGTATAAACACAATGACACCACGGCATCCTCTGCCCCGCAATTTTAAAACACAATCCTATTTTAATCCTGTAACTGGAAGGCTAAATAAACAGTAATGTAAGGATGAACTAATATACACCATGCTTTTATCAATTAGAGATCCCCAGGGACGAATGGAGTTGAAAACCTATTTTCCTTAAATTTAAACCACATAGTTGCATCAACCCAGACATTAGTCTGGGTAAGTATCTATCTGCCCTCCTGCCCCACTACAAGCTGGCAATACTCTAGTTGGCTACATTAAAAGGTAGCTCAGGTTTATGTATGCTCACAGCCAAAGCAGAAACTTTAACCACTGCTAGACCCTGAGTTTCAGTTAAAAGTCAGCTTTTGCCCCTAGAACTACTTGGGGATTTGTCAGTTTGTGGCACAGCACTGAGCACCTGCACTGTGCTGCGATTAAAGTAAGAAACTACGCTGGGATTTGGCAGCTCACAGCACAGTGCTGAGCACCTGCACGGCGCTGTGATTAAGGTTAATCTTAGATCAACCATTTCTGGGTAGAGACAATATGGAAATACAGGCGCCGCAGACCCCATTCCTCAGGCAAGCCCAGAATTTGATTGCTCAGACGTCCTAAATTTCAAGGCAGACCAAGCCAGAGCACACCCAAGTAGCCACTGTGAAGGTACGTGTCGTAAGTAAAACAACATGTACTTATGTACTTGCCACAGGCAACAATTTCAGCGATGCAGAAGTACCTGGTTCTGCAATTATTCTAGCAGCAGTAGGTAAGAACAGCTGCCAAATCTGAAATCTTCCAAGCCTCTGTATTAGAAAACTTCCCAGAGACAGGGATATCCACAAAAGCTGCTGTTTCAATAGTCTCGGAAACAAAATGATGTGGGGGCTACTTAGGTCCCTGTCACTCGGAGGTCAATGTAAGCAAAGAGAACCTGCTTTCCCTTCCTCCAGAAGAGCCTACAAATGCAAAACCACTTTTATTTATCAAAAACACAGGGTGCAGGAGACACAGCCTCATCCAAGAGAGATGTGATGGCAGCTTGCACAGGGACCTCATCACAGTCCTTTTTGTGTCCCAAATAAAGCCTAGATGTTTTGTGTGTGGCTTTGATGCTGCCATGAACCACTCTGTAAACGCCCAGGCAGGGATGTTCACGATAAAGAGGATGGATGCAGTTAGAGATCAGCCAACATCAGAGCAGGTTCTGCCACTCCCTCTGACACTGCAATAGCTGAACAACCCAGCTCCATCTGTCACTGGTGTGGAGAATTTTTAAGTTGTCATTTCAGGATTATCTGCTGAGCATGGGTAGCCTTAGGAAGATGCCACTGGGAAGTCCATATGAGCAGGGCGAGTGTGTGATCTCTGCATGTAGCAAAGTATGTAACTTCAAAGGATTCTTTTTTCCTGGCCTCTTCCAATCTCCCATAAAACTGGACCCATTTTTAGCATCCATAACATCCACTATTAATGAGCTTTACGGAGCTACGAGCCACTGCAGATGACTACAACCTCCTTTGGTTCAAAAGAAACTGGAATCTATCAACTTCATTTGATGTCCTCCTAATTCTTGTACTGGAAAATACAGTGAAGAGTGGAGCTCTGCCCCTTCTCTACATGCCAGTCATTTTCCACCCCCATTGTCCCTTTTTCCAGAGGTAGGAGCTCAAGTTTATTCAATCATTCCTTATATGAAATTAGTCCAAACTTTTGACTGTCCCTCTTGCCCTCCTGTGAACCATTTCTAGTTCTCCCATATCTTTTTTAAGCTGATGATAAGTGGAAGAACCAGAACTACACACAATAATCAGATTTATACAACAGTCTAATCATGGCCTCTATTTCCTTCTTTTTGACATCCCTTATTTTCTAGCACTATATTTTCTATATTTTTTTTTTATATATTTTTTTCTATATTTTCACTCTATTTTCTATAATTTTAACTGCTACTTCACCTTGGACTAACATTTTCAGCTCAATCGCCCCACTGATGTTTTGATTCCTACTGGTTTTCAATAGTAGCCTTAAGAAATATAGAGCATCACCTGTTGGCAAAGCACCACATGGCTTCCTGGGAGATTTCTGACAAGCTGCAGAATTATCTGCTCCACCCAGAGGCTTCAGCACCTTATGAAAAGGATGATAGGAGAGGAAAAGATGAACTAAGTGCTGTGTTTGGAGCACCGGGCAATTTTAGGCAATTTAAATGCAATAAATCAATGTTCAGTGGCTTGGGGAAAAAAAATCCAGTGCCTGGGAAAAGGTCATATAAACCTGAGAACCTCAGGCAGGAAAACCTTTATACCTACATTCCATGCACACTGACAAAGTCAGAGGGAAACGAGCACAACCCAGAACAGAATGACAGCAGAAGGGCAGGAGGCATCCTTCAAAACTTTGAATTATTAAATTTATGACTCTCTAGGGCTAGAAGAAAATGAAATAGTACTTCAAAAAAGAAGCAATTATGACTACAATGGGAGCTGAGGTTATCTCACATGACATCCCCCAGCGTACTGCTTCACCCCAACTTCTAATACCCATCATCATCAGCTGCTGACGTTCTTTTACTCCCCATTTAGTTTTATCTAGTGAGTGCACAAAACGGAGCTGGCAGCAGGATAATCTTTCCTATCAACAACATACAATTATTGAAATGCCTCCACCAGCCAGATTACTATCTCCTGCATGTATCTCAGAAGGTCGTAAAATACCAGTCAAAGGAGAAGAAAGTCTGACATATTTATGTGTCGGGGGATATAAAGTTTGGGAGAGCAACCACAAAAATGCAGGCAAAGTCTGTGTAATCCTGGCTCTTATCCCCCATGGACCAGGAAAAGCACTAAAGCCCCTGCCTCCTTGGTAAACTGAGGCACAGCAGGCTGATTTTTAGGGGGCAGAGTCACACCCTTCAGCAAATTGCTGCTGCCTCTGACTTCAGGTTTCCTAGCAAAAGAAGGGATGGAGAACTGTTCTGCAAAGGTACCAGCCTGCTTCACGTGGTACTCTGGAGATACAAACCCACAGAAATCACCCAGACACGTGAGCGAGAGCTGTGCGTATGAGTGAGCAGTAAGTACAGGGGATCGTGGAATCACCCAGCACAACGTGACTCAGATCTCGACAGAAGCCTCCAGATGCCACTATAATACAAATAATAAAGAATAACCCATGAATAATCAGCCACTGCTGAAAAGAGGATCTCTGATTAGCTCGGGCTGTCTCAGTAATATGGCACATGCATTCTTTTGCATAAATATCATTAACCCACAAGAAAAGTGATAGGAAGAAACCCTGCTCTCTGTCACTCACCATGAAAATCTACCCTCCAGGCAAGACGGGGCTCAGGAAAGAGCAGCAAACTTGAGTAGGAGGCTAGAGGAAACTATTTAGGAGAGCAGACAGTAATACTTCTTAGCATTTACAATGCAATATTGATCTGCTGTCCACAGAAATGGCTAAGCCTCCTTGATGCTGAGGACACGGAGACAAGCGAGGCTAAGGAGCCGCTTGCCCACGGAGCACAGGAGATGGCATTCAGGCCCCATGCCTCACCTCTGGCCCAAGGGGGAAGGAAAAACTGGCTTTTTAGCATCCTGGACCAGCATATCTGGGAACTGCCCAACAGCCCTATGAGGGTTCACAGCCCACACATCACAGCAGGAAGAGATAAACATGTCCAGCAAGGCTGAAGGTTTTGAAGATGGAACACTGGGCAAGGAGGGTAACTTATGGAGCTACACCAGGATTAGAAAGGAGAATTAGGAGAGGAAACTGAATAGACTACCTTGGAAGAACCCCGGAGCAGAGAGAGGGGCTGAACTGGGGATGTATGTCTTGAGAAGCAGTTCAATCAGACTGCCCTGGCATGAGTAAATACACAGTTCACAGAGCCACTGGTGCAAAGGCTGATCTTTTTCGTCTCAGAATCCAGGAGATTAGATACAGCTGCATTTTTCCCACTCGGTTCCACTCCAAACAGCCGTACACACCTTGTTTGACAGTTATCATAAACCATATCTCAGAAAGGCTGGACAGCAAAAATTTCCTGGAGTTCACCTGGCTGCATTGTTGAGGTGATTGTTACCAGATAATCTTAATCTTTTGCTCCGCATTAGGAAAGAACACAATGGATCACCTTCCATTGCCTCAGAGAAACAGACACATCTGGGTTATGGGAAGGGAAATACAGGAACACCAAAAATAATCTCACCTCAACCTTCCCATCATGGTATCTCCAAGGGACAACCACCTTCCAAACACTAAGATTAACAACCACTCAGGATCGTGCCATCTGATCAGCCATGGCCCTGGAAGACTTGTTTAGCCATTGTCTTTATTTTTCACTGTCTCCAAACTGGCCAAAGACTGTAGACACAACTTTAACATCTAAATTTGGATTAACAATCCAGGCACGACGTACTGTTTTGGAACAGGTCATTCCAAAGCGTTCATGTTTAGCAGTTTCTAGTGAACAGCAATGTGAAATCCTTTTAGAAAGGTCTGGACGTATCAGTTCTTAAAGTACTGTCCTACACTGAAAGCAACTCCAAAAACACCAGCACGGGGTTCCAGATTTCCTATCGCTGGTGCCTTCAGTTAAGATCTGCTTTTTTCAGCTGCTTGGCTTTGAAATTGCAGCTGAAATCTGAGAATCAAGTTAGATACTTCCCTTCCTATGCACAACCATCAAAAACAAAGCAAGTATTCCACCAGCCATGCCCATCTTCAATGGTATTTGTGTCACGCCTTCAACGCCACCAAAAGTATTACATGATTTTCAGAATATTTACTTAAAGGTGACCATTTTTAGCAGGAATAGCAGAAAGGTATAAAAATCTTCCATAAAAGTGGGTAATAGCTCTAATATACGTTGAGATCTCATTTTTTATATAGCAAAGATAAACTTGCGAGGTTCAGGGACTCACTTCAGAGTCCCCAGACCACCTTGAGAAACTTAATGCAATCGTAGTTTCTTTAGCAAGAATGAGCCTAAATCCCCCCTGGTGCTAGGTTAGAAGAGATAGTCACAGAAGGAGAGTACTAGATGGTGTCCAAACTATCAAGGTTCAGTCTCCCTAACACGGAGCCAGACACTGAGGGAAGAACAAGAGGGGACCTTCAATTAAAATACACTTTACACAACGTTAAATGGCAGATACGTAACAAAACTGTGTGACATTCATACTTTTGCTGCTATGCCTCCAGACCATTTTACAGGAACCTGTCAGATGCAATCAGACTTGTTTATTCGGCATTTAAATGTAGGACCTGAGGCAGTCTGATTTCAAAAAAAAAAAACCACAGAAATGGCACATATTGTCCCTGGCACTTGCTTGGGTTTTACAACAAAGGCAATGCCCGGTTAACTCTTTACTCCAAATCAAAATTATTTCAAAGCTCTGCTAAACTATAGTCTTGAGAACATTTCTGCTTGCTGTGGCAGCATAGGTAGAAATTTAATTAAAACAGAAATTAAAGGAAGAAAGAAAGTGCCAGTACTACTCGCTCTACATCCCTCCCAAAAATCAGGTAATTCATACAGAGCATCTTCAAAATCTCATGGAAGCCACTGATAGCAGATTAAGTGACAGTGTCCATTCTGGCTCCAGTTTATAAATTGCTGTCTGCTTAGGGTTGCTCCAGAAGGACTTTCAGCTGACAGCATGATTCTTAAGAGACAAATTCTCCCTGGCAGTTTACAATTGCATACCAACTACTACAGCATCGCGTGTGCCTTCACGTTTGCATTGACAGAGGATCATGGTTCACCGTTTAGGGTTCAGCATCCCTTTTTTCACTAGTCTGATTGCCTTTGTCCATGACAGAGCAGTGAGAATTCATAATGTCTCCTCGCACGGCCATCAAAAAAGGCTACGATATAATCACCCTCAGTTCAAGCAACTGTTCCAAATCATCCAAGGATGGAGGGAGGGAGCAGAGAGGCGTAACATAAGAATAATGCAAGTATCAGAAAATCCTTCAGCGTGACAACCAGTTGCCCAGCTCATCATTAACCATTTCCAGTCCTCTAGACCACGACAAAAACGTATCTGAAAGCTCAGTAAAAATGACAGTGAACAGCAACATCCCTGTTTTCCGTGCTGGAGGCTGCAAATTCTGCAACAAGCTGGGGAAGCTGCAACAAGTTTAGAACATCTGAAATGGCTGTGTGAGCAGCACCTTCCCTCACTCCCTGGTTACAGAGAAATGTCTGACAGTCCCTCCCCGCATCATCCAGTGCCTTCGGCCATGAAAATGTGCTTAGTGAAGGGGCACCTAAATAGCACTGAACACATGTGCTGCACGCTGCTGCCCAAGGAAAATGGTTTCAACAATGAAGCATTATTTTCTGCTACCACCCTCCCGGTTTACAGCAAAAGGGGGCAAAAAAGGGCAGGGACAGAGGAGAATACGGGCAGTCCCTCCTGCTTGCCCTACAGAAGTCATCCCCATCCAATTCAGTCCCAATAGTGCCACAGGATTTCAGAAAAGGGATTTCAACCTTATGAGGAAAAGAATAACCACATAAGCAGGGCAAGGAGCCCCAGATGTCCTCCTCCCAACAGCACTGACAGCATGGGCTTTTCCTACCAGGGATGCCTGTCCTGCTGGGGATGCTCAGAGTGCCAGCAGTACTTGGGATAGTTGGGGTGCCCATACTGCTGGGAATGCTTGGGCTGCCAGGGATGCCCACCCTGCTGGGGATGCTCGGGGTGTCAGCGATACTGGGGATGGCTGGGGTGCCAAGGGACGCTCAGCGTGCCCATCCTGCTGGGGATGCTCAAGGTGTCAGGGATGCTGGTGACGCTCGGGGTGCCAGGGGACGGATGCTCCAGGTTCTCGGGATGCCAGGAGTGCCCATCCTGCTGGGGATGCTCAGGGTGCTATGGGATGCTGGAGGTGCCAGTAGTGCCTGTCCTGCTGGGGATGCTCGGGGTGTTGGGGGTACCAGGGGTGCTGGGGATGCCGGCCCTGCCGGGGATGCTCGGGGTGCCAAGGGACGCTCAGGGTGCCAGGAGTGCCCGCCCTGCTGGGGATGCTCGGGGTGTTGGGGGAACCGAGGGTGCTGGGGATGCCCGTCCTGCCGGGGACGCTCGGGGTGCCAGGGATGCTCAGGGTGCTTGGGATGCTCGGGGTGCCGGGGATGCCAGGTACCTTTGAGGTGGCAGTGCCGGGCGCGGTGCAGGCGGCCCTGGCCGCCGCGGGGCAGCGCGGGGATGCTGGAGAAGCGGCTCCCCATGGCGACATCCGAGCCGGTGCGTCTCCGCCCGCGCCCCCTCCGCCCATCGGCAGCGCGGCGGGGCGGGGCGGCAGCAGCGCGGCTCCCCCGCCGCCTCCCGTCGCCATGGAGACAGCAGAGCCGCCCCCACGGGCGCGGCAGGTGAGGACCCGGGACACCCACCCCACCCCGGCAGCCCCGGCATCACAGGGATCACAGGGATGCGCAGGACCACTCGCCCCAGGGGTCGGGTCAGGGTCGTTGTTCTCCTCCCCAGCCCCCGGGGAAAGAAGCTTCAGCATCCCCGAGCACCCTCTGGCACCCCCAGGCATCCCCGGTAGGACAGGCACCCCGACACCCCAAGCACCCCCAGTACTCACGCCACCCCGAGCATCCCTGGTACCCTGAGCATCCCTGGCAGGACAGGCACCCCAAGCATCCCCTGGCACCCCCGGTAGAACAGGCACCCCTGACACCCAGAGCACCCCCAGTACCCTTGGCAGGACAGGCATCCCCAGTACTCACACCACTCTGAGTATCCCTGACACCCTAAGCATCCCTGGCAGGACAAGCACCCCAAGTATACCCTGGCACCCTGAGCATCCCCTGGCAGGACAGGCAGCCTGAGCACCTCAAGCATCCCCTGGCACCCCAAGCATTCCTGGCAAGACAGGCACCCCGAGCACCCCAAGCAACCCCTGGTACCTCAAGTATCCCCAGCACCGCTGACTCCCTGAACATCCCTGGCAAGACAGGCACCGATGGAACCTTGAGCACCTCCATCTCCCTGGGACAAGAACCTCCCTCACACCTGCTGGCCATAAACCCACTGCCCAGGGCCAGCCCAGCACCCTCCCAGTGAGGAAATTTGCAGCTTATTGCAGCGTCCACGCCCCTTGAAGAATCTGCATCATGCATGAACATCCACGAGGCCCCTTCTCCACCTTCTCTGCTCTCAAGCCACCCAGGCCAGTGAGTTGCGTTGTGGAAACAGTGAGGACCACACAGTGGGGTGAGGTTCCTTTTGTCCTCACCACAGTAGCATCTCCACCATACAAGGATTTCTGCTGTGACGAGCACAACCCAGCACCTGGAACAGCTCAGTTGGTACCACATTAAAATAATTCCACAGCTGATGCTAGTCTGTTACATATTTACCTCACCTTTTTTTTCTTTAAGGAGGGCTGTAGGTTCTGGAGACATACGCATTTGCAGACTTCGTCTGGAGTTTCAGCAAATGCCGGGGTCTGAGGGCAGCTTCAGTTCAGCTACGTCAGGGCTGTAAAACATCTTTTTCCTTCCTTCTGTTAAACAAAAATTTAATGTTCAGCTCCCTTCCAAAGGGTGATTTTGTTGATCTACCCAACCACATCCACAAAAACATGTGAAGGGCCCTTCCTGGTCAGGGACCACACACGAGCCAGAAGACCCACTGCTCTCTGAAACCACCCAAGTATATAACTTTCAGAAGAGAAGGGGAAGACTTCTGAGATTAAATGGTGAGACTCAGTAAGAAACATCGAAAATCTCAACCAAATTCTGATACTGAATTCAGGGTGAGATTTTTCTTTTGGCTGGTGTGCGTGGTGCAGGAGACCAGGCTGAGAAATTATTATCCTCCAGCCCAGCTTTAGATTGCAATATGGGTGAGATGTGCACCCTGGTTGTGTGTCCTTTCTCATTCTCCCAGAAGTGAAAAGGAATGACCATGCCAGTCAAAATGCTGCCACGGCAGCGTGGGGCTTGAACTCCTGCTCACACGCAAGATTCTCAATGTTTGGTGATGCCAGTATATTGGGTCCTGCTCTGGCCCCGCGAGTCCCTCACCTGCCTCTGCAGGCAGAAACCTCCTAAGCAGAGGTGGGACAGAGATTAACTGAGATTGAGTCACATCTTTATTTATATCCTTTGTGCACGTTGCGTTTCCAGCCAGCTCATTACGATGAGCCCAGGAAGAAACGTGGGGCTGGAATGGCCCCTAGACGGGCAACTGATTCTATGAACTCTGACTCCTCATCCTACAATAACTTCCACCCTCCTGAACCTACTTGCCTGCAACAGACAAAAAATATACCTGTTCTTAGTCAATTCCTTTTCTCTTATCTCTCTCTCTCTGCCTGTCCTTGAATTGTTAGAAGTCTTGAGTAAGGACTGTCACTTTTCTGGGAAGCTTCATGTTTTATGTGGCAGAAAGAGATGTCAGCGTAAGGCAAATTATAATGGAAAGAGGCATCTTTCCATTGTATAGAAGAGGTCTCGAGGAAGGAAACGTCCCCCAGCTTTGGAGCAGAGGCATAGGGGACATCCATATAATAGCACAGGGAACATTTCTGTGCAGTCATCCATTAAACAACAGGCACTTACGCATGCATGATACACGCTGCTAACTCTGCCTTGTGTGACAGCTTCACCGCGTGGCAGACCCACTCCCAGAAGGACCAAGTGCTTTCCACTTCCACCAAATCCACCCTATTATACACCAGGCACCTATTTAATCTTCTTACTACAGTGCGAATATTAAACTCTACCCCGCGTGGCTGAGATTATGTGCTCAGCCAGCTCCCTTTCAGTGTGGAGAACTGAGGTAAAACATAGTTAAATCAGCAATAGGAGGTAGCCGTATAGATCTGCCTTAGCAACAAACTCAGCTTCTGAGAGGGATGGGCTTCGCTTTGCCTAATGCCACAACCTGCAGTTAACAACCCAGGGAAGGATGCAAAACAGCACCAGGGTTTTGCTCCCATCGTATCTTCGTTCACTTTATCTAAGAGTTTTTTAATTTGCTCCTGACACCAGTTGGAGAAGGAGCGAGAAGGAGGGGCCGCTTGCTGTCCTTGCCAATACATGTCAGCTCTTCCCACAGAAAATGTCGAGCAGGGTGAGAAATATGCTCTGTGATCACAGGGGCCCTCGATAGACAACACAGGATCACACCTATTCTGGGGTTTTGCCTTTTTTCTGTGCTGTAGCGACAGGGAGCATTGAAACAGCTTGTCAAAACCGCAGAGCTTCCAATCCAGAAAGTCAGGACATGCCTCGTTTCTTAGTCTTAGTGACATCGATTGAATTGGCTAATTAAGGACGTGCAATTTTTTGGTATCGATCCTGGGGGTCTGGTGGAGAGCGCATGCTGGGTGATAGAGCAGGACAAGTTTGCATGAATTGTAATTCCTCTCCACCTTCTACATCTGTGTGTGAGCAGCTGGCCACCAGTTTGTAATTTGTGCTTAGAAGTCAACAGAGACAATGCAGTCAGTCCATGAGCTTCACCTGAAATAAGGATCAGCTCTAGGAAAATTGCTAACATCATGATTATCATTACAAAAAAAAAAAAACACACACAAGGAGGAAGGCTCCACATAGTCACATCCGCTCAAGGAACAACATCTACTGCCTTAAGTCATGACACCACCCATGAATTCTCTACCTAAAAGCCACGTGCGAGGATGAGCTCCAGCTGTTCAGCTCAGGCATACATGAAAGATGAGAGAGGCAGGATAGGGAGGAGGATTTGTGAGATGGCTGGAGGGTAGAATCTACACAAAAAAAGAGCTCACTGGAGAAGGGTGGCCAGACAGACTGCTAGATTGGGCACACAGGGATGCTTTCAGACTGTGAAGGGGTCAAGAGCGCATGAGTGCATTTGCATCTAACGGCTCTGAGTATTTTGCAAAGATCTCTGACTCTGAAACGCTACGCAGCAATGAAGCAAATGTAGTTAAAAATTCCCTTTGCAAAGCCTGTGTTTGTGCCTTCTAGGCACATCGTCCCTCAAGGGGTCACACGAGGAACCAGGCAACCACAAATGAGGTATGTTTATGAACAGTCACAAGGACAGGAGCATGCACAAAGCCTCAGCCAATGTTGCCAGAGACCTGGGCAAACACATCAGAATTTACACCCTAAGAGGGTGCTCAGAGTAGGAGGCGTGACCCAGGGAATGAGTGTCACAGAATAAAACAGAGCAGTGAGCAGGCAGTGCCCAAGTCCTTTTGGCTTTGAAATTCCTGGGGTCCAGCCAGGCACAGGTGTGAGTGAGGGTGCTAAGAAACTGGACTTACGATGGCTTGACCACCTTTTACACACATTGGAAACATTCATCTCAACACTAAACCGACGGAGTGAATGCTTTCCTCATTCTTCCTCTTTTCCTTCATCTCCAGATGGAGCAACTGAGGCAACGAGCTGATTTGACAGATGTGGCACTTAAGGCAGGAAAGGGGATGAAGATGGGGATATGCCATACATGCCTTCCAGAGCAAGGCTGGATCCACTGGGCCCTGCTGATTTCACACACCCATTAAACTAATTCTTTGCTTTATACATAGAAGAAGAATCTGCAAAAGAAATCACCTGTTGTTTGATTTGCTGTAATTAAATGCCTGGCATCAGAACTTCAACAGATGCAGAAGAAAACACCACATCTACCCACGAAATGCACGTATCTGCATGCTGCAGGGAGGAAAGATCATTAGGGACATATTCACTGCACCTAATTGTTGGGCTAATCTCCTGATTTACAGATTTTTAATTGGCCAATGACATTCTTGATGTGGCATGTATCATCCCAAAATGAAATGCCCTGCAGCCACTACATCAGGAAGGTTTGCCCCAACAGCTGCCACCTCTGAAACTGATGCAGAGCTGGACAGAAGACTCAGATGGGACTGAAGCAAATTCAGCATTATGAATTAAAATAGGACAGGATGACAAGAGTCTGCTCTCGGTCACAGGTAAACAACTTTTTGCCTGTGGGTTTCTATGTCTAACAGGACAACAGATCTCGCAGCAGCAACCAGGACAGTCTGCAAAGATACTTCCAGAAATATTAGCTTAAAGCAAAGAGAGGGAGCAGATCTGTAGGTATAAAGCCTCATCAATGTTTATAAAATGTTCGGTCTCAGAGAGCAGTCAACAGAAAGTCATCATGACAGGTGATCATTCAGTTTGGTGTTCCTCCTAAATCCTAGGTCACCTCTTCTGTAAGAAATGCAGATGCTTGTTTTCTACAGGTGGGAAAGGACAGGAATGCCCATCTTTGATGACACACTGGCTCTACAGTGTGCAGACTGGGAAAAACGTTTTGTACAGCCAGCTTGATGCCTTAGATTAATTCTATTTTCTGACATTTACATTAGCAGTCCTCCCATTCATCAGCGCAGAATCTGCATGAGAGCAGAAGCTGCTGCCTGACCTTCAGAGCAGAACCACAGTGGCGCTGACATGACTCATATATACAGCATATTACAGCAATCACATATAGACAGGCATCCATCGTGGAGGAAAAATCATTCACCTGGACTGATGCTTGAGTAGCTCAGCAGGTTCCTCTTCCTGAGGACACCAAGCTAATGGACTTACTTTTTTATGCTTTTCAGAGCCGCAGCTCCATACTGCGGGAGAACACAGTTGACTCCTGTCTTTAGTTAACCTCGACTGCCAGCATCCATCTGCCTGTCATTGTGCCCCCTTCTCCCTTTCTACAGAAATCGGTCCCTGCTCACATTGACACTCCATCCAGCTCATACACCCTGGATCTCTGTCCTGTTTCCAACCCTGCACTCCACGCTATGCAACTCACGGTCTTTCTTGCCCCACAAGCTCTGGCGAAGCCTGTCCCAGCCCTGTTTGTCTCTCACCCCCACTGGTTGTCAAAGTCAATATTTTATTTCATATTTTCCAGAAAGGGAAGACTTTCTGAAGAGGGAGAAAGGCACAAGCCCCAAGTGCATGTTAGGACAACCCCACAGCTGCTTCCTTCCACAGAAGAAACCTTCAAGGGGCATATTTGTGTCATATCCCAGGGGCTCAGATCTCACCACTAAGCTTAGGCTTACATGAAAGGGCAGTACTGAGCAGAGGATATTTCCAGGGGAGCCAGCTCCTCCCTATTTAAAAGGTCCTTTGATCTGCAAGAGAAATCTAACAGGAATTTAGCACAGCTAATAGTCAAGTCTTTGATCTTCCCTTTGGAGTTTCACTGTCTGTCAGACAGCCGTAACCCCCCCTTCCAGCAATATGAGCACAAGATTCCTCCCCAGCACATTAAAATGAATTTACAAGCTCTATAGATAGACAAGCGTTGCAGGGTTTTTTCTCCCCTTCACTTTACTTCATTGAAACATCCCCCTGGACAATGAACCTTCCCTTTATTCTCACCTTCACATCTATTTCAAGGTGGTGTGTATTTCTTCCAAGGTGGCCTTCAAACCATTGTGGCAGAACATAAAGTCTGAGGGATATTTGCCTTCTAAAGAAGATCCTGCATTCTCTGCAGACCTGAATGGGTTTCTCTTAAAGCAGGGATAAATCAGGTCTTTGATGACAAATGCCAGTGCCAATCTCATATCCTATTTCTGCATCCAAATATTTGCTTTTAATTAGATTTACTGCCCAAATTAACAGTGGGGGTGCCCGGATTTCTAACTGGGTCATTGCAAGCCAACTTCACATCAGGCTGAGAAGTCCGCAACCTCAAGAAAAATTTGGAAGAAAACAAACTTTTACTAAATGTAGTCAGTTACAGAAAGGGGAAGCATGCTAAAACCTGTTAGTCCATAGCTCTAAATGTGTTTGACATCCTCAGTGCCTAGAATGGTGGTTTAGATTGTCAAAAGGAAGGCACCAAACAGCTTTGGTATACTCAGCTGTTAAGGTATTAGGCACATCTTGACCCTATATGTTGAATTACCTACAAGAGGACTTATTTCACAGTAGCATTTCCCACCCATATTCCATATGAGGACTGGTGATGCTTGCTCCTCATCACACTCCTCACTGCAAGGCTGCTGACAGCCCTTGGCCCCACTGCTAATATCATGATGGAAAGACCCAATTCTTTTCCCCTCCAGACTCCTCAACCTTCCCCCATCCTGTTCCAGGAGACCCGTGCAGCTTCACATCCTCCACAGCTTACAAGCTCCAACTAAAATTAAAGCAATAACAGAAGTTTGGGTGGTGATTTCTCAGTCCTCCACAATCTGTAGATCCCTAGACAGTAAAAAGACCCCCAACGCCACCGTGCAGAATGACAAAGTGGTACCAGCCAACCAAGATGGTGAATTTCTTCACCATGAGAGTGGTGAGAGATCGGAACGGGTTGCCCAGGGAAGCTGTGGCTGCCCCATCCCTGCAGGTGTTGAAGGCCAGGTTGGATGGGCTTTGGGCAGCCTGATCTAGCGGGACGCCCCTGCTCATGCCTGGGGGGTTGGAACTGGATGATCTTTAAGGCCCCTTCCAAGCCGAACCATTCCATGATTCTATAATTGCTGAATTCAGCAAAACAGGTGGAATGCTTTTTCCAGGGTTACAGTCCTGTCCCAGCATCGAGGACTAACCCCACAACTAAATATTAGCTTTAATTTCAGCTTGACAGCCAGGAGCAGCTAGCATGCATTTCAGAATTGTAATCTTGAAATGCACAACTAAATCAGAGAGGAACAGAGAAGAGCACAAGTCCCCAGCAAGGCTTATTTGAATAATCTTGCTGACAGATCTGTTCTTTTCTCACAATTTCCAGTCTGCACAACAGATCACAATATGAAATCGGACACCATCGCTGGGTTCTGATAAATGTGAACATAAGAACTAAAAACGAGCTAAACACTCCCTTTCTGTCTGAATAAATACTCCTTTTGAACCGCACCACTCGTATTTTTCATGCTGTCACTAAAATCCTGCAGGCGGCATTAGAGCCTAGTAACTGAGCATCACCCATCATTACTCACTTCACGAACAGATATAGATTTTCAGCTCTCATTTACTGACGAACATATTCCTGGCATTATTATCTCTTCTAAAAGCCTCCGCATGAGTTATGCCTACTGGATTCGAAAGGAAATTTTGCTTCTCTGCCTATAAACTAACGGCGAGATTTTCATGCCTCCAAGACATTTAGAAAACAAATTCCACTTTAATTTTAGAATTGTGAATAAAGGAGAAGCTACTACACTATTGGCCTAATTTTTGCAATGTTTAAAGGACTGTCTGTTAAAAACTTGCAAGCCCTTTCCAGTCTAAATTTGTGGAGTTGCAGGTTTCATGTCAGTGGAGCTCATTGGATGTTTTTCTGTGATTCAGGTGGAAAAGTAGACAGACACTTACACACTGTGTATGCATCATTCAACCTTCTTTTCCACAAATTGAACAGGTCAAGGCTCTAGTTACAGCCTAACCAGTATTTAAGGCCAACTGCCAAGGCAAGGGTTTTGTTTACATAATTCTTACAGTCCTTATTTTCACCCACTCTACCTTTGCAGTAGTCAGAACCCTTTGGGGTGGGATCTAGCCTTCTTTGGCTAGAGATTCAACAGCAAGATCTGGGTTTGCAATACTTCTCTCTGCTTCTTGAACATACTTATAGCTAAAACAGCACAGAGGCAGTAAAACAATGATTATGCCAGATGCAGAGATTGAGAATCCGATAATCTGAAATAACCCAAAATACAATCCCTGCCTTGCAATTATATGGTTTAATAGTTCTGCTCTGCTGCTCAGGTCAGGAAGCCACGGCTGGAAGCCATCAAACATCTGAGCGAAGTCAGCCCCGGGCGCTGCTTGTAACCAGCAGTAGTGAAGCTGGTTTGTGGCCACTGATTGCTGGTTTGGTTCACCCCCAAATCAGCTTCAATCACACAGAGATGATTTACTCTTAACGACCAAGGTTGGTCCTTGACAATGAACGCGGAGAGGCCAGACAGAACGAAGGGGGCTGCAAAAGTGGAGGTGAATACCAGATAGAGCGCAGAGGCAGCAAGCGGATTGAGATGATGTTGCTTCATGACTAGGAAATTAGCTGCAAGAAACCTGCTCAGCCATTAACTGCTGTGGGACCCTAGCTCTGACCAAGGAGAAGGGTGAGTTCTTACCCTCCTCAATCACCCACGCTGTCGCTCCATCATTGTTTCTGACATGGACTTCAAGAATTTTCTCTAGTGCCCTTCAGAGTCACTAAAGAATGGTATTTTGCAGTTCTGCCATCAGCCAAAGAAAAGAGAAAATTTAATGAGGTCTAAAGACAATAAATGTCTCAAAGAGACATGTTCCCATTACAGAAGAGGGAGGTGAAGAGGCATCAAGGGAGTCTGCCTATGAAAGGTCTCGATAAAGGGACAGGGATTAATTTATAACAGCACATTTAACGCTGCATGTGGTACCAAAGTCAAGACTGCGAGTTCCCCAGCATGTTTGACATGACAGTTGAGGGGCATTCAGAGCTCCTGGAAAAGGCCACACCCAAACCACTGTTACTGCAGATAAAACCTGAAGGAGCAAAGTGGCTATTACAATGCCACACAATCTGATCATCCAACACGATGCGATTCTAGCTATTTGCTTCAGAAAGGCAGGAGTAGTTAGTCAGAGATTGGATGTTACCAAAGACAGAGTGAGAAGATCATTATCCTCTGCAGAACGCAAGGCACAGCAGATAATTACTGCCTATGAGACCACAAGGATTTAGCTTGGGATAGAACTGGAAACTCTGGAAATTTCAATATGCTTTAAAAGAACATTTCTGCTGTGTCCAGAATTGTTAGTATTCAGTAAAGTTAGAAATTGCAGTCCATAGTCTAGTCTTCCAAAGGTATTTTGTGTTCTGCATGGAGGACCAGGACTGAGAGGGCAGAGTTTGTTTTGTGGAGAAACTTTTGTCTCCAGTGCTGGCATGGTTTTGTCCTTAACGGTCTACAAGAGCTTTTTGACAGGTCAAAAATTTATCACGACCAAACCTAGACAAAATCTGCCACAGGGATCATTCACAAGTCGCTTCTCATCAGCAAAAATATCCACTGCTGGTAAAAGGAAGAGATCCCCCAAGAAATTTAAGGCAGACTGGTATTTTCCTGGGAGAAAGGCAGAATTGCCACAATCAAATAATCACATTTGTGTTCACCATATTCTGGAGGCAGCCAGCACTATATAAGTATCATAAATACACACAGAGAAGATTAACGACCTGAGAAGGTGGGTTATATACACAGATAAAGTCAAGAGCTCAGTGGCAAGACAACCTTGTGAAACAGGACTCTAATTTTACTGGAAGATGAATTGCAGCTACCGTGAAGCATCAGTTTGAAGTGCTTCATGGATGTGTGGTTTAGCTCAGGTAGCCCTAGCATCAGAAGGTGAATGAAAGGGTATTTTTGTATCAGAGCATGGATTTTGCTCTGGATCAGAAGTCCCTTATTATTCTGCACAGAAACTGATGACCAGACAGCAGTGTGTGCGTGTGTACACATACACTGGGTAACAAGCTCACACGATTTTCATAATATTTAAGCTGTTACCTGTACCCCAGATACTTGGAAAAGCTCGTTCTTTGCAGCAAATAAGGAGAAAAGCTAAGAGAGAAAATTTTTACATTTGTCTGGGTGACTAAGAAGTCTTCTTCACAGTTTATAAACAATCCTGTTGTTGCTACCCCGGAATGAACCGCCTAAAAAGACTGCTGCTCTCCAGCTGAGCTACTCTGAACCAGACAAGTCCATGAGATAAGATAGATTTTTATCTGGAAGAAAAGGCTCTTATAAAAGCAGCGGCAGCTAAGGGTAGAGAGATGTCAGAGCCTCTCAGCCCTTCCCATGCAGGCTCCATCGCGGGCGACAGCTGCTGCCCATGCGGGGTCGTGTCTGCTCGGATGAGAAGCAGCTGAGGCTTCATCCCTGTGACTGCGCTGCCCGGGGCTGGGGTGGTTGGCGAAGGGGGCTGTCAAAGGATGTGACTTAAGGATTCTGATGAGAGCAAGCTTCTAGAGTTTTTGAGGGGAGGTGGATTTTTTTAACTCTGCCAGAGAAAGGCTATAATGAGCCTCCAAAGCAAGTTTGGAATCAGCACTGGTGCCTGAAAGAAATCTGAGACAAACCCAGACCCCAGTTGGCTTAAATATTAAATTTATTATTAAATTATTAAATTTATTATTAAATGAATGGTTGGACTCGATGATCCGGTGGGTCTCTTCCAACCTGGTTATTCTATGAAATAGAACCATAGAATGGTTAGAGTTGGAAGAGACCTTAAAGATCATCTAGTTCCAACCCTCCTGCCACGTGCAGGGATACCTCCTACTTGATCTTCTGCCCAAGGCCCCATCCAACCTGGCTTTTTCCACACAGTTTAGAGAGTTTGCTCTGCACACTTCTCTCCCCCAGCTCTAGCGCCTCTGGGTGCAACCACAATCATAGTCAGTGCAGGTAGATTCATGTTATAACAGCATATCCACAGCCACAGATAAGAAATCTGTGCTATGAATAACATCTTAGAAATTCAAGAGTCCTTCTCTAGTACCCCAAATAGTTGCTGCTTGAATTGCTGATAAGAGTCAACAGAAAGTTGACTTCGTATATGACATGTTCTTGACTATCAACATGGAATAACTTGCAATGAGATATGGGAACATAATCAGGAGGCTCTTTTGTAAAGCCATATTTTCTGTAGTAATATCAAACAACATTTTATTATATTCAGGCCATTTCAACACAACAGCCAGGAGAAGGGTGACAGTAAATCAACCTGCTCATGGGATTTGAGTGCTGGCAGCCAACACCTGCAAGTGAGCGCTCGTGCACCTGCTAACCAAGAGCATCTCTGGATGGTGGCAAAAAAATAGAATTGTCATTTAGTTGGGACTTATCTGAAGGTCTTTGGTGAGTTAACAACACAGTATGAACTGAAATTTTGGCTTAAAAGCCATGAATCCAGCTACTGAATGACATGGTCTACCTTCTGGAGTAGTCACACTGGATAAGAACCACGTCAGCCCCAACCCCCAGCAGCTGCAGACACCCAGGGTCACAGCACTGAGATGTTTTTGTTGTCACCCAACTTCCATTTCTTTTTAAGCACCTAAAGAGTTTCTATGACACATCCACAAACTGAAGGTAAACTGCACTCTCAGGAGAAGTTTGTAATCAGTGATTTTCAGCTTGTAAACTGTGGACTCCCCAGAGCTTGAGCCTGATACTAAGAGTATGAGAAAAATAACAGGAAAAGCTAGTTAAATGTCAGCAGGCTTCAATGGTTGGACTTGAAGATCCAGTGGATCCTTTCCAACCTAGTGATTCTATGAATCTGCTGTCTGGGGCCTGCACCTCTGTTGGAAAATATGCAAGTGCTAGCAAACCAGAAAAAGTCTGAAAATCACTGAGCTGGGGTATGAAGAGATCAGACTGACTCCCTAGTTCTCCATCTTGTTCCCTAGTTCACTCTCAAGATGAGAAGAGACTCCATCTCAAATGATCTCACTGCAGCATCAGCTCCAAGCCAAGCAGATAAATGGCCTTGCAAAAAGCTCTCTCAGTCAGAAATAGTGTGAATTAGGTCAAGGTTGGGATAATGCAGAGATCGGGAAACAGGGCTCCCACGCAAGCCAAAAATCTAAGCATAGAGGCCAGGAGAGTAATACATAATGAGTTCTTAAGAGCAGCACGTAACAAAGCCATATATTCCCTCACTGGCAGTCAGCTGCACGTTGGTGCTTTAATGATGCTACAAGGCAGAACACAGGAGTTTCTACACTCCAGAGAACATTATTAGTGAAGACAAACTACATTTCACAATGATGCCATTATTTTTGCTAGCATCTCATTAATCATTCAATGGTCATTACTCATTATTTGCTTAGCATGGGCAGAGTGGTCAGCTGTGCAAAAATATTCAGATTCAGGTGGTCTCAGCTCTGTGGAAGCAACAGTGCTTTAATTTCTCTCTGCTGCCAGTGACCACCAGGAGTTTGCATAGCATTTGGAAGGAGGAATTACTGCCTGTGTCCTTCCTCATGGGGACTTGAAATGGAAGGTGACTTCTGCCGTGACAAATCAAAGATGCTAAAAGATTTCCAAGCAGTGAGGGGGTAAAATTCTCTGCCACCTTTCCAAAGAAAGAAGGCAATCATGCTGCTCCACTGTCCTTAGATACCAGTGAGGGACTGGTCCCCAAACTGCCTAAAAAGGTAATAGAAAACAAAGCTGAGTTGCAAGCTGCTGGTCAGGTACACACAGGCTCCCTAGAGCATCTGCCTGTGAGCCCAAGGGGTAGCAACAGGCTCACCTGAAACACAGAGGAACAAGATATTGGTCTGCAGGCACTGTTGCTGGTAAAGGTGAGTTATGGTGGTAAACACAAGATGACATATTTCCTCTATGCCTTGAAAAAGGCATTAACCCTTGTTTTCTGAATAAACATGGCCAGGTGGAAGGGGTTTTCCAGTTCTCCAGGTGAGAGATGCTGGAAACAGGCACCAAACCACAGTTCCACAGCCCTCTCATGGAGACCTGGAGAATATAGCAGCTGTCGTGCTGCAGGGACACTTTCACCAGTGACTTACACATTCTCCCAGCACCCAGTGTGGGGTCCATGTGGATCCAACACTTAACCTCGTAAAGGAAAACAGAGGTGGGAACTCAGGTCTCAGTACCTGCTCCTTGTGCCCATACAGCACTCATTTTAACCAAATACTGCGTGGAGGTGGCATCCCCTTGTGGCAATTAATGAGCCAAGAAATTAGGAAGGAAGAGGCATTCAGAGCTGAATTAATTTCATAGCCCTCTCCTGCAGCCTGGGGACTGGTTTAGCATTCCTGGTTGGTCCTAGGGTAACTCCACAGCCAGCAAGAGAGGCCCCAAAAGGACTGAGGTAATAACTCAGCCTCCCCCAGTGCTGGAGGGGAGAAACCTTGAGTGCAGCAACCTCCTTAGAGCTGGACACATGCCCTCAGGTCAGGTGGCAATGCTGCTGTGCCCTTGCAGATAAAACAGAATCTTAGAATCACCAGGTTAAAAGGGACCCACCAGATCATCGAGTCCAACCATTCCCATCAATCACTAACCCATGTCCCTGAGCACCTCATCCACCCGTCCCTTAAACCCCTCCAGGGAAGGGGACTCAACCCCCTCCCTGGGCAGCCTCTGCCAGTGCCCAGTGACCCTTTCTGTGAATATTTTTTTCCTAATGTCCAGCCTAAACCTCCCCTGGTGGAGCTTGAGGCCATTCCCTCCCGTCCTGTCCCCTGGGAGAAGAGCCCAGCTCCCTCTTCTCCACCAACTCCTTTCAGGTAGTTGTAGAGAGCAATGAGGTCTCCCCTCAGCCTCCTCTTCTCCAGGCTAAACACCCCCAGCTCTCTCAGCTGCTCCTCTTCTTCTCCAACCCCTTCCCCAGCTTTGTTGCTCTCCTCTGGACTCACTCCAGAGCCTCAACATCCTTCCTGTGGTGAGGGGCATTTTCCCAAAGCAAGGGGGACTGATGGCTGTGCTGCACTAAAGGGATCTCACCTGTGAGCTGAGGGTTTCCTGCACCAGTACCCACAACCTTCTCCATCATCCAAGACAAAAAGGCTACAGGTTGTATTTTATCCCCATAAAGTAGCAGTGAAGGGCATCCCGCTCCCTCTCCCACTGTTCTGCGGTGCTGAGGCAGAAGCAAAGAGTTGTCCAACATGAATGTCCAAAAGATGCACTGAGGAGCAACAGCTTCCAGCTCAGTTTTGGAGACTCACTGTTCAGGAGCAGCCCAGCTGCCCCAAAGAGCCACAGGCAGCCTTGCAACAGGCTTTGAAGGATGGCTACACCACTGGGGACATGAGGCCAGTCCCCTTGCTAAAGGACAGGGCTTAAAAGATTTTAGTACTTTTCCCTCTTTGTTTCACCCTAAGAACTGAATAATCAAATGTACTTGGTTTTGATAATAATTTTGAACATCTTCCCATGTTTAGCAATTTACTTACCTCAAGGGTCCCTTCTTCCTCTCCAGGAGGCTTCTTATGCCTTTTGACACTAATTAAGGAATATCCCTTTTCTTCTACAATTCACAACTCCGCGTCTCTGCTCTGAGTTACTGGTGAGATCCTAGATCACAACAGAGCACAGTAATTACCCTCAGGCCCTCTTTATAGACCTCAAACATCCAGGCCAGGTGACTGTAATTGGGTGAAGTAAAATTCTCTCATAGCTTTTGCTCTCCAGAGGATGCTTCCTATTCTTTTTATGTCTTATTTTCCAGGGCTACGAAGAACTATTTGACCTTTAATATGCTTTTGCCCAGGAGAGTTGGAAAGGCAAAATGATTTCTCTAAAGTAATTGTTCTACAGAGAGTGCACAACACATCCTGAACCCAAGTCAGCATATAAATGCAAGCTGTTAAATAAGAAACCCAGCCAGTGTTAAAGCAGATGGGAATCGAGATAGGCTGCACCCTGGCTAAAAATCACCTGTGGAGTTCAACAAGGGGTCCTGATGCCCTGTAACAGCAGAGTGGAAACATTAATGGCTCAGCTGCAGGCTATTATTGCTCACAGATGAACATTAACCACCGTTTCCACTCACTGGTAAGGGAGAATGCAAATATTACAGGTGATGCAAATGTATTTCATTAAGGTAGTAAGGTGATTTGCTGTTTAAATCAGTGCAGGTGACCCTGTGAACTTGTGAGTGTAGCACCCCCACTGTACGTACCCGCGAGCGACCACAAGTACCCTGCAAAATGCATCCTTTTGCCATGATTCCATCAAGGCAGCCAGCCCTGCAATGGGAGCTAATGCAGCCAGAAACCACAGTGCTGGCAGCAAGGGTGCTTTGGGGGAGAGGGTTCCTCTCTTTTTTTAACAAAATATGCAAATTCAACAACTCCTTTTCCCTTTCCTGAACGCATGTGGAAATATGAGCTGATAAAAAACTGAAAATGTTTTCAAATGAATGCTAGAGAGTGGGAAATTATGCTGAATGCATCAGAAAGAAACTCAGCTTCCTATGTGGTATGAGAGGAAAAGAGGAATTGTCTCTAGGGTGTTTAAAGTGAACAGAAGGTAACAACCCAGTCCCAGGGGACACATGATCCAGATGCACTGATGGCACCATGTCCTCTGACAGGGAGCAAGAATGAGCCTCAGTGCAAGGGCCTCAGACATGGATGTAGATATGGTACAAACATCATGGCACATGTGCATGGTACATCCAATAGTTCGGATTGGATGAGACCTTAAAGATCATCCTGTTCCAATCTGCATTGTGGCTTTCAGTAAGTGCATCAGCTGAGGGATTTGGGGTTGTTTAGCCTGGAGAAGAGGAGGCTGAGGGGAGACCTCATTGCTCTCTCCAACTCCCTGAGAGGAGGTTGTGGAGAGGAGGGAGCTGGGCTCTTCTCCCAGGGGACAGGACGAGAGGGAATGGCCTCAAGCTCCACCAGGGGAGGTTTAGGCTGGACATTAGGAAAAAATTTTTCACAGAAAGGGTCATTGGGCAGTGGAACAAGCTGCCTGGGGAAGAGGGTGGAGTCACCTTCCCTGGGGGACTTTAAAAGACAGGTAGACAAGGTGCTCAGGAACATGGTTTAGTATTTGATAGGAATGGTTGGACTCAGTGATCCAAGAGGTTTTTTCCAACCTGGTGATTCTATGATTCTATGTACTATGTGTAGCCAAGAGCAGTATTTGCCCCAAAGTGCCGGGGCAGGCTTTGGAGCTGTGGATTCTCCAGCCTCCTGATCAAAGGGCTGGTCCTTTCAGCCCATTTCCATAGGGAAATTTGCACTCCAGGTGGTGCATCAAGCTCAGAGCCAGGTGTGTGCTCCCAGCCTCCCCCCTGCCCCACTCGGGGTGACCTGCTCACCAAAAACAAACGGGGTGGCAGCAGTAATGCAGATGAACTCGTTGGACTTGCCTGGTTTCTCCTGGTTGATGAATTGCTCCATAGTCCTCAATCAGTGGAGGAGGCAGATCCCAGGCATCCACGGATGGCTCCCTGTTGAAACTTAGCTTCTCCAGGAGGCGAGGAAGGGACCCAGCACTCCCGGAGGCTGTCACTGCTTGGCACATGGAACAGCCCTGAAAATGAAAAATGGGCAGAAAAAACAGCTGGAGAGACTGTATCCATCTGCTCACCTAGAAGAGCTACCAGCTGCTCTGGAAGATAAGCACTGAGTGAGAGACAGATCCATGAAGCCGTGTGCCAGTGGAGAAGCCCAGCACAGAATTTTTCTCCTGCCACAGCAGTTCTTTTCCATCCCTGTCCTCTTGCCCTGACTGGTTGCAAGCTGAGCTGCCTCCCCCGACCCGTGGCAGCAGACGTGGTGGCAACGGGCGACAGGTCAGCCCAGGGATCTGCCAGGAGGTGCATCTTTGGATGAAAGAACAAGATGGACCGTTTCCGGATGATCTTCCAGTACTTCCAGTCCAACTCGGAGTCTGTGATGAACGGGATCTGCGGGCTGTTAGCCCTGGCTGGTGTCAAGTTGTACACCTCCTTCGATTTCAGCTGCCCCTGCCTGCCACAGTACAACATGGCATATGGCTTGGGGATCATGTTCGTACCCCCCATCGCCCTTTTCCTCTGTGGCCTCATCCTCAACAGACAGTCCCTGGTGATGCTGGAGGAGTGGAGGCGTCCGCAGGGGCGCAGAAAGAAGGATCTGGCTGCCATCAGGTGGGCTTTGCGCTGGGAGTGGGGTCCCCTCTTTCACATCCTGCTTAGCTGTCTTACCTCCATATCTTTGATCCTCCTGGTAATTCATTTTCTTCTAAGCTCAGTGCCTTAGACATTTCCCTGAGTCTGGAGGGGCAGGGGCCGCAGAAAAGGCTTTTGCCACAGCAGAAACACGGAGAACACCACATCCCATCCCAGCAAAGGAGGGCAGGAGCCCCTTGGCACCAAGGGCTGGATTTATGCTGCCACCCTCGGAAACCGTGTCGCTGTCTGCCCTGTCATGCACACATAAGACTCCTCCTGAGGCTTACAGGTGCAAAATGATAAGGCATTTTCACTTAAATATGCAGAAAGGGTGGCATTTCTATCACAGTCATTCCCTGGAGGGGTTTAAGGGACGGGTGGGTGAGGTGCAGAGGGATATGGTTTAGTATTTGGTAGGAATGGTTGGACTCGATGATCTGGTGGGTCTCTTCCAACCTGGTCATTCTATGGTCATTCTGGTCATTCTATGATTCTATAATGAGACAACACATTGAATGCAGCAGCATGCAGAGCACTAGCCCAGATATCACCAGGAGGCAGCACCAACAAAGCAATCCCAGAGCTGCAGCAATGCTGTGAAGAGACTTACGAGTCACGTTCCTGGCTCCAGCAGGGCTGCTTAGCCTAGAGCAGACTGTGTCCACCTAAGGAGAAAGCTCCCAGCATTTTTTACCCACCCATTTCTCTCTCCTGCCCCAGGTACATGTGTTCCTCCATCATGCAGCGAGCCATGGTGGCCCCTGTTGTCTGGATCATAGTCACCCTCCTGGATGGCAAATGCCTAATCTGTGCGTTCAGTGGCTCTGTGGACCCAGAGAAGTTTGCAGGCTTTGCCAACACCAGCCTGGTGCAGGCACAGCAGCTGCTGGCCAAGGTGCCCTGCAAGGATGACGAGCTCATGAGGAACAACACATCCCGCAAGGCAGTGTCCAGGTACCTGCGCTGCTGGTCCCAGGTAGGTCACTGCTGGCAGAGCCCCCATGTTGGTGAGATGCCCAGGACATGCTTCATCTGCTTCTGCTCTTCCTTGTTTTGTCATAGTTCCACCATGGTCAGGCTGGGAGCAAGACTGCTCTTTGCTTCTTTATGATAATCTCCAAAGTCGTTTGGGTAGGGAAATCATAGAATCACAGAATCACCAGGTTGGAAGAGACCCACCAGATCATCGAGTCCAACCATTCCCATCAATCACTAACCCATGTCCCTCAGCACCTCGTCCACCCGTCCCTTAAACCCCTCCAGGGAAGGTGACTCAACCCCCTCCCTGGGCAGCCTCTGCCAGGGACCAATGACCCTTTCTGTGAAAATTTTTTTCCTAATGTCCAGCCTGACCCTCCCCTGGTGGAGCTTGAGGCCATTCCCTCTCGTCCTGTCCCCTGTCCCTTGGGAGAAGAGCCCAGCTCCCTCCTCTCCACAACCTCCTTTCAGGGAGTTGTAGAGAGCAATTTAATTAACAGAACTTTGTTTCCAGAGGAACGAGTAACTTCTAAACCCAGATAATAAAAAGCAAACTGCAAATAATACAGGTGTCTCCTAAAGTCCTGTCCAGTGTCCTTTCTAACTGCTAACCTTGCAGACAGGACCCACTGTTTAAAGGGCAGTGCAAGGAGTGCCAGGTCAGGGATGAGGTCAGGGATGTTGGGAGGGCATCGAAAACAAGTCCTACCTTCTTACCAAAGGCAGCTGCATGTAGTCTGGGTTTTCTCCACCTGCCAACAGGACCCCTGGGCCCTAGAGCTGGTGTAGGTGGCCTGTGATGACCTTGCTGGAGGTAAGTGAGCACCAAAGGAGAGCACTGAAGTCCTCCTCTCCTGGGGCGCTCCCGTGCTAAAAGTAAATGCCTGGCTGCTCCAGGCTGACTTTGCAAAGAGCTCTTCTACTGAACTATTGATGCACAGACAAACATCCTCTATTCACTAGCAGGAGATTACCTCAACCCTCTGAGTGCAGTCTGGGGGTGTGAACTTCAGGGACGGAGCAAGAACAGGAGTCCAGATACGCCACATCCCCCCTCAAGCCACACAATTTCTCTGTTCCTGTGATACAGGCAAGCAGCTCGTGCCTGTCCTTGTGCCCGTCTTGCTCCTTTTCCATTGCTTATTTCTTATCACACAGGCACTCGGCTGGAGCATTTTGTTGATCCTTATCCTAGCAGCTTTCCTCGCCCGCTGGCTCAGACCTTGCTTCGACCAGGCCACCCTCCTGCAGGCACGTCACTGGAGCAACTACATTGACATCGAGCAAAAGATTTTTGAGGAAACCTGCTGCGAGCACAGCCGGCTCTTCGCTCACAAATGCATCCTCCACTTCTTTGAAAGCATGCGGCAAGAGATCAAACTGCACAGCTTCGTGTCGCCGAGGGAGGGAGAGGGGGCTGAAGAAGAGGAAGATCTTCTCCGAGGTGTCACAGATCAGGACCAGGTGAATAAAGTTCTGAAAATGTGGTACTATGAGAAACCTCCTCTGAATGTTAGCCAGGTGACCCAGAGGCATCCCCTGGGATAAGAGAGATGCCTGCACCGACAGCCCTGGTACCCAGACCAAATCCCCCCAGCCCACTCTGTATAAAGGAGGCTTTGCCCTGCAGACACTGACGGGCACTGTCACACCTCTGCACAAAGCAAGAACCAGCACGTAGATGACAGTGGTGCTCTCATCTTCCCCCAAAATTCAATCCCAAAGGCCCCACTCCAGGGTGTGCCTAGCAAAACCTCCGAAAATAAACTAGCTCTGAAGATCCAAAGGTCCTGGACACGCTGTTCGTGGCATTTCTCAGTCAAGCACTCTGCACAGCACTTTTGTCATTTAAAGAGTTTGCAGCTTCTTACAGCTGTGATAAAACCCTCCTGGCTCAAGGAAGGATTTACCCATGGCAGCAACATCTGGCTGTGTATGCAAATGAACCAAAGCAGCAGCTTCACAGAGGCTTGAGGAGGTCCTGAGTGTTTCGGTGAAACCTGTTTCAGAGTGTTAGCAGTGTTGATGCAGAAATGATTTAGCTGGCAACTCTTTTAGTACCACACCAACATGTTTACTCAAAAAGTAAACTCAATTCCTACATCTTCCCATCTGCTAAGAGCTCCAGCTGCCCCCAGCCCAGCTGCCAAACTGTTCAGCCTCCCTCTGACCACCCATCAATACCCCTGTGCATTTTCAAACAAAATACAGCAATACACTGAAATTCACGGAGCAGCATAAATTTCATTGAAGATACCTCTGGATACGTGTCCCTGGATCGGGTTGGATTTGTGGAAAGAAAAGGAGATGGAGGCTTTGCTTAACATATCCAGAGGCACACACTGTGCTGGGAATCAGGTGACGGCTCTAAGCACGAGCCCTGAGCCATGGAAAGGACACGCTGATTCTGCCTGAGAAGTCTGAACACCAACTTTAAACACTTGCCTGCTAGATTTTAGTACAAGCTAATCTACCCAGAGGATAGATGCTTACATCACCTAGTGGGGTATTTGCATCCTTAGTTTCAAAACTGTTTGAATGTAATCTTACCTCTGAGCCTCTAATGCTAATTACCTGCTTTTTTTCCAGCCCCTGTTGTAGATGGTGCTGTTTTGGCTGATATTTCT
Source organism: Phaenicophaeus curvirostris (assembly GCF_032191515.1). NCBI lineage: Eukaryota > Metazoa > Chordata > Aves > Cuculiformes > Cuculidae > Phaenicophaeus > Phaenicophaeus curvirostris. The sequence goes on along the minus strand of NC_091400.1, from coordinate 389,319 downwards.
GTCTGGCATTGCTGTTTGGATGCATTAAACTCTTCACTGCAAACTAACCCAGTGCAGACACGTATTTTCCTCCAGACTGAGGCTCACGCCGATGCTCACTTTGTACCTGGGAGTAAGGGGTGCAAGGCAGAGGGGCTGTGAGGAGAGTAGGTAGAGAAGAAATGTCTCCTTGGCTGAGCATGGAGAGATGGGGGAGCAGGGCCTCCAGGAGGAAAGAAAAGAATGCGAAAGAGGCAAACAAACCTGCCAAACAAACCCAAAATGAGGGGTCACGTTGAAAATGTGTAATAATCCCTCAAACTAACTCATTGATCTTCTGGGAGGTGCATCACCTCCTCCCTAGGATGTCACAGGGAGATGCCTGGCAAAGGACAGAGATGCCAAATAATTTTATGGTCCATCTGCAGGCAGCTGCACCCCTGCACCAGCCTGGCCAGGGCTGCCTGGTGCAGAAGGATGGGCTGCAGAGATTTTCTTATTTGCGTAGCAAAATCAGCCCTGGCTGAATCCCTGAGCTCCCCTGGGTGTGCTCAGAGAGGGCACAATGCCAGCTGTGGCCCATGCCAGTTGGGAACAACATAGTGGTCATCCCACTAGGAGCTCTTAGGTCCAGGGAGCTTCTGAGCTCTCTTTTGAAGCCAGCATTGCACTTTGAATTTTGTCTCTGGTTTATTTTTATCAAACACGACATTGCAAATCTCAGGCTGAGGCTCGGTTCAGATACACCACTCCACACTAGTCAAATGAGCTGTTTTCCTAGCCCACTCAGAGCAGAGTCCACAGCTCCCCTTTGCATGCTGCTTTCCATGTTCTCAGGTATTAAATCATCCCAGAGTGGCTGCAAAATATGAAATGCAAAAAAGAGGAAGAGGAACAACTTTATTATCTGTATCCAGAGGATTTAAGAGTGCTGCCATAGGTTTTAGCAGGTCTACAAAGGCTCACACACTGCTGGGAGGGTCAGTCTGGTCACGGGGGAGCTCCAGTTGGATGGAGTCAGGAGTGCTCATTCCTGCCAGCCTCCCCAAGTCCCATACTGTCCTCCCCTTGAAAGCCAGGGAAGAGCTCTTCTCCATATTGGTAAATGGTATTTGGCACTCCGTGACAAGGCAAGAGAAATGAACCCCAAATGCAGGAAATTCAATTTAAACAGAAGAAAACACTTACTTTGATGGTGATGAAACAGGCTGCTCAGAGAGATTGTGGTACCTCCACTGATGGAGATATTCACAACACAATTAGACGTGCCCCTGAATGTGCTTTGAGTAGGAAGCTTAGACCAGATGATCTTCAGAGGTCCCTTCCCACGAGCTCTGCTAGGACCTTGCACCTTCCTGAGAGAGTGGGAGCAGAGGGTCATTCACAATCTTCAGCAGCTCTTTGTCTCTCAGGGCTGGTCTGATGCCTGATCTACAGATGTGACTGACGTGCTCAAGGATCCTCACCTGCCAAGAGCTCATGAAACAGCAGGGCTGACTGCAAAGAACTTCCCCAATCTCTTCCCAAACTTCTCTGGCTGGAATTCTAGCTGTTTTCTTGTCCCTTCTCTCTGTGTCCTACACCGACTGGGACATGCAGAGTTCCCCAACCTCCTGGCTTGGTGCCTGTCTTGGCATCCAGGTGCAGTATCCCGCTCTGGGAGCTCTCCCAGGAGATGGTTTCCAAAGCATGAGCAGGCAGGATTCCACTGCCTTCCCTTGCAAATTGGTTGGAGTGAGCTTTCTGCTAGCAAGCTCACCAAAACAAGGTCCTCCCTAACAAAGCAACAGAGAAGGACCCAGGCATTGGCTTTATGGGCTCTTTTTAGAATCTCACTGACTTCTTGTCGACTTCAATGAGAAGTACCAGTGCTCTACACCAAGCAAGCTCAGATCCTGCATTCATGTTTAATGAAAGGCAGAGTTTTCCTGGAGATCAAAAAAAAATCTCTGCTTTTTACAAGACTGATTCATGCAGGCTTTAATGTGAACTGCTCTTCAAAAAGCCACTCGTCAGGTGAAGAGGGAAGCCAGCCTGAGCTCTTAGCTAGCAGTACAGTAATTCTCATCTATATTCATGCAGCTAAATCTCTTCCCATTTGATGAGATCATGCAATTAACCTCTCCATAGAAGGCAGAGCTAAAACAGCCCAGGTATTACCCGCATGCTTTGTTCTCACCTCTGTGGTAGCATCTCAGGGTGTACGTGACATTATCAACTGAGCCTCGGGGCTGCTATGGGGGGACACATCAGAAACTGCAGCACTGACTAATGGTCGAAACAGCTGGTTTGGCTTCCAACCTGTGCTACTGACGCACTGCGAAACCTTGAGGATAAGTGTCTCCTGCACGACAACCAGCAATGTACAGCTCACCTTGGTGCCGTGTCCCACAGCCACCAGTGCAGCCGTGCTGGGGCCCAGACAGCCAGATGCATCTTGATACTCACTCTGACAGCACAGGAGGGGCCTGGACTGGGGGGACTGAACACCTTGCTGGCAGCCAGCACTGAACCACCTGGTTTGTAGCTACTTGTAGTCCCAATACTGCCCCATCTTTTGGCCAGCTTGAGGGAGAAACCTCATGCATCAAAGCTGCTTTGTGACCTGGGAATGGAGGTGCAGGAGAGCATCAACAACACAATCTACTTCTTTCATATTCATGCTGTGGGAGCTAAGCCTAGCTGAGCTGTAGCTATCATGGGCTCTTCTCCCAAGGGACAGGGGACAGGACAAAAGGGAATGGCCTCAAGCTCCACCAGGGGAGGGTCAGGCTGGACATTAGGAAAAAATTCTTCACAGAAAGGGTCATTGGTCCCTGTCCGAGGCTGCCCAGGGAGGGGTTGAGTCCCCTTCCCTGGAGGGGTTTAAGGGACGGGTGGATGAGGTGCTGAGGGACATGGGTTAGTTATTGATGGGAACGGTTGGACTCGATGGTCCAGTGGGTCTTTTCCAACCTGGTGATTCTATGATTGTATGATTCTATGTCTCAGCATAGTTTGTCTCTGTTCTGGCAGGCTGGGGAGGAGGCTGCCTGGTCAGCCCTGTGCTGGCAAATGCGCACAGGGTATCAGCACCAAAAAGCCCCCAGCAACGAGATGAACTGAGCTGAGCCTTTGTGAAAGGAGAGAGGGATGGAAGCGATGAGGAAGCTTTGCACCCCAGTATCAACACAGGGTCCACGTCCCCTGCAGACTCAAGCTAACTCTGCCCGGGCTGCTCCTGGTACACCAAGAGCAAGGAGGGTGATGCAGGGATTCAGGTTTGCTGGGGGCCAGATCACCTGGTGTTGCCACTGAACTAACAAGCCCAGGTGAAGTGGCCTGGCTAAACTGCCAGCAGCCCTGTCCTGTACAGAGCAGCAAGCCTAGCAGCCGGCTAGCTGAATCCTCAGTGCATCACGCACTGGTTGCGTGGGAAATGTGCCCTTAGACACCTTAGCCTCAGGTCAAGGCACCTGGCCAAATCCCAGCCCCAGCCCCTCCTGCTAAATGGATGCACATTGCTGGCTCAGGTAGTCCTTGCTCTGCACTTTCCAGCAGGATTTGAGTGACCTTCAGAGAAGCAGCAGGTTCCCTACACCCTCAGCCCCTGGGGCTGCCAGTACCCACTGGTCTGAAGGGCAGGAAGGGTTCGACGCGGTGATCCGGTATCAGTGGGAAACACCGTTCCTCCGGGAACAGCAGCTGCCCTTGGGCCAGGGAAGACACTGGCAGGATTTACTCATCCTCCTTGTATCCCCAGTTCCTGCACAATCCAAATTTATCAAGAGGCTGGGACTGTGTCCACAAGAGGCAGCTGCCTGAGAAGTCACTCAGCCTCCACTGCTGCCATTCAGAGGAAAGTACACTCAAGCCCTTCAAAAACGTTCACTTGAATTGCGTGAAAAGAAGAAATCTCAGAGGAAAACCTGAATCTCAGGGCTCTGCTCCGCAGGGAGGGTGTCCTGAGAAAGAAGAGGCACCAGGGGCTTGAATGCTTTCAGCAGGACCTGCCTGTGGAGCAGGATTTGTCCTCTGTGCCCCTGTTCTTGCAGCCTTCTCTCCTTCCCCTGCCTACGTTTCTCCAGCCCTAAAGCCAAGTGAAGCACCTTACACCTCTGGATGTCACCAGACTACGTGAGGCAGGGCTTGAAGGATATCTTAGCAAGCCCCGAGGGCACAGGGCGATGACAACCAAGGAGCCACCAGTGTCATCTTATAAGCCTGGCTGAAACCTGGACATTTGTAGGGTGCAAAGAAGCAAATAACAGAATTCAGCAATACAGATACAACACCCCTCCTCATCAGGCCTGTTCTCCAGCCCCCTCACCAGCTTCGTTGCTCTTCTCTGGACTCGCTCCAGAGCCTCAACATCCTTCTTGTGGGGAGGGCCCAGAACTGACCCCAGGATTCGAGGAGCGGTCTCCCCAGTGCCGAGTCCAGAGGGAGAAGAACCTCCCTGGCCCTGCTGGCCACGCCGTGTCTGATCCAACCCCAGATGCCCTTGGCCTTCTTGGCCACCTGGGCCACTGCTGGCTTTACTCCTCCTTCCTCTGCCTTTCCTTTTCTCTTCCCTTCCCTCTACAGAATAAAACAGAAAAAAAAAAGGCATTTTCCAGTGAATTGGAAGCAGGTACAGACCCCGGGGCTGGCAGACCTGTGGGGCACTTGTTTTAGATACCTGCTGGGGTGATGCAAACACGGGGAGCGGACAAGGCTCTGGTGCCCTGATTTTCCCTGCGTGCCAGCACTGCAGAGGGGGGGCATCCAGCTCCATCCTGGGAGGAGCAGCCTCCTCCTGCATTTGCAAGCAGAGGCCCATCAGCCAACTCCCCTTTCTGAACAGGTTGCTCTGGGGAGGACGCAGCCGTGGTAACACCTGAACCTTCCAGCCAAGGGGATCGGTGACCCAGAGGCTGCAGAAATGGGGATGTGGAGAAGAACAAAGCCCAGTTTAGCAAACCAGAAACAACCTGGGTCCCACAGACCCAAAGAAGAGCAGGGGGAAGCAAACGCTGAACATTTGCAAGCAGCCAAGTCCGCAGGAAATAATATTTTACTTTTTTGCTTTAAATATTTGGGCTGTAAGAGCACATGAAAGAATCAGTGGCTGCCCAGAGACTTGTTGATGCCCCTCTTTGAAGAGGGGGACTGAAAGAGCAAAGCAAACCGAGGTCATAGCTTGGACCCTGGTAGGAGGAGGAATCACATCAAGGGAAGATGGACAAGTTTCGGATGATCTTCCAGTTCCTCCAGTCCAACCAGGAGTCCTTCATGAGCGGCATCTGCGGGATCATGGCTCTCGCCAGCGCCCAGATGTACTCAGCTTTTGATTTCAACTGCCCCTGCCTGCCAGGCTATAACCTGGCCTATGGGCTGGGCATCCTCCTGGTGCCCCCCCTCATCTTGTTTCTGCTGGGCTTCGTGCTAAACAACAACGTCTCCATGCTGGCAGAGGAGTGGAGGCGACCCCAGGGCCGGCGAGGGAAGGACCTGGCCGTCCTGCGCTACATGTTCTGCTCCATGGCTCAAAGGGCCACGATCGCCCCCGCGGTTTGGGTCGCGGTGACCCTGCTGGACGGCAAGTGCATCACCTGCGCCTTCTGCACCTCAGTGCCCGTGGGGACCCTGGGCAACGCCAGCCACCCCAGCGTCTCCCAGGGGGAGGTGGAGAGAGTCCTCGCCCGCATCCCCTGCAAGGAGATCTACGACGGACAGGAGCTCATCGCAAGCGAAGTGGCCATCAGGTACCTGCGCTGCATCTCACAGGTAAGAGGCACCATGGCTGTGCCCTCGCTGGTGGCTGGGGTTTAGGTACTGCCAGCCTTTGCTCTCCCTGCTAGGGAATCTCCTTGTTGAAATCGAGCTGCAGGAGGAGAGACTCATGATCCTTCTTCCTCAAGCTCCGCCAGGGGAGGTTTAGGCTGGACATTAGGAAAATTTTTTTCACAGAAAGGGTCATTGGACATTGGAAAAGACTGTCCAGGAAGGGGGTTGAGTCACCTTCTCTGGAGGTGTTTAAGGCACGGGTGGACAAAGTGCTGAGGGACATCATTTAGTGTTTGATAGGAATGGTTGGACTCAATGATCCGGTGGGTCTCTTCCAACTTGGTTATTCTACGATTCTATGATTCTATTCTATGGTTTTGCTGGGGTATAAGATGTTCAGACTCATCTCCAGGGAGTTATGCCCCCAGTGTGGAGCAGAGATTCACGCTGTAGGTCATCGTGATAATTTGGTCCCCACTGCTGCCTGGGCAGCCTGGGGGGGCAGGGCAGCAATAAATGACCAAGACATTTCTTTAGAGCAAGTTCAGAAGGGGCTGCTGTGGATGTTACTCTGTGGCTGGTGGACTATCACTCCCTTCTGTAATCCACCAGTTGCTCTTGCTGCTTATTATAACATGTATAAGTGACAGCCTGATAACCAGCAATGCCACTTGCATGGAAATAGCCAGCATGTGTTTATTAACCATCGCAGGGAACCTCAAGTGAAGAATCACCACTACCAGTATGTCCTCGTAATTTCCCTTTAAGCCTTCAGCTTCTGGCCATGTTAGAGACCGGATGGACTGACCCGCTCTGGTCACTCATGTACTTCTGTTTAAAAGCAGCACCTCTCCCTGACTTCCTTAGGGCAGACAGAAATTATTATCCCTAGTTTAAAAGAAAAGGAGGCACAGGGACTTCTCCAAAGACACAAAGCAGATTTTCCTGGGTAGACTCCAATTACCAGCTGCCGGGAAGTACTGGGAGCCGCAAAACAAGAGGTGCCACCTAGATACCCCCCCTCCCAGGTGCTCTTTTAGATGTGTGCATTTACAGGGCTGTTCACCCTTGAGAGCTCTGCCCGCACAGCCCAACGGCAGCAGGAGCCGAGACCGATGGGAACAAGATAGACTGGTCCTGGCTCTGCCCTCGTTTCACCCTTCCCATCAGACCCAATTAACAGGGGAGCCTGTCGCCTCTGCTCACCCATGACAGATGCCACCAAGCCCAACAGCTTGAGAAAAGCGTTAGACAGCGGCTTAAATACAGGGAGTACCTGGAAGAATGTTAGCTGTGAGTCAGAGGACACGGAGTATCCCGGACTTGGGTATCAGAGGCAGGATTGAGGGCTGGGTGCAGGACTCAACCTGCTTATACTTACAGTCACCGCGTGCTGATGCCACCCACGCACGGCGAGAAGCGGAGAGGAGCTGCCTATGGGTGCATTGAATAAAATGTTGGTGCAAATGCACTGGAGCCGTACATGGTACTTATCAGCAGTACATACCCCTGGGGAAGGGGCTGGAGAAGAAGAGGAGCAGCTGAGAGAGCTGGGGGTGTCTAGCCTGGAGAAGAGGAGGCTGAGGGGAGACCTCATTGCTCTCTACAACTCCCTGAAAGGAGGTTGTGGAGAGGAGGGAGCTGGGCTCTTCTCCCAAGGGACAGGGGACAGGACGAGAGGGAATGGCCTCAAGCTCCACCAGGGGAGGTTTAGGCTGGACTTTAGGAAAAAATTTTTCACAGGAAGGGTCATTGGTCCCTGTCCGAGGCTGCCCAGGGAGGGGGTTGAGTCACCTTCCCTGGAGGGGTTTAAGGGACGGGTGGACGAGGTGCTGAGGGACATGGTTTAGTGATTGATGGGAACGGTTGGACTCGATGATCCGGTGGGTCTTTTCCAACCTGGTGATCCTATGATTCTATAGATTGGGACTCCTTGTCCAGCTTTACAATGTAAACGCAGCTCAATATCAAAAAACCCAAAGGGGAGCCAGGCTCGGTCACAGCCTGGGGGGCTCCTGTCACCTGGTGGGAAGTGCCAAGCACGAGCTCTGCCTTGTTCCCCCGTCCTCCCTGCAGGCTCTGGGCTGGTGCTTCGTGCTGCTGATGACCACGCTGGCGTTCTTGGTCAGATCCCTGCGGCCCTGCTTCACCCAAGCTGCCTTCCTGAAGAGCAGGTACTGGTCCCACTACATCGACATCGAACGCAAGCTGTTCGACGAGACCTGCACGGAGCACGCCAGGAGCTTTGCCAAGATCTGCATCCAGCAATTCTTCGAGGGCATGAGCACGGACCTGGCAGCCACTGGCAGCCACCAGCCCAGGGAAGCCCCTGCAGATGCAGGGGAAGCTGCCAGGAAGCTCTTGGGCATCACCGACCAGGGCACCATGAACGTGGCCCTGAAGAGCTGGCACCGGTGCAAACCCCCGCTGCACCTCCACCCGCCCGCCCTCCCCATCCACAGCAGCTGGGCAGGCGAAGAGCAGCCCCCTGCGCACCCCCCTGCACCCCGAAGGGAGAGAGCTGCCTACTACAGCCGGGTGTGAGCTCACTGGGCTCTGTGGAGGCATTTAGGAGAGGAGGCAGGGGCCAAGGCCAGCACCGCGGTGGCTGCAGGGGCACCCCAAGGACTCAGCGGGGTCGGTGCCAGCCCACCTGCTCTCACATCCAGTCCTACAGCACTGGTATTTCAAGTTTTGTGCTGCCCAAGGCCGTGATGGGCAAGCCCCAGGGACACCAAAGGGCACGATGCCTCAGCCGAATGGATGTGCCAAGCATCCCGCACCACCAAGCACCAGGTTTGTGCTGCAAAAACTGTGTGCAAAAACTTCCTTTCTTTTAGCACACGCTCAGCACCAGGCATCACGCATGGGTTTAAGCAGTATTAAATATTCCCTGGTGGGGAAACAAGCTGGGGCTCTGCGTTTCTCATGCCAAGCTGTGAAACCCCTGAGGTTTCCCTATTACCCCTCCACACACTACATCCCTACAGACACACACACCTTCCAGGCCACGAGGACTTTTAAAATAAATTTTATACAAGCAACAAGCTAGTGATGGGGCATCCCATATTGCACTACACATGAGGGGAACAGCGTGGCTCAGCGTCCCAGGTACTATTCAAGGAGGAGCCCAAGGAGGTGCTCCTTGAAGCGGTAACTAGACAAGGAGAAGAGCTATCATAAAATCACAGAATTGTAGAATGGTTTGCATTGGAAGGGACCTTAAAGATCATCCCATGAGCAGGGACACCTCCCACTTGATCAGGTTGCTCAAATCCTCACCCAACCTGGCCTTGAACACCTCCAGGGATGGAGCAGCCACAACTTCTCTGGCAACCTGTGCCAGTGCCTCACCACTCTCACAGTAAAAAATTTCTTCCTACTATCTAATCTAAATCTCCCCTCTTTCAGCTTAAAACCACTACCCCTTGTGCTACCCCTGCACTCCCTGACACAGAGTTCCTCCCCAGCTCTCCTGTACCCCCTTCAGCACTGGGAGGCTGCTAGAAGGTCTCCCCAGAGCCTTCTCTTCCCTAGGCTGAAGAAGCCCCTCTATCACTCACCAGCACGGGGGGCAGGGGCCAGGCCGACCCCTTGCCATAAATCTGCTGGAGGACAGTTTATTATTGCAATTTTACCTAGATTTCTCCCCTGACAAAAACACTGATGTTAAAAACCCACCCGGGTGTTTGTTTAAAGAGCCAAATAAATAATTCAGGCTTACAGTTCAAGCTCCGTGCTCGGTCATAAGGAGCCATAAAAGCTGTTTGTTATAAAAGTTGTGAGTGTTTCTTTATTTGAATGCAGTGGATTGGGGGGGTCCCTGGGCCAAGCCTGGGGTGCTGAGGGCTTTTTGCTGGTGTGTGATGACCAGAGGCAAACCACAGAACCCAAGGATGATAAGATGAAGGCTCTCATGGAAGAAACTGCAGTTCCCCGGTGGCCCTGATTTTATCACCCATAGGCAGAAGGAAAATCACTTTTGAGAGAGTTTTACCCTTGCCACATCTCTTTCAAAACGCTCATCCCCTTGAAATTCCTGCTGCTGCGTTCTTGTTCAAATCAACATTACAGCTGGCTGGTAATAGAGGTGACTGTCATTTGCATAGACCTTAATTTTCAGCGTGCAATTCCACAGAGGCAGTGGGGAAAAGAGAACAAAGGACCAAAATGACAAGGAAATCCTCTGAGCTGCTGCGAGAGCACCTTAGCAAGCCCGTAGTCAAGGGCAGGCTGGATCTGGCTGACTCCCAGGAGAAAGGACTGTGACACAGATCTATCATTAATCTTCACATCCCAAACTTTAATTAAACCACCTACCCAGAAATTAATAGGCACAAAACCTGATTTACAAAGCAAAGGAGATGAAAAGATAAAGGCGGTTTCATCTCTATTATTTGCAGTTGAGCGCTGTCAATGGCTCACGGAGAAAGGTGCACTCGGAGTCCCCACAACCACAAGCAGCACGCAGGGCTGGCTGGTTCCACAGCGCAGCTTTTGTGCTTTTAATTTAGAGTTTGAGGATCAGAGCTTTGCCCCTGCACAGAGCAGGCAGCATTCCTCGCTCCCCTGGATTTGGGGACCTCTTTTATCACCTTCAGGAGGAGATCCCTCACTATGGAACCTGATGTGGCCCCTGACATCTCAGCTGGGCTGCAGCCCCAGAGCTGAGCCTGGGTACCAGCAGTGCCCCAAGCACAGAGCGAGCCCCAGGAGCCTCCGGCTGGCAGGGAAACCAGTCCAAGCACGGAGGTTTGGAAGCCCCAAGAGATGCACTGCACCCAAACGCCTGCGAGCTGCAAAATCCAGCCCAAGGATCTAGGGGTAAGAAGGAGGACTCAGTCCAAAAATCCCAGCTGAACTGCTGATGCCGGGCTACACTTAGCTTTCTTCAAGGCAGAGAGAAACGTGGGTGTTGTTGAAAATCAGCCTGTGCTGAAGGCATCCTCTGGGAACAGCCGAGTTTAACCCTGGGGACACAGTGACAAGGAAGCTGGGGAAGGATGGAGGCCTCCAGCCTCTGCAACAGGCTGAGCAGGAGCTGGAGCCAAGGGACAGATAGCAGAGAGGAGGGAGCAATGCAAGGGAAAACGTGCTCAGCTGCCTCGCAGGCTTCGTTCCGCAGAGGAAGCAGCAAGCGGAAAAGCAGGAATGCACCGAGCTGGCCACGTACCCCCAGCTCCCCCAGCTCATTCAGCCCCAGCACACCTCGCAGCAGCCCCTCCGCTCAGTCCCAGGCAGGGGGAAGCGAACCCTGGCTGCCCCGCAGAGCTCGAGGACAGCGGATTCCTGCCTCTCCAGAAAACCCAGCCAGGCTGGTGCCTTCCCACTGGCTCCCATGAACAAAAGCAGCAGTTCCTTCCTCTCCAAGCCAAACCAAGGATTTCTCCCACAGCATCCCCTGGGGACCATGGGGGCTGTATCTGCCCCCTGGCTGGGGGGGCTCTGAAATTTGCCCTGTGCATCCCAGGGAGGCACCTCATCACTCCCATCCTCCAGGCAAAAACGGGGCTCTCTCAGCCAGCCTTTGCACAGCTGCATCGCAGGTCTGAAAAAGAACTATGAGCTTTTTCCAGTGACTCATTCTCAGCCTTTCCTTTCCCTTCCTTTTTATTTTTTTTTTCTTTTTAAAGGCACAACCTCAGCCTTGCACCCAGCAGAAGCCAAGCGCCTGCTCTTCGCCCCACCCAAGCACAGGGCCCAAGAACCACCTCCTCTCTCCTCCCAAAAGACGACAGCCGGGGGCACGTTACAGACTGAAAAAGGAAGCTGCTAAACTCCTAACACTGTTTTCATCAGCTTTCGCTTCACCCATCAGGCCAGCGTCAACCGCATCCCCACGTCTGCACAGCCTCACGCGCTACCGGGAACCCCCCAAAGCCCAAGCAAAACCACACAAGGAGCAGAGAAGCCTCCAGAACTGGTTTCAACAACTTTTCAAGTAAGTGAATTCATTTTTTTCTTGCTTTCATGCATGCTTTAGGGGTAGACTTTAAGAGGTGGATAGAATTTATCTACACACAACTTTTCCCTTCCCTTCCTACCCCCAGACAGGCACCAACCAAGCAAGGAAGGGTAACCACCCCAAAACAGCATGTTCCCTTTTGCCAGCTCCTCTTATTTTTGCTTTCCCGGCTGCAAGAAACTGTCAGAAGGTTTGTGGGGCCTGGTTTATCAGGGCTATTTGCTGGTAACTCTAATAACAGGGTTTTGAATGAACAAGTTTGCAGGTTTAGCGTTGGGCTGCAATGGTCGTGCACCCCAAAAGGCACAGCTGGAGCTGGAGGCCTGGCTCCCCAGCACCTGGCTGCAGGTTTCAGCTGGCCCAGCTCCTCTGCCAAGGGAGTTTTGCATATGGAAAGCTGGGAAGATGGAGGAAGACAGCAAGGGCTGTTTGTTTTCGAACTCAACAACATCCCAGCACGACTTTAAAGGGAGCACCGTGGGTTAGACACATCAGGGAACAGAGGCCAAAACAGGATCTGGTGAGGCAGCAGAGGAACCAAAGCACAGGACTGAGTTAAAGCACAGTGAATGAGCAAACCTTGTATAAGAAATTTAACAATTAAGCCACCTTTGTCTCCTCTGCACAAAGGTCACTGCAGCCTTTTCCCCGCAGCCGGGGTTGGCCTGGAGAAGCCTTCCTGGGTGATGCCAGCACAGTGCAAGCTACCAGAGACAGTTAGTCAGACACCCAGGTCCTTCCTGTCTCCAGCAAACCCCGGTGACGGCAGTTCCTCTGAGGCCAGGGGGTTTCATCACACTGGTGAGGGCTCCCAGAGCTACCGAGGTGCTTGGGGCTTCCCAAGACAGGGGGGATGCAGTGCAGATGGAAAGTCAACTAAGAAATTAATTAAATGCAGGAGGGAATGGGGGAAATGGCATCACTGAAGAGGACATGGATAGACCCACCCAATCATTTTCCTGTCCTTCAAGAAAAGGGCACATGCTTTCCTCTGCTTGGCCCTGACTGCCTGCACACCACACAGCCCTGACAGTTGGGCAGGCATCCCAGTATAACCAGTGATGTACTGGGAGCAGGGGCTGCAGGAAGCAACACAGGTGAAGGGCAGTGAAATGCATCTCTGGCATCGAGGTGTACTGGTCAAGAGACCTGAATTCAGGCCACTAAGTAGAGGCTGAGCAAGAACTGTGGGCCAGGATGGTGAGTACGGTTACGTGAACCAGCTGTAGGAGAGGAGGAGATGATCCTGCCACACCTAATCCTAGCAAGAACTCCTACATGGTTGCTGCATCAGCTCTATCAGCATTGGTTTGTATCCTGGGTCATCAAAGATAAGCTTCAGTTTCCCAGGATGTTAACTTCTCTTGCAGGTAGCAAGAAGCCCTGAGCATCCCCTCATCCCTTTCCATACCCCCATTCATAGACCTGCTGGGTCATCTCACAGCACCTCTTGCTGCCTCCCTGCTGTACCTTCACCTCTTATTAGATATTAATTCATCAGGTTTGAAGGAGGAAGTAACACCCACCACACTCACAAGGGAGCAGAGCACTAGCTCACAGCTGCCACACGTGCCTGGATTAGCATGAGTCAGGGGTAGGGCTGGGGACACAGCCCAGTGCCAAGGCTCCAGTCCAGTTAACCCAGTAACATGACGTCCTCCTTTGTTGTAGGCTTGGGAGAGCAAAAAGTGTCCGGCGGTGACGCTGACCAGTAATTGCCTCTGTGGGAAGTGACTAAAACCAAAGAGAAGAAAAGACAAACACGCAAATAACAGCTGTCCAATTGGCAATCTTTGCTGCAGAGATGCTTTTGGAGACCTTAGTGGAGAAATGCAACAACTGAGGTTTTCAGACGTTGTTTAGGCTGAATCCCTCTTTAGCTCCTTCAGAAATATCCCTGATATCAGCAACCAGCTCCAGAGGCTGAGACGCCAGGCAGGAGGTAGGGAGAGCACTCCAGCCAGCCCAAGGCTACTTCACATTGCATCGTGTCCCTCGGTGCCGGGAGGTGGCCCAGCACAGCCCCCCGCTGCAGTACACACCAGCGCTCACCCTTGGGATGAAATGGCTGCCCTCATCGCTGAAAACTTCCGCTTCCTCTCATTGTTCTTCAAGAGCAAAGATGTGATGATCTTCAACGGTTTGGTAGCTCTGGGCACAGTGGGAAGTGAGGAGCTCTTCTCAGTCTTCGCCTTCAACTGCCCCTGCTCCCCTGCCCGCAACTACATCTACGGGCTGGCTGCTATCGGCGTCCCAGCCCTGGCCCTCTTCCTCATTGGTGTCATCTTGAACAACCACACCTGGAACCTGGTGGCTGAGTGCCACAAGCGTGGCACCAAGAACTTCTCTGCTGCTGCCACCTTCCTCCTCTTCGGCTCCATCATGGGCCGGGCAGCCGTGGCGCCCGTGACCTGGTCAGTCATCTCGCTGCTGCGCGGGGAGGCTTACATCTGTGCCCTCAGCGAGTTTGTCAGGCCGGCCTCCCTGGACAAGTTCCCAGCCGACCATGGGGCTGAGGTGCTGGCCAGGTTCCCCTGTAAAGACGTACCTGCAAACCTCACCAAGTACAGGGACGACGTGACACGGAGGCTGAGATATGAGTCCCAGGTAGGCACGCCAGGAAGAAAGCCACACAGTGGGTAAGACCGCCTTGCCATGACCTAATGCAGCCTCTCTCCTCTCTCTCAGCTCTTCGGCTGGCTGCTCATTGGCATCGTTGCCGTCCTGGTTTTCCTCACCAAGTGCCTGAAGCACTGCTGCTCACCACTGAGCTACCGGCAGGAATCTTATTGGGCCCAGTACCGCTCCAACGAGGACAAGCTCTTCCGCCGCACAGCCGAGGTCCACTCCAGGATCCTGGCAGCAAAGAACGTGAAGCAATTCTTTGGCTTTGTGGCTCTAGACAAGGAGGAGAAGGAGCTGGTGCAGGAGTTCCCAGTGGAGGACGTCCAGCCAAGCCCCCAGTGGAACGCCATCACTGGTGTCTACATCTACCGGGAGAACAAGGGTTTCCCCCTCTACAGCCGACTCCACAAATGGGCAAAAGGGGTGGAAGGGAATGGGCCAACCCCAGAAGGCCACGAAATGCTCTTTTTGGCTTCCTAAGACAGAGGGGTGCTGGCAGCAGTTCCCCAGACTGCCTGGCAGACCTGCAGTTATTGGCGTGCGGCTGAGGGATTCACTGGGAATGTTGCTCCAGGATTACTTCAAAGCAGGTAAATACGATCAACAGCCTCAATGTAGAGGCTGATAAGCAATACTCTGACCTGGGGAACCCCTCCCTCAGAGACAACTAACTTCTCACTGCTCCCAGAGACAAGAGGAGCAAAGAGTAGATGCACACCTTACCTCTAGTCTGCCAGTGCACCCTGCTGTCTAATGCACCAGCAGAAGCTTTGGGGAGCAAGAGGCGAGCATGACACTTCTAACTGTGACTCCTGCAGCCCTGCTTGTCTCCCCCGTGGCAGGGTCTGCCTCAACCACCCCACACACCTATTTGTTTTACTGACATTGGCATCTTCTCAGAGAGTTGTGCAGTGCCTGTTAGGCAGGCAGGTCTCAGAGCCCTTTACAAACTTTACAGCACAAGGAAGAGAGAGAAGCAGCGAGTAAATTCCTGTGGCAAGTGGGATGCAATAGCACCTGAGAAGGAACAGGTCAGTAATACAGCAGCACAGCAAATAACTGAGAGACTAAGGCAGGAGGAATCACCAATATTCCTGTTATTCCAAAAGACACTCTGTAATTACCAAGTTGGAACTTGGATAGTACACCAAACACCCTTTGTTCTTACCAAAGTGCCTGGCAAACTCTAATGAGTCCAGATGGTCACAACCAGCAGTTTATAAACCCAGAAGTTGGCACCATCAGCAGAATAGCTCTTGGGTGAGGTGGCTCAGTGGACGCTGAGAGGACGCAGCACCTCCAGTGAGCCACACCACTGTCTTGCAGCTCATTGCATTTCTCACTCAACCATTGGATAAGCTGCAAGTTGCAGCACAACCTCAACCAGAATTAGTTTACATGCATGTATGTATTTATACGAGTATATATAGTGTATATGCTATGTAATTATAGTTAGCTGTATTCATGGAATATCTTTCTTTGAGGGAAAAGGGTCGAGAAAGTTGCCGGCCAAAAGAGCACAATACAATCACCCAGCTGCTGCACTGGGGACTGCAGCCCTAGGGTCATGAAAGAGAGTAGGAACGGGGTCGGAGCCCTCTCCTTACCCTTAACACTGAATTTTGTTAAATTCTTCCCGCTGCCTTAAATGGTCCCTGCAGCAGAAGGTTTATTTTATGGACATGCTGTGAGAAAGCAAAGTCACAAAGGTTTAAAATTACTGTCCTCACCATGACACTGTGCTGACCATGGCTCCAAGGCTGCTCTTCTGGCACCGCACAGTCCCTTTTCTCCCGAGAGTCAGCCCTAGGTACCCAACACTGTTTCAAGAGTTGGCAGGACAATGAAGTTTATTTCTCCTACCTGTACTGTTTCCTTTTACACTGTGCCATTTACCAAAAAGCCTTAAGTTGTTAAAAAAATTACTCAAGCACACAGAACTCAGAGGGCCTTATGCACAAGGACGTTTGAAATAAATTATTAAAGCAAGCGTTATTTCTCTTTGCCTTCTGAGTTTTTTTCAGGGGGACACAAAAGGCATAATTAAACATACCCTTTGAACTCAAGGATTGGAAACTTATTTTTTCTTTCTACCAAACATTCAGATTTTGACCTATCCAGATGACCTCATAATGACAAGTTTTAAAGTATTACCACATATTACAAGTTACTAACGCTGCTTTTTAGTTCTTCTTGCAGTACTAACACAAATCTTGAACATCAGGATATACAACTAAAGCAAAGGATAGAAAACTTACTTAGAAACCTCTTTACAAATACATCCTCTTCTAAAAAAGAACTGGAAGGCATTCCCTCATATAAAGAGTCTGGAACACTGCTTAATAGGTGAGGGTGAGGCATCTCAGGATCCCTCTCTTCAGCTTCTCCACAGATTTGGCTTGCATTTGTGGGAAGGCTTGGCTCCCAGCCTCACCATCAACTAATCTGCAGGAGCAATCAGATGCAGGTTAAATGAAATTACAATAACTTGAGATGAAAGAGAGGTCATTTGCATTTCTTCTCACGAGCCCTGAACATCCAGACACACATGCCACCCCCACACGCAGGTCAGCAGATGCAAGGTAGCTTGCCGAAACAAAGCAGCATTCCTTACTTCCTTTACTCCCCTCACCTTCTTCCTTGATGGTCCTAATTGTTCCTTTGAACCACCTCCACCCCAGCTCCTTCTCCTCCCCTCCTGCTCCCCTGAAGGAAAGGGGCAAGACACGCAATGCTTGAGAATGGATTTGTTTATACTAAGAATAAACAACAAGCCTAAACCAGCTTTTCCTCTGTTTACCTGCCTTCTCTTCTCCATTAACTCCAGCCACTTCCCAGATGCTGGGATGGGCTAGGAGCTTGTCCAGCTTGTCCATTTTCCCTCCCTCTTTTTGGAGAGGCATGTTTGAATGGACAGCTGACAGTGAGGAGTGGAGCAAGCCACTGCACTCAAAAATACTTGTTTGCAGTTACAGGAATTTCTTTTTTCCTCCTCTCCTCTGCCACCCCAAGCATGACCCCTAATGAGATAGCCCTGAGCTTCCAGCCCTCATAGTCCATCAGCACCCTCATGAATATCCCTGCTGTCCCCACCACATGTCCTCCCTCAGTGACAATGCTGAGGTGATGGATATTAGCCCACATGCCTTTACACACCAGCCAAGAGGGAAATGGAGCTGCCTGGCTTCCTGGCATGCTGAATCACACAGGCTGCAAGCTCACACTCTTTCTGCTTTTCCTCCAAACTTGGAAAACAACCCCATTACAGAGCAGCCTACCAGTTAGGGCACACTTCCCAGCTGCAAGATGGGTTCAAACCAGGCTCCTCCAGTATAGAGAATTACACACAGCTCTTATTTTCCCTGCTGACTACTGTAGAGACTATAATAGCCCCAGTAGTCAAGAAGAAACAATACCTCAAAGGGATCTTGGTTTCTATTGCAATGCTTATTTACATATTCTATTATGTAACTAATTAATCCAAAAGAAAAAGCCACCACCATTGCAGCTGTGTTCTTTAAAAAAAGCAGCAGCTGCTACTGGATGTTTCAAGCAGCCTCCTCTTCTAGAAGAGCATTAAGCAAAATCTCAGCACAGTACCCTGCTCTCCCTGGGAGCAAGAAGTGAAATGACTTGTTTCTGGATCCCAACAGACGTCAGAATGAATTAAATGCTGAATCACTCAGCCTTGCCAACACCAGGCGTTCACGGAGACAGAAGAGCTCCATCCTGTAGAGCTCTGGGTTTGAGTTCAGAGCACCTACAATGAGCAAGACTCATTCGGTGTTTCAAAGCTGGGCACCACTCGCTAGTGTCTAGATTGGATAATCACACCTGGTTTGTTCCCTGTGTTTTTCTCCTTGCCTTCAATTCTTCAACTGTAAAATACCTGAGCACTTTCACATCTTACTGGAGTTACAGGTATTTGGATCAAAAGGCACCAATACCAGTGACAGAGCCTACGTAAGTACCCAAGACACTTGGCTTTTTCCAAGCAGAAGGTTAGATAGGGATGATTTTTTCCAGCACAGAAAAAAAAAACGTTTCCTTTGACTTCACTGATTCCTATTAAGAGACAACAGCTACTGAACATCAAACCCTGGCAACTTGTTATGACAGATGGTTGCGATCAGAAGATCCATTGCAACTGGATGCTGTGAACTTTAAAGGCATAAGCCCTTCCAGCCCAAGATGACAAAAGCATCCTGGGCTGCATTAGGAAGAGCACCACCAGCAGGCTGATGAGATCACCCTTCCCCTCTGCTCCGTAGTAGTGAGGTATCTGGGCTCCTCAGTGCAGGAGAGATACAGGCTTACTGTAGCCAGTCCAGCAGAGGGACAGGAAAGATTACAGGACTGGAGTATCCTTCATCCAAGGAGAGGCTAAGAGAGCTGCAACTGCTCAACCTGAGGAGAAAGCTCAAAGTAGATCTTATCCACATATATAAATACCTGATACAAGGATGTAAAAAAAGTGAAACTAGACACTTCTTATTGATGCTCAGCGATGGGACAAAAGGAAATCAGTACGAACTGAAATACAAGAAATTCTGTCTAAACGTAAGAAAACGCTTTTTTTACTGTGAACGCGGTCAAACACTGGAATAGAGTGCTCAGAGAGGCTGTAAATTCTCCATCCTTGGAGAAATCAAAACCAAACTGGACATGGTCCTGAGCAACTATTCCAGCTGACCCCCGCTTTGAACCAGATGATGTCTAGATCAACTAATGCCACAGTCCTGTGTTCCTCTGCCAGTTCCTAGGAGCAGAAAAGGCACTTGAGATAAATCTTCTGAATTATTAATTCAGCCAAAAGGCAAAAATCTTCTCTGCCATCTTGACAGAGAAAAAAAAGATCAATTTATAAGACATGGCTGTACTTAAAAATAGTGGGTCATAACTGCACCATTTCCCCAGCAAATCAGAACAAGTATGGCTGATGTTTGTATTGATTATAAAACAGTCTATATTTAAAAATGTGTCTTCAAAGTCATGAACAGACAAGGATTATCTGCAGCATTTGAACAAAGATGCAAACATTTATCAAATCTTTTCCTTTGATTGTTTGATCCTTCCAGTTTTTTTATAGACCAACACTCTCCAGAAACTCACTGTCCATGGACACTCATGGCAGAACTCCACATACACCTCTCAGTTCCCACATCGCATGAAGAGTTGAGTCTCCTTGCTCTTACTTGAACCATACTCAGGTGTCAGCAAGGGAACTCTTGGTCTCCACATACTCAAGTGCTGCTCTTTTAACAGCCAGGACACTTTCTGTTGTACCAAATTTCTTCTCATAATCCAGGTAGCGTTTAAAGAAGAATTTCATCTTCTTTGGTGCCAAGCTCAGGTGTATGACCCTTTCAAATATGTCCCTGCAAGAAACCAAAGTGATCAGATTGGCATGTTGGTGACAGCACTCAATACAAGCCCTAACTTTGAACAAAGAGCAGAAAGTCAGGGGAGACATTCAACCTGCTGCAAAGTGTTGGTGCTTGAAGAAAGAGATTCCTGACAACTGGCCAAAACCTCAAAGCAGAAGCCTTATATTTGCCTGCAGAACTCAAGCCCTGTACTTGACCCTGTGTTCAATTAAGTGGATGTGGTTGGATCCGTAGTGTGGGAAGCTGCACTTCTTTTGTAAACTCTCAGAAAATTAAAAGAAATTTTTCCATTCCTCTGTTACAAGGTACACAAGGGCTTGATCTCACCCTTCAGGTACCAGGCAATCCCTCCAGAGGGACAAAAGAGCCTCAGTGCAAGCCCTTTACCTTCTGTCACACAGGCCACTACTCATAAACCAGTCCCCCTCTGCCCTATGGATCTCCTGGGAGTCTCCTCAGTCCTAGCAAGGATAAGCACTTCTACACATCCCTGATTTCTCTAAGTGATAAAAATTCTTCTGCTCTGTCCTGGGAAGCCCTGTAAAACCTCATGCTGCAGGGTATCTCTACTCTTTTCAGGTGTTGCTCCAGGCACTGCACTCTGCCTGCTCCCAGCCTGCTGCAGCGTGACTCACCGTACTTCCTTCTGGCTACCGTGTTTGATCATGATGTCCATGTAGATGGACCAGATGTCTGTCCGCTTGGGATAACTGCTGAGGGTGCTCTCAAAAAGGGCCTTGGCATGGTCCGAGTCCCCAAAACGGAACTCAAGCTGTGCAAACCTTGAAATGACATCCACATCTGGAACAAGAAATGACACGTTAGGGTATCACAGCAGATCTCTTTGCTATAAACAAACAAGAGTGATAACTACACAGAACAAAGGCAGGCACAGAGACAGCACTATCTCTACTCAGAGACAAAAGGCTCTGCTGTAAAGTGGTTCTGGACCAAGACGGGATCAGAGTGGAAGAGAGAAGGGACTCGGTTCACTACTTATTTCAGCTCTCTGCAGGAATCAGCAGTTTATTCTCATATTCAAAATGCATCTTGCAGCACTCACAAGCATCCCCACAAATCCAGGACTAGACCAACTGAACTTTTCTAGAAAAAAGAAGACTCAAGGTCATCTTTACTTTGGGTGCTTTGCTTTTGCCCATCACAGCAGATTCTGTTACTAGAGGATTTAGTATTGATACCCAGGCAGAAGTTTTCTCTCCCCCAAGAGTCAAGGGCAGCACGTTCAGCACCAACTGGTTGCGCTTTTCACTTATTAACACACCTTGTCATGGGCAGAGAAATTGGAGAGCACTCCAACAGGATATCTGTCAACACATGGTCCACGTTACAGACATGAAAGAGTGCTTACGTTCTTTGGTGGGCAAAGCCTTGAGAGCGCGCTCTAAAAGCCTGTGTGTAGCGTCGATCTGACCTTGCTTCAAGAGGAAAGAGGCATATTTCAGCCACACAGACTTCTCCTGACGGAAACGTTTCAGCATTGTGTGGTACAATTCTTCTGCTTGCTGAAAGGGCAGAGTCAGGTTAGATCACAGGTTCGTAATAAGGCCTTGTAGCTTTAAAACTTTTACTCTTGGCCCAAACACTTATGAGAGAGAAGCAAGTATTAACAGTTACTTATCCACTATCAATCGTAACTATTAATGCCAGTTAGGAACATGATAGATCAAATGTCTGACAGGTGGAAGCTTATACAGCCAGCAGCACTGGTAGTTTAAAGGCATGACTGAATGGAATATGTGCCTGGGACCTGCTTGCACTATCTTACCTTGTACTTCTCAGAATTGGCATAGATGTCACACAGATGCTGGAAGACTTTCAGAGGTTCATTGTATTGAACAGCTCGCTCAAAGACCTTCATCAGTGTCTCCTCAGTACCATACATGTTCTCCAAGTTCAGCAGAGCTACCCAGACGTTTAGCTTCTCCTGTTCTTCCCTTAAAGCAGATGCAAACAAGAACATTTAGCCCTCCACCAGCCTATATCAGCTGCTTGCAAGCCACCCTACAAAGACTCACTGACTTGTAGCCTGCCTCCAGGACAAAGGAAGGGGGCATACTGCTCATTGAAACACTACTTTTAGAATAGAGCACAGCAGTTGTTTCACACTACAACTTTTCATCACTGTTGTTTGTAATTAAAAACCACAAGGATGATTCAAGAAAACATAGTATACTTAATCATGCTGTAGAGATGATTTAATACACAAGGATGCAGCCCTACGACATAAGTTTCACTGTTTGTTTCATACCACATAATATTATGTTCTTCCAAACCCTTCTGACTGCTCAGAAGCGTGTCTGTATGTTCAGGGATACCCTGGGGAGTTACCACACATAAGCTGCAGCAAGTCAGCTACAGGCCACCTGTGGTGACTCTGGCCAGACCTTCAAAGGGCCAGCTGACAACTGTTACCATTTAATCTTTTTGAGCTCACTGAAACAGACTCTGCCACTTCACACATGACAACACTGCCAATGCTCTTCTCCCACAGCTATACCACCACCATTTATTCTTTGGGGCAAAGAAAGAAAGATCCCCATCATTACCTGAAGCAGATTGTTTTAAGTGCTCTCTCTGCCACAGCTCTGGCCTTTTCAATCTCAGTAGCCTGGAGGTGGAAAGCCATGTACTGTAGCCAGAGGATGGAGCTGTTGGGACTGCTCAGCACCAGACGGTCAAAGTCATCTGCTGACTGAGGCTGTCGATTGGGGTCCATCAGAGCTGCCTCTAATTTGCAGAGCTCCTTCTCCTTCTTCTGTTTCTCTAGCTCCTTCTCCTTCTTTGTTTGTTTCTTCAGCTGAAAAAGCACAAATTGAGGACTAGGGAAGAGCAGGCACTTCACGGGGGAACAGGGAGGCCCAGCTAAGCCCAGCCAGACTCCAGTGTGCCCAAAGGCTAGGCAGTTTTCACAAGAAGAGATGAGGTCAATTGTTTGAGAGAAGGAAAGTGGTACACACACCTCAGCCCTTCACATGCAGTTCACAACTCTAAGAAGAGCAGTAGTACATGAAATCTCTTTTTTTTTTAATTAAGTACATTTAGAAACCAAATATTTTTCAAGTCTTGCACCTCAACAGCAAGATTCACGCTTCACCCCTCCCTCTCATTTTTTTAGCATGGCAACATGACAAGCCCTATTTTAATGCAGCCATGCTAAAACAGAGCCTTTTCTCCTCTGCTTCAGAGATGATATCTGCTATGTCCACTGCTTGGAGTTGCTGAGGAAGTTCTGTATTAGCTGTCAAGAGATGTTCCCTTGGGTTAAAAGGCTTTGCTTTGGGGAGACAGACATGCAAATACAGAGACACCACATTACAGCCACCATATGGGGTCTCCTTCATAGGCAACACTACTACACTGTACCTTTGACTGCGGATCTTCCTCCTCCTCGCTCTCTGAGCTCTCTTCCTTCTGATTCAGGACAGGTAAATTCATTGCATCCATGTCCTCAACCCAGGTGAAGGCTGTGGAAACCTGCAGCCTGGGAGCTTCACCACGTTTCTTTAGCTGTTTGGATAAAGACAAGGAATGCTGTGTTTTAATTTGAAGTTTTCACTCAGAGATCAAACAAATGCTGTTTGCTTGTGGCTTCCCTCTGGCCAGTACTACTGACTTGTCACGCTTGCAAACAACCCATGAGCAAAAACATTAAACTCTGGTCACCTTTGCTGTAATTTAAACTCAATCCATCTCAAGCCATTTTCAGATGACACAAACACCAGTCTGCACCACTCCTATCTGCAGCAATAATACTTATTGTCACCCAAGTCAAAATTGACACCTCAATGGTGTTGGAAAGTAATTTCAGGCTCAGGTTTTCCTCCAAACTTCTCACCTTAGATTGCTTTTTAGCTGCATCTTCCTCTTGCTCATCATCATCATCCTCCTCCCGGTAATATACCTCAATTCCACTGTCACTTTCATCTGCTGGGCAGATCTTCCTTTTTTTTGGCTTCACGTCCTGCAACAAGGGGAAATGAGTGGATGGTGGAGGGCAACAACCAGGATGAATCTTAAAGGCAATTCTGACCAGAAAGTAAAGTCTGACAACAGAGAGAGGGTGGTGCAGTGACAGAGCACCCCACACTATCCACTCACATAACAGAGACAGAGAATAAACCCGTGCTTACCACACTTACGGGGCCGAGACCAACAGGATAGGCCACACAGCAACTGAACTGCTACCTCAGCTAACTCCTACCCTAATGGAGTAGTTTCTGACCCTTGCTCATCTCCAAAGCAATTTAATCTTTTTCCTACTCTGCAGAATTCCTCAGCCTGATTCCAGTGGATCTTCTTAGTCACTTAAGTATTTGGGCCAAACAATCCTTTAGCACATCCTGCACAGTGATATCCATACCTGCTCCCTTTCAGAGTTTCTTCTTTTCCGTTTTGTCTTCATCTTAAGCTCTTCTCTCTTTTCCTGATCATCTGCCTCTTTTTTCTCTTCCTCTGCATCATATCTTGGTAGACCTAGGGATTCAGGCAAGATGCTTGGCATTCCAGTGTCCTCAGGCAGGAGAGAGAGCTCAACATGTTTTCCTTTTCCATTTACACTGTGGTGCATTGCCAGGAGAGAACAAAAAATTGGAGTATTTACAATGACTGCAAGGACATGCACTTCTGGAAAATCACCCCAGCTTTTATCTTCCCTCTTTACATCCTCTCCTCCTTTACCATTTCCTTTCTAATAATGCACGGTCCCTTTTAAAGAACACTGGACCTACCCAAGCACCTTGGCAGTGAGCAGTTTTCCTTCAGGCAGGTACTTTTCATATAGGGAGTGTTTCTGTACAAAGTAAGGGGAAACATTCTGGAACAGGATCCGGCCCAGAACAGAAGTGGACAAGCTGATAAGAGGAAGAAAACAACATAAGTATTCCATGGGAGGGGAAAGCAAAAGAAAAAATACCTGCAGTGACTATATCTGTGGCACCATCAGTTTCTTTCTTTAATTTCACAGACTCAAGAAAGCAGCAATGACATCTTAATTCTCAGGAGGAAATTCATTTTGCAACATGGCATTATGCCAGAGATCACCCCCAAACAAGATTCCAGAATCATATATTCAAAGTAACTTCTTCAAGACCCCCATTTCCCAGTACAATTTTCTTATGCTACTCACCCAAAGAATACACCTGATGGAGTGACTGATTTAACATAGCCTCTCACTAGCTGGTCTTTTTTAACATCGTTAATACATGTTATTTCAACATCCTTGACTTTGCTGTTGCTCTTTGGGTTCAGTCTAAAAGAAGAGAGGTTAGAAGCTAAAACACTTATCTGAATAATCCACATTCTGCTCTGAATATCAACAAAAAGAAATCAGTGTTAACAACAGTTAGTACTTCCCGGTAAACGTACTGCATCAGAGATGCTAGTTTGTTCAAATGTACAGACTATCTGCATCTCTGCAAAGCTATACAGAGCATTAGGGAAAAGACAAGCTGCTGTAAACAAAGCCTAATGAAACAGATCAGCCTGGCTTCCTCTAACACAAAGAAAATGAGTAAAATGCTGTCTGGAAGTCTGCATAGCCTTTACTTGGGGTTTTTCCCCACTTATTGCTAAGATACTTTGTTCTACATGGTTTATGCACTTTTGTTCCACAGAGAAGACAAAGAGGCTCAGTCTGAAGAGATATTTAGGAGTAAGTCTATTTAATCAAAACATTTAAATGCAACTACGCACTAAAGAGCAGGAGATCAACAGTTTAGAAGGGAAGACACATACCGGGACTGCCGGAGAGATAATTGGATTTTGCCATTCTCATTGGAGAGGATGTAACACCTGCATGGCAGAGCAAAGAGAGAAAAAACAAAGCATTTTACCTGTTAAAAAAAGTCATAGGTAGAAAATATTTTCACTAGCAGAGTGAAGCCCTATAGAAAACAAACTATTCTGTCCCTTGGAGCATTTGCTTTCTAACACAAACCAGCACAATGCAACAGTTCACAAAACCAGCTAAAGGGCTTTTTGAAACATATCTACTTGCTTTACTCAGTCTCCATTGCTAGTACAAAAAAAACATAAAGATTGCTACAGCTGAATCACTTTGCGTGTTGCACTCTCCAGTATTCCCAAGAACTGTGTGAAGTAGGGAAATGCAATTAGTTGGGCATTACAGATGTAAAGAAAACTGACCTGCCAAACAGCTCACAGAACCACAGCAGTTAGGGATCAGCTCATGTCAGTAAAGAGCCTCTCACCAACGGCAGCATATTTCTAAGACTCACTGCTTGAGGGAACAGGAAAGGGTTACTGACCTGACAATCTTGCCAAGTTTGAAATCGCTCAGAGGATTCTCTGTGAAGGTATCACTGAGGTGAAAGACGCTGACTTTACCAGTCTTCCCACCTGGCAGCGCAACAGTCAAACCAGCATGTGGAGTCACCTTTGTCACCATGCCCACCGTGATGGTGTCCTGTGCCAGTGATTGAATTCCTGGAAAAAGTGAAGGAGGGAGAACGCTCCATAATACTCTGGAAGTATGTAACCAAAGCAACAAGGACAATGAGTCAGTGAAGCTGATTTTAGTTGCCTAGTCACATATTAAACCCACCAGCTTTTCATGAGACATAGTCTATGCCCTTTCCCAGTTCACAGCAATGTTTGCTGTGATGGTCCCCTAGTTGCATAGTCACAAGATCCAGAATAACTGACAAACTTT
The DNA here is from genome assembly GCF_032191515.1 of Phaenicophaeus curvirostris. Lineage (NCBI taxonomy): Eukaryota > Metazoa > Chordata > Aves > Cuculiformes > Cuculidae > Phaenicophaeus > Phaenicophaeus curvirostris. The sequence continues at coordinate 362,924 of NC_091400.1, read as the reverse complement.
GAGATGGTATAATGCATTTGTCATGTCCAAGATCAGAAAGGAAAACCTTCATAAGGGCTCAGAGAAGGACAGAAACAAAGCAGGAAAGTGACTCTTTTATAGCCTAAGTCTGCCCTCTCTTGCTGCTACACCTGGGTCAGGGTCCCAGGGTTTGTTCTGTCCTACAGGGAGGTCCAGCTTGGCTCTGGAGTGCAACACCTTGACCTGAGGTGTCAGTGCAAGCCCACCTCTGAGCACATGCATCATGTGCAGTGGGGTCCTGCTGTTAAGGGTCCACAATACCTGTGAGTGACAAGCAGAGGTTTGTTTCAGTGACATTTGTTCCAGTCACCGTAGCTGATATTGCCTGGCCATTTTTGAAGCTCTTCTCTGGATGTTTTAAGACCTAAAAGAAAAAAAGATTTCCACTTATTACCCGAAATGGAGCATTGCACACCTCTGGTGTTTCTTTTATGAAGATTCACACTTTCTATACACATCTTCTATGTGTACACTTGACTGACAGCCCAGCATTGCTTCAATGCCTCTGCTATTCCAAGCCAAACAAGCTACAGGCATAGCACTTGCCTGTCAGTGAGGGGCAGCGATGCCCTAAAGGGCAGAGCGCTGGATTATGAGTTCATGCGGATGTCAGAAGTGTCCGCAGTCATTACTTATGGCCATCCGCTTAGGCAAAAAAATTGCATAGCTTATTTGTAATGGCCTCTTACCTTGGTGTTCAGAGACAACAGTAGAAGGGGAACTCTTCCTCGTATGTCAGGGGCGACTTCTACCTCCAGCCAATTTTTGAGGATGTTATACTGAGAAGATCCAAAAAAATAGAGAAGACAGCATGAGACCTTGGGAAAAACACCTCTCCCCAACAGATTCGCTAATTTTAAGGCTAGGAAAAAATACTCCAGCCTTGGCTCTTGCAAAAAGCAAAAATAGCGATTTGGCTTCTACTCTTACAAGCATAACACCAGTGTAGTTCACAGGCAAGTGCACACTGGGGACCAGCAGTGCTTTGTGCTGGTGGCATATACAATTCCTCAAAGGCCCTCTTACTAGCATGCAGGGTGAAAAGTGTCTGCTGGCAACAAACAGCCATCGAACAGGATGAATCAGCTAGACTCCAAGTACAGAAAGTGTGATTACCTTCTCCTGCTCTCCCCATAAGACACTGCGCTTCATACAGGCCACTCTCAGTTAATGAAAACCACAGTACTGCCAGTGTTTAGGACTGATCTAAGCCCCTGAGGCCACCCCCACCTGCTGCCTCCCCAGCACACTTCTTAAGAGGACTCTGACCTCACCTTTTTCACAAAGCAGGTGACTGTCTGTCCAACATCATAGAGGCCAAGTTTCTTGAGGGAACTGTCTTCTTTAAGGTTCAGCATTGCTGTGACTTCCCCTTCCATTTCGCTGTTTGCAAACAAGGAAAGAGGACATCAGTAAGACAGCTTTGGTCCTAATGAGGAAGACAGGAGTTAGAAACCTAAGTGATTACAGGGAGCCAATACTACTGTGACAATGCATTTGTGACATTCACCCGCTCCCCAGCTGCATCCTTTTGCAGGGAATTAATTCTTCCACAGGCTTAAGAGAGAATCCCTTCTGATGTGAAGGGACATACCAGAATCCAGACTGGGAAAGCCTGAAGCTAAAAGGACATTCAAAGGAAATCATGTGCTGAAGAGCACTGTGAGGTTTAACACAGCTCCCAGACCCAAGTTAGTGTAAAAGAGGGAATAAAAGGCCTTGCCACACAGCACATATGTGGAGCTCCTTACTCATGGTTAGCTTCTTCACAAGTGTGAGGAGCAAGGGAAGGAATCTACAAGGACAGAAGGTCAGTGAAGCATCTGAAGACAGCAGAGGCTAACACTTGCCTTGGTCGAATGCTGAGCTCTGGAACGGACCGTGTGAAGTGCGGATGGGTGATGGGCAGGTACCTACAGAACAGGAAAAGGACTGAAGTTTGTCATGAATTTCCCAGGCTCCAGTCACCTGTAATCCCCTCTGCACTGGCAAAAAAATAGGTTCTAAAACTTCTAAAACTACCAAAGCCTTCAAGTTCCAGTTTTTCATAGCACTATTTCAGTGGCAATTTAGGTACCCAAAATACTCTGGCAAATTTAGCCCCTGGGGCCAAATCCTGCTTCCATTTAAGACTTCCACTGGACCTTAAGAATTTAGATACTGTTTTTTCTTGTGAGACAGATAGCTAACTCTCAGGTATAACAGATTTCCTCAGGCTGCAAGTACTCCAGCAAAGATAGCTGTACTGTATCTTGTGGCAGAGGGATGAGCCTGGATCATCTGAATTGATTAACTGTTTCACCCCTTGCATTTCACAAGAAGTAATAACGAGCATGTTTTCCTACCTGTGAGTATTCACATCTCTGCCTCCAATGACTCGGGCAGTCACCTTCTGCCCAGCTTTCAGAGTATTTGTTGGAAAAGAGCCTATGGGCACATCATCCAGAATCCGGGATGCATGGATTGAACCTGTCAGTTTGTCATCAATAGCAACTGTGACATGGGTTGGTTTGACAGATTTAACAGTACCAGTAACAATATCCCCCAGAGATAGCGAGTGTTTCACAGCAGTAAGCATCTCTTCTGATGCTGTCTCAGATTCGTTCCGGACCCTTACAAAAACATTCTTTTTTGCTGGGCCTTGTACTGCTAATAAGACTCCGTGGTCATTCATCTTCACTACTTTTAAGGTTGCAGAGATTGTCTGTCCCACCTTCAGTTTTTCTGAGTCAAAGCGGAAGGTGTCATTGAAGTGAGAGGCTATGGGGACAGCTGCCAGCTGGCCTGCTTCCAAAGACACAATGGCAAACTCTTCTGCTATGTGCTGCACGACGGCGGAGTGCTGAGAGTTCTCTGTGAGCCGCTAGACAGAAAGAAAGATAGTGACTTATCCTGCTGAGATTTTGACCCCCCTCCACTCAACCACCCACAGTTCTGAAGGAGGAAACAGCCAACCCAAATTTATTAATTGACCAGAGTTTGACAGACGAAAAACACAGATGCAAATATCGAACACATACTTGCTTGGTTTTTTGTTTTAAGACTTCTTCCCGAAGAGACACATACACCTTGGATGTGAGAGCATCCACGTGAAGAACCAATGCTTTGGTTTTCTTACCAGGAGCAATACTTTTGTCTGCAAATGAGAACAAGATTTATCTCCAGATGACAGTGAAAAATTATGAGCTACTGAGCTAGTGGTACATGACATACTGGAAGGGTTCAATTTAATTCCTGAAGATCACAGTAATAAAAAGACTGCTTGATTACCAATTGTAACTATGTTGCTGTAATCAAATTAACTTAGTGGCCACATGTATAAGTCATGTCCTTAAGAAATGAACAGATTTCTCCAACGTTAAAGGCAAGGAGGGAAAGAAAATTTTTTATTCAGAAAAAGGTTTTGATAATTTATGGAAGAACTAAATTGATTTTATGAAGGAGCAACTCTGAAATAATGCAGGCAAGGCTGACTAAACACAAATTCAAGGTAATAAAGGCTTTGAAAAAAAGATTATGCTAACATTTGCACAATAACATCATCAGTCTATCCATGGAGGAAACAAAGGAACTCTTCTGAATGCAAAAGCACTGGGACATAACTCCTGCTGAAGTTAGCAGTATATATTGGTTTCATTGGTTTATTCATTATGTCAGCATGTACTTGTTTGGTTCTGCATAGTACAGCACTTTTCTGCTTTAATTTTTGAAACAGCAGTCCTGTTTAAAAGTCACATTGATTTAAAGAAAAATTAACAGCAACTTCAGACAGAGCATGCTGCAAGGATGAAGTTTCTCAAGCAAGAAATAAAAACAAGTAAGCTGGAGCTTGTATTAATACTGCCTCGGACAGGGACACTTCCCACTGGGCTAAGTTGCTCAAAGCCTCATATAAACTGGCCTTGAACACCTCCTGCCTTGGTTCCCCAGCAGAATTAATTTCAGGACAGATGTTTCAATGCAGAAGAGTGAAAACCAAAGCAAGTAGTCAAAGCAAAGACCCTCACCTCCCACATGGTAGCGAGTAGCTGTCACAGTCAAGCCTGTGACACAGCTGCCACTGAACAGTGCTGAGCCATCCTCCTTCACATCCTGCACCACCAGCTGCAGCTCCTTCCCAGGCACCAACTCGCAAAGGCCTTGGGCTGTGTTGGACTCCCCTAAAGAAAGGAAAGGGTGAGAAATCAGTTTTAGTTATGCTGTTTCTTCACAAAACAAAGTTTTCACAGTTGCTCAAGAAAGCACGAACAAGAATTTATATCCACCTTCATACGAGAAAACAGAGTTTAGGCTATGGAATCTGTAGAAATACAAAGTAGTAAGTTCTAAGATTCAATCAAAGTAGAAAGACTTCTGAAATTAAGGATCTGGTCCAATCTTATATAAACACTGTCACACAGCACTGGACATAGAAAAAGGTGAAAAGAAACTAATATTAAAAACTTAATTTCATTACTAAAAGTGATTAATACTAAAAACACAGACACGTCACTTCACAAATACAGGAAACTAAACATCAAACACTTCTGGATATAAAACAAATCTAACAAGGCAAAGAGAATCTGACAAAAATAAATGGTAATATATATTCCTAATACTAGAAAAAGAGCATGTGAGAAAACCTTTACTGAAGGACTTGTTCAGCAAGCCTTTAATACCAGTAGGCAAATCTATTTGTACAAACTCATCCTCACACAGGTACAAGGTTCTTATTGAACAGATCCTTACTAAGGCTGAGGGCAACTGAAAAACTCCTCTGTGAAATCAGTTACCCAATGATCAAATATCAACAAAAACAACCTGATCGCTACATGCTCAAGTGTGGATTTATGTACCAGAAGACTAATAGGAGCAGCTCTTGGCTGCCAGCCAAAAACAATGCTAGTGCCTTCTGCTGTCACAATTAAAAAAGCATTGTCAGATGATTTCACATCATTCTATCTCCCTTTCTTTTATGATATATGAACCTCACAATTCATCTATTTATTCCCTTATTTTTAATTCTCCAAGATTCAACCTGAAATCAACATACAAAGCCTAGCAGACTTCAATGAAGAGCAGCTGCTTTGGTTTTTTCCAGCTGTAGTTCCAAAAAGCCTTCCTGTCAATGGCAGACACTGCACACATCTTTCTTCTAATAAGCTCCTCTTGAAGCTGAGCTTTTGCTTGAACTGAGCTTTTTTTCACTTAAAAGAAAAGGGTTTTCCCTTTTTGTTCCACTGCAGCCCCTTTTTTGTAAGCAGAATATATGCTGAATCTTTTACCTCTTCTTCTCAAGAAATTCCTTATTTCTTTCAACTCCTTGAAATATTGATTCAGCAAGGCAAAGCTCTCCGCAGCAGAATCGCCTGAGCTGCACTCTGACACCTTCAGATTGAGGAGCACACGCTGCTTCTCCTCATCAATGCTCATCACCTTTGCAATCACAGTCTGCCCCACCACAAAGTGGTCCTTGGTGTCCGTCACAAACTTGTCACTCATGCTCTGCACAAAGCAAACAAAGGAGCACGGGTTACTCAGCACAGCTGCTCACTACCAACCACCCACAGGGCTGTCCAGAAGAGTCTGAGTTAAGGCTTCATGAAAATGCATAAGAGAAACAAGGACTAATGAAAAGCCATCAGTTAAAATTCACAGAACCATAGAATAGTTTGGGTAGGAAGGGCATCTTAAAGATTATCAAGTTCCAACCCCCCTGCCATGGGCAGAGGCATCTCTCACTGGATCAGGCTGCCCAAGGCCCATGCAACCTGGCCTTGAACACCTCCAGGGATAGGGCAGCCACAGCTTCCCTGGGCAACCTGTTAATTACTGAAGTCGCATAAAATCCTTGTTTGAAGCTTTAGCTCACTTGAATGAAGTCCTTTATTTCATTTTGGAAGCAAACTAAAACAACCCTAAAAGCAGCTTTTGCCCTCCTGGAGGAAGCTGTGTAAATGCAGGATCCAAGCCCTGCTATCTCCTCCTTGTTGTTGCTTACCTTTGCTAAAAGCCATATTTCAAGTATGCCTGATGATACACATGCCATTTGTTAGAGGGAATGCATCGCTTACCACTTTGGGTGCCAGCCCTGTCACACCAAAAGGGAACTCCACAAACACTCCAAATGGCATCACATTCCTCACGTAACCAGTCAACAGCATCCCAGGCTGGATTTCAGAGAAACACCTCACAACTTGCTCATCCTGTACAGCTGAAATCACTGCAGACTTTCTGCTCAAGACCTGAACAACCATTTAGGAAAAACAGGAAAAGATGAACGGAGCCCAATGCCAAGCAAACCTCTTGGTGCCAACTACCCATTAGGCTAGAGCACTTGTTTGCAGGTGAGACAGCAGAGGAGTTCAAACTCCTGCAATTCCAATTTCTGTCTTGATATCTCTACACTAGAATTTAGCAACCAATATCTTCTAAGCTGCTCAGCATTAAAGATGCGTGCTTTACACTAGGAGAAACATCAAATTCCTAGTATTTCAGTTCCGATTTTTTGGTGAAAAGCAGCAACATTTTTGTTAAGGTTGTAATAAGATTAGCAGCCCAGAACCTGGTTTGTAAGATCAGTCAATTCACAATGGTTCTGACAGAATTCTAGCAGCAGACGAGCCTCACTTAACACAAGCAAGTTATGACTCTTTGAAGCATCATTAGCTTGACAGGCACTTCCACTTCAACACACTAACTAGGATACCTTCCTTCCCCGCCTCCTCCCCACTTTGTTTGTCTGGTTGAGGTGGAAAAGGATACAATATGCTCTCCCTTGTCACTCAGACACATAACTCGGGGCAGGACATCCCCCTCTTGAAGGCAATGCCACAGGAGCTTGCAGTTAGCACCAAAGTCAGAAAGGTGCACTGTGGGAATCATGGCTGTCACATTGCCTTCATCTTCTAAGATAGAAACCTCTAGCACATTATCTTTCTTCTTCAAGACTTTCACATCAACCATCTGAAAAGAAAACAAATGCAGGGATATGAAATTCCAAGTGTATTTGAAGTCACCTCTCTTGATGCACAACAGGGTGATCAAATGCTGTGCTGCAGGGGCTCCAACATGGCCTTCCAGCTATATATGAGAGAAGTCTCACATCAGCAAGGCTGAGCCTAAATAGCACACCAACACTGACAGTAAAATAGAAAACGTTGTATTTCTCAGCTCCTAGAGAAATCAAGAGCTAGAAAAATCCTCTTGGTTGTGACTTTTTATTTGAAGGGGAAAGGGAGTAATTTAAACAAGATTAGAACTCCACTGTTCCTGCATTAGCAATATCTGCAGGGTGCTGGAAACTGTTCATTCCAAAGACAACAGGGAAGCATTTCAAAACATTGCTCTGAAGTTGTCTTTTTCCAGGGAGCAAAAAGCAGCTGCTTTTGGAGTGAGAAAATCAGCAGCATCCAGAAGAAAGAGGACTCCACCTAGGAGCAGGAGCACTAATTGGTAGCTTCAGAAGGACTATCCTGGGTCGTCTTCATCCTGACTTGACAACAGAGACTCTGGTTTTGATCCAGGAGATGAACCACACAATAAGAAATGCACATCCACTGCTAGTTCCTGACCATTAACAGCTTTTCTTGAAGCAACGTTGTTCAAAGTGACACCACATTGTTTGGAATACAAGGAGGAAAAGGCAAAAAGGGAGCAGCCATTGAATTCAATACCTCTCCTATTTGATATTTCACTTCCTGTTTCTTCTTTGGAGTACATTCCTTTTTTTCCTCCAGGGTAGGCTTGCTTGATAACCTGAAGGACAACAACAGTCTTTCCTGCTGGGGCTCACATTTTAGGACCATTACTTTAACAACCTGCAGCAAAAGAAGATTAAATAAGAGCTGAATTCAGCTGACACCCCCCCACAGCATGCCACCACCTACAAAACGAGATAGGGTAATGCATACACAGTACACTTTCACACCTAAGGACAGCAGGTCAGTGATTACAACTTAGCAGTTTCAACTAGAGACAAATGTCCTTCTGGTCACACAGATGGAAAATGGGAGTAGCTAATCATTAAATGACTTGCTAGAAGTATGTGGCAGGTCTGTAACAGAATTGAGACTAAAACTCACATCTCCAGATTTGCAGTTAGAAATCTTAATTAGAAAATTACTCTTCTCCTTAGAGAGCCAATAAACTGCAGGATTAGAGACAAAAAAAACCCACCAGAATTATGAAAAGGGCTGAGATCTTTATAAGCTTGCTCACAATGAAGAGCGGAACTTAGTGAACAGCATGGTTTCCAGAGTGCCTGGTTTAAAATGCACATGATTTGAAACAAAATAGAGAATCAGAGCATTCAGACAACCCGATCCTTCAAAATTCTGTAGGTAAAGTGTTTTAACTTCCTCAGAAGAAATTGTAGCCTAGAATCCCAAACTTCTGTTGAGACCTCAGTAACTCATCCAAGTATCATTCCTCTATCACATACCACAGTGCTTCCCGCACACCAGAACAAAGAGAGCCCAGAAATAAAGACAGATCTGTGAAATACTCAGAGCTGTCCCTTTCACAGCCTAATCTGTTTAAATGGAGCATAACTATTACTTAAAAAGTGTAAGGACATGAACTCCTCTTGGTGTAGCTGGTTCCTCCAGGGGAAAATCCATGTTTGGGCCAACTTAACCACAGATTTCTCATCTGTATTCAAACACAAGGAATGGCACGAGCACATTAATTACCTGGCCTTCATGGAAGACTTGATCCGGACAAGATATAGGTTCTGAACTCAGCTCATTCTTCGGTACTAGGCCCTTGACATCATTGTAGAACTTCACAATACAACCAAAATCCCTGGCACACACCACGAAGCCATGTGTGATCAGACCTGGTTTGGCATCTTCATAACAGGAGAGGACTGGAAGCTTTGATTGGACAAGACTTTTCTTCAGAGTAAGGATCAGCTTTTTTCCTGCAGGATTGCACTCTAGCACCTACAAGAATGGAGTGCAAAAAGGTTCAAAAAGCACATCTGCAGTTGTCTGATCAATCCAGCTGCTAAATACTCAGAATAAAAGAGTGCAGAGCAGCTGAAAACCCTGTCTGGCAGCTCTCACCCGACACTTGAGTTCATCTCCTATGTTGAACTTCTTCTCAGGCTGCTTCAGGATCACATTAGCAAGATGCAGGGATGGCACAAGCCCTTTAATCCCATCAGCCACTTTCACCTGCATCCCAATGGGTTTCAGAGCAAGCACTTTGCCCTAGAACCCAAACCAGGGAAAAGTAAATTTGGCATGAAAAGCAGATTGTGCACAGGTAGGAAACAGCCAGGACACTGCATCACTTAGTATCAGCACATCTAATCACCATCCAAAATACAATCTTACTCCACCCCACCCAAATAATTTGGCCCATGAACTTTTAAGCACTCCATAATGCTGTTTACAGCCTCTTTTGCTTAGGCATAGGCTACTCTCGCAAAATCCCTATTGACTCTGGCAAACTAGAATTGTTTCCAGAGCCATATCCAATACAGTAATGACTCAGATATAAGAATGATCATAAGTGAGTAACTTTCTGCCTGTGAACCAATTGTGATGGTAGACAAACTTTTACACCAAGTGCAAGGCAAGTTTTCATTTCTTTCACTCAAGCCTTTCTAACAACATGTTCATGGCCATAAATAAACAACTGACTGTGGCTAGAATTTGATTGCCCTAACAGCACCACAGAAACCTGAAGAAAACAGGGAAAAAAGTATCACATCCCATCAATCAAGTTCTGCAAGGAGAGGGGTTTCTCCTCATTTTCCTCCATCACTAGACAGGATCAGAAGTGGAATATACACCTTAGGCAGAGGAAGTGCATGTTACTTAGATCATTGCTTCACGTACAAATGCCACAAAGTACTGTGTCAGTCCTTCAGAATCTCACCTGTACCACATCCCCCACGTGGATATCTTGGTATTGCAGAAACCGTGCTTCAATGATCTGACTAAGAAACAGACACAGCAAGAGATGACCCATCAGTCGGCTTGAAGGAAACCCAGGACAAAAAGGAAACAACCTCCCCTTTGCTTTGACTCCATTATTCCCCATAAAACTCACTGTTCTACAACTCCAGAGCTCTTATGTTTTACTCCAGCTGATCCAACCTCCCAAAACAAATCTCTGGATAAAGTTCAGGGAGCCATGGCTCCAAAAAAGCAAAACCCACCACCTGCATTGCTTAAAGCCTTATAGATGGAAATACTAAGAGGGAGGAACAAAACGGGCTGGAAGATTAAGGTTTCACTTCCTGCTCAGCCACAGTCTTTTGACATTATCTCAGCAGAAGTAATTCATTCTCCCTGTGTCTCAGCCCATCAACTACATCGATAGTGTCCTAAGTCCTTGTAGTATGGGCAGGATATGCAGACAACCTGACATGAGCCACAAGATACAAGCCAAAAACCCTAAATGGCAAGTTCCAGTCCAGCAAAGGAATGCAGTAATTCCCATGCTTGATCAAACCTTTCCAATCCTTCAAACAACTTTCTGGAAGAGTCTATGAAACTTACTACTTCAGAGATACAACAGACATCTCATCCATGAGGCTGTAGTCAATGATCCGACATTTATGCTTGCACCCTGCCTTAAATGCCCCAGGTTTCAAAGATTTTCTGGTTTTTGAAAGATGTTTCAACTAGAAAAAAAACAAATTACAATTCAGTGTTTGGAAAACAGAAGCACTGATATAGACCTTAGGTTGAAGTAGCAGTGTCTGATCAAATTGTTCCTCTGATATACTCGCTCTGCAAAGCGGGTCTCACCAGTTCTTCCTCAACAACCCTCTTACATTCCAACTTCAACAAGGGGAGGTATGATTTCTCAAACACTTTTCACATTGTCAAGATTTTGTTGTATTTGCTTCACAAAGAACATAAAGGTAGAAAATACAACCTCCTCTTAGCCTCCTTCCCCAAGAAGGAGAGACAGCTATGGAAAACTCCCCTCACCGCCCTGGTACCTACCCGTGCAAATGCAAGACTGCCATCATCAAGCTCAAAGACTGCACCAAACTGCTTGTAGAAAGCCTTCACTGTCGCCTCCTCCACCACTGCCCCCATGCGATCACTGGAGAGCTGGTTTGGTGATCCCCCAGGGTGGAGGAAGGACTGGCGCAGAGTCAGCCGCACCACCTTGGAGGTGGGGTGGATAGAGAGGATGCAAGCTTTCACCTGGGAGAAGATAACACGCTTGCTAAACTCAAGTTTGTAAACTAAAGAGGAGAAAGGCATGTTGCTCATGTTTTTAGACAGCACGCTTGGTATGTGAACTCTGTCTACGTACAAGGCACTTCCCAACACTGCTACTAAGACGTGACTTAGTATTCTAACAGCTTAACAGATGAGGAACTTTTGCTTTTCTCTGTTGTTAATGGGCTAGTCTGGTACGTGACCTCACAAGAAACTTCCCATTACTTGCAAGTCTCTAATTCTTCCCAAATCAGTCTTCCAGTACCCCGGGAATGGCTTTGCTCTTTAGAGCTCTAAAGCAGCCATGACAGTAATGGAGGTAAAATACGAGAAAGACAGCTTTCATCAGTGAGATTTCAAATATTATTCCATTGAAACATGGGAGACAATAAGAGATGTTGTAAAGCAACATACCACCTCCAGCCATCCTTCACCCTCCTTACCACTTGATCTGGAGCATAGTTCATGGATTTCTCTGGGTCTGTATGTATGAAATCCACAATGCCAGTAAAGGAAGACAGAAAGCTCAGTTTGATCCCCAGTGGGGTCACCTAGAAAGGGAAAGAAAAGATGCCAAAAAAATTTGTGCTTAGTTTTCGTGCAGCTCACAATCAGCGTGCAATTCATGCATTTCACAATAAGGCACCGTCAGTGCTAATCAACAAGCAAATCACAAAAGACAAGAAATCAGCTAACAATTCTGCTTCCTACGTTGTTTTGCAAAAACTATTCTTTAGTTTTTTCAATAATGCTGTTTACTCTGGATACTACTGCTAACCTGTGGAATACTTTCCAGGATGTACACTTGCATCTTTACTTGACCTGTCTCCCTACCTTCAACAAATCTCCAAAAATAAAAACCAAACTACCAAACAAAAAAAGCAAACGCAAACCAGAGCTTACCTTCTGCACTCGAGCTTTCACCACCAGCCCTGGCAATAAATTAGACAGCGTCCAGTTCTGTTGCTCTGTTGCAAGGGATGCAGCAACCTCTGACCGATCAATGGTCAAACGAACCACTCTTCCCTCATTCTTTACTTCCACAATGACACAGTTGAGGTTTTGGCCTATTTTCAGGTCAGATCCTATGAAAATAAATCACAGCATAAAACATCCACCAGGAACACTCAACGCTCCCCCTTCAACTTCCAAATTCTTTTCTTCGTTGCCTCTATTTCAAGAAGCCAGAACTCCTCCCCATCATCCCCCACCCCACTCGAACCCCAGCAGCTCCTCCTGCACTCCTCACCTCTCTTGACTGCTTTAATGTAATTTTGGGCTTTCTGACGAGGCAGGAAAGCATGAGTCCCACTGACTCCAATATCAATAAGATAGCCATGGTCTTCCACACTGGACACAAAGCCAGAGAGCAGCTGTTGGGAGGGAAGCACTACAATTCAGTAAGAGGGAAACAGCCAGGTCTTCAAAAAATGCACACCTGGTAAGAGATTCCCCACCCAAATACTCACTTTTTCCATGAGGACAGAGAACAGCTTTCCAGAGGAGCAGAAAGAACACTACATTCTTTCTTATTACAGAGCTCATTGGACAGTGGGGTCTCAACTCTACCCTTATCCAACTATGCACATATGGATTTCACAGACCAACAGGGGAAAAAAATTGGGATGCTCAAAACCTGTAGGTGTCGTAATACCATACAGCTGGAAACACAAAACCTAAACAATTAAGCACCTCTGCAAAGCAGGTTAAATATCATTCTCTGCACAAATAACCATGAAAACTACTCAGAAACAAGTCATTACAAAACTCATCCATATTGAGACAAGTAAATGGATTTCCTGAGTGATGACCTGGAACCAAGACTCAATACCGCCCTCTCCTCCCACTGGAAGCAGCTCCACATTCTTCTCTGATCCCATGCAAGGTCAACCAAAATGTTACCCAACACACCACGAAAGAAGCATCACCAAAGCTTAGAGAAGCTTAGAGGCTGTGACAGACCCAGAACACGTACCATGCCTGATGCGAGTGCTGAAGCGTTCAGACCCTTATTGACTTTCTTGGGGTCAATCGATAATTTGATACTTCGACGTCCATCAGCATTTTTCTCAACACTGGTTACAATGCACCTGACCAGTGTCCCTGGAGAATACATGTCCGAGAGAGAATGCAAGTCCTGACCAGCAAGATGATTAAGAGAAAAATACAGATTTTACAATGTTAAATGATACAAGAAGGCCAGAATTTGTTACTGAAGCAGCTTTTGAAAGAGAAATCCCATAGGAAAGTCCTGTTTCTCTGTCAATACAACAACAAAAGACAGGAAATACCACAAACACCAGGATCACAATACAGAAGCAGATACCACGTTATCAAATCTAGTAGGCTTTGCTTAAAAAGGAATACCATGTGTGCCAGAGTCAGGAGCCTGCGGCTGAGAAAATACATCTGCAGAGCTAACAGTGACCCTACCCTCAAGTCCCTCTTTAGGGAAAACCACTACCACAAGCACATCTGTCCAATACCATGTTCCACATCACCTTAGAAACATTTATGAAGCCCTGACGCCAGAGAGACAAGATAACAGATTACTCCATCCGCATTCTTTCTAGTAATCATCATTATCAGGAAGTCAAAGTTTGCTTGGAAAAAACAGTTCCAAACCACAGCCAGTCTATGCTAGCACTATGCAGCAGCACATTGCATGCAGTAACACACAACGAAATCACAAGAAGCATGCTAATCCCCATACCCTCACATCAACTTCCAAACACTTCTCTAGCTTCCTCCCACCACTGCCTACAGCCAGGGATCAGTATTTAGCTTCAGCAGCAGACAGGCAGCACAAATCCCTCCACATTTAACAGGCTGGCTATGAAGTTCCTGGATTATTTAGCCAAAGCTAGGGCAGGTGATCAAATTCAAGTCAGCTGCAAGACACCAGAAACGAGGCTCCTAAACAAGACAGGGTTGGTTCTGAGGTAATCATCAACACTCCCAAGTTCCCATGCACAAATCACAGCCCCATTCCAAGCTCTCACCTCCAAGAGTTCTCCTTGGGCCACCTCCTTGGTCAGCATTTTGCTGTAGGCATCGCTGATCTGCGTGACAGGCACAAATCCTGAAAGCCCATTGGGCAAGCTGATGACTAGTTCATAGTCGCTGGCTTCTTTTACACAACCAAGGAGCAGCATCCCCTCACAGAGTGCCTGGGAGAGCAGGAAGAATAACATACGGTGGATATCTTGGCAAGTCAGCGACAACAGGGTGGTAAAAATGCTTTTGTCCCAAATCCCTGATGTATTTTATAGGTTTAGTGAGGAAGACCATGCCATTTTTACATAGCTCAGCAGAGAGATGTACACCAAATCAAACGATTATCCACAAACCTCAATTGCGAGTGGTTCAATGTTAACAACATTGTCTTTAGCAGCAGCTATTTTGTCTGTCTTAAACTTTTTCTGCTTTCCTTGATCCCTTTGGTTCCTTTTTCTTTTCTGAGATTGTTCTTCATGGTGAACCTGGTGCAGATTATAAGCAGAGAGTTAAAAAATAAAATTGGATAAAGATGAAGAGATTAACTTGGTGCTAAGTCAGAACTCTGCTGCCAAGAACAAAATTAGAAGAAAGTACTAGGACTGGAGAAAAAAAAAATAAGACAGCAACCTTAACTGCTAGATCTACACGCAAGTCTTACAAAATACCTCCTTTGGGCTGAGGCTGATCCTTAATAAAACTCTGCATCTTAGGAACGGAAAAGTGTGGCATAAGTGATCTACGCCACACTCTACTAATAGGAAAAGAAAAACCAAACTCAGTCCATACCCATTACCAGCAGCCTCACTACATCAGCACCTCAGGATAAGATGCTTTGGAAAGTTTAAAAGCTAAAGCCTGATCAATAATTTTGATTAAACTTTCTCTGCCATCACATTCAACATGCACCAGACATCAGGGACCATTAAGAGATCAGAAGAAAGGTGGATGTCAGCAGTTACTTCTTTCTGGAAGCCCTTTCTATAGTTTACTATAGAAATAAGGGATAGGAGAGATTGCAGGTCGCATTCTGACAGTGGAAGAGTTCATCACGAGCACGCAAACAACTTACATCAAACAAATTGTCCCGCTCTAACTTGGAGTTGACTTTTTTTCCCTCTGTGGGTTTTTTCTGTACACCTCCGCGAGGAAAGTTTTCTTCCACGGATGCCATGCTTGCACTTCTACAGGACAAATGAAAAACAGATATTAAAAGTGCAGTTGTTACACTTGTTCCTTACAAACACTGAAGAGACTAAAGAGTGAATTACTCCCAAACCAAGACAGAATGCAGACGGCTACTTTATAATCATTAACAAAACAGAAACTCAGGTCGAAATGCATTTACCATTTGACTACAGTGAAGTGCAGCAATGCTTCATCCCTGACACTTTTTTACTATTGCTGAATTAGGGCATTTAGATGCACCACACCTGTTCATAAACTGCTTTAACTGTAAGTTTCCTGAACAGATCTTTATTACATTTGGTGGACAAGCTGAAATTATCTTTTGCGGTCACCAAGGTGAAAGCTGCAAGTCAAATGCCAAGTAAACTTTTTGGATGCCACCCTTAACAGTCAATATACTTTAATAAAACCTTGTGTAAGCTGTTAGTGTACTTACATGCATGTTTAATAGATATAATTAACCTTACAACGCTTCCATCAGTAACCACTGCCTCATTTATCACCTCACTGTTTGCACATTTAGAATCATAGAACGGTTTGGGTTGTAGGGAACCTCAAAGACCAGTTATAACTGCTCTGCCATGGGCAGGGACACCTCCCGCTCAATCAGGCTGCTCAAAGCCTCACCCAACCCGGCCCTGAGCAGCTCCAGGGATGGGGCATCCGTGGCTTCTCTGGGCAACCTGGGCCAGAGCTTTCCTACCCCCTCAGTGAAAAATTCCTTCTGCGCATCTCATCTAAATCTTCCCTCTTTCAGATTAAAACTGTTACCCTTCAGTGCACTCCTTGATAAACAGCCCCTCGGCTTTCCTGTGGGCCCCCTTTCAGTGCTGGAAGGCTGCTCTAAGGTGTCCCTGCAGCCTCCTCTTTAGGCTGCGGAGGCACCTGTACCAGGGCCTCACCCCCCCCCAGCCATTTATCACTTTAGCCAGCGCTCCCCCCAAGGAACCAGCACAGAGGCCCACGAACACCTTTGCGTGAGAGCCCACCTCTCCGCCGAGACGCAGCTGGGCCAGGAGGGGCCGGAGCTCTTCCCTCCAGCGGCCGCGGCCAGAGAGGAGCCCGGAGAGCCCAGCGGCACCGGGACCAGCAGCCACACACGTGAGGCAAGAGAGGCGCCGGAAGCAGCGAGCGGGGAAAGCGGAACCGGAAGTGGCGGCACCGCTTTTCAGCCAACCAGAGGGGGCGGGGATCCGCGTGGTGGGCGGGGCTGCACGCCGGGGGCGGGGCTAACCCTTGTGGGATTGGCTGTACGACCCGAGGTAGGCGTGGCTAAAGATGGGGGCGTGGTTTGTTACTGGTGGGCGTGGCTTTGTATGATAGTGATTTGCTGTGTGGGGGCGTGGCTTAGCGTGGTGGGCGTGGCTTGCATGTGATTGGAGGGGTGCGCGCGGTGGGCGGGGCACGCTGGGCACGTACGCGCACGCGCGGCCGCCATCTTGTGGGAGGGCGCTGCGGAAGGACAGAGCGCGGCGGCGGGGACGGCGCAGGTACCGGGAATCCGGGGCGGCCGCGGAGGCCCTACCAGCGTCCTTCCTCCTTTCCTCCTCTCACAGGGCTGCGCCGCTGGGTGGACAGCGGCGCTTCCGCGGCGCCGAGCGCCCACCGAGCGCCCGCGACCTTCAGCCGCGGCCTCGCGCCCTCCCGGTGCCTGAGGTGGGGGGACACCGGGCCCCGGGTCTTCCCGTAGGGGCTTGTGGGGCCTGGGCTCCAGCGCTGGCCTAGGGAGAGGTGGTCCTGGCCTTTCTAACGGGTTTATTTCCACAAATCGTAGAGATGTAAAGAAATAAATAGAGATGTAGAAAAAATGCAGGGAAAAAACATTTCTAGCGTGGTTCTGTGAAGATCTGTTCTTACTCCAGTGCTGTTCAGTCTCTTTAGCAAAGTCTGGAAAACGTAAAATTTTCAATAGCAAAGCTTAGAGGTGATAAAATCTTTAAGCCAACGATTTATGATGATGAAAGGGGAATGAGTGTCTTCAGACCCCCCTAGGAAAGGTGAGGCTTTTTGGATAGAGGGAGGAAAAGAGGGAACCCTCTCAGAACAGGTGAATAACCTGAGACTAAGAGGAGCCCCAGGAACTGCAGTTTGAGAGTGCCAGCCCTATCCCTGCAAACCAGGAGGAAATGCCATCTGAAAGTACCTCTGAGGCTTTGTAGGTGGCTCAAGTAAACTGCAGATCTGCCTGGAAACTAACTAGAAAAAACATGTATTTTTATTTTGATCTGTGAATACTAGGGTGAGCAAGTATGATACAATAGAAACGTGTAGCTGAGAGCAGGGCAGTTTTTGTTAATGTTTGCACTCTAATATGGTGTAGAAGCGGTAAAGCAGCGTTTTGAGTCATGAAACAGAGTAGTGATCTGGTCTGATCTTGTCACCAGGTTTTTAGGTATCTAATTGAAGCTGTTTCTCAGCTGAACTGCTGAAGATTTATCTTAATTTCGTGTTGCAGATTCCTGAACAATTGGTAGAAATTATCCTGTGTTGAAAGTTTGTGTAGGCAGGACTAGCAGCTCTAAAAGCGCTGTCTGGGATTTTCCCATTTATCATCATCATACTGACTTTTTTTTTTAATGTTTAAACTCATCTGAACTCATTTCCTTTCCTGCTGTTGTGTCACCTGTTTTCTATCTTATGCTCTGAATGTGCCTGTTCCTTAGCTATATCCCCTGTCTGTCGAATGTCCTGAAAGCAGTTTCAATAGCTGACAATGGAACTGTTAATTTTGGTGTAGAGATTAGTTTGATTTTTCTGTTGATGCTGTCCAACTGACTTTAAAGTCATTAACTATCTTGTGTTGTTCATTAGGACAAGCAACTATGGCTGGCCACGACTCGGGATCTCAACACCAGTTCACTGGGTTTCAGAAATACTTCAATTCCTACACCATCACAGGCAGGAGGAACGTATGTATTACATCTGTTAACTTTTATCTTCTAGTATAATAGCATTTCCTGTGTTTTAGACTGAAACTAAACTTAAATTTTATGTTTTCCAGTATGTAATAGCAACTTACACAGGTGTTGCAATGCTCATCTTGTATTTCAAGCTTAGATCAAGCAAGAAGACTCCAGCAGTGGCAGATAAGTAAATGGTGAGTGGCTGTTGTTCTTCCATGACTAAAATGATTTGGTGTCAGCCTAGGAAGAAAGAGTGATAAAGGACAAATTGTCAATAACACAGTATAATAGAGAGAGGAGAAGCACAGGCATGTAAACTTCATATTTCTAACTTTAAACCTCTGCTATAGGATCAGCTTCTTTGGAGGCGTTATGAACAAAGTAGCTTGTTAAAAGGGGATACGAAAAGTATGAGATACCAGTATGTTTTTGTTCTTCTGACATGGTAAATGGGATGAGGGGCAGCATGCAGGGAGGAAGAGGAAGGAAGGAAGAATGGAAGGAAATTGCAGCTTAGGCATCACCTACAACTATAAGGTGCCTTTAGTCTGCACTTTTGCTGTACAATAGGGATAACTGTTGCATTTTAGGGTCTTGAAATAATAAAGTAGGCCTTGAGGACTCACTCTTTATTTGTATTAGAGAATTCCAAGCAAGGATTAATGCAATCTGTCAGAACCTTCCTCTGAACACAGTAAGGAGCAGTGCACAATGGAACTGTAAATATTGCACTCCTGATTATGCAAGGCC
Organism: Phaenicophaeus curvirostris; assembly: GCF_032191515.1. NCBI lineage: Eukaryota > Metazoa > Chordata > Aves > Cuculiformes > Cuculidae > Phaenicophaeus > Phaenicophaeus curvirostris. The sequence goes on along the minus strand of NC_091400.1, from coordinate 343,894 downwards.
CATATAGAAATGACTGGGCATGTTCTTGTATAAGCAAGAACCAAGTGCTACAATATTCTGGAGTTGCTTTCAAATACAAAATTTCCACTGAAATGGCATTTTGAAAAAACTTATAGACCGTCCTAATAATCTGCAAAAAGGGGTAGAAAACAATAAGCTTGAGTATTGTTGTTGCATGTTAAAGGGACATCATTCCTTCCTCCTGGGTGTGCGGAACTTTGCCTGTTGATAATTAAAATTATTTGGGCTGGTGAAAGGGGACTGCTCTGTTCCTGGTGCTGCTGTGCCAGGTTTGCTAAGTTTGATCTCTCTTCTCCTGGCAGGTTGCTGGCGTGTCTGAGCCTCCCGCCTGTGTCAGTGATGGGAGCAACCTGATCACCTGTTGTGACTAATAAAATATAAATAATTACTTGGTTTATTTGAAATATGAAATGTTAAAAAAATATAAATGTAGCACTTTTTTTTTTTGTTCTCTGTCAGAAATAGTTATTTGTAGTGGAGATGGAGTAACTGATCCCTGTTATTACTGTCTTAACTGAAGTCTTCTGCGGTTATAATGTACCCTGAAGTGTCCTGAGCCCCTGGTAGCAACCTCAGCAGCATGAGCCTAACACCCGCAGGAAGCCTGTAGCTGATCAGAGCATCTCCACCCTCCCATGTCAATGATGACAGGAGGCTTATGTGGTTCACAGTTATCTGGTTGCTCCCATTTTTTGTGTTCCAAGCTAGTAGCTTGCATGGAAACCGTGACTTCTTCATGATTATTAATACAATGCAAATTACAACTTCTGCCTCAGTTGTCCATATTTTGCATAAAACATGGTTGGTTTTGAGGGAAAACCTCCCAGAGTAGACTGATCAAATTACAGTTATTTGAGCTTCTTCTGTTTCTGTCCTCTCTGGCAGAAGTAAGTGGCTTGCTTTGCCGATGATGTTAAGCTCTTGTAACTCTACATGTTCATGATAGGGGGACTCCAGTGATTCAGTGCTCGTTTTTCCTGGGCACAGTGTCTTGATGGCATGTTGCTGCCACAATTAGATACACGCAGCCCCCTCCCTGCCCTGCCCTGTCCAAAGCCTTGTCTGCACACTCTGCCTTCTCTTTCGGTGTCTGAGTTAAAACTCACTGCTTTCCTTAGAGGTCACGTTAGTGCTGATGTGTGGCTGTGATTATACAGCACTGAGAGTCTCGTTCCAGCAGGGGTTGAACTCAGGACTTGGGGTGCTAAAGCACGGAAATGTACTTCCCACACTGAGGGGAGCAGAAGGTAAGCTGGAAGAAAAAGAGGTTACAGGGTCGTTGTTCTCTCACTCCAGTTCATGTATTCTTAAAGCCTGAATACATCTGTACAGCCTTCCTGGTGGATGGTGGGGACTGTAGCAGTGCAAGAGGTCTCACCAGCCAGAGCTCATCACCAGCCCTGGGACTGGGATTTACATGAATGGCTCCTCATCAGCTTCACCCTTCCTGCCTTTGGTTCTCTCAGCAAAGCGCTGACACTTACAACCCCTGCTCTTGCTTCCATTGCAGCCTGAAAGGAAGAAAATACCTTCTGGTAATGTACAGACAAAAAACAGTGTAGTTTTAGTATTTATTATATCAAAAGTATAAAACCATACAAAATACAAAGGCAAACGTGGCAGTGTTTTCTTTAAGCTGTCAAAGCTGCACATGCTTTGTTTTAGGTAACAAGTTTGACTCACCATAACTGTACTTAAATCCAGCTGCTCTCATATTGAGAGCAGGAAGTTTTGTTGATACCATTACACAAAAAACAAAAAATATCCATAATAATTTAATATCCAACCTTTTTTTTCCTTAAAGAACATTTACAGGTGAGCTTCCTAATGAATTTTCCACACTTTCTTTTGATGTATAATGCCTGTAATCTACCTTTACTCTAAGCAGGGATAAAAGGGGAGGCAGCTCTCCATCTACTTTACCTTAGAAATGCCAAGTCTTGTTTTTATTTTCACTATAGAGGCGGCAGGTCGTTCAAGTGTCCCAAGCCCTTACTGGAAAGTAATGAGTAACACAAAACAGATTTCCCTGGATAGAGCTTGTAAGACACTTAAAAACCAAATAAACAAAAAAATCAAACCCCAAAGCCCCATCAAACTCAGCCTGTCCTTGGGGGTGGTGATTTCTGTTCAGAGACCCAGAAAGAGGCTGTACTTCCCCGTGTCTGCGTGTTTTACTCCTTCAGAAATAAAGCACTGAGCTTTATTGATGGTTCAGGAGGACTCGCTGGGAAACAATGTTTTTGTGGGTGGAAATTCACTTCAGCAGAGAAGGCCTTTCCATAGCAAACTGGCAATAAGCTTTGAACTAAGTAATCTCTTTACTCCCCAATACTGTTTCAATTTCTTGGCTAGTTTTACATTTTGATATAGTAAACCTTATACAGAAAGGACACAGGTTTTTAAAGTTATTTTAGATGTAACAATATAAAGGATTTAAGTCCACTTCTTTAATAGAGTATTTCAGTTGTGCCTCAGTCCCCCCCTCCCTTTTTTATCATACAATAAAGTATGAAAGTAACTAAAGTTCCCATTGCACTTCTGGTTGCTTGTCACACAGCACTGGCTGCCTGTGAAAACAGAACAGGATCTGCATTTCTGAGATCTCAAATGAACACAGGGGCTTGAAATCATTTCAGGACTTGGCACTTGGATACAGAAAATTCAGAGGTAACTTTGCGGCAGCTTCCCCAGGGCTTTGCTGGCCAGGCCTCCCCCTTCAATGCCCGCTTGCAGCTGCGATGCTCTCGCCAGACCCACTGCCCAGCCCAGGCCCTAGTGAATTAATTAAACTATACTCTTCTTACCTGAAACTGAACAGGTTTTGCTTGTGTCCGAGACTGACTAAACATTTGCAAACCATAAATTAAGTGCTTTAAAAAATTGTTTGAGAACATGTACCGAAGCTGTTAACTTCCCCCAAGTTTCAGCAGAGCAAAATACCGTCTCTGAGAGGAAACAGCCATTTTCATATACATATATATATATATTTATCAAAAGCACCATGAACAATTCCTTCTTTACAGCCATGATGTCTTGTCAATCTCCAGCATTTTCAAACTGCGGATAAATATGAAACAGCAGAACTGAGAAACGCTGCTTGCATCGGTTTCTGCAGTTTTCCTGCAACAGACCAGTGGGATCCACCTGAACAAGACGTTCCTCCTCATCTCACATCCTGAGGTCGCTGCTGCAATGACTTGGCACAATCAGTCTTGCAGTTTCCCGATTTACTGAGAACTGTAGGCGCCTGCAGCCAGCAGCAGGTTTCTGCGGGTGAAGTGGAGGTGTACGACCGGGGTCGATTTGGTCATGTAGGTGCCCAGCAGCAAGTCCTGTGAGTTTTCAGGCAAGTTTATATGTCCAGTGGCTGTAGTAAAGTCATCTGTTTCTAAATCTTCAAATGCCTTCACAGCATCCCAGAGGCGAACTGTGTTATCCATTGAACCTACAAGGAAAAAAAGAATAGCCTTAAGTTTTTTTTTTTTTTATTAATAAAAAAGTATATAAAAAGAAGTTACTGGGGAGCAAGTTAACAGTAGTTAAAGCTCAAAAGAAGCAGGTCTGCTCATCACGGTAGACACACGCACTCATCCTGCAAGGAAACAGACTTTAACAAGACTCTAAATGCACACAGGAAAGTTAACACGATTTCATCTAACCTGAATGCCCTGTGGATAAAGAACTACCCTCTCAAAACACTCGCATTTGGATTCTATCACCTAGCACTGAAAAAGCAGGACCATGCTGTGGGCTAGATACCAACTGCAGGAAACATTTATGATTTTAACCACATAACAACAGTTTATTTCCTGGACAATGGAAGAGAGCAGAATTTTGCAGGCCCAGCGGCCTGTGCTTCCAGTGGAGTGTTGATAGATAAATTGAAAAAACCACCAAGCAGGCTGGATCAAGCCTGTACGCTGTCTGTTAGCTTTCCCTCCTGCAGCAGACACCGAGGGTCTCGCTGCACTGCGTTTACGAACGTAATGCTAAATAAGTCTAGAATATTCCTAGCCTGGTTTCATGAGGAAATGGCAATGTCTGCCCATTATTACCTACAGAAGAAACTTGTTGGCTTATTTCAGGCAGCTGACAGAACAGAACAAGTTTCAAATTCATTAAATTCCTACACATTTCAAGAAAACAGTTCCCTAAACTTGGAGAGACAAAACTCTGTACCTGATGCTAAAATCTCCCCATCTCTACTGAATCTCAGCGCGTAGATAGTGTCAGTGTGCCCTTTCAATTCTCCAACCATCAAGCCATGGCCAATATCCCACAGCAGAACTCTTCCATCCGTTGCTCCGGTAGCCAGGAATCGTCCATTAGGAGAAAATGCCAATGAATGAATTGGTCCCTAAAACAGACATTTGGGGAAGACCAAACAAATCAATGAAGCCAGTCAAGCCAAATTCATTCTGAACACTGCTATTCAGAGTCTCACCACAGGAACAAAATCACTCATACTGTGAGTGGCACGACTTTACCTTATGTCCAGTGAATATTCTCACACAATTCCCATTCAAAACATCCCAGAGCCGTATAGTCCTGTCTGCTGAGCCCGTGGCAATGTAGTTGGAGTTTGGATGGAATCGGGTACACGTGACATCAGCAAGATGGCCAGCAAATATCCGTAAAGGCTGGTAGTGATCCGTTGCCCAAAGGCTGAAAAGAAAAGCTTTATTAATAAAAGAACCCAAATGAAATTCAGTATCTGTTGCACAATAAGGCATAAAAGGAAGTATTTATGCAGTGGTTTCTTGCTGGTCAGTTTACTGAATTAGCATGTTTTGGAAAAGTAGACTTTTCAGAAGGGAGAAATAAAGAATATTCTTTCAAGTTGTTAAGCAACTGAAGAGAATGATTATAATTGGATGGTCACATAAGAGGACACCATCTCTTTAGTCATTAAATAATCTGATGTGTGTCAAAAAGAAAAAAAAACTACATGAAAACACTTGTTCAGTATTTTAATTAGCATGAAATATATTTTATTTCCAGTAATAGGGTAGGCTAGAGTATACCAGCTAATCGCTTTCAGGGTTAATCAACCACAAACTGACACACACAAGTGAAAAACCCATCCAGTTTCTTACCGAGCCACTCTGTCATGTCCCCCTGACACAAAGTAATAACCATAAGGAGAGAACTGAGTATCCCATACAGGGTAGTTGTGTCCTTTATATCCCACCAAACACGTGAATGTCTGGAGACTCCACAATCTGACAGTGCCGTCCTCAGAACAGGACAACAGATAGTTCCTGTCACAGAAGAAAGCATAACATATTACATACCAGACTGACACGGACTGTATAACCACTGCGTAAGCACTGTGAGAGGTCTAGGATACGAAAAAAAACTGTCCACTGAAGAGCATCTGTTCAGTGTGTCACGTATAAATCAGCATTTTGGTGGGTAAGCAACAAAAAGCAACCCACACCACCACAAGCACTATCCTTTACTCAGAAATTCCGGTTACATGAAAAAATGACCAGTAAGCTGCTATACTACTTTACTTTAAAAATAAACCTTTTAATAGAACTCTAAATAAAATTTCAGGATTCACTGAAAGAGAATTCCTACCGTGTTCACGTTCTCAATTCATAATAACAGACTCTATACTCATGTTCCACAAAGTTTACTTCTCTGCTGTCTTTCTGTGATGGGTGTTTCCTGACTAGATACATGACAAAGCAAAACTTTAGACGTTTATGCCTCCTTTCTATTGTCTAGACTCATAATTCCATGATGGGTTTAAATCTCTTTTTTTTAAAGATCCTATTCCATACATTTTGAAAATAAAGTCTCAATAGAATACGAGAAACTAAGTGCGACAATATGCATTACACCAGTCTGGTTTTATGTTTCACAATACTGTAAGCAAAATCAATGCTGCAATATTTTTCCTTCTCTACAATTCAGTTAATTAAAAACCAGCTTAAACCACAGTTTGCAAAAAAGACGGTCTATTTTGCCGTCTAAGTCCTAAACCTCAAAAAAGGTCCTGGCATCCTCAGCTCCAGTTGATTTCCATGATCACTGACATTGCCAAACACCCTGAGCACAATAAGCATTTATGCTCGCACACACTTTCTTAAAATTATGTAAATGAGAACTGCCTTAACCTTCTGCATTAAAACATGTTTGCATTCAGCAGCATACAGTTAAAACTCAAGACAAGCAAACTAGTGAGCTTGTAAACTTATTTTACCTATCAGGACTGAAGCTGGTGCCATAGACAGGTCCACTGTGACCATATAAAATCTTCAACTCACTTGCCGTTTTCTCATCCATGATCCTCTCCAAGACATCGTCTGATTCTTTGTCGATGAGACTGAGGTCTGCAATATTTCAAAGCTCATGTATCATAACTGTCAGAAGTTCAAAAGATAAATGCCATGAACATGAAAACAAATAATATTCTCTCTAGAAGAGGCAAGTAAGATATGAACATGACAAAGTACCTGGGAATTGCTAAGTCCCAAATACACAATGGCATTTAAAGTATCTTTTACCATAGTAAAGCTGAAAATCACACTCTACATAATCATTTTCTAAAGTCTTCATTGAGCGAAAATCCATTAATCCAGATGCGTCTCATGTTTCATAGACATACTGTTCTGACTCCAAACACAATAACATCTTCTTGATAGAAATGCCAAATATTTACCTTTTCCCAGGAAGTTAATATGCCACAAACACGCTTTACAGACTCGGTCTGACAGCTGTACACTACACAGAACTTAAAACAACTTCTAGTCTGTAGGCTACTGTTTGCTGAACCATCATGACCACACCTCGGATAAATATCACGATTAAGGAACACTTGTGTGGCATCCACTTTCATAGAATCATAGAATAACAGGTTGGAAGAGACCCACCGGATCATCGAGTCAACCACAACACACTGTCCAGTAACTCAACACTTACACAAATTCATGGAAACCAAGCTTCTTTAATCCTGCTGTTGAAGTGAAATTCTCCTTCATCCTCAGAGTTCCCTCCTACAGTTTCCCCCAGGGTATCTCTAGTCCCTCCCCTAGATCAGCTAAACCCAACTGCCTGTAGTCACCACGCAGGTAAGAAGCAAGATGGCTAGTTCCACGCTACTTATGGCTAGTTCCAAGCTCCATGCACCGACCACCTCGAAGCAGTTGGACACAACCAAATTTCTCATTCCTTTAGAAACGCTTCTAACAGTACAAGATAAGATGTGATCATACACCCATGCGCATACTGTTTCTCCAAAGTATCTAAGTGCTGAAGACACCTCTCCTGTGACACATCCTTCTCTGTTCACATGAAACACTGCTGTCACAAGGAATACATGTTCATCTGAAGTGCTATTGTCTTAATTACCTGCTGCTGTTTTCACGCTACGTAGCTTTTTCGGAGTCACGGACCACACTCTGACAGTAGAGTCAGCAAAGCCTCCTACAATCATGCTAGAGTCATCTGTGATATCCACGGCAGTCAGACCCTACACACAAAACATCCATTTTTATTGTTTGCATCTTTCCTAATGCATTTCAAATCTTATGGAATTCTAAGTACTAATAAGAAAAGTAACTCAACTTATTTACAAAATTAAGAGAGAATTACTCTAGGATAGACATAAACACATCAATTTTCACACCATTAAAAATAAAGGTATATGAATGAAGCACAATCAACAGTGACAAAACAGTACTGTTTTCCAGTATTTTGGTGCAAAACGTCTGCTGCTTTCTGCAGAACATACCTAAGGCCCACAAGGAAACACAAAAAAAAGGAATTGTAGCAGACTCAGAGCAAAACCAAAGAACATGAACAACAAAGAGTTTGAGGAGTCTTTAAAGAGAATTTTGAAGATTTTGGAATGCAAACTTTGCAATGCTTATTTCAATACTCTCCTTGTCAACTCCATTAAGTCTGCTTTACTAAAAGCAATGTTTCTAACTTCGATCCTCTTTTCCACATTACTCAAATTCTTCTTTTACCAACCTGGTAAGCATTCAGGAATGTGTAGAAACAGATGGAGGGCAGGCACTCCGGGCCAAGACGCACACGCCTTGCAGCTTCCTTCATATTCATGACTTTATCAAGCTTGTCAGAGTCTTTCAGTTCAGGCAGAGGAATTCTGTAAGAAGCACACGTTTTTACAAACTAAATGCACTTTCCACATCGTTAATCTGAAAGAAAGCAAAAACTTTGCATGCAACCCTATGCCTCAATATTCAAATATGAAACGAGAATTAGAAAATATGAAAGACTAAATAAAAGATCACCTGATAAGAAAAAGAGCCAGTAGCTTTAGGAATTTCAGACAGGCAGTGGAATGATATAAATAACCGAGTATGATCTAAAAAGATTAGTGGGTAACTGAGTAAAGCTTTATTGAGGGGAAAATACAGATTGACTTGAAGGGCAAAGACAAAGTCTTACAGCAAAAGTGGTGTTCGGCTGAAAGGGACAAAATACTAAGAATGTCATGTAAACAGCGACACAAATCTGGCACGACACAACTAGGTTTAACAAGACTTCTGTACACATTGTTCCCTTGGTACCTGTTTTGGGGAGGAGCATTAGGGTCTTGTTTTTTACTTTTTGACCCTACACTATCTTTTTTAGGTTTTTTCTTCTTTGGCTTTCCTTCTTCATTTTCTCCTTCTTCATCTTCATCATCCAAAGGCACATCAAACTCTGGTTCTTTCAATAAGCCAAAGAAAACCTGCAGACCAATAAAACACAAGACAAAACAGTAATTGTTCTTCTTACTGAGAACTAATCTTTTTAATGGAAAGTTTTCAATGTAATAGTACACACAATAAAGCTGCCCCTTTAAAACTGTGATGTTTACTATTCCTGCACAGGTTACTGGTTAGCTTATAACAAACGTAGTACACATTCAACTATTTTACCCAGCAACTGATCTGGACAACTAAGTTCTCTGACCATCTCTCAGCACTTAAAGCACAAACCCTACAGCTTACAAAATTTATCTCTGTGGTACTGTGGTCCACACTGTCAAGATCCCCACAAAAAGCCCTTGCAGTAACAAATGGCAGCACGTAGGAATTGCATCCGTTGTACATGAGAGGAAGGACAATAGTCAAGTGGCCACTTCAAACCACAGAGTAATTCAGTAGTTCGTTTGTTTGGTTCAGTGGGCTGGATAGAAAGTTGTCTCTCAAAGCGGGTCAACAGTTTCTTCTACCGGGCAGTGACATATCACTATCTCCCTACTCCTGCCAACAACTACTTGAGCAGTTCTCTTCCTCTGTTCTGTTCACGCTGTCTTTTAAGATCTCAAGTGACAATCATCAGTTTATACTAAGCTATCTCCCTGAAAAATCAGGGAGAATTACTCAATTACAAAAGTGCAATGGTGTTTGCCTCCTACCTTTGCTTTATTGGCCTCCCGTTTTGCCTCCCCAGCCAAGCTTCCAACCATTGCATCTATCTGTTGTTTACTGCGAGGCATTCCATCAAATATATCAATGTAAAGATGCTCCTGAACGATGTTCCAGATCTGATTGTTCTGCTTTTCTTGAAGATGCCTTTTCAAGAGTTGGTAAGAGTCACGGGAAATGCGCAGCACAAACTTGCTTGTTCGGAAATCCAGCATGGTCTCATTACCTTTCATATGCTCTTTTTTGGTTAAGCTAGATAATACGCGCAGGTCATCCTGGTAATAGCACTCCTGATCCCCATGAAACCTGTTGAAACAATTTAAGATATGATAAAACATTTATTACAAAAATATTATCTCTTAAGTGCACGCTTATTTACATTAACATAAAACATATCAGTAAGGGCCTTTTGGAAGCTATTGACTACAGATGGGATTATTTTTCTGCTGAAATAAATTTTGTCCTGAGGAAGATACACAGTGACTTTAGTCTAGACAGTATGAGCACTCAACAGTCAAAAACCGAGATGAAGAGAACACACAAAAGGAACCTCACAGATTTTCTTACACTCAAAGGGTTCTCACCTGAAGTAAACAGTCACACTAACGTGTTTACTTGCAGAAATGAAACTCGAATTTGTGATACAGGACATTTTTTACTACGCAAGGCTCCTTGGATGTATTTATATGATCCATTATACACATATGCACATTTCACAGTGAATACGTTTCTGACTCTCCACTTGGATTTTATAATAGCTAGTTTTCCATTTTTTTCTCAAACCATGTTATAAAAGAGCTGTGGCAGAGAACATTTTAACTATTTAGAAAATCATTTTTGCTGAACATACTGAAGGGAGACAAAGAAATCCTTTTGGATTAAAATATCTCAGAATTGGTCTAAATCCAGAAAACAAATTAAACTTAATTTTCTCAAGTGATAAAGAACTGAAGCATAGTAAGAGCACAAAAAATTGCAGATTAGCCATAAATTAATTCCTTTAATCTTACTTGAAGAATTTCAATGTACATGCTATGACATCAGCAAATACTTATAGCACACATTACTTTGGCACCTCCAAGCAACTCCCCACTGCTAAAAAATAATCCCACAATCTTTACCTAGAGAAGCAGCATCTCTTCATTGATACTTTGCAGCAAAGAGCTGACCAGCTTACCATAAATCTGCACATGGACAGTTCAAAAGCATGTAGTTTGCACATCCTTCTAACACAGAAGACTGGAAAACTGTTTAAGAACAGTTACTGTAGTAACTGTACTACTTCAAGATACCAAATCTCTTCAAAGTTAGGGAATAAAAGTAATACATACATAAATCTACACAGGTCTATGCCTCTAAAGTTCACAGATTTAATCAAAGTAGCAAACACAAAATAATGCCAATGCACAAATGAAAATAAACTACCTTTCAAAAAAAGATTTTGCTTCGCTCTCGTGTTGATTGTAGACCAATTCCAAGTACATGTGCACAAAGAGAGGATAAAACAGCTGAGACAATTCCGCTCGATGGCAGTCCAGGGAACACTCAATGAAGTGTTTTAATCCACTGTAGTATTCCTCGTAGAGCGTTGGGTCCCCCTGTTGGTTGTAGGCAGACAATACTGCACTCACATCTGGCTGATCTTCCACAGCAACGCCTCCTCCAACTGCAAAAGCATTAGCGTAAAACAACAGCTGGTAAGAGAACCCAAAAGATCTAACAAATACACGGTGGCTACAACTCTGCTGGGAAGGCGAGGCACTAAGCAAAATGTCACACTAAGTCTCGTGCTTGTTCAGCACTAAGATTAAATGATACAAGTGAGAGGATGGTGGTGCATTCCGGTCCAGCAGCCAATTCTCCTTCACCTTCAGCCACTTCCCTGCCAATGGTTGCCTGTAAAGTATTTAATATAATGCCTAATACAGCTACGATTATAAGCGTAAATGAAGAAACCACTATCACCAGAGTAAGTTATCTTTACCTCTAAGGCTATAAAGTATCAAATGAGGAGCGGACTCTTTCAAAGCCTGTAAGACACACCCACTATAACTATCTTGCTTCCAGTAAACATGCAAATTAAGTTCATCAAGTGAACAATTCATCAAGACTACTACCCAACCATTACAGCGCAGTGACTTTTTGCTCTGTTCTCCACTAAACGTATTCACTGTTTTGTCTTCTACGTAAAAACGATCATATCAGGTGACACTAAAAACAAATGATCCGGTGGGTCTCTTCCAACCTGGTTATTCTATGATTCACTGGGACTCAAGACACCACAGTTCCTGAAATTTCACAATACTATTCTGTAAAACTGCCCCACAGAACACCTTGGTTAAAAATACTTAAGACTGCACTTATCTAAAGGATGTGTCAGGTTCCCAAAAACTCAGTCCAGAAATGTATAAAGCCTCCTTTACAAGTATCCTACAACACCTCAAAATGCAGCCTCCACATCAGGCCCCCGTTCCCATCCCTGCAGCCACAGCTTGGACTATCACCTCTATCAGCCTCCTGCTGCACCGTTAGTTGAGACGGGACACAAAGACAAGGGGAATCATAGAACGGTTTGAGTTCGAAGGGACCTTAAAGACCATCCAGTTCCAACCCCTCAGCCATGGGCAGGGACACCTCCCACTAGATCAGGCTGCTCAAGGCCTCATTTAACCTGGCCTTGAACACTTCTCCCTTCGGCTCTGCAAGTAAAACAGATACCGGTTCTTTGTCCGTTGTTCCAGAGGGGGCACCCTCAGGAGATCCCGATCTCTCCCCGAGTCGTACGGGGAATGACACACCGGGAGGACGCCGCCACGGGGAGGGGCGCCCCAAGGGAGGCACGACCTGACACCAACCCCTGCCCCGGTACCACGGAGAAGCACGAGGGCCGAGCAGCCCCGGGCGCGGGCCCCACCTTTTACCGGCGGCAGAGCGGCCACAGCCGCCACCCCGGGGCTGGAAGAGGCGACAGCGGCGGCGCTGCCCCCGATGGCGACGGGGGCCGCGGCGGTGACGCGGCTGAGCAGGGTCTCGCCGCCGGCCGAGTCCCCGTCGCCGCCCGGGGCTCCCAGCGGGCCGGCGGGGCTGAGGGCGACGGCGCCCAGGTCGTCGCCGAGCAGGCGGGCTTCGCGGCGCAGGATCTCCTCGGACTCGCGGAGGTTGCTGCGCCGCAGGAACTGCAGCACGGCCACCAGCGTCTGCCGTTCCAGCGCCGCGGGGGAGGAGGCCGGGCCCGGCGCCGCCACGGCCTTGGCGGTCGTTGCGTCCCCGCCGGACCCCGCCGCATCCCCCTCCGCCGCCGCGGTCGCCGGGGAAGCGGCGGGGGCGGCCGGGGGAGCGGCGGGAGGCTGAGGCGGCGTCCCCGCGTCAGGGTCCGGCTTCACCGCCACCACCTCGGCCGGCTCCTCAGGCAGCGCCGCCATCTCGCAGCGCGCCCCGCCGGCGGGAGGGCGGCCGGCAGGCGCGGACGCTCTTGCGACAGTGAGGGCGAAGGGCGGGCACTGCGGACTCTGACTACATAGACGGCGGCGGCTTCATTTTGCGACGCCACCAGAAGCGCTTTACGGCAGCGAGGAGGCTATGGGTGCAGTGGCGCTAATTAAGTGCGGAAGAGGACAAGTCGTGGCTGCCCCATCTGGAGGTGCGCGAGGACAGCTTGGATGAGGCTTTGAGCAACCTGATCCGGTCGGAGGTGTCTCTGCCCGCGGCACGGAGTGGAACTGGGTGACCTTTAAGGTCCCAAACCATATTTCAGAATTAAAACCTTTTTATTTTGAATGAAACCGGTATCTTGTGACTGCCACGCTTTCCTAATCAATTAAACGTTTTCCTGTGCTTCGTTAGCGAGTCGCTTAATTCTTAGCTGGAGGAGCGAGGAGTGGAAAAAGTCCACGAGCAAAGCAACCGCCGGCTGCGGCAGCAGCGAGACCTTGCAGCCACTGCGCATGCGCGTTGTCCCTGTCCTGCCCCAGCTAAAACTACAAGTCCCGGCATGCCCCGCAGGCGCGCGCGCAGAGAGGAGCGCCTTCGTTCATCTTGAGACTACAACTCCCGGCATGCCCCGCGCCGCCGCATACGCAGCGACGCGGCGTTTTCTCGAGTAAAACTACGACTCCCGGCATACCCCGCGCCGGAGCCGCGCATGCGCGCTACGGGCCGCGCTGCCGGCCTACGGCTCCCACCGTGCCCCGCGGGCAGCTGGCCCCGCGTCTCCCCCGGTGCCCGCCCTCCCCCTGAGCCATGGACGCGGAGGTGGACGGCGGCGGCTCCGTGGTCTCGGGGCTGCCTGGCGGGGACGGGGCCGGCGCGGGGCCGGCCGAGGGGGACCAGGAGATGGAGGGTGCTCCCGGTTGCTCGGGGTCGCGTTCCACCCCCTTCGAGTTCGAGCGGAGCCGCTCGGAGTCCAGCGGCGAAGACGACGAGGAAGACGACGAGGAAGAAGAGATGGAGGAAGAGGACGAGGAGGAGGACGAGGATCCCGAGGGGGACGCGGGGGCGCAGTTCGGCACGGATGACGGGGACCTCGACTCGAACGAGGACCGGGAGGTGAGGGGCGGGGGGGGGCAGAGGGGGCGCCCCCTGAGGCGGGGCGCGCGCCAGGCCCCGCTCCCGGCGTGCCCCGCGGCGCGCGTGCGGCTGGGGAAGGGGGGGGGGCGGCCCCGCAGGCCTCGGGGCTCTCAGGGCCCTCGGGGCCGCCGCTTCCTCGCCCCTGGGGACTCGCGAACGAGCCTCTGTAAAAAGTCCTTCCCCGGCTTTCACGTAGCCCCTTCGGGTACTGGAAGGTCGCTGTGAGATCTCCTCAGAGCCCTCCCTTCTCCAGGCTGAGCAACCCCAACTCTCTCAGCCTGTTCTCAGAGCAGAGGTGCTCCAGCCCTCAGACCGTCCTTATAGCCCTTCTCTGGGACCCGCTCCAGTGAAATCAGGATGGTTTGGGTTCGAAGGGACCTTAAAAGATCATCAGTGGTGGAATCACCTTCCCTGGAGGGGTTTAAGGGGCGCATGGACGAGGCGCTGAGGGACATGGGTTAGTGATTGATTGATGGGAATGGTTGGACTAGATGATCCTGTGGGTCTCTTCCAACCTGGTGATTCTATGATTCTGTGATCCAGTTCCAACCCCCTAGCCATGGGCAGGGATACTTTCCTTTTGCCTGGCTTTAAGACTAGAGGAAATGTGCAGAGGATATGGACATCACACGACCAATATGATCTAGTGAAGCCATTTTATTCAGAGTTCACAACACATTTATCCCTCTCTTTAGCAGAGGCAGCCATGGTGTTACAAGCCAATTCGTCAGTTCTCCTTTAGCAGTAAACAATCATTGTTCACATACATTATTGTGCTTTCCCATGGGAAACGGCTGTGTGAGCACTCTGGTCTGCAAAATAGCAAGTCAAGGACTACCGAGGAAAGCTTCCCCTGAGAAACGAGAGGAGTACAAGACAGAGCAACTTTCTAATGATACAGAGAGAAACCTTAAAGACAATGTGTCTCCTACAGTAACTAGTTCTTTTGCAAGGCTAGCTTTATTGAGGTGTAAAAGCTGGGTTGTGCACGTCTACATATCCATGCCCATTTTGATCTAAAATCTCCTCAACAGAAATGGAATGTAAAAATCTAATGTTACCTTTTCTGAACAGATCTTTCATCGTTGCTATAGAAGAAATCCATTGTTTTCTGAAATAGTAGACTTCTGGCAAGAAAACTGCCATGAAACTACTTGTACAAGTTCCTGATAAATGTACTTCATAAACAGAATTTAGAACAGTGAAATGTCAGTCTTTGCTTCAGTTTGTATTTGTGTAATTTGTAGCTGTGTAGAGACACAAGAGGCAGCGCTGGCTGGGTGCCTTGATTGAGGGCCCCAACAAACTTGCTGAGCTTTCTAAATGATGATATTATTTGTTACCAATATCCACTTCAAGCTTGCTTGTCACTTGATCCTCTGTTAAAGAGTGTATCCAAAAAGCTTTTTCCTAAAAGACTGTGTTTAGTTTGCTTGTCAGATGTGATTCATGAAACAAATCGGATTGCCATTCACTGAAAGGTCAATTCAGAAGGCTAGATGAAAACCTTTAGAAAAGAGCTGTATGTGAGGAATGACTGAAATTATTTTTTTTTTAGGAAAACTCATTTTTGTAGCATGTTAATCCAGATATTTTTTTTTCATGGTTTAAGGCTGTGATATTCTGAAAGCTGCAGTTGGGAAATTACATGTCTTAGCCCCTATATTCTAACTCTTGTAAACTTTCTTTGTAGCGCATGATAAACCTCTCAGAGTTGACCCCTTACATCCTGTGTTCCATCTGCAAAGGTTACTTTATTGATGCTACAACTATTACAGAATGTCTGCACACCTGTAAGTATCAGCATTGTCACTCTTTAGTTTAGCTTCAAATTCAAACAAAAATTGGCTGTTGGGGTGTTCTGGCTTCAGAAAGCTAATTCCCTGTTTGAGATGAATGTGTGTTGTGTTTATTCTGTTCCTTAAAGGAAAATGTAGTTGTGGATATTTTAAGCATCAGGAAATCATTGTGTAAATCAGTCATGAAGTCAGCTTAGTTTTCCAGGTTGAGCGCAAAGAAGATGTAGAGAAAAATAAAACTCAAGTAAAACAAAACGAGAGCTACTACGTATTTTCTTTAGACTCTAGGAATTTGAGCATGTACCTGAGAGGATAATGTTGAGTTGCCCTGGTTGTGGTGGACTAGTAACTATTTCTGGTAAGGGTTTGTGCGTTCACAGAACTCAGTAAGCAGCTGTGTGGAAGTACCAGTTCAGATACAGAAACAGTTTTAAGTATCCAGGAACAGTTAGTCTATAAGCTGATGAATAGAAGTACATGGGTAATGAAAAACTGGTTTCCTTTTTCCTGGCTTGTTATTTTTCCCTTCAGTGCTTGTATTAACAGTATTTCCATTTCTAACAGAACTATTTTTCTCTCAAAGTCAATAAACCCCTTTTTGTGAAGCTGACTCCTTCAGGCACACCTATGTTCCCACCTGAATCCAAGAATATCTGCTTCCTAGTCCTTCCAACTGCTAACACCGCAGAGAAGGAAAACTTCTCTTTTTTCTCCTCTCTTTCCCCCTTCCTCTCTTTTTTTTTTTCTTTTGTGGGGCACCGCTTGCTGGTTTGATGTATGCCCTTTAATATTTCAGCATAGTTTGTAGTTTAGGAAAATGCACAACTGTTAGTGAGGACAGCATAATGTTGCAAGTGTAACTGTGATGATCTCTTAGTTTCCTCATAAATTTTGTGGAAACGTTCTGTGTGTTCAGGCTGATGTGGAGCTGATTTGATAGCAAGTTAATTATTCTAGATGTTTCCACTCATTAGCTTTCCCTCTAAACTTCAACATTACAGTGCAAAGTAGAATGCAGTGCCAGTATTGTAATATCTTGGTTTGATTCTTCTACTGAAACTCTTTGTAGGGTGCTTTTCAGCAAATGTTTTATATGCAGCAGTCTGTATATTGTTGTCTTAGCTCTGCTCGTGTTCTGGGTAACAGTTAACAACACTGAACACCTAGCTTTGCATCAGTGAGATTAATTATTCTTAGGAATAACTGAGCATTCAGGAGTGTTGTATCCTGTACGAGCAGAGAGCTGCTGTGTACTTGAGTCTGAAAGTTGAAAAACTTGCTTTGTTTTGACTAATTAACTTTATTTGAGAAGTCTGAGTGTAATTGCTTCTCTTGTTTAAACAGATAGTATCATGTAATTGATATATGACTTTTATGGGTTTTGTTTCCTTTGTAGTTTGCAAAAGCTGCATAGTGAGACATTTCTACTATAGCAACAGATGTCCAAAATGCAATATCGTTGTACATCAGACACAACCTCTTTATAATATCAGGTAATGACTTCATGTCATTTTTACAGATACAATTTTTTTTCAAGTTTTGCTGCTTGTTTTTAAATGCTTTACATTGCAGACGTGTAGTGCTTTCCTATTTCAAATGAAAGAACAGTTAGGAGAAAGGCAACATGTTATTTGCTTACGTTAGCTTCATCTCAATAGTGAAGACAAAAGTACTCAATTGCTTGCTTTATCTAATTTGAATCCCTTTCTAGGGCTTGCTACCCCCACCTTGGGTACTTCTGTGCATTTGCTTGGTGTCACAGGTGTTACAAGATCTTAACTATTTGCTACAATTCTGTTTTAGACAAAGCTTTGTTGGCATCATCTATTTATTAACTCTGAAAATTGAGTGTTAGTTCCTTGAGCTGTTCATGAATTCTTGAAGGGTGGTGCTTTTAATTTTGCATGGCTCTTTCTGTTGGAGTTCTGCTGTCAAGATGTGAATTTAGACAGATACAGACCTGCTGCTCTGTGACTGTTCTTTTTATGTATGTCGTATTTCAGCATTGTATTCGATGTCTCTGTTACAATCTTTTTTTTTTTTTTCTCTTTTATAGACTGGACCGGCAACTGCAAGACATAGTCTATAAATTGGTTGTCAATTTGGAGGAAAGTAAGTCCCTTTATTTTATTACCATTTGGAGGCTGAGAAGACTGAATAGAAACAGTCATTCAAAGCCCTGTTTCTACTCTGGGTTCTTTAAAATAGTTTTGTAACATTTGATTATAAATCCTAATGAATTAGCTATGCCAACTGGCATCTTTCTGGCTGCTAAATGCTGATACAGATAGTGATTTGTACCCCGTCTCATGAAACACAGGTGTTGCTGTATCCAGGTAATATTGCATAGTCACGCCTTCTATTTTTGTAGAAGTGCAGAAAATATCGTTCTAAGTTCACTTGCCTAGTTGAAAAAATGTTCCTAAGAGACTGATTCTCTCAAATGCTTTTATTTTTTCCTCGCTGCCATGTTTACTTTTCTGATTTTAGTTGTAGTCACTGTCACACATTTACCTTGAACTTGGGGAGCCAATGAATCTCCACAGTCCACTTCTCACTGAGTGAAATACACGTTTAAAGGATATGTATGGACTACAGATGGTATAAAAATAGACTCAGGACAGCCAGAGGAATACTAGTTTTTTGCTGCCGTTTCAGTATGATTTATGGCCAGTTTCTCTGATTTCTTCTCAGTTTTTACTATCTCTTAATTTGGGTATCTAAAGTGTCCCAGCCTCGTATGGAATACCAGCAGTGTTGAAGGTCTGTGGGAACTTGGGTGGCATTCCCTGCTTTGACCATTGGAAATTTTATGGATATTCTCAACATCTGAACTACCATTCCAATTGCTTCTGTATTCTGGTTTGTTTTTCTTTTTCAGGAGAGAAAAAGCAAATGCATGACTTCTATAAAGAAAGAGGATTAGAAGTGCCCAAACCAGGTGAGCTGTAATCACTTTAGAGGACACTGTTAAGGAAATATTTACTGTACCATTTATTCTTAAGGGCTTTCCTAGAAATACTAGCTCACAACTGAAGAAGATATGTAGTATTGGAAACACGGGATTCTTGGTTGTCTGATTACTGTGACTTGTTGCAGTTTTCAAATTGCAAAAATAGAAGATGGAACTGGTAGCACTTAAACTGAGATCGTGGTTGGATTTTTTTAAAAACTGATTGTGTTTTGCCTACAGTCAGGAAATATATGTAAAATGTGCATTAACTTTGTTTTCTGACCCTTTATAAATAATTAGTTTTACAAATGAGTAAAAATAAGAAGTTTAAAGTCTGACAGATGAGGGATTATTTAATTTTGTCTTACTATCAAATAAACAGCTTTTTGGAGAGATGCCACGCTGAAAGCTAGTGAAGTGTGAGTTCAGATATACAGCATGAAATGTGTGGAGAACTGATTTAGTAAAAAAAAATAGGATGAATTGCATGGGCACTTTTTCCTTGTGAAGTCGTCCATTTTGCTTGGCGCATGTTAGCACCTTATGCTGCTTTTATTTCAAGTTGTGTTTGCATTCTGGCTATTTGAATATTTTAGCTGTCCCACAGCCAGTTCCAGCAAGCAGAGGAAGACCTCGAAAAGTTCTGGGCTCCATGTTCCGGATCCCACCAGAACTTGACATCTCCATACTTCTGGAGTTCATAGGGTGAGTTGTGAGCAAATGTAAGAGTGAGTGACTGCTGTGAGAGTGCTGCTTGTGTGTTTCAGACTGTTACCAGCTCACAGTTTTCATTGAATGCGCGTTTCCTCCACCTCAGACAGCAGATGGGGAGCTGGGCTTAACTTGCAGTGCAAGAGTGACAGCCAGCTGTGTTGTAACTAGATGGTGCAGATAATTAAATGCGTGTCTTCCTATGAAAATATCTTCCTGAAAAGTGTAGTGTTAAAACTTCCATGTGTTCATTTTATTTTTGACAGAGTAGCCTATCATTACTAAACTGAATGATGAAACAACTCTTATGTTTCCTTAGTCCCTGTAGGTGGCAGTACCGGTAACACTGATTGTGCTGGACTTGCTCTTCTAACTCAGGGACTGCAGCTACAACCTGGGCAGCGAGTGTAGCGTTCGCCTAATGTTATAGGTGGGGGTGATAATGTGGCCTAGTCTTAAGTTTTCTAGACAGTTTCCCAGACTTAATGAGTTATACTAAAGTTTTTGTATCAGGCGACACCTTTAGCCATGGATTATGGGGGAAATATCCAGCCCAAACACTTGAGTTGTTTTCAGAATACAGGAGGGCAAAATAGTGACAATGAGTTAATAGTCTAGCATATCAAGCTTATTTTTTAAATTTGGCGCTTTCTTTCATTAAACTCCATTAGATTATAATATTACACCAAATTTTTACACACACTCACTAAAGCTGTAGGATGTTGATAACTGTTAACCATAGCAATATTGACTCTGTTTACTCTTCTCTTGTTTTTCAGAGCTAACGAAGGCACAGGGAATTTTAAGGTGCAGATGCGATTTGAACTTTTCTTACGATTTACTTCAGAAATCTGTATAACCTTAATGTATTTTAGTTTGTTTTTCTTACACTGAGTGCAGCCTGAACTTTCATCAGCATAGTAATAACCAACCCTGGATGACAGTGTACTTTCAAGCCTATTGTATAGCATCACAGAATAGGAAATAATGAAAGTTTTGGCAGGAGAATGGGAATGATGCTGTTGAAACCTTACCTAGGTGATTCTAGCTTGTTATTCTTGCATATCTCTCTCCAAAAGGTGCACTGCTATGGCTTTTATTGGAATCCTAAACAAAGGTATAGACATTGTCTAAAATGCTGGGTTTTGAAGAACGTTCTCAATTGTAGTCGAAAGCTTGCGTGGGTTATTCAGAGGACGTGTAGCCTGAGGTGTAACAATAGTACATAAACTGTGATGTGCCTAAACATTTAACAAAAAAAAAAAAAATAGAGAATTGTCTGGATGGCCCAAAACACCTCCCTAGCCAGCAGAAAGCTTATTCTTTTCTGCATCCCTTCAGTAACTGTGTCTTGTCTGTGTGGCAGCTTGCTGGCTAAACAAGAAATAGCGTTGCTAATCCTTGCTGAAGCATATGGGTCTTCTTCCAATACATATCTTCCTACTAAGCTGCTTTGGTACAAATTCATAGAGGAACTTCAGGTTGTTTGCTGCCTTCATGATTCATATGCTGTAGTTCAAGATGTTCAGAGTGTGTCATTCCACTAGTTTGGCTAAACATTTAGAAAACGAGACTCTATGCAAGGGCAAGAAGGAGATGTAGTCTAAAATTGCTCAGCATATGGTGCACTTAATCCTTCATCATTTTGGAATTGTGGGACTTAAAAGATGGAATGGCACAGAATAATGGAATATGAGAAACCTAACTGGTACAGTTGGCAGGAACATTTTACTGTTGAAGACTTCAAAGAAAAAATTACATTAGTAACTCACCTATTAATTGTTCCATTTGTACCATTTTACTGATTTCCTTAATGTTTTCAGCTGAATTGATTTCTAGTCAATATATTTTCAAGTTCAAATCTGAACTCTTAGATTTTATTACAGTTATTCTTACTATTTTTAATAGCCATTACATTTATAATGGCAGAGCTTAGGAGGCGATTTCAAACTTCCAAATACAAAAATAAGAATTTTCACAAAGTTGAAATGTGAGTACAGTTTTGTAAAACAAAAGTAATCTGCAGAAGGGGGGCAACGTTCCTGAAAATGTCCACAGTCATTTTTCATCATCTGTTACACCCTAACACCTACATAATATTCTTAACTCTCTTTTTCCTTACGTTTCACGTTATTTTTTTTATCTTCTTGCCCTTGTATCACCTCCCATCCTTCTTGTCTCATATTTGCCCTTGTCTTTGCTTTGTTTATCCTGTTCATTTTAGACCACACAAGAATGACTGTTCAACCATTTTATTAACTTATATGTTGTAATATTAAAATTCGAGTTAGACACCTGCTCTCGAACATGCTGTTCCAATACAAGTAGCTTTGTCTTTTAAAAAAAGGTACTTGGCTCAAACATCCTTAAGGAGTGTTTGTGTTTCAGGAAAGGGATTTTTTTTGTCTGTGTAAATGTTTTGGGTTTTTTTCCCTTTTAAGCCATAAATACTTCTGCTCAGTTTAACTTGAGTATTTTGAGAATGTTCAAGATGTAAGGCTGCTCACCATTACTCACAGTAAATAGTTCATGCTGCAACTAATCCTACTGTCCATAGACCACAGTACTATTCAGCTTGTGTGCCTATTTGCACTTCTGTACAACGTGTAAGTTATAAGAAACACCACAACTTTTAACTAGTATTTTTCTACAGCATTTTCAGACTCCGTGCTGTATGTTAACTCTATGCTTCACACTTCTTCCTTTCTATCCTTATGTTCTTCGCAATGCTTTATATCTTCATGCTTTTTTAATTCCACTTTGTGATGAAGGGGTTTACTCATCAACCTTCCAAATTCTCTTTCATATCCACTTCTCACAAGCCATATCCTGATCCATTTTTAGCATTGCTGTCTTCCATTACTTTCCATTACTTTTTTCTCTGTCTTATTTTTCTGAACTAGATGTTGAATTTCACATCTAAAGGGTTTTCAACCTTTCTCTTTTTTTTTTTTTCAAGTGGGGATGAGGGGGAAGGGAACAGATTACAAGGTCTGTGTCCACAAATTCTGATTTATACATGCAGCGAGTATATATTCATTATCATGAAGCTTGCAGCAGCATGATTGCCGGGTCAAGTCTAACTGGCATTTCTAGCTCAAGTACATGAATAAATCAAACTATTGGTCCAAAACCACAGTTAGCATGGATATGTATATAAATTCATTGTTGAATTCAAGGGATTCTGTGACCCTCTGACCCCTCTTTCAAGTTTAAATAATATAATGAGCCTGGATAAGTAAGTCACAGCTGTTCAGAAGTCAACATCAAAATCCAGTTAATTGACACAAAAGGTAATCCATTTATCACTCAGTGCAGTTGTCGGCTCTGCCTTTGTGCCTCATCACTTATCTGCCCATATCTCTGATTCGCTGTTTTAAATTTTATCCATAGAAGAGAAACCTATTAAAATTTTTGAGGCATAACAGATGTCTTGTCATTGCAGCCCTTGCTGTAAAAGTATTCAGAAATGATACAAAAAGATTTCAAACTACTCTTGCCCTTGTGTTCTGCATAGCAGTTTATTTTAATTAACTCTGGAATTTTATAGACTATTAAGTTGATTCCAGCCTAAACCATAGTACGTCTAGAACACTAAAAGGACATAAGCTTCTTGCATTATAAAATGTCATGGTCTAATTATCCAAATCATGTTTGGTACCCAAGCCTGATTTGGGGAAAATAAGGAAACTTGAGAAAATGTTTCATGTGATTCTGATGAGTAAATGCCTGTCAGGGAAGAAGGTCTTAAAATGCTGTGGTAATACTGATGTCTATGCAGAGTTAACAGCAAATATCATTTTCCAGTACTTCAATAGTAAAGTAAGACTGAAGTCAGTAGTTGATTGCTTTTAAAAGTTGTTTTAAGCAGCGAGAGTTTTGAACTTGGAATTTTTATACACTCTTAGTCCTTTCCCTATAAAATAAGCTGGAAGTAGATCAGAGAAATGTCCAGAAGCGTAAGCTGTCTCCCTCTGTTACTGGGCTTTTGCTTGGGTTTGGGGCTAGGAGGGATGATGGCTGAAAATGTATATTGCCATGAAATCTTACATTTATTCTTTGCAGCCTTTGGAAAAGAAGTTTGTACGTGTTTCAGCAGAGGCAACAATTGGACACGTGGAGAAATTCCTGAGAAGAAAAATGGATCTTCACCCTGCTTGTCAGGTATGCCACTTGCAGTGGCTCTTTACAAGTTCACTGGGATTGATGGAATGCCTGTGCTTCATGCAGGACATTTCCCATAGTTCATTAGAGTCTGGAAACAACGTTAGTTTTTTTCAGTGCAGGAAGGATTGAAAAATAAAACAATATTGTGATCTGCAAGGAAGATCTCTCCCAACTCATTTGCGACACATTTAAATTTTCATTATGATACTTTGTATAGGATCTCTAAAGTGCCACTTAAGATTTCAGCAGATGAAACTCGAAACCAAGAGGTACTCTGGTTTGGAAGATAAACCTGAATATATAGACAGGAAGGTGTGTGTGCATGGGAGGATACGGAGGCAGAGAATGAAGTAGGAGCTGAGTAGCAGTAAAATTCAGCTGAATGCTGAAGAAGCAAACAACGGCTCAGAAAGAATGATATTATGAATGGATGCTTGGAAATAAAAGGTATGGATGCAAATGTAGGTATGTGCCTCCAAATAAGAATACAAAGAAGCAGAATATGGCACAGAATTTAGCTTCATATTTCTCAACCATTTTGATAGGAACTGCATGTCAAAACCAGTGTTCCGTTCTTCAATTCATTTTAGCACCCATTCAGTTCAGAAGGTGCAGGAGTTCTGTAATGTGTAAACAATTCTTAAAGGCAGTTATTGGCAAATCGAGCCAATAGTGCTGTGAATAGGCAAATGAGGGAAATGAAGTGCTGGCTTTGGAGTTTCATACAGCAGTAACTGTCTGAGACAGTACAGCATGGCTGTGTGCTTCAGTAATGAGTAGTTATTCATGCCACTTACCTTTCCAGTAGTGACAAGGCAAATCAGATATAAATTATTCATTCTGAGGAAGTACTGTATTTTCATTTGCTCGTTTTCTCTCAGTGAGAGTCTCTATAGTTTTCAGGTAGTGTTGGGTTCATAGTCTGAACAGATAAAAGTATCCTCACAATGAGGCTAGCGAAAATTCTTAGATTAACAGTCATTTATTTGAGGGGAAGGAATTGTTTCAGAATGAATCCTAGCATAATTGCTACCAGGCAGAAATTCAGGCTTTGGTGCTGGAATGAGAAGATTAGGTATTTGCTATTCAGGGCACTCTAACATGGTAAATGTGAAAACTCTGCTTAATTTATTAGAAGACACTGGATCTTTAATGACTGCTGTTTGAAACTGCAGCAGCAGTGTCAATACTGGGATATCTTCAAGCATTCAATTCTGTTTAGAAAGGTTGTCAGCAGTTGTCACTATGTCTGTTTGCATCCTGTATTGGGCAAATTGAATAGATTTTCTGTTTCTTTTGAATATATAAAATGTGCACGTATTTCTGTATGTGTTAGTGGGAGCAGGATTGAGTTTTTAGTGTCTGCTAGTACAAAAATCATAAACATAAGCTTATAAAGCAAAAGTAATTATATTCATATATCACTGGAAAGCAAAGCTGGCAGATCTGTCTCCCTGCAGTAATAACTGTAGAGGCTGGAAGGCAGGGGAGACAGCAGAAATAGCTATAACCAGCTTTCAAGAAGAAAATTCTTTTTTTTTTTCAGATTCTGTGTTAAATACATGAAATGTTGATGTTAATTCTATACATGTATGTATATATGGGTCAATATCTAATAAATATTTAATGTTCTGTCCAGATCAGTCTTTACTAGGCTTCCCCCTGCAAGCTAAAAGCAGGAGTAATACTAAGCAGTTTGTCTTCTGCACTTTATGTTTCAACCTAACATGAATGGAGTATTCTACATTGTTCTCATACTACCCAGATGGTGAAGTGAAGTAAATTAGCCCTTTTTTGAGCCTCTAAGGAGTAGAATCCTTGTGTCCCTTATTCCCAGAACAACGCGGTCTGCCAGGCATAAATCTTCCTAAATCTTTTCACGGAGAACAAGAGAGAGATGGTGGACTAGCATGCAGAAGAGCATAAATCCAGGGGAGCTGAATAGCTGAAGCTCAGAGTGTGTCCTGTAGTGAAAAGTGGCCGTCTAAGAGAATACGTAATGATATTGCAGTATGCTCCCCAACTACTGCAGTGGCAGTGCGAAGAGGTTTTACTTGCAGAAAGCTGTGGGACAGCTCGTTGTCAATCTTTTCAACTTTAATTTTGAGGTGTTGTCATTGTAATTCACAGATGAGAGCCCTGTCATATCCATATCTAGAAACTGCTCATAAGGAAACTGCAAGCAAGGTGCAGTTCAAAGAGAAACACTGCTGTGTTAGCTGCTCTGATTTGAAATGTTAGAGACGGGATTTACATTATGCATGGTAAATTCATAGTAACTATATGAAGAAGCTTTTTCTTGTAGTAATCAAGGCAAGGAATTCAGAAAACCTCATGATTTCTTTTTCCTTTCTCCCCAAACTACTGGTTTTGTGGGCTGTTACTTTACGAAAGTGCCTCCTCTGGCATTGCAGGCATTGTTGACGTAGTTAGCTGCAGCAGAGGATGTTACTTAGAATTGCTGAGTGTGCCCTTCACTTGTATCACAGAAGTAATGATTGCATTTGGAGGGAGGACTTTGTGAAGTAATTACTGACAGTGGCATACAGTGAGCTGTTCTTTTCTGTTAAAACACTTCTTCCAAACAGTCATATTGAGCAGACTTATTCACCTGTTTTTGCACTCAAGATAAGAACAAGGGTAGCAATAGCTCATTTTCTGTCAGTGACACAGCCAGATTATCCTCTTTTGCAACTGATGAGTGTCTTGATGTTTGTGGGATCATTTTAATACATGATCTAAATTCCCATTAAATCCATTACAGTTATTACGGAACAACTTTTTTCAGTGAATGCACCAAACTGCGAGTGTAGCAATAGTGTCCTCTCTGTTCCAGAAGTGAGCCCCAGCACAAGGGCCTGGAGTGCGAGGCAGTAACGATGTGTCCGTTAAATACATTTGGACAACAAAGGTAGAGACGGCTTTAGTGTCTAACGTGCTAGAATTTAACTCTTCTAGTCACACTTTAAGGGCTGAGGTGCTGTTTTGCTAGTCCAAAGGTAGGTTGAACTTGACCGTGTTTGTGTTCTTTGACAGGTAGACATAATATGTGGTGATCACCTGCTAGAACACTACCAGACACTGAGAGAAATCCGGCAAGCCATAGGAGAGAGTGCAGTACAGGTACGTGTGGCAGGTGGGGCTTTGTTCCAGGTTTTCTGTTTTAAAAGACTACTTTCTGAAGCTATCAGGTAGCACCAACTTATCCAAATAAGTCACTTGAAGAGTCTCTCTTAACTTATGCAAAATGTTTTTTATAGTGCAAATAGAGTTAAGAATATGCCATGTGCCAAGAGTGTTCTTGACAGTTTGATGCTCTGAATATGAGGGTTGTGTGGTTTGGTGGGGTTTTCTTCTATTCTGAAACAATTTGCTGTTGTATCAGTGCTAAATTATGCCAGCCTTTCTTTCAATTAACATTCCTTATTTTCCTTCCCGGTGATTGGCTCTCTGCAAGAAATCAGATGATTGAAGCATCCCAAATGAGGCTGGCCTTGGGACTGGGTCAGGGGAATAAACATGCTTATAAAAGCACAAATCAATGATACAGAGAGTAACAAATGCAATTTGTACATTCGATGCATATTGTACTGGTTCTGGTCACAACATGAGTGTATAGCCAACTATTTCTTGTTAATAACTTTAAGTGCTGCTGGCTTTGCAAATGAGAGAGCATTTTGATTTCATTGGCGAATCTTTTGAAACATCTTCGTAATGGGAAGGGTCACAACATTTTGAAGTGCAACAAAACAATAATATCGTCTGCCAGTAGATGCACAGTAGATGTAAAATCACGATGTATGGTAAACTGTATATTAGTCTAAACTTGGAAGTCTGAGAAGCTAATGTTTAATCTAATACAGTGAGAAGAAACAGGTTTTTGTTATCTTATTTGGAAAGCAATCTAAGCAGATGGCAGAAAGGCTTAAATAGTACCAGATTCAGTCCTCTTGACTTGTTTATGCACACACACACGCTCAATCCTTTACATCTAGATTTCCCTACGAGAGGGCATCTGTGTCAGGGGCAAGGAGTGGAAAGCTGATTTTGAGCTGGTTTGGATGCTGCGTCAACTGTACCTGATCTGAGTAACTAGGAGGGATTCTGCAGTCAGGCAGACACATGTGGCTCATGCTGCAGTGTTGGCAGACATTAAAAGTCTTCAAGGCTTGTGTTGAGCACCTCTTTTTCCATGGTTGAAGGGAATAAATGTCATACTTGATGTCTTAGCTGTTTATATAATAATATGAAGAAAAAAAAAATGAGAATGTAAACTAACCTGATTTGGGGTGCAAGGGATAGAAACCAGGAGGAAGCTCGCATTGGTAACAAACTTGCTTCTAACATAATGAATTTATTGTAAGTAAATGTAAGCAATTGGCACAGTGATGGAAGCATCCTTTCCTAAAAGCTTCAGTAAATAGCAGGGGGGTGATTTATTTCTCAGTCCAGGGTCATGTGTATGTGCATTAAGACTTCGTCTTAGTAAAAGATCTTTTCATAAATGAAAGATGCTTTTGTGGAAGCACTCCAAAAAAACCTGCATCAGTTTTGTTGCTTGTCAGAAACGAATCTGCTTAGCTGGAGTTTAGTGTTTTTTATTTCTTGTCAGAATTGGGTCGTCTTGATTCATTTTCAGTGGTGAAGTACCAGTCAGCAGCTCCACAAAGAGAGCAGTCATCTTGGGATATGTTCTCCAGTGATATTTCAAGTTTCATTATTACAAAATCAGTATGCTAGGGATGGTTTCTCACAATCCTGCTTTAGTGGGCAAGTAAACAGAAGATCTTTGCTTTTTTGTGAATTCTTAAGCTTTCATACCCATTTTTGCCAGGAAATTTGAAAGCTCATCCTTAATTTTCTTAATTTTGTTACAAAACCTCCTAGGATGCCTAATAGTTAGAGTAGAAATGTTAAAAATAACCACAGTTGCTTCTTTTTTTTGAAATAAATACAAAATTTTGAAAATTGTGACATTGTCATATTTTTATAGTGTCACATTATATTGTTTTGCAGAAACAGAGGATGCATTTCTAGAATTAAAAATCCTTAGGAAATGTTTTTAGATAATTACCTGCATAGGTCAAATCTGAAAATGGAATGGGTTGTTTCTTTTTCACCAAGACCTGAAATTCAATGAACAGCATGACTGTCATGGCCCGGTGAGACCACAAGTACAGAGGAGTGTTTGATAGATATTACATTAAGTTCCAAGGGCATCTTGTAACATCATAACCTTCCAGCCTTTCCAAACCAGTGTTGGAGTCTGGAATGCCCAGACAGCTCTCACCAGGATGCAGAAACACTCTTTGAAAACCTGCTGTTCTCATTTATCCATTCCTGAGTTTCATGGGAGATCCTTCATGCTAAGAAAATAGCTACTTCAGTAGCTACTTATGCAATGCAGGGTCATTTAAAGGCATAGACATTTGTGTATTTATTTAGATGGGTACAATCGCTGTGAGGGGAAACAAATAACTGCCCTTCTGAATGGCCTGTTTCACTTGCAAGTTCATTCATGTCAGCAGTTATTCTTGCTGAGAAAAGTGATATTAAGAATGCAGATAAGTTTCTTTTTGCCAAAGACATTAATTTTAAAATCCATACCTTGGCAGCATTTACATTGGAAGTTCTTCCAATGCAATGTAACATCACATATGTTGTGTGGGATTCTATTTCTGGAACATAATCACTGTAATTTTTTATGGGCTTTTACTCCTTAATAACTTAATAAGCTAATAGTTGGGTGTTTTTAATCTCTTGTATTCTTTACTTAATAAGTGTATGGTAGTAGTCTAGGCTTTTCAAGTACAGCTTTTGGCAGCATCTTTTAGAACTGCTTAATCAAGTTTTTTTCCTGTCCCACAGTATCGGGTGAAAAGCAATGTGAATTGTAAACAAGAGCCTGTCGTATGAAGATGACATAAATCCATTATAACTTAAAAATAAAAGACAAGGATCAAGTGTTACTTTGGTTTTTTTAAACACCCTTTTCCATCTCAGAGAGGGGAGGAGATTATATATTTTTGCCTTGATATCAGAACTTCTGTTCGCATACAGAAGGGACACGGTATAAAATGACAAGAGAGATCAAAGCTGAGGTTCTGCCAGGCAGTGACTGTCACACGAGGCGGTGGTGGCAATGCCTTGTGGAGAAGGTGGTGTGGTGTGATAATACAGTTGCTTTCTCTTCTCTCTAGGATGGTTTACTTGTACTGCACTACGGCCTGGTGCTATCTCCAATATCTGTAAATTAAAGATGGAAAGACTATTGGAAGGCAAAAGAATACCAAGTCATCAAGCTTCTTCACTGCACCAAAGGCAGCTGTTGTATTTCCTGTGACAGGAAGCAAGTAAAACGAACCACCACACCACTAACTACTGTACGCTTGTAATGCAACGTCTTTTACCACTGTAAAAAAGTACACTTCTGTAAGTACAGCTGTCGATGTTACTGTGCTTTGTGTTACAAATTACTGTCTTCGAATTTCACTTGGCTCAGGGAATTTAGATGCTCAGAGTAGCTGCATTTTTTTTATACATTCTAAAACCACAAGATCATACGGGGTGAACAGCCTTTAATTTCCTCTAAGCTATGAGATATTGCTTACTTCCTAAGTGTCTAGCTAGAGCAGTGCTCTCAGGGATGATCATGGGCAGTATAATTTATTCTGGGGGGAGATGGTCATTTGCCTAAAAAAAAAAGTGCACTGTGATCATCTGTGTTTGGATGTGATTTGTGGAGAGGAGGGGAACTTGGGAAATGCAGACCAAAACAGGTAGAAAACGACACATCATAAGCATTGTTTTTTGAGAAGTAGCATTAAATTTAGTTGTTTTTCTTGAAGAAAGACAATTTCATTTGCACTGGAAATATATTTGCTGGTAGTTTAGCTTATACCAAATGGTGGATCATGCATCTCTGGTGCTACTGGAGATGAGCTGGCTGTGAGCTGGTTAAACTATGCATGAAAAAAAAAAAAGTAGCAGCACCTCTTTCTACCTGCTTGCTGTATGTAAAGTAATCATGTATTTGTCAACTGACTTGACTGGCAGGACCATAAATCCTTTCACTGTAGCACATATCTTTCTAGCAGCAGTGAAAATGGTAGCTTTTTCCACTCTTTTTGATCTGTGTTAGTGCATTGTAGTGGAGACCAGGGCCCAGTAATGTAATACTTGCCTCTTACGACCAGATTCACAAAAGACATTAGGTAACTTTAACATACTAAAATACTAGGGTTTGTAACAACTGTAGTACTTCAAATTTTATTCTCGTTAAGATTTCCATGGTTTCCTGTGCACCGTTGAGAACCAGAGCTTTGGATGTTATGGTATTGCTGCATACTAGGTCATCACTGTGGGGACTAATGAAAGCTAGTGTTATTCTCTGGTATGGGAAAAATGGGAGGAGACTCCTTTGTAAGGTGTTTTGGAGCACTTAAGGTAGCTCATATGCGCTTGCTCGCTGTCAGCTTGAGAGATCTGGTATCCTTTGTTTAAAGAAAGCTTTCATGAATCCTTTCTTGGGTCTTTACGATAAACATTCGGTTTTGTCTGTGAAGATTACACCGTAAGGGAAGAGTCTTGTTTGAAGTAATTCTTGTGATGCTTCTGAAATATGTAACAAAAACATTTCTAGCTACAAATTCCTATTTTACCTTTAACATTTGTATAAAAGTAGTGTTTAAAATGCACCAGAAAATGAGATTATTTTGTAAACCCTTTGTGAGTCGTGTTGATAAGAGATTATATATTGTAACAGTAAAATAAACTTTATTTTAGCCAATTTAAAATTGAGCGCTTGTATTTCCATGCCGTGCTCCCTGTGTCAGCCTCAAAATTAAAGCAGTTGGTATTGGAACTGCTGGATGTGCTATAGGGTTGTTAAATGACACGTTTCAATTAGGAGTTTGAATGGTGGTTCAATACCAGAGGCTCCACTGGAGCTAACTGGGGTATCACTAGGTGGAGTAACATAGAATTTCTGGGGCTCTCATTTGGATGAGGATTTCAGTGAAGGATAGCTCAGTAAAGATGTCGAAATGATTTTTCAACACAGATACAAGAGAAATAATCCTGTGTACTTACAGGACCCTTTTTCCCCTCAATACATACATATTC
Source organism: Phaenicophaeus curvirostris (assembly GCF_032191515.1). Classification (NCBI taxonomy): domain Eukaryota; kingdom Metazoa; phylum Chordata; class Aves; order Cuculiformes; family Cuculidae; genus Phaenicophaeus; species Phaenicophaeus curvirostris. Next base: position 312,158 of record NC_091400.1, on the reverse strand, counting down.
TTGTCAGAACCACTTCTAGGTTGTTTTCATAGAGTCGTAGAATCACCGGGTTGGAAAAGACCCTCCCTACCCTCTTCAAAAAGTTCGCAGTATGGTCACATATTATGCTGCAAATTCTCCCCTAATCCAGGCTTGAACTTCATGTCTACATAAGGGCTTATTTGCAAAGTTTAACATATGTACAGAAGCTGATAGTTAATTCCAATTAATGTTATTCTAGGATACTGCTGACTTGTATAGCCTCAAGATGCTGCCGCTGGGCTGCTGTCAGTGTCAGTTTCTGGTTTGTTTTTTCTAAAAAGGGCTTCTGGATGGCTAAAGAGAGGTTTGCTGTAGGGTAAGGTAAGGCCAAGGCTTCCTGCTTCATTCTTTCGGTGCCTTAATGAGGAGGATTGAAGATCTGTTGCCTGTGACACTTTGGTATCAATGCTTAGTGAGCTCTTATTTCCTGTTTCTCTATTTCTTTATTTATTCTTGACCTGACTTCAGAAAGCATGTTCTTAGCTTTAGTTTTCCCAGCTGAACCTCCTGCTGTCTTTCACCTTAAAGCTTACCCTGCAGGCCCTGCTGTTTCATCTGCTCTCCAGCACCTGCAGTAGCCCCTGGGGCATCACTTGGCACATCAGCCTGCAGCAGGGGTGACCTTTGGCTATTGCCAGGGCTGATCTGTGGGTTCTGTGGTTTCCTGCGTAAAGATCATCAATCTGCTTGCTTTAAAATGTGCCAGTCTTCTTTCAGCTCTCCTGCTGCTTTATTTCTGTTGGTTTCCTTCTAACCTTGGCTTTCCTCCCGTCGCTTTTGGTGCTGATGATGGAAGAGCTGCTGTAAGAACAGGCTGCCTGTGGGATGGCATCTCTGCCCTCGTGGGAGATGAGCCAGCTCCGTGCTCTGGAAGTGAGGGAGGGTGCTCTTGAGAGTCATTCATTGTTTCACAGACACTATTGTTTCCTCGCCTGATGAAATAATTCTGGTTTTATTTTCTGGTTACCTACTTAGCAGCGTCACAGCTAACACAGTCCTAACTAAATACTATTTGTACTGCAGCATAATTCTGAGTTGCTTTACAGATTTGCTAATTCCCAGTAAGAGGAGACAATGAGCCCTGGCATCAGGAGTTCTTACAAATGCAGAATGAAGCCATGATCCAGTCATGAACATTGAGCCGTGTTGGTTATGATCTGCCCATTTTCTTTGTGTAATAAGCAGGTGAGGTTCAAGAGACAAGTGAAGTGTGCGGCTGAGCCCTCTAAATGGAAGGGCAATGTTTAATTATCTCTGTGTCCTGAACACCTCAGCTGCACCCAGTCGTGATCTGCGTTGCCACCAGGCTGTGATGCACACGACCCAGGAGAACCCTTTATTATTTCCATACGTGTGAAACAACCCGGGGGTTCTACCGAAAAAATCATTCAAGCCTGTCCAATCCTGGTCTGTGGTGAATTTCTTTTCAGGGTCTCATCGGGCATTTATGTGCCAGTGATTTATGTTAATGCATTTTAACAGTCACTAGCAAAATCACATCCCTGGCATTTCTATTTTCACATTTCTTCGGAGTGGAGTATCGTTATTATTAAATTTATGCTCCATACAAATGTAGATTCACTCCAGCAGTAGCAAGGGAATCTATTAACGGAGATGTAGGAGGTTTTATGTATTACAACTCCTTCTTCAAAGGGAGATCATTCCTTTGTTGTCCTGATAAATCATCTAGCGTGCTGCATGCTCAGTAGAGTGCACCAGGTGCCAGCCTGAATGTTTAGGTACTTTAAAAGGTACTTGTTTTGCTGCAATAGATACTTGCCAAGAGATGGAGAGCATGCTGCAAATGGTGCATTCTCACCACTTTTGCTTTTGATTTGTTTTTTCTTCCTCCTTTTCTTCCTGTTATCCTAACTAGTTCAGCTGAATTTTATCTGTGTCATCTTGGAGAGGGTCTTGCTTGAATGAGCCAATGGTTATTAACGTTGGCTGAGTTTTCATGAAGTTGCCATAGACACCGGTTTAATCACTGAACAGGTCAAGCTATTTTTTTTGAGAGATAAATGATAATCCTGTCTGAGGTGAAATGCAGCATTGATTGGCTGCCTTGCAGCTGCAGAATTCTTGCTGGAGCTGCGTCTTGACTGGGTTTGATTTAGTGTAACAGCAGTATATTTGCGTCAAAGCAGCAGTGATCTGCAAAAGAAATATTTACCAAAGTGGAAAAGAGAGCTTGTATTTTCTCACTGCTTGGTAAAATAGTCTGTTTGGAAATGTCTGTTTTCTTCCAAGGGAAACATTAGCAGCAGAAAAGTGGGTGGTGGGGACTTGGCAGAAATTGAGAAAAATCGCGTGTTCCTAGGAGAGCTGCTTTGGAGCCTTTTCTGTGTGGTGCTGGGAGGGAACCAGTCGCTCCAAGGTACCGCAGCGTGCTCAGAGCACACTGCTCGCAGCAGCTTTCTGTAACTTGTGGTCGTATTACATGATGGAGCAGTCTGTCCTTCCTTGCATATTCCTGGGACTGAAAGGTAAGGACTCCCTGGGTGGGAAGTGCGATACCCTTCAAGAACCTGTAATCCTCTTTTTCTTCCTCGCAGGACATGGGAAAACATTTAATCTATCGGTGGCAATAAAATTACAGATTATTTGTGTGCCACAGCATACAGAACAGGAGTAGTGGTAGCGGACTTCTCCGCGTGAGCAGGTAACTGAATGCAGGGGCACCTGCATTCTCTTTTCAGCTCTGTCCTTGACTCGCTCTGTGACCTTGGGCCGTGTTCTTCACTTCTCAGCTCTGTCCATTGAGAGCAATAATTTCTATGAAGTGCTTTATGCGTCGACTCCACGCTGCTGCTGGATGTGTGAGGGCAGGCAATTAAAACTGCTACTGTGATCCCCTTCCTGAATGCAGGTGTAACAGGACTGGTGATGCTACCTGTTACCAAAGCAACAAAGTGTGTTTCTTTTGCAGACTTCACATTTACCTGTTTAGAATTTCTTCCCAGTCTGGAAAGATGTCTGCATCCCTGCTAAAGGAAAATATTTGGGTTTTTTTTCCTCTGGCTTTCTCCCTAATGAATTCCAGCATCCGGACAAGAGTCATTAGCAAAACTTCTCTGTGTGCAGCAGCTGCCTCTGTTTTTAAGGAGCTGTGCGTCTCAGCACAGAGTTATTGCAGGAACCTCTGGTGGAGCTGAAGGGCCTTTGGTTCCAGGATAACAATGGAAACAAGGCCCTTCCCTCACCGGAGCAGCAGGAATGTGACCTAGGCCTGTCCCAGCCAACAACCCAGGCTGCACAGATTGTCTCATCTCACCTACGTGGCAGTGGAATGAGCAGAGCCGGGCAGCCGTGGGGGAGAGCTGCACGGGGCAGGGACCAGCATCTCCGTGCAGGGAAAAAACCCGTCCAGCCCTGTGACGGGCTGCATGGAGGCTGGAGTTCTTCCAGCACAAAGGTGAAGTGAAGGCAACACAGCATCGTGGAGAAGTGGCCACTGTGCTTCTCCTCGAGCTGGTGGCACAGTCTGTGTCCACAGCTGCCTTTCAGCTGAGAGGTCGAGGTTCTGCAGAGGTATAAATCTTTAAGCATCTGCAGCGTGACTCATTCCTTTCCTCTGGCAGCCTTAGTGTTTAACCCAGTAAGATGGGAATAGAAAGGAGGATTAATTACCCCATTTCCCCTGTAGAAGCCTTCTGATGTCTACAAGCAGGCAGGTGAAAGTAGCCCTGAAGAAGACGGCAATAGAAAAGGAGGCCTGGAGGGAGGTAGCTCAGGGGGAGCATGGGCATCTTCTGAGTGCAAGGCCGCGCTGGTTGTCCCAGCTCTGTGGGCACCTTTGATTGTTGGGTTTACTTGGGAGGTGGCTGCACCCTCACTGCTTCCATTTGCTATTGTCTAAATTGTTTTATCTTCACTTATGAAGGCAAATGAAGAGGCTATTTTTAACCCCTGAGCGTGCAGACAGGGTGGAGGAGAGATAGCAGGAATCTTGGGACCAATGGCATCTTGGCTTGGATCAGAAACGGTGTGGCCAGCAGGGCCAGGGAGGTTCTTCCCCCTCTGGACTCAGTGCTGGTGAGACCGTTCCTCGAATCCTTGAATTCTGGGCCCCTCACCACAAGAAGGATGTTGAGGCTCTGGAGCGAGTCCAGAGAAGAGCAATGAAGCTGGGGAGGGGGCTGGAGAACAAGAGGAGCGGCTGAGAGAGCTGGGGGTGTTTAGCCTGGAGAAGAGGAGGCTGAGGGGAGACCTCATTGCTCTCTGCAACTCCCTGAAAGGAGGTTGTGGAGAGGAGGGAGCTGGGCTCTTCTCCCAAGGAACAGGGGACAGGACGAGAGGGAATGGCCTCAAGCTCCACCAGGGGAGGGTCAGGCTGGACATAAGGAAAAAATTTTTCACAGAAAGGGTGATTGGTCCCTGGCAGAGGCTGCCCAGGGAGGGGGTTGAGTCACCTTCCCTGGAGGGGTTTAAGGGACGGGTGGACAAGGCACTGAGGGACATGGGTTAGTGATTGATGGGAATGGTTGGACTCAATGATTCGGTGGGTCTTTTCCAACCTGGTGATTCTGTGTGTTCCTGAACCGAAGCAGCAGAAAAAAAGACGAAACAGCTGAGTTTGATCCACGTGTAACTATTCCTTTCTTTTTAATTATTAACTTGTGCCTTACAACAGAAGAGGAAAGAGTGCGAGCAAACAACTTGCTGGTTCCGGGAACTACCTTGGCACCACCGCGGGGGCAGTGAGGTCTCGTGATGATAACCTTGCCAGGGCACTGACACACAACACACGCACACGCAGAGTCTCCGGCTCTTGCAAAAGCGATCGCTGGCAATTTTAAGGCATTTAAGGAAACCTAAGGTTGTAAATCCTATATAAAATTTGGCACACGTTGGAACAGTGAGCGGAGACGAGGATGCTTTGCAGGCTGGTGTTCAGGAGTCCTGCGGCTTCCCAGTGCCGGCTGGGGCGTGTGACGCTAGTGTGAGCGTGGGGGGTTTCATGTGAGGACTGTGCAGCCAAACAAGGGACGCTGGAGACCCCAATATTTCAGAGCCAGTGACACCAGACGAGCTGCTGTGCCTGTGGCGTGGTGGTGCCTTCGCCTTCGCTGCACCCGGTGCCCGTACGCCTGCTGCCAGCAAACCCCGCGTGCCTGGCAGGACTAACACTGCCAAATCCCAGACAGAGTTGTCAGGACCAAATAAAAAGAACATTCCTTATAGTTTAAAACGCAAGTGGCTTATAGACTAGGTGTCAGGTGTGGTTACAGTCCAGTATGGCTATTTCTGTGCTGCTGGATTTAAAAGTAGATGGCTAGGGCTTGAGGAGTCAGGAAGAGTTTACCTATACATGGATTTGGACAGTAGATGAAGGTCTGTAGCCTTGAAACTAGGTGTTGTTTCCCCCACCCCACTCCCCGGAGAGCCTGCTGAGCCATGGTCCCAGCCAGCCCCCCCTCACCCGCTGCAGGAGGAGGGAAGGAGGGATGGTGGGTGTTACGAGTCCCCTGTGTCACCACAACAACGACCAACATGCATCTAGCTACCTGCCCATGCCGCTGCCCCATTTAAAGGGGAGCAATGTGCCAAGCTCGGCCTCCGCGTTGCAGGACCACGAAGAAGCAGCCCCAGGTCAGCGTCCCCAGGTTACATGGTTCTAACAGGGGCTTCCTGCCAGCCCAGTGCGGTTTATGCCTGGAGGGGTAATTTAAAGGCCGAATGGAGACTGTTCCCCCTCAAATGCAAACTGGACGGGCTCCTGACAGCTACATTTTTGCATTCACAACGATTCCTTCACGTAGGTTTAATCTCCCTCCTTTCTTGGCAGAGGTTACGTTTCCCTTAATCATCTCAACCCGGCTGGATGATGTTTTAGACGTCACTTTAATAACCTCTCCTTGCTCCTCCTTCTTGAAGGACAAAGTAGAGGAACTAAAACCTCTTGGCTGGAAGGAGTAAGTGGGGTTGGGGAGGGGATTGAGCGGCGAAAGGCTGACGCTTCCCATGCCAAAGAAGGTCTCCTCTCCCTCCAGCAGCTTCCTGCAAGCACATCACAAGGGAAGAGGTTAGGCTAAGGATGTCTAATGTGAAGCCTCTGCAAAGCCTGAGGGGGTGCTGGGACCTGCAAGCAAGTCTGAGCCCCCCAGGCTGTCACCCCAGCCCGCAGCGAATGCCCGTTTGGGTCGCGCTGCACCATGGAGCTTTGGTCAATCACTTGCAATACGTGGTACAAGACCACTCCCTCCTCTCTATCCAGAAACTCCAGGAAAATTAAACCCTGAACAAGGGAGCCAGGCTTCCAAACCCAAACATCCCCATTAGAAACCCCTGGGTCTGGGACAGCTGGATGAGGTGTCTTGTGGCTGCTAGATCAAGGCATGACATGGACCCACGGCTGCTCCCTGGTCAGGAGCACAGCAGGTCTGGGCAGGGGAGATGAGCAATACGATGCTGTTGCTCCTCAAGTGCGTGCCCAGGTATTTTCTGGGCCCTTGAAAATGCCCTAGTGTGGCAGGGCCGGGGGTTTGGAGGCCTCTGGGAGGAGCAGGGTCCGAGCAGCCTCACCTGTAGGCAGCGATCTCGATATCAAGTGCCATCTTGATATTAAGCAGGTCCTGGTACTCCCTCAAGTGCCGAGCCATCTCGTTTTTGGTGTTTCGCAGCTCATCCTCCAGCTGCCCGATGGTGTCCTGCAAAGGCAAGGGTGCTCAGGGGCGTGTTTTGGAGCAGGACCTCTCCTACAGCAGCAGCCTGAAAGCAGCAAAACCCACTCATAGAGGGATCTTCCCAATCAGATGGTTTCCAGCCACCCTGCTGTGGCACCAGAGGAGCCTGATTTGGAGCAGGAATGAGTAAGCAGTTTGCATTTAAGTGAGGGTGCAGCCCTGCCTGCAAAGCCCTGCACCAAACGTCTCCTCTCCTTCACTCCCTCCGCAGCCAGGCCTTTGCGATTGCTTCAGGCTCCTCTGTTCTAGCAGTTTTGTCCTGCAACATCATCCTGTTCCGTCCTGCAGACTCCTTTGTGTCCTGCACAACCTTCCTGGTGCAGAGACGAGACGCGGAGCTGCCCGAGGAGCAGGGGGGCTGCGCTAAGCCTGGTGTAACGAGCCCAGACTGCGCCAAGATCCTCCGAGAAGCCACGTGAGCTCACCCTGAACGCAGCACAGGGCATCTCACGGTCAAGTTCGCTGGGCACATCGCACCCTGCAGGATATTTATGGGCCATCCATGGGTTCTCGACCTTGACCTCACTGCCCTGAGCATCTCGCACAGCAAAATCGCTACGTGGAGCTCGTTCTTCTGAGGTGGGACGGGGCCATGGGGAGACCATCGGAGCACCAACTTGAAATCCCTGGGATGTGTGTGGATTTCACTGCAGTACAGATTAAAAGCTCAGCTGCGACGCAGCCAGGCTTCTGCTGCACCAAGCCCTGACAGCAGGGAGGAACTCGGGGTGACCCGACCCGTGACAGCCCCACTCTTGCTGCTCCGACTCTCCCACAGCCCCCTGCCCTTTGCCTGCATGAACAAAACGCTCCTTAGAAATGGGTCACCCTCGCTACCCTGCCAGGATCTCTCCTCCGCATCCCTGCTCCAGCAGCCGGCTGAATCAAACCCTCTCCCCACGCCACTGCAAACCAGTCCCCAAACGGGAAACCCTCACGTATCAGCTCAGATTTGACTGGATAGCCCACGAATATGAAGACACATCCTGGCTTCAGCAGTCTACGGGAATATTTTAAAAGCTAGAACAATAGGATTATTCTCTTCTAAGACACATTTCCATCACTTTCCACTGGCTGTGGCCATTCAGCTGCTACATACACACATTGTTCAAAAGATTCCTAAGTATTACCACACTTAGAGCAGATCTTCAGTGCCACACGGTAAAAAGCTGCTCTGCTGTGCCTAAAGCAATTGCAATCATGCCGTTGTTTCATCCAGTTTCATTAATTTTTTTCCCCCAACTGATAGGTTGTGCCTGGAATCCCCCTTTTCACAAAGCATCGTGGCTATTTAAGAAGATTATTGTGTGTAATCCTGTCACCCATTACAGGAAGTATTGTCTATTGCTCATTTCCACAGTACTTGTCAAAGAAAACCTCAACTATTTGGGAAGATTGCAAGTAGGTTGGAGCTACAGTCACGAGTTCTAGAGAACCTGGCAAAATCAGCCTTGAAAAGGAGAAAGGGTTACTTGAGCATGAAACAGAAGCATCCTTCAGGTATGACATAAGGTTCAATATTTAGCAAGAAAGGGTTTGATTTAGAAACCACAGGTCATTTAATAATTTCATCATGTAGCCTGGAGAAGAGGAGGCTGAGGGGAGACCTCATTGCTCTCTCCAACTGCCTGAAAGGAGGTTGTGGAGAGGAGGGAGCTGGGCTCTTCTCCCAAGTGACAGGGGACAGGACGAGAGGGAATGGCCTCAAGCTCCACCAGGGGAGGGTCAGGCTGAACATTAGGAAAAAATTTTTCACAGAAAGGGTGATTGGTCCCTGGCAGACGCTGCCCAGGGAGGGGGTTGAGTCCCCTTCCCTGGAGGGGTTTAAGGGACGGGTGGACGGGGTGCTGAGTGACATGGTTTAGTGATTGATGGGAATGGTTGGACTCAATGATCCGGTGGGTCTTTTCCAACCTGGTGATTCTATGATTCTATTGCTGTGATGGATGGAGGTGCCGAGCAAGGGGTAGGATGCTCGGGAGGAGGATGCTTTGACATGTGGAGGTGCCAAGCGATTGGTACGATGCTCAGGAGGAGGATGCTGTGATGGACGGAGGTGCCAAATGTGGGGGGCACAATGCATGGGAGGATGATGTGATGGGTGGAGGTGCTGATTGATGGGCAGGATGCTTGGGAGGAGGATGTTGTGATGGATGGAGGTGCTGAGCACGGGGGAGGATGCTGTGATGGGTGGTGGTCCTGAGTGCAGGGTAGGATGTTCGGGAGGAGGATGCTGTGATGGATGGAGGTGCTGAGCACGGGGCAGGATGCTCGGGAGGAGGATGCTGTGATGGGTGGAGGTGCTGAGCACAGGGCAGGATGCTGTGATGGATGGAGGTGCGGAGCACGGGGCAGGATGCTCGGGAGGAGGATGCTGTGATGGATGGAGGTGCTGAGCACAGGGCAGGATGCTGTGATGGATGGAGGTGCGGAGCACGGGGCAGGATGCTCGGGAGGAGGATGCTGTGACGGATGGAGGTGCGGAGCGCGGGGCAGGCGGCGCGGTCGGGGGACGCTGGGTGCCGGGGCCCCCCGCTCACCTGCAGGCCGGCGGCCTGCGCTCCGTGCCGCCGCTCCAGGTCCCGCAGTCGGCTCTCCAGGGCCTGTCGGGCGGCGCGCAGGCTCTCCATCTCGGCCAGGCGCTCCCGCAGCAGGCGGCGGCACTCGCCGGCCTCCCTGCGGCTGGCCCGCACGGCCTCCCTGCCGCGGGCCTCCCTCTCGCTCAGGCGGGCGCAGCGGGCGCGGTACCAGCCCTCGGCCGCCTGCAGGTTGCGCGCCGCCAGCGCCTCGTACTGAGCGCGCAGCTCCCGCAGCGCGGCCGCCAGGTCGGGGCGCGGCGCGGGGGGCGGCGGGGCCGGGGAGGGGGGCGGCGCGGGGCCGTCCCGGAGCTCGTTGCGGGCCCGGCGCAGCTCGTCCAGCTCGTCCCGCAGCGCCGCCTCCCTCCGCCGCAGCTCGAGGCCCGCGCGGGCGGCCCCGTCCGCCGCCTCCTGCCGGGAGCGCAGCGCCCGCTCGGCCCGCGCGCGGCCCCGCGCCTGCTCCTCGCAGCGCGCCCGCAGCCGCCGCGTCTCCTCGGCCAGGCGCGCCCGCTCCCGCGCCGCCTGCGCCCGCTCCCCGTGCGCCTCCTCCAGCCGCGCCCGCAGCGCCCGCAGCTCCGAGCCCAGCAGCTGCCGCAGCCGCCGCGGCTCGTCCGAGCGCCGCCGCAGCGCCCACAGCTCCGCCGACAGCGCCCGGTTGCGCTCCTCCAGCGCCCGCACCCGCTCGATGTAGCCGGCGAAGCGCTCGTTCAGGGCCCGCAGCTGCTCCTTCTCCGGGGCCGCCGGCCCCGCAATGCGGCTCATGGCGCCGGGAGCGCCGGGCACCGCGGCGGCGCTTAAGTACCGGGGGGCGGGGACCGGGAGCCGCACGGGGAGCGGGGCGGGGAAAAGCTGCCCGGAGGACAGGGACCTGGGGGTGCTGGTTGAACACGAGCCGGAGGGGGCCCAGGGGGGCAAGAAGGCCAAGGGCATCTGGGCTTGGAGCAGACACGGCGTGGCCAGCAGGGCCAGGGAGGTTCTTCTCCCTCTGGACTCGGCACGGGGGAGACCGCTCCTCGAATCCTTGAATTCTGGGCCCCTCACCACAAGAAGGATGTTGAGGCTCCAGAGTGAGTCCAGAGAAGAGCAACAAAGCTGGTGAGGGGCTGAAGAACAAGAGGAGCGGCTGAGAGAGCTGGGGGTGTTTAGCCTGGAGAAGAGGAGGCTGAGGGGAGACCTCATTGCTCTCTCCAACTCCCTGAGAGGAGGTTGTGGAGAGGAGGGAGCTGGGCTCTTCTCCCAAGGGACAGGAATGGCCTCGAGCTCCACCAGGGGAGGGTCAGGCTGAACACTGGGAAAAAATATTTCACAGAAAGGATCATCGGTCCCTGGCAGAGGCTGCCTAGGGAGGGGGTTGAGTCCCCTTCCCTGAAGGGGTTTAAGGGACGGGTGGACGAGGTGCTGAGGGACATGATTTAGTGATTGATGGGAATGGTTGGACTCGATGATCCGGTGGGCCTTTCCCAACCTGGTGATTCCATGATTCTATGGTTCTATAATTCCATGATCCTATAATTCTATGACTCTATGGTTCTATGAGACAGGGAGCGCGGCACGTGGCGCGGCGGGAGCTGTCCGCACGCCGTGGTGCTGAAGGGCCGGGGCGGAGGGCGGGGCAGAGGGATGGATGCGTTTAGGGCTGGACGGACAGACGGACACGGAGCGCACGACGCGCACGGACAGATGGATACGGTCACGCACGCAAAGAGACACACGGGCGTGTCCGAGTGTGCAGGCGCTTTCACAGTCAAACGTGTGCATTGGCGTGCGCAGAGCCAGGCAGACAAAGGGACGAGCAGAAAGACACAGGCAGATGCGCAGGGGAGGAGAGGCAGAAACACAGAAGGAAACAGGCAAAAATGGGCAGGTGGAGAGGCGGGCAGACACACAGCGAGACACAGAGACAGGTGGACACGCACGTGCACACCCAAATTGCTCCTGCTGCATTATCCCCACCCATCCCAGATGATACTCACGCTCTGTGCCTGTGCCTGGGATTGAAGGTGTCCCAACGGGGTCCGCCTCAGCCCCTCTCCTCCAGTGGAGACCAGGGTGCCTACGGCAGCTTGAGTTCTCTTGGGCAGTTGGGCTGCAAGGGGTGTGCAGAGGTGGGGATACGCCTGCAGGAGGAGATGCTCAGGACAGAGACTCATTACCAGTCCGTCCGTGCCACAGGGGATGGATGGAGGGTGGGGATTCTGCCTCCAGGTTGTCTACCAGGAATTGAAAGAGTAACTTCAGTTTCTCAGCTGTCCACGCAAGCGAGCTGGGCCTTCCCGCTGGCAAGGGAGCACCCGGGGCTGCAGAGGGATAGGGACAAATACACACCATCTCCAGGCCAAACACCCTGCCCCAGGAACAATGCAGTAACCCAGGGCAAGACCTGCCAAGAGACCAGTGGGAAGTGTTTGATCTCCGGGAGAAGCGGCACAAAATGTGGCTGTGAGATGCAAGAACAGTTTAAAATAACTGATCCAGGTGTGACGAATGAGGTGAAATGTGTATCCAGATCCTGCCTCCTGCTGTACATCTCTGTGCAGCTGAGGTCTGCACTGATGTCCAGTTCCTCTACCCCACTTGTCCCCATTTCTCCTCACATGTGACCAGGGGACAGCATGAAGGAGGTCCAGTAGACGAGCGAGGAGGATGAACAAGCCAGGGCTGATACTGGAGAGAGTCATAACTTCCAAAAGAGCTGTTGCTGTTCCAAAAGGACCAGCCAGAGGGGGAGAGTGTGTGCTGGGATTCACATCTCATTGGAATCAGAAGTTAATCATACCAGTGGCTCCGGAGGAGGTCCTACAAGCATTAAAGCAACTGTAGCTGCAGTGCAGAGGAGCTCACATCCCTGCAGCCGTGCTTAGAAGGGCATTGCCTGGAGCAGAAAACATCTCTTTCACTTAGGAGTGAGGTAAGCCCTGTCTGAAGCAGAGCACTCTCCCACTGTGGCTGCAGGCTGGTCCTAGGCGTGCAGTCAGGGGCTGGCGATAAAATCAACACGCACACGTATATACCCCACCTCAGTCCCACATATCTGTCCCACGGGGCATAGGATTACTCCTATAAGGACCGTCGATCACTGGAGGCAAAGGAAAGAGGCAGGACCTGTGTGCACGCTTGGGCGAGAGACCTGGCTCGTGCCTTGTTTTTCCAGGACTTGGATGTGCTCATATGTAATTTTCATGGAAGGAATTTTCGGTCAGTAGTGGTGAGGCTATCACACTTGGATCATAGCTTGTGTTTTGGTGGCAGAGCAGGGCAGGCAGGCAGCCTCAGCCCACACTGGGCTCTGACAGACTCCTGGCCCAGCTGCCTGGCTCACACTGCTGATGCAGAAATCCTCTTCTTGGTCTGGGTTTTATTTTCAGGTCTTTTAGATGCTCTTCACACTCAAGTGCATTTTACCACTTCCTCAACATCCGTTGCTTTGCATTACGACATTCTAAGTCAGGTTTCTGCTGCTGGCAATTTCTGATCAAAAGACTGAGAAGTTTCCAACTCTGCTTAGTTACGTGTGTGACATCATTTTGATGAATTCACTCTGGTTGTTGTTCGTGGTGAAAGTGACTGTGGTTCTCTTTTGTCTTGGAAAGGTAGAGTACAGCCTGGCCTGGCCTCTCCACTCATGCTGTTTTAGCACTGCTGTACATACGTACTCTAATAGCAGAGCTGGGAGCGTCACAGTGTCCTCCAGAGGAAGAAATGCAAGGGTCTCTGTAGGGACTTCTGACATCCCTGGTAATGACCTAGGGTGGAATCTCTTTGCCTCCTGATGGGTTAAGATGTTCTGGAGTCTGTCTGTACTGGGTCCCTCTGACTCAGGAGTTTGTCACTGACAGTGGCAGATTTATGTTTACCTGGTTTAACTTCTCTGGTTCTGGCTCTCTGGGGCTCCAGAGGCAGCAGCCACGTCACTATGTTTGCTGGCCCTTATCTAATCAGTGTAAGTTCATGTCCTGGATGCCACCGTGCTCTGTAGTCCACAGTTTGATAAAGTGCCACATGAAAAAACATCACCTTTCTTTGCACTTCAGAGTCACTGCCAGCTAATTTTATTCCATGCCCCTGGCCCGTGGAACATGGTGGAAGAGACGAGACACAGCTCCTTCGCACCCACCTGACTGCACAGGATTTTGCAGACCTCTGCCTTAACCCCTCAGTCTCTTTCATAGGATGAAGCATTTTTATCTATTTAATTTTCGTCTGTAGAAAAGCTATTTCATGCTTTCAGTCATCCTTGCTGGCTTCAGGGCACCTTCTGGGGTTCTGTGTTGGAAAGATGCGCAGGCAGACAGACACACACTCCAGGACGGGCCCTACTACGAAGAAGTGTGGAAATGAGCTCCCCAAAACAAGCGGATGCATCTCTAAGCGAAACCCCTCGCTTAGGTGCTCGGTGCAGGGGCGATGAGATGTCCCAGGGCATTGGGGGGTGCAGGCTGAGCTTCCCAGGTGGTCAATGCCACCCTGCCACAGACGTGGCACCAAAAACGGGCTTTGCTTTAACCGGAACTGACGGCACGTGTCAAAGCCTGGTGCTGTCGGGGCCTTCCTCTTAGCAAGGCGCTGGAGCAAGGCGCACAGAGCCCGAGTAGGCAGAACGGCACGTCCCTGTGCTGCAGAGGGTGCTGGCAACGCCTTATCACACCGAGCAGAGCTGAGGGTGTAGGGAAAGCCAAGGGGAGCGTCCTTGAGCAGATAAAGGAAGCAGGGCCAGAAAAGCCGTGCCCGGAGGAGGGTCGGCGTGCCCGGAGGAGGGTCAGCATTCCCGGCCAAGGCACAGAAAGGAAGGCTGGACACAGGTTGTATGGCCCAGGGCAGGCGGGTGGCTGCTGTCACCCTTGCTGCTGGTGGGGACCACCCCGAGGTGGCCAGGACTGGGGGCTGCAGCCTTTTTCAGGCCTCTGGGTCAGGAAAACCTGGCAGAAAAAGGAGGCCGGTTTTGCCTGGAAGATTTGTTTCATTTTTTGCCTGGCACTTTTCATGGCAGTCCTGGCCCAGTGTGGCACAACTGGGAAGGAGCCAATGGATATTTTTTGCCGTGCACAACCATTTCCTGAGTATTCCAACCTGGACCACCACGGCCACAGGCACGATGGGCTTGTGCTCGCTCCTGGCTGCAGACATTGCTTCAGATGGCTAGGCAGGATGCTGCACGGTGACCCTGGACCGGTGCAGGGGATGTTGCAGGGACGCTGCATGGGTGCTGCGTAGTGCCTGGGGCTGGCACAGCGGATCACAGAATCACTGGGCTGGAAAGGACCCACTGGTTCATCGAGTCCAACCATTCCCATCAATCACTAAACCATGTCCCTCAGCACTTGTCCACCTGTTCTTTAAACGCCTCCAGGGAAGGTGACTCAACCCCCTCCCTGGGCAGCCTCTGCCAGGGACCAACGACCCTTCCTGTGAAGTATTTTTTCCTGATGTCCAGCTTAAATCTTCCCTGGTGGAGCTTGAGGCCATTCCCTCTCGTCCTGTCCCCTGTCCCTTGGGAGAAGAGCCCAGCTCCCTCCTCTCCACAACCTCCTCTCAGGGAGTTGTAGAGAGCAATGAGGTCTCCCCTCAGCCTCCTCTTCTCCAGGATAAACACCCCCAGCTCTCTCAGCCGCTCCTCTTGTTCTCCAGCCCCTTCCCCAGCTTCGTTGCTCTTCTCTGGACTCTCTCCAGAGCCTCAACATCCTTCTTGTGGGGAGGGGCCCACAACTGACCCCAGGATTCGAGGAGCGGTCTCGCCAGGGCCGAGTCCAGAGGGAGAAGAACCTCCCTGGCCCTGCTGGCCACGCCGTGTCTGCTCCAAGCCCAGATGCCCTTGGCCTTCTTGGCCCCCTGGGCCCCTGCTGGCTCGTGTTCCACCATCCCCCCCCAGGTCCCTCTCCTCCAGGCAGTTCCCAGCCCCTCTTCCCCTGGCCTGCAGCCGCTCAGGTCTGTCCCACCCCAAGCGCAGGACGCGGCACTCGGCCTCGTTCAGCCCCGTTAAGCGGCGCCCGGGGCCGGCGCGCAGGCTCCGCGGGGCGGGGCGGGGCGGGGCGCGCGGGGCGCATGCGCGGGGCGGCGGCGCGGGCGCTGCGGCAGTCGGTGCGGGGCAGTTTCCTCCCGGCGCGGCGCGAGGTGAGGGCGGCGCGGGCGCGTGCGCGCGGCGGGAGGGGTCGGAGCGGCAAACACCCCCCCCTCCCCCCTTCCCCTTTCCCCTCAGCCGCCTGAGGGAGGGAGGGAGGGAGGGGGGTGCTGTGTTCGCGCCGGGGCTGAGGGAGGGAGGGAGCGAGGGGCAGGGAGCGGAGCCGCGGTGCCCACCGGCGGCGCTTCCCGTTCTCCCCGTGCGGGGATCCCCTCGGGGGCGGCCGCTGCTGCCGGCCCGGCCCGGGCAGGGCGGCTCCGCGCAGCCTGTCCCGCCGCGCCCCAGGCGGGCCCCGAGCTGTCGCGTCTCCCCCCCTCATTCCCCCCCTTCCCCTTCTCCCCCTCAGCTCCGCGGGCTCCGAGTCCCCCGTCCCCCCCACCCCCCCAGCCCCCCGCCCGCCCCGTCGGCTGCTTTGCTCGCCTTCTGCTTTTTAGTCGCTCCTTTGGAGCCAAAAATAAAGCCGCGGGGCGGAAGCTGCCCCTCTCCCGGGCTCTGCCGGGAGGTTCTGGGGGAGCCTCGGGGCTCGGGCGGGCTGAAAAATCCCTGGAACCGCAGCGATTGGGAAACCCGCTGGCTTGTTCCCTCGCTGGTGCAACCAGAGGCTGCCAAGGACCGAGGAGCCGCTCTGACGCGGCCCCGGGAACGTCCCTTCCTTCCTCCCAAGGCATCATCGCTTGAGTTTTAAATTATTGGGTTGTAAGATTTGCCATCCGGACCTCCAAGAATGCAAAAAGCTTTCTAAGTCTTCTCGTAGAGATGCCCCCCTCTTACCTACCCCTCTCTCAGGTTGGAATAACATCTTGTCACCCACTGGGATGTGTGGAGTCCACACACCTGCTTGTCCCTAGTGAATAAACAGAAAACGCAAACATTTTTTAGGTCCTTTCAGGTGCTGCGCGGTTTTATTGAAAACCAGAAACAAAACTCAGAACGATATTTCGATCTTCGGTTCACACTTTTCAGGCAGTGAGGAAAACCCCCAGTGTTTTCCTTGCAAACGGGTCAGCTTGGCTCTGGAAGTCTGTCACAGCCCTTGTCGGCCCCTGTCAACCTAAACATGTTTTAGAGCAGAACTGCTATTTAAAATAATCTATTGCTGTTAGCCTGCAGTCCAAAAGATCATTCAGGAACTTGCTGGTTTGATTAACAGCAGTTGGAGTTTGTTCAAGCATAGACGTCGTTTCATTATATAGTACAATACAAACTTTACTCTGTATAGCGTCATTCAGACAAATTGTGTGGCAAAACGCACCACCGAATTACCCTTAAAATGCTCCATTGAATTAAGTACAATTGCAGAGATAAATGGGGAGAGAAACGGTAAGAGTGGGAGAAATGTTTTCAGCTGAGGTTTGACATTAACAGCCTGCTGGTATATTTGCATTGGTAGCATTAGTGTTATATGCTGTTTCTAGGATGTGCACTGGCAAAAACTAGGTGCAAGCTGAAATTTTCCCAGGCAAACTTGTGCCTTGTATGCAATTTTTAATAATGATAATAAAGCCCCCTTGAATTGTTACTTCCTGACGGGTTTGATTCCTAATATAGCATGAACCAAAAGCTAATAGACCCTTCCTAAAATCACTAGAAATATTGATCCTAGACTTTTTTTTGACTTCTAGGGGAATGTTGTTGAAAAAACACAAACCTTACTGCGATGTTTAGCGGTAAACACTGTGGCGTTGTACTCCTTGAGGGAACATTGAAAGGAGTGTTTTATTTCCTTTCAAAATATACCAGTATATTATTTTTGTGTCTGAAGTACAAGGGAAGCGAGCTGTTACAATACAATGTGTAACTGATGCTTATTGAAAAGGCAGTTAGGTTTATTTGCTCACATCGTACCTGTTATTTGCAGTTCAGCTTAATAAAATAATGATCTGTTTAAAAACCGATAGATGGGTGGTTAGCTTGACACGCAAGTTGCTATCTGGAGATGGCCCCGAGCTGGCTGTGGAGTAGGTTTGTGGTGTTCCAGGGCAAACTGAGATGATCTACCACCTTTGAATCCTACAGAAATTGTAAAGACTTACTGGCAAGGAGGTGCGGGAAGAAGGGCTGATGCAGCTCTGCCCTGGAAATCCTGGGCAAGAGACCAGAGCTGGGTCATGCAGTCATGCTCAGGGAACCCGTTCTTGTGTAGAAGTTTGAAATCAGGGAGTGCTGTGGGATCTGGGTGATTCAGTACCATGCAGCTGTCGTTGCTCGGCCTCTGGTGAAAAACCTGCCGAGGTCTGTAGTGGCCCAAAGTAACACTAACACGTACAAGCTGCTTGCCCAGGGGAAGGTGGATTGATGGTCTCCAGCCAGGCTGCAGTGGAAAGTTGTCATAGGAACTGGCTCGCTGTGCCTTGTCTTTGCTCCTTTAAAAGAACACCTCAGCAACTAATCTCCTCACGATAAGAAATACTCGTATGCCATCCAGCAGAAACGCATGATGAAAGCAAGTCGCTTTGGCTCTGTCGCAAAGGGAAACTGAGGACAGCGCTGTGTGTCAGCAAAGGACAGCCTGGGTGATGGACCTTGGGGTGAGTTCGCGGTGCCTCCTCTGCACTGTGTCCTTGCTCTGTGCTGCCTTGCGAACGCTGGGTGTCCTGATACAAAACAGCTGTGGCTGTTTTATTAGTGGGAATAGCAGGACAGAAAACTGAACAGAATGTGCCCTGGAGTGGAAGCCTTGCCTCCCTCTTTGGGATGTTTGGGATGAGATATATTACCAAATCAGCGCTTGGGAATTCTTTGCGTATTGTCTGTACTGCATCCCCTTTGTAAATTTTATTTATACTGTCAGCAGCACACATACCATTTGATATGGTATTTGAAATGGCCACGATCTGAGTCCTCTAGAGTTGGCCATTCTGTGCTGAAGCACGTCTTATTCTTCGATCACCTCCAAATGCACACTCGTATAAATATTTCCTATTATAAAATATCCTATTTTATATATATATAATTTCCTATTATAAAATATCTTTTTTGTGCTACTAAAGAAATTATTATTATGTGTCATGGTTATGATGCTTGGAGCAATGAGCTGTGTTTTGCTTTTTAATCATTATGACTCTTTAACTGGAATGGTTCCTAAAACCTTGGACTGTGTACTCTGCATAGAGAGCATGTATAATGAGTCTGCTTTCTTAACACAGTCATGGAGAGAATCAGCAGGTACAATAAATAGAGCTTAATGTACTTTAATAGACCTTAAGCAACGTCTGGAAGAAATTGCGTAGGTATTTAAGGTAGCCACTGTAGGCAGATGATAATCCAAACCTGCCTGCGTGAGGGTAGGCATTAAGTCTCATGCATGTGTTTGCAGGGCTAAAGAGGTGCTTGGGAGACCTGCCTGTGTGAAGCCGTGTTAGGAGAGACACATTTTTTATATGACGGCATGAGATCAAGAAGGGAGCCTGAGTAATTCAGCCTAAAAAAACCCCACAGCAGTCTGTCTCGAATTTTACTGCCACCTGAATGTGTAGCAGTGCGTGCATCTTACTGTAAGGTTAAAAACAGATCTGCTCTTACTTCCCGGGCAGTTGGTTTCCCACACTTGGGAGCAGTGAGCGGCCGTGTGCCAGCCCTCCCAGTCCTGCTGCCTTTTCAAGTCTGGTACAGAATGGTAGAGGTTAAAATTGTTGCTTGCTGGTGACCTTAGCTTATCCTCCTCTGGGCATGAATGGTTGCTGTGGGTTTACCAGCACAGCCAGCCTTTATTCAGTAGTTCCGTTAGAGATAAAGTTCTGACTAAACTGGGGAGGTTGGAAGCCCCAGTGTGATTATCTGCGCGCTGCCTTCTCTTAATATATGAGCAAGAAAACAAGTGGGTTCTTACCCTGGGCATCATAGCAGCTAAAACTGCTTAAAATCCTGTAAAGATGAGAGCCCATTGAATGTGGAGAGCAGGAGCCGTGGTAATGAGGTACCTATAGAAAGGATGCTGGGCTGTGAGCGACCGTTGAGTTTCTCTTTTGAAAGTAAAAGGATGTGTGGGCACAGCTTCTGTAGGTGGGTGGAAGAAGAAAGGGAGGCCCAAGGAGATGCGATTCTCTTGAGATTTGAAGGTGGCTCCAAACTGAAGTAGGTCAGTAGAAACAGATGTGTGGGAGCAGTGTCCTCTAGTACTGCCTGTGTTGTGCTTATCCTGTAAGTAAGAGGAGGGGTTTTGTGTCCAAAACTACCATCCCAGCTCTTTTCACTGCAAGTAATATATTTAAAAACAGTTTCCTTGAAGTCATTATGCAGCCCATACTTAGCTTAATTTAGTTCTAGTGTATTCACGGCTCCCAGCTGCCTTCCAGATATTTTCAAACAAAGATTTAACTGTTTTGCATATATGCTTAGTACTAGATAATTATTTAACCTTGCTTGGCACAGCTGGTTCAGAGGAAAGGGTAAAACAGAAATTTCCTGTACTGGTTTCAGCAGGAGGCTCTGAAGCAGAGTGGTTTTCCACTGTTTACTTAAGAACAGGCCTTTGGATTAGCTGGCTTTGACCCAGGCCTTGTAGTTCTCCCTGTTAACACTGGCAGAATACATGAAACACTTAAGATACATTCTTGCTGGGTTTTCAGGCAGCAAATTTTGGCTGAACCCTGCGGGAAGGTACGCTTCCCGAAAGTATTTTCCAACCAGGGTGGTCCCGCTTTGGCAGCTGGGGTGACCAGACGTGGATTATGGCACCTTGTGGGTGGCTTGGCCCTTCTCTGTGCGAGCTGTTGCCTTTTCCCTGCGGCAGCTGCTGTCGGCACCGCTGTGGCACCAACAGCTGCAGCCCAGCGCTGGCGTCGGGAGGAAGCGCCTAACGCTTCAGGCAGCGTTTGCTGCCGGAATCACTATTCCTTATCTCCTCTGGAGAATGGTAGCTGTGGGTGGGAATCAGGTCATACTTTACTACTTGGACCGTGCTCCTCTTGGCATTTGCGTCAAATGCAGTGCATCTGGCCATGGCGTGTAACAAGAGAAACTTTCTAGTCGGTTTCTAAAGTAACCTAGGAAAGAAGGTAAATTCGAACGATCAGTGGTTTAGCATAAAGTATACCAAAATCTCTAGACCAGCTGAATTCAGCTGGTGTTTGGGTTGATTCAGTTGGTGATGAGTTACACATAGTCACGCACGAGGAATAATTAGGAACATGGGGTCAGAAAAGAGCATGTGAATGTTCTGCTCTCAGAAACGCAAAGAGGTGCTGAGTGGGATTTATGCCAGTGTTTTGCAATAACACAGCAATTACCAATGATAACATCTAAGAGTAAGAGCACGTAAGCGGCAGGCTGCTTAGGTAATTTTGGAAATCAATAAATAGAACCAGTTGCAATTACAAATAGATAATCTTTTCAGCTGTTTATTTCTTTTGCTTTCTCCATCTTTATCTGAGATACCTTTATTTTTTCCCCTCAGAGTAAAAGCTGAACAAAGGTATCTCAAGTGTTTCTAATCTTTTCAAGTCACTTTTTTGGATGTTACAAAGCAATTCCATTTCAAGGCTATGCAAAGACATATGTGGCCTTTGAAGTCACAGGAAAGGGCTGCAAGATTTGGTCCTGAGAGTCTTGGTTCAATCACGTCCTTTCTTGAATCCTGAGACCTTTTAAGAACAGATATCCATAACAGATGCACAGTCGTTCCTCTTTCATTGTTTGTTCTGTTCCACTTTACAATATTATTCTCTGTGTGTGCTTTTAGGTTGGGATGAGTTCATTCCCTAAAGAAAAACTGATCAGTTGAACATAAATTGCAGGTGCTCTGAGGACCGATTAGCTTGAGACTAACCCCGGAAACTGCTCTTCCAGTTCAGTTCCTGTAGCTTTCCCATCATTGAATACAAGTGGCTGAGTGAAGCTGGAAAGAGGAATTTAACATCGAAGGAAGCCAGACTGGTAAATCATCTGTTAGTTCTGCTGTCTGGAAACTGAGGCAGGTGTCAGATTTCATTTTCTGCTTCATGTCACAAGCATCGTTGAGTGCACCAGTGATGTTTAAGGGCAGGTCAGCAAGGCAGGGCCCTTTCCGAGCCTTCTGGTGCTTTGGGATGCTGCATGTCCACATTGCTTTCCTTTGTTAAAAATGGAAAATAAAAAGTGAACAGGGTCTTTCTGAAGGGAGAAGTGGCCAGCAGACCTTTTCCACCTGTAATCAAAGGCAGGGCTGCAGCCGAGAGGGCTGGACAGAGCTCTGCTAGAGAGAAATTATAAAAGTGAACATTTGCTACCTAAAATTGTAAGTCATTCAAGTAAATAGACACAAAGCCCCTCCTCTGTTCTTCAAGATGCTTGCTCTACCTGAAAGCGTCACTCGTAAGAGGTGACTAGCATACCAGATGATCTTCTGCTGAGTCTTTTTCATTTAATGATATGAGTTTAGCTGCTAGAAGGCATTCGCTTGCCTGTACCTTTAACCGCTTGGTAGCTGTAGACATCCTGAGCAGAATGCGTCTCACGCATATTCTGGCATTTGTTGGTGATTGGCGTTTATTCCTTATAGTGGTGTTGAAATGGGATGATTTTATAGAGAGTGACTGTGTTAAAAAATGACAGTGCTGGAATCGTCAGCAAATGGGCGTGAACAAATTTTATACAAATCAGAAATAGCTTTACTTGCTGTGATCCGAGGTGAAATAGCCATCTGTAGCCTTCAGTGACCTGGGGACTTCTGTCACTTCTGATCCAGGGACGTAACACTGTGCCCTTTCTGAGACTTTGTTAAAAACACATTTGTAATCTAACCTTTCCTATTTTTTTCCCACATGATATTAGATTAGGTAGGTTCTTAACCTCTTGTTTTACATGTATTGTAACTTCTCTTGCAATATTGCACTGGCGGTTTTATGAGCCAAGGCCAAAAAACTCTGCTGGTTAGACTTGAGCAATCGGGAGGGAACGGGTGATGAAAAACTAACAATGTTTTACTCATCTACCACTCAATTTTCTTTACTCAGATTTCTTCACAAAGTATCTAGAGAATAGATATTAACAGAGACAGTAATAAAAAGCACTTTCAGTCCTCATAAATCGATGTGTGCTGGCAGGGTCAAGAACAAATATCGGAAAGGTTAGGACACGTAGAGAACAGTCTTCCAGTGTTGTGATGCTCAGAGCTAAGCTGGGATTTTTTTCTATTGCTGTTTTGAAAGCAGTTAGAAGGAGGCGTTTCTGTGGCTTCACAGAAGGCTTTGTGCTGGCTGGGCGCTTGGTCAGCTTTTTTTTTAGTGGCTACATTAGGTCAGGTAACATGCTGAAAAAGAAGTCCTTCTCAGTGAATCAGGGCTGTTGTACTACTCTGTTTGGGACAAACATTTTTTAAAGACATCTCACTGCCCAGGGAATTCAAGCTGTTCAGTCATTCACAGCAGCAGCAGCACAGGACCGTGCTCTTGAACGAGCCTTCAACTCTGCACTGACAAGATTCTTGAGGTGGCCTAAAGAGAGAAGTCCCAGACAGAGGTAAGGTTCAATGTCGGAGGTTCTTGGCTCTGGTGTTGGGAAAACAGGGACCTGCTGACAGTGCCTTCTTAGTTGTTAAAGTTCTCTCACTGTTCAGGCTGACAGGTTTCTTCCAGGTCACAGCTGATGGAGTAGGTCTGTCACTTCATCCGTGTTCCCTCTGAGCACTGTCTATGCTGAAACAAATACAGAGAGAGCACTGTGAGTGTCTGTCTTGGCTTCTGCCAGGGAACAGTCTCCTATGTCAACAGGATTAATATAACCTATTAAGAATACAGTGAGCTGAAGGGACCACGGAAAGATGACTTTGTTTTCCTTGGGCTTGTATTTTACTTGGGCAGTGTAGTAAAAAGTTTCCAAAGAAAATAAGTAGATACAGTTGGAAAACAGTGTAATGTAGGCTTTGGTATCACTTGATAAAGCTGAGACAGTTAGGTTATCGAAGAGAAGCCAAAGACTTAGCTCAGATCATCATAGAAGTTCACTTCCTTGACTGATTAATTTACATGTGTTGCCTAAGAAATGCTGTTTGAATTAGCAGTCTTTTGGAAGAGCATGAGAATACTGCTGAGAAATATTTGCAAAATTTACTTGTCGAGTTTCCTGCAGGGTGCCTGAGTAATACACGTCTGTCGAGATTAAATGAGAGTTGAGGGCTAATAACACTTAGGGGGGGACACTATTGTGCCATAAGGATAGATATAATTTCATTTGTAGTCGGGCAGAATGTAATTGCTGTGTTTGTCTCTGATTAAAAAACAAGTCAGAAACAAAATGAATTGTACTCTGTATGCAGAGGGGAGCTTCACATCGTAAGAGCACTTCAGAACACCTATGGACTCCACATTCCCTGTTTTTATCTCTTTGTGCCTGCTCAGTTTGTAGGTCTGTAGCTCGCTGCTCATAGGCCAGGAGCTGCTCTGTGGGACCGCTTGCTCAGAACAAAGTGCAGGAAAGGTTTTAAGTACACACCTTCCTGATCTCCATGATGAGTGACAAGTACACGTCGAACCTTCGATCTGGGGAGAAAGGGTTCCTCTGTAGCTCAGGTGAGTGGTACTTGTAGATACTGAACAAGGACGAACATTGAGAACTTCTGGCCATTGTGAGCATTTCAGGAGAGGGTTAGAGCTGTCCCAGGAGTGAATTTGGTGAGCTGAGCCTGGATGCAGAAGTCTTGCCATTCTCATGTGAAAGGGAAGATCAGCCTTGGAGAAGGCTTCTTGGAAGAGGGTAATTATTTATTAAGGACAAAAGTAGGAAGCCTGTGAAATCTATAGTAGACTAGCACACCTCTGGAGCCCTCTGTGGTAGGATAACTGAGAATCAAGATCTGCTTTACTAAATGATTTCTGTATTTATCTTCACAGTGCCCTTTGTAGCTGAACAGTATAATTTTTTATCTTGTTTGTCTTTTGTGGACAAACAGCAAGTGAAAACTGAGTTTTGCATGTGAAGTCTGTGGCCTTGCTGGGTGTTAAGGCTTTCTCTTCTGTGTCTGTCTTAGTTCCATAGTCCTCAGTTCATCCTTCTTGTTTTGGAAAGAGGGGCTTATTTGTCAATGATCTGCCTGTTATTAGTGGGTAAAATCTCAAAGGAAGAGAGACCAAGTTAGTATGTGAGTATTTAGTAAGCTTTTTCCTCAAAAAAAGTGGGAGGGGAAGGGAATGCCTCTGGGAGAGAAAACTCTTAGCAGGAAATAAAGAGTTCTCGGTGGTTTCGACAGAGCAGCTCTCAGAATTACCGGATCGTCTTCAGCTGTTGATCTCAGTATTTATTTTCAGTAACTTTTTTTTTTATGAAGGAGGAGCCAGTGTTCCCCAGTTCAAGTATGCTAGCTCCTCTCTGCAGCAGCACGTCGCTTGGCGAGGCCTCTGGTCCTCACACTGACCAGCCAGCTGGCTCTCTGCACCTGGGCCGAGCAGGGAATGCATTCAGCCAAGGCTAGAGGGAGATGTGAAGTTGTGTTTCCAGCCTGTGGAGATGGTTTTCATGCTGATTCTACTGGCACATCTGTTTATGTAGCCCATAAGGCTGCAGAGGGGGCCCATCTAACCTGGAAGAAGTTGTCTTTACAAAATCATCCTATTCTTCCTTTTACTGTCGAAGATTAAAAAAATCCCAGACAACAGAAAGTTTTTTGGTATCTTTTTTTTCTATAAAATATTAATAAAGCAGGGATCAGAGAGAGATTTTTTTACCAGTAAGCACAGCCAGTAAGGAAAACCAATAAAAATGTCCTCCCTCACCCTCAGTGCTTAGAAGATAAAGAGGGCTTTTGGCTGTTTGTGTTATCCAGGCTGACCCAGTTGCATGCTTTCAGAATTATTGTGCTACTGATCGGAGCTGTGAATCTCAAATACTTTGTCAGTTACTACTGCGTTTCTGGAAAGGCCCGTTAAGTCTGTATTTGCTCCCTGAAACACGCTGGAATCTAATGAAAAGCGTCATTGTTTCGAAACACCGTGATGTGCTGCCAAAAGAGCTGCTGTTGTATAATCCTTAATAGCAGGTTAGAGTGGCAGTTGTTCCTTGCTTTGAAATCAGTATGTGGAAGGATGGCTTTCCAGTTCTCTCTCCGGGGGTGGCACGTCTCATCTTGTTCTCTCTCTTTGGGAACTTTAACTTACATAGAGGTGTTCAGCCGTCCTGAGTTGGTAGGAGATCTTCCCACAGGTTTGAACGCCAGGACTGTTAGTTATAGGTAACAAGCTGAAGGGGAGAGAAGAAACCGTCAGTCTCCTTTGAGAAGGGGAGCAATGCCTTGGCTGCTGAGTAGCTAAGGTTATATTTGTTGGTTCTTGCCAGCAAGTTTATTCATTGCTGAAGATGCACAGTTCATGCTGGTGTTGGCTCCAAAGGGCCTTGGTTTGTCCATCCACCTTCTCTCCAGGTGAAATCTCTCTGAAGGTTTCTTCCCGATATTGCCTTTGCCTCAGCATCTTACTCACTTTTACCTTGTTTTATAAGGTGAGGAGAGTCACCTGAGGCATGATGCTCTGTTTGACTGATCTGCTGTTTGACTTTTCTGCATGAATTCTTGACTGTGAAAAAAGGCTGATTTAAACATCACCCCCTTCCCCTCATTTAGAGCCCTCTGGTGATGGAAAAACTACTTCAGAAATTTGTTGATTCATTAACTGTTCTCTCTGTTAATGTTTTTTGAGTAAATTTGTTTAATTTCCAGTCACGGACTCTTGTTCTGTCATTGCTAGACCGAGCACCCACCCTCTACAGTCATGCAGCCTTCCTGTGCGAAATGCTTCTAGACTACCTTCAAATCACCTGCAGAGTCACTCTCTGTAAACTGGCAATCTTTCACTCCAGCCTTACTCTTTCACAGTTATATTCCTTCCTCAGTATGATCAGTGGTGTTCTTGAATGGGGACAGCTGGCTGAAGAGAATGTTCCAGCAATGTTTGTAGCAGTGGCAGACAGGCACATGGAGTGCTGCTTGGTAGCCTTGCACATCTAAGGATCATATTTGACCTACAGCCGTGCCATTTCTTTGAGAGCTCATGTTCACCGCTTCTTCTCTGTGGCATAGCTCTTGCTCTTCTGGATCAAGTCTCACATTCTGTAAGTATGGTCCTCCTCTTTTTTTCTAGCAGTGAGACAATACAGGGCGCAATAGACTTGGAGAAGTGGAGGACTAGCATTACCTCTAACAAACTGTTTCTGTAAGAACCAGTACGTTGGAAACAACTAAAATGTTAGTTCTGTAGGGAATACTGAGAAGCATGAGCTGTATGGAAGCTAGGAAATATGCTAATTAGCTTACTGGAGAATTTGCAGTTCCCATTTCATGGCAGTACACTCACTTACAGATAAATGAGGAGAATGGTTGGTCTCATGGTACTCAGGGAGCATCAGATTTGAGGTTCGGTTTTCAGAGTTGCACTGTAAATTTCATAGTTTCTCAGGTTCCTTTCTGACCTTCTATAAAATTGATAAATGTCGCTTAAAATATTTTAAATAATGAGTGCTCCTTGAGTAGAAATGGATGGTCACCCAATGAAACTGCAAATCTGTCAGTGTTTGTAGTGTGTCTAATATGTTTGGGTTCTGGATTATTACTGGAGCTCTAGCACTGTGCAGCCACTCTGTGGATGTGCTTGTCAGTATAAATAGTCTGATGAAATATCTGTATGAAATAGGCAGGGTTTTGCTAAATACATTTTACAACGTATTTGATACATAGCCATTACTTTAGCATCTGGCTTTATGACAGAGACAAAATTCAGCCTGAAATTAGATCAAATCCTATAACAAGCCACATGAGTAGCGTCTTATACCCAGAAATGACCCATGAGTTACCAGTGTCTCTCCGTCAGACCACAGTCAAATAAATGCATGACTGGGAATGCTTTACCAGTTTCACTAAAAGCTCACTCTTGAAAAAAGCAGCTTCATTGGTGTCAGTGCTGCGATGGTGCCCAAGAGAAACAGATACTCCCTTCCTACAGGAGGACACAGCCAGCATCGCAGATTGGAAGCTCGGAGCTGGGAGGGTTAGTATGGTCTGTGTTACCAATCTGATTGTAATCCAGTGGGTCTTTGTATACTGCAAGTGGGATTTACCGGGAGCTCAATACACGTGTCTGTGGTTAACATTAACAGGTCCTTAACAGCAGATCTCTGCCTCTCTGATACCCTCTAATGGGCGTACAGAATTATCCTGCTTAGGGCCAACCTCAAGTATTAATTATCTTGAGCTGAGTGTACGTTTTGAAGTGTCTCTTGGAGGTAATTTAATATTCTAATAGGAAGAGCGTATTTTGTCCTTCCTGCCATCATGAACCTGAAGCTGTGCTGTCAGAGACGCAGCCACCCAGAAATGGAAGTTCTTCAAGTGAAGGACTTAACTTTTTAGGCAGGAGGAGATTAAAAAACATTTCAGTTTTCTGGCTGATGTAATTTACAAGCTTCAGTGCTTGTATTTGGAAACTGTGGGCTTTCTGTTGTTGCCAGAGATCTCAAGTCAAGGACACGTTAATTTTCCAAAAGCATCACTAATTGTAAACAACTTTTGGATACAATTTGCTGTTGGCTATCAAGCAGAAGCATTGGCAGTAAAACACAGAGTGGTTTGAATTGCCATTCCGGAGCTGCAGGGGAGAGGAGAAGAACTGTGCAAACGAACAGTTAGAGCTGGTGTGTAAGGCTGCAATAAGGTCACAGCATCCGTGCAATCCCTGTGGCTTGGAGTGAGTCAGAAACCTGCTGCTTTGGGGCTTGGGTAAGGTTGTGAATGGGTAGTTCTTAGTCCAAGAATTTGTAGACATGATTCCTAGGGTAATTGATACTTTGACCAAGACTGGTTATATTTTTATTTTCTAATTCTTCATTAATTGAATCCAGTGTAGTCACTTACAGTACATTTACTAGGTTTGCCATCAGGTATAGCTGATGTAGCCTAAAATCTGTTCAGCTAATTATTTTAGAATTCCTGTGGAGAGTTTATGAGACTGACTGGTTAAGCATGTATCTCTGATGTGTGTTCTGTACAATTCTCTTTGGTTGCAAATTGAATGGGATGTAGTTTGTTATCATGGATGGATTAACATACTATCATCTTTTTTTTTAAGGTAAACCAGAAATATTTCTTAAATCCTACCCTCTCTACATTATTCCTCATCTCTGTTCAGTAATGCCTCTGCTCTCTTGCTAAAATTTCTCTAGTTCCTACCGTACTTAAAAAATCTCCTTTTTATTGCCCTTAACTCTGCAAAAGTGGGGTCTCTGCCAAATTTTGCAACTTGGTTTGTCACAAGACTGTTTTGGTTTTTTTTCCTAACATTACACTGGTAGGAGCTAAAGGAGTTATTAGTCCTGTGTTCTGTGTGTTTCAATGGTGCTCCTGGATTCTGTGGTCATACTGACTTCTGTACATCTGGGACCTGTGGTTCTCAGTTATTGGGAACATTGAAATGTGGACTAGGGTGTCCTTCGCCCATTCTCTCTGCATTGTTCTTCCCAAGTAGAGCATGAGCGGAGACTTCAGTATTCAGCTCACATGAATAGTTGTTCTCAGTTTCAGAAATGCCTTTTAGCAGACTTGTTTGGGGTTCTTTTCTTTCTCATTTAGTTCTGCAGAGTGTATCACCTTGCCTTCTAGCAGCCCTAAGATGTCTTTTAATTGTCTTTTGTCTGCCTCATCCCTTCAGAGAGTTTGGGACATACAAAGCTGGAGTTCATGGAGTGTTCAAGGGCTCTTCCCTCCTGGACACCAGCTGAGTCGAGTCACTCCTTGGCTGAGGTGGGAGCCTGCACAGAAAGGACTGCTCCAGGGAGGCAGCCGTCGATGCTAGGGGAAGGGAAGTAACTCTGGGTATTTATATGGGAGCTGATACGTTGCCTTTGTAGAGAGCTTCAATGTGGGCATGGCAGGGGAGGTCAAGCACAGTTCCTGAGTGGTGGTGTCGAAGAGGAGACTGAAATGGTTGCCCAGCAAACAAGTAAATAGTTTGAGAGTGTGGGTGCAACTTGAGAGAGAGCCAGGGCCAGTGCAGGTTTGAATAGGGAGCAGAAGTCAGAAGTGTTCAGGACTGTGTAGAGATTTGAGCTTGCTAATACTGTGCAGTTTCAAGCAGGGCACATATATTAAGGCATGCGTATGTTTATGAAGTTGGCAATATTAAGCATGCAATTATGTTTAATATACTTTCTAGCTGACCTTTCAGTGTCTGCCAGTTGATGCCAAGTATTGAAGTTTGAATTCGCATTAAAGTATACTGTGCAAGGAAGATGCAGTGTATCTCTGTGATTCATCTTGACAGCAGTAGGAATTCAGACCGGTTATTAGGACAGAGACTGAGGAATTAAGGCTTATGCATTTGTTTCCCACTTGCTCTGTGTTACAGTCTGCTCTGTGCTCTGCTCTCCTTAGCTGACAAAACGGGGACAGCACCTTTTGCTGCCCTTTAGTGTATTAGGTGAACGAGAGTTTGTGATGTGCTTTGGGATCGCAGGCAGAACCGTGCTGTGTGAGGCTAGAAGCCTGCCCAGCCCCTGGTTGCACAGCGGCAGCAGGAGAGACAGTTTTGAGGAGGATGACGTGGTCCTGGCCACATTTGCACTCCGTCCCAGCATGTCAGAGAATCGGAGGATATGATGCTACCCCAAGTGAGTTGCACCTCCTCTGATGCTAGCTCCTAGGTGTATCTAAGTAGGTGCAGGCTATTTCTGCCCATGGCTGGGAGAGAGGGATGCTCCTGGAAAGTGAGCGATATGCTCATCTTAACCACCCTTACATGGACAGTCCTCTCCACTGCAGAAAAAACTGCCTTTCTTTTCCCTGTTTGAGAGGGACCATGACCCAGACCACAAATTTGATCTGAGTTTTGAACAAACCAACTCCAACCCTGCTCCCCTTCCCTCTTCCCTTTCTCAGGATTTTAACATGATTTGTTCCTCCCCTGTTGAGACCCGGCAAAGCCACCTGAAGTGGAGCAACGTGGCAGTGGCGAGCCAGGAATGGCTCTCGGCTTGCCAAGGACGCTACAAGACTTGTACAGACAACTCTACATCTACAGCCTCTGACTAGCTGCAGAGCTTTTAAGTAGCTACCATTAGTTGTGATGATTTTTCTCTCTGTTCTGGGTACACACATGCGTGGGTCGTACTGACAAGTTATTTGTGATTTTTGAAGCAGAACGTATGAGAAGAGGCAGATGTAATGCATAGCAAATTACTGTGAGTACGCTATGACCTTGGGATGGGTTACTGATGCTTGTGTTTTCTGCCATGTAAGCTCTCAGAGAATATCCTGGAAAAAGCAGGGTTGTCACTGCTATTTTGTTCATCTCTACGTTTTAGAGGATGCGCCTGTGATTTGGCGTTGTGTCATCAAAGTGTTAAAACAAGCTCAGAAAAAAACAAAGGTGGTGGGGTTAACCTGAACACATACACTATTATCGGGTGCAGAAATTTCTAACTATTTGTTGGCCAAAAAGATAAGAAAAATAATGGTAAAACTTGAAGCGGAATACTTCTGGACATGTTGTTTTATATGTATGAGTACTTGAAAGAAACAGAATATGGTTAATACTGGAAGTCAGCCAAAATCTGACAAAAGAAGCAAATGGACTGAAATAATTGTGTGTTCTTTTGGACCAGAGCATATGTGCTGGGTAGCAGCCTTTGTCAAAGCTTTGAAGCTGTGATTTTAAATACCTTTTCAAAATGAACCCTTTATGATAAATGCTGTCAGATTCTTAATTAAGACTTCACTAGCAAGGAGCATGTTTGCAGTAAATTATGGGGAGGTGTTCTGACATACTTTATCTATGTAAAGATTTCTATTTTTATGTGAAGCTATTTACAGATTATTGATTTCAAAAATAGATTTGTAACTAAAGAAAGATGCATCGTGTTTCAGTGGCTCGGAGTTGAGAATCTTGCCTGGCTGCCTGCCCTCTCTCTTAGATGTTTATTTCAGTGGCTTACGAGAGTATGGAGTGATTCAGTCCTCCTTATTTTTCTCTCTGTATTTGGAAGAAGGAATTCAGGGCTCAGGCTCCATGTCTCTTGCTCTCACAGGTAGGATGATTTTTTATACCTTAGAAGCATCAGAACAATTTCATTGAAGTCTGTCAAACTTTTTGTGTAAGACTTTGGACTGGGGAACGTCCATCACAATCTCTTTTGTCAGTTGCTACTGTTCTATTTCAGAGCAGTGACTGTTGTCACAGTGCCAGTGGAGCCTGCTAAGCTGTAAAAGTGCTTTCGACTTCGTGTGATACGAAACTTAAGCATTAAGATTTTTTGATTTTATGCTATTTGAACATTAGAAGAAAGATTTTAAAAAATAAATCAGGGTAGAACCCTGAACCTCAGGGTAGAGGTAATATCTTTTATTAGAGCAACCAATAGAGTTTGAAACTGTAGGCAAACTTGTGCACCCGAGTTTTTTTCACCCATACCAGTTGGTCTAATAAAAGATATTGTCTCTGTCTATAAACCTTGTCCTGCCTGTGAACTCCATTCATCACCGCTACAGCACAATACTGCTGTATCATTAAAATAATTCAGGCCTTTCTTGCATAATTATGGAAACACAGGTTTTTGAGGTTTCCTCAAGTCTCAACTTTTGGAATCCCAGCAAAACAATGCTGTCTGGTTTCTCCTGATGGTGTCATCACATAGCAGCTCACACTGCTTCACCAGTTCTTTGTTTTAGCAAGGATGTTACTAAAAGTAGTCTGCTAAAATTCTTTTGCTGTCTGGATTTTTAGGGTATTTTGTAGGATACTCTTGGTGAACTATCAAGTATCTGGCATGGATGGCTGTTGGGAGCAGTCCTGTCCTAGTACCTGTGTCAGCATCTCCGGTGAGGTGTCATAGTGATGGGAAGCAGATGAAGTAGGAAGAGGCTGGCAGAACGGAACGTCTCTGGCTTTGGCTCTGGGTGTAAATCCTTTTATCTTGCTGTGTGTCTGACGGCGTAAGCAGGATAGTCTAGCCCTTCTAAATGGCAGGAAGTTTGGATTTGGACTTGCTTCATCTGGAAGACCTAGACCCAGAGCTGTGTTAAGAGTCGTAAGACCAGCCATGCAACAGTTTTTTCAGAGCTATTTAACACACCTTTTAAAGGCATTATATGTATGTCTTTTGGATCTGAATCTGTAGCTCCAGGTTAGTAGCTTTAAAATAGCTCCAGGAAAGACCAAGGTTGATGATCTGGAGCATCGTGCAATATACAGAGTGTAGATGCTTTTCCATCCTCTGGAGACACAAGCCCTTTCTATAGTTTGCAGTCTTGGGGTCACACCAGTTGCCTCGCTGAGCTGCCTGTCCTGGCTGCTGACCTGGAGTCTGGCACTGCTCCTTTCCTGAGGGCCACTGCACGCTGCCCACCAGGTGGGTTACTGCAGGCACTGCCCCTCCTTTGAAGTGGAACAGGTTGATGCTTGCAGGCTCTTCAGTTCTGTGCCCTCCTCTGCCTTCTCTCTGCCTTTGGGCACAGCTGAAATAGCTGGTAATCACTTACAAGCCCGTGGTGGCCAGGGCCTGTGCTATTTTAGAAGCTGCTTCTCCCTGCATGCCCTGTTGTGGAAGTTGTGACTGGCTGGAATGGCCCATCGGCTGTCACTGCGGTGACCTCCTCTGCTGGGCGTGTTGCAGGGAATGCAGGGGGGAGAGCTCTCAGCTCTGGCATGCGGTCCCTTGGGCTGCCTGCCAGGGCCTAAATTTGGTGACCTTTAGGATGTGGCAGAAGATGCATTTCTAAACCTTGGCTATAGTAACTGGGAGACAAGCAGAGAATGCTGGGGGAGGGAGGAACATATGTTTTACAGACAAGCTGTTTGCTGTCTGTTTGATTTTTTTGACCTGCAACTTTTAGGTAAATAAGGTGAAGAAATGCTGTGATGATTGCAACTGTTGCTCTTTAATCAAATTTAAACTAAAAAATTATACAGATTTCCTCTAGAAAGCAAGCATGACTGCTAAAAGTGCCGTGACACTAAACGCTGCTTTGGATGCTCGCTGTACTCTGTACTTTGCAGAAATTATCTCATATCCCTTCCGCACAATGAGGGCAGTCATATTTTGAAGGTGTGTAGAAATGATCACTGTATCATTACCCGTGTAGCTGTGGGTGTTTTTTTTTTCTTTTATGGAAGAGCAAACAAGCCAGCCCCCTGCGGTCCAGCAGTTGTGTGGGTTACACCAAAATGTGGTTTCATGTTGTACCTAGTTTGGTATAACTGTGGGATGTGGCTCCCACCTTGTTCTTCACACCGGCTCCAATGTTAGCGTTGTGGCAGGTTGAGCTGAGTTCATCCTGCTGACCAGTGGAGAACCACCCAGTTTTTGTTTGGCTTTGGTCAGTTAGTTTTGAGGGGTGAGGACTGTTAGCTCCACTGTGCTAGTAACACAGCTGGGAAAGGTGCCCCTGTTTCTTCACTCCAAGGCCTTCATAGAATCATAGAATCGTAGAATAACCAGGTTGGAAGAGACCCACCGGATCATCGAGTCCAACCATTCCTATCAAACACTAAACCATGCCCCTTCCTGACAAGAAGGACCATCCAGTGGTTTGATTTTGACAACCAGGACTCGTGAAGGGCTGCAGATGTTTGTGAATACCTGCTGATGAATATTTGCACTGCTAGTGCTATAGGTTTGCAGTGCGTTTGTGCTCTGTGTGAATGTGGCTGACCTGCAGAGGACACAGGATAGTCTTTCTACTTCCCTTCCAATTGTTTCTGCTAATTTAGCATCAGTTTCAAGCTTTGTCTTTGCTTAGAGATCAAATGGCCAGAGATAAGTCTCTTTGTTTTTACCCTGTGGTAGAAGTGGCAAGGTCAGTCTCACTGGGTGTTAAAGAAGAGTACGCTGGGGTTTGCAGCATTTGACCTGCCTCATTTATCTCCTGTATAAAGGGTAGGTTTTCCATCAGTTAGAGCTAATGCATATTAGTAACTCTAGGTTCAAAGAATACCCTTTCGGCAACGAAAACAAAGTTTCTGTTTCTAAATGCATTTTCACCACAATGGATAGGGATGCCTTTGCAGTTCCAGCTACGTGGAAAAGCCTTTCCAGCTCTCTGTTTTGACTTCCTATCTCATTAGACATCTCAGAGGAAAGCGTCTTGCTTGACCTGCAAACTGAGATCGTGCCACTGGGTACTTTGCAAGACTTCCTGTGTGGCATTTCATCTCTTCGTACCAGGAAGCAGACTACTTTCTGGTAAAACAAACCTTGAACTTAAGCAAGCTTTTCTTTTCTGCCTCTTTCAGAAATAAATAAGCATTTGAAGATGACAACCTCATGGAGCGACCGACTCCAGAATGCAGCAGATCTCCCTGCAAACATGGATGGGCACGCTCTGAAAAAGTACCGCCGAGAAGCCTATCACCGGTAAGCTCTTCATGTAACCCCACGATTAAAGTGCTGAGACAGAAGGAAATAAACTGAACATAAACCCCACATTTCTTGGTTTTTGCTTGTTCGTGAAACAGGGAGCTCATTCTCACCTTCCTTGCAGAAATGTCAGTAGAAGAGAACTTAGAAAATAGCAGAATATTGGCCTGCAGGTATTTACAAACAGTAGAGTTAATACAAGTACTGCAGCGAGTGAGGGTACACTGTCTTAATGCAGTCAAAAGATTAATCCAAGTTAGATTTTGGGACAGAAGCTTTCAGGTCAAGAAATACTCAGAGGCAGAAAAGTTATAGTAATTATTGCAGTGCATGCTTGGAGAGCATAGCCTTAGACACTGGAATGCACAAGTACGAATAAGGAGGAAATCCAGTAGGAGCAGAAATTAAGTATTTGAGAGTTATATGTAGGATGGTTAATTGTGTGCACGACAGGAGCTTGTAGAAGCACTAGGCAAGATCTCAGCCTCCCTTTCTGTGGTACGTGTGCCTAAAACCATCTTTGTTGTGAAACAATTACAGTCTGAATAAACAAGATAGAGTACAGAATAAAAGAAATGTTATCACTCTCGTTTTATAGTTTGGGAATCAAAGTACAGACCCTAGATTGTTTTCACAAGATCACATCAGAGGTTTGGTTGAGTCAAAAATTTAGCCCATGGCTCCCAAGGTTCCAGCGATAAAGCATAAAAGATGGATGCAGTCTGCATCCTTATCAGATGTCTGAACCATTATGGAGTTAAAAACAACACTATCTAGTAATTGTCAGCGTTCTGTTTGTGGGAGGTGTAGCTTCAAAGTTTAGTTTGTTTAATTTGTGAAGTCATGCAGTGTGGTGATCAGGTTTACGTTTGTATCATAATTTTACCTGTGACTTCAGTTGTGTTACTCCTGATTTAGGCTGCTGGAACTGAAGTCAGAGTAAGGTCTATTTATTTTTTCTCCTAAATATTTCCTCAACATTCATTATGGTTAGGTGTTGACAGTCTGCTAAGTGTTGTACAAGATCCAAAGGAAGCAACACTTGTCCTTAAGAGCTCACACATTCAAGTCCCCATCAAGTTTACCCTTACTCATGTAAGAAATCTTTACCTTCAGAAAGAATTTCCTTGTGGCAGATGAGAATGCACTTATATGAAGGAGTGTTTCTGCTAGAAGCTGGGATCTGATGGTCCAAAATTAGTCTATGGAACAGTTCGAATACCCCTTTTTAGAATCTAGACATGTCTTTTTCAAGGCATATTGAGCAGAAATTTTGCTAGCTCTTCAGATTTTCTTGAAAGCACAACATTGGAAATACATTAAAGGGAGGCACATTTTTGGTTTGAAATTACTATCCTCTTTTTAAAAGAGAGAGGGAGGGAATGGCAGAGGGGATGAAAGAACCTGATGCCGAGACTGCAGGATAAATCTGTGCCACTAATGGCTTTGGTGTACCAGTTTCATGGGAGTTATTTTGATAGTCCAGTATTGTAAGAATCTGAAACAACCTCATTCCAGAGACAGTGTTGTCACGTTTCTATTTCTGGTATTTTTTGTGATCTTAGTCTTAACAGATGTGATGTGACTTAGAAGAAGTACAGACTTAATGTGATAGAGTAGGACTGAAGTTGTTTCCCCTCGTTGTTTTATATTATCTTTTTTAGTATTTTAGTAGTTGTTTGGATGTGGAAGTTGTGTGCATGTCCAGCCCTCACTTCTGGGATGTAAATTTGTTTGAGTGTGCTCTGACTCCTGGATATTGCAAAAGCACTGTCAGTTTTATGAAAAGACATATATAAAGCCATTCATTATCAAGATCCTTTCCTTTCTCTTCCTTCTTTTTTCTTTCTCTTTGTTTTCTTTTTCAGTCCTTCTTCTTCATTGTCTCTTTTTCTTCTTGCTCTAGCGGCTAAAGAAAAAAAAGCTTGAAAACGTGAATCTAAAGTGACTTGGAAACAGAAACAATAAAAAAGAGCATTGAATTTAAAACTTTTATGGTTTTGTACCTTAAAGCTGGTCCCAGTGAATTTATGGACCCAGTGTGGAAGGCTGGACGAGCTTGCTAGTGGGGTCACATTTACACATGAGTATAATTAGGGCTTTTGATAGCAGTGTCAGAAGCCCGATTGGGCTCAGAGTTATTCATTGAGATTTTCTAAGTGCTGCTATTAATGCTTGTTTTTCTGAAGTGTGAAATTTTAAAAACTTCTTTCACTGTTTGTTTACTTCATGCTTACTTAGATATCAGTGGAGATACCTACAACAGTTGATTTAACTTTCTGGTTCTCATGAGCCACACCGGGTTTGATATAGTTGAATTGTAAATATTGAAGCAGCCTCAAGTAAGAGGAAAAGTTTCCAATCCAAGCAAAATTAATTTACCTTAAAAAATAAAAAATAATGTTTTCATGGGCATGAATCTTCTAAAAAGCTTTATAAACATCAGCTCTGAAGGTGCCACTCTAATAGCCATATCTTACTGTGGTCTCTCATACTAGGAATGTGTTTTTTCAGGTGTTGTACTTGTTGTTTCATACTTGGTGGATGGATGTTCAGTATATAACATTGTTGGCAGAAATCCCAGTTGAGACTGGTTTAACTGGTGCAATGCATACTGACTCAGAGTATGATGACTATATCATAATCATACCTGAATGCCATGGGCAAAAAAGTTCAAAATCAAATATTTATAGCTATTTTCCTCCCAAAATATTTGCTTGGTGTTTGAATCGGTTTCTATAGCTGCTTAGAGTATTGAGGTTATTGATGAAGTAAGCAAAATGTGCGAATGTGGACACATATGCTATGCTGCAGAGATCAAGGGCTGGAAAAGCAACACCAAGAATCAGAAGAATCTGTAGGGGAGGAGGAGTGGTGGGGTTTTATCTTCAGGGTATTTCTGATGACTTTAACTGAGACTTTCGGTTATCTAGTGTTAATACCAGCCACAAACCTCGTTATACAACATTGTTGGCGCCTGTTGGAGGTGAAGGCTACAGATGAATTAATATACAAGCTAGATGTTATTCATTCTCTAGCAGAGGTCACTGGTAAGAGGATACTGCATTACTATGCTGCTGGCAACATACATTTTAATTCGGAAATAAAATGGATGTGTAGCTGTTAGGTGGCTTTTCTGTAGTGTGTGGTTGTGAGGCCACCTCCCTCATGCGCTGCTTGTTGACTTTTCCGGGTAGAGGATAATCACTAGGTCATTTGTTCTGGAGGAGTACTGTCATTTAACCTGATTGTAATTAGGCAAGAACTAGGTTGACTCTGAGCCACCAAATTGTCCTAGTGTCTATTTTTTAACTCGGAGTGAGCACTTCTAGGCACCCTCTGGATTATCTCACATAGCTCTTTAGGGTTTAAATAGCAACCACATCTAGTTAAAGCAAATAATGGAAAAAGTTGGTGTTCCATCCACTCTTGTTACTGAGAGTTACCAAGATCCAGGAAACAGGTATTTGCATTTACTTTTATTCTGTGGTTTTGGCTTAGCAGGGCAGTAAGGCTGTGATGGCCTTTTTGTTAAAAGTATAGGCTTTGGGATGCTTTTGCTGTTTTGCATCAGAGTAATTTGAGGCTTCACATCATGAAGATGGGGTTTCTGTTGTTGTTTTAGTTTTGTTTCCTCGCTCTGTTGTTTACTGGCTAGCAGAGGGGATGTGGCTTTGTGATTCCTAGTCCTAATGCTCCTGCTGACTGATCATCGACTGTTGAATACATTGCTTTAGAGTTTCGTGCTTCACTTTGCTTTCAAAGCATCTTACGGCAGTAACACGAGTCAAGTGATTTCAGCTTTTAATATAGGCTGAGATCCTGGTGAAAACAGCAGTATGAACTTTAATAACGACAAAGCAAAAGGATTACCAATTGGTTGTTTTGATTTCTAGGGTTAAAGATGTATTTAGGGTATATTTTAGTTTGTTTGAATTTGTAAACTCTGGGCTACTCACTGCTAATCTTGTTTCTTCACTTTGTTTTTACTCGATCACTAGTGATTGCAAAGAGGTGGAAGTGTTATACAGTCTAGACTATGAAGCTTGAAACTGTTTGAGTAGCTGTATATGAAGTCTCTTTAAAATGATCAGCTCGTTGAAGTGGCAAATGAGAAAAAAATTAGTACCAGTCTGAAAATGTTCTTTCCATCAGGCAGATTTGGATAGGTGATATTTTCATGTAGCTGTAAATGAGGTTGCTCTGTAGGCACTGCTGGCTATGTTCTGTCCTCCGGTGTCTTTGTGCAGCCTCCTCGGACTCGTGCGGTAGCATGTGCGTAGCGGAGGGCAGCATGTGGCTCTATTTATTTTGCCTTAGTGCTTCGGACGTTGGAGAGAAGAGGGAGAGGGAGTGTTAAGGTGGCAGAATGGGCGTGTTTATGAGAAAGCGGAACGCTTGCCAAATTAATAATAAAGAAATTACATTGAAAATGTCCCATGGTCCCTAGCTTCAGTAGTTTTACAGAGCAGGCGGGTGTTATTCTGGAATGGAATCCATATGTGAGCTTCTTGGCACTTTGCTGTTGCCTGGGAAGAAAACCCAAACAATGGAAACAGACGGGGCCAAGGCTATCTCCTTCCAGTTGATTCCTGC
The DNA here is from genome assembly GCF_032191515.1 of Phaenicophaeus curvirostris. Lineage (NCBI taxonomy): Eukaryota > Metazoa > Chordata > Aves > Cuculiformes > Cuculidae > Phaenicophaeus > Phaenicophaeus curvirostris. The sequence goes on along the minus strand of NC_091400.1, from coordinate 272,859 downwards.
TGAATTTCAGAGGGAAGTGCTCATAGGCATGTTTCTGGATACAGCCTTATTGGACTTGTAAGTTCCAATCGTTTTCTGATTTTCCAGTTGTATGTCTCTACAATTGTGCAAGGATGATCAGTCTTGTGAAATTTCAGGGCATTATGTTGTAAATGTTGCTAGAAGTGGCCAGCAGATTTTTATGCACTTCTTCTATCTCCCCAGTTTCATCTGCCTAAGGTCATCTTGAGCCCAAACGCTATCTCTAAATATGATTACGAACATAGTGACCTGTCAGAATATTCCTTTCTGGTTGAAGAAGCAACAAAATGGACCTCTGAAAATCTAACATTGTGAAAGATGATCAAAATGGAATGATATAAAATAATATTTGGAATGGTCGTTACCTGCCTAAAGAAACAAGACTCAGAAAAAAGAAAGATTATACTTGTTTTAGTAAATTAAAGCAGTTTATTTCTTATCCCTTCTAAGGCAGGTACCAAAACATCCAGCCCCCAAAGACAAGGCATTTTGATGTATGTTAGTATCTTAAAGTTGCTAACGTGATCTGTGCCAAGTAAATAAGCTCGGTGAGGGACTCATCCAAGTTCACTGCTGTAGGTGGAAGTCATCTGTAGCTAGAACTGTTATGGCCTGTGGTGAGATGTCTCCCCCAGCTGCACATCATCTGGGGCCCAGCTAGTAATCCTGAGACATCCAGTCATCGTAAGAGTAGTGGGATTTTTTTCATTATTTTCCTTTTTAAAGAGGCTGTGGGGAACTTGGTCGTGGGAGTTTATTAAAAGCTAATCCATTTGGTTCCCCCCCCTTTTTTTTAAATTCTTCTAGCTTATTAAAACAAGGATGATGTCTATAAAATGAAGATTAAGCCATATATCCTTAAACTTTAAGGAAGCAGGAATCTGAGCCTTCTGGCTAGTTAGTCCCTATTTCGTGGCTGGCTTGAGCCCAAATGTCCACCACAGTCTTTTTTAAACCCAGATGTAGGGCACGCTTAGCAAGCTCCCACTGTATATGCTGTTCCGCTCATTATTTATTTAATTTCCAGTGAAACACGCTCTCCTGACAACAAAGGCCTCTTGCTGCATGGAATTTCTAGACACGTTTTGAAAACCATTATAAAAATGCTCTGTTCCAAATATCTCACCTCACATTGTTCGTTTTCATTGTCTCGCTCTGAGGAGTTGTAAGCCATGTGCCAAGTTCCACCTTAGTTGTATAATTCTATACATTTTGTTTATTTTGTCAGTCATATTACAAGAATATTGTACATGCAGATTTCAGTCAGGGCACCGAATGCTTTGAAGATTTTCCACAACTAAAATAAAAGCGTTTTGCCCTCTCTGCATTCACTCTTCTCCTATGTTACTCGAGAAGAGTTGGGATTTAGGTTCCTGCCTCGGAACTGATTGACAAGAACAGTAACAAAACGGAGCTCAGTTCTCTCGTAAAAATCTGCAGGACTGTGAATCGCAGTGTTGAGGGTATCTGTGACTTCCTTTATGCATGCTCAGCAGTTCCTTCTTCCGTGCAATACGACACGTTTTGCTGTTATCCAGCACAGTTCGTAGAGCTCAAAAAGAAAATAAATACTGTCATCATTTAGAGCCTTCTGCTGTGGCCAGGCTGCAGGGTTTAATCATTGAGGAAGAAGTCATTAGGGAGGAAATGTGCTTCATGGTTTCCCTTAAACAGCTCCTCAAGTCCATTTTTCTAAGAGCGTGGATCTGTGCCAGACTGAGCCACACCGAGTGCAGGCGGCTGCCTCCCCACTCCCAGCTGTGCCGCGTGCTGCCTTGGGGACCCGATGGGGCTGGATGTGGTCCCTCAACTGGCTTCCCCACAAGCACCGACACCTTGGGCCGCTCCAGCCGCACTGCCCCTTCCCATCAGGAGGGAAGGATGAAGGCAAGAGAAGGGCAATGCCCTATTTCAGGAGGTGCTCTGGTTGCAGGCTGCTGGAGAGATGGGTTTAGGCAATACCCATCTCTGCTGCTCAGCACGAGGAATCGAGAGGGTGTTATCCTGCTGTGCCTGCAGCTTGATTTGTCTTACTGCTGAATGCTGCTAAACTTTTAGATCAGTTTAATTTTTAACTCCAGTGCTCCTAGTTAAAAGGATTGTTTTCAGAACGGAAAAAAAAAATTCGGGGAAGGGAAAACATGATTTCTTCTGATTCTGGCAGGTGGAAAAATATTCTGGATTAAAAAATCCTTGCCTAAAAATGTTAGGTGATTATAATTTTCCTCTTATTCTGACTTTATCTCAACTGTTTATAATCTGGAAGCTTCTTTGATTTTTGTTTATCTAGATAGGCTGTAAATAACTTTTCATCTTATCCTTTTCCTTTGGAGACCGGAGGGTCTTCTCTCAGGTGGTTAGGTTTCTTAGGGTCTTAGTGTTGGTTTTGCTTTTTAGTCATTAAAAACAACTCTTCTAATTTCTCTGTACCGTGTCTTCTGTGTAGACATTACATTTTTGCAGCCAACAGATGCATTTGACCGGTATTAAAATCAAGCCGAGCGTGCCTTCAGTTAGGATTTAATCACAGCTTTGAAACAAGCTGTCTGCAGCTTCCGAGAAGCACTTGGCTCTTCCCAGAAACTGTCATGGTGCTTTAATCTGAATTTTTTCTTCAGTTTCTAGGATACTGCAGATATTTACTACCTTGAGTAAACCCCCTGAATTAAGTTGGTCAGCTTCTGGGAGTAAATATTTGTAAGTATCTACTTAGCCGCTGGTGTCTTGGGGAGCACGGTGCATGGGGGACATCTGTCTTTATCAGGATTTAAAGTTGAGGTCCTGAGTGCCCACAAAACAACCCAGTGTCTGACTGGGCCTTCTCAAGAGAAGTGAAATTGGTTCCAGCTTTTTTTGCCACTGTTTAGTCTGCCATTTAATCTGCCAAGGTATATCCAAGTTAAAATTGATTGAAATGTTCTCATTTCCTGTTCTGAACATGTTGTGCAAGGGCCTTCTTTAGCTTTTTAAAATATTTGCTCTGTTTCACTCTAGCACTGGTGGGTGAAGCAATTACCACGTCAATTCAGTTGGTAGGATGCCTTGAAATCTGCCGGGTCCTGCACAGGGTTGGAACGTGATAGGTTTATAGGTCACAGTCAATATTTACGAGTTGATGGAGAAGGAGAGATCTTCACCAGCTGTTGCTGAGAGGGGAGCGGTTTAGTAATTTTCATGTTTTAGTCATAAGACTTCTTTTGGAGCAAAAATATGCTAATAGATGTTCATTTCATTGCCTTCAGTAAAGTTTTCCAGATCTTCAGTATCAACGAGTGCTGGGGATTTTTTTGAGTCCTTGGGTTCAGTTTGTAAATACTTCAAAAGGAAGCGATGCAGAAATGTCAGAGGCTTTGAGATCTTTCCATGGTTTTTGGTCAGTTTGGTGTCGTCATCATCTAAACATAGGCAGGCTGGACTGGAAGAGGGTCACAGCTCCCTTGTTTTGCCTTTCACAGGCACTGTCATGTTACCCTCTGTGTAAGTGCATTCAGCTCCCTCTTAGTGCTTGTTTTTCATCCTCATTTGCGAAACTGTTCCCAAATGTTGCAGTTCCTGAAATGCTCTTCTGAGCTTCCTTATATTTCCCTTCGTATTCCTGTCCTGTTCAGAAGGGTAGAAAACTATGCTCCAGGGGCCAAGCCTGAAGGCAAAAACGAAATTGGACTCTGCAGATTGGACAAAAAATGTTGCTGTTTTCTCCCAGAGGTATGTTATTCTTTCTTAAAGCTATCCACTTTCAGAAACAGACTGCATAAACAGGAGATCAGAAATCGTGAGCTTGAATTAGCTAATAAATAATGCGTCCTGACTTGAGCAGCAACAGAATGTAATCATCTTCATTATATAAAGTATGAGACGGTGTTTAGTACCAAATGGCATTTTGTATTGGCCTCTTGTAAATCAGACCCATCTCGATGTTAAAAGGCAAACACAAATTCAAACTGCAGATCGGGATAATTTCCACCTACTCCAAAGCCAGCTTCTTTAGGGGTGAATTTTAGTGATTTATGATCCCATCTCATATTTCCAAAAGGCATTTCTTCACCAGTTTCCAGTTTTTCTCTATCACTTTTTCTCATTTAGGTAATATATAAATCTGTCAGAAAAGAGCGTTGTCTGTAACCTCCGAGGCCCCTTAGTGACAAGCCCTATTGTCAAAGGCAGGCACCTTGCCAGGAAACTGTGACTCCCAGAGAGAGTGTGCAAGGTTACGGGGAAAGTATACTATTGCCAGAGAAACTGTATTCCGAGAGGATTTGTGTGGAACAACAACGATATCCAGTGACTGGTTAAATTAGGCACAGATGTGTTTTCTATAACACTGTCCAAGAAGATATACAGTACTTTATGGCTAGGTTCAGACATAATGATCTTCTGAAGTCAAATCAGATCCAAGCAAAATTGCAGCGGTACTAGGAAGGCTTTACAGGAATTGTGTAATATGATTCAGACAAGTGGATGAATCAGACTGCTGCGAACTAAACAAGGAGCACATCGGTGAGAGATGAGGTAAGATGACTTGCAGAGAAGTGTGAGAGTTTGATGTTAGCAGTTTGCTGCTAAAATCCGAGCTGTGGCCGATTGGCACAGGCAGTTAAATGGGCACATTGTGCCAGCCACCTGCCTGCACACGGAGGAGAATCTCTCTGTGGTTTCTTGGAGCTTTTCAGAATGTACGAGTGCTTAGTTTTGCACTTGCTGTCTCCATTGCTGTGTTGCTGTCCCTGCACCACTCCTCCTGTGTAGCAGTGCTGCCAATTTCAGTTTTTAAGAGGATGATTACTCTGCTGAGGGCAATGCACTTATTAAATATTTGGAGAATTTTCACATACTGAATCCAGAGTACAGGTGAAGGCTCTGGGACTTTCCTCATACAGGAGAATTTTGTCTCCGTATCACAGCTCGAGCAGTACATGGAATTTCTGTCAATGGTGAGAAGCTCAGCTTCCATCCTACAGCTGAGTTCCAACTCTTGTTCTTAAACTTCAGATAAGACAGATGGTGGAGAAGTTCTGTTGAATTACAGATCTGCTATGTGGTTTAAAGTTTGGGGAATCATAAGCAGCTTATTTACTGTAGTAATTCGAACTGGAAGCAAGACAAGCTGTTGTATTTTCTGACCTATTTCTTTATCACGGTATTTATTTGAACTGAATTGAATATAGTGTATTAAAATGTCATGTCCGGAAGTATTCAGCATAGATTCTCATTTCCATAAGCATTAATAGCAAAACCAGAATTTAAAAAATAGCAATTTTGTTGAGGAGTTGCACGGAGGTTAAAAATATAAAGAAAAATTTTCACAATAGAAATAGCATATTTTTGTGGGTGAAAATTTTTATTGTTGCTGTTTCTCAGAGCTTTATTAAATGTTTTCTGAAAATATTGATGTAAATGTGGCAATGGATCTGTTTAGGTTTGCTTTGAGCTTCCAGATATAGTTCCAAAGCTCAGATGCTGTGAATTTATTCACAGAAGTGCTATTTTCTTTTCCTTTCCTTGTTACCTCTGTAACAATTTGTTATAATCAAGCAAATTGAATTGCTTCCCCTTCTTTCCTTCCAGTTTCCTCTCACTCGAGCTCTGCATTCTGCTTCAGGATATTTTGCCCTTTTCTATTCTTAGGAATTTGTGCAGGTCACATGCGAAGCCATGTGTGTGTGTGCATGCATGCGTGTGCGTCTTTAGACAGCATACCAATAATTAGAATAACCCTGCAAAGTCATGGCTTTGCTTCAGGGGAGCTCCTGGCAAAAAATGAAACATGCCTCCCTTTTCAGGTATATTTTCTGATTTTGACCTGAGACCCAGACATCCTGGCAGCAGGCAGCATAGGTTTGTTCCAAAAACGTGATTATTTTGAAAATGCTCATACTTATGGTTTTATTTCTTCTCTTCTTATAGGGTCTTTGTAAACAGAAGTTTAGCCATGGAAAAGATAAAGTGCTTTGGTTTTGATATGGATTATACACTTGCTGGTGAGTATCTTCTCGATGTTTTTTGTCATTGACTTAGTTAGGAGTATTGCCTCATGCTAGCAGAAAACCAGCAATTGGTCCGGATGCTCCAGTTAGCAGGTGCTTCTTGTGATAACAAATGTATCATTCACTATTTGTTACGCTTTCATTCTTAGGTATTTTTCTTAAATTTGTCATCCTCAAGCTGTGTTTGATCACAAGCCGTGTTGCTGTAGTACAGTGTCAGGTGATTACGGGCGTCAAGGAAACCACAGCTTAATAAGTGTAATTGCTCCCTTAGATTCTGCTATATTTTGTTAGTGTCCCTTGTGCAAGCTTGGCTTTGCATAACGAGGTAATTTCTTTTGTCCTTGGTGCACATGGCAGGCTGCACCTTTGGCCAGCAGGTCCTCCTCTGTCCTGGGAGGATGAGGTTTGAATAGGTTTTCCTCTTTCCCACTCCCCAGTTAGCCACGTCAGTGACTTGTTTTGAGAAGAGGCAAGGCAAGGGGAGTGTCTTGCGTCAGCTGAACAAGTTAATTTAGGAAGGTCTGCCCATTCTTGTGTCAGACAGGCTTTGGGAGGTTGTGTAAGACCTTTTAGTTTAATAGAATTTTTTGCATGACTTCTCAGTCTTTCAAACACTAGACAGGCAAATTCTCTGAGATGTTAATGAAGGGAGGGAGTAAAGTTACCATTTTCTGCATAATCAGGCTTGCATGACGTTAGATATTTTAAGGAAGGAAGAGATAAAAAGCCCGCTTCCACTTTCCCAGGCTGTGGTGTCACATAGGCTGTAACTGAAGTTGTCATGTACAATCCTGCCTTCTTTCTCATTATCACTCACAAGGTTGTGCATAAAAAGTTCCAATCGCCCTTGATATTTCACTTTAGAATTGTTGTGACTATAAACTGAGAAAATATGAGGTAGAATGTCAGGGTCACCTAATAATAGGTTAATGGAGTGTATCAGCTATGGTCATCTAGTAACTCTGTCTACTGAGAAGAAATGAGAGATAAGTAGTGTGTTTGGGGACAGAGGCTCACAGGAGCTGGGGTCAGTGGCTAAGCAAAGGGCAGGAAGGTTTCTGTGTGCTCATGCTTCAACACAACACTACAAGGAGTGGTTTTGGAGGCTGTGGCAAGTAATAGCAGTTTGTATTTAGAGCACTTGCATTTGTTCTTTTAAGCAGTTATCCATGAGGCAGTAGTCATATATAAAAGGTTTGGTTGTTCAGCACTGTATTTATACATCTGTTTAAAGTTCCTGCTGCTTTTTAAGTCACAAAGTATGTTGTTGTTAGTCTGTGCTGGATCTGACTGCAGGCACGTGCTTCGGTGTTTGTGTTTCCCAGCTGTGACAGCCTTGTGACAGTGCTTTTAAGGAGCACAAATCAGTTGTTCAAGAAGAAATGCTTAAAAAAACCAAACAGTTGTGGATTTCATTTCTGTAACAGAAAAACAGCTTCTGTGCTGTTTGCAAACTGACGGCGTTTCCCAAGGACTCAGTTGGTCCCAGTGGGGCTGGTGTGGAGCGTGAAGGGTGTTGCTAGTTTTCGTCTTGACAGAAGGAGAGTCTCGGCACTATTCTCACTCCTCTGATTGTTCATTTTGGCCAAGTGTTGCTTGTTCCTGTAAACCCAGAGCAAATGTGTTGTATCCATAAAATGATGCTTTCAGGCATCCTAAAACAGATTCCAAGGACATGGACACCTGGGCCTTCCAAGGCTGGAAGATGACAGTGCTGCAGTTAAACAGGCAAAGTTGATGCATTCTGGAGAGTTGAGTGACAGCGTGTGGTGCAGAAAAAGAAATAAGATGTAGTCTGAGCAGCAAACTGGAAATCTGGGCTGTTCTTAGGTAAGCTGCTGCCCTGTGACTTCTTCCATGGTACAACAGAGATAATAGTAGCAGGTGGTTTTACAAGAAGTTGTGAGAATGTAATTAGGCTGGAAGGCCTTTTGCAGATGAAAAGCATTACGGCTGGTAAGTACCATTTCCCTCTTTTTCCTCTCAGGTGGGAAATTAACATACAAAATTGCTTGTTTGTTTTGTGTCTCCAGGTCATCCTTTCTTCTCCTTCATTGACTTTTGTTATCTGACCATTATTTGCTATATATGTGTTGCACACAAGAAGAATTACTTGTTCATTGCAAGGGCTTTAAGGAGTATAGTGTTGGAATATGATTATTATTAATTAATTGGAAACCATAATTAAGGAATGGGGCAAATCAAGTATTACACCAGTGTGTTGTAGTGCATTTTGGACCCTGTTGTGTTTTCTGTCTGGACACATTATTCCAGCAAGATTTTTATGCAGTGAAGAGTACACCCATACAGGCCATGAGCAATCAGTTTCTTCAGGAGAATGCTGTGGGAAACAGCGTTCAAAGTCTTTAGGTCTGGGTAGACAGCATTCACAGGCTTTCTCTCATCTGCTAAGTGGGTCACCTTGTCGTAGAAGGAGATCAGGTTAGTTAAGCAGGACCTGCCTTTCGTAAACCCATGCGGACTGGGTCTGTCCCTTCCCACTTCTCTTGTGAACTTTCACTTCAGAAATAAAATTATGACATTCATCCCGTAGCTGATAGTTTAGTGTCATTGCATGACATCACATATAAAATACAGTTCCACGCGTTTGTTTTGTAGTGTAGTATTTCTTAGCCTTATTAAAGGACTGATTAACTCAGAAATGAAAAAATTCGACGCTGCCTGATAATAGTGTTGCCACAATGATTTTGTTTGCTGTCAAATCAAAATGAGGTTAAACTTTGAATTCCTGTTAATAACTTCTATGTTCTCTCATTGTGTTTGTCTCTTTCCTTGCAAAGGGTTGAGAAATATTGTTAATGGGTTGGTTGGGCAGACAAAGTCTTTTTGTCTTAAAGAAAAGAGCCTGAAGGTTTTAGCCTTCTCTTCTAAGAAATTTTGGATGTTGAGTTGGTAACCACTGTGGTTACAACTAGAATTAATTTGACAGATAGGAGCTCAAAATAAATTGAAAGCAAATCAAAATAACTCTCAGAGGTTTTAGACTCCTTGTTTTCCTATCAAGGGTTGCTGTTACATCCTTGTGGGGTGAATGAGGTCTCCTACAAGTATGGAAACTCCCAAGTTTTCCTACGTTTGTGTGCTGGAAACACTAATACTAGAGGCTCAGAAATCTGTGTTGTATGAGAAGCTGGTGTCCCCTTACTATTAAATCTACTTGCTTTCTCGTGTAAGTGACTCACATTTAACATGTAAAAGGATGTTTCTGTTAAGCTAGGTGTTCCTGGGAGGAAAGGTGAAGGAGCAGAGGAAGACCAGGAGGTTTTGACTGTGGTTTGTATGCAATAGTTAAATAGTTTCTTAAAATCTTGGAGGGCTTGATGCAAGCAAGAGTCATCAGTTATTTCAGCCCTTGCTGTCAGTGCAGGTTAAGACAAGTTTCTGTGATATTACGCAGCCGTCGCCCCAGCAGCCCTTCATTCTCTGCCTCTGACCTTGCTGCCTGCCAGTCAGGGAGAAAGGCCCATGCCAGTTCCCTGGACTTCCCTTGCTCCTTGGAAAGTGATGATGGTGGAGCAGCTCAGGGGGCTGCAGACACCTGTGAAGGGCTGTGTTTGCTGTCAGGGCAGAGCTGAGAATTTCTGAAAAATTCTTATTAAATCTGTAAGTTAGAAAACTTGAGGGTCCTTCTGTAGTGCATTTTTGTTGCTAAATATTAGAGGGTTTTATTATCTGAATGTTTCATCTCTTATCATTCATCCTGACCGGCTAGAAGGCCAGTAGTCAGTAACAATCCTTGTCTGACTTCCTCTTTTACCAGTACTGTCAAAACGGCCTATGCTTTTGTAAAGGCAAATGTTGCATGTAATCCAAGAGATTCACAGCCTTCTCTGTTCCGTGCTTGCTGCACGCTGCAGGAGGAAGGATAAAGGTATGTCAGTGGGGAATCCTCACTGTGACACTCACCTGAGGTGAGAGTCAGCGAGGCCGGTTGTAAGTGCAGCAGAGAGAGAGATGGGTTTCACAGAGCATTTTATTTGGCTGCTTCCTTCTCAGCATGAGCTACACGTGTAATTGGTAGGTCTGGATACGAGTGATGCAGGAGACCTTGGCATTACTAGGTCTTAAATGGCACCGGTTGCACAGTGAGGTGAAAGATAGATGTCCCTTGACAGGAGCAAGGCTAAAGCAGTGGGGTTCTCATCTGGCTGTAATTTCATACTGGGACATTGGCAGATGGAGAGGGGAATTAGTAAGAATTACAAACTCAATTGTGCTTGAAAAGATTCCTCTGTGACTACCCTCCTCCGCCAAAAGTTATGGCCTTATTGAAAGCTCTGTCTTCTGTCTCTGAGGTAGATATAATATCAGTAGGCTGGATGCTTTCATTTGGAATGCTTTTCCTGTATTTGCATCACTGCTGCTTCCATAGTCTCCAGAAATCAATAATAAAATTATCATTGTGCTGAAAACTTTTCAGGAAAGAAGAAGGGGAAATGAGGCTTGAAAAATACTGTTTGTAGTGTGTGCAAATATGATTAATACAATGTAATCTGATTGGAATATAGCTTGTGTGCTTGAAACATTGCCAATTTAATGACAAGATTTGGTGTACTGCGAAGATTTTATTGCAAAACTGCTTATGCTTTCAGCTGTAGCATTTCTCTTCTCATCAGGTGGGAAAAGACATGGGAAGGACAGCTTTAGTCTTTCCCAACTTTCTCCAAAGTGCAACATGGGTAAACAGGTTTTTCCCCTTCCTCAGGTAGGCGTTTGTGTTTAAAGCCATCCTTGCAGTTTGGAGAAGAGTGGATTTTTTTCACACCCACATCATATTTTTTAAAAGCTTTTCTTTACCTATTGATTCTGGAAAAGATACACCCAGCCAGGAGGTAGAGTTGGCTTGTTGCTACGTGCCATCTGGGAGAAGGGCAGCTGAATTGAAAACTGGTTCTTTAATCCATCTAATATTTTTACTGTAGTTGAATTATATCAGTTTTCTGTGTTTTGGTTTCTACAACTTAGAAATGGAACTAATGAATTTGTACCTTGTATAGAGAAATTCTGAACTGCACAGATGAAAACCAAAGTATAAACACGGGAGTCCTATACATGAAACATTGAACATAAAAAAGCTGCTGAGCTTGTAATGTAAGCAGCTACAAAGAAATGTTTGTTTTTCTGTGCAGATACTGTTATTGTCTGTTTATTGGTATTGGACTCCAATATGAATGTTCTAACGAGGCTCTCCTGCTTAGGTTAAAGGTTAGTCTTTAGTTTCATCACGAGGTAAGGATTACAGGCGTTGAGGCTCTTTTGGGGAGATACTAAGCAGTTTTGGTTCTCTACTGGTTTGCCAGATAATACAATTCTTTGTGTCATACAGAAAGAGTGAGGTGGCTAGTGGAGGGAGTTGGTAGATGTGACAACAGCAGCGTTCAAACTGTCCTAGAAAAAAATTAAATGCCTTGACTATTGCACATCTGCTGTCTGCGTTCTCACATTTGCACGTTTCCAATTTAACAGGTGCAGATTGCAGAGGCTGGTTTAGCCATCAGTATTTTAAAGCTATAGGCAGATGGAGAAGCTAAATTGTTCCTGGTATTCTTTGAGCTGGATGTTTTTTTAAATACCAGTGTGGTGCTGGCATGGCTGTTGTCCCTGCTCTCTTTGTGCTGCTGCTCTTCAGAGTTTGACTATTTAAAGCTGTGTAATGAGCAAACCGAGGTCTGGAGCTGTGGGATCTCACATGCTGGCATTGGGTCTGAGGAGCAGAGAAAGCATGTGTTGCCTGCTCTGTCCCAGTAAATCACCAACTGACAAACTGCTATCTGCTCTCTGTGGATTCTGGAAGAGTCAGTGTGTTAGACAGAAGCTGCTGAAAAAACAAGTCTTCACAGTGTAAGGGAAGTTTCAAAAGCTGCGATGTTCTGTTTTCTTGTTCTTAAAAAACATGAGAATAACACCAAGCTGGGTCAGCAGTCAGCAGGCCAATAGCCAGCTCTAGTCTTTGCCAGACAGATGGAAATAGGGAGGTATTTTTCACTCAAATAGACCCCCTTATCTAGTAATCTTAATACTGCCACAGAAGTACTATTGAGTTGCAAATACCCTTGTGATGACACAGCAGCTTACTCTGTAGGAGGAACCAAAGCTGAGAGTACAGCAGGCTTTAACTCTCAGATCACAAGTGTGCTGTTACTTTGTGAATGCCTTATTTTAGCATGCTGCAGAAAAACTGATATATGTGGCTTATTGACAGCATGGGCACTTGCGCTGCTGTGTTAAACAAAAGCATAGCTTTTGAGGCTCAGTCTCTTAAGTGAATATAAGAAGAGAGGAAATAAGAAGCTGCATCTGTTTGGACACTGATACTATATAATAATGTCTTAGATATAGTGTATAAATAGCTGCTATACTTTCAAGTGATTTTATTTCTAGATGCTAGAAAGTTATGTTTGAATATGAAGCCCAGGCAACTGTTTCTTCCACGTTCATAAGTCTTCACTGAGGAACTAAGCCCAGGTTTTGGCACAGTAGTTTGTTTCCATGGAAGTGCAGAGATATTTCCAGTATGGGATTATGGCTCCCAGTGGGCTGTGTCCAAGAGAGGTAAATTGTGAAGGCTGCTTGCAAAACAAGATTCTCTTGTGTGAGAAAAACAGTAAAAAATTCTCATAAAAGAACAGGTGACTGTGTAGTCAACATTCCTTTGCACTGGAATATTATTTCAAAGATATGCTAGCTATTAAAGTAGACAAACTGAAGTTTCCTTGAAACACAGAGTCCATCTGAATTGCTTCTCTCAACATGCGAAATGTGACCTCAGTGCTGCTGTTGTTACCTCAAGCCATGCATTTTTATTCAGCAGAAGAAATCTTTCCAACACGAAGCTCTGTTTTGCCAGCCTCTGGGGCATATCCAAACAGCCCAAATCTTTGTTACGTTGAAGGCAAACAAAGTGCAGCAGCAGAAAGCTAAAAATATCTGGAATTTACCAAGAGCACTAATAAGCCCGCTTTTGGGGAGAGTTAAAGCCGATGGTTCTTGACAACACTTTTTTAAAAAAAAGAACAAAAAACAAACAAGTAGAAACACTGTGCTAAAAACAATCCCAAGGGTAGACACCAGCGATTCAGAGCCAAGCTGTACAAACGATACTGTGTCAGTCCTTGAAGCAACAGCAAATCCTGTCTTTACAGAACCTTTTAGCATGCAGAGTGGGAGAATAGGAGCTGACACAGTTTCAGATTAGAGGTTTTACAGCTGAAAGCTGTGCTGTGCACATGGGGATGTTTGCAGGAGCATTAATGGTAAGGAATTTCACGTTGCTCTTGAGCTGCAGTGTGGGTGCATAGCTGGTCTATGGGCACTGCTACAGCTGGGGACTGCAGAGCCTTTCTGCTGCTCTGTAGGTGTGTGCTCGGTTCCATCCAGAACCTTGTATGTGGCATTATCAGAAAAGGGTGCTGCGGAGCCACAGGAGTTCACATCCAAAAGATTAAACCTGCTGATGATTGGTGGTTCTGTCCTTGCTTCCTGCTACCAGATTTACTGTCAAAAACATCTGTGACCGCAAGAGGCTTAGTACAAGTTCTGGCTGTTCATGCACAGCAGAGCAGCTTGTGTGTTAAGCATACGAAAATATCCTGGGACACACCTGGGGGGTTTTGTCGAGGTCTTGTTTGCTGATCACTACACACACATAATTACTAGTGAAATAGAAAAGGTACATTAAATATTGAAGTGTGCTTAAGGCTCAGCTTTGTCTTACTGCACAGAAAACTTCTGTGTTTGAAAAGGTTTCTCTGGGTGAATGAAAATTATGATCAATATGGCAGCAGTTTCTTCTCATTTCAGATTGAAAAATTGAGTTAATTCAAAGGAGCAAAACATACCGTTGTTACCCATTTTGTTTGTTTGGTATTATGAGAACTCAATTTAAATATAGTCTGGAACGCTACAATTCTGCTTTAGTGCATTTTTATTTATAGTCCAGTGGTTAAAATCAAAACCCAAGAATCAAAAGGTCTGGGGTCTGTGTCTGGCTGTTTTTCAGCTTGTTTTGACCATAGACAAATCCTTTACGGTCACAGTTCAGCTGAGTCCATAAACAAATGGCGAGTCAGTGATTCACCACTGTTCCTAACTGAAAACATATGAGTTGTCCCCTGGGTTTCATTTGGGATTTCTTGCGGTTACAATTAGGCACGTTTACCGCTCGGTCGGTTTGTTTAGAGGCGCTGAGTTCCCAGGTCAGCACAGCACAAACGTGCTCGACTCCATTGCCCTGCGCGCAGGCACATAGCAGGCACGTATTTATGTGAGCAGAGATGGACTGAAGCCCGTGCTGTGTGCGAACAGCCCTTTAAAAAGGAGTGTCCATTTTTCCCTCTGTGTCTGACAAGGATGCTGTGAAGTGGAATGTCTGTAGCAGCCTTGGCAGAAGTTGAGGTACCACTTGATGGGTCCTTGGGAAGAGGAGTGCAAGGGGAGCTAGCGCTCTGTGTGTACCCTCACTCTTGGGATTCCAGGCCAGCTGAGCATGTTTGTATGGAGGCTCGCGTAGTACAGGTACCTCTGCAAGGTTTCCAGTTCTCATGGAAAACAAAATCCTCTGCTGTGTTTCTGGTGCGGAGTGGCTGTGCGGGCCAGCAGGGAGTCTGGGCTCCTGTCAGAGCTGAGCAGTCTGGGCTCCACTGTCAAAACAGAAGGGAAGCAGACACCCAGGTGTGAAACTTAAATGTGATAATTCAGATTCCTTCCAGCATTAGTAATAACTTATTTTAACATAGAGAGCAGCATAGCTTGAAATGGTACCATTTTCTTTTTGTTATGTTTCAGTGACGGTGCCTGACAACACCTTCCCTTAGAGGTGACTTCTTAGAGAAGACCCCGTCACACAGAAGCTGAAGTCATTACTATTTTAAGGCATAAATCTCTTGTTTTCTAATCACGTATGAAAACAGGTTATGAAGATAATAGATACTCTGATAGGAAGGTCAGTATATAGAGGTCAGAGAGCATTCTTTACTACCTGGTTACTTCTGGGCATCCTGAGACCTCTGGCCCTACAGCTGAGACAAACTTCCCTCAAACACTGTCGGTATGCGAAATGCCTGCCCAACACTTACTAGTGTGTTTAATTGGTATTGTCGCTTCCGTGGGGTTTATTTTTTAATTAAGTCCAGTGTCCCAAACACCTCCGGGACTGGTCACTTGCTGTTTCCCTCTGGATTCTCACCCGGAGTTGCAGGTCGACTGAAGTGCCAGGGAATGAGTGTTTGGTGCTTGTGTGAAATAGTCAGTGGTCTGCTTGGTTGTGGAGGGTTGAATGTCACAGAACTAGAGCTAAATGCCCAGCTTTGGGGCTACGCGCAGAGGAGTTGTTGACAGAATGCATAGATATTTGTAGTATTAAAGAGGATGGGGTTGTAAAAGGGGATCTTGGTCCTCAAGGCTTTAACTAAGCACTTTTTGTTAGCACAACATTGATATAAATTCATTTCTAATACATATTTGCATTATTTATTTGTGGTGCAATTCAGAGCATGGATCGACATTTAAAATGAGCAGCACTTTGATCCTGCTCTTTAAGTCAGGTTTGTGTAATTGCAGAAATGGGTTTGCCCAAGCTTAATTATGCATGTTGTGCCTGAGACATATAAATCTGGATACTGACTACCCAACCTGTCCATAGATGTCCCTAACAACCTGATTTGCATGCCTTGCTCACTGGGGAATAAGCAGCAACTGAAGTAACCTGTTTCTTGCTATTTTACTTTCATTTCTTCAAGGCTTAACACAAAGTAATTGGGCTGCATTTCCCGTGCTTCATAGAAATGGCTCAACCTCTTGCATTATCTGCCCAGCTTTTGGTTTGTCTAGCTTTGTGTGTCCTCTGGAGAACCCAGATAGTGAGGAAAATTTCTGAAGACTGAGTGTTTGTTAAAGCTTTTTGCAACCTTTTGGAAGAGGTCATCACCTCTGGTTTGAGAAATAGCAATCTTATCTGGACGCCTGAAAGTCAAAAGCCCATTAGTTTCTTCTGCCAACCGAAACAGTGTGGGTGGACCAAGGTGTTTCAGTTCCCAAGAGACTCTCCATGGCCAGGGCCTAGGACAGGGAAGCCCACAGTGCTCCAACAGTGCTCTCGGCGCCTGCGTGGGGAGGGACTCAAGCTGGTTTGTGCCCAGGGGATCAGAGCAGACAGTGCACCAGCTGCAGAAAGCAGCTGCTCCCATGAAGTCCCTTGCCAGGGAGTGGAGGGGGGTGTGCTTCTGGGGCCCCTGTGAGCACCTTTCCATGGGCTACTCTTGGCTTCCAGCTGGGAGGAAAGTCAGGCAAGGAGCTGACTGATGGAAGGGATGAAATTCCTTCAGGAGATGCTAGGATATTATAGGAGACCACACTGGCAATAGAAAGTGACAGATGGGGAAAAAATGGAGGCAGGGATGAATGAGACTTCAGATCATCATTTAGTAGCCCTCGCTCTGCCTTTCTCCCTGGAGGAGCTGCTCACTCTACAAGCTTTTGTTGCTCTTGCAGCAACCTCCC
Source organism: Phaenicophaeus curvirostris (assembly GCF_032191515.1). Lineage (NCBI taxonomy): Eukaryota > Metazoa > Chordata > Aves > Cuculiformes > Cuculidae > Phaenicophaeus > Phaenicophaeus curvirostris. Next base: position 256,333 of record NC_091400.1, on the reverse strand, counting down.
GAGTTCATCTTTTCCTCTCCTAAAGCAGAATGCTGTGATGAGCAGCTGCTTTTTCAGAGCTGCTTCAGTGATGTGGGAAATCAGCACGTTGTCACTGTTCTCAGTTCAGGGCTTTTACCAGCACCAAATCCATAGAGACTGGAGATAAAATGGCTAGGCTGGACTGGCCTGCAGGTGTGCAGTATGAGAGCAAATACATCTCACAAACCTGACATGGCTGAAACAGTGCAAAAAGGGGTGGTTATGGTAAGTTTAGCTCCTGCTTCTCTCCCGTGATCCATGACTAGCTTGTAAGAAGAATCAATGTGTTACATCTGGAAGAATCCATGTTACATCTTCAATGAGAAGCCACCCTGCCTGAATTTGAAATCTCTGTGTGTGTGTGGAGGAGGAGCAAGGAAAGAAATGGACGTCCCTTAAAGAGATTTTTTCCTTCCCACAGCTTAAACAGAGCCATCACATGCACTACTGCCTTCCGCAGCTATTCATTTTGAAACAAAACAGGCTTTAAACACTTTATTTTCAGAGAAGCCTTCCAGGAGGTCTGCATAATTCTGTGGGTCATTTTTGCAAGATCATTCCAACTTCAGCTTTGTATTTGAGCAAATTGTATCACAAGGCTACTCCTGATGACTCTGTGCATACCTGTAAGTTGTGGAATAGGTCTGGTTTTCTTACTGTGTGTGCTTGCAGACCAGAGCACTGCAGTGCACTATGTGCAGGTTTGGTACCATTTATTCCATAGTGCTTTGCACATAGAAGCCTGAGCGTGTTGAAGTGTACAACTGAATTTAGATGCGCTATGCCAGACTAACGTGGTGTGCAAAGCTCTCGCTGGGAGCATATTCAGATATAGGGCAAAATTCTCGTCTCAGATTCCCAGAGTAGCTCCTGACTCAGCCTTCTGAGTCTCCTGCACTGACATGTGCAGGCATTTTGTGATGAGAAAGAGAGTGAGTGCCCTGAAAGGAGTAATCTATCACCAGCCAAGGAATGGACATCAATGGCAAAGCCCCAAAAGGAGCATGAGACCCTTTCTTGAACCAGTTGCTCTGCATCTGAATGAGACTCAAAGGGTTTGTGTCACCTGGGTGGTGTGCTTGTAGCCTCTTCCTCCGTAATTATCTCTGAGCTGATGGTCTGAGACTGCTTTGTGGATATGAGGACAGAATTTTGCCTGCGGGATGCACAACTGCCAACTGTGCCTCCTCTGTACGTCAGTTGTGAGTGTATTTGGAATAGCTGCCAGGCCGGCTTCTGAGCTTACCACAGGACAGAGCTCCAGCAGATACAGTCCCACATGGCACAGAGCTGTTGCAGTTTTAAAATCAGTCTGATTTTTTTCTTTAACAGGGGAGCCCAGTGTAACTCCGTCAAGACTGGAGTGACACTCTGAATCTGCATCTGCCTCATGTGAGTTAAAATCCTGGCAGCAGCATTTTGCATAAGCTGGAGCCTCTGTAGAGATCTTTTTTTTACTTTTTTCTTTTTTTTTTTTACTATTTTTTTTCCTTTTCAGGAAGGCTATAAAATTGTTAATGTATGTGTCTTGGCAGCAAAGGTAAAAACAACCACACAAATGCATGAGAATTGCATACCTCACTGCACAACCCCTGCTCATTCCAGACTGGCTTCCCTCCTAGCACGTCCTGTGTAAGGGGTGCCCACACTCATCACAGACCTGAAAGCTTGCAGCATTCACTCCCGGGGTACTGCTTTTACCTTTCAATAATATGATGTTAACAAGTGATGGTCTAAGGGGAGGCTGAAATGCTGTCAACTGGCTTCTGTTTTTTTTAAACCTTTGGATATTTTCTTTTCACCTTGGTTGCACAATCCACCGGTGCTGATGCTGATTGCCTTGTGCCACTGAAGCACTGGCCTGTGTTGGAACATGGACTATTAAAATAATGTGGGCTGGTTCTCTTCAGCCAGGGATGTGGCACAGTGGCAGAGACATGGCCATCAAGTAGCAAGAAAGAGAAAAAGAAATCAGAATAAGTTGTAGCATGGTTTTACTGGGCAAGGATGCTCTGAAAATGGGTTTGTGGCTCTGCCTCTTCACCTGTCACAGAGTTGGAGATGCCTTGAGACTGGGCCCTTCTCAGCAGAGTGGAAGATCTGAGCACGGGAGACACTGCGTGGCAAACAGCTCAATTCATGGCATTGCCATAGCACACAGATTGTCTCCAGTTGTGGTGTCAGCAACCTAGTCTGAGGGAGGGGGATGTTGTGGAAAAGTATAAAACTATTCTTTCATCGTGCAGCTGCAGAAAACAATATTGACCTGTCCTCTCTACTCAGTAGTTCCCCATGGATGCCTGGAGTAGACAAGAAAGGAGAGAGAGCGACCAGCCCTGAGTACAGTATTGAGATACATGGTTTTGTCTAGTAGTGCATATAACTGAGACATCTTAGCTGAATGCGCTGCTGGGGTTGCAGCAGTGTTAGCCTGCTCACACTTAATCTGAAGGAGGGGGATCGTTTGTTTGCCTGGAGGCTTGTGTTACTGAAACAGGCTTTGGTGCAGCTTGTGAGATGTGTCAGTGGGTTGTGGCTTGTACCGATGGGCGCGGAATGTGCTGTGGTTTAAGGTGCTGTCAGGGTGGGCTTGGTCAGCACTCAGTCTGTTCCTGGCTGTGCGTCCAATTAAGGTTTTCTTGAACAGTAAGTATGATGGTAACTGGAGAATGTTTATTGTCCCTTTTGCCTTTCCAGGAGTCAGTTTCTCGTATCTCTGTTTAGTTTGTGTATCAAGGAGAAGGCTTTCATTTTCCAGATATTGTGTAGTAGAAGAAAAATAGGGATTGGAGCTGAGGCATGAATGAGCTAGTAGTTAATTTTTATTCAAAGTGATGTTGGGGAAGCAAAATCTAGACCCTGAGAGGTAAGGGGAATAACTGCCACCCCCCAAGAAACATTCAGATTAATCCTGTTGCAGTACTGCCTCAACAGAGACTTGGGATGATGAAGGCTGAGGTTGATACCTCTTCAGCAGCCTTCTTCCTACTGGTGTTTGAGTTTCCTTAGCCTCGGAGAGTTAAGAGGAGGTCTGTAGCGATAAATCTAAGACAGAGAAGGAAGTGCAGAAAGGAAGAAATGGAATGAGGGCATTTTGTGAGCCGATGGCCATTCTCTGATGGAGTGTTAACAAGCTGCACAGGCTGATTAACAGAAAGCCCTACAGTCTCGCTGGAAAGGTTCTGCTGGTGCTATTGATGAACCACTGGTGCTTGTCAAGAGGAGATGCCAAGGAGCTTCTTGAGAATTCTTTGTGTCTGGGCAGTATCACCATGGTTGGTGAGTTCAGAAAGAGCAGGATTTCCTCAAAGAAATGTTTTGTTCGGGAGTTATGCTTTTGATTGAGTTGGTAACATGGTCAAATTCCCAGGAAACCAATGAGGAGGAGTACAGCAGCTTCATGGACAGAGCAGGGGACTGGAGACTGCTTCATGTACCAGGGAGCTTTGCAGCACTCTCACTTTCTGAGAGTACGTGCAGGTGTATTTATTACCATTTTCCCTGGGAAGTTCCTCTACTCTCCTGTGTCAGAGGAAATCCTTTTTGCAGATGTTGCTCTGGTGTCACTCTCACTATGTTGTTCATCACCTAACTGCCTTTTGCTCCCTCCTACTCTAGCTCACTCCCCAGAGTTGCCTTGACGGTCACTGCTTTCCTCATTAGCTGTAGGTTTGGATTGCTTATTCCTACCTGTAGCTCAATCAACCCTTTCTTCCCTAAAGGACAAGAAAAGACTACATGTATTGAATGTTGTATCATGTTGATATTTGCCATCACTATAATAATGCTTGAAGGTTTTGATAACTGTTTTACTGATTTTAGTTTTCTGTTTATGAACATTACAGGTTTGCTTGTTACGTTTTTAATGGTGTTGGTTTAATGGAGAAAATTAACTTTTAGGATTTGGGTGCTTTTTAGATTATTAAGAGATACAGGAGCCCTCTCACAGTTATGATCTGGGTTTTTTAACAGTCTTATTTCTTTTGTAGTCCTTGCCTTTTTAGTACTTTTGTAATACTTCTAGTATTAGTTTTCTTCTGTATTCCACATTACATATTTAGTGGTGGTTACCTGGGCATTATAGGCGATGTATGTTAATATATATTGTGAGGCCCACAGTAGTGCTAGATCTCTCTCAGGAAAACCAGTTTGTCTTCTAACAAGCTTACTGTGTAACTTGCACATGATTGTGTTTTACTCATCTAAATCTGAAATATTCAACTGTTTGAGGTAGTCGGGCCACTGAACCCATGCTAACATTCGTTTGACTTTGTTACATCTTAGGATCAATTTAAGACAAATGCAGCAAATGTAAACGCACAGTGAGAGAAACAGTAATTTCCATGTGTCATAGAAACACAGTGATTTAATTTTAAGTGTTAATTTAATGATCTGATTAAGCAGTAACATTTCCAGTCCATGGGAAGGTCATTTGCATGAAGAAGACAGGCCTGATGGTAGGAGTGATTTGGTTGACCAAGTCCATTTCATTTGCATTGAGCTAAGGTGTGGGTCACAGATGAGCAGCTCCTCTGAAATGTCAGAACAGAAAGTTTGCTTAGGAGAGTAGGGTTTTGATGCACAAGGGTAATAGCTAACAGATTTTTACAATACCATATGGTGTTATTAACAAACAAACTGTATGTTAATGTGACAGCTCTACCTTAGAGCTGACTTAGTCCGCAGCAAACATGTATTCCCCTGAGGAGAAATCTGGAAACAATACTAAGCTTTGGGATTGTATCCAGAGCAGTAACAGTAGCACAGTAACAATGAATTTCAGGCTTCCTAACCATGAATACATCTGTTCCCAAAATTAATTGCTTTCTTCACAAGCTTTGCAAAAACACAGCAAACCAAAACCCGATCTGAGCAGGTGGAACAGGGAACATTCACGGATCTGCCCAGCGGGAAGGCAGGGAGAGGAGCTGCAGTTAGAAATACATTTTTCTTACTGCAGAGGGCTGTGATAGACTGAGGGATATTTCATCTAGTGCGCTTCTCTGGTGAAACCTGAACTGCGTCTCTGCTCAGCTGCAGTCTTGGAGCGTGAACCAGTTCCACCGTGGCTCAGGGCTGGGAGACCCAAGGCAGCGAAGGGCAGGAGCGAAGGAGGGAGCGTGTGATGTGGAGGAGGGAGGAGGGCGAACGGGGACATTACTTTTTTTGCCTTCTTGTTTTACCCCCTAGCTGTTTTCAAATTTTCTAACTGAAATCTCATCTTGGTACAGTGTATAAATCCCCTGAATACGAATCTCTTGGATTTGACCTGACCGTAGAAAGATTAGTTTCCATTGGATACCCTCATGAGCTGCTCAATTTTGTGTATGATCCTGCATTCCCTACCAGGTAAATGACTAACAGATACTGACCCAGCCTGCTCGAGGCCTTGAATATTTGTTCTGTAAAGTTCATAGGTAACCCGTGAGGCCAGGTTTTCAGAGTTATGCCTGTGATCCTTGGGGAAGGGAGCAAACTGCTCCGCTACGTGGAGGGCCTTTGCACACGTAAATCCACGCCATCAAAGAGGGAGAGTGCAATAAAAGAGGCCTGCTGAAAACATGGTCCAAAAATAACCTCCAAAAGCAGTGACAGCAGAGACACAATTGGATTGGGAGTTAAATTGAAACTGAGAGGAGAAGGAGCCGTTGCTGTTCATGGGGCTGTCTTTAATGATTTTAATTAATAATGTCTTGGTGCGTAAGACATCCTCAAAGTTATGCTGACAGTAAGCAACAATAGAAGCGGGACCAATCCAGTTCATTTGTCTAGATGAATCAAATACCAAAAGCAAAGTTCATGGTGCAATGTTACTAAATTCTTAGATTTTGTCTTTTAAATTAAACAACATTGCTTGTTTTAAACCTGACTTTTGACCTAACTCTGTGCCTTTAAGTTGTTGCCACTTGTGCCTTTGCTGAATTTTGCTTTTTTGACTCCTTTGGAGCTTCTTTACAAAAGCTTGGGCCAGAGGGTCTATTGGCTTGGTGCTCCAGTTTTCAGCCTGGCAGCCTCCTTCCTGCCCTCCTCTCCTCTCCTCTCCTCTCCTCTCAGCATGTCCTGTGCTGAGTTTGGCACTGGGTGTGCCGGTGCCCATGCCCATAACAAGACAGTGGCCTTTCACAGACCTGTGATGAAGACTCCATTAAATCCACTGCCTTCATCCCAGGGAGGGGACAGAAGGGACGTCTCTGTGGGAAGACTGTTGTCTAGATGTGAGCTACTAGATAAGTGAGACAGAGTTTTGCTGGAGTTGGAACCAGGAATGTCCAAAGCATTTTATACAATAGTTACATGTCCCTTCTGCCTCTGTCTGTGACAGAGTGATGAAAAAGAGGAGAGAAACTCCTTTATCACACCTCGCTCTTCCTTGCAGCCCAGCAGGGCTCTCAGGGAACCACAAACACCCATTGTGGTCCCCTGTAGGTGGTAGCTAATCCTCTGCCAGGTTAAACGGTTCCATTTGCAAGTCTGCAGAGAGCAGATCAGCTGTGCCTTTCACCTGGAAACACAGGGCTGTCCTTGCTCACCTGCAGCCAGGTAAAAGGGACAGCAGGGACCCCACCTGCACAGTAACAGCAACTCTGTTCTGATGCCCCACGCCAAGTGAGCAAAGTGTTCTAGAGCTGAGTGGGAAAGAACTGCTATTAAAATGGTCACTGCTTAATATACTTGCTTCTTCAAATCTTGCATCACTTTCTTAACAGAGGCCTGGTCTTTGATACCCACTATGGAAACCTGTTGAAAGTCGATGCCTATGGGAACCTCCTAGTGTGTGCCCATGGCTTTAATTTCCTCAGAGGGTGAGTGCTGACTTTTAGCTGTTCTTTTTGACTTAATATGCTCTTTTGTGTCACTGAGGATCAGGGTACCCACTGCATAAGGAGTCACAGGGACTCCCCCAGCAGCAGATGTTGTATTGGTGTTCCTACAGCTCCAAGATTGACTCAGGATGCATTGAGGGTCCCAGACACGGCAACAGCCTCAAGTGTTTATAGTGGCAAGGTCTGTGCTGGCACAGGCATATCTGGAGTGTGCTGGGAATAGAAGAAAGAGTGTTGTGGAAGGGGTTGATGGGATAATCTAGGAGCTGTTCAGCTGTCCTGGCACAGCTTAACATCAGCAGTGTGTCAGTTAAGACAAAGCTGTTGTGTGGGGGCTGCTGGGAGCAGAGAGGACCTGTGCCCCATGAGACTGTTAACTCCACGGCCATTGCTAAGGAGTCGGATGGCCTGAGCTGGCTCGGGGAAAGAACAAGCTTGCTCTACCCCTTTGTGTTTCTGTCCTTTGAGGGTATCAGAAGCAAGGCATTGCCCATCATTTCATAGAATCATAGAATCACCAGGTTGGAAAAGACCCACCGGATCATCGAGTCCAACCATTCCCATCAATCACTAACCGATGTCCCTCAGTGCCTCGTCCACCAGTCCCTTAAACCCCTCCAGGGAAGGGGACTCAACCCCCTCCCTGGGCAGCCTCTGCCAGGGACCAATCACCCTTCCTGTGAAAAATTTTTTCCTGCAGCCTTCCCTGGCTGCTTGCATTTCTCTTGCCCAGAGAAGGTATTTTGGGAAGCAGAGGGGACTGTGGCACTATGTGTTTCATGTTGCCCAGCAAACCCCATTGTATCCCTGCCGTGAGGGTGTGTGGATGGAAAGTGAGCGCAGGCCAGCTGAGGGCCCACACAGTGACAAGCCTTGTCATTGCAGGTCTGTAAGTTCTTGCTTCAGGAAGCCAAAATTTAGAAGAAGTCCTTATTTATGCACTCAAATCCCTCTTTGAGTCAGATATCTTTAGAAGCTCTAGAAATGAAGGAAACTAGAATAATTAAATGACTTTAGTCATCACCACCCTGCTGATTAATTGCAGAGGACCCCAGGCAAGCCTCCCGCACGGCACAGCCTCACTCCCCTGCTGAAAGCTGCTCGAGGGAGTGTAAAGTAACACATGGAAAGTGGGGGAAAGTTTAAGATAAGCAAACAATGAAAGTGCAGATGATTTAAGGCATTCTCGTAGGCAGCAGCATGGGGTTTAAGGTCGAGCTGTGGACTCTCGACCACTCTGTTTCCCTGTGTGGGCTCTGCTAGGTTTGCTGATTCAGCGATGACGGCTTTGTGCCCAGCTCTGCCAGAACTAGCGTGATGAAGGAAACACTGGTGGATGCAGTTTTGCTCTTGCACCGCTAGTATGTGTGGGAAAGCTGGGTGGTGCTTAAAGAACAACAGACTTTAGTTAACAGACCCCACTACAACTATCTTTTGCAGGTCAGCACATTTTATCCTCGTTATTTTTTTTGTAATTTCATTCTTGTCTTCCGCAGGCCTGAAACACGGGATCAATATCCGAATAAATTTATCCAGAGGGATGACACAGATAGGTTTTACATTCTGAACACATTGTTCAATCTGCCAGGTGAGTCTAACGTGAGGCAACACAGACCTGTTTCTGTGCCTTTATAGCCAGTAAGGCTTTGTTAATGTCACACTCTAATTATCTGTTTAATTTTCTTTACATTAACAATTTTCTTTTGGGTGCAAGGCCTAGAGTTAGCTGGCTGTATGGTGTTGTCCTTGTTTTAAAATCTTGCTTTGTTTCTTTGCAGAGACCTACCTATTGGCTTGCCTAGTGGATTTCTTCACTAACTGTGACCGGTACACGAGGTACGTATTCCCTCCAGTTCGAGGTGCTCTGCAGGGCAGCTCTGAGTCACATCATCCCCCATCGTGTACTGAAATCAGGGATTGCCCTGACCCAGGTGTAGGACCTTGCATTTGGCCTTGTTGAACCTCATGAGGTTCTCACAGGACCTTCTCTCCAGCCGGTCCAGGTCCCTCTAGAGAACATCCCGTCTTTCCAGTGCGGCAACTGCACCACTCAGCTTGGTGTCATCTGCAAACTTGCTGAGGGTGCGCTCAATCTCGCTGTCGAGATCATTAATGAAGATATTAAACATCACCGGTCCCAGTACAGACCCCTGAGGGACACCACTTGTGACGGATCTCCATCTGGACTTTGAGCCATTGACCACTATTCTCTGAATACAACCATCCAACCAGCTTCTTATCCACTGTACCGTCCACCCATCAAATCCGTATCTCTCCAATTTAGAGAGAAGGATGTTGTGGGGGACCGTGTCAAAGCCTTTACAGAAGTCTAGGTTGATCACATCTGCTGGTTTTCCTGGGTCCACTGTTATGGTTACCCCATCATAGAAAGTCACTAGGTTGGTCATACAGGACTTGCCCCTGGTGAAGCCATGCTGGCTGCCGTTAATCACCTCAATGTCCTCCGTGTGCTTTAGCATGGCTTCTAGGAGGATCTGTTCCATGAACGTCCCAGGCACAGTGGAGAGGCTGACAGGTCGATAGTTCCCAGGGTTCTTTCCTGCCCTTTTTAAAAATGGACACAGTATTACCCTTCCACTCACCAGGGACTTCTCATAACTGCCATGACTTTTCATATATCATGGAGAGTGGCTTGGCAATCACATCAGCCAATTCCCTTGGGACTCTGGGATGCATCTCCTCAGGTCCCACAGACTTATATATGTTCAGGTTCCTCAGGTGGTCATGAACCTGATCCTCCTCTACGGTGGGGAGAACGTTTACCCCCCGGTCACCATCTTGCTGTCCTATGACCCAGGGAGGGTGAGGAAAACAGTTCTCAGTTCATGAGGGTTTCCTTTGCAGGTTATATCGCTATCACCACACTGGCTGACCCTGGTATTTGGGCCAGCTTGTAAGACCACACACTTATTACAGGGTGATTGCAGGCATCAGACAACTCATTTTGAACCTGTGCTCATCGGAGCCGTGTTCAAACTGGTAACTGAAGGGCTAAATTTCCTCAGCCAGTTATCACAAGACCCTCATGTCATGATTGAGGACTTTGTTCCCTTAAAGATGAAATGCTCAGGCACAGCGTGCTGTTTGTGCAGCATGAGTGTTCACCTAGCTTTCAAATAGGTTTAAGCATAAAAATAAGCTGCAGTTTGAACTGACAGATGTGAATGCTGCTGTGCTGCTGACTCATGTGATAGGTCGTCTTTGCATATTATGCGAGTGGAAGGCAAAGGTTTAATGGGATTTTATCTGAGAGTAGAGGAGCTGTTATGCCACCAATCCATCAGTGAAGTATCCTTTCACAGGAGTGATGATTGCTGTCATAATAAATACAGCTCTGTTTAATCATCCTTGATGTCTTCTGATGCAAACTCTCATATGTGTCTCCACAGTATCTTGTAGAGGAAATTTCTCACGTTAGCTCTACCTGTTCAACACAGAAGTAGTTGCTCCTCTTAGCAGCAAGTATTACATTTAGTTGATTACTATGGAACCCCCTTCTTTAGAGCTGGAAAGAATGAGAAGAAGCAGCACTCCGCCTACTTTCTCAGTGCCATTCATCTTTTGTAACGTGCTGCAGACTGCACAGTCCCAGTCTTTTTTCCTTCTTACAATACTGTGGGGGAGAAATAAGAGTTGCAGTCACAAAAAACTGTAGTACTACTGTGGAGGCACAGGCCTGTAGTTAGGAACTTACATCCTAAAATTGTAAACAAACATTTTTGAGTAATACACAGATTCTGTTAAACTCTGGTTGTAGCTTTCTTTCAAATCGGAGCATAGTAAAGTAGTAAATAAGAAAACATTATGGTAAGATGAAAACACCAGATAACATATTGAACTCTCCTTGACATCTTTCTTACCTGATGTGACTGGCTGCTACAGTCTCTCTTCTTTCTCCTCACAGCTGTGAAACGGGGTTCAAAGATGGAGACCTCTTCATGTCCTTCAGGAGTATGTTCCAGGATGTCAGAGATGCTGTTGACTGGGTTCATTACAAGGTGATTGCAGGAACTCCTTGGGACGCTGTAGTGGTAACTGAGTTAGAGGGACTGGTTTGTAACTCATCAGTTAAGATGACTTATTGCACTTTAGGGCAAGAGCCCTTCTTTGCCGCCTAGTGAGCAAATAATAAATTGCAGTTGTATGAGTAAGTCAAGATATCGACTCCCCTCCTAGTACTGGTACATAGCTATCTTGGCTTCCTATTCTTTTTTATTTTGTCCTGATTCCACTTCTGCACTGTATTTCACGGGGTTTAATTCATGGTGCCATTAGGGTGTTCGGACTTAGAGTCCACAACTTGTACATTCTCCTCATTATTAGAACAGCAGTTTACTGTAAGTGGTTTACATTGGCACTATCTCATGTTGTCTGAGAAGTACATTAAGCATTAAACAGAGAAATATATCAGCTCTTCTCTATTTTAAAGAGGAGAGGCAGTTCATCTTTTTCTCACGCTTGTGCACAAATTTAGAATGTAATTTTGTGAGCATTAACATCTTCTTAAAGACCTGATTTTCTTATTCTTCCTCAGTCAAGATGTCTGATGGGGTGGGATGGAGAAACATCACTGGATAATTCTGCTCACAGTTGTACTTGTGGTGGTCCCTTTAGCCATGCAGAAGTCAGGAAGCTATTTTTCTTCCCTGATGCAGTATTGTGTGATTCATGTTGGAGTTGACCTCTGAGTAAAACATTGTGGTCAGTGTTGGAGACAGGTCGTTGACTGTCTTGCTTGGTATGGCAAATCTATTTTTTGTTTGTTTCTATTGTATTCCCTTCTGAAAGGGTTAAAATGCTGTTGAAGTGGATTATTTACCATGGTGAGGGAATCGATGGATCACAGAGTTTGTGATGGTCCCTGCTACTCAAAGCCTCTCATCTCTAGAGTCACTGGTTCAGATTCGCCCTGGTTTGTACTTTCACAGCATTTTAAAGTGTGAAAGTTGGCATTACTTTGATGTCTCTTACATCATAAGTTTCCGTTACCTCACTGGGTTCTGTTGTTTCTATTTCAGGGATCGCTCAAGGAAAAGACCCTTGAGAATCTGGAGAAGTATGTGGTGAAAGATGTAAGTGTGATGTTACTTTACTTGTGCTACGTGACATTCTGTACTGAGTAAGCAGGCAAGAAATAAACGTGCTGATTTGCTTTACTAAATCACAAAACAGATAACGCAGTGTTTTCTATTGTAATAACCAAAGACAAAGTGGAAAGTTCGGACGCGGCCTTTATTCTGAGCCAGTGATCCACGTGATTTCGTATTCATGTGCACGTTTTTTACATAAAATATAAAAGCCAGAGGAAGTGTTATCATAGGACACAGGTGAATATGCTGGCAAGCCTCGCGTTGTTTCTTTTGGTGGCGAAAGCAGCCGTGTTCCCTGCCCACGTTTTCTCTGCCCAAGTGGACTCGTTTTAAAAAGCAATAGATGAGTGTCTTTTTAGACAAAAGTATTCCTTAGCTATCAAAAAAAAAAATGTTATACCTGCTTAACTATGAGGGAGTGAGGGAAAGTTCCTGAAAGGCTCACTGGTGTCCAGTCTCTTAAGAGCCCCAAAATGTGTTTTCAGCACATCTGACTGAGCAAGCTCCAGTAATTCCCTTACTTTTGCTGTCTTTGCAGCGTGCAAGGCTCCTCTGGACCACTTACGCTATAGTTATTCCTTAGTTTAGATGAGCTATGTGGTAGAGTATCACTTTAAAGCAGTTAACCTTGTTTCTAGTTACATGCCTGCAAAATTCTTAAGAAACCATTCTGTGAAGTAATCAGCTACTCTGGCAATGGATTGAGATTTATGATACAATAAAAATAGCCCCGGGAATAAATTCTCCCTAATTTGAGGCTGGAATTACAGTGTGCTCCAACTTGTGGCTTATGCGAGCTCAGATTTCACCTCCTTCTGGGCCTATTTCAGGAATGGATTGGAGCTGGAGAAGCTGCTCCAGTGAGCTTGGCATGGAGCAGATCAGTGGGAATGGCATAGGGTGCCTGGCACGGTGGCTGGCAGAAGCACTGCAGCCGTGCCGAACCCTTCCCCCTCACCCTCCTCTGGGATGTGCTTTGGAGGGGTGGTACATGGACAGACCAGCAGCTTTCCTGGCTCTGGCCACTGCTAAACAGCTGAGTTTGCTTGCTTGATGGTTTGATTTGCTTTGTTTTGTACGACGGGATCATAGTTGAGAGTGTGCTGCCCATGATGAATCTCTCTAACTTTTATGTGTGACTTGCATGTCCCTTGGCTTTCAGGGGAAGCTGCCACTGCTGCTCAGCCGCATGAATGAAGTTGGGAAGGTGTTTCTTGTCACAAACAGCGACTATAAATACACAGATGTAAGTGCTGCATGAATTGTTGTGTTGGTATAGAATGGAATAAGCAAACGCCAGCCACTTTGGGTTTTGGTAGGACATCTTCTGGAGGAGATTTAGGTGTTTTCTAAGCTGGTGGTTGTATGGTTTGGTGGGGAGTGCAGATTAGGTCAAGTCATGTTTTGTAGTCCTCATTCTGCTACTGACCTAGTATGGGCTCAGCTTCAGTCCCTCTGTGCCTCACTCAGTTCCTCAGCAATTAAAAGGCTGAAAGAGAAAGCCATACTCATTTTAGATTTCAGCATTCTTTAAAATGAAGAACTTCCCTTTCAAGTGAGATAGTCTGAGTATAAACAGGTCACCAAAGCCAGGGTCCTGCAGAGGTCTAAGGGCCAGAAACGGCTGTCAGCTGTACTGTAGGAGAAAACATGGTTCCTTTAACTCCAGGGAGGTGTGATGTTTCAAAACTGGCAATAATCCAAAATTTATATGCCATTTTAAAGCATTGCAAGATATATACGTTATAAGATATGTACTCGAGGTGGTGTTCTTTGATTATAAAAATTACTGGTTTAATTCCTGTTGCTATAAATTCCATCCATTCATTTTAACTGCCAATCTTACGGTCGTTTTCATGTAAATCCTGAAAATAAAATACTGTAACCTGAAAATATAAAAGCAGAAAAGTATGTTCTATAAAATAAATAAATGTATGTTTAAAAAAGTGTCTTACTCTTTTTCTGTCTTTCAGAAAATTATGACTTACTTGTTTGACTTTCCACATGGACCAAAGGTATGTGATTCCTAGGCTGCAGTTCCAATAGAAACTGATGTGCCTAATTATCTGTGTAACTGGAAAGCATTTTAATCCTACTTCATCGGCTGCATGGGATTAGTTGCTTTAATCTGGTTAAAATACACTCGCTGTTTTGTGTCCTATTGGAATGGGATCAAAGCAAATACAATGTAACAAAGAGAAAAGAGGCATCATCTAGTCTTAAACAATAATCTGTGTTAATGATAACATTATTTTAGTGGTTACATGTTTTTACTGTTGCATTTTGCAGCCAGGTTTCTTAGAAAACTTGCATGATGTTGTTAAAATATACCTTGATGGAAAAGAAAGAGTTGTATAAAACAGCAGAAAGATTTATGGGTGGTTGTGCTTTGACTGGGGTAACTCCAAAAGCTTGAATCATGCTTTTTCTGGTTTTCTGAGGTCAAAATTCAGCCCTGCAACTTTTGGAGTGAGTCTTATGAGGTGAATTTGTACTGCTTTCTCAGTCTCCCAGTGGGAGGCTATCTCATGCCCTCGAAGTTGTGTTTTCACACTGTCCTCCAAAGGCAGAAGGCAGCCAAGGGAGAAGTTTTCAGAATGTGGAAAATGGCCACAACTGATAGCTCAAAAAACTTCTTGCTGTGGTCTTGATCTCAGAAAAAGCAGAAGCATGCAGCCGGAAGGGCTGATGAATGCCAGTGTCTTTTGGGCAGGGCTGTGATTCAAAGTCGTACTCTGTGCTATAGAATCCAGGCATTTTCCCACTCTTGGCACAAGTACCACTGTTTGACCTCCGTGTTGTGTCGTGCCTGATTCAGTGGTTTCTGGTTTTGCCTTTGCAGCCTGGGAGCGCCCATCGGCCGTGGCAGTCCTACTTCGACCTGATCCTAGTGGATGCTCGAAAACCCCTGTTCTTTGGGGAAGGCACCGTGTTGCGGCAGGTGGACACGGTGAGTGGCATATGGAGGGTACCTCTGTGGGTGGAAGAGCTCGTGCACCTCCTGTGTGGCATCTCTTAGTGGCAACAGTAAACACTGTATTTAGACAGGACCTGGCCTGGAGATGGTGGGCTGGCTTCTCCTCTTAGTGATTCCTGAGCAGCCCCATCACTGGGGCACTGCCGAGCTTGAGGATTTGCTGGCTTCCCTAATGTATCACAGGTGGCAATAGGAAAAGAATGTGGAAAGCCACCTCTAGCCTGCCTGGGAGTGAGAGAGACATGAATAGCAATAGGACAGAAAAGATCCAGACCGTCTGCTGTTCTGTACTAACGCAGCGTCTCCTTCCTTAGGTGACTGGGAAGCTGAAGATTGGTACCTACACTGGCCCACTGCAGCATGGCATTGTGTACTCAGGAGGTAAGGCAAGAAGCTTTCTTGTCCAGTGGAGCGGCTCTAACGTGCCCTCGTGGCTAGCTGTGTGAGGACTTGTTCCAGGCACAGAGCAAGGTTGTGTTTCCCAAAGCATATTGTACTATGCCCTCTGCACACTGCACCAGTAGCTCCTCATCATCATTGCTGCCCGATGCTGGGACGAATGGACTCATTCCTCCTCAAACACCCTTTTTTCCTTGCCAGGGCGAGTCTGGGAAATGCCGCTGCAAGGCTTGTGGTGGAAGGGGAGCTGCAGATGTTGCAATGCAGCGTTCCCAGCTGTCCTTCTGGTGCTTCCACCAGTGTGACCTCACTTGGAGGGTCCCCTGAGCCAGGGAGGGGCAGTGGGAGGATATGCAGTGCTGTCTGTGATGCCTGGGGCTCATCTGCGGGGTCCGCATGGCCCCTCTGCTGCTGCCGTTCATTTGGGAGTACGCATGGGCAAAGTGTGAACTCCCAGGGGGTGGGCAGTGCCCCATGCTGCCAGGGCCAAGCACTGGGAATTTCTGGGAGGAAAATGCACCTGCTCTGTCCCTAACCCTGGCCCTCTGCAATGAGCCACATGTTTCCTTTTGGTTCCCCATTTTAAGCCATGCCATTCTTCTCTCAGGCTCTTCGGACACAGTGTGTGACCTGCTGGGGGCCAAAGGGAAGGACATCTTGTACATTGGAGACCATATCTTTGGAGACATCCTCAAGTCCAAGAAGCGCCAGGGCTGGAGGACCTTCCTGGTGATCCCTGAGCTGGCGCAGGAGCTGCACGTCTGGACAGACAAAAGCGGTCAGCAGCCGGGCAAGCCCCAGGCCAGGCTTTGCTCTTGCTTGCCTCACGCAGTAACCTTGTGGTTGCCAGGGTGTAGGGGTCTAGGGAGGGATCGTCCTGGATTGTTGCTTCTCCTTTTGGCCCTTTTCTCTGCGTGTGGTGTTGGTGGCAGGAGCTGGGGCAGCTCCCACACCTTTCCCAGGCTCTTTCCCAGGCTGCTTGAGCATGATCAACTGAGCACTGACTTGGCGGGGAGGGAGAGGGAGAAGCTGCAGCTGGATGGGGTTGAGCTGTTCCTCATCTGTAACTTTGCCCCCAAAACTCCCCTCCCTCTGCCCGTATGGAGCTGTGGCTTCTTTGGTAAAAGGTATCTGACAAGTTACCTTCCCTGGAGGTGTTTAAGGGACGGGTGGACGAGGTGCTGAGGGACATGGTTTAGTGACTGATGGGAATGGTTGGACTCGATGATCTGGTGGGTCTCTTCCAACCTGGTGATTCTATGATTCTAAGTCAGCTGGGTTTTTCTCTCAGTAATGCATGAGCCATGGCTGCTTTCCCATCTGCAGGGCGTCCCTGCTTACCAGCCCCTTCCTTCTCCTTCCTGCTGCTCCCTCTGCTGCCAAAGTGTGTTTCCCATCCTCCAGTGCTTCTGTTTTTCTCCCAGGTTTGCTCTTTGGTGTGTAAATAGGTCTGGGGGCTATGCAAGTTGCCCCATGGCTGGTTGGAGGGTTTTGATGAGGACTTTAAAGCTTCAGCCTCCAAAACAAAAGGGGCAACCAGAAACCAAGCCAAAAGCTTTGCTGGTGGCGCAGAGCACAGCTGAACCCTCTCCTTGCAGAGTGACTGCGAGATGCTGTGCTTCTTGATGTAGTGCAAGGGGAGCAGACAGAATTTGCTTTTAGTCCTTTTCATTTCAGCAATTTAAGTAAGTTTATCTCTTTCCCCTTTCTTTTTTGTATTTTCCAGCCCTTTTTGAAGAGCTGCAGAGTCTGGACATTTTCTTGGCTGAGCTATACAAGTGAGTGTTCAAACAGTGACACCTTTCCTGCTGCCTCTCCCAGCCTAGCAGCAGCTTCCAAGTGGCTCTGGTGAACCTTGGGGTTGGGTTAGCGGCACTGCTGCCAGAGCTTTGACTCAGGGCTGGGCTCTGCCCACGGGAGCAACCTCCCCTCCAGACCAGCCTCCCTGCCCCGAGCCCCCATCCCACAGCATCTGGTTCTGAAAGGCTTTTCACACCATGTATTTACCTTCTCGCCTGTAACTAGGCATCTGGACAGTAGCAGCAATGAACGCCCTGACATCAGCTCCATCCAGAGACGCATTAAGGTACCAATCATAAAAATCCCTTTTCATCCTTTTGGATCCTAAAGGGCTTGACAACCCAACCCCACCTCTCAGCCCTGAAATGCTTTGCTCTGCCTTTGGGTGGGCACAGCCTGCTTGGCAAAGCCGTTCTATCTTTGTGGATGCAAACGGAGGAACTTGTCGGCTCACTGGTGCCACGGGCACTCCTGGAAGGCAGCCTGGTCTGGAATAGGGTCTCCTTCCTCATGCACTACCCAGCGGTGCTCGGTGCTGCAGAGTGGGGTGCTGGCATACACAAGCTTGGAGGGGCCGCAGCCTCGGGTTCAGCCAGCCCTGGCATTCCAGCCTGGAGCAGGCGCTGGCCCTGAGCCGGCTGCTGCCTTCCCCTCCGTTAACCAGGACTCAGCTGGGCTCTGATGCCGCAGGGTCTGAGCACAGAAACCTTGCTGGAGATCCTTGCAGATCTCCTGTCGCGCTCAGCCCTCAGCGCGCACCACTTTGGTGTCGCTGCGGCTCCGTGCTGCTGCCCGGCCCAGGATCTAACCCGCCCTTTGCTCGTAGAAAGTGACCCACGACATGGACATGTGCTACGGGATGATGGGGAGCCTCTTCCGCAGCGGCTCTCGGCAGACGCTGTTTGCCAGCCAGGTGATGCGCTACGCTGATCTCTATGCAGCCTCCTTCATCAACCTCCTCTACTACCCCTTCAGCTACCTCTTCAGAGCCGCCCACGTCCTGGTGAGTTGCACATCCCGGGGAGGTGGGCAGAAGGCCCAAAGGTGCCTCAGCTTCTTTGCATCAACAACTTGCAGAAGCTGCAAACACCAGGAATGGCACCTCGAGGGGTCTGGTGGTGTGTGATGCACTGTGGGCTAAAGAATCTGGGGTTTGCTCACCGTCTGGGGAAGATACCTGGGACGGGGACAGCCCTTGCATCTCCTTTCTTCCTCTCTTACATGGGTAGATGCCACACGAGTCCACGGTCGAGCACACGCACGTCGACATCAATGAGAAGGAGTCGCCGATGGCCACGCGCAATCGCACCTCGGTGGATTTTAAAGATTCTGACTACAAGCGGCATCAACTGACCCGCTCCATCAGTGAGATCAAACCGCCTAACCTCTTCCCCCAGGCACCTCAGGAAATCACACATTGCCACGATGAAGATGATGATGAGGAAGAGGAAGAGGAGGAAGAGGAATAAGAAGGAAAAAAGCAAAGCATCTCTGAAGACAAACCATGACTCTAGCAGTGATCAGGAGTGGATTCCTTTGTTGGGGCCCTTGGGGTGATGGGTTGGGGGGGTGTGATTCTTGCAAAGGCACATCTTGAAAGTGTCCTGAAACTTCTAACAAATTAACACTAATTAGGAGACCCTTGTTTTCCGTTTTGCAGACGGTTCAAAAAGCTGATGGATTCTGCCTGGGTGGTGCATTCAGACTGGGCTGCCTGCCTGTGCTGTCGTGCTGCTCCCATTACATTGAGGGATGCTGCATGTTTCTCCCTTTCCCGTGATGTGTTTCATTTGATTTTCATCGGAACAGTGTCCTGTGAACGGTTTTGCCATTTGTTACTTTTGCTGTGGAGAAGGAAGGGATGTGCTGGTCCTGGCAGGGGGCAAAATGATCCGAATACTCTTGCCCATCAGGTTGCTGCCCGCGACCCTTTGCTTCTGGGTTACAAACTCCCTGCTCCCCACGTTAGCCAGGCCGTTGTGTGGCTCCCAGCACTCAGCTTACTCTCTGCTTGCTATGAGTTTTCTCTGGGTTAGTGGTTTGATTCCTCCGGCCGTCCCGGATGGCGGTGGGATTCCAGCTCTCGCTCGCGTAGCTGCAGCTGTGCACATTTCAACTTGTAGATGCTTGTTGTCCTCCCAGTGTTTCAAAGCTCTCATTCATCATCGGCATGTGGTGCATGATTTCCAGCCTGTTTCTCAAACAGCTGAGCCACACACTGTGTTCTCGACTCCGGTAGTTTCAGCAGTAAATATTAACCCAGGAGCTTTAGCGTTACGTTAGCCGGTTTGTTTTCCTGCTGCCTATTACTAACCTGTCTGTCTGCTCGGCTTTGAGAAAGTGAAGCATCCCAAAGACAAACCCTGCCACGATCTGGAGCGAAAGGGCCTGTTATTCCAGGGTGCCGTGGGCCACGAGTGTCTGCCCTAAACTAGGAAATGGCACGTGCCACGGGGCTGGCTCCCTGCTGCGAGCCGGGAAGCTGCAGTCCAGCCGGCAGCTGCCCTTCCCTCTGGCCTCGTGCGGAGCGAGCGGAGCCTCGTCGTGGGTCGCGGTGGGCACGGCCGCGTCCCCAGCCCGGGAGGGCGATGGCCACGGGCTGCGAGCGGCACCGGGGGCGGCAGAGGGGGCCCTGCGGGGACGGGCGAGCAGCCCCTGGGCTGAGGGGCAGCCTGGGGCCGGCGCGGGGCTGGCACAGCCGGGCAGCAGCCCCCGTGGTTTTTCCTCCCTGTCGTGGGTGCAGCCTCCCGTGCTCCAGCCTGTGCCGTTCGCGGGTGAAGGGATTACAGCCAGGGCCCTCTTGTAACACATTCAACTGTTGTTTCAGTACCATAAACTCATTTAATCTTTTTTTTTTTTTCTCTTTTTCATTTTAAAGTATCTTAGGAAAAATAAAAAATTCAAACCCACGCCGCCACCCTCTGAGCAGGAGACGCTGCTACTGCAGTGGCAGTTGTTCCAGTCAATAAATGATGATGTTTCTAAGAGATGCCTGGCGCTTTGTGGCGCGTCGCTGAGATGATGGGGGCTGTGCTGGAGGTGGCAGGGAGAGCTGGGACTGCTCTGTCGACGGGCGGCCTAGGAATAGGGAAAGCAGCTCCAGGAATTGTTTGCATGAAGCATTTGCTGAGCCAGGGCTGTGGATTCGGCTTAAAGGGCTTGTCTGGTCCTCAGGGTGGGGCAAGTGGGCAGGAAGCAAGGTCGCTCATGAGGCTTTTGTTATCCCCACTGGCTTCAGCTGGGAGGCATGAAGAGAGAGGGACGTTTTGGCCTGGATTCGGATTCCCCGTCTGCGAGGGCAACACGGCACCTGTACCGCCACCACCCCCGTGACGGCCTCCTGGCACTGCACCTTCCCAGGGCTGCTTCTCGCTCTGCAGGACCTGTACCTGGTGTGGCTCGAGCGATGCAGCGCGGCCCACGCTCACCAGCAGCTGCAAACCTGGTTAAAATGAAAAAAAAAAGGAAGTGCCCCGGCTGTTTGTGCGCCGGTGCCTGGCTGAGACGGGGACAGCTCAGCCCAACCGGCATCAACCCCTCCAGCCTGGCTGAGGCGTCGCCGCTGGAGCTGCCCCGACAGACGGTGCCCAGGGCTCACGGTGCCCAACAGAAACGCGCTGAACGGCCGCAGACAGTGGCCACTGATCACCCAGCAACACCTCAGCGACTGCTAAAAGCCCCAAACCGGCACTGGTCCCTCGCTCCCCGATTCTGGGATCTGGCGAGCGGCTGACGTGCAGCCACGGTGGGTGCAGGAAGGGCTTGAGGCAGCCGCTCCCGAGCCCTTCCAGCGAAGGCCACGCTGGGCTTTGCTATGTTTAAACCTCATTTCTCCAAGTATAGCCACTTGAATTTTTTAAGGTTTAGCTCAGCAGCTGGGGACGGCGTCCAGCAGCGGGAAGGGAGGTCAGGAGAGCTCTGTGAATTCCTCCTTCCTAACCGGTCGCCACAAATAGCTCAGTCCCAGCCCAGGGCTATTTCTGACTGGGATGGGGAGAAGACTCTTCAAGTCTGGAGCAATGGAAAGTATTTGACCCTCACTTGACGGTGGGAAAGTGGCGGGCAGAGCCCGACAGACACCCGGGCTGGCTCCGTGATGGGGCCGGAGGGAGAAAGCAGCGCGCGAGAGCCAGAGTGAAGCCTCCCGCGGGCATTTCGTGGGGGCACAGCCCAACAGGCCAACACGGCTGCGGCTGCTCCCAGCACCTCTTCCTTCTTGCCGTCTCCTCTCTCAGCCCAAACAAACCCCGTACTGGGCTGCGTTCACCCACGCTGGAGGATGCAAAGCCTTGTGCCAGTCCCTGAGCAGTAGCTCTCGGTGTCACCCGCAGCGCACGCTGACCGGCCACTTGCAGAGCCACCAGCCCAGCCCGGTGTGACCCAAGAGCGCTGACGGGGCTGGCCAGGCACACAGCCCCAGCGAGGCAGCAGCAGCACAGCCAGGGAAATCGTCTCCCAGGACTTAACGGTACAAAGGGTGACCTCGAGCACCACTCGCAGCGTGGGAGAACTGCCCTTCAGCAAGGCGCTCCCAGCCTGGACCTGGGCAACCAGCACCCATCCTGCCCTCTGCAGGGCCCCAACCTCTCGCTCGCCCTCGCAGAAGCCCTGTGCCCTCCTGCCCTGCTCCAAGGCTGCGGCCACACCGGTTTGACCTCCATCCTGCAGGATCCCACCGTCCTCTGCCCCATCCAGGAGGTGAGTCCTCGCTGCTCTCCTTCCTGTCCTGCTACAACCCTGGGGATCGAGGGCTGGGGGCAGCGAGACACCCGAACAGGGTCAGAGGCTGCAGTGGGTGCAGCAGCCGCCCCGCTCGCAGCCTGCGAGGCCGGAGCAGACATTGCCCCGTGCTCTGGCCCAGGGAGGAAAGAAAGCCCCGTGCAGGGAGAGGCCGAAAACGCCTGTGAGGAGGGGAGAGATTGAATGAAGCAGAATGGTGACCCGGCTCTAGGAAAGGGCTGTTTCTGGCACCCAGGAAACGGGGGGTCATTCCTCTGCTGGCACCGAGCTGGAAAATAAGCACAGGCTCAACCTCCTTGCCCAGAAACGTCTCCGTCGCCAGAGGCTCCACACAGCTCTGCTGCCCAAGCCCTGACCCCAGGGGAAAGGACGGACTCACTGTGTCAGCGACTCCCATCCAAAGGAGCCAACTCCTGCCGGCAGCTACATCAGAGACGGGCAGACAGCACCCACGCTTCTGGACAAACAAACGTGATAGGTGGAGAGCAGGTTGTAAATAAGGGGTTTTTATTTGTGGAAGAAAAAGGCCCTCACCCTTGAGGGAACTTCAGAACTTGCCACCGGCTTCCCAGCTCCTGACCAGCAAAACCACCGGCACAGCCCCCCCGCCCCAAGGACTTACGGGCCCAGACCCAGCAACGCGAAGAGCACGACCTGGCTCTAAGGGTAGCAGCATCCAGGCTCTCCAGGGCTCCTGCAGCCAAGGTGGAGATGAAAACCTGCAGAGACCTGGGTCCGGGAGCACTGACATCAGCCCCACCACCCGCGCGCCAGAAGCCGCCCTGGGAGAGGAGGAGGGAGCGTGGAGCAGGGAAAAATGCATAAACTGGAATGTCCAACAGAAAAAAAAAAGATCATCATTTATCTAAAAAGAATAGAAATAAACAAAACGCTTTTAAACAAAATCACAAAATATACAAATAAATCTGGTACAAAATAAATAGGAGAGATTGGAAATCTACAACAAAATCGGAATAATTATAAAATCCATTCGTATGACAATCAGTTATGAAATGTATACACTTCATTCAGGATTTCAGTTGTGCTTATTCAGGTTTATGTACACACATGGCAACACTGTAGTCAGAACACTACAACTCTGGGAACCCCGATCATGTACAATATGATACAAATCGCAAAGACCGTGTGGGATGGCAGGCGGGACACAGGGACGAGCCGGCGTTTGGGCTTTCGGATTCGATGGGTTTGGCATTCGGGGAGGGAGGCTGGCTCGGTGCTGAAGGCCCCTCAGCAAAGCCCGACCCTGAATCGCTCGTAAGCCACCCTCGTGCTCAGGAGAACACGGCTCAAACGGGCCCGGAGCTCCACTGCTGTTGTCCTGGGGGGGTTCCACTTCGATTTTCACGTGGCCTGTGAGGCAGGCAGAGTCCCTTGAGCATCACCTCCTACCCTTAGAGTGAGGAACAAAGATGGGACCAGGCACAGCATCGCCCGTTCCCGGCTGCTGCGCCGCCTCCTCCTGCAAACTCAACCAAATCGCAGGGAGACGAGCAGGGGAACGGCCACGGCCTGTGCCAGAGCAGCAGCCGCAGAAAGCTGCGCTGCTGAATCTAAACCAGCACGACGCAGAAAGACAGAGCACGTACTCCGGGTAAAAACTCACTGGCCAAAGCAGCCCAGCCCGGCCCAGCCTGCTGGGACCTCAGACTCGAAAGCAGGAATGACGGGGATCTGATCTGTGCTCAGCCAGCCCGACCCTTGGTGATCAGAGGAGCTCCCTGGGAGTTCCCTCCACACCCCCACATCCTCTTTGGGCAAATGCAGAGAGCACGCAGTCACTATTGGCTCCTCCAACTAAAGGGCTGGGATCCAGGCTACTCAACGACACCTACTCACTTGTGTTTGGAAGGGTTTGGGAAAGCAGTGATGCCCAGAGGGTAACACCCCCCTCCTTTTACAAAGCTCTGAGGTCTCCAGAGAACTGAAATGGGATGCTGGACTGTTCCATCAAGCTCTAAAGGCTGAGACGAACCCTTCCTCCCCAGCGAGCCCGGCTACCAACCAACTGCTGCACTGCTTCCAGGAGGAGACAACGGAGACATCAAATTCACCTCTGGAGCCTCAGAGCCACCCCCAGCCTCTGCACTTTTCAGAAGCTCGTTTGGTTCACAACAGTCAACAAACCCCAAGCCAGGCTCTCTGACAGGCACCTTCTGTCGAGAACAGCCAAACCGCCCCTGCTCAGGGGAAGATGAAACATCAAGCACTTTGTTATTCTGAAATCTGTGCTGCAGGGGTGAGAGCAGCCGAGGGTCCTGTTGCCCGTGGGATCCCAGTGACTGGCTCTGCTCAGAAGAAAACAGCCTCTGGAGCCTCGGGAGAGGGCAGAAGAATGTTTTTCAGCTGAAGAGAGAGGACCAGCACCTTTGAGTACCGTATTTCTAAGGGGCAAAACCACTATAGAGCCTGACCTCAGGATAATGAGATGTCACTTTGAGTTCAGTGCCCTCGCTTTGCCACCTGTACCGCGCCACCGGCTGGAGGCAGCTTTCCAGCACCAACCCTTCATGCCCCTGCAGCTCAGGGAAGGGAGCTGGGATAAGCTGGCATCCCAGGCTTTCTCCTAGGAAACGCTCTGGCCTCCGCTGGTTCAGCATCCAGCTTCTAATGGAACAGTAAATACACAGGAACAGACCAAAAAGCTCAAGCGTACCGCCTCGGCCCCGCAGCAACAGCCTCACGACCACCAAACTCCCCACGGGGGAACACAACCCAGCGTGAAGCCAGGCTCTGGGCCAAGAGTAGGACACTAAGCAGGGCTGGTCGGGGTGCTCCGGAGGCAGCCGTGAATGTCTCCGAGCGCCCTGTGCTTCTGACACACGAGAGCGAAGGCAGAACCACCAGAGATCGCACCACCGAGAGCCCTGCAACCAACGGACCAAGCGTAACAACAGAGCAGGACGAGGGCGGCTTCTCGGCCCCGCGTGTAGCACAGCTCGTCCCCTCAGCTGGCCAAGGCAGGACACGGGCTGCTCTCTCCTCTGTGCCATGGAAAGATTCCCAGCTCTCGGTCACGTTAGGCAAGCTCATCATTTCACTGTAGGGCCAACCAGCCTTCAGTATCCAAGACACTTCTTTGGGTGTATTCAGAGCCCCCGCGGGGCAAGCAGCAAGCCTGGCTCCGTACTGCACCGAGCCTTTCAGCACACGCCGGGTTTCTGCTCTGTGCCAGCTTCACCCGGGGCAGCGCAGAGCACAAACCCCTCCCCGCTGACCAGACACCTTTGGGATGAAGCCTCGTTAGCAGCACAACAAGAGGTACTCTCTGCAGCAGCCTTCCCCGCCCCCCGGGCCCAGTTTTCTACTGGTAATCCAGACACTGGATAACTTGACAACTGGTACACAGGTACTAGTTTTAAAACTACAGCTGTGTGTATTAGTTATCATATAAAATATGGTACATCTTTCATGTGGGAATGATTTCTAGAGACAGTCCATTTCAGCACAAGGAAGATGCATGTCCCGAGGGGTCCCGGAGAACACAGCCGTGTTCTCCATCACGTAGGATACTTACACAGGATGCTCGTGAGGAGCCAGCGCTGCTCTTTGCCATCCGCTCCCCTACACCCCTCAGCTGAGCTCTGCAGAGATCACGGGAAGCGCGGCCGCTGCCCAAGGAGCCCCTTGCACAACACAACCTCTTTGGTTTTCTTTGAATTGATTTGAGCCAGAGCCTGACACCACCACTGCCAAAACGCCACCCTCACCCGAGCTGGGTCCCGGAGGCTGAGAAGCAGCAATGGGTGATGCCCGTGGACCACCACGGCAACTCCCCCTGCTCCCCCTGAGCTTTCTCCAGGTCCGAGGTGGCACAAAGGGGCATATCCTGAGACTCCTACTCTTGCCAGCTCCACCCACACAAAAAGGCACTTAAAGAAAAGAAGAAGAAAACCAAAGAAAAGTAACCCTGTGGTGAGGAAAAGGGGAATAAGTCCAGGAGGAGAGAGGAGGAACAGAACAGCAAGTACAATGAGAATGAGTGACCGGCCCTCTTCCAATGGGGCTGAAAACCTGCAAGCCCTGAGCAGCCAGCACCACCTCGAGCTGCCCCGCACCGGCCCTGCTCAGTCTGGAGCAGGAGCGCACGCTCGGTCAGAAAGAGCGTGAGAGGGACCTACGCACGACTCCAGGTTTGGAGCAGATGCAGGGAATGGTGGAAGGCCCTGCCCTGCGGAGCTCTCTGCTGTGCAGCTGGGTGGGGGAAGCACCTTGTCCAGCCACGTCGGCCTCTGAGCCCGGATTCCCTGGGACCTCAGACACCTTTCCAGCATCCCTCTGCCCTCCTGAGCTCCTGCAGGGGTTTCAGGGAGAGAACAAGCTGGGAATAAGACAACAATCACTTAGTAAACTCCGGAAGGTCTGAGCTCGGGGAGCTCGGGGTCTACAGAGAGGACAGGGTCGGTTCGCTCAGCCCACCCTGAGCCCCTCTCCACTCAGAGCTAGGGTGCTTCATATGATCTCCACGTCACCAGAGTCAGTCTCGTTTGGAGAAAGATTCTCATTGGAAAGCAAGAACATTCCTTCGCTCTTTACAAAGATTTGGCAATACACAGAATTAAAAAAAAAATAATAATAAATCATAGTTACAACAGATTCAGGTTCATTTCGTTTAAAGGAAATTCAACCAACAGGAGTGTAAAAGTTATAATTCACAGTTGTGCATTTAAGATATTAGTGTTGAAAACCTCACTTCAAAGAACTCTTGTGCAAAATTGTATTGACAGTAGAAACCATGGCTAGACGCCCCCCCAGCCTCCCCCGGCCGACCAGCCGTTGTCCGCCCGCACCGGAGGCAGAGGGACCAGGGAAACGAACGCGGCAGTAGGAGTTGACATAGGAAGATGCAGTATCCTTTCTATGAGTCAAAGCCTTGCCAAGGTCTGAGGTCAAGTCGGACAATTCCAAAGCCACCAGCCCTGCCACGCATCCTGCACCTGGGCCCACGCAGAAGGCGGGCAGCGAGGCAGCGGGAGCAGCCCGGCTCCGGCAGGACAGGGCACAGATTCGGACGCCACGGCATCTCCATCGCCGTCAGGACAGCCAGAGGCCTGGAGGCTCAGCAGCGACCCTGAGCTGCGCACTGGGCTCCTCTGCTTGCGACGGTTCCCACCGCGAGGGCCGGGAACCCCTTGCATTTGTTAAACAGTAGAACTGTAAATACCCTGAGAACAGGGAAACTGGATTTCTTTCCCCTCCGGGGAGAGGACCACGCTTTGCTCTTCAAGCTAATTAGCAGTAGCAGCTCCTAACCCCTCTGGGTCAGGTACATATTTTCCATATGAAACACATCTATAATCAACTATTTTTATGGAAATTATTTCACTTTCCATTACAGGATCTGTACAAATGATGAAAAATAGTCATGCAAAAAATCGCCTGCAAATTTTGGAACAGTGCAGCATGGGCAGAAGCAGGAGGTATTTGCTTTGGGATCACATGGCTTTGGTTGGAAAAACTGGTGCTTTTTTGGCTTTTTTTTTTTAAAGGGAAACAGACACTGAAACAAATCCATAACCTGTCATAAGAAGCAGAAGTCAGATCCAGCAGGCAACCTCATCCCCGAGGGAGAGAGCTGCCTTGACTTGAGCCTTCCCTCCTTCGGCAGGTTTGACAAAACGGATACTGCATCTCGAATTCACCACCGAGTCAAACACTTCCGACAAACTTTTACATTCAGCAACGCTAGATAAAAACTGGCGAGGCAAGTCCCTCAACGAAGACAAACGCTGTAACATCTCAACATTTTGCTTTGCAGGAAAGGTGCAATACCAGCAGCTCTCCGGGAAGGAGCAGGGCTGCGGTCAGCCCCAGGCTGAGCCGTGTGCTCCTGGCAGTGGCGGGCTGGCGCGCATCAGAGCGAGGAAACACTTTTAGATGAGACTCAAAAATAGTTAATAAAAAAGCTGAACATAAGAATAAGGTTTTGGGGCTCTTGGTTCCTCCTTACTGGGAGCACAAGTTAGATACTGCGCAATTTCTATGCCCTCTTGTGGGGACTTCATCCTCAGAGGTGGCTCCAAGAAGAAATGACACCTCTCCCATTGGGGAGGGGAGGAAAAATGAGGGCTGCTTTCTGATGCCAAAAGGGACAGGAGGAGACGCACGCAGACCCAATCGCTCTGATGCTGCACATTCCAAGTTCCTGCGGGGAGATCCCTGCAGCAAAATATTGCACCTTTCCAGCCACAGTTTGCAAAAACGGACCGTGGGAACTTGGGGCAAGTGCCTTCCCAGCCCACACGAGCGAGAGACGGGGCGTGCAGGCACAGAGAGCTCTGGCAGTTGCACTGGGGGCTTCTTCGAGGGTCCTAGGAGATTAGCCAGGTGTAAAGAAAAGAAGGGCAATGCTACATAGCCTGGGGCCATGGAAGGGTCTCAAAACAGAGAAACCACAATGCCTGATTTCTTAATCTCTCCAGATACCAAGGGCAACGTTCACATTTTGTTTCAGACAGCACTGGAATGGGAGAGGATCACTGGGGGAAACTTTATTTTTAGTTGAGGACTTGGACTCCATCAGTGGGAGTGGGAATGCGTGATGCACGACTGCCACGGGGTGCCTCTCACTTGCACCCAGGTTTTTAGGGTGGGGGAACTGGTTTCTGCTGCCCAAGGCAGGGTGTCCCGCACTAGCCACAGATGGGTGGGAGGCGCTCAGCTCTGCTACCACAGTAATCCCTAAACTGGCTGTTAAGAGGGGCAAGAGAGAAGGAAATGCACTGAATCCACTCAGAGGAAAGAATGTGGCTGGGAACAACCTGGAAGCAAACCTCTCTGAATCCCTGAAGTGCAACACACTTGTGTCCGGAAAGTTTTGTTGGACCTTGGAACGGACAGGATGGTCGTGACTCCTCCGCAGAGCCCATCCTTGCACTGGCAGAGGTTTTACTGTCACCTGGAGGATGTACTTTGGGTGTAAATGTAGCAGCATCTTTTGTGTTAATACCAGAGACCGAAGGGGAGACAGGGACTGATGTTCTCCGTTATTTAGTGAAGACCACACATCTGTCCCGACCAAGGTAACGGTGCACAGACCGTTAGAGCACACCAGTGCTTCAGGCTTGTCATCTTGGCGTGCACACATTACTTTGCCACGCAGTTGTCAGGAATACCAACAAAAAAAATCACCCGGTTACTTCACTACAGAAAATCAAGCCCAGTTTTCATTTCACGAGACTGCAGTTTGGCGAATTAACTCCTTCCACCCAGTATCATCTTCAACAAACACAAAATCTGCGGGGGTTACAAAACTGTAAAGGTAACAATGCTTCTGCCTGTTTTACAAAGAAACCTTCTGAAATTTGACATATTATTAAATACCAAAGTAATCACTCCTTCCCTGAAACTTAACTGGGAGAATGTAATAATCCTCCTCCCTTGACCCTCCCAGTGGCTGAAAATGGAGGTTCCTTGAAGCTTGTTCATTCTTAGGACACAAATACATACAAGTACCAGTTACCAACTTCTTCAACGGGGCAACAAAAAGGACCAGAGAGGGGTTGAAAAGAGGTCTAAGGACATCGGAGCCAATTCATAAAACCACAACAGAGCCCATTTGAGGTTGGGGAGGGACAGAAACAATTTAAAACTCCGCAAAATACTTTTTAAAAACATGATCTCTCTTGAAAAAATAACTGGAGGAGCTTTTAAACTTCTCCATATGTGTCTGAGAAGGAAAAACCCAACAAGGATCAAAAATACAGATAAAAAATAAACATGACTCTACTTTGCAAGAAATATTTTCATCATTCTCAAGGGCGGCTCACCATTCCCAAAGTACGCTTGGGGCTTTAGTCTCTCTGTCTTGCTCTTTGCTCCTTTCTTCCTGTTTCTTCCTCTTCTGCTCCCGAAACGGACGCAAAAGTCTTTGGTCTCAGAACACTGGATGCAGCACAGTGTTGCAAGCACATACTAACGGTGTTCACACTCGGGGAGGAGGCAGGAAGGAGCGAGGGCTGGTCCTGCTGAGGAGATGGGATGGGTGTGTTGTGGGGAGTCAGCTCCTAGATGGCTCCTTCACTGTGCATACTGTGGTTGGGCTTGTTGTGAGTCACACAGTTCTGTTCGTTCAGCAGGTTTGCTGTCTCGTCCGGCAAACCGTCATGCAGCTCCGTAAGAGTCAGTTCGATTTTAGTGTTTTCACTGTCCGAGGACTGAGGTGTTTTGTCCATCCGGGATGCCATCAGGGCATTTTGGTACTGCTGTCTTGATATCTGCTCCAAGAACAGAAGGAAGGAACAAAAACAGCCAGTCACGTTTTGTCTCCTGTAGGACACAGCGAGAAACTAACGTGCCCTCCCTTTCCAGATGATCACACTTTTTTCCTGTTTCTATAAAACATCCCTGTGCTTTGCCAGCCTAGAGCATCCCAGCTCAGCACCACAGCATGGTGACATTTCCAGACAGGGTGGAAGCACAGAGCTGTGCGATCAACCATGCTGTTCAAAGGCAGGGATTTAATCCTACGTAGAGATTTTAAAATCAGATCTCCATTTCCTTCTAACCATGCACATCTTTAGGGCCAGAACCAGAGTTCAGTGAAGTCTTTTTCCCAACTTCAGCGAGCTCCTGGTGAGGCTCTAAGAGTCTCTACAGAGCCAGAGGGTATAAGCACTACTGCTCATCTGGGCCAGCAAACGCAGCAGGAGCTACAGCCTTATTCTGGTACACAGAGAGATTAGATTCTAGAAAAGACTGAGATCTCTAGAAATGAGTCCAAATTAGCAACCCATGAAGTCTTCCACCAGTTTCTGTAAGAGCTGCCCGCACTCAGCAGAACGTTCATGACAGGAGCTGGCCTAGAGCAGAGTGTTACTGCCCACGATGTCCCAGAGGCAAGGAAGCCCACAGCCCCATATATCTGCCCGTGGTGGCAGAGGGAAGAATTCTTTCTAAAGCCACAAGCAACCAGCCCTGTAAACTCCTCCAGGTCAGCCTTCTCAGCCAGGACAGGCAGCAAGACGCACGTGCACTGGCATCCCTGTGCTACAACAGCAGCAGCTTTGCTCAGCAGGCAGGAAGGTGGAAGAGGTGAAACAAGACTTCTAGAACACCGTACGTTTCAGCAGCAACCCAAAAGAGGGACTGGAAATGGAGAGAGAGTCAGACGGACCAGGTCACGTCTCCAAAAGCAAAATCCAAACATGCATTAGGAGGTCACACCCTTGGTTTAGAAGGTCTTAATTTAATAAATGCCCCCGTGGCACAGTAAGAACACTAACGCTGAGTACTCTGTCCTATGTGTAATGCAGGACAAACAGAAGTGTGCAAGCCTGATCACAGAGACACCAGAGAGTTTAGCATTCATTAGCTTTAGTATGAGCACAGTGAGAGCTGGAAGGACTTCACATAAACCAGCACAAGATGAGCAGCTGCTCTGTACAGCAGGTTGGCCACTAAAGTATGTTGTGAGAATCACTTGCTCAGTGATAAATTTTTATGGCTTGAACCATCAACCGTTCAAGTTTTGAATGCAAGACTATACTCTCCTTTCACAATTTGGGAACAACCGATTTAGCATTCTAGTATTCCTACTCTGTTCCACATCTTTAATATCAAATTAACTTTGATAGAAGTTTAATTCACGAATAATTTGAGCTGCATCCAAAGAAACTGCAAACACGTACTTAATTTAAGAAAGCCATCAAGGTCAGCTTCTGGTCATGAGACGTCAGCATCCCTGGACTCCCAGCTGGGATGGAATTGATGCCAGCATTAGCTGTTTCTCAGCTCAGCTAGATTTCCTATCCCACAGGACTTGCACACATTTCAGCGTGGGATGCACCATGCTGGGGGACAGAGCTTTATTCATGCAGCAACTCACTGGTAGTATCAGACATGAGCCTAACATGTGAGGTCTAAAGATAAAGAGAAATGTCCAATACTTCTCCAAGCAGAAGAAAGATGACAAGTCGGAAAGCAAGATCAAGAACCCCAAACTGAAACCAAAATCAAAAGTGAATAAAAAATGCAACCAACAGAAAATGTCTCAGCCTTTTAGAAAAGGACACTGGCTGATAATGAAGGGTCTCCATTTCGGATGGCTCCAAAGGCTTCACAAGGATACATCTTTCATGACTAAAAGTAGAGAGAGGTTATTTTCTATAATCTTTCCTCAAGGAACCTGAAATCCAGAAACTTATGTGACCACTCTACTTACACGCCTAGATGGGAGGAACAGTGAAGACAAATCAATGCTCAGCAGAGAAAAAGTCATTTAAAGTGAATTTGAAATGGCTGCTTTATAGTCCTATTTACTTACAGAGCAACCTAGGGGGCCTCCCTTCCCCAGGCTCTCCATCCTACCAGCCAAGCCCAGCTTTCCAGTGGGGCCTTTCCAGGTCTTTTCCTACCTTGACAAACTGAATGTCTGTGAGTGCTTTCACTGAGTAGTCCGGAACATACACTTGGAGGAAAGATGCGTTCAGCTGGTTGTTGCTGCTCCCTAACGTTGGTGTCACTGCATCGATGCGATCACTTCGGTTTAAAGAGTCTGAGTGATTCAAACCACAGGGCCGAGGCGGAGACTTGTTTTCAGCTGAGAAATGGGCAAGAGCGAGAGATTTCTTAAATGCAGTAGAAGACATTTAAAGTCACCAATTTCACAGGACATAATAAATCATGATGTAGAATGGAAGAACCACCAATACTGAACGTACTCATAACTAGACATGCAGCTGAACAACCAAATTACCCTGAAAAAGAGACGTTTCCAGAGCTGGTAGCCGACACATCACTGAGTATGACTTAAACAAACCTGGTTTGGCTTACGTTATGGACATGCCCTGTGCACAGTTGGCCACGGTGCTTCAGCTGAAGAATGGTAACCACAAGAGAAAGGTAACTTCCTAAGACTCCCTTGCAGGAGCTCTTAATGATCAGACCACGCTTAATTTCATCTCTTAATGATTTATACTCCATACCAGACCTTTTAGTCAGTCCCACCTGATATTTACCTCCTTTTATTCCACCTGGTACCTACATATGCTTTGTTCCTTGAGTTAGAATAGACAGTTTCAAGATCATAAGTGACAAGAGTCCCCCAGTGGACCAGAGCACAGACCACGTCACAATTACTTCAACAATGTTTACTCTAGTGCCTGAAGGGACGAAAACTCAATGAAGGAGAGAAAGCTCCATGTGGTACATGCCAGCCGGCAAAACAGCAGCAACAGTCCATGCTACAGAGAAAAATCTGTGTCCAGGAAAGGAGTAAACAAGAGACAGCATTTTCCATCACTGGCCTTCACTTTAAAACCTCATGCTGGTCCCTGCAAGCGTGACTGGCCACAGTTTATCTCAAGTAAATGTCCTTTCATGAAGCCACAGACATTCTGCATCCCTAGCTTCCACCCACTCAGTGACCTAAGAGGGCGGAAACGCATCCTAAGAGAAATCCCAAGCCCTGCTGCAGATGAGCTTCTCCCTGGGTGTCCGCACAGTACATAATGATCAAACAACTGTTGTAGGGACTGGGGAATTTCTGGATCTTAGTGCGCTTAAACTTCACTCAGCCTGCCTAAACTGGAACTTGATGTAAACTGTGCTACTCACCATGTGACCCTCTTTCTCAGCTGAAAGATCGTTTTCATATAATCCTAAGACACAACACCTCCTCAAGCACAGCAGCAATGGCATCCTTGCAAGTTTTTAAAATGCTTTTTTTAAGATTTTTCTCTATGTAAAATTATGCCTTAAAAAAAAAGCTCCCTAAAATTCAACCCTACCTCTGCCACTTAAATGACTGTAAACATAATCTCTCCTTGCAGAATTGACACAGTCTCTTCCATGTCTCAGCACCCAACCTAACACTGCTTCTAGATGCATGGCAGAATTGCCCTGTTTCTTGATTTCCACGTAAAGTCCCTCAGATATTGTCTTTCCTTCAATTTTAAAAAAGGGAACATAAAAATACAGGTCTTGGCAACTCTTCTGCCCTTTCTGCACTACGGAATCAATGCTGGTCCCAATGGTGACACCAAGTACAGGGTTAGGGGGACGCACTCGGAGCTCTACAAGGTTTTCCTCCGTGCTGACTTGTCATCTTGAAAGCCACAGCAGGTTGCAGGAACTGCTGCCAGGAGACAAACCTGCACACAGGGCTTGATGCCGTCACTCCCACTGGAGAACAAGGCACTGTGAAGGCTGAGTGAATTTGTCCTGTCTGTCCCATCTGCACACACAAAACACGGTTGTGTGTGACAAGAACAGCATCACTGCTGCTTGGCATAAAGGTTTCCATCTGGAACAGCTTTACCTGACTTGTATCTGCCCTTTCTTTTCACCGGGGGTCTTATAGTACATTGCTAATAAAAAAACAAAGAGGGACAGAAAGCAACGTGACAAAGCATATATTCAAGAAAAAAAAAAAAGGGACAGGTAAAACAAAAGACAGAATAAAGAAGTATAAAGTATAATCACTAAAAATCTGAGGGAAAGGGCATCACTTCTGGACCACTTACAAGTCAGGGAGAAAAGTTAGTGAAGAGAAGGAAGGATACAGAAAGGGCAGAGAACAGAAGGAAGAGCAGACAGGTCCGTGTTTGCAGAACAGCGCCCTGCCAGCCCTGAGCAGGCCAGCCCAGACCTGGACAGAGCTTTTCTGCTCAGGTTCTCCCACACTCCTCACCTTCCTATACAGGGGATAAAGAGCACAAACCACAAGACAAATATCAAGCCAACTGTTCCATGAATTTGGGGATAAATCCTTTCTAGAAGGACCCAGCAGCAGGTGCGAGTTTCATCAAAACTGGTACCACATTGTCATAGCGACCAGGCTTACCGTATCAGTTCCTTTCAAAGAAGATTCTTCCCACTGTTATTTTCCATTATTGATTTTTTTTTCTTTCATTGGGGAGAAAGCTAGGAAAATATGCTTGGCATTTATATTGGAAACAACTTGCACGTGCAAAGTGTACACTTATTTGTAGCGAGGAAAAGGAGAAAAAAAAAAAAAAAGAAGATCTGGCAAAACAAAAGAACCAAACTAAAAAAGATAATCAAAGCTGCCGAGCTTAGAAGAAAGCCATCAGGTACTTTAATTAAAGAAAGATTAAACTTCTCCCCCTTCTTTGAAGTTCAACAGCAGGAAGCTTTAACAGAGCAGGAAAAAAATCCCCCGCAGGGCAACAACCTGTGGTTTGTTTGGAATGTGCATAAGGCTAATTTAAGGACTGATGGTGAAATACATTTTCAAAAGTGAAAAAAGAAGAGGGGGAAAATACAGGAAACAGATGGTGAAAGTTTATGAAATGCACGATATGTACTAATGTTTAGGACATGTTTCAATTAAGTATGCATATCACTATCTTGTTTGCTTTTAGGCCTAGAGAAAGACACATTTCATCTGAAAAATAATATGTTCACTGCAGCCCAAACTAATTTAGGATTCTGCCCTTCCTACAGACTTTCTTGATGGGCTCCCATTTTCCCAATTACTCCACGCATGCACCATCTGCAAAGCTCCATTCTTGACCCTTCCCAATTTCCAGCCACTCAACCACATCTCAGAGCTCTTTTTGGTCCAACCGGTGCCTTCCTCCCAAGGGATTTCTATGTCAATCAACTTGGTCATTCAGCAAGGAAAGTTCTTAAGCAATACGGGAACCAGAAAACCCCACAGGAGGTCCCACAACCTTCTTGCACATTCCACTGCAAATCTGTCCACTACGTAAGTCACTGTGCCGGTCCCCGGCATTAACCTCACTGACACAAAGCTCAAAGCTTTTCAGGAATTAAAATGGCCAGGCTGTATGCAAACCTAGAATTTAGCCGCACGAGAATATGAGAATTCTTTCATTAAAGAAGTTTTCCTTTTACGGCAGTTCAGCAGCAGACGTTCTCCTCTGCCAAAAGCATTCTCTCTTCAGAGATTTTTAGGCCTCAGCTTGGGGAAGAAAACCTTCTGTGAAAAAATCTTTCCTCCTAATTTTCCACCAGTGCACACGTGAGAAACAAGGGCTAACACACATCACCAAAACCATTTTCTTCAACGTGTTTTTATTTTTTTTCCATTTTGACGGCTCTGTCAGTTACCATAAAGGAAAGTTCAGGATACCTACCTGTGAGGCATAACTCTGTGCTGGACTTCTCCCTAACAAGCAAAGGGGTCAGATAAATACAGACTGCAGCTGACTTTTTATGGCATCAGGGCAGTCACAACAATGGTGAAAATAGAAGCATGCGGATTTACCTGGAGAACCTGCTGCTAACAACTCTGTTCTGCTGACAACAAAGGTACGAGACAGGGACAAGGGAACTAGAAGAGGGAGAGAAAAAGGGTGAGATCACAACCAGAAAGGCAGCAGCTATCCACACTCGACAGGGGAAGGAGCCAGTTCACACACTGAAGAACTAAAACCAAAAGTGCAAATCAACTCTGGAAAAGTAAAGGGTTAAAACCAAAGCAAAACCAAAAAAAGACAATTAAACAATTTTAGGAATAAACCAAAAAAACCAAGCCAAAGTAATTACAGTGAAGTCAAGTGAACAATTTTCACTTGCTAATTTGAAGGGTCATCCAGCACAGAACAGTCCATCAAGGTGCACTCAGTTGTGTACCTTGTTGCAAACTCCAGCCTGGAAGGCAAAGAGTTAAAACAAGCCAGCAAGCTTTCATGGGTGCTGTTCCTTATGGGAGTCAAACAAAAACAGAAATAAACCCAAAGGACACTTCACCATTCTTCAGGTTTTCAGTAAAATGTCAAGCAAGGTTGTGATTCTCCAAGCTCATCCCTGCCAGGATGGGTACCACACTGCTCATCATTGCTGCAAATCCCTCCCCAGCTGCAGGTAAAGAAAAGAGCTTCATCCTTCTGTTGGTCTTTTGTTTTGTGTTGTTTGGGTTTTGTTTGTTTTTTAATGCTCTCCTATTACTGACTTCAGATTCCAGGTGGGGAGAGCAGGCATGTGAAGTCTAATCAGGAGACACAGAGAAGGAAGAGTTTTCTCTTGTCCTGCAGTGACTTCTACTTTCATTGAGCTTTCCTGTCTGCACAAAGCAATGGGAATTTAATTTTATGAGCTCATCCTAACAGAAATCTCAGGATGCCACAAGACATCATAAAACAAAATCTGTAAAACTTGAAGCCAGCAAAATTATGAGTTTGCTACCGGTAAAAACCAATCAGCCCAAGGTAAACAAACCCTAGGTTGGCCAAGGGTAATTTAAAATAGTGCATATCCTTAAATTTGACGTGACAAAATCCAAGATGGATTTCAGCGCATGCAAAGAGAAGATCATTTGACCTCACAGGAATTGGGGCAACTGGCATGGTTGTGGGGAGTCAGTATTCAGTCCATATTGCAAAAGCTGAGCTGCAAAGCTGAAGGTATGATCCAGTTGTACACACGTGTCACAATTCCTTGTGAGCACTCGAGCTATCGCTCAGATAAAAACCACCTTCCGAATCTGTCAAGCCTCAGGTTTAAGTTGCACTGACCAAATTAAAGCGTACATAATTATGGAAGAATTAGACTTGCCTTTAAAAGCGAGCTCACACGTGCTAAAGAACTGCTGTTGTCTGTAGAGTTTAATAAGGCTATACTCACAACTTATAAAATAATCTTCATTCCAACGCTGTTCACTAATGTACATACACACAGGTACACATATGTGCTCCGGAGTGCAAAATTAAAACAAGCTGCCTCTCCAGCAGAACATAAACCCTGCTGTGACAGGAGGACCCGATTTCACTGTGAGAAATGTCTCTCCCTGAAGTGGAGCAGCTTTGGGTCAGCAGACAGCCAACATGAGCACCAGTGGCCCAGCTCCCCCCAGCAGGGCTGTGGATTCCCAGCTGAGGTCAAGAACTTTATGTTGGCACTGCTGGCACCAAAATACAACACTGAACACTGAAATACAGCACTGGAACCCACTCCTGGTGGGTTATAAGACAACTCCTCAGCCTTCACCTGTGAGGTGGCGGCTCGTGTGGCAGGAACTGGCTCACACCTTGCCCTGGGACAACAACTCGTCACCCTTGCTGGTTTCTTGGTTATATTTTTTCATAAGCTGACAGGAGCAATCACTGCTCTTGCATTGCTGCTCTTGCCCTCAAGACGGCTCTAGAAACAAGACTAGCAAAGCAAACCGTCCCTAAAGTAGCTGGGCGTTTGTATTTTGCACCACTAGATGTCCCTCTGCCTCTAATTATTTACTCCTGTTAATTCAATCCCAGTTTCCTTACGTGAGCAAAAGTACAAAGCTGTCCTCCTGTGCCAAACACATCACTTGCATGTTCCTGCTGCTGAGTTTTTGGGCCACCAGCCCGGCCCCCTCTCAGAGACACCACACCAGGCGGGCAGGTTCACTGGCAAGGAGGTACGGAGGGTTTACACCAGCCCACGGACACGTACGGGGATCCCTGCGCAGCGTCCTCACACTGCACACGCAGAAGGAACAGGCTTGCGTAGGATCGCATTCCAGAGGCAGAAGGTAAGAGGACGTACCTGGCGATGCTGTGAGGGCCATCACCCCATAGTAGGAAAAAGCACCAGCTTCAAACTTCATCCCCTCTTTCCCAGCCTCCACTTCCACTTTCCCCTGTTAAGGAAAAGGAGAGAGAGCTGCAATTAAAAGGGCCCATAGGTCTCAAGGGACAAGACCACACTTAAGCCCTGAAAGCTTGTTTTGCCTGGTGCTCCTAAGCAGCGTCATGGTCACCCCAGTTTCTAATGGCGTCTGAAATGGGACAGACCCTGGAGGGCAACACACTCTTGTTCCCTGAGATATCCCGGTCTTTGGTGCTCCGTGGCATGTGCAAGTCTCTGCAGAGGAGCGGAACCACCACAGCCCTTTGGGCTGGTGTTACTGCCCTGCTCTGAGTGCTGACAGGTCGCTTTCCCTCAATCCATAGTGAAAAAATATCCCACCAGTATCACAACAAGCTTATACATAGCACAGTCACCTGTGGTCTTGAGACACTTAAACGTTTTGGGCCACAGTTCACATTTACACCAAGTTGTCTCTAACACAAACACAGGAAAGGGAGAAGGGACACAACACGCAAGGAGGCTGTCTGTCTTCACCGACGAGATTCCCATAGAAACAAACCCTTACTCGTGAAGGAACAATCTTGGGGCTACTTTGGTTTTCTTGGTTTTTAGCAGCTTTACCTTCTCCAGCATCCTTAACTTCAGATCTTGCCTAGAAAGACCCTCAGTGCTTGCCAAGCTGTACAAAACCACATTGCCACATGTGCACCTATTTCTGATGTGGGCTGAACCAATGTTTAACATCACCTGCTAATATTATCCAAAGCACTCTAGAACAGAACCCACCACATCTAACGCTGCTGTAGCCACTCCAGTTACTTCGGCTTATAAGTGGCCAAAAATAATTGGCTTCTTAGTGGGGCCTAATTTTCTCCATCCATCCTAACTGGTACTGAGCTGAGAGTTAGAGCACACCACTGTGCACAGAAGAAATCTCAAGCAGCTTTCAAGCTGAACTACACAAAGGTTGGGATTTCAGGCCAACATATAATTACCTGCGATGCTTTCCCTCTGGCTAGGCTGGAAAGGGCAGACAGCTGCCCATCCCATGGGTACTAAGTAGACTGAACATCAACCAGAGACAAACGCATCAAATAAGTCCAAACAGTAGACACTATTTCCATGTGTTTATTTCATTAAGCACCGTTTTAAAATAAATAATCCTGTCTTTAAATGTACAGCACTGTACTGGGGCTGAAAAACATGAAAATGAACTCAGCCTGCATGAGCCCTGGTACCAAGTCAGTTCTTCTAACCGGCCCAGACAAGAAACACAAAATCTCCCTAGCACGAAGAGAGTGCCTAGCTCACAAATCTACTTTCCTGCTATCACAAGCAACAACTTCATATAATCCCTTTTAAAACCAATTTCACTCTACCACACAAATAAGTAGCTTATTTGTTCATTATAAGCCCTCCAAAACGTACAATTTCGTCATCCAGGCAAAGACTGGTTATAAACAGAGCCCTAAAACTACTTACTGCTGGTAGTTATTCACCAGCCAAGACTTCATCTCCAAAATACATACATAAGTGAGCTTTGATCTTTACATACAGTCAGTCTGGAGTTAGAAGCTAAAAACCTACAAACTAGTACTTAGCAGTAGCAGTTAAATTTAAGTTCCAAGACTGTTGCTCTATCAGCACTTCCCAGGGCTGGCCACGTGAAGACCAGGTATGCTTGGCACAGTCACACAGCTGAAAAGCTGATAAGAATTCCCCATGCGTGCTACTAGGTGTGTTCTGCTCTATTTAAATGCATGCACGTATTGTTTCTGGTTTTCCGCCATTTAATGTTTGAACAGGAATTTTGAGAAAAGCACAATCACAAAAGCAAATCTCAAACTGCTAAAGAAGAACTTCCCATTAGCTAGGAGTAAATCTGTTGCAAACAGGTGACACTCCAGCTGAAACAGTCACTCTGCAGAGACTATATTAGCAAATTAAGTGCACAGAATATAAATTTACTTGCTTTTACTGTGAAGGTATTCTCTCACATCAAGAGACAAAGAATAAGTCCAAGACCATTTAAGTAACTGAAGTCCAAGTTCATATAAGTATCAAAAGTCCAAGTTCATGTAAGTAACAAAAGCAGAATATTTATCCCCTCTTGATCCTAGCTGAACTAACCTTGCTACCATTTTTACAGCGTGTACCTACCGCAAGACTCATTTTTCCAGATGCATTAGAGAGTCAGCACATTGCTGCTCCTAAACATTTATTGATTGAAGAATAGCTCAGAAAGAACTGATTGTTCTGTTGTATTGCACATGTCCCCTCCATTTATATCTTTGCAACATTACCTCATTCAAGGAGCATTACCTTGCCTCTGGACTATCGCAGATTGCAACACTTCAGCCCATAAGAAAGAACAAAGAGCTACCACTGGCTGCTCAAATACTTCAACAAAAACTTGAATTCTATTTTAAAAGAGAAGTATGTTGAATCTGCTATATCACATTCCAGTGCCTTCTTCATAGTTTATTACTGATATTGTTTAAACCCAGGGCAGGACAAGTGCTTGGTTGGTAGGAACAGCAAGGGCTGTGGCAGGAGGTGGCAGTAGTTCTCTGGATGGCACAATGCCCCCACCGAAACCTGTGCTTCTCACAACGCCAAAGGTACAAACATCAAAATGGCACTGAAAAATGCCATTTCTCTAAACTGTCAAACTTTCCATGCCTCCTTCTGCAAAAGGAAAAACCACAATCGAGAAAGCATGCTGGCCAAACTCCTATGAGACGCGATTTTTTGCTCCTCTGTTTTCCAAGCCATGTCAGCCGTACACAGGGATTCCTTTGCACTGCCCACCCTAGTGACACCTAAAACATAAGTAATTTTCAACAGATGACTGAAAGTGGCAAGTGCTGTCTACCCTTCACAACCGGGTTAACTGATGCGGAAAGCAGCTGAGTGATCCTTCAAGGTTGACAAGGACATAAAGGAGGCAGGAGCAGTTCCCAGGAGCCATAGATCCATTCCCACGTTTGAAAGAAGAAAAACATCAACAACTGGAAGAGGTATAGAGAGGGATATGTCAGGAAGACGCAGGATTTTGCACATATCTACATAATCATTTGTCTGACCTGCAAAATGAGAACAAAGTAGTCGACGGGCTTGTTTCGCTGGTAGAGGTAGTGTTCTGGGGCTTTCTTATTCTTCTCATCGTATTTCAGCTCCTGGATGACGTTGGGATGTTTTAGCAGCCTGAGAAGGATCTTCTCTGACATCTGGGATGGACCAAAGGCTTCTACTTCTATAACACAAGATACAACTTGGCATTACACTTTATATGCCTGACAAGAAGTTAGCAATACTCGTTAATAAGCATTTGTCTATAAAAGACACACAGATGCAGAGACATCCATTATGGAATTGCAGGCTTTCTGTCTTTTGAGACTGTTAAATTTGTAAGTGGGGAAAAAAACAGGAACGCCTCAACTTTCCATTCTGCTGATTTGTCAAAACAACCAAAAAGACGTGTTTTCATCTGAAAGTGTTTAAAAAAAAAAGGCAATCTTGCCCTCTTGAGAGTTCAGAGTCACAGTTGTATTGGCTCATTGGAGAGTTGTATAAATGGAAGAGCTTTACAATTGGGGCACAGAAAACCTTTGAATTTGTTCTTTCCTTCTTCAAAAATTATTAAGGTTACCAGATTTGTCGCACTTTTTTTAAAAACAAAAGAAAACAAAACACAACACACTGTTTGGGGCCTAGAAAGTTGCTCTAGACAGATGCTCCGTGTAAATCAAAGACATAATTGGGGCTGCCATGGTTCACATGGGAAGAGTTACTCAAAGTGAGAGACAGTGCAGGTCAGTTCAAACCATGTGATATTAATGGCTGATACACAGAAAATATCACCTATCTACTCACTCTTCAGTGTTCCAAACGGGAGCTGTTTGAAGCAGGAAAGCTCATCCTTGTGTGGGAGAGTTAAGCCAGGGATGTTGAGATTTACACATGCAAATTGATAAGCCTTCCTAACACCTCATTTCAGAACACGACCCAGGAATTTTTGTCTGCTAAAGATACTATTCTCAATTTAGAACAGAGAAAACCAAACTGTAGTTTTCATCTTGTTTAGCAGCGGCTTCACAGCCAGGCCTGGATTTAAGCTACACAATCCTTTCATCCACAAACCAACTTGCGAAGCAGCACCGTAAGACTATGTCTGTTGAGCAGGTGTTTAGGGAACTCCATCAAGTCTTGTACCACTACGTGAACAATGCCTTGCTTGCTGTCAAATCCGCATCTTCCTGTTGAACTGCTTCCTTTCACCAAGGACATGCTCACATGCACATGAGCTGTAGGAGTCCAAACCTTTTAAGGAATTACTGCCCCTCAGCTGAGATGTGATAACCAATCATGTAACACATTTCTTTTAAGTCACAGAGGGAAAATAAAGCACGAAGGTGGACTAGAAGCATCTAGACATCTTAGAGGAGGGGAAGTACTTATTTCCAACTGGAGCTGGCAAACTTGTTGAATATAGCAGTGAAAGGTGCCCATCTGAAAGGCTTGCATGTGAGAAGTCTTTACATGTTAAAGAGAAACAGCACAAGCAATAGGAAGGTATGTTTTCCACAAGCTCTCCTTTTAACAGGTCTCATCTCTGAGATGAAGGGACCAACTTCACGATGAAAGGCAATATCAGCTGCAAGAAAACATTCAAGGCCCTGGCCGCTCTGCCAGATTGCCCACCCAGGGCTAAAACATCAAGGTGTTCTGGGATGGAGATAACTGTCCTCTGAAACCTGAAGTCATCAACGGAGGTCACACAAGCCATCCAGAAATCCATTTTTAATAGTACAGTTCAACCGCCTGCGCAGTCTGCATTAAATGTGTCGGGAGAGTTTTTCACTTGGAGTCAAAAAGTCTCATGGAACAGGTTTAGACCTTCCTGCAAAAAGTCCAGCATCTCTTTCTGGAGAAGGCGCCAGAGTGCAATTACAGTCAGCTGGCCAGTGGTATTGAGTCCTCTTTGCTTTGTTCCCTGAGCTCTTCCTAATGGGGTGTACTTGCTAGTCGTTAATCTGACGGACTCTAGACATGCAGTGCGGCACTTGGCATTCATCCTTACCTTTCAGACCAATTTAAAGTTACTGGTCCACCCCTGGTAAATGTCTCAGAGGGTTCATGCCGACACTGAACACAGGAGAGGAGAGAATTTAAAAAGAAAAACACAACAGTGGTATTATTTGTCACCCCACAATCCAGCCTCCCTTCCCGCCTGCACTGTCCGACCCACCTCACCGGCCTTTGCTGACAAAACTGCCTTCGAGGCTCTGGCATGATCACAAAAAAGATAACCCGCACTTGCCTGTTGCCAGGAACCGGTGCATTGCCAGGAGGAGCTGCGGTGATATTTTAACCTTCATCTCGCTGTCTGTCTGCTTGAAGGCAGAGAAGTCCTGCTTCCTGTCCCGATGAGCTACCTTCTTTTTCGTCTTGTTATCAGCTGGGGAAGGGAGGGTGGGAAAAGAAAGGAAGGAAGTGATTTCTGTTAGAATGGGAACCAACACGAACCATGCTGGATGGAGTCAGCCAGGACGGCCACCCAGAGCACAAGGTGCAGACAGAACCCTCTGCAATACACGTAAAGCTCTGCTCATCAGCACGGAGCACAAACTAGAAACAAGCAGGGAGCTGTGATGCTGGCTTGTTCAGCCAGGAACCTCCGTCCTGCAGAGCCAGGCACCCACAGTCTCTGTCACTTCAGTGCTTGCAAACATCTAAGCGCAGAGCAGCTCCATATATCACACACAAGATGTATGCGCATTTCTAGGTGGAGAGGAGGAGCCCTGCTCAGTGTGACCAAAATGTGTTGTTCTGCAAGAATATCTGTGATAGCTATTTTTTTCATATACATTCCCCTATATTTTGATAGGAATGGTTGGACTCGATGATCCGGTGGGTCTCTTCCAACCTGGTGATTCTATGATTCTATAAAAGTCCCAGCAAATACATAGACTAAATGTACAATGACCTATCTCTTATGCTGTTCCACAGCTCCACTGACTCTTCACAGCTCCAGCAAAACCTGTAATGCCTTTGATCCCAGTAACTCCCAATGCCTCGCTTATGTGGTTTCTACCATCCTGTTCAAACTTCAGCAAAGGCTGGCGAGGTGTACGGCCTGGAGGTGGGAATCTCTGGCAGCTTTATAGAC
Organism: Phaenicophaeus curvirostris; assembly: GCF_032191515.1. Lineage (NCBI taxonomy): Eukaryota > Metazoa > Chordata > Aves > Cuculiformes > Cuculidae > Phaenicophaeus > Phaenicophaeus curvirostris. The sequence continues at coordinate 211,774 of NC_091400.1, read as the reverse complement.
ACTGAAGCCAGCGTAGCTTCAGGAGTTCAGATATGGGATTCTGCTCTTCCCGGTGATCGGGACTGCTGTCCTTTATTCAGCTAAATACTTGCCACTTGGTTCATCTGTGTCTTAGAACAGGCTTCATGGTGGGGAATTCGCATTTGTGGAAGACTACACGAAAGATGGAGTTGCAGAGGCACAAGCAACAAACTATAATCATCCACCCTCTGAACTAATCTGCCAAAATGTCTAGGAAACCAGGTAAGCAGGAGCTACAGGCACGTTGGAGTACAGTATACATCAATTCCAGGGAGAAGAGGACAACCCCCAGTCGTTGGTTTAAAACAACTGGACTTTTGAGGGGCCACAGGCAGTTCAGGTATATTGATTTACTGTAGAAAATTCAGACAAGCTAACACTGCAAAATCTCACGTTTACTTCCAGGTAGTGGTTGCCAGATTTTGGGTTATGCCTGTGAAGATGATTAAAGTGATGTACCATACCAAGGAAGCCACAGAGATCTGGAGTCCTGTAGGTGTCCAAATATATGCTGCACACTACATAAGGCTCAAAGCGGTTGAGTATGGGGCTTCGAAATGCACAATATTGGTAATTAACAGATTTCTAGAAAGATTTACCCAAGTCACCTAGCCTTTTAGATATGAATGAATTTACATCCTCAACTTCCCATGGAAAAGCCTCCCACTACAGGACTATCACAGATTCGACAGCAATACTGTAGTGACAGTAAACATATCCACTCTAGATATTTAAACCTCATTTGGTCAGCAGTGCCAATGAGAAAATTTGAGATACTCATTCTCAAGCACACGGATAACGATGACAAACCTTGCCTTTTATCTTTTTTGAAACCAGAAGCCTCATACCCTAGTGGTACTTTACTCAAGACCTGGACTACTTCAGCGACTGCAGTTTGTCTTCCAAAAGCAGCGATAGAAACCATGCAAGGGAGTGGTTACAGACAAAAACTATGACTGCCTCAGTAATATAGTCTAAGACAGACTTCACCTGTACTTCTAGCTAAAGGAGAGACGGATATAAAACCAATAGGAAGTGAATAGGAGAAATCAGACTATTTCTCCACACAACACGCAGAACGTGTGTGTGTTAAGTTATTCCACTTGCAGAAAAATCCCAGATTTTATGTGGAGCAAACCCTCTCTGAATCCATATGCATGAAAAACAGCAGCATGCCAGTTGCACTGAGGGGATGATTAAATTAGTCTTCAATTACAAAGAGCTAAATAAGACAGGTCATCAGTCAAACCCGGGTCAGAATTGTGAATTCTATGTTCCTCAAGCAGACTCTGCAGTCTGAGGCCAATGCAGAACATACAGTTTTCTCTCCCAGGCTTCTGAGAAGGCTGAGAAATGCTCTCCCACCACGGCTAGGGCCACGAGAGTTGCAGGACAGACTCCTGTAGTGCATCAGCTGTGAAAAACTGCTCCAGCTTTCCACTACTAAGAGCCAAATGCACTGACAGCTCCTCATCGTGTCACTGGCTGAGACATGGTCAGAGCCTACCTGTGTCATGACAGAAACCTCTTCTCTCCACCCCATCAGCATGCCCAGTACAAAGTTTCAGGCTCAGAAGTACTCAGTCTGTTCAGATCTTGACAGGTCACACATATTTAACAATTTTTCTTGCTCACGTCTTCTTGCTCTTGCTCCCAACACCTCTGCAAGCCATGAGACTGAGTAGATGGAGCAAGCTGAAGAAATACCACACATTTATTTGGCATGCAACCCTCAAGAAAATCAGCTGCAGAGCTTCACCAGCGAGAGCAGCTTTCATCAAAAACTGTTCACCTACAATTGCTTCTCCCCTAACACAGTTCAACCTGATTTTCGCGGAAGCAGCAGAAAGGCACAGCTCCAACACCAAGGTCAGCCATTGAATCAAATTTCAAGTTTCCATCAAAGCAAAACAAAACATTTTTAAAACCTCAGAACAAAGGTATAACAGCACTGCCAACGGTTTTCAGAAGGTCTACTTTTAAGTAAACACCTAGCATAGAACAAATCAGTCCAAAGGTTTCAAGTTGGCTTGGTCTAAAGCTAAGCAAGCCAGCTTGGTCTTAGAACAACAGCATCAGAGAACTCCAGTGGTTAGATGGGGTTACTGTCACTGACAAACTCCTATCGACATAAAAAATGAGCTGCCTTAACATACTGTGGACAATAAGGTGCTCCCATCACTACACCAAGTGGTTACAGAAGTGGTTACAGAACATCAGGCTGCCCAAATTCAAAACCTATCACATTTCTGTGGATTCTTGCTCTCTCCTTTGCTGCTACAGTCTCCTTCACTCTAAACAGTGGAATGAACTCCAATGCTTCATAAAGAAACCAGAAGTTCATCTTTGTGGTACATGGCATCCTGCATCCTCCAGGAAGCCTAGGAATTGAAGTTTACCTCCTGTTCCAAATCAGGAATTTTCAACACTAAAACCTTTTCAGGAAGGAAAGTTTCAAATGAACTCAGGTTCATCAGCTCTGTTTTGTTAATTTAGGAAGTCTTCAGATAGTAAAATTAAGTTCTCATTTCCTTGCCCTCTAACATGCTATTAACGGTCAAATCTTTTTTTTTATCCTGAAGAACAACACAGCATGATCTATGTGGATTCTCTTAACAAACAAGGGGAAAAAAGCACATGCGATGTCTTTTCACTCACAGAAACATGGAAATATCTCAAAGGTGATGAGTCAAAAATACGATATTTTTTCAGTATAAAAGAAAGTCTGAATTCATCGCGTTAGAAGCATTATGTTGTAACTGATTAGCCTAACAATTCGCTTGTGAAGGTATGAGAAAAAATTGTTACTAACTGGACTTATGTGATTTGCATGGTAATTAGACTGCTTAGCGTATTGTAAAACACAAATGAAACTTTGGGCACATAGATACTGATAAAACACTGACTAGCTACAGAAAGTAGTTCAGGCAGTAACAATCTTTTAGCAAAAGTATGTCTATTCCACAGTGTAAAGTGCGCATTTGGCATTTGATTTGGAGGGAGGATAGAGATGCTTTCACTGGCCTGAAAAAGATGCTGCAGAAACATTCAGATCCCTTTCATAAGGAAAGAAGATGAAACCAAAGGATAGCTGGACAGTGTTAAAGATATTAAAAATTATTATTTCTGTACTTTCTATTATGATAGAATCCAGAGACATCCTTGTGCTACACACTAACACTTAGCAAAAAGTAGCATCTCCCAGCAAGCGATCGAAGCACAGATAAGGCTGATGACAAATGATAGAAAGGAGGCCCTGTGTGCACAGGGCAGATGGTGCAGACTGAAGGAGATGCAAAGACATTTTAGGTAGCCAGCCAAAGACCACATAAACTCTAAACTGGGAAAGAAGAGAGCCTAGATCTCTGATGTCCCAGGTAATGACTGACCTGCAGCAGCACCTCCCTCCAGATATGTTAACAAAAAGGAAGGAAGCAGCTGTACTGAGTGATAAGAAGAAGAGTCATTTAGGACATGCTGGTTCTCAGCCCCGAAGATGACTTTCCATTCTCATGTTTTCTGTATCAGTGACAGAGAAAGACTCTAAAAAGAGAGACTTCATTTGTCTTCCTTTTTGCTAATGCACAGTAGTACTACAGGCTTCGAGGCAGAGAGAGGTTGAGGAAAACGTGGGAGGTCATGAGCACTAAGGTTTAACGTGGCCCCTGGGGTGGAGAACAGCAGATTATTGGAGATGTAAACCTTCTTGATGGAAGGGTCAAATAAAGAAACCTGCCCTGTTTCTGAATTAATACAGCATAAAGAGGTGAGGTACCCCAGAACTATTTGGACCATCCGAAGGATCTGCAGGTCATTTGACCATTGAGATTTCAAATTAGCAATTTAAAATCTCTCAAAACACAGCTATTAAACACAACTGCTGCTGGATGGAGTCTTCTCTCTCGTCTACAAATAATAAAGCGCAAATAATTCTACTCACTGTATAGATCTGTTTCATCCAGAATTTCAGATTTGATGATCTCTTCAATCACATCTTCTAAAGTGACAATTCCCAGGACTTCATAAAAAGGATCCCCTTCTCCTTCATTGTTTACTCTTTGTACTATAGCCAGGTGAGACTTGCCTGCAAGGAGACAGATTAGCAATTTAGACAGTTCAGAAATTCCTGAAAGACCAGAAATTATAGCAGTATTATAGACACATGGGCATAAATAAAAAGACAAAAAGGCTGGTGTCAAGCTTCATGAAAAAAGAGGCAAAGTTTAACAGATGCTCAAAATCATAATCTGATTTCTGTCTGAGAAATGCATTCCTGGGTCACATAAATCCACCTAATGCACTAAAGGAAAACTGCTAGAGAGATCAGCGTTCTCTTTCTAATGTCTTTCCCAGCGAAACTCACGCTGGCATTGAATTAATTATATTATCTTGTTGACGGTTGCTCCACTACTTGTCTCATGCACTGGCAGAGGAAGGCTGCGCTGGAGCTGCTGTGGATGTTCTCCTCAAGCCTGGAAACAACAGCACCAACGGCCAGACCACAGGAGCATGTGGATGGGGTAGAGCTGGGGAGAAGAGGTCAGCCCAATCCACAAGTTTCTTTCTTTCTCCTCCCTCAAAAATAATTTATTTAGAAATGACCCGTACAGAGGGGGAAGGGGGCTTATTTAGGAATTGATTGATTAAAATATTCAAAGTGACAGTGTCTGATGAACAAAGAGAAAAACTAAGATGAGATATACTAGTGCCTCTAACGACTCCCGAGCTGTGCATCATTCACAGTGACTGAATATATGTAACTCCTAAAGTCCTTTCTGCCACAGGAATAATAATAATAACACCACCATGACCCTTCAAATCCCCCTTGATACCCTCGGTTGCCAGTCTCCCTGGTTGCCAGACCATTGTAAAGCTCCACAAAAAGTAACATGCATTGAAAGGGTTCACCAAATAAAAGTGGCATTTTGAATACAGCAGATATTGCTACGCTTTCTGAATTAAGGAATTAAGTAACCTTATCTTACATTCTTCTTTGCTAGTCTCAAAACCAATACTTATTCCCCATCTGTGGAGGACAACCAAAATAGCTCAGCTTTGCCTAGATCCCTTTATATAGGCTGTAATGTCTGCATGTTTTAAGACTCAGATTATTAGACTAACAAGCATTCAAACTATTCCAACCCAGACTTACTCATGCTTAAAGAATGAAAATATCCTGAACAAATTAGATGAGGGAGGAAAACTTATCAACGACTGATATAAACATTGCATCAGGTCAAGTCAATTCACTTTGGTAAATTTTTCACATCTGCTTTCCCAGGGACCCAACATAAGCAGTTAAAAACAAATTCTTGGTGAATGCTGTCTGTCGAAAGTTAAATTCTTTTGCTATTCCCAGCTTGTGATCATTTAAAAGGAATTTTCCAAAGCAGGGTCTAATATTAGACTCAAAATGAAGTTTCCATTCCACTTAGGCGATATTCTCACCAAAGTAAGTACTGCATAATCTGATTGTCTTGGAGCTACTCGTTTAGATGCAGATGGACATACTTGAAATACCAACTCCACAGCACTGCCGAGTCTTATCTTGAGGAGACCTTATCCTACAGTGAATTAATAGAAAGATGATTTCTAATTTTGAAGGATAAACACTCACATTGTACTGAGAGTCTTTCATTGTGCCAGGTTTTATTTCTCTGCATTCCTTGCGAGACTTCCAGCTCTTTTTACTGCTCAATGAACAGCATTTAAAAAAAAAAAAAGTGACCTCATAAAAAGACAAAATACCTAAGTACTATTATAATTGCTGTTCCCCTGTAGTATATTACTCCAATTATATCCTCTAAACATAATGATGTTCAAGGACTGGCACAAAAAATGTCAGGTGGACAAATCAAATATTATAATGTATTTCCCAGTGCCTACTCAGATATTAGTATATTTGTTTCCAAGTCAAAGGATGTAACTCCTTCAAGAACCACTTACTAATGTGTTTGTCAAGTTTTCCTGTTCCAGCCTTTCATGAACCCATAACTTTGTGGGGCTCAGATGAATTTAAGCCAATCTGAGCTGCCTCCAAAAGGCCTTTTGCTCCCAAATTCTCCTTTCTCTGCACCGGCTCCAGTGCTCATGTAGCCATTTGATACAGCAGACCAGATCCAAAATTTCCATTTTTGGGGGTCTTTTTAAGTTAATTTTGATCTGGGTCCAATAATTTGCCAGAAATCCTCAGGCAGCGGAACAGGCATCAGCGCTGGTGACGGCACAAAGGTGCATCCTAGGACTGGCTGCCCTTTCAGGCTGCTGCACAGGTGACTGCAAAACACCCTCCACCTGTGGAAGCAATCAAGGCAGAAAAGGCTAAAAGAAAAAACAGAGGGGTGCAAAGACTTCTTTATGCGTTGTAAAAGAGAACAAAACAGCATGTGCCTAGCTTTAGAAGTGGCCTGCAAGCAAAGTAATGACTCCTCTGAGTGTTTTAAATAGAAATTGGCTACAGCTTTATTCAAAGACTTTATCAGGCTACCGGTATTTATCATTATGTTATTTTATTCAGCCTAGAAAGAGAAGTTTCAACTGCATTTTCCACTGCTAAGGACACACAATATATATCCAACATGGAGCTGAACAAAGCAAATGTCCAGGTAAGGAAACCTGGACTGTCTGTACTATTCCTAGGCTCTGAAAGCAGAACACAATTTAAACTGAGAGAGCAAGCATGCATGGAAAATACATAAATAACTGCTATACTTCACTGATTTTCTAGCCACGGTCTCCAACCATGCTACATCTATGACATAACCTTTCTTTAATCAGTCATTTTAAGTGCTAATACAGTGAGATTTAGCAAGCGAGCAGCTCTGCAGCACAGCCAGATCTGATGATAAAGGCAGAAATGACCTGAGTGACGTGGAATAAGCACCACAAGGAGAGAACATTGGGCAGCACTCTGACCCACAGCCCCTCTGTGGCCACAGGCAGGTGGCATTTGCTTTTTGCCTTAGCTTCTTCCATCTACAGCAACAATCAGTAGCATTATATGGAGCTTATACGTACACACACCTACAGACACAAGTCGTGACAAACACTAATCTCTTGGCTACATTTCATGAGCAACTAAAGAATCAAGGAGTTTTGTTAAAAGCAAATCCAGTCTCATCCCATTGCTCAAAATCTTGCTGCTCGGCTTAGATTTTGCTCTGTACCGCAACTTCTGATTAATTTATTAAGCTAATTAAGAAGCATGAAGATGCTTAGTGAAATCCGCATGAGTCAGTGAACCTAGAACGAGCTCAAGAGAGTTCATGTGACTGACTGACCATGCAGAACAGGACTGGAAGAAATGTTTGAAATACCAATTCTCTTTCAATACCTTGAGCATTCCTGGATAAAAAGAACTGGAAAAAAAGCCCCACCCTTCGATCCTGAGGTATTTATACGTTTAGAATAAGAACCTCAAGAATTAGATTATTCTTGGAGCTAGATATTGATGAACAAGAGGCAATGGACATAAATTGCAAAAGCAAAAACTCTCCTTAGATAAGGAAAACTTGCTCCCCGTGAGGGTGGGCAAACACTGGAACAGGGGTCTAGAAGGACTGTGAAATCTCCATCCTGGGACGTATTCAGAACTCAGTGACCCGAGCCAACTTCAAAAGCAGCCTGCTCTGGAAAGGGGTTGGACCAGATGACCTCTAGAAGTCCCTTCCTAAATTATCCTGTGATTCTAAAGGACTTTGTAGGGAGGCCTGTCTGAAATCCCAGTGCACACTTCATTTCTGACTCTTCATTCCTGAATTTCTGCTTAGGAACCTAAAAAAGTGCAACATTTTCAGTATATAAGGATGACATGTAACGTAAATTTTCTTAATCTGGAATGCACAATACAGCTCCATATGTGACCAAAAGTATTAGTAAAATGATGTTACCAGACAGACTGTGCTGCAGAAAATTATAATGCTGCTGGCACAGCTTTAAAGCAAAAGAAGGAACTCGGGAAGCAGTGAACAGCAGAGACGTAACTCAGGGGCTCTGAGCAGTAACAACCTATACGTGACTTGTGCAAGCTTCGTATCACGTGTAAGCAACTAGAGATGCCCTACTCTGCAGAAGGAGGTTTATGAACTTAGTAATTGAGAAGCTTTGTATGTGTTATTTTCCCCACACAAGAAGCAGATCTTGCTGAAGGCTCTAGGTTTCCTTTTACTAACAAAAAAATGACTGCTAAATCACTCATTTGAAGTCATTTTGTGGTCAAACTAGAATCAGGCTAGTCATTTTTTTTTAAAAAAAAGAGTAATCTGAGGCCATTTGCTGTTGTAAAGTGCCTTGAACGCTGAGCTATAACCTGTTTAATATGCCTAAAATGACATGGGGAAAAATGCCAGGAGGTGTTCAGCTGCCCTTGAATCTGCTAACTGACGATCTGTGCTTCTGAAAAATTCCCGGTTTATTCTTATGCAACTGTTTTGGTTTTGACTGATTTCTATGAAGGTAAACAATCTGTTCTGTCAGCGAGATTCCCAGGTTCAACAATACATTATGCAAAACCAATCAGTTTTAAAATGTGTTGTATAATTTAACCATTAAAAACAGCTCCCTCTAGAATAGCACTGCCTTGCAAGTAATTACACCTCAGTTACAAGTGTTCTCCTGTATTTCTTCTCTGCAGCACAGTTCAAGGGCATTAAATCTCTCTATCAGCAGAAATTTGCATTCACGCTGTTTGCTTTTAACCTTTATTTTCAGTGGGGAAATCACACTGCTACTTTCCCCCCACCACACTACCTAGCGTACGCTGTTCTTTGGATTTACAACACAAAACCATTCACAGAACCATGAGAAACCCAAAACTTCTGCATAAACCATGTAGATTTAGACCAGATTTCTTAGATCCTGTTCTTTTCAGCACTGTTTTTTAAAAACACCTTTGGGAAGGGAACCCAATAACTAATACTCTTAGTACAGCCACACAAAACTCATCCAGACCTTCAAGTAAACGAATGAAAGTACCAGTGCCACCACAGGGAACAGGGTGATTCTTCGCCTTTAAACTGGAAAGCTTACAGTCTTGTGCAAACATTAACTAGAAACCACATCAGCCTTCGCAGGAAAATAAAAAAGTAGGCACTTTAAATAGATTCTTTGTGTTAAAGCCCATTTTAGTGGGAGGACACCAAAAAAAGGAAAAATTAAGGAGAGTTTCAGAATTACTTCCTGACAGTGCATTGTATTTCTAAAGAATACTTTCCCAAGGGAAACGGCAGAAGCTCAGTTGCTTGCAACTTTGAAAACTCAACTGGACGAAGCTCCTAGAAAGGACTCGATAACTCTCTGCTGACCCCTGGTAGATGGAAGAAGACCAATGGGCTAACATTTTCCACCTCCAGCACCCTATCACTCGGTGTGCACAGTCAAAATCAACTGCTGCTGTGTCCCCTCCAATCCATTCCGGCCAGACCTTGGTGAGAAGCTTGCTGCCAAATTTAATGTGCTGCTGTTTCCAAGAGTGAGAGCTCTAGAAAGCTGCTACCTGCTGTGGCCCCACTTGCAACTGAACCGAACCTGGCAACAGCCAGGAGCAGCAGCTTAGAAGTCACCATAGGTCTACGAGTAAAAGAAAATAGCTGGGAACCAGGTATAACTTGATAGTAAGCAAAAAGGTCATTTCAACTCAGAGCCCTGCTATCAAAGTGGAAATCTTACGGAAGAATCAGGAGGAGTGAGAACATTTCAGGAAAACTATTACCAGGTGTAGGCAGGCAGCAAGAGTGAAACTGAAAAGCAGAGAGGACAAGTTTCAGAAAGTCCCTGAACATTAGTAACGACTCCCTTGCATGGACAATGTGCCAATGTGTCTCAGTCACGCAGCCCTTATCCGGTAGGGGATTGGGGCTGGATATGGCTGGAACCAACAATAACAGGGTCTGCAGGGGTGAAAAATGCACCCCAGTAGCTGGGCTGCCCTCAGCATTGGCCAGAACACCTGACTCCAGCCAAACATAAGCTGCTTCCCACAGCTGGGAGCTAACGCCCTAGAGAAGTACCCACTGGAGAGGAAGAGATGGAATACGTAAGGCTTGAGAGAGAAAACTGTCCTGAAAGCAATATTTTTTTTGACACCCCTCGAAGGCTCTAACCTGAGGAGGAAGGCTGAGATATCAGGACACTGGTGGCTGGGGATGGAAGTTTAAACAACAAATCAAGGAAGCACTTCAAGGGAGCACAGCGAACTAAAGTTGAGAGAAGAGGTGGCAACAACGAGAAGAAAAAGTATTGAGTCTAGAGAGAGACCTACTGCTCTCTAGGCTAACACAGAACAAAAATGCCAGATAACATTGAAGGCAATCAAACAGAATTCTTGTTCACGGCTCAAGTCTTCTTCACTAGATACAAAAGATACCAAAGCGTGACTTAATGCTGCTGTGACTTCCCCTGTGTCTCCACTTTCCAAGGCAAGTAACGACCTTCCAGAAAGAAGTGCAAGAAATGCATCCCCTTACTGACTTCCACCTCCACAGTATGGTCAACAAGGATTTTTTCTTAGTGTTCAAGGATCCTAAAAAGGAGCCTTGCTCATTTTATTGCTTCCCTGTTTGTTCAAGATCGGCCCCACAGATTTCAGCATTCCATCAGGGATGAAGAGAAGGCACCAGCCTGCAAAAATGCAGCCAGCAGAGGGAGTGCAAAACCTTGGGTTTGCTCCACTCAAAGCTCCAGGTCCTTCCCAGACCTCAGTCCAGCAGTGAGCAGATGGAGAGGATCGGTTCTGGATCCTGGCATCAGAGGGGTCTGGGTGCTGCTGAATCTGGGCAGATCTCCTTTGGAAGGTGCATCCTTCAGCCTCTCCACAGCAACAACCAAAATCTGCCATGGCCTCTTTAGTGTCTCCTGTAGCTTTGAATTGCTGCTATGACTTTTGCCCACCCCACCTTCCTCCCTCTCCCCTACTGTTGGGGGGACAATTTCTTGAGCTTTTCTTGAGGCACAGGAGAGAAACCATCACCTCGTTAGTCTCCTCCATCACTCCATTTGCCCAACAGGCTGTTTCCGCTAACACTTAATCCACTAAATAAAAATAAGAACATCAAGAAATGAGCAACAAAAATAGAAGCCAACCCAAAACAATGACAAACTCGAATAACTTCAACGTTCAGGTAACCAAAGCACGACACCAACAGAAACAACAGCCTTGTTCTGTACCATCGCAGCCAAAAATCCTGCTGATCTAATCCTCCCTCTAATCCTGCCTCCCTCAATTCCTAGAATAAACTGAGCTTAATTTGGGGACCTTCTGGATTTTGGCATCTACACCATGAAATTTTAAATCCGACAAAGTACTAGAAGGCACAACAGAAACATGTTTGGACATTAGGAGGAGGTTAGCTGAGGCCAGCGTGCTTACATAAGGACCTAAACTGTGCTGAGAGCAAAGCGTATGAGCTGAAAAGGAAGAGCAGTATCCTAGGACCGCGGGTCGTGAAGGGAACTGGGGGCTGGGTATATTCTCTTTCTTTTTTATTATCATCATCAGCTCCCATAGTTTACTTCTAGCTCACTATTTAGGACATAATTTCAAAAGGGTTCCTGTTATACCAACATCTTAGGTCATTAATAATCTATTTTAATGACCTGTTTTACTTCAGGCCATTTATATCACATGCAGTTTGCAATTCCAGCAGCTCAAAACCCCAGCTGGTCAATGGCACCATCAGATTTTTCAAGCTCAGCACAAAGCTTTCTAATTTATACTGCAGCAGGAGCCAGGGGAAGCTTAGTGAAAAGCTACCCTGTTAGCTCTCTAAATTGGTGACAACATCCTTCACCCAGCATGATTTACACAACCCCAGAACCACTTCTATGCAGGAGCTTTCCCAGAGAGGGAAGCTGCAGGATAAGCTCCTGTGAACACAACCACCGCCAGTGACCTTGACTTTGCATGAGTGCAGAATCGTGGACACGTGAGCACTCGCGGGCTGATGCTGCACGTTCGTTTATCCAAAATGTAACACAAGGTGCATCAACGCACGCATCGCGCTGCCGCAGCCACCACTACGGACCAACTTCCAATTGCTTCAGCAGAAAACAAAGGATACTGCAGCAATTTGAAGGCACAAAACCACAACCTCCTTCTCCCACTGGCTTTTTGTTTGGGTCAGGTCCCATGAGGAGTAACGACAGAACAGCTACCAGCAAATTCCGTGGGAAGGGGGAATATCCTCTGGCCGAAAAGTGGCTTTTAAAAGACTACAGGTATGGCACATCTAAGCATAGCAAAGCGTCAAGACAAATGGAAAGCCACAAATCAAAGAACCTCAACCGGAGCAACCGTTTCCAACCTTCTGAAGCCACCAGCAGCACCGTCACTTTGCTTTGGGGCAATTCTAGCTAAAGGCACAGAATAGAGGACTGCTGACTCCTGGACCCAAGTCTCTTCGTCAAGAACATATACAGATCAACAGTTATGGAAATGAGAGTGGAAAAAACCAAAGATATGCTGAAACTGTCTGACGCAACAGCAAACAGAAACAAGAGTACCTGTGATCCCAGAACTGGGCATTGCAGATACCCAATCGCCTGCAAATTACTACTGTTTTGCAAAATACTAGCAGTAATGTAGAGAGGGGGGAAAAACATGATTTTATAATTTGCTAGAGATTAAAGTAATTTTATGTTAACAATGTGTTACCTTAAAAGCCTGTAATGCAAAGAGGACAGAAATAAGCATCTTCAGGATCTCCAGGCAAAGGAGAGATTACAGTAACCTGCCTTGTTTGAAAGAGTGACATTACTGATAAAATATAGGAATGCATTCTTAATATCATCGGAGAACAAATAAAGAATGGCTAGTTTGGTTCCCGGAGTTTTCAATTACTCAGATATGTAAGTTTTTCAAGTGAAATAGTAATACGACATGATCTTTCCACCCACACAAGGCAAGATTCATTTGCTCAAAAATGGTAACGGCGGGTCAGATTTTAAAAATGGAAAGTTCAAAGATCAATCTCTCTAGCAACTACACCATGAATACTATTAATTACTGATATTATAAAGCAACTTTTTGAAGTTTCCATTTGTGAACAACCGTGTCATTATTGTTTCTTTGGGGCACCCTGCACTCTGGGAGGCTGCATTTGCCCAGAGCTCTTGAAGGATGAAGGAAACCTCTCAGAGAAGACAACAAAACCTTGTTCCTTCAGCAACAACCACAAGACAGAAGTGGAGAGCAGATGAAGAGGTAGTCTTGCCCCTTGGATAACAAGATACTGAAGGTAAAATGAAGAGGAAAAAAGGAGTCTAAAGCAAGAGACTGAATTTGTGAACTCGCCACCACCATTTTTGCTGTGATGAAGAGTTTCTTTACTCCAGAAGACTAAGGTTCAGCAGGTTCTATCCAGAACATGAAGAAAATCAGTTCGGAACAGAGACCACAGTCTACAATGAGCCACCAACAGCAGCTGCCTTTCATATGTCTACTTTACTATTCTTTTACGCAACTCCTTGGTTTATTCCACGTGAACTTGTCCTCAAATTTTACTAAAATATTTTGCTATGCTATTTATCACAATTTTTCTAACCCAACAACAGTGGCATTAAGCATGGCATTTAAGGAAGCAAGATGACAACAAAAAGTATCAGTGGAGTGGCCACTCATTGTTTTATTATAAAATTCAGGCCAAAATTGTTTCAAAGACGGCACATAAATCAGGGTAGTTCAACAGCTTCCCAGCTACTGGGTGTGGGTCACAGGGGATGACGTGTAGCTCGCACCTATGTTACAACACAATTCTTCTTGTCAAATATTTACCACAAAATGAAGAGATGTGATATTTTAGGAATTCTGCCAGGATGCTATTGCTTTCATGGTCTGCCCATTTATCTCAGGGAAGGAGCCAACCCCGTTTTCTTTCTCTATCATTGTTTTAGCCCCAACCAAAATGAATCTGAACCTATTTGCTCTCAAATGACCTAAGTACTTATCTTTAATATCACTGACTTCTGGGACTTAGTAACAATTTGACAATTTTACTTCAGAACAAGCTTTGTGATGTAGCTTCTCATAAGGAATGGAGGTTTAGATCTAAACAGAAAACTTTTTCAATCGGTTTCTTCCAGCAAGGGACAAATCTCTATCATCTCTTTAAGAATATTCACTTTGTTTGTATTATAAACGTGTGTGTCAGAGCATCTCCATGATTTTATCCAAGTCTAGGCCACACTTTTCCTATTAAAAAAGCACACATTTTTCTAATAACATCATATAATAGCATTGCATCAAGGTATAGCGGGATAGCAAGACCCCAAAAAGGTCCATTCCAACAATCTGCTACATACGACTACAGTGCTCTGACCTGATGCACCCAGCTCCTCCTGCAACACTCTGATGAGAGCTGCAGCAAAGCTATGGAAACAATCTCAATTACCGTGGGTGAACTCGTTGGCATAGGCCAAATTAGCTCAATAGACCTGTGTTTAGAGTTCTCGTGTTTCCTTTTGAGGGCAGAGGGTGGATTGAAACTCAAGGACCCCACAGAGCTTTGCCCACAAATCTTTGCACACACTAAAAGCACTCGGACAGCGCACAATACCGGCAGCCCTGCATCCCTAAAACCTTTTGACTATGGAAATGGCCTCGTAGAAGTAGTGTCCTACTGTCGTGACTTCTGTCTTGCATTTGTTTATTTTTAGCTAGCATTAGGCTGAATTCTTCCACATCCCAATAAACAATAAAGTAAACCAGCTCTAACTTCTGCTAGAAAAGACACGGGCAACTAGGTCATGCAACATATACATGCACACTTTGCTGCTATTTTCCATCACTGCTTGCAAATCCAAACATTCTGGGTATGCCCATACAAAAACATCAACACGAACCCCAACCAGAAAACCAGTCTATTAGGCTCTGAGGACTTGCCCTTAATCCTACAGTATAAACAACAGTATTTATCTAGCATATTAACAATAGCAGAACGGATGTGTGTCGCTGTATGTGGCTCACAGGAGAACATCCAAAGATTGGGTCATGAGAGTTTGGAAAAGCTACAGATTCACAGCCATATATATAATAATGTATAAATAAATTGGTCTGACATTTCATATTTTTCCCTACTGCAATACTTTTATTCTCCTCTGTTCATCTCCTATTGCAATAGCAACACATCCTCACCTTTCTCCCTAGAGCCTCTCTTGAAGTCTGCAATGCTCTTGGCTTCTCCCTGCATCTTCTGCCTGTCCAGGAAAGGTCAGTCCACAACCACAGCTACTGCTCAGGTGATGCTGCCTTCACAGAACAGGTCAGGGATGAGCCCTCCTCACCTTCTCCCCAGAGGAAGCAACAGGGAAAACTTCCTCTAACCCACTCACCACATTTTCATGGAACTTAGACATATGGTATTTCTCACTTTTCTAACTCAATGACTTCCAAAACTATGAAGGGCTAGGCCAGGTAAGGAAAAATATAAAGAACAAACTGATAAAAACCCGACACCTACACCTCTCCCCCCCACCCCAAAAAACCACCCCAACAACAAACACACAGACAAAACCCCCCAGGAACCTTCCCCACAGCAGCACCAGTGCAGACCCTGTGCCAGCCCTCCAAATGACAGGAGACAACCAGCTTCAAAATACTGATAGAATTTCCATGTGCAGAAAAGAGCCTGTGATTTCTTCACGACAAAGTAAAGAACTCTGGATTTTCTAGAAAGTCACGAACGAAAGGGATTCAATAAAACCCTACTTCATATTGTGGAGAATTTATTTACTTGTATTGCCACGTATTTCCACATAGAGCGCAAATACACGCTTAGTCTAAATAAGACGGACTAGGTATGATGTACTGCTCTGCATCTTTATACAGACTGAGCTCACACACGCGAAGCTCCCCGTCCTTCCAGGCCCTGCAGCAGCTGGGAGCCCCGCGACGGCACCGCTGTCCTTACAAGGGTCACACAAACAGAGCCGCAAACCCTGGCGAAAAGGAAATGCAGTTGGAGTTCACAGTGGGGCTATCACTTGGCTATTTCTGTAGCGCCTGCACCTAAAAAAAGATGCAGTTCACACAAGTAGCTTTTTTACCTTACTGTCCCACAAGATCTAAGCGCATTTTTTCCGATTACACTTTCCCACCATAAAATACACGACAAAATGTGACAAATATTTTTAAATATTCCGATTAAAGCACTTTGCTTATATATAGAAACATGAGTATATATGGAAACATACAAAACTCTGTGTTTATATATAGATGTCTCCTCGCTGTATAACTAATATTAGTTCATGGAACTGAAGTCATGCACGACATAAAAAATGAATTAAAGTTCCAGTGAGCTTTGCCATAAAGTAGACAAAGCTGAAAAAAACTCTTGGATTTATGATAATCTCTGTATGAAATGCTGAATGGTAAATTCTCTTGAGAACTTCTCTGACACAAGAAATAAAGAAACAATAAAAAAAATAGGAGACGAGCCCAAGAGGCTCATAAAGAGACATCTAGTCCACATCTTTTTTTTTTTCTCCTCCATTCCAGCAAAATCTCTGCCATGAGCCACAAGAGCGGCTTGGGGCATAAAGCCCTTCTCCCCAGGAACAAAAGACCATCAGCTTCACTAAGGTCTTGGGCATGTAAAGCTCCTGGAGAGAAAACATTGCAAATGGCTATCACAGCAGTTACCCTTGTCAGAGTGCCCCTTACTATAATGCTCTTTCTGTATAAACAAAATATAATTTGATAGTTACATGAAGATGAAAAAAGCTTTTCATAAAACATATTTGCACAAGTCTAAGGGGTTTTATTTTTACTCTCTAATACTCCTCCATGGTTTGGTGTCCCAAACACCACCCTTTGCATTTAACCAAAAGATAAATATAAAATTGACTACTCTGTTTAAGCTTAGGGAGAAAAAACAAGCAGAAAATACGGGAGACATTTTAAACAGATAAAATTTAAATACTTTTTCCATGCTCCCAGGGGAATTAGTAAAATAGATGGAGAATACCCTCTCCTCTTTTATAAAGTGAAAAACTCAAACCCATCTTATCGCATCTGTTCAAGTACTCCTCTCAACCGCAAGGCTCCATTCACAGCACTTTATAGTACTTAAAACTGTCAGAGGAGCCTGTTTTAACATCCAGCCAAACAACTCTGCTTGAATGCCTTCTTGATGGACACAGAAGCCTGGCTTTCATGAAAAGGACAGTTTTCAGCAATAAAGGCCAGGTACTTTTGTAGCAGTTTCACAATAATTACCATCAATAAAAAGAACCCTTGGATGACCTAGACAATAAATAGTTCAAAGTTTTTCCTAAAATACAACGAAGCTGCTGAAATTATGGCACACCCAGCCCTGCATCTCAAGGTTACGACGTTGCGTTAATGTGCTGGAGTCAACCAGACAAGCAGTCAAGAGAGGGGTCTGAATGGGGACACGTAGGCACTGTCCATGGAGCTTAGCAGAGAACCTCACACAATAGCTGTGTACAGCAGGAGTGGCAGATGGCTTTCTAGAAATGAAGATGTGTTACTCTCAGGAACAGAACTTGCCTCCTCACAATCTTTAAAGGATGGTGGCATCTCACCTGCTTATTTCCATGGTAACTGGATTGCCTTCTTATCAAAAAAATGTTGATGCAAAGCTCTGTCTTCTCCCCTGCCCTGTAACTCCTGTTGCATCAAATGCCCAGAAAAGCAAATGGGGTTGAGGATGAATAAATTAAACCGTGCAACTGAAACAGTAAAATTTCAATGTTTTCTAACAAAAACTTTACAGACCTCTGTTCCACTTCACAACACCACCACCTTCTTGCTGGCTGAAAATTAGCAACTATGCAATAGGTTCAGCTACGCAGTAAACGGGAGGGGTAACCCCCTCTGATCTAGAAGAAGACTAGCTCACAGTGTGGTGACCATGGAACACGACTAGTTCTAGATCTTCACAGAATCATAGAATAGCTTGGGTTGGAAGGGACCTTAAAGATCATCTAGTTACAACCCCCCTACCACGGGCAGGGTCATTTTCCGCTAGGTCAGGTTGCTTAAAGCCCCATCCAACCTGGTTTTGAACATCTCCAGGGATGGGACATCCATGACTTCCCTGGGCACCCTGTTCCAGTGCCTCACCACCCTAACAGTACAAAATGTTTTCCTAACATCTCATCTAAATCTTCCCTCTCCGAGCTTAAAACCATCACCCCTCATTCTATCACTATACTCCCTGTTAATGAGGACCGAGAACTTAAAATTTACTCAGCTTCACAGGAACACCAAGTTCTTTTATGAGCACAAGTGATCAGGAACTCAGATCTATTATTCATGGAGATGATGATATGTCTGGCAGAACAACAGCTCTTGGTAGGACAGCAAAATATTTATGCAGTGTAACAACTCAAACGAAATGATTTGCCAAATTGACTGCAACAATAGTCTTCTACTTTTTTCAATTTGTGGACTGCTAAAAATGCTCAGTGGGAATAGAGAACTGTATAGCTGAGCTCTCTACCGACAAGAGGCTTATTGTTTTTAAGATACCCTTTTAATGAGATGGCAGAAATGGTCCTTGGACGCAAGCTAAAAAAAATCATCAGATCACATTATTTTCTGGAAGTTTTTAATCCAAATATGAAGCAATCTTCCTGACTGCACACAACAACTAAGATTTAAAAGCCAAAGATGAAATTGTTACAAGTCTCTGCAAAATAAAGGTATTCTTCCTAGTGACATTAGCAAGGGCTTATATGACAAATATGGAGACCAAGCACTACCTAAAGTGGTTAAATGACAGAACTCAAAAGGAGAGAAGCCCCCAGGCCAGGGAGGGCACTGAGCCGTGTTACCATCAAACAGAAAGCCCTGACCTCCTCCAGGCAGAAAGTGAGAGCAGCTGCAACCCTGGGAGGGACCCTGAGCGCTGGATCCCACACGGGTTTATTTCTAAGGAAAGCTGAAGCTGAAATTAGTGGTTGGTGACTGGTTTTTTTAAAGGCAGCATTTAGAGACTTATCAACAGAAACAAAATAGGGGAAGGGGGATGGGAAGAAAAGGGAGGAACTCTGGGAATTGCAAATGAGATTAATTTTATTTCCATTGTCATACCACTTGAATTAGTGCTCAAACCACCATCTCTGCCCCAGCTCGTTAGATCACACAGTGATTTGCCTGCTCCTGTATGGTATTCCGCAGTGGGAGAGATGGGGATGAGAGGGGCCAGTGAGGAGGAGGTGGAAGGACTGGGAGATGATGGTGAAATCTGGACTGGGACAGTATGACTGCCTCAAGCCCTGATGTGCTTCAGCTGAGGTACCGTTTCAGTAGGTATAAATGATGACAAGTTAGTCTGGTGGTCCCTCTGTTGTGAGATGGCTGTTTCCTGATGGTGTCACAACAGAGGTGACCTGAGGGGGATGCTTTGTAGATAATGCTAGGAAAGGTTTTCACAGGCAAAATGAGCAATGTGAAAAAGCCCATGGCAGAAAGTGAAGCTGAGGCTGACCCTGCTCTATATGTGCAGGGGCGAGGCTTTTAAAAGGGTACAAAAACAAATAAGAAGTTCTTGCCACCCTGTATCTCACCTGCAAAGACAAGACCTCAGTTCCCATCCTCAGCCACGTGCCTTGAATTCCTCACGACATTTGAGGCAGCGTCACTCTCTACCCTCGTGCTTCCCATTTTCAAAAAAGCAAAACAGAAAACAGTTCCTTCTCCCCCTGTGATGGGTCTAGGCCAGCCTCTGAAGTGAGAGCAGAGAGTACAAAGTCCAAATCTTTAATCAAGAAAGCCACTGATCTGCCAGCAAATATTATAACAATTTCTTCATTAAAGATGGGAAACTGTGTGTTTTCCAAACACCAGGGCTAAGGAAAACTTGATTAGTGGAGAAGGTCTGAGAAAATATGGTGGTGCTTCTGGAAATAGGTTCAAAAATAGCATGGGAAAACAAAGACAGCAAGAAAGTAACTTGAGAAAGAGATTTCATTGATCTGTCAGGAAAAGAAGAGATCTTGGAGCAGCCCACTGTTCTCAAAGGAGACAGGGAATGTCTTCAAATGTTTAAGGGACTATGAAATCGTGACTGGAATGAAACCTAAGGTAGAAAGAACAGCATGAATACAAGTTATATGTTCAGAAGTGCTAATATCAGCATGCAAGGTACACCAGAGGATGAGCATAGAAACTACCAAGAAGGAAGACCAGAGCACACTAAGACAAGAAGGTACAACTTCTGTAACATTCATTTGCTGAAGCACATAGGACACTCTGGAAACAAGAGGGGGGTTTGTGCACAGAGATCCCCTTGGTCATACAAGTGAGTTGCCCCAGGGGTTACTCCAAGCTGTTCGTGAGAAAGTCTCCTGAACCCTGTGAACAATGAAAGCATCCCTTTTTCCATTCGTCTCTCCCAGAGTATTTAAAGATTTGAATTTTCCCATATCATTTTTGGTTCATCTCTCTCTTCCTATAAATAGAGAAGCAGCAGTACATGCATCTCTTCTTCATCTTTTATGGTGGTCTAGCATTGCACACATGCTGGAATGTTTTTCTAGTAAATGATAAGCGATGGGAAACAAGTCAAAGACAAAGGGATGAGAGACCTTGAGCTCAGACAAATAGGAGAGATGGGAGCCGCCTTCTCTTTCCCAAGAGGCAGGTATCTTTTCTCTGGACCAAAGGGTTTTGTTTTGGAAACAAACGCATCTATTTCTGTCATTTCCTTTAGACATGCAGTCTTCCTGGGGCCGATAGTAAGACTGACTACAGTGTCTGAGAATGATGATTTGGCCCCCAAAAGAAAGCATTTCTAACCTAAATATGAAACCCGAAGGAAGCACACCCCTGCTGCTAAGCACACGTCTCAGTGGACTAAGGCTGTGATCTGTGCTCTGCTCCCAGAGCCTTTACTTTAATCTGAAGTCCAATAATCAAGTTAGCACTTTGGGAGGAGAGCTAAAGCCCCTGGGGTTTCTGCCGAGCGGCTGGCTGGTGGAAAGGCTGAGCTGGACATCAGCAGGTGGTCCGGCTGCCATGGGAAAACAAGCGTGGTGTGGGCAGCCAGACAGCTGAGCAGGAACGCCTGTAGCTCTACCCAGACCCACAGGAGGTCAACCACACCACTGGATGTTCCCAACAAAAACAAAAACATGAACAGAAGAGGAAGGGCAAGCCATGGCAAAAGAAGAAAACGCCAAGACTAGGCAGTTTGGGCTTGGAAGCTGCTTCATAAGTCAACGAAGTCGACTTCTGTAATGAGATGCTTCAGCACAACACAAACAAGTATCTCAGACTGTGCCCCTGGCATATCACTGCAGCGATGGATGGGACGAGCCAGCCACACTAACACAGCAACCTCTCTGAGAGATGGGGAAGGTGCTGGGGAGAGCTGCGGGGAGGGGGAAGCTAACAAATTCCAGAAGATCACTTCTTCCATCCCTGCTTAAAAATAGGAACTGCGGTCAGAGGTTTGAGACAGAGAAAGTCAAACCTCAGGATTTAGATCCAGATTTTGAAACCACAAGAGGTCACAGTTAATTGACGGTTGGTCATTTAGAGAGCCTGGGACAACTTAAGAATCAACAACATACTGCAAAGTCTTGCTCAAGTTAGGGTCCTATCTCCCATCTCAAAGACGTTAATGATATCCTGACCAGCATCCTTCCTAGGCTCACCTGCTCAACGCTGCCCGTGGGGAAAGGAGCAACTGCCAGCTAACGGCACGGTCAGGCAGAGCCTGGTCTCAAGAGCTGCAGGAGGGAACAGCTTTCAAAGCAGGCAGCCGTGGGCAGGTTCTTGTGGAGCTGCCAGTGTCGCTAACTCTGGGATAGCGTAATCCACTAACAGGTAAATCCCTTCCACAAAACATTCCTTCCTGCCTGAAAAGACTTATTTGGCAACCAAAGCCCCCCGCTTTAGAGTAAGAGCTGGGGAGGAATGTGACCTGTGGCTCCTGATGGGAGACGGCCCCGGCACACCGAGTTCCAAGCTGAAAGCCGCCCAAGCCTCAGCACACGGGGCTCTGGGGAACCGTCTTGACTCCACATACGAAATCAGTGCCTAGCAGGTGGGACACAGCACACTGACGTTTGGTGCTTGCCATCCTCTTTAGATACATACAGGACTATCTCTCCAGACAGCTGGAACTGCAGGAAGGAGGAATGCTGCTCGGTGGTTTCAGCAAACATCATTCCAAGCACAAGGGTTTGGCCTGCTAGTCCCGACAAAGACAGCACAGAAAGGAACCCAACAGCCTTAAAGGAAAGGCAAGTGAGACTTCTGCTTTGGACCCTGCTTCAGCATGTTCTTAAACATTGCTCATACACGGAGAAACAGCCCATGGTAGGGCCTTCAAGCAAAGAGAGAGCAGGCACTAGAGCTGTGATGCCATGAGCTGGCCAGCCCTGGGATCCTCCCAGCTTACCAATTCCTCTGGTCCACTTTTGCTCTATGAAAGGCAAGTCCTGTCTAACAGCACCAGGTTAGCAGCCATGCTACTCAGATTTTACTAACTGAGATTACTAAGGAAGAGGAACAGATACCTCCACGTTACAGTACCCAAAGCTTGGCAAATATATGGTAAAACCAGGCAAAATAGGAAATGCTAGAGAATCCCACTTGAGAAAGTCATTTTTATCAGACAGTTTATCCCAAGTGATGCAGAAAGATGCCTTTCAATTTTTAAGTTTTCCAACATTTCTTTTTACAGCTTCCTAACCAGAGAAGGTTTCGAATGCGGGGATAGGACACACTGCACTGTAGCCACGCTGCTGTCCCTGACTGGAAACACCTTACTCCCTGCCCAGATACAGATCCACAGTGCTAAAAAGACTGTAGCATGTGCCCTGCATCATTCATTCATCACCCCAACTTGTACCAGCATGGACATCAACCCAAAGCCCAGAGCGCTCAGACCCATCTCGCAAGCGGTGTTGCTCAGGCACAGTGGTTTTGTTTACATGAAGCAATGGAACAGCCCCTGACCAAGGTAAATGTGTGGTAAGAGTAGTCTCTGGCTTCTCAAGTGTGTTATCATCAGACCTAAATCAGTATAAGATACAACTGTTTCCCTAAAAGAATTCATCCAATTCTGTACCTCATTTGCCAGCAGGCAGCAACACATTTTTCACCACACCAACAAATGACACTTTTCAAGCACTGAAGAGCCAAAACAAAAGACGTTTTAGATTCTGCATCATCTGAGAAAAAAAAGATCATTGTTTTGACTCCACCAGAACAGATATTGGTAAGTACTACAAGGGGAAGATCAAAAAAAAGGAATTGGATAGTTAATGCATAAAAATATGAGGAGGAGCCAAGGGTAGAAGGACGCATACAAATACTTACAATCAGCCATATTTAAAGTTAATGGTTTCTCTTTACACACACCAGAATTGGACACTGTTCTTCTACTACTGCTCCTCCAAGGAAGAAGGTGTGGCCAGCTTGCAGTTAACCATTACCAATAATTTCCTGGATTATTTTAGCATCTCAGAACACCAGACATACCAGAGGTGGTTACCATTTGTTGTAAGCAGTGAGATGCAAATCCTTGTTCTCTAATGAGCTGAATAAACAATTAGGACATGTTTAAAACTCCCTGGCTTATAGGTACCTGCTACTGCCAGAACCAATGATTTAGAGGAAGATCTCTGCAAGAAAAATCCAAGCTACTATGACAGGACCCTTTGGAGATCCAATTCAATCCACTATCATCGGTTTTGGCTTGTTTCTTCTGCTAAATTTTCAGCAAATGCCCCAGGTAAGCTGAGACAGCAATAGAAAGCATCCAATCTGCATGACAGCCACAACACAGCAGATCAACCAACACAAAGGCTCACACATTTCCTTCAGAAGAATTAGAGAGTAACAGAGATTTTAAGCGAGAGTACACGCAAGTTTGCTTTCTAAATCCAATTTCCTTTCCGATGCCCACATAGCTTCACATCAGTAGCTTTTCATTTCTGCTATGAAGGGCTCTAGCGCAATTATGCTCAGTTACTGAAAGCCTCTTTACTCTAATCCTCTTCTTAACCTCAGAAAGTAACAGCATCAACTGATACCTGCGAGCTTAGCCTCCTCCATGGGAAACACTCTAGAGTCCATGGCAGAGACAAACACCCTCAGGACATACCCATCTATGCCAGTTCCCATGTTCACCAGTGCTAAGTATTAGATCTCTTAATTGCATCAAACCAAATTTTCATAAGATTGGTATTTTAAAGAAGCAAGCTCCAAGCAGAAAACAGATGAAAGATGGAAATCTCAACTTGTCATGAGGACACCTACTACTATGTCTTTTTTTTAATATATATATATAAAAAACTAGTTTAAAAATAAAGTTATTTGCCATGAGGTTGGTGGGAAGGGGGTGGTGAGGAGGGGACACTGTGCTGTTTGTTACTTTTGACATGGATGTTGAAACCAGGACCTTACACGCATAATTATGGGGTAGACTGAACTCTTCTCTGATAAGTTTTCTAAAGGCAAACTTAAAAGAGAAGTATGAACAATTCTGATTCAAGCAATGAAACAGAGATAAGCAAAAGTTACAGGCATCTCAGAGGCCCTTTTGAGAGGTACTGGACTTAGGGAATGACTGCAGTTTTCCCTTTAATTTAGAGAGCTGTGGGTTTTTTAAGTCTAGTAGTTTAACCCCTGCAATGCACAGTGACCTTTTTATTTTCCATTGCTCTTGCAGTTTTCCAGCAGTTTGAGTTCATTTGGGATAATTACCTCAACATGGAGCTGCAAATGGAAAATGTTGCTGGCAAGTTGTTCCATTCACAGCCATTTAGTCTTGCACTGCTTGCGTCAAGGTGTGCTGCCTGTTTTCCCGGTCTCCTTAGGCGGTGAGGCTTCAGACCCCAGGGCCATTCCGCTCCCAGTGGTCACACAGGCTCCAAGAAGAAGTCAGTGACCTTCCAGCCAGAGAACTCCACCCAAACACAGCGTCTGCACGTGCACCTTCCCTTTGCAGCGATGCCACAGCAAGTACCACCAGTTGACATTAAGTACCTAAGCCCGTTTGCCAGCCTGTACCTAGCTCATATATGGCATTTCCCAGAGGACTTACACGCTTTTAAGTTCATACGAGAACACAAGCAGAGAAGTTAAACCCTTGCTATACCAGCATTTCACTTAAATCACCCACATAAATAATTTGTTAGTGAAACCCTAAGTATTTAGGGCTTCCAGCCCCATTTATCAACTCTTCAGCTCCTGGTTTCTTTTTGTTTTAGTTCAGGATGGCTGCTAGACATTTGTGTACAGGGTATCCTGAGGCCACTGAGCAGCACTGACCCTAACAAGCACTGCTTGAGGATACAAGTGTGGTTTATTCCCGCTAAACCCAAGTGTGGCTGTAAGACAAGAGCTGAGTGGTGAGCAGCAGGACATACTCTTTACCATCCATATACCTGCATAGTCACTCCAGTTTATGCCTATCTATGCTTCTTTAACTACTTCCCTACAGATGGCACTGTACTACTATCCAAAATACCCCTTCCGGACAAAACAAACTTACTTTAGATTCATGCTGAGCGACCAAAAAGAAGCTAAGTGACCATCGAGATTCCTATTTTCTCAGTCAGAAGCTTTCTGAGTTAAGTACAGCTGCATCAAACAGTGAGAGAGCACAAGGCTTTGTCCATCCAGCCTTCCCTACTGCAGACCAGGATGAGAACCAGTGGGGAGGTGGCCACAATACATACAAATCCTTCTTCTGTTTTCCCTGATACATTTGGTCCCTGGTTCTGTTGAAGACGGGATGCTGAGTCGGACAGAACTCGGCAATGACCTTGTCTGGCAATTCCTATGGGAGGCAACTGAGAAACCTCACAAGAAGCCAAAGTGTGTCCAAAGATTTACAATCAGGGCTGCGATGGCAGTAATTGGATAAATGCAATAAAGTCTGCAGATTCCTTTTACTCAGTCATGTGTGGTATTTCTATTACTTTCTCTGCGACTGTTTTACATCCAATAAAAACACACTGAATAGAAAATACAGTAGTAGAAGTTACCCTTTGCTCTTGGTACGAAGAATAATTCATTGGTTTGGCACTTCCCAAGGCATGCGTAAAGGGGAAAAGCACTTGGCTCAAACGGGCTCATAATTATTAGCAGCAAATTCAATCTATGGTACATTTCACCAGCTGCTTCTTGATTTCATTGCCTCTCAGCCGCACAGATTTACGTGATGAGCATTCCACCTACAACTACCAAAACCTTTTTGCTTTTGATAGACTGTTCTTGTTAGCAAAGGGTGAATTTTTGCCCTTAGTTGCACATACAGAAGTTCTGCAACTTTCCAAACAGGATAATTATGTCCAAGGGTCCAAGGCATTTAAGTGTGGAGCTTGAGACCTTTTAAAGAAAATGAATTTCAGAAACTATTAGATGGACCCATAGAGATATCTCCACCCAGCTGAATATCAGAGCATCACAGGCACTTAAGAATTCCTGCTGTTAGTATTGTTTTCAGGATCTGGATAAAAAGCAGCAGTTTCCTGAACAGTGTTTGTCCAGGCTGTGGGACAGGTTGTTGTGAAGTGGAAATAAGAATGTTATCTACTAAAACTACAGAAGAAAATAAGGATAAAAATGAGATTAGTATATGGTTAGGATTAATAGAAATGCTTAAAAATTACAATCAGGACTGTGGTTTGAATCAGCAGGTAAGAAATTTTTCACAATGAGGGTGGCAAAATGCTGGAATAGGCTACCCAGAGAGGTAGTAGATGCCCCATCCCTGGAAACATCCCAGGGCAACAGATCAGGTTGCTCAGAGCCCTGTCCAACCTGAAGATGTCCCTGCGGGGAAGATGGAACAAGATAATCTTTAAGGTTCCTTCCAACTCAAACCATTCTATGAAAACAACCCACAAACCCAACCCCAAACCCAACCAACCAACAACACCAAAAGAAACTCAAACCAAACAAACACGAAACAAAATGCCAAAACACTTTCTTGATCTTAATTATATACCTTTTTCATAGAAAGAAATATGCTTTACTAGACAAAAGGTGATTTTGCCCTTTTTCAGAGCACCTTTTAGACACCACTACTTCCACCTCATAATACAAACCATTCCAGAGTTTCTAGACCTAATGAAACACAACTCCATGGAAAACCAGGCATGTTTTCCCCTTCTGTCACTGCTTGCCTCTGGTATTTTCTATTTCACATCCTCCCTCTCATTTCCCACTCCCCCTTTTCTAAGGTGATAACACTGCTGTAAAGACTGATGTATTTACAACTTATATCTTGCCTTCTCACACAGTAGCAGGACTGGAAAGGCTATTGTGTGGCATTTTCTACAGATAAATTGTTTTATAATCCCTTTTATAAGCACCATCTTGTTGTGATCTTGTTCCCGTGACTGACTGGCATGTCATTCCAGACCTGAGTGCTGTAATGGTGCAGGAGCCTTCCCTCCATTTCCAGGAGAGATACTTCCATATACATTTTATAACAGCTCATTCTTGCTCTAGTATTGTCCTTTACCTTATGTGGTTCTTCTTTTTTTCTGAGGTTTAATCTTCCTATTCATTACAGAGAACAAATATACTGACTCTCACCCATTGTTCAGCTGGACTGAAAAAAGCAAGCTTTTAAGTTCCTCCAGATGAGATCATATCTCTCCATCTTCACAGCCACGCTGGTAATCCAGCAGAGGCAGGCAGGATCCCTACCTACAGCTGTCTGAGGCTCCCAGATGAATAACAGATCCCTGGAGTGATGAAGATGGGTAGCACTCTGGATTCCCCCATCAGATTCTGGAAGTTGCTTCTCAGGAACTGTCAAATCTTAAATCTAAGCTATTTCAGTTAATGACAAAAAAAATAGTGGCTTTTTAATGGAAAGAACATTCTCTTCCCACTGACTGAGTAGAGGATAACTTCTGTACAATTAACAACTGAGTGCAAAACTGGAGAAAGCTTGTTTCTTGAACGAAGTTATGTGCTTGTCAGTGCCTAAACACTAACCACAGCCTAAGCAGGTGCCCCTTCACACCCAGCTGCAGCTGGCACTGGGATTTGCTGAACACCAGCACCATCCCAGCTTCAAGCCTAAGTTCTCCTCAGAAACTAGGCTGCTTCCAAGATTTGCTAAGTACGTACTGTGTCCTGTTTCACCAGATACCATACTTACCTTTCTAGTAAGTTCAGAATTCTACAATCTCGGCTCCGACACATCACTGCTACTTCTGCATTGCATTCCTGCTTGGTGAGAGATATCTCAGAGCCCATCAGTGGGCTACTCAAGATCTTTCCTCAATTAATTTAATCTGACAGTTTATCCCTGTCTATCACAAAGTCCTTCCACATCTCTGTCAGATCCCAGTTTTTACTGCTCTTCATTAAGGTCATATTCTCAGCTCAGGCAAACAAGAAACTCCTCTTCACTGAGAAAACCGACTATTTCTTCTTTACCTCTTAATTCTTTAATTAGTTAAATAGCTATATAAGGAAACCCTTTTATACCACTACCACTCACTACTAATAATTTGTCATCTCTAGCACTTCACAAAAGCTCCGAGAAGCCTTCAAAACACACACACCATCCATCAACGGCTCCATCCAGTGCAGTCCTTTGTTTCCTGTCTATTGGAGGTTTTACAGTTTTCAGAATCGCAGCCCAGTACGGTGCCTTCTCCACCCCAAGCAGTTACCCCTGGGTAACAAATCTGCTGTTTCTCCTGCGTGCCCTGCCCTTCCCCAGCATGTCACTGCCGCTCTGACAACCCCCTCTGCGGTAAAACTCTTGCACTGCTGTTTCCCCTGGATAAAGTCACCTAAGGAAAGGGAGCTACAGGGGGAAGAAATCACCACTTCCAGGAGCCTGGACCAGGGAGCAGCAGAAGTGCATGAAGCACACGAGGCACCAACCCAGCTCTTCCAAGATGCCCAAGAGTGACATGGTCCAGAACTGAACAGTCAGCGTGACACGTGCTGACAGCTTCACTGTCTCCCACAGGGCTCTGTAATTTCTGAAGCTGTAAGAGTCTGCTCCCATCTTTGACCCAGCAGCCCTCATCCTTTAGCTCTGACAGCAAGGATTTACGCATTCAAATTCAAAACTGAAGGACTGTGCAGTGACAGGTGTCAATCGAGGCTCCATCGTTTAATGAGATGTAAGTGCTGTGCCGATCAGCTTTCCTGTCCAAAGGAGACAAGATGGAAGTTGTAGAGATGTTCCTCAAGGGTGGCCTCACTGCACTGGTACAGGGGACTGTGAGGAGACACAGGGAAAAATCACACATCACAGGGGGAAGTTTTTTCCTATCCAATTCCATTTCCTGATTCAGCTCTACAGATAGTAGTATTGGCACAGACAAACAGACTACTGGGGCAGGCTTCCTGTGTTACTCTGTCCATCAAGAGACGTGTCTCGACAACAGATGGTGGCAGGATCCCTAGAGTCCAAGCATGAGACCCGGGTCATGGTCGGCTACTGCACAGGAGGTGAAGAAGACTGGAAAGAGTACTTTTATTTCCCAAAGGAGTCTAGACAGAGGGAGCTTGGGGGGGCTATAATTGGTTATAATTGCTTTCTCTGCAGTCCATTCTCACCACAGTTATTTGCACGTCAACTACACACGTCACCCTCAAGCACCGACCTCCCACGCCAAAAGCTGACAGCACCATTACAGGTTATATCCTCGTACAGACGTTGAAAACATACTTGCTTGAACCCATGAGAAATCAGGTTGTAACTTTCAGCACACCTTCCCTGCACTCCATAAAAAGAAACTGATGCAAGCCATTCCATATCTTACAATGTAAAGCACCAAATGTTTTAAAGAGTGGCTGAGAAACATAATGAACCTATTTCAGCAAGGCAGCACTTTCTGAAATAATTTTAACTAACTTCGCATTATGCTTTTCCCTTCCGGAACACCTTAAAACTTCAAGCAGCTCATAAAGTCTAATAATGCATTTGGCATTGATCTTCTTACTCAAAAGCACTCTTGCAGAATGCTTTCTGCTCTGCTAAAGCTGCATTAAGACCTTCAATTTAACAGTGGGGGCTCTACAGCAGCTCTGAAAGATAATTTTACATCACTGAGGTTTCTTTTCTCATCTTTTTTAAATGAAGACTTTATCATTACTAACCTTGAGCTTTTTATCTCTTTGTAAGAACTCTTAATAATATTAAGAGGAAGAATAAATTAATGGCACTATGTCTGCTAGAAGGATTTATGGGTGAGTACATTCTGATTCCAGCTGCAATGGATTTATGAAAGTAGATTTGCTGAAGGATGTTTGCGTCTCCTGACTTTCCCCTTTTCCTTTGATATCCTCTCAACTCCATCTAAAGAAAGCAGGCAACAGTCTAATAGTACTTCCCAACTGACAGATGGCTTTACTCATGGAATAGTTTGTCTCCTTGGACCCAAAAGGGCACCTTAAAATATGAAAACAGTGCCCTCCACCCCCTTCCATCCCTAGAGGGGAAGGAGTTTCGAACAGGGCTCAGATAACAGGTGGTCAACAAAACAGTGCCAAGCAGAACAAGCACGGATGGTCCAGAACATTAATCTTTACATGCTGCCTTTTATAGATGTAATTTGTTGAACTGTCAGAAAAACAAGTGTTTTAGTGAAGCTTAACAACTCCAAATTCTGTCCCAGCAGGGCTGTCAAACCATGCTTGTACTCTGAAGATGTTACAATGACAAGTTCATGTAACTTTGCAGGAATTTCCTAATTACAGGATCCTGTTTTAAATTAACTATAATCCGATTTTATTGGCTAGTGTTTTCATTCCACTGATGTGATCTGTCATGTTCATAGATCTGGGGAATATTAAAGATTTTTTTGGGAACCTATGCAAGCAGTTGTTTTCCACTCCCCTCCCTATTTATTTCAGATAAACAGAAGATTTAAACAGAGTGGCTGGAGTTCGGAGATGCAGATTTTTCTGTGAAATGGAAAAGGGGTTTTCACCACTGAATTACAGAGTTATCAGCTCTGAAGTATTTCCAAAAAAACCTAAATGGGGATATCAGTGAGAAATTAACCTGGTGATACAAGGCAGGCTGTCAGCAGCAAGCAGTCTTTATCACCATGGTTTTCTATGCCGTCTTCAATCGTGGAAGGTGTTCCCATGTCTTTCATTTACCAGCCTTTGTTTCACTAAAAATAAGATATAAGCATTTTTGCATAAAAGCTGCATTGACTCACTGTACAGGCAGATGTTTGAAACAACAGAAGCCCTCCCCACAAACACAAGGTTTTTGATGCAGCCATTTCAGTAAGAGAAAAAAAAAAAAAAAGTCCAGCATGGAATCATGCAAGTCAGAAGTGGGAAGAAGCTCTGACGTTACAGAAGCAAAAGAGCTTTGAAACAATACAATTCGAAAACCCAATGTTTTCCTGCTAACAGACTATCCTCTGCCTAGTTAAACACACATGACTGCCCACAGGAATGGGTAATTATTTGTCAATTTGATTACATCAGTCTTACGTGTCAAAATCCCACCATGTACTCGCTCTCACGGAGTTTAATGAGATGCTTACAAAGGAGCGTGCTACAGCGGTTTGGGAAGCTGTGTTCCCAGAGCTGGAAGTCCCCTGCTCCTCAGCTGGGACGCAGTGACCGACCCCTACACATTCCTGCCCCATTACAGAGCGGAGCAGCGTGGGGCTGCGGCACGCAGAACACGACACGGGAAAAGGACCTGAGCCTGCAGACACGGCGCTGTGGGTCTCACCAGGAGGGAACGGGATACAAGAGCACTTGGGCTTTTGCTTCTGGGCAGTTTCTTTCTTTTTGTGGACAAAATGGTTTTGAATGGAGAGGCAGCAGATAAAGAGGAAAAAAAACTTACAGGTTTGAGAGCAAAGCTGCAGTCCTCACTGGCCTCCTACGCAGCAGCATCGTTTGTTCAATGCCTAATGCAGAGAAACAGTGTTCGACTTGTATACATTAACTCCTTTGGAATAACTATGCTACCATGGGCTTCAGTTACAACACATTATTCTAACCCCAAACACCCCAGATTTGCAGGCCAAGACCCCAAAGGAGAAGGAATAGATGAAAGGGACCTTATAGCAACCTTCCAGTACTTAAAGGGGGGCCACAGGAAAGATGAGTAGGGTCTCTTTATCAGGGAGTGTGGTGATAGGACAAGGGAGAACAGTTTTAAGTTGAAAGAATTGAGATTTAGATAAGATTTAAGAAGAAATTAGTGACTGTGAAGGTGGTAAGGCACTGGAACAGGTTGCCCAGAAAAGTTGTGGCTGCTCCATCCCTGGAGGTGTTCAAGGACAGGTTGGATGAGGCTTTGAGCAAACTGATCCAGTGGAAGGTGTCCCTGCCCATGGCCAGGTGCCGGAGTGGGATGGCCTTTAAGGTCCCTTCTAATTCAAACCATTCTATGATCTCTGAGAGTATTAGCATGGCTTTTTGGTTTGGGGTTTTCTAGGTATCACATTCTCAGCATCCAACACGGATGCCTACAGCCAGAAAAGCTAGAAACTCTTGTCACAAGATGTAAATGTGCATTAACAGAGCAAAAATATTCCTCCAAGTCCCACACACAATCATTGCATGTCCCACAATCACTACCCAACATTCCTCTACTTTGCTGGAAACCAAAACACACAATGAGCAGGCACAACACAGCTTGAAACCACAGTTTCCATGTGTACCCTACCACAGGAGCTCTTCCAACAGCAGAGGGAAAGAAGTTAACAGAAGAGGCTGTCTTGAGAGGTCTCCTCAGAGATGTAGGACAAACACTTAGAGGAGCAGCATTAAAGTGCACTTCAGGTCATGACAGAGACATCTGACCTTAAAGTAAGGACACACTACAAAGCATCTTGTTCCCCTTCTGCTCCACAGTTCAACCAGATCAGGATTTTAGCAGACACCTTGTGAATTGTTACAATTTGAGACTAATGCTTCATACTATTTGAAATCTGGGATTTTAGAGACTATAAAGCAGGGGTTTCTGGCTTCAGCAGTTCACAAGGCATCAGCCACTATAATCAGGTTGGACATCAGACAGAGAAATAAAGGTTTGCAACTTAAAATTAGAATTCCTATTAAGAACCCCAGGAGCTGAAACTCCACCTTCCTCAAACTAAAGAAACACAGATATAAGTTCTACAACAGAAAATTAGTTTTTTTGTCATAGATGAATAGCATGCCAGTCTGGGTGGCATAAAAACTCCCTCGATCTTTAAAGCTTCTGGCAACCCCTCTGGCTGCAGTTTCACCCTTAGCAGCCCTCCGGTGTCACAGTCTCCGGGTCTGCTCCTGTCCTGACGCTGCCATCTGAGTACATCAGCTCAGTGATAACACAAACCACGTCTGTTTAAGGAACAAGATAACCACACTGATTTCTTCTTGCATTATGAAATGGAGTTAGGTGTTTGGGTTTTTCAAAAACACGCCTACAACTTGTATCAAACTAGAGAGAAAGCAGACTTAGATTTACATGCAAACGATGACAGCATTTAAGGTTATTTTAATAATTCATGTTTTAACTACATCAGATAAGTAGTTTTTAAATGTTTAAGCTCACCTGGATATGATTTGCATTTTAAAACTGTTCCATCAAAGAGGAGGTTTTGTCTGTACTAAAGGAAGTGAACTTGTCTGAAATATATGATAATCATCTCTTGGAACTAGCAATTGCCATCATCTCACTCCTGCTCTTTTATTCATGGATAGACTTTTTTACCCTGCTTTTTAAATTCCCAATTTGATTTCGTTTGGCCATTAAAATTCAGAAATTGAAGTAGCCCCCCTGTATTCCTTTATGGACGCATCTGTTATGCTACAGTCAACAAAAATTGCTTTATCACTTCAAACAAATTCTGTTTCTGAGCACTCAACCAGGAACCTCTATAAATTCAGGGGATGACTTTAAAACTTCAGCAGGATACATGGACTGTTTAATGAGTTTAGGTCTCATTAAGACAGCTATCACTATTTGAATACGCTGAATCACAATCGAAAGCTTACTTAAGTACAACACAAAGGATCTGAGTTTCAATTTATGTTATTTTAATAATAGATATTGATGCAGCCGACTACGAATGCAATACAAACACTCTTTAATGAAAAAGTGCTTTATATAGAAAAATCCACCAGAACAATACCAGAGGCAGGCAGCCAGCCACAGACTTGGCATATTTCTTGGCAGGGGTCAGCAACCCTCACACTGCTGCGTGTTGGTAAAGCTCCTTAGTTTGATCTCTCCACTCTAGAAAACCTGCCAGGTTTTTGCATAATTCTCCCTTCTCTCCCAAGCATGCTGCCCTCGTTCTCTCTCCCTCGCTTAATTCTACATCAGCCTCTGGGAGAAACAATGGTGAAACACCAGTGGGACACAGCTCACTGTGATCACCGCGTCGAAGTGCCCAGCAATTAGCAGCTGGCAAAAAGTTCAGTTCTGGCAACAAATCCTTTGATTTATGTAATTTTCTAAGGTACACGGGAAATAGCAAAGTTGTCCAGGATGCTCCTCCAAGGCTTGCAATGGATTTCTCAGTTCCAAGGAGATACCCAAGTTCAAACACAACCTCCTAGTCGTATGGCAGGGGTCACTTCTAGACCTGCCTATCATGATTTTGATGGCAGTGCCCTAAAGTGTTTTCAGCAGAAGCTTCTCCACAAGGTTCTCACCACACAGAACAAGGTTCGAGTTAGTTATCTCGCTACAAGACTGATTCCTCTTTGCCAGCCAGAAGAAAATTAATTGCTCCTCAAGGCCTCAGTGACTTAGCCTATGTGAGAAGTAAGACAGCAATAACTCCTGCACTGAATTACTTTTTAACTTACTAAAGAAACCTTAAACCCTGGTGAAAACATATTTAGCGCACATGCAAGATCACATGTGCACATACACACACACAGAGGTGGATACAACTGCAGGGCACATACAATGACTGATAGGATTCAGCATCCATCTGGACTGAGACAAGTTAAAAGTTAAAAAACCAACCAAATAAACAAACAAAAACTCCAAACACACCTCATGCAGTCCTGCTGCAGAGGGGATCTCAGGTATGGCTGTCCCCAGACTGACATAGAGACATCCCCAGCCCACCTACAAAACAGAACAGAGATGATGGGCAAAGGTGATGTGAAGAAAGTGGTAGTGATCTGCAACTCTGTAAAGATAAGACTTGAAGTGAGAGGTGAGAAGATAGCGTGCAACACCCTCGCTCTCTCTTTAGCAGAGGTTTCAGGGAACAGGGCAGACGTTTACTTGTCTGACTGCTCAGAGAAGGCTGGGATGCCTTGGGTGAAAAAGAAGGACAAAAATAGTTCAGTTTTAGCCTTGCCCATCTTGAAAACAATTAATACCTGTTCTGCTAGCCTCTACTGCAAAGAGTGAAATGAAAAGCCTTGGTAGTGCAAAAAGGCAGCAGAGGATTCCATGAATATGATGGCAACAGGGCAACATCCAACACGAATATGGTACCAACCCTTGGGAGATTTTAAGGGGCTTTTTGTTGAAAAATACAATTTTTTTCTTGTATCAAGAGGGATAGATGTTACAAATCAGCGAACCAAAATTCTCCACAACGCCGAAGAAGCCCTGACTCAGGGATGAGCCCTTCCACTCTCCCAGAGGGCTGGGTAGCACAGGGCTGTGTTCCCAGCAGATGGGCAGCTTGCAGGAAGCACGGCTCTGGCTACAAATACGGGAATGTGTAATTCCATGAGCTTTTTTGGAAATGAAGTGGGAGGTGGATATCAGTCATAGTTAAAATTCCCAAGCAGATGAGCTCTACAGGATTAAAGTGACTCAAAGTTGGGTTCATATGTGCAATTATAAAAAATGAAGAGGGGATGGCCTGGCAATTAGAACGAAGGGCAGAAATCAGAGGATCGTAGTTCTGTTCCCACTTCATAGCCCATTCATCATCATCCCAGGCAAGTCTCCTCTTCTCCAGACCTATGTTCTTCTGTCTATTCAATGCACCAATACCAGTTTATCTTAGCGCTGAATATCACTGAACAGCATTCATAAGCCTGTGGGAGAAGTACCAGAAAATAGAAAAGCCTTAATTCTACAGAGGTCCTTGCAAGCTTATAACCTATCCCAGGGATATTTGTACTTGGCTAAAGAACATGCTCACACTTAGCACTAACAAGCTGCCACTGCTACTGCAATATTTAGCACCGTGACTCTCTCCTGATGGACATGGCACCAACTGGATCAGTTATATCTTAGAAGCATCAATAACAGAAGAGGAGAGGAAGCACAGCTAGTTTTTTCTTTTGCTATTTCCTTATATTAATCTTCTAGATGCACTGATTTCATGCAGACCAGCGAGACAGTCCCATGACAATGCACTTGCTTCCTCTTTCCCTTTTTAAGGATTTTAAATGTAAAAGACAGACCACAGGAACATGTTCCAATTAACAAGGATTTTACTATAGGAAAGCAGGAAGGTTAAACCCAAGAACTGTTCCAGTCAAATACTATTATTAATGATGCTCACACACTAAGTTCTTGAAAGGTTCAACTGCGCAAGGTACGGAGCAAAGGAGCGAATCACTCAGTGCCTCAGAGGAGCATAGGGCAGCTTACAAAACTGTGCCCATGAAGACCTGCAAATGGGTTAGGGAAAGCTGTATCCCCATCGGAATCACCATTCATTTAATCAGCTGAGCACTGTAATAAGATTAGAGGTGATTGGGTTGAGTAGTGGCATTAAACCCATCCACTAATCCCCTGAATTTACTATTCACAGCTCAAATGCATTAGCCCTTCAGAGCAGAATGGGCTTCATCCTCCTCCTGAAAGATGCAACAATGGGAAACAGTATGAGATATTTGGTAAAGGAAAGTGATGTCAAACACCATTAAATGAACACCATTGACTCCTGACTGCAGAGCATGTGTTACAGCTCAGTGGCCCAGCTGGGCTCCTCCAGCAAACAGCCCCATCCTACCAGAACAGCAAGGTTCTGCCTCCAACCTGTCAAAACCGAGCAGAACAGGCTGTTATTGAGAGGGGGAACTGTTCATACAAGAAAGTTACAAAACCTATTGCTGTGCAATTTTAGCCTTGAGAAGAGGACACTCAGGGGGGACCTTCTTGCTCTTGGAGAGATGGCAGTACATGGCAATAGGTGGGTATGAAGGCATCTAGAGGGATGCAGAAATATTTTATAAACATAATTTGTTTGTGACATGGGGAAGAAGAGTGATTGGTTGCATGACCAGTGAACTAGCAAAAAGTGATAAGCCAAAATAGCTACCAACAACACCTTCAGGCTCTTCCTCTAGCCGTTATGAAAATCCCTTCCACTAACTTCACTAAACTATTTATGCCAAGATACATCAACCTCCTGCCACCACCGCTTTCCTGAACAGGAAGGGTTAGCATCTTTTTGGGATGACATCCAAGCATATATTGCCTGTAGTCTATCACCTACTTTCCATTCCCCCTTTAATGAGCCACTAGTTAATGGACTATGGACTCATTTCACGTACTACATTTTCTTCAATTCTCCAATTACAAATTTCCATTGTATTTTCAATATACTAGAGGGCCTCAGACTATCCAGAGCAGAAAAATCATGCAGGATCCTTGACAATAACTATTATTTTTGCAACTAAACTGGCAGGAAAAAAAAAAAAAAGTCACAGAGAAATAAAGCTAATTTTAAAAAATCCTACCTCTCTAACATGATCAAAATTATCTTCAGAGGGACAGTTGCATATACCAGCATTCTGTATTGCCCAATTTCTTTAATTGTCTTGGAACACTGTGCTCCTTTTTTGGTCCCAAGAAGGCTAAGAAGAAAGGTTACTAACAGAACAGGTATGAAACACGTTTCCAAGAAATCCACTTGCTCTGCAGTTGACCTTTCGACCACAAAATCTTTCTTAATGCAATCTACTTTCATTTGGAGTGGGTGACCATTGGCTTAAGGGCCTTTTAAAGGACATCAACAGAGTTTGAAATTCCAGGAACTGGCAGAGCTCCTGCCTCTGCGTGAGTCACTGAGGCTGAAGGAGGCAGTTTGGGGCCATTCTGTGCTCTGAAGACTGGGAGAGCAGTGCCTCTAACGTAGTTATTGCCACGTCACATCAAAAAATACAATTAGCGTGGAGGCTTTTTCCCTTAAGTCAAGGATTTATCTTAAGTGTTAAAGGCGATTCCAGTACTGCATTTACTGAAATCCCATTGAAAGAACTGGAGACATGGAGTAGAGCATCTTCCCCAGAGCCATGCAAGACAGGCTCAGCTACAGAGATTGCCTCCCATTTTCTGGAGGTTTCCCATGTACCAGTGCCTTGACGCTGCTCTGCAAGGCACAGACCAGGACAAAATGGCTTAATTACATAGCCTTTTCACATTATGGCTTTCAGGGTATAATTAGGGACAAGGTTTGTTGTCTGAAGTTCAAGTCCCTGCATCAGCACCTCCTCCTGCAGCACACGCTCCCGCTCCCTTCAGAGGGGAGCAAGCACACGTTTGTGCTGTTGCTCCAGAGGCCAGCAAAAATCCTGCCCTGGGCACAACCACAGAGCCCCTCTGGTCCAGAGAAGGGCATGGACCACTCTAACACAGCAAGTTTAATGAGGGAGGAATTCAAAATACGACACATCATCACATTGCACAGTTACAGAGACTGTCACAGGGCAGCTACTCAACACCACAGAGGAATGGACACTGCTAACCCTCAAGTATAAGGTGCTGTTCACATCAATTATTTATTCCAGGGAGGCTGAGGATCCCAGTTTCATTTGATTATTCAACAGACCAAGCCTTGAGAAAATACTCTCCACATCCCACCGTTGATGGCTCATTCAGACTGAGCAGTGATTTGGTTTTTGTGTGACAAAACAAACGGCATTTGATAAAACAAAGAATCCCTGAGAGTAAGTAAATCCTGTCCTGTAATTTGGAAACTGCAGCATGAAAATCAAGTAACTAATTCCAGGCTGGGATGCTTAGAGAAGAGTGTTGGGAGCGTATTCCAACCTTTCTCAGCTAACCACCACAATACTACAGAAAGCAAATAGTTGGAAACTAACAGATTGGCATTTAAAAAAATAAGAAAACAACTCTTCTTTCTCTTCTTTTCTCTTGCTTGACCCAAGAGACTTGCCAGACCTGCCTGTCATGCTGATTCCTAGCCAGAACAGAAAAGATAAAGTCCTCACCCCCAAAACTTTCCGATTTCAATATAATAAGGGAAAAGGAAAGGTGGTGGGAGAAGGATAAAACAGCAAAAGTATTATGAGAAACACAACAAGCAGCAAACTTGCAAGACAATGTCAGCTGTAGACACTTCATATTAATGGATTGTGAAATAAAGTATGAGGTCTCAGCTTCTTAACTATCACAGTCACAGTTTCAAATCTTGTTTTTCTGCCTGTCATGCTGTTATCAATACCGCATAGGTCAAAGACACAGTGAGTCAAGCAAGATGCAGAAAGGAAAAAGTTAACAAGACAGAACAAGGTGATGGCCAAACAGAAACACCAAACAGGACTGTATGAAACGGGGCGGTTAGAGAATGCAAAATGCAAGGGAAAAATGGAAAGTGTAGGAGGAGTCAGGCAGAAAAGAGATGGGAACAAGACCCTGGGAAGGGAAAGGCTACAAAAAAGCAATCTCATATTAACAGTAAAATTCAAGAAGTGCTGCTGCAGGTCCTGCAGGCAGGTTTCTGCACAAGAGCTCACTACATATCCTGAGATTATTCAGCACAAGTGAGGCAGAGCCACAACTCCAGCACAGTTCTACATAGCAAAGCAAATCCAAGTTTCTTCCAGAGGGACACTGAATTTGCTAAAGAGAATTACTTTGCCCCAGGTTGAGATAACACTGCCGGATCCTCCCCCCATAAAGTTAACAAGCTCCACCAATCCCACATCCTCCTCCTCAAGGAGTTCCTCTCTGCAGAGGAGGGGAGGAACCCAACAAGGCACGCATTCATCCCAGCCTACTTCTAACCTACTTCTCCTGGCAACGGAATGACCAGAATGAGGAGTTTGGTCATAGTCCAATCTATATTTTTTTTGCAAAGTTAGTCACTAACGTCAGTCTGCTCCAGACGTCTTTCAAGACTGGGATTCTCACCAAAACATCACACGTGCAAGACTTAAGGCGCAATGAAGCCAAGGTAGATGCCACCTCAGGTTCAGAGGCTAGTTTGGGAATATATAATGACACCGCATGCAGAATGAGGAGAGCAGAGACTTGCTGACACTGAAAGGTAACTCCTTGCACCACATATTTAGACCAGACAGGTCATGTGCAGGGGCATCCCTGTGCTGGTGTGGAGAAGGGAAGGAGATTCGCTGTGCATCTCACTGCAGCTGGACTCCAAATGGGACAAGTGAGACCACCTGACAGCTCCATACAAGACACCAGCCTGTCCCTGCACCTACCTCCTCCCAGCCACAAAAGACTGCAGAGAAGAGCTAAGCAGAGCCAGAGGACAGCTGAGAAGAGAGAGGCAGAAAGCACCAGCAATTCACAGCGTTTCACAGCTTTGGTTCTACTTTTTTCAATGGAGCATCCTCACCTCTGCTTGTCTGCTCTCTCTTTGCATGTGATCAATCTTTCTGGTCCTCCATCATCCCTAATTCTTACAACTGTTGCTCTGAAAAATCTCTTCACAGCTACAGTATCACGTATTACTGACCTCTCCCCAGTGCACTGAGATTGTACCAAGGGGAGCCAAGGTTACATGCTTTACTTTTACAGCATGAGATCTTGCTCTATGGTACCCAACCCATGTCACTGTAATAAACACAGCAAAGGTGCCCTCATGGGTGGCTCGGGCTCTCTTCAGCATGACCAGGCAGCAAACCCAGCAGCAGCAGAACAAGCACATGCCTCAAATCAGGGGAGCTCTCAATTACCTGAGAGCAAGAAGCAGCACCTGGAAAGGTACTGCAATCTGATGCTCTCTCAGGAATAGCTCAAGAGATAACAGGACTTATCTATCCCAAGGCAAATTTTCCTACTGAAACATAACCTAACTTGTGCAGAGGCCAAGCATCACCTTTCTCTTACATGCATCTGAGATGTTCCCATTCGACTTGCAGCGCCCATGTTCCTCTGATACTAAAAGAAGTTTACATATTTAATGTTGCAGTAGCTGCCAGAGGATGAAAGAACATCTCTGCCAGTGGAATTACTACAAAGAACACATTCAAAATCCACAGAGAAGGAAAAGGTTGCTCAACAGAGGTCGAAGTACTGGGGGATCACTCGTATCATTCAGGGACAATGCTGGAGAAGGTGAGCAATAAGAGCACAAAGAGCATAGTATAATTTAAACAAAAAACAAAATTGTATGTAGACATCAA
The DNA here is from genome assembly GCF_032191515.1 of Phaenicophaeus curvirostris. NCBI lineage: Eukaryota > Metazoa > Chordata > Aves > Cuculiformes > Cuculidae > Phaenicophaeus > Phaenicophaeus curvirostris. The sequence continues at coordinate 170,502 of NC_091400.1, read as the reverse complement.
CAGGAATAGGCTACTGTTTCTTCAGAAAACACAGATAAAACAGTCAGTGTCAATTTTCACCAAAACAATATTTCCAGATAGAAAGAGGAGACTTCATTTGGGTGGCCTTGACTAGACTGTACTCTGGATAAAAGTTCACAGCAGAAGTGGTCAGCAAAAGCTTGCTTTGTTTTCAAAGCTATCAACCATCACCCTCAAAAACATAGGATGGTGCCAGGCAAAAACCAAATACACCTGATAACACCCACAGAAAGTTTATTCCCAGCAATTCACGACAGGAAGTAGAGGAGGGTGAAAACAGCCATATATTATTAAACTAGTTGAATTTAACCCTCTTTGAAGTTCATCAGAAAACCACAGGGAGACACAAAGTCTTTGGAGGAAGAGATAAAGGGAAATCATCATCACCACCCGCCTCCAGCCAAGAGACAAGCACTACAACACCACACTCCCAGTTGCAGATCCTGCGTGCAGATGGAAGTATCCATCAGGAAAATGCAAAGAGCACATCTAAAGCAGAAAACAGGCTACAGCACCGAAACAACTCAACCCAGGACAGATCTGCAAGACCATGCAGCTTATTAGCCTAAGTACCATGGCAGATTAATACGAGTAGATTGGACGTGCTAGCTTCAGGCCCAAGGCAGTCAGGAAAAATCTCTGCACTGGGCTCTCCTGTATTTTGGAGCTTTAAGATTAGCCCAAGGAAAGTCAGCTCAGCTCTTTCTGGTATAAAAATATCACATCTTCTGTCAAATAATACATAGCTAAACCTTACTATAAGTTGTGTCATACTCCCTTCAACTACAGTCTTACATCCATGGTCTGCATGTTCTAAGTAATGAAGTCCTGCAGGAAGACAAGGAAAAGAAACCACGGCTAAGTAGGCAGAGGAATTTTTAAATGAACGCACACCATTAACACTGGTACTAAAAGACATGGAAAAAAGAGGGAGAAGGAAATGACTTAAAAGGGAGATAGTACTTACCACCTTCTTGGAAAAGAAATGTTAGTGTAGTAAGCGGGGGAGATGAGGATTAATTCAGCCAAAGAAGCCGGGGTGTCTGTGTAACTACAGGTGGACTGAATAAGTGCAGCAATGGGCATGGTTCACATAAGATACTGAAACTACTCAGGTTTGGATAGTTCTTTAAAACACAGCTTAGAATGATTTCTAAAATAACATTTTCCCCCCCATTCAGAGGTAATAACACAGATTAACAAAGGAACCTAGCTGTCCAGTACAGAAGAGTAAAGAAGCAGGCACTACACAAGCTGCAGGCTGAACCTATGTTGAACTAAGACAGCCCTGTCATTTTAGATTTCCTCCAAATCCTACCTTCCCAAATGCTTTTCTAAAAGTAGTCTTATTTCTCTGGTGTTTTTAAAACAAAGCATGTTTAATCATGGTCACAGAAACATTTGTGATGCAAAGCATTAAGCTGATCTAACCAGAGTATCAGCTAAACTGTTCTCTCACTCTGAACTACCTAACAGCCTTCATACCTTCTGAGTTTATTAAGTTGTTAAACATTTTTATTGTATCTGAGAACAGAGAGATACAGTTTTCAGGGGAGATCCCTCACAGGGTGGAATACGTATCACTGACAAACAGAAGGGACCAGCTTATGAAAAAACCCACCTCTAACATCTGCCTCTACCTGAAGTCAATGTAATTAGTGAAAAGGGAGATAACAGAGAAAAATTAGACAATTGGCAAACACCACACCATTTCCATCTTCCCACCAATCCCATTCCCTAAGTGTTGTTACCTTCCAGTGATGTCTAAAACTTCCCTAAATAACCTGTCCCATTGCTCCGTCATTACTTTTTACTTATATGTAGTCTGAATTTTCATGGATGACATTTAAGCCTTTTACTGCCTGCCTTTGGAAGAGAAATATATTGACATCCCATTCCTCTGGCACAGTTATTTTAGGGTGCAGGCTGCTATTTAAAGCTTCATCTGCAGCTTCAGGCCTCCACTATACTCTGTTCCTCACTCTGTCTTGCACACAGTGCTGTTCTGCACTGTCAAGCAAGCTTCACAATACAACCAAACTCAGTGAAAAACAACAAAAAACCACCATCAAAAAAAAAAAACCAACAAAAAAAGGAAGATTTAAACAACTGGGTAAGAACAGGGAACAAGAACTTGACAGAAGCAGCCGGCACCTGTGGTCAGCTGGTGAGTCACAGTTTTGCTGGTTCTGTTTCTCAACAATTATATGCCCACACTGCACTATCATATTAAACCGTTTGAATTAATAAGCACTTCCAGATTTTTGCTGGCTTCTGTGGCTCTATAGAAGTCAGCAACATGGAAAAACTACCAAAGAAAGCATTGTTTATGCTCTTTCCCAGCAGAAATTATAAGGAACATTAATTGATAGCAAAATCAAAACAATCAAGGAGGTAAGTAGCCACATTGAAGTGAAGCTGTGGATGAGAATTTCCTGGCACAGGATCCTGTGGGTGCTAAAAACAAATGAGATAAGAGTAAAACTAGATGGAGTCAAGGAAAATAAATCAACTTAAGCCTGCAAAATACAAGGAGGCTTTTTCTGCTTCAGGAACATCTGGAGCTACAGGTACCTGGAGGTAGAAAAGGTGTAGTGGGGATGTACTACTATACACACATCCTGCTCTTCATCTATTCCAAGACCTCTCTTTGCCACTACTGGAAACAGGACCTGAGCTGGGCTCCTGGTCTGACGCAGGGGGGCCACTCCATAAGCCAGGACCAGGGAGCATCACAGCAGGGCAAACACATTAAGACACCTCTTTGACTGGATCCAGCTTCATCCAGTCACCAAGATGTATTAGGCTGCTGCTCAGGGTGGAGGTGCCAAAGGTGGCAGCGGCGCTGGTCCCAGATGTGCTGAAGAGCACTTGTGCTTCGGTGGGGGGTCAGCTACAGAGCAGGTAGAAAATGCAAGTTCACACTCGCCCATGCAATCAGATCCAAATAAACTACTGCAACCCCCAGGCTACTGCTATCCCCCCCACCCACCTCACCACCAGACCTTCATCTTAGGTTTGAAAATCCTTTCCAATAACATTGGGAAATGTGACTTCAGATTATTCTCATGGAAAAAAATCCAGTTACCCCAAGCTAAATGTAGAGGTAATTACAGACATACCTAACCAGGCTTAAGAAACAGTCTGTGTCACTGCATGAAATCAATAAGCACATGTTCTTAAATCAGGCAGGTATTAGAAATAAGTCTTGTGACAGGCATCCTTCCTAGAAACAGGCATGTAAAGCTCTGGAGGTAGAACAGTGCTACTTAAAAGGCGAAAACCCCTTTAAATCAGTTGAGGATCCACTGCCCTTGAAATAGGAGCAGGATGTAATATAATCTTGCCTGCTGACAGAAGACAAATGGAGCCTTCCATCTTAAAAACAACTGTTTTTAAGAAAAACTGTCCCAATTGCAACAGAATGCAGCTCTCCTAGAGAGGTTACACAATTAGAGCTATCGGAAGTTCATGAGGAACAAGCATAGGAGCGGTTTAACACCAGCAGCATGTTTTATCTCACTCATCAAGACTGAGCTCTTTGTGCTCCGAGTCCATCAGACGCAAACCAAGAGCTCCTGATGCAAGCGCAGCCATTCCCACTGTAGCAACAGCAGCAAAGCCATCTCTGCCCAAACCACCAGCTCTTCTACCAGCTGCACTTAATTAACAAGTTGAAAATGGCTGAAGGCAGCTTTTATTTTCAGTGCTAGAGAAAGGAAGGAGAGAGGAGAAGATATCAATGATCAAAGAACACAGTTAGGAAACTGGCATCAATAATTATGCCCAGCATTAGACATGCCATGCCAGGGTGCTCCCACGTCACCAAAAACACAGTATAAAGAGCAGTAACAGGTTCCCTGAGAGACAGCATGCAGCTCAACTTCAGATTTAGAAGCTGTGGCAGCTTCTTCTTGTGGAGCAGGTGTGACAACACACATGGTAACTCAGCATCGCGAGAGCCCCTCCACTACGACACACCAAGAAGTCTACAGGCAGCAACAAATACACACAACATCTGACTGGAACAGAGCTTAAGGAAAAAAAAAGGCTAACATAACACTGTGCTGGGAGCTTGCAGGGAGATTTACAACATCATTCTAGTCAGTCTATCAGAAGGCCAGTGTACACATTGACAGAAGGGCTGTGGCTATTGCACAAAGCAGCAGCACGGTGTTGGCCTTTCCTATGCTTATCAGACACTGTTGACACTCAGTCACTGACACCTCTGTCCTTAAATTGCCCTTTCTGGTTCTTTTCTAGCCCCTCTCCTGGCTCAGGACACGTGATTTGCAGAAGCTGACCCAGTCATAAGTGAATAGCTTACTCTGAGGTTACTATCTTGAACTTACTTGTGGAGGGTGGGAACGGATGAAGTGGAATCCTGCAGGGCTCTGGGCAGGACTATCTCACCTTGCCTTACAATTTTGATCATTCAGGGACCCGTGGACCCAGTCCTGACACTCCACAGGAGTTCCCCAACGTAACAGCCACACAAGGTCAACCCAAAAGACATCCACCTAGCCCAGTGGACTCCTCACAGTGTCACACACTGTCTTCACAATGGTCAAAGTAACACCCAGGGACTGGTACGTCCTACCTCTTACCGATACTCCTCAGAACATATCTGCAATTTAGTGACTTTCCTAGGAAAAGGTGGCATCCATGAGGGTACCGTGGAGGAACTCTGCTCCTTCAGAAGGCTCTGCGACTGAAGATCTTGCCTCAGACTTCTTTCCACCAACATGTAGCCAGCTGACTCTTCACCCCTCCCTCAACACAGCAAATCATCTTCCTTAGTACACTTGGAATAGTTCTCCCTGGGGCAGTGAGCCTGAACATGTAACAAAACATTTTGTACACTTGGTCAGCACCTTGAACAGTGTGTCCAGATTGAAGTATTTAATGAGTGTTAACACACATTTTGCCTCTGAACGCTGAGCAGGGTAGGCTATGCATACAAAGCAAGCCGAACTCCTAAATCAAACCTGCCTACAGGTGTGAAGACCAAGTAAATAGAACCACATTTTTCACTCTTAATTTCAGTTCCCAGGTTGACCCACTCTGTCTGTACTACTTGCAGCACTAGCACAAGACTCCAAACACAAGGTTATCCAAAAGGAGCATGTGCTGCTTATTTCGCTCTTAATTTTAAGCAGATTCTGAATAGATTTTGAAAGTACATTTGTCACTTGCCTTGATCCTGCACAAAACAATTGTTTCTTGAAGGAGAAACAGGAACAGGGACAAGTTCTGCTGAAAAAGACTCAATTCAAACGTGAAGGTACCATTAGATCCACAAGCAGGAACCACCACAGGAACCCTGAGGAGCTTCCCAGAGCTTTCAGAGAATGTCATGCTTTCAAGAAAATTACCCTATAGTTGAAAAAGGCATACACCACTGCTTAGAGTGGTTGTGACACATACACAGGCTCCACTTATGCATCACGCTTTTTATGCTGACCAATCCATTAAAATGCCTATTTCTTTTTTTAAAATCCAGCTATCCTTGATGTCACTTTTTTACTTGGTGCTTTCCATCATCTGCCCTCAATATCTGGGCTACATTAGCCAATAGACATAAGAATTTTAAGCATCTCACCTGCCCTGGGATCCTGAGTAGTTTTGCAAAACAGGCCTGCTGTGCAAGAATAGTCTCAAGTATAAGCTAAGTAACAAGGGCCTCACTTCAAATCCCCCTCTGTTCATATGAGGGTTGATAAAATGCACAGACATGAACAGAAATCACCTACATCAGAGACTTCAAACTGGCGGTTTAACAGACTACATGCATGGCATCGTCGTTATTCACATCGTGCATGTGGCTTGAGTCAGAACAGGCTCATCAGAATCATAATTTTGATCCAAATATTTAAAAAGGGGAAAATGTCTCTAAATGTATTTGATATTCTGTTTCTCATTACAGACAGCATCAAAAATTACAACAACTAATGAGTTAAACAAGTTTCTTCTATTGAGAAGCAGTAATCAAGTGCATGATAGTAAACAGCATCCTGAGCAGCAGTCCACACTCATGCATCTACTATGTCCTCCTCCGATTTGGAAACTTCTTTTCTCAGTAGCTCAATATAAGCCTCTCTCAAGAAGAGATTTTTAAAAAAGAAAACAAACACAGCAAAACAAAATCAAACAAACATACACAAAAGCCCAAACCCCTGCCCACTGCAGATTTTCAAACCTGTGCAGAGTCAATACAGCACTGTAAGAATTATTTTTTGCATAAACACATATTCTGATTTGTCTTGGTATTACAGCAGTCACATCACAGCTGCTAACACCGCAAACACCTGACACAGCCGTGCTATTGGAGCCATGGCACAAATCCAGCACCCTCTCCAACCAAATATGTTCTTACAATAAATATCAAAGGAAGAGGGCGTTCTGAGAAGTGGCAAATGGCTTCTTCACACAAAACTGTGCTTTTAAATTAAATGAAAGCGATCATTTCCCCTTTTCCCATATTACAGAAGCCCTTAAGGTGCTGCAATGATAAAACACTGAATTTAGCAATTCTAGGGCAAAGCTGCTGTGTCAGTTAAAACACAGACCAGCAACTGAATTTCATTCTAAGGCCATTCTGAGATTTTAAAAGCGTGTAAGAAATAAGCAGTTGTACTAGGCATTTGGCCTTTCTTCTTCTTAGGTATTTTACGTCTTAGAGTTCTGTAGCCTTCAACAACAACAACAAAATAGAACTGGTTTAAAAAACTCAATTCCAAAAAGGTTCCTTTGGGTTCCTCTTTTCAAGTGAAGACAGACGATGTTTTTCTGCAAATAGGCAGTCTGGGATTACTTCAGAGGGTGGATACCAACCCATGTCAAAATTTAGGGACTACTGTAATAGTAAATTCAGAGACAAAGTTAAAATATTATTTTAAATTCACTTAGGGACAACTGACTTCCATATATTTGGAATGCATCTCCAATTTTTAAACCAAGGGCTTTGTGTTTAACAGCATAGGGCCGGAAAGCTCCTGAACTTCTACAAATCACCTACGTGTACTCTAGGTTTCATATTAAAGAAAAAAGTTTTTAGTTTTGAACTCAAGAGTATTGTGACTGGGAAAGAAAACTCAATGTTCATTAGTTTAATGACATTCTGGAGCCAAATTTACTGTCAGCTGTTATGTAATCTCCCCTTTGATTTCCCAAGGCAAGATGACATGTGCAGCCTGCCAAAGACAAACTTTCATATTACTTAACAGCTGGAATAATGCGTATGACAGGGATTGAAGGCAAAAGAGCAAATTAGCTTTTAAACGAAACATAATAATGGAATGAACAGAAGTTAACAATGGCCTCTGCCTGGCAGGGACGTGTTGAGTTCTCCATGCTGAGTCACCAAGAAAAGGTCAACAAGCAAAGCCCCCCTCTCAACCAACAGAGCACCAAGGAATTTTTGCCGTAATTACATGTGAACTGAATCAAGTTGCACAAATCTTCACAAATGAGACCTTCTGCAAAAAAGGAAACTGAGAACTTGGTGCAAAACCAGAAACTGGCAAGAGGTCCCTTGACATGTTCATATCGGAAAATATTACTGTTGCCTCAAGACATCAAATCAGAGATGTCCTCATTTGTTTAACAACAAATTTGGGAACAACAGGATGCAAAGCTCTGTCAGCACACAAAAATTTGACTCCAAAGTTGCTTAGAGACTATCAGGCTCGCTTGGCCAAGCTAGACAACACTAAGAAATATTATGAACATTGACAAGAAGTGTATTTCTAGATACTATTGCACTGGGGTACCACTTCCAAGTGGAAACATTTTGCAGACTTGTCTCTTAGGTTAGGGGTAACTTAAAATTAAAGTGAATAAACCCACTTAATTCTGGCTGTAATTTTTTTCAGGACACTGGAGACTCATTAACCAGTAGTGTGGTAACGAACATTTGTGCCGTAACTTGTTGCTTAGGCAACAAGTGCCTGTATTTATCAAGCATGAAATTAGCATTAGAAAGTAGCTCCTATGGAAATTAAGTAGAAGCTATTGTAGCACTGTAGCTTCCCATTGAAATCTGAACAGTTGTTGTGATGCCCTCCAAAAAGAAAGTGAATACTTGCGGGGGGTGGGGTTGCTCTTTCCTCTGTGGCAGAGTGAGTTAGCAGTAGCTCCCAATAAAGTACTTACAGTCACAATGGTGTAAATTCAGCAGGAGAAATTAATTGGTAATTCTGTAAGAAGATACTGTAATTTATGAATGAGAGTCAAAACGAAAGTTCAGAGGGGAAAGGCAGGAAGGGACTCAGTTTCTGTACATGAGGACAAACTAGCATATCTGCTTTATCTTCTTAATTTTTCAAAACACCTACTCCTAGCTGAAGTTCAACATGTACCTGGCTTGAAGGCATATCTGCAGGTAGTCTAGGAGGAGGATTAAAGTGTTTCGGCTAATTAGACAGTGACGGTCTTAGCTCTTTTCCAGCAGGGAAGCTTTGTGAAATTCCGCGGCAGCAGCCTTGCACATTTCTCCATCAAAACAGAAGAAATAGCTGAGCCTGCCCTGCTGAAGAATTTCATGGTTCATCCTTGGCCCACCTCCAAGAGACTCAATGAAAAGCTCACATCAACTGTAAAATAAAAGACCTCTCAATTTCATCTCATTTTCACCATCCCTTGAAAGTTAATGTCATATGTTTAATTCAAGACACAGAAAGCTCTATCTTTTCCTGAGCCTTTCCTAGAGGACCTGCTGCTAAATCCTTCAGCTCTTCCTAAGCATTGTTTGTTTCAACACTCTGTGCCTTTCCTGATCCTAGATGACTCTGGCTCCTGATTTTCTTCAGTAGCTGAACTACTTGCCTGTTTGGATTTGTACTGCTGCCTGGCCAAATGGATGATCAGACTACAGAAAGTGTAATGGGGTTAGGTAAGAGAAGGGGGGAAAAATACATTAGTGACTTCAAAACCTTGGTGGAATAGTTAGTTTTGCCAAGTCAAGCCTGCCACCTCTGCCTGGCGAGATTAAAGAACATCCCATGAACAAGATCCATTAGAATATATTTGCTCCAGTGGGAAAGCTATTCCCTAGCCCAATAAGTGTCTTCTCATTATCCCAAAAAACTATGCCAAAGTCCCACACCCTCAAAGATAGAAATCACCCAGCAAAACAAAACACACGATATATTCTATAAAACTGGACAAGGAGGCTTTCAAAATACCACAGAGATCTGACAATAATTTGAAAGCCTCCACACATGCAACTAGACGCTATTTTGGATGAATACCGCACACCCCAAAACTCCTAGATGCTTCTAGATGAAAACACGTTGCATTAAATTGTATTCCTCCTTTCAAAGTTAATATATGATATTTGTGGATGCGCCTCTACAGCTGGGAACCAGAACTGGCAGCAGCAAGACTTTTTGCCACCAGGTCTGAACTGGAGTAGCAGATAAACATCTGCAATAAATGTCTTCAGGAAAGTTATTTTTTGTTTCAATGAGACTTATTCTAAGGTGAAGGCGAACAAAACAAGCCTTCAACATGACTGCACTTCAGATAAAAGGTTTGCTTGTCTGACAAAGAAGGGCAAAGAGGGACTTCCTGTACGTAAACAAAAAATTAAGACTGGCTTTAAGTCACACCAAACATTTGTTTCTTGCAAACAAGCATGATCAGATAGGCAGTCATCTAAGTGCAATAATGGTGCAGATGTGACCCCCAAAGATCAGAGGGCTGAGAAAGTTATGCTGCACACCGCAGCGATAGAGCCGCAGTGACACAAGCAATGAACTACAAGCAAGGTAGGTGTGCGTTCACAGCTCATTAACTCCGCTGCCCTAACAGCCTATATGGAAACTCTTACCTCGCAGTGCACCAAGGCAGCCAGGGCTACTTCTGCTGAAGGGTCAAGCCCCATTGCAATTGGCAAGTTATTTATACGCGACTAGAGCTGCCTGTGTAGGCCTGTCACATAGAAACAAAAGCCAATGTTGTTCTTAGCGTAACAGCTCAGGGTAGCAAATATTGTAACATAAACAAGACGGAACAATTTTCATCCTGTTCAACACCTGTTTGGCTTCAATTAGAGATGTGCCAGATAATCCTTTCTTAAAGGAGACAGCAACAAAATGAATACTTTTCCACAGACTTTCTCATTTAAGGAAATGGCAAAAGGTAGAACAGTTGCAGGCAAGATAATTGCCTACAGATGGCACACACAGAGGACACGAAGTGACACGGCAGATTCTAGTCAGAAAGGAGCATGGTGATTACGGTAGGTTAAAGATGTATCAGAAAGAACAGGAAGCAGTTATTACTGCTCCAATTGTGGATTCTTACTTAATTCCCACATTATCCTCTAGAAAGGCAGCAATGAGGAGCAAACCATCCCTCTTCCCCACCTGCCCTGCCATCACAGCCTTATTTAACAAGCACGTAACATCACTTTTGAACCATAATAACAGTGCAGAGCTATGTCTACAGCTTCACCTCGAACAGAGCTGAGCAGTTTCTCTGTATGCACAGCTGTAACAGGCAAGCTCAAAAATCCTCCTAACTCTGAACCTCTTCTCTCTCCATGGCCAACAGCAGATGTCCAGGGACCAAGTGCACTCAACGAGCACTCAGCAGCCTTCCCAAAGCTCCGTTCATAGGCCAAGGTGATGGCAGGCTGTTAAGAGAATAACCCAGCTCACAAAGTGACTCCTGTTCCTTTTTGAGGTGTCCTGCAAGTGGTAAGAGCCAATGCAGGTTCACAATGCACATTGTAGGCTTGCCACTGGCCAACACAGGCCATCTACATGGAGATATTTGACAAGGATTAAACATAGTTAAGAACATTTAGCAAAGATTAGAAGCAAGACTTACAATAGGTTCATTCATCCATAAAGACTATCAAGACAAACAATGACAAATTCAAATAAGAAACACTCGAAAGATATTCCACCAGGATTTCCTCAGTAGGACTGATACCTTCATTTTTTATTAAAAGTACATTGTCTTATGATCTATTTTCACAGAATCCCTTTTCCTCAACCACAGTAACTACGCATAAGTTTTAAAACAGAAATGTTTCTTGGCTGCACTGTACTGAGAAAGCTTGATTTGATCCTGAGATCCAAATCAGAACTTCATTAACTGAAAAGATGACACCAGTAACACCTAAGAGGCGTTAAACAGGTTTCAGTTTTGATCATTTCTTCCCCATCAACAATATCACTCTCTGAAATCAATACACTCATTACAGAAAACAACAAAAATCTATTCTCTCCTGGGCTTGGGCTCCATCACATTATGAAGAATTATTGATCTAACTGCCTCTGATCAAACCCAGCAAAACAGCCAAAATAGCTTACCTTCATTTTCAGAAAACATTAACTTAGAAAGAAAAGAAGTCTAGGCTTAATTTAAAATCATGGTTGGCCATCTATACCTAGATTAAATGTGACAGACACCTCCCACCATCAAGAGTTCTCTATCAGTTTCTTTCCTGACGCACACGTTTAACTATCAAAAAAGCCCCATTTCAAACAATCACTTTGCAAAGCGCTCATTCAAGTAACAGTCAGGACTTAGATGTGCTTACATTATGGGATATCTGAAGCTGCAACACCGCTGATGAGTAGGGGACAGGGAGGGTACATACAAGTACCATCTGATGGCAGGAGGAAATGCTAGAAGCAAAGCCTCATTCCAAATATCAGGTAATAGCTTTCCTTATTTAGGTCAGGGGAAACATCTCAGTCATATTGTGAGCCTACTATTTTTGTACAGACCAGCTTTCACACTGAGCAAAGACACTCTGCTTCCTGGGTTTTGTTTTTTTAAAAATAATCCTTAAGAAGACACTGATGCCAATTCCAACACTTGAAGCCTTACACGGGTCAGACCATCTGTTTCTTAACTTGGGAGAAGACCAGATAAAAACACCTTCCCCATCCTTTCACTTAAATTTAAAGAAGACAAAGACCAAATTATCAAACATATATCTCCTGCCTTCTCTCCTGTATTCCACTACAGAACACATTTAAAGAAAGGGAATTAGCAGTAATGAAAGTGCCTCAAAAACTTGCCCAAGAAACCTACTTCTCAAAACCACACTTATGATTCAATTTTTATTACCTCTACAAAATTGGTCCACCAAGGTTAGGGTTTGTTGGTTTTGGTTTGGTTTTTTTTTTGTGGTTAGACAGGTACTGGGAGAGTTCTTAGTAAAAATCAAAAGAAGAGCAAGTGGAGGGCAGGAGGGAACCTGCAGGCAAAAAAGCAAGCCTAGCACCACCAATCAGTCTTCTCGTGTCCCTCAAAACCTGAGTGCAGCACAAGCAGAGCATCTCACAGACTACGTGTCTGAGAAAGGAAAATGCAGCTTTTCTCATGATGAAAGGACAGCTAGCAAAGAGTAGTACTGCTCTTCCCCAAACAGCAGCTCTTTTTGTCAGACATCAGCAACTCAACACATGCATTAAAATAGCTCTTGCTTTCTCAAAATTCATGACCAAAGAATTACAAAAAGCAGTTATGCTGGTTTGGGCTGTTTGATTTTATGTTTTCTCTCTCCTTTCTGATGAATCCAATGGCCAAGAGCTATTCATCCAGCATGGTCAGAGACCATTTCCACAGCAGAAATCCACATATCCCATCGTCTCTACTAGCTCTCTAACCTGAGACCTTGCTATCCACTCTATCTTGCTCAACCTCAGCAGCCTCAAGAGGCTGTTGGGAGCCTTTCCAAGACCCCTGGTATATAAGGATTCTGTTTCCTTCCAAGACAAGCAAGCTCATCCTGCATCAAAGTGGAAAAACTAAGCTCCACTGAATTAAAAGGAAGATTTGCTATCAGCTTTGACAGGAAGAGAATTTAATTTGATTTCTTAGTCAGGTACTGGTGCTTGCAGAAAAACGGGAAAACAACACTGGAAATAGAGGCAGCACCAGTAACACCGAGCTGGTAAGACTGCCCTGTGTAAACACCCTCTCCTCTCACCACCCACCCAGAAGATTCGAGTCAAATAATTTTTAAGTGTATTTATGAGAAGATCTCAAAAGCAGGGCCTTTTGAATAGGGAGCTCTCAAAGTCCTTGCTTCAGCCTGTTCAAATCATCATATTTAAACCAGATTGCTTACGAAGCAAATGAGCAGCCCGTTTTTCCCAGTTCTACAGACTGCTATGCAGGAACTCAATAGCATCTAGGAGGTTAAAAACATGTTTTCCATACACTTCTCTGCAACAACAATGAGGGCAGTGCAGAGCTAACCCAGGGCTGAACAGCAAAACAGTCATATCTGCAAACGTGCACATTCTTGGCTATAGCTGTTTACAGGTTTGTGATTCATAATTAATACCCCCAATGAAAACAACTACCCCTGTCTGAAAGCCCTAGAGCCACAACGAGCTAATTACTAATAAAAGCTCTGCAGTCTAGGTTAAGCTGTGGGAATGTAACCAGGCACAGCAAACAGTGCAATGGTGAGCAGAGCTTAAACACTCTGGGTACTTTTTGATAAGCCAGATAGTTTTGCCTCTTCCCATTTCCTCTCCCCACAAAAATAAAACAACTTGTTCCCTAGACGACACATGAGAAGGAAGACAAGAGATAGTCCAGGCAGGAAAAACAAAACAAAACACCTCTCTCCTCCCAGGTTTCTCACTGGGACCCTGGGGAGCTTCCGTGCAGCCAGCACCTGCCTCAGGCTGGCTGCAGCAAAGAGCCAAGCAAGCCCTAACACCACGTAGGAGGCTTCTTCTCCATCATGCATCAGGTAGGACACATCAAGATATACTGTGCAGAATATACGTTTGATCTAAATATTGCTTCTTCCAGGAGGAACTGACAAGCTGATTTGAGAGCTACAGATTTTTAAGGACTCTTAAAGTCCATTTTCCAGTGGCAGAAAGCCCCTCCTGGTAGCACCAGGAGCTTAACAAAGACCTCCAGACATTTTTCTTCAGTTTCTCTCACTCTTCTCAGGACAAGCAGATAGCATAGTAAGTTTCCTGCAATACATCCTTGCTCAAATGGCCTTTTAGATTTAAAAAAAAAGTATCAACGTGGGTCTTAAATCAGTAACCAGCTAGAATTTTGCTTAATTACCAGAGACTTCTCCTTAAGGGATCTGACAAAGTTAGAAGCTGTATTTCCCAGGTATGCTGCACACTGCACGCTAGGGAATCTGCTCCTCTCAGGCTGTCACCGGGGCTAATAGCCAACCAGCACTGGGGTGCACCTTGCTGGAAGCTCAGCACACGTAACTGGAACATAATTTGGTTTACAAAGATCAGTATGGGTAAGAGTTTCAACGCAATGTTTGCAGAGATTAGCATCAGCTGTCTTTATGTTACAGGGCAGTCAATCTGCAAAGAGAAAATAAAACAGCGTCAGGACCATGTCCCACCTGGACGCCTCTTTGAAGCAATTTTGGCACCAAGAGAAGTGAGTGGGAGCGTGCACTCCTGTACAGGGATAGCGAAGTATTCCTATCAACGATGAGTGGCCGCCAGCGTCAGAACATGCCTCACTGAACACACCCCCCTGCAGCAGTGCTCTGCTCAACCCCGTTACCAATTAGCAGTGATGCTAGCAGAGATGTTCCAGCCTATCACAAGATGATCATTACTGCTAGATCATACCAACAGCAACTGTGTCAATTAATGATGAAGCCAAATAGAGGTATTTGTCCTGAAATTTGGTATTACAAGGTCTGGACAATGCTCTATTAGCATCAGATCTCTAAGGTCACCTGTGTTTCCCTGCTGGTTTGTGTAAGACCTTCCCCAAGCTGGAAAGCAACAGTGGTCTTGAGGGGTCAGATCTCTACTTCAGTGTCACTGCAGGTGAGGAAAATGAGTCAGGACATTACATCAACCGTAACTCTTTGCAAAGTCAAATAATTCAGAAGAATAAGGTGCTGTGTTTGGACATACAACAGGGACAACAGACGAGATGTGAGTACTGAATATTCATGAAGCTATTTCTGTTTAAAAGCCTGTCTTTAAGAAAAATGTAGGTTGAGCAATTTGGAGAAATCTCCCTAGAAGAATAACCATTTGTGACATTTAAGAAGTTAACCCACTGAAACATTAGGAATTCTTTTCTTTTTGTTTTCTTTTAATCAGTAACTATTGCTTCACGAAGACAAGCTGCTCTAAGTGTTTCAGAACATGCACATGGAGGTGTGTTTTGCAAGCTGTGTTGTCAAAATGGCATAAACTTGGACAGTCGCTGCAGCAACATCAGTTATGACTAGAAAGGTCTCCTAGCACAACAGGCTATCACTGTGATCAGATCTAATTCTCTACCAGAGGAGGAATTTGTGAATGGAGGGAAAATATCAGGTGGCATCTCTCTCCTGAGATATGGCTTTGCTTAACATTTAAGTATCCACACAAGCCTGTCGCTCATTATCCAATGAAAAAGAAGTGTTGCTTTTATTTCTCAGGAGCCCAAGAATTTCACAACTTGAAAATTAACCACCCCTTTTCAGGGAACAAGGATGTCCGCAGCAGAAGGCAATAGAGCGTTTTGTCACAGCTCCCACACCAACTGCATTTAGAACCTACATGTGGGAAGTGAAACTGGTCCAGCAGCATCAGGGTGGAGAATCATCATCTCCTCTCTGTTGTGCACAACCTTAAATTAAGATCAGTATTGATTTTTGCCTTCGAGTCAGACAAAAATTCAGACCACCTTTCGGCTCCTAAGCCAAAGAGGCCAAAGGAGACAGTCTCCTAGCTGCTAGAAACACTGCTACTCTGCTACGGGACGGGCTTCTGTCACAGCAGATTTTCAGCCCTGTTGGAAAAGAAGTTGAGATTTGCTGTACTTTTGTCCAGAAAGGCACGAAACTCCTTATTTGATGTGGCATATCAAAGCAGGCTTAATTTGCAAGTTGCCCAAACAGAACCTGACCGTGATCACGATCGTGACCCCAGCCCAGTGCAAAGCACGAGCACATGTGTATAACTGACATAACGTCCTCCGAGTGGTTTGAAAAAGCAGGAAACTGGGCACAGAGAGAAACTTCCCCTATTCCAAGATGCTGTGAATCAATGCAAGTCTTGCTACATTCTTTACCATTTTTCCCCTTCTCAGCACTGACCTTCAGAGTGAAGCATCAGAGCAGTTTGGAAAAGCTGCTGGGGCAAGCTGTTAATCATTTGGAGAACCTCCTAACTAATGAAGCACACAAGGTTTCACCCTCCCCCACCTTCCTAGTTGACAGGTGTTTGCAGGCTGTGGCTCACTGTGAAAAAAGGCCAGGGTGGAGCCACAAAGAAATCTTATAGGATAAAGAGAAGGAATAAATAGTTAAAGAGGGTCAGCTTTCCCTGCTCATACCTTATCAGTAGTCAAGCTGTAAGTTAAGGAGACGCATCCTTAACACATAGAGTTGACTGCCAGACCTTTTTCATTCTGAACTCTAGTGTAATTATTACATGAACTCATTTCATAACATCAGAGATACCACGCAGAAGTCATCAGTTAAATTAAGACCGCTTTGCTTTTTAGAGACCAAAATACCTTCTTGCTTTGCTTGCAGGAAATCACATGAAGTAGATGATCAATACTCTGACAAATTGGTGACATTGCTATGGATTTGATACTGCTCTTGTATAACACAATGCAGATGAGACAAGTCAACAAAAATCCCTCATTATTCTTCAATTCCAGTTAGTTTATTTCTCCTCAGCTTAGCTTCACTAGTCAGCATGTTCTATGATGGGAACAGTTAGTGGCTGATGAGCTACTTAAAGGCTGTCTAGGGAGTTCAGTGCATTTGGTAGGAAAAAGTTCAGATGCTGCTTGGCAGAGGCCTGATTTTGAACAGCACCCACCAAAAATTCAGAGATAAGCTGCATGCTGTACTTTTTCTCTTTTTTTTCCATGAATAAATTGAGTTACACTTCTTTGCCTTATTTTTAGGACGAAAAGGGAGCTGACTGACTACAAACCCAGACCAGAAAGATAACTCAGACACCAGATAGACCTTTAGCTGAAAACAAACAAGAAGCCCGCAAAGCAACCTTTCTTGTTCCTACAGGAGGTCTGACTGCCTGTGCAAGCCTGGGGGCAGGATTAAGCCCCACCATTTCCATGGGTGGGCTGATTATTTGTACACACAATTCCATGAAAACCCTTGAGCATATAATGATCCCCTCCTAACCTGCCCCTAGCTCAGTGCACGCCTTCATCATCAAATCAATGCCCACAGTTTACAGCACAGCAGCCATAAATTCTCACAGTAATTTTCCACCTCTACCATAAGGAGATGTCTTCCAAGTAATCCCCAAGTTCCTGCAACTTGTTTTTTGGGTTTGTTTGGTTTTTTTTCTCCACACAATATTCCATCCTGTACCCAGAATTTAAACCTTCAACATTTATTAAAGTTTCTAATTGGGCTTACCTAGGACATTGGCGAAGCTCCAATAAGCGATTAGATTCAAACTCTAAATTTCTCCATTTTAAGTGGACTATATTCACGTTTATTTGCAGTCACTGTGTCAATTTTATCGGATGATTTACAGAAATCATGTCTGAGTCATCTCTGTGGAACTCAAGAGTCAGCATGTGAGTTATCAGCTTTGAACTTATAAAATAAGGACAATTGATTCAGTAGGGTCAGTACTTGCAGAGCAGACTGCCAACGTGCTTGATTGCTAGCATGGCAATGATTTAATACGTGTGCTTCTTCCTAACTTCCAAGGCACTACAATGCTACAGCATTTTACAGCCACCAAAGAATTGCTGGCAACGACCAGCAGGAGAATGCAGCCCCAGAGGAACAGCACTCCAGGTACCGTCCCTTCCTGAGGGGCAAACGCCCCTTTCCACATCAGCAGCTTTTCACTCAAGCTCAAATGTATTCTAAACAGTCCTCTATGCACCAGTTGTTGTGAAAGAGGCAAGCTGTACTCCAAGCCTTCAATTTGCCACTTTGTTTTAAGTCATATCAGAAACTACTTGCACTGTACAGGATGCAAACATGCAAAATGCGCTTTCACCCTCGCTTAAACCCTGCAGAGGTCAGCTTCTAAGGAAGCAGAGTTAACTTGTATCGTTATCTTATAATTATACACAGAACACAATAACCCAAAGCTCTGGAAAAATTCCAGGTATCAAGAGACAATCTTGCAAGCAAGAAAACCTCCCTCCAAGCCACAAACAGTACCAAGGCGGTGTCAGTGGACCCATGAGCTGGAGGGACAAGGGACCATGTCAGGGCCGTGCAGGGACTGCTGCTACTGAGGAAGGGACAGCGGAATGCTGATGGCTCTGAGGAAAAGACCAAACAGTCATCCCTGACAACAGGCTCTAAACCAAGCTGTATGTTCTCTACACACACAACTCAATTGGGCCAGTTCCATGTAAGACTCATTCCAATACAGGACAGGAGAAGCACACTCCACAAGGTAATTTCAGCCAAGCATCCCTAGATGGCCAGTGAGCCAAGTAAACCAAGGAATACCTCGCATCTAATAGAAGAAGCTTTCAACACAGCTTAAGAGGAATAAATTTTGGAGCACATCTGTTCAAAACAGAAGAGCAAGCAGTTCAACAAGAGGTCTAATTTACAGACCTCTTTCCATATCAGGTACGACAGGGCAGAACAGTTACTCAACACTAACCTGCGGAGATCACCAGAGAGAAGAATGAAGACACACAAGGCCAGAGCTGCTGAGATCTCTCCATAGCAAAGAGGAAAGGTGCATCAATATCACCTGACAACAACAGAGACAGCTGACAAAGAAAAACAATACGAGAAGGGACACCGGATCTGCATGGGCCGCTAGGAGAAGTTACATTTGGAGGAACAGGCTCCAGACTACACCAGGTCAGCACTACCTAGCAGTAGCCAAGGAAGGTTTAGACATGAAGATAATCTCACCATTGTCTTAAAAGGAATGGAATTAATGACCACCAGCACGAAGACCTTAGCTTTGTGAAAGGTCAAACACATGCTTCCTGCCAAGCAACAGACCCTGCCCTCTAAGTGACATCAACAGCATCAAATAAAGCTTCCCACTAGTCTTTCTCCACTGTAACAGGCTCCAGTTCTCATGGGATTCTCAGCAAAAAGACACAAAGCGATACACATGATGACATCTCCCATCCACCCTAGAAGGTCAGCTAAACTTATACTGGTCACCAGCATGAAATAAGAAACGGGTGCTTCTCACAGAGTTGCTACTTGGCGCAGCAACCGTGAAAAGTTTTAGTTCCTCCTCAGCAAGACAAGAAGGAACCACTGGTCACCATTTCTCTGACCCTCGGTAAGTCCTCTGCAGTACAGAGACCACGCAGATAAAATAACAATGCAGACTAAAATAAAGGAGAGGAAGAGGCAGCTTTGCTAGTTTCACCTTAAATCACATTGTTCCTCTGTACTAGCCCAAGTAAAGTCTTGTTTGGGTTTTGTGCTTACTTTTCCTGACCCGTTATAGTAATTACCTGAACTCACTGCAGTTGCTGCCTCTGTAGGCTCAGAGCTGTGAACGTGTTCACCTTAAGGACATCCTTGACTTCCAGGATTGTTTACCACAGCACAGTATCCTTTGCATTGTGGGTTTGGATGCTTATGGGATATGTGCCTATTCAGAAAATGTTTTGCTTACCCAGCAAAGCACCTTTATGGAAGTATCTCAAAGGATAACAAATGAGTTGGATTTCTGCTTGGACCAGCGAGTGCTTCTGCAGGCCATGGTCCCTGCAGACTACGTCTCTGCACTGAGGAGCAGCAGTGCAGATGTGGGTGTTGGTGAGTGCCAGGTACCACACTGGACACTGACAGGACAGAAAGGACAGCTTGAGTGGCCATTAAAAGTAAACAGAGCCCCATGCATGCTTTTAAAAATATCACCACAGCCAAATAACAAAAGCAGAAATATTAATCCAGCTTCTGTGCTCTGTTCTTATCTAGTGTCAGAAAGGTGGGGAAGTGAAGTAGATGAGACTCTCATTACAAGAGCCTCTTAATGCAGCTTAAAAAAAACGAGAGGAAACATAAGCAGAGACGCTTCCAGACATCCTGAGGAACCCCCACCCGACTCAAACTCTTCTTGTACAAATTACTCAATTCGACTGATTACGCTGAACTTTCAACAGGGGTTGGCAGAATTGTGAGAGACAGTGGATTAGATCTCCGAGGTTTAATGCTGTGCTCAATTTGGCATTACAATCCACAACAACATTTCTAGACATTTAAACTATTCAGAAGAGAACAGCCCAGCATGCATAAGCCTTCCTTATGTATTTCCACTGACCTTCTCAAAACTGTGACATTTCTGGTCCAATAAGTCACAGCAAGCCACAAATACAAATGCCCCTTTGGCAACCGAGGCAGCTGCATGGAGCTTTGCTCAACAAGACATCCAGCTCTCTCAAAAAGAGATGTGAATACATTAAAGCACTTTCCCTTCTGACAATCCATGCATCTCCTGGTAGGTGGAGGTCACACACGCCCGCTGAACCAGGCATTGCACAAGTGGGTACTGAGAGATGCTGAGTGCTGTGCCGGTCACAGTGCAGCAACACAGGTGAGTATTTGCTTCTACTTTGGTCAAGAAGCAGTAGCAAGATCACTCAGAGTAGTGGTTTTGTTGTTGGGGGACTATCCTCAGTTTAAAGACATCAGATAATTCCTGACTTTGCTTTCATATTTTCTGTAGACACAAAGAATTTAAAAGTCAGAGATTGTTATAAGGTGACCTAGATATCACAACTGGAAGGAGCATTAGGTTGAGAGTATCTCTGTGAAGGAACTGACATAGAACCCCTGCAAGTAATCAAGTCTGCTAATTTATCTTTAAAAGCCACATTTTCAGTAGCTGCACCAATTCTCTAGCCTGTAAGGACAGGTTTCCCAGAATCAGAGGTTCTGTCAAACAGATTGTATCTGCACTCTCATAGGATATGCCCCGATTTCTCCCAGTCTACCTTCTCCAGAAGAATTCTGACATCCAGCAGTACAAAGCACACGTTCTGACTGGTTGGACTCAGAAGTCCAGAGGCCACACGCTGGTAAATATCTGAAGAAACAGGAAAATGCCTCTGCGGACCAGAGAGATGGCAGGAAGGGAATACAGCATGCACATTCAGTGGCATTGATGGGGACAGAGAAAGCAATTCCATGCTTCTGCCTCTTCATTCCACTGCAAATTCTTTTCATCAACTACATCCAGACTGCAAGGGCAGAAGACAAGATGGTGAGAAAAGTCAGAGCTGAAAGGAGACACACCACACAGAACATCATGCCATGTCTGACTACCAAGCCCGAGTTTCCTTTATCTTCCAGATAGACTGTCTACCTTCCCCTCCTATGTGGCTATGAAAGGATGGAAAGTATTGAATGCATCACTAATTAAAGAGCATGTGATGGAGTTATCTCTGCTGTGACTGGTCTGTGGAGACACACAAGATAGACCTTTCACGCAAAAACTGGCTAAGCTATTCAGAAAAGGCACACCAGCAGAGAAACACAGGAACTTAATTCTTTCCTTACACACCAGAAAGGCTCAGTAGAAGTCCTACCAACATACCTCAATAAGACACAAATCAAACCGTTGCACTAATATATTAATCTCCTCCCAGACTCCCAGGATACAAAATTATTTTTATTTAGGAAATGGACTTCTACAATTTGTGACAAATGAGAAGGTTCTAAGCTCACAGTCACACCACCAGGCAGATTGGAGGATTAAGGCATGCGAATACATAAAGTATGAACTCTCAAAATCCCTGCATGAGCTTCTGCTTGCAAGCAATCAGATTCACAGCATCTAAATAGTTTGTATAAATCCTCCATCACTGTGCGAACAAACTCAGCTCTCTTAGTTTCAGCTGTGTGCTCTACTTGGCTATGCAGCAGCAGTGTTTCTATATTCAGGACGCCGGAATTAAGAAGAATCAATCAGCCTTGAACTAAAGTCTGGTTTTTTTCATCAGTTTCTAACTAACAACTACAGATAAAACAGATGGAGAGCAGCTTTTATCTTTGTGCTGTATTGGTCCTTCTCTGGTGAAGGCAATAAAAAAATTACTTTGATAAGCTAATTGAACAGGAGGTACTGAGATCTACACTAGGGCCTCATCCACCAGGGGTCCTCCAACTGGATTAGAAAGACCAAGCACCATCGACACAGGTCAGAACACCATCAACTCAATGGAGACAGCACACAAATGTACATGTTGCCTCCTGTTCCTGGACTAATGAGTCCACAGCCCGTTTCAGCAGTTATAAACTGGCTTCAGATGCCTCAAAACAGATATTTGGCAATAATCTGGGAAAGTGGAAGCTCTTTCAAATGTTGAGCCAAGTCACTTGACTGATGTCTCAAGTTTTCAATTCAGTGGAGGTAGCAGAGCTTGTACTTTGCGGCATCACTGGCTGTTGCTCTTCTGACTGCAAAGGGATCACTAAATAGATATCGCATTCTTTAACATCTTTCCATCTCGTGTTTAGGCATATTTTCATTTTCACCTGAAAAGAGTCTACACGAAACTTGATGCACTGAGAAAACCAGGAGATGCCTGCTCCCTTCCCTCAGTGTAGGAAGAAAGTTGTGTGACAATCAGCTGAAAGCTGTCACTTATCACATTTAGCAAATCTACCATCTAACCATCAACAAGGCAGTCTTCAAGAGATGGATTATTTCCAAGACAACGCAAATTCTGACTTCTGCATCATTCACTTCGCACCTTTCCAGTAGGTCTGATTATACAGTAACGTGTATCGTAGTCGTACATATTCAAAATGTGGTTCCTGGTTTCTCACATGTGCACTGATTGATTCCATCCTCTTATTCCCTCTGTTTACAATTCATAGTCACTCTTGTTCAATTGCATTGCTCTCTTTACAGCACAAAATTTAACAGATTAAAGTTATTTGTATCTCCTTTCCTTCTCCTTGAGGGTTGGTATTTTGCCTGTTCACCACAACAGTTTTAATAACTCATCTGACAGTATAATGCTTAACTGTTAATGTCAGAAAACAAGAAAATGACTCGTGTTTTCCAGAAGATATTCTCTACGAACGGAACACAGAGAGCTGAGCCAAACATTCTCCACAAACACCTTAAATCATTTACGACAGCCACATTTCTTATTTGCTTGCCAAATTCAAAAAAGTGCCTAGGATAACAGAAGAAAAAACCCACTAGAAATCTTTTAGTAAACGAGTAAATTCGCGACATTTTTAGAACATCTGCAATCCCATACTAGGACTTTCAAAGGCAAAATTATTTAAGCCATTGCGGGGGAAGAAAGAAAAAACCCACTACCCTCAGTGCACAATTTGTCTAACCCTGAACCTTCATAGTAGAGGGCACCGACCGTTTTGGCATGTTATCTCCCAAGAGGAAAAGCAATGAGAGGAAAATTGATTTGCTTTGTCACGCACAATGAAGCAACTGCTCATCTCAGACAGTCACATTTTATTATTTTCTATCAAAGTGTAACACTACATTTTCAGCATGAAGAAAACCTTCATGTTCTACTTTAAAGGGCCCAGAGATTCAGTCTTTGGTAGTCATATGTTTAAGAATTCAATTTAAGCCATGAAAGGACAATATAGGAAGCAATTAAAGCATTTTAGAAATTGAAAAGCTCCTCCTCTCTGATGTAGAGCAGATTAAAGCAACTACTTAGGGTCGGACTATGATGTCCAAATGGCAGTAACATGATGCTAGAGAAAGTACTGAACTCTTTTTTCTCCAAATAAGACCTTAAAAAGTTTTCTTAAGAAATAATCTTACTGAAGACTTCTTGGCTTAGTCACCTGGAATGCAGAACTGGTTCCCACTTTGAAAAGTCTTTTTCTCATATTCCTCATCTTGCTTCCAAACGGGAACAGATTACACTGCTCCAGCCTAACATCTAAATCTTTGCGAGCCACCACTGCCTCAGTACTAATTTCAGAGGTGCAAACGTATTGCTAAATACATCCATTGGTGATTCAGTCCACGGCTTCCTCGCACATTCTGGGACGTACCCACCACCCAGTCCAACAGAAGCTGATGCATTTCCTCAGAACTGCAAGAGGCCGAAGCCCGAAGCCTTTGCTGCCACTGAAATGCCACACAAAGATAATCGCCACAAGCCGCAAAGTAACCGAACAGTTGCAGCACGTCGACTGCCACATCAGATACGTTCTTCTCTATCACATCACACACACGCAGCAGCCCTGCTTCCAACAAACCTCTGACCAGCACAATAACATTTCCCTTCATTTTAGGTAAAGTGAATAAAACACACATTCCATTTTTAAAAACATCGCTTTCCTTCAGTAAGGCCAGGGAAGATATTTAGGGTCCTGCTTGCACACACACACAGCACGTGCAGCACTAGCAATGGCATATGGGGCCCCGTGAGAACACAAATTCAAGGGAATCGGCAGAAATTTTCTCAATCCCAGTGCTTACAAACAGCTTGCTGGCACAGGCACGCACGACCCCACGCCCTGACCAGCACTGGGGCTCCTCAGCACCCTGAACACGCCATAGGCACGCGTGCGTGAAGAGGCCCAGAGCTCTGCGGACAGCTGGGAAGAGCTTGGGGGTTAGAAGGAAGACAGTAGAGGACGGTGCCTGACACCCTCCAGGGATTGCAATGAAACGTTGATTCCCCTGCAATACAAAGCACCCTTAAAAGCTCTGACATTACTGGCAGCCCTACCCCACTGCAGCATCTGGTTAGTGTAAAGAGGAACCTAAGTGGGGAGCTGCCCTGGGGACTGTCCGGGTCCTGCCAAGGGGGCTGGGGCCAGTCACTTCTGCAGCAGCCCAGCAAAGGCAGCAGGACCACAACTGTCCTCAGAATCACCTCCAGCCCATTTTAACTGACTTTCCAGACTCACAGGGAGTCATAAAAGTGAAGAGGGTACAGCACAAAGCAATGCTGACTCGGCCCTGCTGATGATGCAAAATGCTAAGTCAGGGAGTTCTCTGCCATGCTCACCTGACTTTCACATTTTGGGATCTTCAGCAGGTCTCTACTCTGCCTAAACCCTCCATCTGCAAGCTCTCAATACCATAAACTGAAGCAGCCTGCACACTGAAAGCCTTTGACCAGCTTAGAGACAGCCTTGGCTGTTGAATCTCTTCATTCCAGAACATTTCCGTGACATTATTCTGTTATTTCTGCTCCTAACCACGAAAATAAACATGGGGCTGATCTCATTAAAATCTCCCAGAGCCTTTGATGTAATTTTAATATATTACCGCACTTCTGTTCCTACATCTCTCTTGGGCTGAAGTGACACGGTTTTCCGACTGCTCTACCCAAAGCAGCCTGTAACACGGGTTGGCGTGAGTCAGCTTCTCCCTCCGTGCAGCTTAGCTAATAAAGGAAGTAAAGCAGGGCAATCTTTTTGTAATGTTGTAATCCTCCAGACAGTCTTCCCTGCTTAACATTCACTGTTTCCTCTGGGGGGGAATAAGAGCTGCAGGTGCTTCCTCAATAGGTGCCTGTGCAAGAACTGAAATCCTGCTGCTGAACTGCTCTTTGCCTGCTTCTTACGGTGCCCTTTGCACACCTTCTGCTGGAAGAAAACTTAAAACATCACTGGGATTCAGCTGCTCCAAAAATGCAGTTCTTGCTTATCTCCTGCCTTTTACCTTACCTCCTACCACTTACCTTAAAAAATAGAATCTTTTTTAAAAGTAAAGGCACCCTACAGGTGGTGTCCGGGCCATCCTATATCCCAGCAGGCCCTTAAGGTGAAAAACACTCCCAAGGCTAACACACAAAACAGTCTGGGGATACCAAAGAATGATTTTAAAAAAAAAATAATTAGAAAATACCATTAGAAAAACAACATTTCTAGAGCAAAAAAAAAGCCAACAAAACAGGAAAAGCTGACTTTCAGGCTAGCTAGCAAAGTCACTCACTGCAGTGCCACCCAGAAAGTGTGAGGGTTTTTTTTTTTTTGGAGGGGACGCATTTATACAGAACTAGTTTGTTTGACCAACTGAAAACATCACAATTCAAGTTTCTCCTCCAGTTACAGGGATACCAGCTAGAAGTGTTATGCTCACTCAGTTTACTTGATGCCGCATCTCGCCAGTCAGATCAGCGGTTGTCACCATGGGACATTACATCCCTCTGATTCCATCCTGTGGCTTGACAGTGGCCTGTTCCTTCAGTTAAGCTGCAGCAAGAAGGTTCTGCAGTAACAAGACATGACCTCAATTCCGTTTTCTGCAAGAAAAGCAGTCAATATTTTATGATGAAAATTCCTGGCTCCCAGTATTATACCTTTGAACAGTTGGTCTTTGAAGCAGTTCACATGCAGGTGCTGGTTTTGATCCCCAGTCTCTGTGAAGGGCAGCTAAGTATTATCTATTCCACATTCTTCAAAGATTTGGGGATTGTTTACTTGGGCTTCCATTCTGTGATGGGAAGCCATAAAGCCTCTGAATTGTCCAGATACAAAATTATTCTAGTCTGAGGAGCACTAGCCACATCTTTTTTGGGGTCTGTGAACAAATACTCAGAAGAAAGAAGAAAAGAGAGGAGAAGAGCTGACTACATGCATATGTGAAAGAGAAATCATTTAGCAAATAGATCACTACGTATCTGATAAAGATCCCTGAGCCTTGCTCACTGACCTAATTGCATCCATACTACTCAGGATGCAGCAGCATAGCACCATGCTGGCCATATTCAAAGCACAGTCAAGGACATTTTAATCCACAATCAACTGTCCTGAGACTAACACTTTCCTAATATTTTAGGGCTCTGCTTCAGTTCACCTTTGGCTTCTCTAGATATCACTCCTAGCCTGGGCTCACGAAGTCAGAAGGGACATGCAATTTGTGTCAGACCACTTTTTGCTGGCCAAGCTCAAGCCAGATGTCTAGAGAGAGAAGAGTGAAACACTGAAAACTTTGCCTATTTAACTGCATTTACACCAGCACGGACAAGTATCATGCCTGACTAATTTCCCATTACCTCAGCCTGACATGAAACATTAGCAAGTAGCTAATGTCAACCAAATTTAAAAGGTCACCAGTCACTTGTTCTGCATTTAGAAGAACATCAAGTATTTCACATAATACTGCCATGCCTTTTCCACACAGCTTGATAACGCAGTGAATTTTAGCCCTGACAAGATTTCAGAAGCATATTTTCCATTGCTGCTGTTTTTGGAAAAGGGTTCTTCAAGCAGAAATCACGTAACCTGAAGAAAATTATGAACCAGCAGTAGGTCTTCAGCCTCAAAACACTCTTCACTCTCACCTCCGAACCAAGTCCTTTGGCTAAAACTCCAGGCCCTTACAAATTTATTCTTCTACTTAGAATTGCAAGAGTGATTTCCTCACAATATTTTTTAAATAAAAAAACTATAGACAAGAAATTTGAACAAACATTATGAAATAGAACAAAGTACTGCTTGCAGTTCTCAGCTTTTTCAGCAGCTGAAAAATGTTCAGGAGGCTTTCCCTGGAGCCATACTCTCAAAGCTTTTCCAGGCTGCAGCCTCTATTTTTCCTGCCATGCCCTCCACCTTACCCCTCCGCTGCTCAGATTGAGTGAAAAATATTCACAAAAATAACGAACAAAATCTCTACATGTTGCAAGCCAGGGTATGAAGTTGCAGACAGGAATCTGGTCACCACCAGGCAACTGTTTACAGAAAAGGAACTGGATTCTTATACTTCAATTCAAGACCACGCTATCTTACTTCTATCACCACCACCACCAAATGCTCCTAACAAGGAAGGTCAAGCAGGTCTGTACACAAAACTTTGTGAGCAAGAAGTTTCCTTCATCAACTCCAAAGAGAAAGAGCTACAAACAAGTCACATTGTGCCAATCTGGGCTCCTGGTTCTTGGTAGGGAGAGGAGAGGCAAGAAGCATCTTCTACAGATCAATGAAACTGGGCCACAGAAGCTGAAGTGAGGAGAGGCAGTTGAGCAGAGTAAGGCAGTACCCTAAGGCTGGAGGGCAAGAGCTCATTAACAACTCTGATAACCATCCTCAGAGGTGCAGAATGGGAACAACTGTTACTTCCTACCTGCCTTATTCCAAATCTCCCACACCCAAGGAACTGAATAACTCTCACTTGGAAAGGCAAAAATCCCCGCAAGGCAGGGAATGAGCTGGGGGAGGCACAAGGGAGAAAAAACCCCAGATGGCTAGAGCCAAGCAGCCTACATGCAGTTGAGATAAAGGTAGAAGTTTTAATTTTGCTTCCATGGATTTTAACAGCAACAAGAGCCAGGGCTTACTCAACTGGGATTCCTAAAAATAGCACTTGCCTAAGTAACTGAACAGGACCACATGGGCTCTATTTTCCTTAACTAGCTTTTGATCTAATGGAATTCTTCAGTTAAGTAAAAGAAGAAACACGGTCTTTGTGGTGAGAGCACATGACCAGGAGTTAGGAAAACTGGCTTCTCCTCCACACTGCCACAGATTTGTTGTTCAGTCTTTCATGCAAAACAACGTAGCTTTTTAAAAGTACGCTTCCACCTCAGATCAAACCCTGTGATTGCATTTCAGAGCCCAAACATCCACACCAGCTTTGCTCTTTCCAGCCAGCAAGCCAGCAGTGCAGCCACAGCTCAGCCAGCCTGGCTGCACTCCACGCTGCCACAGCCACATCAGATACAACAGGGCTAACCTTAAGAAAAGTTTTGATACATGTGTGTATTGCATTTATTCTCCTGCACCGTGCTGTAGCACCGACCTCTGCACTTCACTCACCTCGTATAGGAAATGAAAATAAACCTTCTTATAGATGTAACAGCTCACTAAGTACCGGTAGGATGTTTGGCTGTCATTGAAAGGTGCTCACACACCACAGCAAACCAGTGAAGCGAAGGCACCCAACACCAGAGAGCAGAAGGGCAGCTCAGCAGGGCTGGGAGCGCACAAGCAGAGCGGAAGCGACACATGCTGGTATTTCAAACAGTCAACAAGCAAGTAACCTAGTAAGACCTTTGAGACCTTGGCCAGGATAGACAAGCTCTGCCCTGTCAGAACCGGCTGCTTTCCTGGCTTTGCAGAACCCTACCCGCTTCCCACACTCGGGAGAGGGCTACGAAGGACACGCAGCTGAGATGCTTCTTCACACCCTGAAGCCTGCCAGCAGAGCTTAACGTGTTCCCAAAAAGCTCCTTCCACCTCAGCAGCCACAGCAGCAGAGGGGTCAGGAGCTGGGATTCCCCACAAAAATAGGTTTAAGCAGAAGAGGCTGGAGCAGACTTTAACACAAGTTAAACCCTTCTCTACTTGACCAGAAAGTGAGCCAGGGGTAGCACAAGAGGAAGAGAAGTTTCAACAGCCACACTGCAGAGAAAGGGCAAAGGCACCTGACAATACATTCAAACAATGCAAAGTATCCTTTCCAACGCCTGCGGCAAGTCAGCTCCTATCCTAAAGATCTAACCCACTTGGGCCCACAAACACTTGCCAAACTGTTAACACAGCCTTTCATATCAACAATCTTTGAAACCCCTGCCTTAAAGGCCAGCACTTGTTTCTCCACCCGTATCTGAAATGCAAGATGCCTGAAAACTATAGAACTATTTTAACACCGAACATGCAGGAGTCTACACCGCGGAGCGGACACATTTGCTGGGAACTGCAGTTGGAAAACTAACAAATCCCCTACTGCTACAATAACCGTAGCTGCGTAACGGAAGACATGCCAGGGATCGCAGGAAGCTCAAGCCTTCCAGCGCTTTCTGCGATCTCCACGGAGAGACGGGACCAAGAAGCACCTTGTTTAAACCCGCATTAAATACCAGGACAGCAGAGGATGCAGGGCACGGAGGATAAATTCCTACTTTTTGTTATAAAAAAACCCAACACTTTCATCAAGCTGTACATCAAATTGAGGCTCTATGAGTGGTTTTTGTTTTCCTTTGGAGGAAAGAAAAGTCAGTAAAATGTTATTTCCCCAGTCAACAGAAAGCTCATGCACCTCACACTGCAATTTAAACATTACAGCTAGGGGAGGGATGCTTCATGCATTTTTCACCTAGATGTAATCCATTCTCTCTTTTACTTCTATTCCTTTTCCAGGGGGTAATGTTGATGTAATAATGATTTTTACAAAGTCAGAGGACACCTTCTTTAACCCTGTGCTTTCAGAGTTTCTCCCCTTTGATTTTACAGCTGGTCACACTATATCCCCAGCTCCTCCTCGGCATGACCCAGGAGGGCTTCATGGCTCCGATGATGCTGAGACCCCATCCAGCAGCTCCTTCCAGAATAAAGCCCCGAGGTGCCAGCCCTCAAATTTACAGCCACTGACTGAAGTCATGATTTCACTCCACACACTCCAGACCCATTCACTAACCCCTCTCTGCAGACATGCACAAAACAGTCACAGCACGTGTTTCAGTAGGAGTCTAGGCTTCCCCCTTTGGCACAGTAATTTAGGAGCTGTAAGACAAGCATTAAAGCTGGTCTGATCCAGACTTACAAGCTTTACATTTCACACTGATGTTATCAGCTAATAAATCATACGCATTGCAAGCAAAAGAATTATTTTATATGCTTTTCCTATATGGGTTCCTCAGAACTGAGAGTTATGGATGCAGTAATTGCTTTCTGTCAGTCATCTTTGCAATTAAGATCTGCTCATTCCTTCCTGCCTAATTTTTCCACTATGTTACACAAAATTTAGTTGCTGACATGCTCCAACAAGGACAAGAGAATGATCACTAGAGATTAAAACATGCCGTGCATCTGCCAACTTCTCAAACAACTGACAAAGGAAACACAAAACATCTTAAGACGAAGGTTTACCAGGATGGCAGCTCTGTTATGATGGTTGGTCCCAGGATCACCACCATTTCCTTCAGTTGTCAGAAGTGGTTTGTGGTTGCATTTGAAAGAAAGGCAATGGAATCCCCAAAAACACACAAAGGAGTCCCCAACACTACCTCTGCATTTTGTTAACTCAAATCCAAGCAAGACCAATTGCTTCTTACAGGGTCATCTTAAATGTCGACTAAATGGTCCTACAGGAGATCTATTCCAGGCTAAGCAGAGCAGGATCATCAACAAAAACTGACATGAAGACAAAGTCAGTCACGCCCTTATGGATTACTTTCATTAACACAAGCATCCTACCTGTTATGCAAACCTTATGCATAGACATTTGTTAAGGATTCAAAATCAAGGGCTTTTCTGGTCACTTACATCCCAGTATAGACTGTGCTATGTCAAGAGACCGGCACCTATCACGCAACTCCAAATGAACAGTAAATGAGCCATCCTCTCAGTCCACAGAGTAGCCAGTGCTAGGTTTTTTTTTAAATAAAGACGCTACTGATTATACATCAGCAAGAAGTCAAGTTGCAAAGCATTAGCTAGCATGCTCTCATCTCATTTTCCCACCAGCAACAGGATTCTCAGATCCAAGTTTTATTGCTCAATAGCCACAGCTTCTGCCAAAAATCACAATGGAGCCAGGGGGAGGGGATGGCAAATATGAAATGGGACAACAGCTGTCAAGGTAATTTGATAGCAGCAATGGCTTCTTGAACCAGTGGACACTCTTGAGAATGTGAGCCAAGGCCTCCAGGCATCCACAGAAAAGCTAAGTAAGATAAAGAGCTCGGTGAGAGAGCTGATACAGATGTCCGAGAGAGAAAAAAGAACAAAGAAAACCAAGGCCATGTAACTTCTAAGAACTTCAGTTTTCCAAACAATAAAAAATTCAGAGCAAGTGTCCAAATGAACCCTCCCAGCCATGAAGACAAACCATCTTTGTCTGAAAAATGTTTGCAAGTTTTCCTAGTACCCTTTCCAAAAACATCTCAAAACTACAACATCCAAACAGAAAACAGGAGTGAAGAATGAGCTGACGGATTAGAAGACCAAGTCAATCTTCTGTGGGTTCAAATCTAGCTCAACTTCCACTACCAAGGACCTTCCTGCATTACAAGGCTCACATAAATTAAACCTGTGACTACAAGCCAATTCCTAAGACCAGTGTCCACAGTCAAAAGTTTCCTTATGCCACGTCCATAACACAAAAAATATCCAGATGAAACAGCTATCACTGTAAACCCTGACATCTTCCATATTTTTAGTTTAACTGCTCCGCTAAATGAACCATCACTTCAGCAATGAGTCATATCCTTTGGTGGAACAGCAAGAAGAAAGCTCATTTGCCTGTGTCTATGCGGCACCTGTTTAAGTGACATTAATGGGTCACTGAGACACACCAAAAACACAGGCGAGCACAAACTGCAAGTCACGACGAGGAGGTTAGACATCTACAGTGATTATTACAATCAGCAGGTCTTTCTGTTTCTACTTCCCTCCCCTCTATTTTTCTGCAATAATTTTCATTTTCTTTATTTGATGTTTCAATCTTCCACGCACTGAACAACTGCACTTTACTTGCTTTCCTCCTTTTTCTAGAGTTTCTCGATTCACCCCACCCACCTCAATACCCAAGTCTGCGGGAGTTCGCAATATCTGGAAGAAAAACAATAGAAGCAAACAGAAACGCTCATAGCTTTGCTTAATATTATTGTGACCTGCTCCAGGTGTGCTACCTATCAAGAAACATGATCACGCGTCCATGTGTACATGATGCAGATAAATGTTCTGCATGCCGAAGGCAGCACTTCAACAGACACTAATGCAGCCAGCTACCTATGTTAAAACCAGTCTATTCTGATAGGGAAAGCAAGAAACACATGGCAATTGGCTCAAAAAATGGCAAAGCATTTTTTACACATATCAAGCAGCAGTAACTATAGCATCAAATTTTATATCATGAACTGCAAACCTGATTTAATGCACAATTTCTCCTTTAATAACATCTTCAAACATTGTACTCGAGCACCCTCCCTAACGTAAGACGTCACTGGCATGTTCAATCACGGCTGCAGATTTCCCCACAAGCATTGCAGCTCCCTTACTCGACCCTGGAGGGACGATCTACCACTATTTCTGTAAGCACTTACTGAAACCTCTTGCCCAACACAGGAGCTTTCGCCTTAAGCACTGGTCAGACACGGGAAGAGGAGGGTGGCTTCTGCAGATCTCCTGACCCTCACGCATGCAGATAAAGAGAATCCCCAGAATGACTGCCTTGAAGTCCAACAGGTTTAACAACCCTTCACCATCTTTGAGGCAGAAGGCAATTTGTTTGGTATGTCACAGGTAAAAATATGCATGTGTTGGTGCACGGGTAATGAGACATCCACCCCATGCGACTTCAAAAGGTTAACAACTCAAAGGTTGCGACACTCCCATCTATTCTTTGCGTAGCCTTCAAAGGCAGCCCTACCTAATCCTACCATCACTGCCTTCACCTCTCTGCTCCAACATAAAGGGAGTGAAAATTAAAGAAAAGTAGTTTTTTCTGAAATCAGAAATGTATTTCTGTCATTTCTGGCAGTAAGAAAATGCACCCCATCTCCACTGTTCCAGTCACATCTATTTTCTGAATGGGACAAGCAGCAAAATTATCAGCTCCTGCATTCTGTTCCTCTCTCCTACATCAAAGAAAACAATAAAGAACCAGGATGGAGCTGGACAGACCAATACAATCACTACCACGGCAAAACTCTTCATTCTAGCACAACACAATGGTGCCCTTGATCAAGAGTCCAACACTGAGCTTCTGCAATAACAGACACTTCTAATCAGACATCAGTCATTAATGGAAGCCTGACGAGACATAGTGATAGCGATATCAACAGGACACAGGTTCTTTGAATTTTGTGCCATGGAGGAGAGTCCAGCCCAGATGCCGATGTGCACGTGGGCCCAACACAACCATCAGAGAAGTGGCAGAATCCAGTCTCTGCCAAGACACCCAGCAAAAGCAGGACAGAGCGAGCAGCACACCGAGGAGGCAGCCTGCACCACCCCAGAGCAGAGCTGGACCATCATGAGGACTAACCCTGCACACTCCCTTAACTTCTGACAAAGAGCAGGTCAGTGGCTGCTATTTCCCCATATTGCAGCGTCACACATGGAATAAGGGGAAAACCCCAAGTGAACCATCCCTTTCATCCCAAATTTCACCAGCAGTGAGAACAGACACGGATCTATGTCGCTGCATCCCTCTTACCCAGCCCGCTCGAGACTCCTTGGAACAGATGACACTGAGGAACACTGTTGTGTTACCCTCTGGGGTAACAAACAACTCTCCAGCTGCACCAGGAGGCTTCCTGGCTCATGAGGGAGTCTAGGTTTTTAATTGCACTTTGGTTACCACCTTGTCATCGACAAGAAAAAAGGAGAGCTACTTGCACATCCCTCAAACCAGGGAATTTAAGCAGTAACAGGCATGCCATTTAAAGACTTGACTACAAGGTTTGCAGCCCAGCAAAACAGAAAAATATTTAGGCCATAATCAATACTAAACTGGACATCACTTTAAAACTGTCTGAAAACAAAGCCGAGCAGCACAGGATAAAAGGATAAATTACACCTCTGACACAAGAAGGAAAAAAACCAACAGATCAAACCCCTCTGTGTCACTATGAAGTTAGAAAGCACTCGACAATGAACTTTAGAGCAGCAATTTTAGTACCCATAAAGCTATACAGAATAAAGCATTAACCATTGGGGCATTCACCTTAACTGTGTCTCCGCACACTTGTCTAAGAGATGGCCTTATCTCATGAGTTGCTACTGCCTCCTAGTCTCTCTCCGATTTCCCTCACCTTGTGCCAACAAACAGTGCCAGCAGAGCTACACATTGACCTGTAGAAAGGAGAGTGAAAATACTGAATAAAGACATTGACAGCCAAGGACCTCAAGGGCAAGAGAAACAAAATCTGAGTCACTGGAGGAACTGTAAATCTAAAGAAAGTTGCAATCATCACACAGGGAGGCTACTGCATGAAGGTTAAACCAAACTCCTATTTTATACCTTAAATTACAGAAGAAAAGCTGAAACATAGCACCTGCCACAAAAACCATTCCATCTATACAAGGGAAGAGGGCAAAAATTAGTCCTCAATCTAGCACAAAGTAACTGAGGCATAAGGAGATGCCACCAGCCTCTATACAACTTTGGATAGCATTACAAAATCTGAAAGATCAAACCCTCCACTTAATCCTTGTCCAGTTTGCAACTCACTTGAAGTAGTTATACCTTGATTTCTTTGGGTCATTTCTCCATTTTTGAGGAAACAAGCAAACAGGAATAGGAAAATTAAATCTGTACGCTTTAAACTCAGTTTTATGAAGTTAAAAAATAATCTGTCCCTATCTGCAGGAACTTTTGCATCCAGTCATATCTTCAGGTTTTTTATGCCCCAATCATCCTCAAAGCCACAGAAAACAGAGACAAGAATTTCTTTTGTTACGAAAATTGTTCATAAGCGTTACCACAGCAAGAGTTCTTGCTCCCAGAACCTGCCTGCTGCCTCTAGCTGTGGGAGCACATGTTTAGTCACAGTACACACTCATTCCCTGTCACCACTACTAGCTGCAGCATGGGAGAGGAGAGTTAAGATAAGGATTAATTTAACAAATGAGGCTGAGTTTAAGGAACTTCACTCCCTCCTGAAAGAATGTTCATGTTGAAGCTTCCTCTGAAAACTGGAAGGACACCACTGGTTTAGTACTTTTCAGAGGAAACAGACAGAGACACAGGCTCAGTGTAAATGCCACCCAAGTCCCTGCCAGCTTCCTCATGGTGTCTCTTTGCAGAGCATCCTCCTTAAAGCCTCCCAAGCACTTCTCAATTATTAGTTCTAGGATGGCTGCATGTCTACATGAAAAAAGAGCACATCAATCTCTCTGCAAAGCCCAGTAAAAACAGTCAGGGACACACTTCCTCCTTTCTGAATATTTTCCTTGGAACTTTTTGGTTGGAGCCTGTGCATTGCATGGTGCTGAGAGGGCTATTACTCGTGGAAGCTATACTCCCAAATTCTTTCCTTTACTGGAAAATGTGAGGTTGATGATTTGCAAAGAAGAAATGTATTAAAGCCTCTTACCACTGGACCAGGTTCAAACAGCAGGCAAGCAACAAGTTTAAACCCAGTTTCCAGGCCAGGAATCCAAAATGAAAATGCCTGCAACACTCAAATATATGTGTGTCTCCCCCTCTCCTCTTCCCCAGTCTCTCTCTCTCAATAACAAAAATGAAAGGTTGTTCAAAGATTACAGCAAAAACTGGAAAATTCAAAACAGCTGTTCTGGAAAGAGGAAAAACCCACATTAACAGAATAGAGCCATTGACATCAGAACTCTCCTAGTGGACCTCTAATCCTGTACACAGCAGGTGCGTCCCTACAGAGAGGAGTAGGAGAGGTTGGGATTCCTGTCTGTGGTGCATCACACCACACAGGGAAACCTTCATCCCCACTCTTAACCCCAGAGGCACTGGAGAAAGCAGAGAAGAAGAAAGCTGTTGTATTTGCTTGCACATTGGCTGCACATACTACAGTCGCACTCACCCTGCGATTGGCATCAAGTAACAGATTGCTGTAGTTCTCGGAGACTGCATCCATTTTGCAGGTAATTAAGTCTTCTCACTGCCTCAGCTGCCTTCCTCAAGCTCTAACCTGAGGGAATTCCCACGTTGGGAAGCTTCACCCCCCACTGAGACTGCCTACAGGCTGAACGGTGCAACTCCTGCAGTTCCAGGTTCTTCTTGGGCGCTGTCAATCAATACAACACAAGCTGGATTAAACCAGTAAGCTACTGGCAAAGCAATCCCATGTTGGTGATCATCATCCCCCCGGGCCTTTGTAACCGAACAGAAAGCCCTACAAAACTGTCAGTCCCGATTATGATAGAGGGATGCTCCATTGCATGGAATAGGAATAAAGCTTTAAGCACGCTGTGATCTCCGCAAGGGTCACAGGAAGGAACAGAAGCAGGCTTTCTTTGATACATCACCCAAGAAAGTTTCTCATTTCTCCTGCAAATGAGCACTCAAGACTTTTAGCAGCTAATGTACTAACATACATTGTACAGGATTTTCAGTAAGAGAGAAACAGGCAACAATTTTGATAAGGATTTTGATTTCTTTGGGAAAAATCCCATTCACATAGTGCAAGCAAACCTTCAACAATAAGAGAAAAAAAAAAATAACAACCACCCCCAACAAGCAGTATGAAGTCCTTGAATTTTGCTGTGGAGTTATCAAGTGTTTTCAAGCCTAAACACTCCAAAAGGCTCCAGGCAAGCTAGAAGATCAACAAGAAGATGAAAGGTATTCCCATGAGGGCAAGGAACCAACACACAACAACATTCAGATCACATTTAAGGAGCAGCACAAATCCTACATGGGCTACAACCATGTAGCCTATATGGTGAACTCCTCACAAGACCCTTGTCCCAGCTTCCAGTAAGGCATCTCTTACTCCTCTCTCCTCTGCCGCAGGAAAAACAAGACCTAGGCAGTAAGGCTTCATGTAACGGGTATCCTGAGAGATGCTTCCTCTCCCCTCCCCTCTTATTACATCAAGACACTAACTAAAAGCTGAAAGTCAATAAGCTTTATCAGAACACATACCTCAGTTACACCGTAGGGGGGAACACACACAAATTCACATGGCAAAACATGCCATACTAATTTATCCACCTTGAAATGAAAACTTAGTGAAGTCCCTTGGAGCTCCAAGTTAGAGCTGCTGAACAACTCTCAGTCACAACATAGGCCTACCTCAGCTAGCACAAAATTTCACTGAAGCCTCTTACCAGATGCCCTGTAATATCAACAGAATGTCGCTGTCTGCACTTGCTGTGTACGGGAATTGTAACTGCAAGAGCTGTACCTGCTTCCAACGGAAAGATGTCCCAGGCTAGATAGGAAGAACGAAGCCTGCAGCTTGCCCAAAACCCACAACCACACCTACTTTCGATGCCAGATTGTAAATTTTTATCAAGAACAAGTTCACACCAGCAGATTTTCTTCCTTTGTTGTAGGAGCCTAGAAACTGCTGACATGCAACTCACAAGCAATAAAAGTGGGCAATTGATCATCTTTGTCCTCATGTAACTGTTGCATGGAAAGGGGTCCTGCAGGCTCACTTTTAGCCAAGGGCTGCACTTTGAACCCCTCGGTGCAAAGGGCAGGCAGGAGGTGGAGTACTAGAAGGAAACCAGAAATGGCAAGAACAGTCTTAAAATTGTTTGCTGGCAACAGAATATCCACAACTAAGGCAGAGTCAGCATTTTGTTGCCCTATCAGCATGGACAAGTGTGGAAAATAAAGCCTTGTTCATCTCCATAAAGATATGCAGTCATGGATGACTTTGTCATATCACTGTAAGAGATTAAACCACCACAAAACACTCACTATTAAAAAACTACAACTTTTATTCACACTTGCTGCAGGAGGGAACCTCAAGCAAGTAGGAGCCTGGTCTTGATGGTACAGTTCACCCTGCAGAAAGCATCGTTAGGGCACTGCTCTCACTGGAAGAGCAGATCCTTTTAGGACTGCCAACAAAGGAATGGTGCAATCCCAACGGAAAGCATTACAGAAAACAAAACTATACAGATCTTTTGTACTAAATGTATGTGCTCATCTTCTGGCCCCAGCTCCCTTGGCAGGAGCAAAGCACTTGTTCGGTTAATTAGTAACTGCAGCAGAATCACGTTAACTTGTAACTCTTGAGGCCTCCATAATCATCAGGTTACAGTTCCCAGATTGGCAGGCATCACATTTACTCTGCCCTTCAAAGCACAATTCCTTGATGAGAAGGGTTGTTGCTTCATATTTAAACACTGAAATTATTGTGCCCAACTACATTTACAAGCAAAATGCCTTGATACAAAGAGGCAACAAGGAAGTCTCATTCACACAAGCTTTATTAGCTTTGAGGTTTCTGTTCAATCTAGCCCTTGGGTATTTTAAGACAACTTCATTACAAGACAAGTTGCTTTTCTAGTATTCCTTTGCTAGTCCTCTCAAGCAGATGATAACATCAGTAGGTAAAGAGCAAGACTGATGTCTTTTAATCGCAGAAATAACCACAACCACCCTTGTAAGAATCCTAATCTCCAACACGTCAGCCAACACAGACATAGAAACATATCTTGCATTTACAGGTCGTGCACAGAAGTGTGGCAAATCCCGAGTCATTCTTCTCTTCAGGGAAAACTGGCTGGATTCTGGAAAGATCCCAGGCAATTTAATCACAAAACACAAGAGCAATGGCTCAAAGGTCTCCAAGGGCCCCTACTCATGACTCTTCAGAGTGGAAAGCTACTACAGACAGAGCTGTCAACTGGGAAGAGAGCACTTTTGAGTAAAGGAGGACAAAAAAAGTAAGAGCCACTGAAGACAAGTTTGGAAAGAACCAAAGCCTCTGTTATTTGGGACCAAGAATGTAAATATAAGCCAAGACAGGCACTGTTAAGCACATGAGATACATGCAACTCCAGTGGCAGGTCAAAAAAACATCCAGTTCCCCTCCAAGCATGAGGGATGTCTTTGTCATCTATCCTTCTGATGTTGCAACTTTGTGTTTCGAGTTGGAGTGCCGAACAGGGACCTGGCAACTTCAAGTTCACTTCGTAAAAGACACTGTACCAATGCACACCCTGGACTCATAACATTAGCGGGGTTTTTTGGTGGGTGTTCTGTCGTTTTGGTGAGTTTTTTTAAAGAAGCTATAAGAAATCTTTCAGTAGACCTCAGTTTCTCTGCCTCAACTCATAACAATGTTATGAAGAATCAGAATTTCATTATTCTATGTTGTACAAAAAGACACTTTGAACACCAAGGGGCTTCTCAACTTACCTCTTCCATGCCACTCCTTTCTCCTCCCTAAACATACCTCTCTGTAAGAAGATCTACACTGAGGTGAGCAGGTCATCTCCATCCCTTCTAGCTCCTTAACCAGCTTTACTTTTCATGTCCTTCTCACAGACGCTTTCTGTAACATCACACTTCGCTCTAGTTTATTCTCAGCACAGCTTCTTTTGCCAGCGGCTCTTAGGTCATGCTGATTCCCAGGCTAAGGGAAAAGGTGGATTCCACCAGAAGAAGGTTAATGACAGATTTACGTATCTCTTTTCAGCAATATATCATCATAGAAAAAGTGAAACCAAACACCATCACCAGAGTCCTGAAATGACTCAGTGACCTCTGCAGGAGCCAGGCTGGATCAACCAGCTGATCTGGGACTGCTAGCCACGTAGCTCATTAGCACCACATATTTACACTCGTATTTGTAGTTGGCAGACTGTATTTCAGGACCTTGTCAAATAAACAGGAGCACCAGGTCATGCGCACCCGAGCATGGTTCAGAACACTGCAGTATTCAATGCTAAGGGCTGGTTTTACAAGCTCCATTAGTGACACTGGGACAGACTCAACACTAGAAGTACAATTGGTCTACCTAGGCCTGACAGTTGCACCACTGCTCTGCAGAGGCACACAGCCTAATTAAGAAGTGAGCTCTTGTTAAGTATTAATAGAAAAAGCAAGGCAGGATGAGATGCAAACTCATTCAACACACTGCTTGGCCACTCATTTCATTCTAGGCTTACTTGATGGTACCTAAGCATCTATAAAACAGACTCAGGACTCTTAAATACTTGGCAATGTATGCTTAATATTAAAAGAGGTGGAGCAGAGAGACTTCAAGTTCTCCAGGTCTTAATTTCTCTGCATCAGAATGTCTGCCCTCCAACTGAACAAGACAAAATGTGACACTGGTCAACACCAGAAAGGTAAGTACATCTTCTCAACAGATTAATGGCACTGATGCCCCAAGATAAGTTACCCAGTAGGCGGTGAAGGGTCTGGAGCACAAGTCTTATGAGGAGCAGCTGAGGGAGCTGGGGTTGATTAAGGTGGAGAAGAGAAGGCTGAGGGGAGACCTTATCACCCTCTACAACTACTTGAAAGGAGGTTGCAGCGAGGCGGGAGCTGGTCTCTTCTCCCAAGCAAGAAGTGTTAGGAGAAAATGAAATGGCCTGAAGTTGTGCCAGGGGAGATTCAGATTGGACATTGGGAAAACTGCTTTACTGGAAGATTGGTGAAGCATTGGAGCAGGCTGCCCTGGGAAGTGGTGGAGTCACCATCCCTGAACGTGTTCAAAAAAACATGCAGATGTTGCACTTCTGGACATCGTTTAGTGAGCACAGTGGTGCTGGGCTGACAGTTGGACTTGATGATCTTAGTGTTATTTTCCAACCTTAAGGATTCTTTTGATTCCAGCAATCCCCAACAAACTCCCACTCACTGTAACTGTTCCTTCAATAAAGGAGGGGACTGGGGCTTACAACATACATGAAGTGTGAGGTGGCTACCTCCCCCATTTGCTCAAGTACCAGCTAGATAGTGATAGCACAGCCTGCCCAAATAAAACCTACCTTTGGATGGCTTCATACAGCGGTTATGGTTAGAAATGAAACCTTTAGATCCACCTCTTCCTGCCACCAGCACTACTACTACTGACAGGAGATATCCCACTATTTCTGTTTGTCTGCGTGCAAGAGCTGACAAAGGTTCAGTGTTGATTATACACACTCACAGAAAGAAATAAGCACCCAGGGCTATTTAATATAAAGACAGGATCTTTAGCTGCAGAACTTTCAGAATTGCAGCCTGATGAGGTCAGTAAGCTTCAGTGGTGAACAAAATAAATTTGCTTTTTTCTTATAGCTTCTCTAAGCAGCCAGAGCCATTGTTAGACACATACCATTGCGGAAGGTTTGCTGTCACTGTTTTTACATCCTTCAAGTCAACTGAAGTTCACCAAGAAATAGTTCTGCTCTTCAGAACCTCATGTTGGCAGGGAAATACTGAAAGTCAAGAAAATCTCAGCCCTGAAAGAATATGGCAATCGTTAAACTACCTGATCATTTTCATGCACACTGAATTTTCTCACAAGTTGATATTCTGCCTCTTCTCTCTATTCTGCTCCAAAACTGGCTGTGAAATGCTGCTGGTTACACAGACTGACCTGAAGTTTACATCTGTGCCTATTACAGATAACCTTTACAGATACAGAGAAAGCAGATAGGAACATGTTCACTTGTAGAATTCACTCCCATCAGCTTCATTGCAGGGAAGCATTAGCAAACAGTTGAGAGGAGGAAACGGCAACTTCTTGTCTTTGCTGAATGACAAGAGTTGCTAGCAATCGGTTAAAAAGCAAAGCAAGAATCATACCCGACACGAGCATCAGATTCAAACCTTTCCTGCTCAAGCCACATAATTCACTTAATCCTCTCCCTGCCAGTCACCTGAACTACATGTTTCCTTCTACTCTCAGCAGCTGAACGGAACCTCCAGCTGGGCTCCTCACCAAGACCAGGGTGAAGAAGCACTGCTGCTCTCCAGCAGCGTCTCTTCTTCTGCCGGTCCCTAGAAAAGCTTCACAGTAGGGAGCCCAGGAAGAACTGGAGCTGTTCTCTGATGCATTCTCCTTGACGTATTCCCCTCAGCACACCAGCAGAAGGGCTGCCTGCAGTAACCCACATCCGCTCCTCTCCAGTGGAACGAGCACACATCCCCCAGGAGCTCTGCAAGGCCAGCAAAGCTCTTGGCAGCGCAGTACCTGCGGGTGCTACGCTGTCAGACAGCCAAGAAACAGTTTGTCACGAGGCTACCCCAACCCCCACATGCAATTTTCGTTCACGGAACAAATCTGCGGGCATATCATGCAAAGTCTTCCGTATCTCGGTGGCAAATTCCCTCCCATCTACCACTCCTCTACTCTCTTCACACAAAAGAAGTCTCCACACTGGACCTCCCCAAGACCCTTCCCTTTACATGAATTTCCCTGAAAGAATCAGAGGAGGTGACTTTTGTTAGCCAAGTAGCCTCGAAAATTACATATTTTTCCAAGAAGGTGTTTTACTTTAATATTCCCAGAAGAGATTTATGTAGTTTCTTCCAGTTTCTCCTAATGCTGCAGTCAAACGCTTACACAGAAAAATGGCTGAGGAGATGGACAACCTTTAACTAGAAAGTGAGCATTCGGATCCAATAAATAAAGGTTATTGATGGGAAGCCTGGACTCTGATTCAGTAGGATGGGAAGCTATAAAACCCGAAAGCGAATGGGAAAGAAGCCACCTACAAGCCTGTGTTAGAGCTGTACCAGGCAGGTAAGTGACCTAGTAACAGAAAAATCCCTCAGACCAACAACAGGAATGCAGAACTTCAGATCTCTGGGTTACCAATCACTTGCCGTCCTCCCTGCTTCCAAAAAGAAGATCTATGCACTCAGAAGAGGAGCAAATAGGTCTAGGTATTCTTCTCTGCTCCCTCAAAACTAA
Source organism: Phaenicophaeus curvirostris (assembly GCF_032191515.1). Lineage (NCBI taxonomy): Eukaryota > Metazoa > Chordata > Aves > Cuculiformes > Cuculidae > Phaenicophaeus > Phaenicophaeus curvirostris. The sequence continues at coordinate 127,326 of NC_091400.1, read as the reverse complement.
AGGGGCTTAGGTTTCAGGATGCTGGGGCTTCGTTTTCTCTGGAGAAGAAAGAAGAACTAGAAAAGAAATGGACAGAGTTTTTCTCCAGGTCCTACGTCCACACTAAATAGAGACACCAAACACATACAGTATCAAAAACAGACTGAGACAAAGAGGGTAAAAAGATCATCAAGTTAACTCGGGCAAGGTTTTTATGATAGAAAAATCTTTTAAGGTCCAGTTGTCTCTGACTTTAATAAGGAATTTTCTCAAGGTTGCCATGTGATTCAGAAAAGGAGCTCAGAACTGACGGACACAGTTTCTGTCACTTCTTTGTAACAAGTTATTAATTCTGATATTTAGTATAACATAATAGGGGAGACAGATATAGGTAAGATCACAATATGTGATTTAAAAGTCCCCAGATAAGGAAGACTGACTGAGAAACTGCTGCCCTCCAACGCTGTCCAGGCCACCAGGAAAGCAGAGATACAATGGCTTGTAGAAAGTGGGCCAATCTTAAAATATTAGTGCTACAACATCAGGCTTTTCAAGCCAAATTCTTGTAGCTCTGGCAGCCAGGGAGCTAGAAATAGAACACTTTGGATTGAGGCTCTCGCACGCAGAGATCTGCCGGTGAAAAACACCAAGAGCAAGTGCCACACAGCATTTGAGCAGGGACCTAGGAAAACTGTCAAAAACGGGAAGGGAAAACAAAAGAAAAAAAAAAAGAAAAAGGCCCTCACATTTGTCAACAAGGAAAAAGCAAACCAATGGAGACAGTTTACTAGCTTCTTTCTAAAAATGAATGTTGCTCATTTACTCACAGCTGCAGTTTAGGAGCCGGGACACAAATCGATCCTGGAACAGGTAACATCTCTACAGCAACTGCCAACGTCAGATTAGCTGGGAGTGGGCTTATTTCAATGAGATACCCCTCTGTGCTGAGCAAAGTCAGGCAGGACATTTCCTAGGCCAGCAGAAAGGGCACCTTAGATTTCTTTGCATTAAATTGAATGACTGAATTCATGCAAGTTCACTCAGTTTGCTCAATTTGTAGCTCAAACAGATTTGACAGTGCTGGGAGAGGTTTGAGATCTGACAATGGGAACAGAAAATTGCCCCTCCTGCAAAAGCTGTTTATTTATTTGTAAGTAAACAATGCTTTTTTGCAGGCTTTTTTTTTTTTTTTGGAAGCTTTTTTTGCAGACTGCTTCAGACATCACATTTATTCACGCTTTAAGAGATTAGAGCAACAGGGGAATGGGAATGTGCTGCAGCTCTCAAAATTAAGTTTCTTGCCTGGCAGCACGGAAGTGAAACAGATACTTATTTTGCAATCGTGGGCAAAGAACATTAATAACAGGCCCACCAGCAAATCCTCTAGCTGTTCAGCCTAAGCACCAGAACAAGTACAGAACTACCCATTCCATCCTCCACAATAGCATAAGGACACGCATCCTGCTGTGCTTGGCTTTTAAACTCCTCCTCCTAAGCCTTCATTCTGTGTTTAGGTCATCTATGTTTTGCTCCTGCCCAAAAGCAAGCTTCAAAACCCCTCCTCCCCAGCTGATTACCAAACTTCTTAAAACCCAAGACTCTCCCTCTAAAGTGATTAAAGTATTTGACTGACAGCACTATCACCGGAGCTGCCTGTTGCGCCAAACGGTGGTAGCAGGGACCTGGGCGGAAAAAACAAAACAAAAAAAAATACCCCAACATACATATGAGTTTTGAAGCAAGCCTACCGTGGCAGAAGGTCAAAGCGATGGGAAAGGAATGATTAAAAACTGTAAGCTTATTTGTTTTCAAGGCTCACCCGGGAGTAACACGCAATTTGATTCTCACCCTTAATTTGTACATTCTCACGGGAATTTGGCAAGGTAGCTCTGAAGAAGAAAGTTTGAAGAACTCTTGCAAAAGACACCGCGCTATGCCAGATCAAGCGAGCTATCAAGTTATTTACATTCATTTCAAAGGACACAAAGGAAGCCATTTATTTCCACCATATCTGCATTTTAGAGAGAAACCAGTTAGCACAGAGCTGATCCTAACAGCAGGGATTGTCAACACAGACCAACCAGCACAGCGATGACGGAGTAAACATGGAAGTGCAATCAAACTAGCCTGAATTACTTCACAACTGCAGAGCCTATTCCAGGATGCTGTAATCTTGGGAGGGAAGACATGCGTTAGGGAGTCATCCTAAACTTGTGCTACTGGGATGTTTCCTAGTGCAGGCAAAGAAGTCCTCTGGCTACGGAGGAAAACAATCTCTGTTCTGCACCTTTCAAGCCAGCCAAGGGAATTTTTAAGAAGTCTATTTTAAGCACAAGCTGCAGGAACTGTAAGGAGGCATATTTAGCTTAGCAACACCTGGGGGATTAAAATGTGCGCTTAATTCACCCAGCTATTAAAGAAAACGGCTCCTACGTTAACATGCAGCAGTGCATTTAATCTCTTTAGGACAGGGGAAATAAAGCAACCAACATAATAGTTATTTCTTCAGACACATCGCTACAAATGAAACTAGAAAAAACACGAGTCTCACTACATGTTAAGAATGCCATGACTCTATCTGGAGTCTGAATAATGGGGGGGCGGGGGAGTAGAGAAAAAGAACCCCATGCCCACACATGCGGTGAAACCCAACTTAACCAGCCAACAGTTAAGTGACATAATTGAGTTTCCCAGATCCAAGCTGCAGATCCCGCAGTGCAGAAACCACAGCCGAGGGATGCTCTCCCTCACCTCTCCTTCGACAGCTCCAAACAAGTAAGACTTCCCCATCACTACACAGAGGCAGAAGGAGAGAAAGGAAACCACTGCTGCACAGGTTAGTAGAAAGCAGGAGGATGCCCCCCATTTCACCTGTGAAGATGAAAGAAGGACGAGGAAACGAATGGTGTAACCTTCCAAACCCCCAAAACAGAGTTAAGCAGGAAGAAACAGATCCAATGCCATGCTGCCAAAGTTCAGCATGTTGACAAAACAGCACCTGAAATTTCAGTGTTAATTTAATTTTACTACCTAGAAAGACCATTCGCCAATCTACAAAGTTCTTTTCAGGATAACTTTTGCAATTGATTAAAGGTGAGCTCAGACATTCCCTGTTAGCCCAACTGTGGGGTCCAGGCAGCTGCAGAGATTTCCTCTTTCAGCCAGAGACCAAGCTGCTTGGCGGCACTTTGATCAGATCTCCCTGGGTACGATCAGCTCCGCGGCACTCCCACTGCCTTCAGTTTTCCAGCACAGGAATCCATACATCCCGTCTGTTAGAAATGTCACTTAACTATTTCTTTGCAAGCACTTCCCTGCACAAGCCATACAGCATCATTATTATTACTTGACCTGCAGAGAAGAACAGGTTTTTAAAGGGAAAGAAAAGTATTTTCTTTCCTCATAAGCAAAAGCTTACGACACGAATTAAGATGCATTCATCAGGTCAACACCTCCTACAATTAAGACAGTTCCCTTCTGATGCAACCAATGCATCTGCTACACCAGAGAGGCAGAAAGAGTCGTGTCTGTTGGGGGGGAGCCTGGGGAAAAAGACGCATAACTGAAGTGCAGCACCAACGGGTGCTTTTGAATATATTTTAAGACCCCGAAAGTATTTATGAGTTACCAGATCAAAGCGTCAATCAAAACAACTCAACACGAGCACAGAGCTGCGGTCAGACGGCTGAGCCTATGAATGGAGCTAAACCGCCTTGTTTATCTCAGCACGTGTGCGCGCACTAAGCCCGAAAGATACGGGTGACCCGACCGAGCAGCCCACCCGCTCCTCACTGTCAGGCCAGCTGAAAAAGCACGGGGAAGACACAGCCAAGTAACGGGCGCAGATTCCCGTCAGCGGCTCGCGCTATAACGGACGGACGAGTGGAAAAAAAGCAAGAAAGAAAACAACCTTGCTTGGCACCGTGCCCACACACACATCCCAGTGCAGTGGGGAAAAGAGGCCGGGGGCACATACCAGCCGCGGATCAGCTTTCTGGCCCCGGGAACAAGCAGATCTGGCAATCGCCTAAACACAGGCCCCTCTCTGTCCCAGATGCACCTTCCCGCACCCCTCCGCAAGCAGTAACCCGAGAGGACCTCTCTGCAGAGCTTCCTCGCACCCCCAGCCAGCTCGCCGTAGGAAGGGAGATGCTCAGCACCACCGAGCAGCACCCCATGCCCCCGGCACAGGCACGAGCCCACCTTTCTTGAACTCCTCCAGCATGGCGTCGAGCTTCGTGTCGTTGAAGACAAAGTGCAGCGGGTGGTTGTAGAAGCGGGTGATGGTCTTGAGCGGAGTGCAGTCATCGGGGTCCACAAAAGCTAGGTCCTTGACAAAGAGCAGGTCCACAATGTTGGAGCGGTCACCCTCGAAAACAGGGATGCGGGTATAACCGCTCTCCATGATCTCGGACATAGTGTTGAAGTCGAGCACAGCCTCGGCAGCGATCATGAAGCAGTCTCGGAGAGGAGTCATCACATCCTCCACCGTCTTGGTGCGCAGCTCCAGGGCTCCTTGGATAATGTTGAGCTCCTCCTTGACTAGGTCGTTATAAGGGTCGGTGACTCGCAGCATCTCCAACAACTTCTCACGGTTGTAGACCGTGCCGATCTCCTGGCCCAGGACACAGTCCAGCAACTTGCTGACGGGGTAGGAGGCCGGGAAGGTCATCATCATGAAAAACTTGGTGAGGAAGATGGTGTTGGCGCCCACGGCCAGGCCGTGCCGAGAACAAATGGCCTGCGGCACGATCTCGCCGAAGATGACGATACCGATGGTGGAGACCACCACAGCCACCAGCCCAGAGCCGGCGATGTCGTCCAGCAGGATGGTTAGCGTGGTATTGACCAGGACGTTGCCGAGCAGGAGGGAGCAGAGCAGGTAGTTGCCCTGGCGGCGCACGGGCTCGATGCGCTTGGCGTAGTTCTTCTCCTTGTCGGTGCCGCAGTTCTGCACGATGCGCAGCTCCATGGGGTCCAGCGCCATGAGGCCCAGGTTGAGGCCGCTGAACATGCCCGAGAGGCAGAGCAGCAGCGAGATGAAGATGACCTGCAGCCAGAAGGGCAGCAGGAACTTCTTCTCCTCGCCCACGATCATCTTGGTGTCCTCGCCGTCGTGGTAGATCCAGGTGGTCTCTCCCCAGGGCGGGTGCCCGGCGGGCCCCTCGCCGCCCGCCAGCCCCGGCGCGGCCCCGGGCCCCAGGGCGGCGGCGGCGGGGGCCGAGACCGACGTGCACAGGTAGTAGGACTTGCTCTTCTCCGTCTTGCGCAGGGGCTTGATCTCGATCTCGATGATCCCCGAGGTGCGGCGGTTGAGCACGATGTGCGGCAGGATGATGATGTCCGAGGTGCGGATGCCGCAGCGCTGCGGGGCGGCCCCGCCGCCCGGCCCGGCCCCGCCGCGCCCCCCGCCCGCCGCCGCCGCCGCCGCCGCCGCCCGCCCGCCCCGCTGCCGCTCGTGCTCCGTGAACGCGATGCGCGACCACGTCTCGTTGTTGATGTTCTGCCCGTACACCCGCAGCTTCACCCGCGTGCGCTCGCTCACGCGCAGCGCGCCCCCCTCCATGAAGGAGACGTCGTCCGTGTCCTCCAGCCGCAGGCCGATGATCACCGTCTCCTCCGCCACGGCGGCGGCGGCGGCGGGAGGCGCGGAGGCGGCGGCGGCGGCCGGGGGCGGCCGGGCCGGCGTCCCCGCGAGCAGCAGCAGCGGCAGCAGCGGCAGCAGCGGCGCCCGCGCCCCCCGGCCGCCCCCCGCCATGTTCCCCCCGGGCAGCGCGGCCATCTTTGGTCAGGGCTCGGCGCCGCCGCGGCCCCGCATCGCCGCGCGGCGCCTGCGGCGTGCCCCGGCTCCCCGGGCGGCGGGCGAGGAGGCGGCGGCGGGCACGGCTGCCCGCGGGACCCGACGGGCAGCGACTGCCGGGCCGGGGCGAGCCGAGCGCCGCCTCTACCCGCGGACCGCCCCCCGCCCCCCGCGGCGAGGCCCGCCCCGCGCGCCCCGGCCAATGGCGGACGGGCCTCAGGCAAGCCACGCCCCCTTCCGACGAGGCCCCGCCCCTCGCCCGCGCAGCCAATGGCGGCCCTGCCCCGCTCCGCAAGCCACGCCCCCTCCCTTCTTCGATTGAGGCCACGCCCCTCGCCCGCCCTCCGCCAATGGCAGCCCGGCCCACTGCAGGCCACGCCCCCTTCGGGGAGGGGGCGGACCCGTCAGGCCACGCCCCCTTCGGTTAAGGTCACGCCCCTCGATCTCCCTCCGCCAATGGCGGCCCGGCCCCGCCCCCAAAGCCCCGCCCCTTTCAGATTGAGGCCCCGCCCCCCGCACAGCCAAACGGAGGCCCTGCCCCAGACAGGCCACGCCCCCTCATCCCCGCCTCCCCGGGAGGCGCGTGACTCCGCCGCGTGCGCGGGGCGGGGCCTCGGGGTGGCGGGGGGGGGGGGGAGGGGGCGCGACCAATGATGGCGCGGGGCGGGCCCGCTGCCCCCCCCCAACACACCCCGCCCCGCCCCGGCAGCGGGGCCGCCGCGCCCCCTCGCGGCCCTGGGCTGCCTCGCTCGGCGGGAGCAGCGGGATTAAACGCTAAATGTTAAATATGAAATGTTCAGGGAGTCCAGGCGAGGCCACGGAAATGAGGAGAGGGCTGAGCTCCCCTCACGCGAGGACAGGCTGAGAGAGCCGGGGGATTCAGCCCACAGAAGGGAAAGCCCCAAGGAGACCTTAGAGAGACCCCCCAGCACTGAACTGGGGCCCAAGGGAAAGCTGAGGAAGGGCACAGGGACAGGACAGGGGTTAACAGTTTTAAACCCAGACAGGGTAGATTTAGACTGAATATAAGGAAGGTATTTTTCACAAGGAGGGTGGTAAACACTAGAACGGGTTGTCCGGGGGTGTAGCAGAAGCCTCATCCCTGAAAACATTCAAGGACGGGTTGGATGTGGCTCTGAGCAACCTGATGTGGTTAAAGATCAGAGAATCAGAGAATCACCAGGTTGGAAAGACCCACCGGATCATCGAGTCCAACCATTCCCATCAATCACTAACCCATGTCCCTCAGTGCCTCGTCCACCCGTCCCTTAAACCCCTCCAGGGAAGGGGACTCAACCCCCTCCCTGAGCAGCCTCTGCCACTGCCCAATGACCCTTTCTGTGAAGAATTTTTTCCTAATGTCCAGCCTGACCCTCCCCTGTTGGAGCTTGAGGCCATTCCCTCTCGTCCTGTCCCTGTCACTTGGGACAGATGTTCCTGCCCCTGCAGGAGGTTGGCCTGGATGACCTGTAGAAGTCCCTTCCAACCCAAAGCAATCTATGATTCCATGAGGCACAAAGGGCTCATGAAAAGACCTGTTACTGAAGTGTTCTGCTTCTGTCCCACTGCCAGGAGAGACGGGCTCCTTCCAAAGCCACCGCTGCCGTGCTGGATCCCAGCTGGACCGACACAGCCCTGTCTCCATCTGGGAGGAGGACAGTGCAGGGGCAGTTCAGAATTCCAGAGATGAACAGGGCATCCAGTACGGCTTGAGGCAGCTGAGACCATGTTCTGGGTTCAGGAAGACCCTTTTGAGGAGGAAAACAGCCTCCTCTCTCTTTAAGTGTGTGGAAAATGGAAAAGCAGGCAATTAAACAACACAACCCAATACAGTGCGGAGCAACGAGCAGTGCTCTGGGGCCATAGTCACAATTTGAGTCATCCTAGAGCAGTTCCACAGGCCTGCTCTCGTGGGAAGGGGTGAGATGCCCCAGAGCCATGGTAACTCCCTGCTATAGGGACTCGAGGATCACCTCCCCTACAGCCCAGGGTGAATCAGAGCACCAGCACCACATCCATCGCTTTCCCTGCCCTCACAGCACCCTCCGTGCCCGCAGAGGGAGGACACCAAGCCTGAGGAGCTTCACATCCATCTCTACCATCACCATAAAACCAGACCAGGGTATTGGACGGGTTATTTTGGGGTTCTTCACAAAAGACACGGCTGCAAGACCTCTTCTTTGCGTGGCTGGGGGGACAGAGAACCCCAAGGCTGTGCATGTACAAGCAAATCCAGGCAGACCCCCCCACATTCAGATCCTGGTGAGGACCCCTATCTAGTGCTCAAAATCAAAGGCAAGTGCGATGAAAAGTCCTCTCAGCTGCTTCCTCCCCAAAATGCTGAGAATCTGGAAAAAACAGTGCTATGCAAAAGCAGTGGCATTTAGCTGTGGCTTTTTTCCGTATGCATATGGGAGGAGGGACCTCACTGAGGGCACCTCTCCCCCCAGGAAAGCAGAAAAGCCCTGGCAGGCACTCATGCCTTTTTCATGAAGGGGTTTGTAGTTAGGACCCCCTGAACCCATCTGCTCTTCTCTTCACACTGGGAAGGCTCTCTTTGATTACAGAAGCTAATTGCCGCAAACCTCCCAGGGTGGGCAGGCTGGGGACTTTGAGAAAAGTCTTTTTTGTAAGTAATCACGGAAGAGGATCATGCAGGGGAGGATTAAACAGCATCTTGTTTGTGTTTTCAGCAGGTCTTTGCAATATCCCATCACCTTTCACACCTTTCAGAGTTCCTCTCACCTGCCAGGTCATAGCCCTGAGGCTGGTCTGCCAGCTTCTACCTGCCTGAAACCAGCTCCTACCTGGCCTGTTTGCTTCAGATAGCACCAAGGATATTTTGTTTAAATCACGGCATAGCTCTAAACCCAGGGACTTGTAAATTTTTGTACATCACATAGTTGAGACCCATAGTCTCATCGGAAGCCTGGTAACGTAACTTTCCAGGACACCATGTTTATGGGCATCAGTTATATGTTTAATCCTTAAACTGTGAATTAATCACTCCTCTATTTTACTGATGCCAAAAGGCAGGTTAAGCAGTCTGGGTCACTTAGGAAATCCTTTCTAAACCTTGGAATTATTTTAACAATCCTCATATTTTATAATGATCCAGATTTTGTCAGGAGTTAACACTGGAGGCCCAGTGTCCTGGTACGGCTCTTGCTGGGAGCTACATTTACCAGGGATTTGAAAGCTTCCCCTCTAACCATCTCATTATCTCCCTTGAGACAGGCGGCAGGCAGCCTTTTCTAGCCATGTCATCCAAGACGAGGTATTCTGCAGCTTTGATTCCAACAGAGAACACCAAGAGCTGTTGAATGGTTCAGCCTGCAGGACGTGGCCAGCCAGGTCTCTGGATTTCCAGAATTGCTGCATTTCTCTGCTAAATTCTGCGGGTGTGATGCTTGCAGGGCACCCGGGACTTATCCGCTAGATGGAGTCCAGGGGAAAAGAGAAACAGCAGCGGAGCTGCAAGGAAAGGGAGAGAAATTCCAGTCTCCTGGAAGGGGCTGTAAGCAAGATAAGGTGTGGGGAGCCGCGCTTGGAACGTCTCCCGACCTGACAGCAAATAACAGAGCCATCCCTCTGCCCCCCACACGCTGCGTTGAGTTCTTCATGGAAAAGCAGAGCTGGCCAAGCCCCCAGGAGGTGACTGGTCCTTCTCATCCACCTTTGCAGCTGCCCTTACTGAGCAGCTCAGCCCACTGCCAGGAGCTCGCATGGGCTTTGTCTAGTGGAAGCTTGTGGCTCCCTGAGTGCATGCAGGGTTAGCACAGGGAGATCAAAAAAAGGAAAAAAGCAATTGCACTGCTTATGGCTGTGCCCTTCGCTTCTCAGAAGCATCTGCGTCCCAGCTGTGGGCTCCCAAAGACCTCAAATTGGAGCCAGACTCATGCACAGGGGTGTTTGCCGCAGGGTCGGGCTCTCCTTTCACACTCTGCCTTCTGCAAACGTCTCTGCTCTGCTCCATGGACTAAACACCAGCACGCAAATGCTGCCAAACCCACGCCCTGCTGCTCCACACATGGGAACCCACAAACCATTTCCCATGGAGACCATCCCTGCCTACACATCTGAAACACAAGGCCACTGCCAGCCCCAGAGTGAGGGGCTGCCCATCCTCTCCACAGCAGGTCACAACCTGCCCCACCAGCCTTGACAGGGAAGCCCAGCATCCCACGGGTCCCACGGGTCCCAGCCACAAGCACACAGCCTTCGAGCCTGGCCGTTTATTTGCTCTCTGGCAAAAGCCACACACACTGCTGGGGCCACGTCCTCCTGCTCCGCTGGCATCTCCCAGCGCTGGGGCATCGCCCACCACTCAGCAGCAACCCCGCGGACCACAGGTTCCACCGGGATGACAGGCAGGACCAGGGGCCGCCAGCCACTCCAGTAGCTGGAAGGGATCGCGGATCTTCTCCTGAAGGGCAGAGAACAACCCACGGCAGGATCGGGTTGAGGGAAGCGAGAGGCACCCCAGGAAAGCGGCATTTCCCTCCTGCTCACACCCTGCCAGCAGGACACCCCAAGCAGACCCCCCTGGAGCTACCGTGGGGGCAGCCCCAGGACCACACCAGCTGCTTTTCCTTGCTGCAAGGAGAATGCCGAAAGCTTCTCTGGAACTTCGGCTCTACTTTTATCTGAGAAATGTCTCCTGCTTGGATAGGGATCCAAGAAGATATCCACCTCCCCAAGCACAAGGTTGTGTTCCAGGGACACGCAGCTGCAGGGTGTTATCTATCTCCCCCAAGTACTGATGATCCCAGCTCCTCCTGGCCGATAGGAGGACCTACAGGCTGGAAGGACCGCTGAGGGGAGGAGGAGAGAGGCTTCCAGCAGATAGAGGTGCTTTGTGCTGCAGGGTCAGGGCTGGCAGTCAGGGCCAAACTCACATCAGCAGCCGGGGGAGTGATGGGCAGGAAGGAGCTGCAGGGATAAGCTCTCCCCAGTCATCATCTCAGAAGAAGGATGTCTCCTCCTGGGAGACCTCAGGCAAGCCCAGCTCTCAGCCCTGGCAGCTCCCACGGACACGTTAGAGCACCCTCCTGCTTTGGAGGGCTCCAACCTGCACTGGGGTGCCCAAACTCAGGCACTGGGCACCACCCTTGGTGTTCCATGGGCTCCTGCCCAACCCAGAAGGACACAAGACTCTTGGTGTCATGTCACAGTCCCTCTAAAACCCCACAGCACCTCTGATGGCACAGGAAATCCATGTCCCTATCCCTGAACCCGGCGGTGGAGCTGCTTGCTACCAACCTTCACAGCCTTGGGACAGCACCCCTGCAGTGCAGCAGCCTCAGCCCCGCCGGCTCGGATCAGGAACTCCTCCGCAAACCTGGAGCTTTGCAAGATCGCGGCCGTTTCGGCATCCACATCCACCACCTCTCCTTCCTGGGGGCAGAGGGATGGTCACAGGGCAGGGCCCAGGACATAGAGCCCAGAGACACCAGCCACCAAGCTAGATGACAAGGAGGATGAAAACAGAGGAACAGCCTGGACCAAACCCTGAGAAAGACCCACAGTGACCAGGCTCCAAATCTACTCGTGAAGCCACCATGGATGTTTTGCTCCCAGCCCATGCAATGCATGGGTCTGGCTCTCTTTCCCACTCCTGTTGGCACCTCCCCTGGTTTATACAGCTCCTCTGCACCCACCCAGCACCCCTTGTACCAAAGCTTACCCCCAAAATCACAGAGGACGCTGCTGAGCAGCACTGCCTCATCAGCTCTGCCCCATCCCCATCCCTTCAGACCAGGACAGCATCTGGGGGAGCCCCACCCCGCACCTTGAAGGTGAAGTTGGCATCAAACACCAGCTCTTGCTCGTGCCCCACGATCCCACCATTGTAGATGACCTGTCCCGGTGTGGCCTGGATGCTCTCCGGCACCTTGAACAAGCGGAAAGTCGCAGAGACGAAGCGGCAGTCACCTGCAAGGGAGGAGCTGGTGGACTGGGCACCGAGCAGCCGGGCTGGGAGCTGTCAGAGCCGAGGCTCCCAACACAGCTCCCCACAGCCGCCCAGAGCCAGTGGTCCCTGGCAGGACCCTCACCGATGATGTCTTCCAGCTCCTTGTTACCAATGGTGATGGGGCTGGCGGTGACCAGGCGTGGGGGGCTGAACCCCACCTCCTCAGCAATGCTGTACAGGTCTCTCCAGTACAGGGCTCCCGCCAGGCATTCCCCTGGCATGAGACCAAGGACACAGGTGATGGAGGCAAAGGCCCAGTCCCCCATCCCGTGCTATCCCTCATCCTTGAGCTCTACGCACCCCACAGCACCCTGTGCTTCCGGACGGCCTCACTCAGCTGCTGGCTGGCGTAGATGTCACTGAAGTACATTTCTCCTCCAGGCTGGAAGACAGCGAGGAATGAAGGGAGACTTCAAGAAGCAACAGGACAAAAGAGGCATGGAGAACTGGGCACTCCAAGTGCTACCCTGCTCGAGATCGTCTGCAGAGGTGCCCTCCCCGGCCCCATCCTGCAGCTCCACGGTGCTGGATCCCATTTGCCACATCCCAGTGGCGCCCCAACAGCAAAACCAGCCCAAAGCCGCTCTGCTCCCGCTGCGGGCACTGGCCCCAGCGTTACCTTCAGCATGCGGTAAGCCTCCCGCAGCACAGCCCTCTTGTCAGGGGTGAGGTTGATCGCGCAGTTGGAGCTGTGGAGGAGGAGACCGAGCCTCATTTGCAGCCTCTCATGCACTCAGCACCACCAGCTGCTGCACATCCCATCACTTCATGCAGGATTTACAAATGCTGATGGGACCAAGAAAAGGGCAGTTTCTACATTCCCAGGCTCTAGCCCAGACTCCGTGTTGGGATTTGCCCTTCCCTAACACGTGCTCCTGAAGCGGATGACCTGATGGGACAAAGACCTGGACCCCAGCTCGTGGCTCCAGGCAGCAGAGGGGCCCGTGGCAGCAGCGCCCTGCCTGATACCCACATCACAGAATCACCAGGTTGGAAGAGACCCACCGGATCAGCGAGTCCAACCATTCCCATCAACCACTAACCCATGTCCCTCAGCACCTCATCCACCCGTCCCTTAAACCCCTCCAGGGAAGGTGACTCAACCCCCTCCCTGGGCAGCCTCTGCTAGGGACCAATGACCCTTTCTGTGAAAACTTTTTTCCTGATGTCCAGGCTGAACTTCCCCAGGCAGAGCTTAAGGCCATTCCATGATGATATGACAATATATCTACATGACAATATCGTAGCTCTCATCAGCCAGCCCAGCATCACCCAGCTTCTCCATGTAGCCCTGGAGGAACTCCACGTTCGGCTTTTGGTAGCCAAACTTGTCCATATGGTAGGCGATGTGCTTCTTTGCCATCTCGACCTGGGATGAGGAAGGGGACGAAGGTAAGAGGATCCCGAGGGGGATGGCGGGAAGCACGGGTGGTCTCTGCGCCGTACCTGGCCCTGGGTCATGTCTATCCCGGTGACGTGGCCCCGCTCCCCAACCAGCTGGCTGAGCAGGTAGCAGTCCCTGCCGCTGCCGCTGCCCAGGTCCAGGATGCGGCACGACTCCAGGCACTCCGGGACAACCAGCCCGCAGCTGTAGCACCTGGGGGAGGCTGTGATGAGCCAGGGCAGGGCTGCCTTGTGAGGAGGCAGCGGCAGAGGGGACAACCCAGGGCTCACCTGGCTGCCACCTCCTCGTGGACGCGCCCCAGGGCATCGCTCAGCACCTTGGGAAGGGGCCCAGCTGAGGTCATGCACACCTTGGTTTTCAGGTCCTCCGATCTCTGCAGCTCCTTGCCATAGTAATCCTGCATTCATAGAATCATAGAATTACCAGGTTGGAAAAGACCCACCAGATCATCGAGTCCAACCATCCCCATCAATCACTAACCCATGTCCCTCAGCACCTCGTCCACCCGTCCCTTAAACCCCTCCAGGGAAGGGGACTCAACCCCCTCCCTGGGCAGCCTCTGCCAGGGACCAATGACCCTTTCCATGAAAAATTTTTTCCTAATGTCCAGCCTGACCCTCCCCTGGTGGAGCTTGAGGCCATTCCCTCTCGTCCTGTCCCCTGTCCCTTGGGAGAAGAGCCCAGCTCCCTCCTCTCCACAACCTCCTCTCAGGGAGTTGGAGAGAGCAATGAGGTCTCCCCTCAGCCTCCTCTTCTCCAGCCTAAACCCCCCCAGCTCTCTCAGCCGCTCCTCTTGTTCTCCAGCCCCCTCACCAGCTTCGTTGCTCTTCTCTGGACTCTCTCCAGAGCCTCAACATCCTTCTTGTGGGGAGGGGCCCAGAACTGACCCCAGGATTCGAGGAGCGGTCTCTCCAGAGGGAGAAGAACCTCCCTGGCCCTGCTGGCCACGCCGTGTCTGCTCCAAGCCCAGATGCCCTTGGCCTTCTTGGCCCCCTGGGCCCCTGCTGGCTCCTGTTCAACCAACCCCCCCAGGTCCCTCTCCTCCAGGCAGTTTCCAGCCCCTCTTCCCCTGGTCTGTAGCTGGGATTGAATCCCCGCTGCCGACGGCTTTGCGGGCCGGGAGGGGTGCGGGACGCGGTGGGGGGGGAAGAGGAGGCTCCCGGGACGATGGGGGCGAGGCGGCCCCCGGCTGCCCCCTCACCTGCACCTCCCGCCGGATCCGCGCGGCGCTCGCTGCCGACACTGCACGGGAGCGGGGCCGTTAGAGCACCCCCCGGCCCGGCGGCATCCCCCTCCTCCCCAAACCCCCCCCCAGCCGCCCCGGAGCGCCACAAAGCAACCACCCCCCGGCTCCCCCCGGCTCCCTTACTGCCCCCTTACTGCCGCCGGCCCCGACCCTTGCCCCGGCCCCGCCCCGGCCTCTGCACTCGGCACCGGCGAGACCGCCCCTCGGATCCTTGAATTCTGGGCCCCTCCCCACCAGAAGGATGTTGAGGCTCTGGAGCGAGTCCAGAGAAGAGCAACGAAGCTGGGGAAGGGGCTGGAGAACAAGAGGAGCGGCTGAGAGAGCTGGGGGTGTTTATCCTGGAGAAGAGGAGGCTGAGGGGAGACCTCATTGCTCTCTGCAACTCCCTGAGAGGAGGTTGTGGAGAGGAAGGAGCTGGGCTCTTCTCCCAAGGGACAGGGGACAGGACGAGAGGGAATGGCCTCAAGCTCCACCAGGGGAGGGTCAGGCTGGACATCAGGAAAAAAGAATTCACAGAAAGGGTCATTGGACACAGCCCGTGGTTTGGCGGTGTTCGGGGCATCTTTTATTCCCAGCAAGTTATTCACAGCTTAACCAGCAGCTCAGGGAAAACACTCGTTCCCAAGGTGTGTCTGCAATGCAGGATGCTTTATTTGTGCCCCTTCCAAGGCACAAGGAAGCACTATGGATCCAGAGCTAACAGCAGCACCTCCATCAGAACACAGGAGCTGGGTGCCACCAGGTGAAGGCGAAACAGGCAGTGGCACTAGAGGAGATGGTGAAACGCAGCCCAGGAGCCCAACACCAGCAGCACTTTGCTGTGCGACTCCAACAGGAACGTGCCAGGCTGACGCCTGCTCACAGCCTGCCTTGTATCAGCTGATGAAAAGCACACTCGGGCAAACAAGTGCTTCCCATGCACTCCAAGTGCTCCAGATAAGCGACTTTCCAAAGACAAGACACAGTATTTATAGCCCGGGCGCGATCTCAATCCCTGGGATGGGAACAGGAGCCTAATCTCGTCCTCCAAACAGAGCAGAATTGAACACAGCGGCTCATGATGCTCTCCTGCCTGCTTCCCAGCTGGGCCTTTGGATATCTTCCCAACCAGATACGAACACAGGACACAGCCAAGGCTGCTTCAAAAGCCGGAGGAATGCAGTTGAAGGCCGAAGGCAGCACAGATAGGTTGGCAAGGGGATGACGTTCCAAACTTTTGCAGAGTGGAAAACTAGATAACCTCCAAGCAGGATGCTGGCCAAACTGTGTCCAGCTGGACCACTGACAGATGTGCACCCAGATTCCCACTTCAACAAATTCTGGGCTGGGACTGGCACCTCAGTCCGCACCAAAGCACCGCTCACCCACCCAGGCACACACAGCTCCCACTCATTATCATGCCCTAAATAAACTGCATTCTCTGCCATCCCCGCATCTAAAGACAAACTGCAGGCACCTGGATTTAAAGCCCATGGCTTTTTTTACGCATGGGGGAAGTGGAGACAACTTCGTACAATATCTCTGGCTCTGTGCCTGCTGGTCCCAGGCAGACATGACCAGCACTCTTCCACCATTTCACGGGTTTCTAACTGAGCAGAGAGATGGAGAGGGAAGTCACCCTGTGGCCATGAAGGAGCATCACACGCCACGTGCTGTGGCAGCAAAACAGCCCAAGTACCCAGTCCGTGAGCATTAGCTGAACACCGTGGGTTCCTTGGGAGCTGGCACGGGCACAGCACCTCACACTGCCCGGGAAGTGAGCAGACACAGGGATTGTTGGAGGGACTAAGGTAAGTTTGTTCCAGTTAGGTGCAGGCAAGTGTTCCGGAGCAGAGATGTTGGTGGAGGCATGTGAGAGGGACCCACGTGCTCAGGAACTCTGCACACACCTCAGGTGACATCCAGCACCACCCAGACACAGGTCAGAATGCTGGGGTCTGCAGGGGAAAGGATGCCTGGCTGCCCTCAGGGGCTGGTCGAGATGTCCTTGTGCCTTTGGCTGTGCTTCATTTCAGCAAGTGACTCAGCTGGTCCTGTAGGTTTGACGACTGCTCAACACTGGGGATCAAGTGAGAAGAGGTTCATAGTGAGATTTGCTACCCGGACTGCTCTGCCCGTGCCCAGGGGACCAGAACAGCTCTCGCACTGCCACTGGAGCACACAGAAATCCTGGGATGCCCCAAACCATCTCTATGTCCCCACAGACATCTCCATGTCTGCTTCACAACACCCTCATCTCTGATCACAACCTCCCTCACAGGCACTATCACGTTAATGAAACAAATGGAAGTTTTGGTATAAATCACCCCTTCACCTAAATTCTCATCTCTTCACACCACTTCACTCACAGAACTGAAATGCTATCCCACTGGGCCAGCATCTACTTCAAAGGCAGCTGCAAAAACCTTTTAGCTCTGTTTTCCCCCACCCTACTTCACCACTTTTCCCTCTCCATCAATCCCCACACGCATCTCCCAGGTCCTTCTGGCATTCCTTCAGCTGGATACTCACTTCTTCTGAATTGCTTCTTGCCTACAAGAGAAAAGGAGACAAAAACAGCATTAGGAAAACAAAATCCCAGCAACAGGGTTCGTGTTATGCTGAAGAGATGGGTCTTAAACAAGGGTTCAGGAAGCCAAAAACCTCGATGTTTCTGGATTAAGTGCTGAGAAGACAGCAGTGGTACTGGCTTCCACCTCTTAGCCCTCGACACATCACACGTTCTCACAGGAGACACAGTGCATGGCAAACAGAAGCAAAAAACCTCAGCTCGCACCCTACACCCAACCTGCACCATAACAGTGGAGCTGAAGAGGGCTGGAAGATCCTAGGCCCAGGTCTCAGGTTTGAGAAGCTGGACAAGAGGGATTGGTCTGAGTGGTCTCCATGCAAAGTCTATAACAAGAAGGGAAAGGGACTGAGGAACCTGCTCAGCTCCCCAGAGAGAACGTGGTGTCCCATACTTACTGGTACTGTAGATGAGTGGTTATTATGGCCATTTTCCTTAAACTCTGTGGAGAACAAGACAAAGAACGAATGTCTGATGGGAGCAGTCCAGCAGTATCACAGAACAAGCTGTCCAAACACCCCAGGGAGTTCCCCCAGCACAGCCAGCACTGTAACAGTGCACGCCTCCAAAACACCCCTGCTGGTACCTGTCAGCAGCGACACACTCCTCTCTCCTTTCCCAGTGAGAGACACGGACACCAAGTGCTTTGTTTCAACCTATGATCCCACGGACTTTCCCCAGCTGAAGGGCTGTGCCTGGAAGGCTGGCAGCACACGTGGGTTTGAAGAAGCACTAGATTACTCTGGCCATCAGCCCTGCTGCCTGAACTCACGCATTTCAATTCAGGGCTCCAGTAACGTCTGCTTCCCTGTTCTTACAGCCCTCCTCTCCTTCTGCCCACTAGAAGTGCTACTGCTCCAGGATATAAATACAGCTTACATCTTCCGAGTGCAGGATGGCATCTTCCTGCATCACCATGTTCCTAGCAGCCTGGCCCAGGAGCTGAAAGACAAATCATAGAATCACAGAATCACCAGGTTGGAAAAGACCCACCGGACCACCGAGTCCAACCATTCCCATCAATCACTAACCCATGTCCCTCAGCGCCTCATCCACCCGTCCCTTAAACCCCTCCAGGGAAGGGAACTCAACCCCCTCCCTGGGCAGCCTCTGCCAGCGCCCAATGACCCTTTCTGTGAAAAATTTTTTCCTGATGTGCAGCCTGACCCTCCCCTGGCGGAGCTTGAGGCCATTCCCTCTCGTCCTGTCCCCTGTCCCCTGGGGGAAGAGCCCAGCTCCCTCCTCTCCACAACCTCCTCTCAGGGGATGTTCCCGAGCCCTCGGCCTACAGCTCCCAGCCTGCCCCGCGCGCCGCCTACAGCTCCCAGCCTGCTCCGCGCGCCCCGTCGCCTACAGTTCCCAGCATGCCCTGCGCTCACCGCCTACAGCTTTCTGTCCCCGTGCCCTTCGCCTACAGCTCCCAGCATGCTCCGCGCCGCCCCCGCTCAGCCGCGGCGGGGCCCGCCCGGGCCGCAGCTCCCGGCCACGCCGCCCCGCCCGGACGGTGCCCCCGACAGGCGCTGCCCCCGGCGGGGCGGCGAGGCTGGGCCGGGCCGGGCCAAACCGCCCGCCGAACCCGGCGGCCCCACGGCCGCGTTGCATGCCGGGCCGTGTAGTCGGGCGCGCGGCAGCTCCCGCCGCTCACCTCGGCGCTGCGGGAGCCCTTCAGCACTTGCTTGGTGAGGGCGATCACGTCGGTGCCGCAGCTCGTCACCTTCTCGGTCAGCAGCCCCTTCACCGAGTGCCCGAACCGCGCCTGGGCGTCCGCCGCGCCCCCCGCCGCCATCTTGCCCCCCGCGCGCCCCGCGCGCCCCGCCCGCCCCGCGCTACGGGGAGCGCCGAGGGACAGAACAGTCCGAGCCCGACCGCTCCGCTCGACCCCGCAACCTCGGCGCCTCGTCCACCCGCCCCTTAAACCCCTCCAGGGAAGGGGACTCAACCACCTCCCTGGGCAGCCTCTGCCACTGCCCAGTGACTCTTTCTGTGAAATATTATTTTCTGATACCTAGTTTGAGCTCAAGTGGCTCTTGAGGCCATTCCCTCTCGTCCTGTCCCCTGTCCCTTGGGAGAAGAGCCCAGCTCCCTCCTCTCCACAACCTCCTCTCAGGGAGTTGCAGAGAGCAATGAGGTCTCCCCTCAGCCTCCTCTTCTCCAGGCTAAACACCCCCAGCTCTCTCAGCCGCTCCTCTTGTTCTCCAGCCCCTTCCCCAGCTTCGTTGCTCTTCTCTGGACTCGCTCCAGAGCCTCAACATCCTTC
The DNA here is from genome assembly GCF_032191515.1 of Phaenicophaeus curvirostris. Classification (NCBI taxonomy): domain Eukaryota; kingdom Metazoa; phylum Chordata; class Aves; order Cuculiformes; family Cuculidae; genus Phaenicophaeus; species Phaenicophaeus curvirostris. Next base: position 108,096 of record NC_091400.1, on the reverse strand, counting down.
TTGTGGTGAGGGGCCCAGAACTGACCCCAGGATTCGAGGAGCGGTCTCCCCAGGGCCGAGTCCAGAGGGAGAAGAACCTCCCTGGCCCTGCTGGCCACGCCGTGTCTGATCCAAGCCCAGATGCCCTTGGCCTTCTTGGCCCCCTGGGCCCCTGCTGGCTCGTGTTCAACCAACCCCCCAGGTCCCTCTCCTCCAGGCAGTTTCCAGCCAGACTTCCCCTAGTCTGGAGCTGCTCAGGGTTGTTGTGCTCCAACACAACAGTCGGGAAGGCGCAGGGGCCACGGGAATCCCATCCCCCCACGAATATTGTCCCCCTGTGGCCTCTCCAGGGCAACTCCGGCTGGACACCACCCTGGGCACGGGCACCTCGAGGCAGTCCAGGGCTGACCAGCAGCGACCTGGGCTTGCCCAGGGTTTCTCAGTCCTGCTCAGGGCTTCCCAGTCCTGCTCAGGGCTTCCCAGCAGCAACCCGTGCTTATCCAGGGCTTCCCAGTGGTGCCCAGTGCTTTTCCAGGGCTGCCCAGTGCTTCCCAGTTCTTGTTTAGGGCTGCCCGTCCCCTCGCAGGGACGTGGAGGGACATGAGGGAGGTGGTTGAGTCCCCTTCCCTGGAGGGGTTTAAGGCACGGGTGGACGAGGTGCTGAGGGACATGGGTTAGTGTTTGATAGGAATGGTTGGACTCAATGATCCGGTGGGTCTCTCCCAACCTGGTTATTCTATGATTCTATGATTCTGGCTGGAAATGGACCCCACTGCCCCACCAGTGCCCAGCTGTGCTCATGGCACCGAGGGGCATCTCTGAGGGCTCGTCTGTCCCCACGCCCCTAGCCTGTCACGAAGCCCCAGGACAGAGCCCCAAGGATGGATCCCCCTGGCGCATCTCCTAGCGGGCAGGCTGGCTGGATCCCTCGCAGGCGGCTGTCGCAGCCGTGGCCTCGCTGCCCTCGCCCCTCGCCGGGTGTCCAGCTGCAGAGCTGGCCACGGGCCCAGCGCCTGGTTCTCCCCCGTCCCCATCCCCCCCGATAAGGAGGCAAACCCGCCTCGGGGTCAAGGCGAAGACCCAGCAGCCGGTACAAAGGCCCCTTGCGCTGCGGCGGCCCCGCAGACGGCCCCACCATGCTGCTGCTGCTGGGCGCCCTGCTGCTGGCTCTGCTCTGCGCCTGGGGGCTGGCGCGCTGGCAAACTGGCACGGGGACGGGTCTGGGGCGCCCGCGGAGCCTGCCGGCCCTGCCGCTGGTGGGGAGCCTGCTGCAGCTGGCCGGGCACCCCCAGCTCCACCTGCGGCTCTGGCGCCTGCAGAGCCGCTATGGCAGCCTCTACGCCCTCTGGATGGGCTCCCACTACGTGGTGGTGGTCAACAGCTACCAGCACGCCAGGGAGGTGCTGCTCAAGAAGGGGAAGGCTTTCGCCGGACGGCCCCGCACCGTGAGTCAGCGGCAGGTTTGGGGGGACCCTGTCCCACCGCCACGCAGGGCGAGGCAGGGGGTGCTCCCAGGAAAGGCACCGGCACCTGGCAGGGTCTGTCTCCTCTCTCCATCCCGCCTGCAGTGAGGTGACGGGGCAGCCCCGCTCTGCGCTGTCCCCTGGGCCAAATCCTCCATCACGACGGTGCCAATTCCTCCTCAGGGCTGGCTGCATGTTGGGGTGTGGGGTCAGGTACCACCGGGCTCCCCGCACCCCCTAATTTTCCTGGGCTCCCCAGCCCCTAACCTTGGCATCCGTGCCCAGACCTCTCTGCTGATTCTCAGGCAGGGAATGCAAATCTGACGGCCCAGGTTTTGCCTGCCAGTGCTGACCACCAGCCCCTCAGATCATCCCTGGGGTGACGCCACCACCCAGGGGCTGCCTGTCCCACAGGTGACCACGGACCTGCTGTCCCGGGGGGGCAAGGACATCGCTTTCGCCAGCTACGGGCCCCTGTGGAAGTTCCAGCGCAAACTGGTGCACGCCGCCCTCTCCATGTTCGGGGAGGGCTCGCTCGCCCTCGAGAGGATCAGTAAGTGCACCTCCAGCCCTCCTGCTCCCTCCCAGCTCCCTCCTGCACTTGATCCCGGCTGGACTTACCTTTCTCTGTACCCAATCCCCTGGGAACCGAGGGATGACTTACTGACTCAGCCCAGCCCCCTGGCATCCCCTCAGTTTGCCTCGCAGGGGCTCAGTCCCTCTCTCCATCCCCAATACTTTTTTGACACCTCTCCCTGTGCATTTTCTGCCCTGAGCTTTGGCTCCCCTGGCTCACAGCTGGGGAAACTGAGGCATGGAACCCGTTCCTGGCCCCACTGGCTCCCTGCGACACCCAGGAGGAGCATCACTCCCCACACAGAGAGCCCCATTCCCCGCATGTCTCTGTTCCCTCTGTTCCTCTCCTCCCCAGCACCCAGCGTCATCCCTCCTGCCCATCGCAGCCCCCCGGGGCTCAGCCCTGGCTGGGGGGTGCTCTCTGTAGGCTGCGTCCCCTCCATGAGTGGGTGACCTCTCCTTCCAGCCCCCCGCTGCCCCCTCCACCCCCTCAGCTTCACCATCACCCCCTCACCTGCCTCTCTGCTCCACTCCAGTCTGCCGGGAGGCTGCATCCCTGTGCGAGACGCTCAGTGCCGCGCAGGATACGGCCCTAGACATGGCCCCCGAGCTCACACGGGCTGTCACCAACGTGGTCTGCTCCCTCTGCTTCAACTCCTCGTACCAGCGCGGGGACCCCGAGTTTGAGGCCATGCTGGAGTACAGCCAGGGCATCGTGGACACCGTGGCCAAGGAGAGCTTGGTGGACATCTTCCCCTGGCTCCAGGTGAGCGGAGACATGGGGACTGCCTGTTCCTGTCACCTCAGATGAGAGGAAGGATCTGGGATGTGTAGTGTGGAAGGGGTGTACCTGAGCATTCCCGAGGTTAGGAGGGTCCTTGCCCTGGTGTCCTACAAGAGCTGTTACCCTGGTGAGCAGCTACCTGAGGGCCTGCAGAGGCTGGGCTGAGCCAGAGACCCTTGCTGTAACGGAGCTTCTCTTCCCCAGATCTTCCCCAACAAGGACCTCGCTCTGCTGAAGAGATGCCTCAAGGTCCGGGACCAGCTGCTCCAGCAGAAGTTCAGCGAACACAAGGTGCCAGCAGGGCCAGGACAAGGAGATGCTGAGGGGCACGGGGGGCACTGGAGCTGTGGGGCCGGGGGGTGACTGTGCCCAGGACAGCGTGGCTCATGCCTGTCCTCTGGCAGGAAGCCTTCTCTGGAAACACCGTGAGGGACCTCATGGATGCCCTCCTGCAAGTGAGGCAAAGTGCTGAGAGCAGCAGCCCCCCGGCACCGGGGCTGGAGCTGACGGATGACCACCTCCTCATGACAGTCGGGGACATCTTCGGGGCTGGCGTGGAGACCACCACGACTGTGCTGAAATGGGCTGTGCTCTACCTGCTCCACTACCCCGAGGTAGGGTCTGTGCCCTCTGGGGGTGGAGCTGGGCTCCCTCTGGCACCAGGGGTGTTGTGGGGGCACCTGGGCAAGGGATGTGCCAATAGAGCTGTCAGACTCTGCGAATAAGCAGGATCAGGCCGCGGGCATTTTACAAGCTTCCACAGGTGCTGGTGGTGCTGGGTGTACTGCTCGGCCAGGGGGACTCCCTGCACAGCGAGTCAGCCCCCTCCTCAGGCTCCCACCCAGCCCTTGCTCCCTTCCCAGGTCCAGAGGAAGATCCAGGAGGAGATGGATCAGAAAATTGGCCTGTCGCGTCATCCCCACCTCAGCGACCGCCCGCTGCTGCCCTACCTGGAGGCCACCATCAGCGAGGTGCTGCGCATCCGGCCCGTGTCGCCCCTGCTCATCCCGCACGTGTCCCTCGCCGACACCAGGTGAGACCCGGCTCCAGGCACAGGGGGCGTGGGCAGAGACCACTGGGAGGGAGCAGCCATCTCCAACCATCTCACTGTGTGTTCGCCCTGCAGCATCGGGGAATACTCCATCCCCAAGGGCGCCAGGGTCGTCATCAACCTTTGGTCCGTGCACCATGACGAGAAGGAGTGGGACAAGCCTGAGGAGTTCAATCCCGGTGGGTTGGGTGCTCCCCGTCCTCCCGGGGGTGACGGGGCGGCTGCAGCAGGAAAGGGCCCAGGCTGAGACCAGACAGAGCGGTGGCAGGAGGTCAGATCCTGCTCCCTCCTTGCTTGAGCATTTGCACCGTCCCTGCTCTTGCTTCTCCTGGGATGAGCTCGGGCAGGTCTCGGAGAGAAGGGAGCGATCCCTGCCAACCCCGCGGTGCCCCGTCCCCTTGCAGGCCGCTTCCTGGACGAGCGGGGCCAGCACATCCACTCGCCCTCGCCCAGCTACCTGCCCTTCGGGGCCGGGATCCGCGTCTGCCTGGGCGAAGTCCTGGCCAAGATGGAGCTCTTCCTCTTCCTGGCCTGGGTGCTGCAGAGGTTCACGCTCGAGAGCCCCCAGGACCAGCCCCTGCCCTCGCTGGAGGGCAAGTTTGGCGTCGTGCTGCAGGTGCAGAAGTTTCAGGTGAAGGCCAGGCTGCGGGAGGCCTGGCGAGCAGCCTCGTGATGGGGACGAGCTCCGGATCCTGGGCAGTGGTGGGGTGGGACGGGACATGGAGGCTGTACCCTGCCTGCCCCGCGGGTGCAGAGGGGTCCAGATAAAGCCATTCCCTGCGCAGCGTGGCTCTGGCTGTTTTCTGGGCAAGCACCGGAGGGCAGGGGGAGGTGGGAGGGCAACATGTGATGTACAGCGACCCCACAACCTCGTACGGGCACCAGGCTGAGCTGGGAGGCAGTTTAGGGGTTAGGGATGCCCAGGTTGTGCCCCACGGCTGTGACCCTAGGAGGGTGACCCAGGCTGGTCCTTGCCTTGGTTTCCCTGCTGGGGAACAACAGCTGGGAGCTGAGCTTAGCGGGGAGCAGGGAGAGACACCCCCCAGCTCTGTGTTCCCCTGCCCTGGCCCAGGACAGTGTGTCTGTGCCGCTGGGAACCCGGCCTGCTCACTGCAGAGAAAAAGAATCATGGAATCATATAGAATCATAGAACCACCAGGCTGGAAAAGACCCACCGGATCATCGAGTCCAACCATTCCCATCAATCACTAACCCATGTCCCTCAGCGCCTCGTCCACCCGTCCCTTAAACCCCTCCAGGGAAGGGGACTCAACCCCCTCCCTGGGCAGCCTCTGCCAGTGCCCAGTGACCCTTTCTGTGAAAAAATTTTTCCTAATGTCCAGCCTAAACCTCCCCTGGTGGAGCTTGAGGCCATTCCCTCTCGTCCTGTCCCCTGTCCCTTGGGAGAAGAGCCCAGCTCCCTCCTCTCCACAACCTCCTCTCAGGGAGTTGTAGAGAGCAATGAGGTCTCCCCTCAGCCTCCTCTTCTCCAGCCTAAACACCCCCAGCTCTCTCAGCTGCTCCTCTTGTTCTCCAGCCCCTTCCCCAGCTCCGTTGCTCTTCTCTGGACTCGCTCCAGAGCCTCAACATCCTAAAGTGGAGAACGCCTCCGGCTGCAGATGCTCGCCCAAAGCTCACACTCCAGCTGGGTTTCCCCATTTGCCAGGGCCAACACGAGCCATCCTTGGGCCTGGAGACCAGCCTTGTACCACAAACCCGTTACGCCAAGCCCAGTCCCGCCGTGGGGCATCCTGCCCCCTGCCCTCGCCTGCCTCCTCGCAGCTGGCTGAGCAGGAGAAGATGCCGCTGCGGGGCGTTTCGTACCCAGCACTGGCTGCCTGGCCCCTCGTGAGCTGGTAAACAGGCGCTGGCACGGCTGCTCCCTGCGCTGGGAGCGGGCAGAGACACCGCTGAATCATCTGGCTGGTATTTCTGTCCTGACAGCTGCTGCGGGGGGCACAGCGCCGCGCCCGAGCTGCCCGACCCCACCGGGCACAGCTCCTCCTGAGCCCCCTGCAGATGCTGGGGTCTCCCAAGACTCACAAATCCACCAGCCCGCTGGCTTCGTGCAGACCTGGCATGAGGTGGCCCAGCAACCCAGAATCTGAGGGGGTGAAGCGGCCGTTCTATCCTCTTCTCCCAAATGACAGGGGACAGGACGAGAGGGAATGGCCTCAAGCTCCGCCAGGGGAGGGTCAGGCTGGACATTAGGAAAAGAAATTTCATGGAAAGGGTCATTGGTCCCTGGCAGAGGCTGCCCAGGGAGGGGGTTGAGTCCCCTTCCCTGGAGGGGTTTAAGGGACGGGTGGATGAGGTGCTGAGGGACATGGGTTAGTGATTGATGGGGATGGTTGGACTCGATGATCTGGTGGGTCTCTTCCAACCTCGTGATTCTGTGATTCTATTCTATGATTCTACGAAATCTGTGGGGACCTCGGCATCTGCCACCAGGTTTAAACCGGCTGAGCAGGGGCAGCTGCTGGGAATGCTGAGGCTTTTGCTGCTCAAACAATCCTGTTGCTGTAACAGCTTAGGCTGCGTTGGGTCCCTGTCCTCCTTCTGGGGCTGCTCGGGGTCTCTGTGTGAGGCAACCAGGACTAGAGGGAATGGTGATGAAGGGCTTGGCAGACTGGGAACCAGCGGCTCCATCGCCCTGCAGCAGAGGGGGCCCTGCAAGAGAGGAATCAGTGATGGCAGAAAGGATGAAGCTTTTCCAGTCCCACAGTGAACCCCGCCAGGCAGAGGTGCAGCTTACCGGGGTGAGATCTGAAGGCAGAGACCAAGCCTTTCTCTTGCACAAACTCAATTTGGGGAGCACAGTCTCCCCTGCAGCACTATGGAGCTCAGCTCGAGAGCCTCCAGTTTTGAGGGGCTTTGCTTTCGCAGCAGGCATCGGCCAGCCCTGGGCCGTGCCGGAAAGCCGCAGCTGGCACGGGAGGAGAGGGTGATGCTCCAAATCCCTGCGGGCTCCGCGGTGGGCACGGTGCCAGGCGAGCTGAGTAAGCACAAAACTCAGGACACAGCTGTTCGCCGGTCGAAAACAAATCGAGAAACAAGCCGGCAGCCGGTGACCCCCCCGGCATGGAGACTGCAGCGCTTGCACCAGCGCCGCGACGGCCCCCGGTGCGGGCACCGATCCCATCTGATAAAAACAGATCTGAGCCGCAAGGGAGTGGGGAAAACAGCTCTGACGAAGAGAGGCAACTCATCCCGTCCTTCCCAGGCCGTCTGGCGCGGGACGCTGCGGGGCTCACCTGCACCGGGGGCTGCCAGACTGTGCCCCTCCCCAGCCAGCCTGGCCAGGCTTTTCCTAGATAAACAAAAGGGAAAAAAATAACAAGGGGAAAAAAAAACCTCTCCGGGCTGTGCTGCACAGGGAGGGTGGGTGAGGCAGAGGCCATCGGGGAGAGGCGAGGGTAGTTGACTCACCGGAGCTGGCCCCTGCTCCTGCTCCCAAGCCGTGGGGTCACGGCGGGATGTGCCTGGCCAGGGTTTGAAGGGGAAGAGAAGGATATTTGGCTGCGGGAGCCCAGGGAAGCAAGCAGGGCGCAGGCTCTCCCGGCTGACGCACGTCCCCGAGGGCCGAGGGGTGCCCGGAGCCCAGAGCTCCCATCGCCCAGCAGCACGGCCTCACGCTTCCCACGGAGCCTGCGGCTTTTGCCTTTGTCTCGCTCAGGTTTCCTGCCCCAGGAAGTTTTCAATGACTACGTGTAACACAGAAGCTTAACTGCAGGAGGCTTTCCTCAGCCTCCAGTGGGGCAGGTAGGAGCTCTGAGAGTGGACTGCCAGCAGGGTGATGCCCTCCTCCTCAGCCAGCGCACATCGACTGTGCTGCACAAACCTACAAGGCCGCAGGAAAACCACCCGGGTGTCCCCACAGCAGGATTTGGCATCCTTGGAGCCAGAGAGTCCCTTGGGAACCACGAGGTGATGCTGTGGTACCCAGGAATCCCTGCTGGGCCAGGGGACCCTCCCACTGAGCCACCACACAAGCTGGGTCCTCGCCCCTGGGCCATGGCAGCAGGGCGCTGGCAACAACAGGCTTCAAATATTATTGGCATTGGGATGGACATGAGGATGGAGCACCTTTCTGAAGCTCCAGCACTGGAGCTCTGCGAGTCCTCTGCCTCCTGTGGTTTTTAGCCCTGAGGAGGCAGCGGCTGGGACGCTCACCCGTGTCCTGCCCCGCACCACTCCTGCTCCCCACACCAGTTGCCCCTGGTCCTGGTCTATAAGCCTGAAGCACCAAAATAGTTCTGATAGTTCTGCTCCTCAGGCAAACACGAGCTCAGGAGACATGGTTTGTGCCCTATATGTTTCTTCATGGTCTTTAAAAGACTGAACAACCTCTACGAGCCTTAGGACAGACACACTACTGCTTCTTCCTTACTTTTTAAGATTAGAAACATCAGCTCAGCTTACTGGCATTCACTTCTATGCCCAGAGAAGGGGTGGGGGGTTCCTCCATCCTCAGTAGGATGGCAGGAAACACGGAGATTTCTGCCTTATGACAACAGAGATGTTGGCAGAGGGTATCCTACTGGCACGGGGCCGTCCCCAGGATTTACAGCAGTAAAACTCCACTCCATGAGGACAGATGTGCTTTTTTAGCTTCCTCTGTGGTGTGAGGAACAAAGGAGGTGCCAATACATAGAGAATTCCTAGGGGTGGCACCGTGGATCTTGAATTGTCTTCTCAAAAGAAGTGGACCCAGCTGGAAGGGACCCGTCTCCAGCTGGTGCCCAGCGAGCCAGCCCAGCTCTGGGGCACAAACAGCCTCTCTGCTACCACTCACGCTCCAGGCATCCAGGAAGGTCTCCTGAATCCAAATCAGAGTCCTGCCTTCTTATGAGCACCCTAAGACACGAACTGAAGAGCCACCTTCATCAGCTGTTCTGATGGAAGAGTAAGGCTGTGATGGGCAAAGGAGCGAGATCTCCTACACCTCGTAAGCTACAAGCTCTCCTCAGACGCGTGGGTGAAATACTGAAGCAAGCACCACTTGCCTTTCTCTGCCATCTGTATCCAGCAGTGCCACACACCTCCTGTTAAAAAAAAAACAGAACAAAACCACAATCTAAAAGCAAATCTTGTTCTTAATTCACAAAATGATACACATACACACGGGCAAGTTATCAGAAAAGGCATTATATTTTGGTTTCCACCTTATTTAAAACTGATTTTGGTTTTCAATCAATCAAATCTGAATATGTCTGAGTTCAGTTTTCAATTTTTTTCCCCCATAACAGTAATGATCTGGACGACCATAATTATAAAAGAGACTGGGAGAAAACCCGAGAACAAGAGAACAATAACATAGTCTGAACTGTGCTCTCTTCTACATGAGCACTCCAGGGAATGTTAGTTTCAGCTCGTCATTTTATTTTTCCCTTCGGGTTGTTACGAACAAAATCTCTACCGTTCATTAAAGCAAAGCTACAGTAAATTTTCTTGCAGTCTTACAGCAGGTTTTCATATCACCAGTAGGACTCGCATGCATGGATTGCAGTCATACACACACGCTCACAGACGTTATACAGTAGCCAGTTGCCACCATAAAAAAAAAAAAAAAAGAAAGAAAAAGAAAACAGACATTCATTTCTTTTAAGTGGTCAACGTGAGAATCGCACCAAACCTCTGGATCAAACGAAAAAAAAAAAATACTGCACAGGTCTTCCACATCTACATGGTAAGTCACCCCTTCGCAACGGACGGAGCTCTCATCTCCATTTGTTCAACATGCATCGCTGAAGCTTGAAGGCACGCTGGCCAAAGAGAGCCCTGTTCTTTTTTTGTCATCTTAACTCCAGTGTGCTGCTCTCGGGGTGCAAAACAAGGAAAAAAACAAAGCCAAGCCCTTTTGCAGCACACTGGGAAAAGGTCATTCGGAGACCACAGTACTTGGAAGGCAGCCCAGCTGCCTGGATTCTACTTCTAACTGTGCTCTTGGAGGCATTGAAGGAATACACTCATCTTTAAAAATGACATATAAAGGCAAATTTCTGCGAACCCTTTCTTCTCCAACTGCTTACGGTAGACTAACACTCTTTCTGGAAGAAACTGGTCCTTCAGTCATCAGCTTCAAGTGGGAAATCTCCTACCTGCTGTCTTAAACACTGAAGCACCAGAGATTATAGGGCTGATGTGTTCAGGCATTCATCAGCTTCGGGAAAACTTAACAGCAAAGAAAAAAACAAAAAAAAGAAAAGAAAAGAAATCCCCAGTGCCTCAAGAGCGCTACATCACACCAGAACTCTTAGGCTACTGACTGCCGGCACTGTCAGAAGCTGCTTGCTTCTGGGAAGACACCTGGAGGTTGAAGCCTTACGGTGATTTCGCATCCTCCCAGGGTGAGTTTTGCTGAGCTTTACTGATTGCGAGATAAAGCAGTGTTTTGGAAAACTAAAACCAACAAACTCCTAATAACCATCACCAAAATCACCATTGGAAAAGTTCCATTTGTGAGAAGGTCTCATTGAGAAACATCAGTCCCTGCCCCACGGAGCGGGACAGATACGATTAACAAAACCCAGAGCGACTCGTCCCCCACAAGCCGGGCCCTTTGGGGACAATTCCCCAAATTATATTGGAGGGGAAGAAAGAAAAATAAACTAAAAGAAGAAGGTTTATCACCTTTTCCTCCTGTGAAAGTTTTAATCCTTTTATTCCATTTTTATTTCTTTGTTTTATCCCCCAATTCTCCCTTCCACTCTGCCACCTTAGCTGGGGGAGTTATTGGTACGAGAGTTTGGAGAGTCCTGCTCATTTATTGTGTTCAAGAGTACACACACCGGCTGCCGGGGCAGATGGTGGTGGCTGTGTTCGCGGTGCTGCTCCTCCGCGGCACTAAAAAGCCCTTCCTCCTCGTCGCCGTGGGGGCGGCCGCTGCAGCTGTCGCAGAAGTCCAGCGGCCCGTCCAGAGCATCGTCGATGAGTCCATCAAACTCCTTGAGGTCGTCATCATGATGGCCCCGGTTGCAGACGCAGACTTCGATGCCCGAGTCGCCGGTGAAGCGGCGCTGCCTGCCCGGCGTCTTGTCCTTGGCGTCGGGAATGGCGCCGCTCTGCTCCAAGCTCTCCGAGCTGTACCCTTTCAGCAGTTCCTCCTTGCACTCCGTATCCTTCCCAAGACTGGCCCTCTCCACTCGCTCGGCTCCCGTGCCGTCACCGCCAGGCTCGACGCTTTGCATTTTGGCAACCGCCCGCTCGACCAGCGCGGTGCTGGAGGGCTCGGGCTCCCCGAGGCCGGGGGAGCCGCTGCTGTCAGTGCTGCTGGGGTTGCCGCCGGGCGCTGCCGAGCTGCTGGGCGCTGGCTGCAGGGTTCTTGGCGTGTCCGGGACTGTGCTACCGCTGCCTGCTGGGACGCACTGCTGGTGTAAGGCACTGTACGGGGGGGGCGGCGTGGAGGGCCGGTTCACCACTTCCTCGTAGGGAGGTAGTAAATAATTTGGCAAAAACCCTAAAAGTGGGAGGCAAGGAGAAGAATCATAGAATCACCAGGCTGGAAAAGACCCACCAGATCATCGATTCCAACCATTCCCATCAATCACTAACCCATGTCACTCAGCACCTCATCCACCCGTCCCTTAAACCCCTCCAGGGAAGGTGAATCAACCCCCTCCCTGGGCAGCCTCTGCCAGTGCCCAATGACCCTTTCCATGAAATATTTTTTTCCTAATGTCCAGCCTAAACCTCCCCTGGTGGAGCTTGAGGCCATTCCCTCTCGTCCTGTCCCCTGTCCCTTGGGAGAAGAGCCCAGCTCCCTCCTCTCCACAACCTCCTCTCAGGGAGTTGGAGAGAGCAATGAGGTCTCCCCTCAGCCTCCTCTTCTCCAGGATAAACACCCCCAGCTCTCTCAGCCGCTCCTCTTCTTCTCCAGCCCCCTCACCAGCTTCGTTGCTCTTCTCTGGACTCACTCCAGAGCCTCAACATCCTTCTTGTGGTGAGGGGCCAGAACTGACCCCAGGATTCGAGGAGCGGTCTCACCAATGTCCAGAGGGATAATAACCTCCCTGGCCCTGCTGGCCACGCCGTGTCTGATCCAAGCCCAGATGCCCTTGGCCTTCTTGGCCCCCTGGGCCCCTGCTGGCTCATGTTCAACCAACACCCCCAGGTCCTTCTCCTCCAGGGAGCTCTCCAGCCAGAAGTTATTTCATGAACAGTCTGTCTCAGGAAACGAGTCACTACTATGGGTCAGTACGTCATTTGTCATCTACCAGCACCTTCCTGCTGAACAGCTTTACCAGGGGTGCCAAAATTGAGCCCAGATGAAACACATTGTGTTTTAGAGAAGCAGCAACCGTGGCACAAGAAGGCGCCGTTGGAGGAGATGGACACTGTTGGGAGCAGCCACTTGATCTCCTGGTTTTCAAGTCTAAGCTTACGGCTACCAAGCAAACCTCCTCCCACCGCCCTGCACCCCACTGCAGCCCCACAAACTGCACCAAGGCACGGCCTGTGGTGGCTGGAGAAACAGCCTGGGAGACAACTCGCCAGCCCTCTCCAACACCGGCTTCTGAACTGAGTTTCCACTTCCAAGAGCTAAGATTTCATCTCACAAACCTTTGTGCAAATATGGAGAGACGTGAGCAGTGACAAGGAACTCGGGATCCTGGCTTTTGGTTGTTGTTTTAGTGCTGGATTCAGTTTTTCTGGTACAGTTAGAATAAAGTGGCTGTACTAGCAAGGGAGTGGGGTTTATTGTACCCACAGCCCCTCAAATCTAGGGAAGATTTTGTTGGTTTCTCAAGAGGCAACAGAATAGTCCATACAGACAAAATGGCCTGAAACATGGGAACATTTAAAAGATGGCACTGCAGTTTCCCATGTGGAACTGCGTAGCCCTGAGGCTGGGGAGGAAAGTGCCGCTGGGGGTTATTTCTGAGGTGGCTGCAAGAGTTTAATGAGAAAAGCGGGTTCACACACGCAGTTCAGCAGCCCATTACAGGAAACTCGGCTGTGCTATCTCCAGCCAAGAGGCCAAGACTTGCTGTTGAAGCACAGGGTAGCAGGGCACGAGGGAGAACAAAGCAACTACGTTTTCCCTGAGCTGTGGGTAACAGCTCTTCCATGCAGACTCCTAGGGCTGCTCAGCAGCCACATCATGGGAGAAGCGCAGCACGGGGCAGGAGCCAGCACGGTCCCTGCCGAGGCCTCACTTTCACCCAGCCTGTGTAGCCAAACGTTGTGAAGCCACTTCCCACATCTTGGTCTCACCAGCAGCAAGTGGGTGGAAAGGAGAAGCACCCAGAAGGCCCAGAATGAGGTATTTTAAGAACCTTCGCAGAAAAGCACCCAGAGAGTCGCTGCACTCAGAGCCAAACCAAGGGTGGCTGTGAAGGTACCGTGGCTGTTGTGGTTTGGCTCCAGGGTCAGGGGGGCTCAAATGCATCCAGCAGCTGGAGATCATCACTTCCTCTCTACAAGCCAAGCTTAGGCTACAAAGCTGCCCCTCTCCTCTTGCTGAGCACAACCACGCTCTCCACTTCCACCCAAAATGAGAAACTCACTGCTGCCCTGTTCCCCACAGCTTCCAGGAAAAACAGTGCAGGGTACGTACGGAAATAAAAGGGCAGGGCTGAATAGTTATGGGCTTCCCGGTAAGCGATCAGGTTGATCTCGTGTTGCCGTTGCTGGGCCTGGAGACGATGCTTGGTGCGTCGATGATGGCAAACACAACAGCAGCTGAGGATGATGATGATGGTCCACACCAGCCAAAACCCTGCAGCAGGGGAGAGCGAGTGTTCAGTGCAGTGTGAGAGCCACATCCAACCCCGGGAAACCCCACAAAGGTGATGGAGAAGACCATCAGAAAGCCTGAATCTGAACCCCACGCTGCTCTAAAGGCAGGAATACGCAGAGCACCAGGAGGCTCTGACACAGACCCTCCAGCGTGTGTGGCTGCTACTCTGGCAGCCTTGACTCGGGTAACTCTGGTTTCGGTACAATGTGGAGTATGTTCAACAGGCACAACTCTGGAGGAGAATGAAATATGGAGACAGGGATAAGCTCCCCCCACCATCCCTCCCACTCCCTGGATAATTTTTTCTAGCCAAAAATATGAGCAGAGCTGTGAATAGCACTGAACTTGTCTCCCACAGCCACTTTGGTTTGAAAACAACAATTCAGACACAAAAGACACTCTGCAGATTAACCACAGAAGAAGAGAAAAACCCCAAGCACTATGTTTTGCTTTTGTTTGCACTGTTCTTTAATTCCCAGCCCAAGTTCTTCATTGTTACGCTTAACAAAAACATATTCTTTTTACATAAATGTCTCAAAATATTTTTAAAACTTATTTTTGTAGTCAATGTCTTAAATTACCCCAAATTAAATTAAACTAGCCCCCCACTCTGAATCCTTAAGAAACCTAACTTCTGCTCCATTTGTGGTCACAGCTGGTTTCCGTGCAGAGCTGAACCATACGTACACCCATCCTTAAAAGGGAATTTTAAGACGACTCCCTGAACTTTCTCCACTCCCTCCAACATGTGCAATAATGCCCCTTACCCACAAATCCCTCTTCATGCTTGCATGCACTAGACTTCAAAGAGCTACAACATTCACTTGTGTGTCCTGCAGCTACAGCTCTGCCTGCCTTGGAGGGGTCTGTTGCCATCTCCATCTGTCTTAAGCTCAGCTTCTGCAGCTGAGGGTACCGGGAGAGCTTCCCTTTAGAAACAGCTCCTCAGCAGAGCTCACACCACCAGTTTTCTCTTGGTATGATCTCTGCCACTCTACGTTATTCCCAAACAGACCAAATGAAGGCTCCTGGTGCTATGGCTCATTTTCTTCATGGCCATTCTGCCCTCTGAAACCAAACCACTTTTTTCCTCCCTTGATGTTTTCAGCATCCCCTGCTGAGTTCGCGCTGCTTCCTTTGCTAAGAGCTGGGTGAGGAGAGGTGAACGGTTAAGGAATTTGAAGAACGGGAGGAGTATTGTGCTGGCTCAGGACAAAGTGCAACCGACTCGTATCACAGATCTGGGAGCCCTGCATCAGGCTGTTTGTAGGTGAACTGGATACGTCGTATAGTGCCTCCCAGCATTTTGAGCAGGGACTTTGACCTCCCTGTGTCGTAACCCAAATTCTCCATGTATTTTGGCACAACAAACTGAAATCTCCCTCTTGCCTTGCACAACCTATTTCCCTAATGGACTAGATTCTGCCTTACACCCAAATTAAACCCGCTATCAAATTAAGGTGTTACATGTTCCTTTTTTTTTTTTTACTTGGCTGGAAATCAAGGTTCCTCGGCAGTTTTTCTAGCCAACCTGCTCAGCTATTCCACAAAAAGCACAGCAGACTGTGATCTTCGCTCCAGAAAAATGAGGACAAAGCACTCTAGATGCCCTCAGCACTTCCTTCAAACTGACCTGAGAAAGTGTCCCCTGCCTTCCAAACACTCATCTGCTTCTAAAAAAGCCTTTTTATATAAACCAAAAGTATTGGTCTAGTCCACCCTTCCCTCCAAAGCCAGGCACGTGTGACCACTGCCTCGCAGTTTGAAGACTCCCACCAATACATTCCTCTCTTGCTACAAGAAGGTCCTTTGGCTCTTGCTTGCTGCGGATGCAAGAACACGCTCATCACACCAGGGCATGGGCTCAGCACGCCACCAAGCACTGAAGCAGGCCTGCAGTTCATCTCCCAAGCACTCTTCATTTTCAAAGAGCAGTCCGTGACCATGCGTTCAAAAACAATGGAAAATTACACCCAGCTATCCAGGGATTTTAGCTACAGCTATGAAAACAGATGCTTTTTAACACATTGATCACGTTCTTTCCCAAGGACTCTTAGATGCAACGGCAGCAAGCGGCACTCAGTTAGTTAAGATGTCCTGGAGAACTGCCACTGTTAAGCAATCTCAGCTGTAGCAGCCGAATTTTTCTGCAGGGAATAACTGCTCCCACCCAAGCTTGCATCCAGAAGATTAAAAAAGTATTTCTTTAGAAAACTTCTCTACCCCTTCCAAAGTAATCCCAAAGTGCTTTGCAGACAAACGGATGCACAAGCTCAGAGCAGGGGTCAAAGAAAGCTCAGCCATTCCTGGGAAGACGTGCGGCAACTCTGTAAACAACAGGCAGTAACAACAGTTTAGGATAATAAATTAACGTTGGATCCTACTGAAACCGCAGGTGGCATTTTAAGTAAACAGACTATAATTTACTGGATTGCAATCTGGCCACAGTGCCAGGAACAACACCTCCATTCTCGTGCAAAGGGTCTGTGCACGCTCGTAACCACAAGTGGATGAGATCTGTTGTTTTTCATGGGAATTTCCAGAAGAACCCACTAATACCATGTTATTGCCGGTTTCATTAAACACTGACACTTCCTAGAGCTTCTAGGAATCACTCAGCTCCTGACTCAGCACGAGGACTCGCCTGGCTGATGACAGGAGGCCCGCAGCGCGTGCCCGCCGCAGCCATTTACTGGCTGGCTTCTTGGTGTCCTCTTCAATGGCTTTGCCTCCACCTTGTCACACAACAGCACATCTGCTCCGCGGGGCTCTAAGCCCTCCAGGGCAGAGGGGGCAATGGGACAGGACACCCGCAAGTGCCGAGGCACACAAGGATGCTCCTGGGTGGTCTCCTGAGCAGGGGTGCCAGCGTTGAGAGAGGGAGTGGGAATAGGCTGGTTGGAAGCCCAGCACGATGCTGGGAGTCGAGGGCCTCCACAAAAGCCTCTGCAGCACGCCCGAGCCAGAAGTTTGGGCACAGCTGCAATTTTGGCAGCAGAACAGAAAAAAACTGTAAAAGCCTAGCAAATACATGGTACAGTTATTTACTTGGAATAAATCTATGGCTACAAGACCAAGTGGGATGGTAAATATTATGTCTACAAGTATGGTGTGAACAGTGAAGATGTCCAGGGCTGAGCTGTGCATTTGTACACCTGGAGATGCTTGGCTTCAACCAGCAGCAGGGAGACAAGCCAAACAGACGGCTGGCCAAAGCACTCAGTGCCTCACTTGGCCAGAGGAGAATTCCAAATTCACCCAAAGACAACACTACATGAGCAGGAAATGCAGAGACTGATGACAGCAGCAGTACCTGCTAGCACCTTGTTCACGGCAAAAGCAGGCACTGGCTCTGCCTTGTGCTAAAAATGAGCAAGATGAGCAAAGGCAACAGAAGTTTGGCATTAAAAGGCCTCTAAAAGCCAAGCAGAAGTGGGCTTTCAATTGCCTTCACTGTCCCCAGAAGGCTTCCCCGTGCCCTTCAACATGTGCCACCCTCCTGAATGGATGTGAGCCGGTCCTCAGCTGCATCACGCTGAGGTATTGTGGCAGTCACTGGAAATGGAGAAAAGGTTGGGAGACACCAGGGATCCTGAACCAAATTTGCTATTAAATGTCTGATTGAAGACAGAGTATTTCCCACTGCCAACCTGGCACTGACTGCTGGGAACAAAAGCTCGTGGCAACCTGAGGGAAACACGAAAGGCAGAGAAGGAAACATGGTCTTTGGAAAAACAACTGCTGATCGACAGAAGTGATGCACCAGTTTGGAGTTAAACACGCACCAGGTGACCGTCAGACTTGAAAGCAATTACAGACTTGTTTTCAGTTTATGGAAGAGTCAGAAGTTGAAGAACTCTCCAGATCAAAAAAGGCTGAGTCCTGAAAAACGCTGCTATGTTTTTTTGTCAAATTCACTGGTAATGCCAGTGGGTGGATAATGATGCAACCGAAGGGTGAATCAGACACAGCCAAGGAGCTGAGTTTTGCCAAGAGATTTCCCTGCCACTGCATCAACAACTTGGATAAAAATTAAAAAAGAAGTACAAAGTTCTTACCCAGCATCAGACAGGCTCAGATCTGTAAGCTCTACGCAAGTGCCAAGCTCAGAGTCAGAATGGAAGCTGCAGAAAGACTCAGGAACAGAACTGTCTCTGTGAAAGCCATCTCCCACAGGCAGAGGAAACAGCAAAGACAGAGAAGGTGCTAAGGGGCATGGTTCAGTGTTTGATGGGAATGGTTGGACTAGATGATCCGGTGGGTCTCTTCCAACCTGGTTATTCTGTGATTCTATGGTTTGCAGCAGGGAGAGGGAGCCCCATCACATGGTAATGCACCAGAGATGTGCAAACCCAAAAGTTTTGCCCAAACTGAAGAATAACCAAGAATAGAACACTTTAAGAGTTAAACAAATGAAAAAGGGAGGAACAATGTTCAGTCTGATGCGGTACTGTGTTTGCTGGTTGGGATATTGCCATCAGCATCCCCATTGAGGGAAGCTCCTTTAATCCTGTGCAAAATGGAAAACGCTTTCTGGGGCGTTCCAAGGGCAGAAACAGAGAAATCTGCCCTCAAGTTCACAGTAAACTTGGGTAAATGCCATCACTCTGTTGGCACAAGTCTCCTAAAAGCAAGCCAAAACACACTGCAAAGTGGTTTTGTGTCTGCCCGACAAGCATCTGGGTAATAACTTTGACTCCATGAGAGCTGGTTCTGAACAGAAGTGAGACAATTTCATTGACTGAACAGTGATGTCCCAAATAGTGGCCTCAGAGTTAGCCATGGCTGGAAAAAAATGTCTTTCACCACTCCAACACTATCATAAAAAATAGGAGAGAGATTTAATTGGTACCACAACCCGGATGCTCTTGGGTTTCGTTGTGTTCTTGGCTCAGAGACCTCATCGCCTCCTGCTACTTCAGACAGGAGCCTGTACGAGTTGACGCCGCTGCTCAAGAATGCTGGATGAAGGATCCAGGCTGCAGGCCTATGGACATTTTAAGAAGGGAAAAACTGAGGCTGCTGAATGATGTGCTCCTCTCCTGCCTGTCTCTTCCATACCTCCTGCTGCCTCCTCCTCCTCCTCTTCTCACGCCAGCACAAAGTTGTGTGCAACTGTGCTTTGAACTGGTTTGAGGGAACCAGAGCAGGTTGAAACTCATCGGCCAAACACAATAGCAGCAAGAGAAAGACTGTGACGTTCAGTGACAGTTTTATGTCAGTTTAAATCAGTGGAACTGCAGCCCCAGCCTGGCCACATGGCAGGAAAAAGTTACTGCATATCTGTGAAGTACAATGTCTAAAGAAAAAAGCTGAAAACATCTCCAACTCCTGCTCACTTGCTCCCAGACTGGTAACTTGAACAAAAGGAGATGGACATTAACTGCAGCTGGTTTCTAGTTTTCAGAAGTGTCCAGTATACACGGTACACCCACTGCCATGAGATAAGATAGAAGAAGACATGTTGCAGAAAAATCCTTTGCTTATCTTGCAATAAGAGTCAATATGAAGCAGCAAATCTGCAGCAACTGTTTTTATGTCTCTCTCCTGGGATGCTCGTCTTTGAAGAGCAATCGCTCCTGTGCTCCAGAACATATGTTTGTAAGTCCAGTCAATTCCAGCTGACTTTCCCCTCCCAAGAGCAGTAAAATGCATGTTGAATATTGGTCTAACAGGGATCAGATGGGAACAACCAGCTAAGACCATGCCCACAACATCTGGAAATGAGATCTGGAGAACACCAGATTGCACCAACCGATACAGATATTACGTGAGGAGCAGGGCTGGAGGTACAGAAGGCAGAGGCTGGAACAGCACCAGCAAACTCTCTTGCCTTTCTTTGCTGTTTAACACGGAGCAGGTGGAAGCAGGACACATGGGGCAGAAGTCAGGATCTGCACAGTCAAACTACACGAGACAGCTTGCTGCCTTCTTTGGGTTTATAAATTGTACTGAGCCGCACCAAAACAAGCTTAAAATCATTTTGCCGTCTGGACCAGGCTACAAAAAGTACAAGGAAATCAGGAAGTGACTCCTTTGGTGGCCCTATTTATCATGAGTTTCTGCACGGCTGTGACATGTTTTGCTTGCCCTACACTTTCAGCTGGGCTTCGTCATGGCAGGGTTATCGCTGAAGCACCAGCTGAGGAGTAACAGCAGCCAAAGATAAAGTTTGAAACACCCTGGAAAGAGAAAGCACCATGTAGAAGGCTGGGCGAAAGGCAAGGAACAGGGCAAATCCCTCTCTGAAAAAGGATGGGATTATACTGAAGGATAAAATAGTACAGGGTGAAGAAGAAAACAGGGGACTGAGATACTGTTTGACTGCAGCAAAGTCTTGGAAATGAATTCTCATTATGAAGCTGACCTGGAACATGTACGTGGTACAGCAGTTGCTTTAGTTTTAGCAACTAACCGGATCCCTGCCAAAATTTTCTGGCAGCCTGCTTTTTGGGGAAAAGAGCTGTCTAGAGATTCCAAGGGGAAGCGTGCAGAGATGAGCAAAATGTTCAAAATCAGCAAAAACATCAACTGTGCTGCTGGCAAACAGAACGCTTTTTCCTGTACAACCCTTCCACTAGGGCCCAAGCAGTCAAGATCTTTATTTTCTTTCAGAAACAGAGGGGCTCAGTGTCACTGCTACAGCAGCCAAACGAAGCGGAACAGGCACGTCCAACATCTGAATACTCACTCGTCACCCGTGCTGGTTAGTTGTACTCTACCTAAACGACCCGAGGCCAGCTAAACCCTCTGAAAACCTGCAGCTGAGACGATCTGCTCGCCGTGGCCAGCCGCCTGTTCCCAGTCTCCATGATTCCTGAAGCACAGCGTACTATTCATCCAACCACATCACGCAAAATACTTCCCACAGCTTTGCTTGCTGCGTTCAGAGCCTCTGGAATTGTCTGATTTCATGCTGGTCCTCAAAAGGCAAGGAGAGATATGAGGATGGATGTCAGGAGACTGGATTTGGTTTTCAGTTGACACTATACACTTAAACCTGGGAAAATCCAGAACGTCTGAGCCTTAGTTCTTAACTTGCAAATTGCAGAACTGCATTCCTTGATTACCTTCTCCTTTATTTTGGTAAGTGGCGTTTTGGAACATTTAAGCAATAAAGGCACCTGTCAGGCCTGGACAAAGGCCAGCACTGGAAAACTCCAGCAAACACAAGCACATCATAACAGACCTGAATCAAAACCTGAATAAAAACTGTTAGCAAGTAAAATCCAGGGGCTGCTGCCATTCTCCCGAGACCACGATCTGCCCCTTGGGGACCATGAGCTCCCTGGGGAGCCCAAAGAAATTGTTAGGCTGAAACACAGAACAAGCTCAACCACCATCCAAACACACACCTTTACCTATGTGAGGAAACGCAACAGTAGAGCCCCTTCATCCCTTTTACTTTCTATGATTCTATTCCAAGAAAATTAAAAGACATACTGCACTTCTTCCCCCCAAGTTAGCAGCTCCTGAGCTTCAGCTAGGAACTAATTACATCTTTAAATAGCCATTAGACCTATATATAAAAATCTGGATATAATTTTATTATTTGGCAACATGGCACTATTTTTTTTTTTTTAATAAGAGATGGGTGGGGAATCTGAAACTGGGCTGTTATCTAATTTTAAACACAGGCTGTCCACCTGCTTGGCATATCATGTTCTCAATTCCTCCACTCCACCCCTTAATAAAATAGTACCTTGATTTTGCATCCTATTCCTCTACCCTCAAGGGCTAGTTTATAATTACTGCAACTTTACTCGCTGTCTAGAAATGTTGAAATCAGCCATTTTCAAAGACCAACTTCCCTCAAATTCTTAAAAATGGAAAAAGATCCTTTTTACGGGAAAACTCTCCAAGTGGCCACAAGACAGGATCGCATTTCAGGAGGCACGTCCAGCAAAGACAGACTGGTTTTCTTTTCCAGTTCAAATGCCACTCTCCTCACAAAGCTGGGGTGGTAAACAAATCTAGGATTTAATTCAACAGGGCTAGCAAGAAGGACTGTTTTCAGGCACACAATAGCACTGTGTGGTCTGAGAAGGTGGTCTGAGAAGGTCAGGAGGAGCAGAAACTTCTCAAAAACTACTTCAATAAACGCATACACTAGTTAAAATAAAAACATAGAACAACTATGAAGCCATGCTTTAAAGGTGCTGCTAACTTAACCAAAAGTAATTATTAACTTTTAAAAAGCTAATCTATTCCCAAGCATGTGAAGCTGTGCTCTGCACACCATCAATTCACTGCTCTAGACTATTTACATATACTATCACTGCTATTCACCTTGAAGGTCTTAAGAGTGCCTCACCACACGTACCTCCCAAAGATATTCAACAGGTAAGTTTGGCAGCTGTGGTCACGAGCTCTAGAACATGAGTTTTCTCAGATTTAAAGGACATGCCCCTCTTCATCTCTCTTCCCAGTCCCAGAAACCTTTTTCTAACATTCAGAATGGCAAAGCAAGCCTTGAAAACATGAATCAATTTTAAATCAGTGTTGGATGCTTGCCTGAATTTGCAGAAAACCTAAAAGAATAGATCTCATGCTTGCACGATTCCCCTCATCTCAGTGTGGTATATGATGCTCTTTGCAATGCAGAAGGAATATGAATCTCAACACAGAAAGCCACCCCTCCTGTGGGATCATCCAGCAGCGTGTGCCACTAGAATGTTTATTCCATGATCTTGATCTTAGCATGACCTGTATGCTTACCCTAGAAAGAAGCTGAAATACTCTGCTACCTTCTAACAAAATTGGGTTTTATCACCCAAGAACTTCTATGATGCAGCCAGAGACTGCCAAGCATAAAAGTCTGTTCCGTACTGAGCATGCAAAGACAGTTAAAATAAAATCAATTTAAATGGCAGGGGCCATTGTTCGAACTCTATTGTTTGTATGCAATTCAATTAAGCTTCTCTTTCAAGATGTCCATGGGAGAAACATGGCAACCGTGCAACAAGCTCCAGTGTGCAGCTGTACTTGTGCTGTTGCTCAATTTAGATCCTGCTTGCCACCGGGTCTTGTAAGCCCTTGCATACGTGCCTCTTCCTCTACATTGCCACCCACACAAATCCAAAATCGTGCGTGACCTTCCCTGCTCTGCTTTGTCCATGCATCCTCATATAGTCTGAACAAATTCCAGCCATCTGTCCTGCCCGTGTTGCTGACTGCCACGATCTGAACCAGGCAGTCTAGAGGCAGCCACACACCCATGCCTGTTTCTCAGCCTGCTGGGGTCCCTGGAGCTGCCCTCCCAATCCTAGATCATTTCTTGAACTGTTCTGAAAACAAAGCTGCTGTGAAAGGTCTGCGATACATTCAAACCCTGCCAATACTATTGACACAGCAACCACCAGTCCGATGCACGGCGTGCCTTCAACGAGTCTATTACAGTCCTGTTTAATTTACAACCGTGTCCTCCGTGCTTCACCGGTTAATTTGAGAAGTAAAAACATGTTTCTAGACTTAAGGATGACTTGTCAGCTATTCCTGTCCTTGGATCGAGTTTAAGTGATATTCTTTGTATGTATAATACATTTCCACTCATGCTACTTTGAGAAAGTTAAACTGTGGGCAGAGCAGATCGATTAAGCAGAGAGCACGGTTGCATAAAAGCTGCAAGATACCATTGGGTGTGGTAGGAAAATATCTCCGGTCTCTAATGTGGGGGTACAACGTTCCGAGTTCCACACTTCCAAATTCCAGGAGCACAGCTGCTTTCTCAGCCTAAGCTCCTGGCAGTACAACAGCATGTCGACATCAGCATTCAACCCTTTGTGCTCCTCCTCAGGAAAGGAAGAAATCATCAGACCGACACAACTCAAAGTTTGCCTTTAAAATTCAACATTTCTTACTTTCCTATCCTTTCAACTTCCCCTTTTCCCCTGTGTCTTTAACAGAGTTTTGCTGACCTGCTTTGACCTGCCTGCTGCAATCTAAAGGGACTTAGCAGCCACATTTACTCAGCCACTCACTAGACACATGGGTATTTAAATTCCAGATTTTGGGAAAGAGGAGACAAGGAGGGCTTGCAATGGGCAACGTGTGCTCCTCACTGTCAGCCCCCAAGATTTGCCCAAGACCCTGTTCACCCAAGGAGCTGTGCTCCAAATACAATGTGTCCTGAAGAGAATAAATATCTTGTCCCCCCCTCCTGCAAAGGACAGTTTTAGAGAGATAAATGATATTTTGAACTGTTGTCTTTGCAAAGAACTAGAATAATAATAATAAAGATACTGAATTAATTCTCTGTTTAAGGGTGTCAGACTCTAGCGTTGGGCATACAGGCGTTTCTCCCTCAACCGTGGTTTCCTCACTTGCATATGATGTTATTTTGAGAACCCTCAGTATTGACCAAATCAGGGAGAAGACCAAACAACAAACCTCCAGTCATGAAGAGAGCAAGACAACCCATTACTCCTCAAAAAGCAAGCAACGGCTATTGTGACAACTCTATTTTCCTTGCCATATCAGGTCAGCTCAGGTTTGTAGTGCAGTGAAATGCAATGACAATGCATAACAAGGGCTGAATCTAAAACCCCGACCTGTAGTTTGGTATGAGAGCCATGCAGATTAGGAAGGGAAGCCATACAAAACGGAAGGACTTACACCAGAGTTCATAGTAGTAGTTGCAACACTGGGATTGTCCACAACAGTGGCCCGTTTCACATATGTAACTTTGATTGTTGACACCCATGCAGGTTTCCTTGTCCTAAAATTAAACAGACACACTTTTAAGATGCTTGTCAGTATCTTCTGTAAATGTAATCTTTTACTCAATGATCCGCAAGCATTTGAAAAGTCACAAATTATGGTCTTGGGAAACTCTAAAATACACAAAGACGTTAAAATACAGCTGAGGATCACCAAAACCCACAAAGGACTGTTCAGAAGAAAACCCCATATCTCCAAACTCATGAGCTACATTGCTTTAGCATCCTGTCAGTGCTGCTTTCTCATCATTCCTTTCCTTTTCCATTTAAAGGTACTACATTTTGGGAATGAGGCATTCTCTTGAAGAAGAGATGTCATTTATTCCCCATTTTACACAATATTGCTGTATTACTTGGGTTGAATGTCAAGTAGAGGAAATGCATTCACAAACAGAACATTATAATCTGAGAAAAAAACTGCCTGGATTTATTTAGATCTAAATGACAATTACAGCACATTCCTGTGAGATTCCAATTTAAAATTATTCCTTCATAATTAGCCACGTGCTTTATATAAGATCAGCATTCCTGCAAAACTTCCTCCTGGAATAGCAAAGTAGTAGAGGAGCAGAGTCAAATCAGCTGTATTGTACAACCCAGCAGGTCCTCAGGACTCTTAAGATGGAAAAGGACCATGGTGGGATGTGTCAGTCCCGCCTTTGGTACACCACAACAGTCGTGTTTTCCTGGTAGTCTGAAAACATGGGTGGGAAAAAAGTATAAAACACAGGAAAACAGAGGCGGCTTACAGGTTGTGGTTTGTGCATCCTCTAATAGGCTTTGGGACAACCTGGAAGTTGGAGCACACAGCATGGTTGGTTCCTTAGGGAACAAACAGATCTTGACACAAAAAAAACCCCACATTGATGTTGTAAACAAACCTGTATCAAAGTCTAACATTTTCACTCTCTTTCACTTAAAATTTATTACAAGGCAAAGAAGTTTTGATACTGAAAGAGGCTTTATAAGCATCGCCTTTCAACCCCCCACCTCCCAAAAACCTCCACCAAGCAAAAAAGCCCAACAAAGCCCAACCAGCCACCAAGAGCAGCAAATCCAACCAGCAGGCTACAAGAACATCCTCTGCTGGTCCCAACACAGGCTAAACCGCTCTGTTCCTCTATTTTACGCCAGTGCACCACAGCTACTTCTCACACAAGCCCCTGTGGAGACGCTTTACGTGCAAAATACAAATCCATTATGGACCACCTCACAGAAGAAGCAAAGCAAAGCAGCACTTTGAATGCAGAGGAGTTCTACAGTGAGTCCTTGAGGAGACTCAGTCTATTTGGGGACGTGGGGGAGCATCAGCACTCCCCCACCATGCAGCACCTCCCCAGCACTGGGCTTGTGGGTCCCTCCCCAGAGCGGCAATATAACTTCTAAACGCAGAGGAACCTCCAACCACGTAAGGTCCAACAGAAACGATTCCGTGCTGTGTTTTTCTCCTAAGAAATCACATCAACTTTTGACAGGATTTTCATTGTGAGGGCACAGCTCAGCAAACACGACTTACCATACAATACACCACCTCCCCTCCTCCCACGGGTACCACGATTTCCACAGAGGCTCTAAAAAGCACCAGTGGCAACGAATTGGACGGGTATCTGCCTCCTCCTTCCAGGAAGAGAAGAACATTTTGCTGGACAGACCAGGCAAACTGCATTACTGCAGGTAGCTAAAGCAAATACTTCACAGTCTTGTGTTGAGAAGCTGCGTGCCAATAGTAGATGCAACATCTTCTTATAGGGTAAGGAGGTGCTAAGAGCAACTTATAGGAGACATGTTGAGCTAGCACAGTTTTTTTCTGCTTCAGGCATGCTATTCATTCCAAAACCAGCAATTTTAGTCAGCAAAAGAACTAGACACAGGACACATCCATACACTTACCTGCTCTTAATAGTTTATCTAATTTTTCCTAATTTTTGTTGCCCTTGCAGAGTTAACGCAACTGATTAACAGCCTAGATTTTGGCCCTCACCTCAGCAGAATTGAGAAATTAAGATTACTGTAATCCTGTTGTTAGTGCACAAGCCAGAGAGTGACCAGCTCAGTTGTGACACATGAAGATCAATGCGACCTGTTGAACCAGCAAACGAATCATGTGGAGCTGGTGAAAGAACAGAGTCTCACTGTGCCATTTCAGGAACTGCTCTGCATCACAACAGTGATTTGTCCTCGACCACCTCTGTTTATTCTCAAAAAATTTGTTCCATTCAGTGTTGTCTGTTTCCACGAGCAGCAATAAGGAACACATCAGTGTCTTTTGGCAAAGGCAACCTATAACAGCTTTAACATAAGTATATTTTTCCCCTCTTAAGAACTTGCAGCAGTCCTGCTTTCAGAGCCTTTCATCACATTATCCTTTTATTTGAACTTCCTGACTCCCTCTTGCCAACCTTATTATATTTGATATGACCTTTCCACAATTCCATATGTTTATGTGCAGGATTGCTTCTTGCTAGCCCAGCTGGCAAACAGGTCTATGTTCATGCTGAATAGAAGATCCTCAGCAGCTCGGCTGGTGTTCATAGAATCACAGAATCATAGAATAACCAGGTTGGAAGAGACCCACCGGATTATCGAGTCCAACCATTCCCATCAATCACTAACCCGTGTCCCGCAGCACCTCGTCCACCTGTCCCTTAAACCCCTCCAGGGAAGGTGAATCAACCACCTCCCTGGGCAGCCTCTACCAGTGCCCAATGACCCTTTCTGTGAAGAACTTTTTCCTAATGTCCAGCCTAAACCTCCCCTGGCGGAGCTTGAGGCCATTCCCTCTCGTCCTGTCCCCCGTCACTTGTTCCTGTCTGCTTTGGGAGACCAAGTCTCAAGAAACATCCTGCCTTCCCATCTAAAGAGGAATCAAATCTTACTGTCCAGAGCATCTTTACATACTGATTAAGAGGAATCACCTTCCTCACTAACGTGTGAGCGCTTGTACCTCTGAACAGCCACGCAGTTAGCTTTCAGCTCCCACAGCTGAGGAAGTCCAGGGCTTCAAAATCTCTGCAACGCTGGCCACCAGCCGTGCTCCTCAACGTCTAACCAGGTCCTCTCGCAGCCTTTCTGCAGCCTTCTGTCAGCCCAGCCACCGATGGGTTTCTGGGAACACGGAGCTATCATACTCGGGTGCCACATGTCAGACTCAGAACCGTCACCCTTGTTTCCAAACAGTTTCACAGAATCAAAGAATAATTTAGTTTGGCGAGGATCCCAGCAGGTCACATGCCCCAAGCCCTGCTCAGAGCTCTGCTACCTCCAACGCGAGGTTACTCAACCCAGCACAGTGAAAGAGGAAAAATGTAAAGGCAACAAATTCTCGGAAAAAAAATCTACTAGGCAAATATTACAGCACAGGCAGAGCATTGTTCTGGGACACGTTACAGGTGTCTCCTTTGGATTGAGTGTTTCAGTCTCATTTTCTCCCCCCTTAAGTCAAGACCAGGTCTGTGAAAAGCCGAGCCACTGTATGGTTTCTTGCACTGTTCTGAAGCCAAGGGAGAGGTTACACACTGCCACGAGTACAGGTCATGACAGTGACCGTGGCACTTTTTGTTAGGAATCTTCTGCCTACCGTCAAACACTTCGATCAGGCTTCAATTTCTAATTAAATCCCAACCTGCACCTTTCACACCATCAGCGCTGTGTTATTTCTACTCCCTTGTCCCATTCATTCTTTGTGCCATTTACTGCCAAATGGTATCTACTTAAGAGATAAATCAGCAACATAGTTACCCATAGCCTGAACATCTCCTGGAGACACCACCACATTTTCTTTCACATCAGCAGGCATGGAAAAGGCACAGCACTAAAGAGCCGCTCCACAGGTAAGAAAAGCATATATAGGAGGAAGAAAAAACCTCACAGAAGCAAAGCTGAGGGCCTTGCATTTTATTAACCTGCCTTTGTTTCCAGTTTCCATTTCAAGTAGTGCTTGTAATAACCATTTTTAATCATACTTAGCAGCATGGAGTTTACATCCAACTACTACAAAGAGTTGGGTTTTTTAGGTAGCCTTACAAAAACAAGGGAGGGGGTTGGTTTCTTTCCAAAATCACCTTCTTCCCCAGCAGCCAGTGGCTACTGCATTCCAGTGCAGGCTTCCCTGATAAAGGACAGTCTTGTTTTCTTGTTGTCCAGACAAGCGCATCCCTCCCCGCCAGCCTTTATTCATCTAAGTGTAAATGCCTCCAGTCAGGATTACTAAGCAGTGACTACATGGGTCTGCCCTCAAAGAGCATCCAGCTCCATCAGAGCAGAGTATTCCTGTTTCGCAACGAAGAAGCCTGAACATGTCACCCGTTATCTCTCACCTGCAAGGCCTAGGAGATTTCCAGCTAATTTCAAGGGACTGGCTTTGTCCTGTAACCTGCACGTACTCTAGGCTGCACGTGCATCACTGCCTCCTCGGCACCATCCTAAGAGCTGGTGCAGATCTGAGGGACTGGACTCCCTGGCTCTCTGACACACGCTCCAGAGCCGGGAGCTTTCAGAAGGCTCTGCAGTCCTGCACTCTGTGTTCTCTCCCAATCCAGTTCGACAGAAGCCATTTGTTAAATCTGGTGCAGGCTCCTTCTCTTTAAAACTGTTGAGCTGGGAAGACCTCATCTTGGTGTGTTTGGAGAAACCCTTCGTATTTTAGACGTGGTGTTGTGGATTAGTTTTCACTTGTCATAAACTTTATAGAGCAACTTTGAATAAAGATAAGACTTTTTTTTTTAACTGATTTTCTTTTTGGTATTTGGCATTTGTGAAAAACCCACAACCAACCCAGCAACTCTGCCAGTAGCACACTTTTGCTGTCAAGTGCTTTTACAAATAATTCTTAAAACATCCAGCAGTATATCTCATACCGGTAGGTATAAGGGACCTCAAGGCAGAGCACTCACATTGTCACATCTGAAGCTACAACGAACATTAACGTCAGCGTGAGGGGAGAAAAGCCAATTATTCTGCCCACCTTCCAGTTTAGTATCGGACCTTTGCTGGAGGTCTACGTGACAAATTAAAGGTCAAAATCTGGGGCACGATCAAGACAGGAGGCATTTGTGGGAGCTGCAGGTTGCCTAAACTGCCCCTCATTGCAAGAAAAGATGGAGTCAGAGCTCCTTATCCCACTTCTGTAAAGATTTTCTGTACTAAATCATTGGGTTTAATGCCTGTAAATCTGTGAGGATTTATTGCATTGAAGCCACCGCAGGAAGTGGAGAGAAATGAGAACTGATTGACAGTGAAGTATCATTACAATAAAAGGATCAAGGCATTTCATGCTTCTCTGCTCTCAAAAGTCACCAGATAACCTAGGAACTTTGTTGCTATGTCAAAAAGTAGAAAGAAGAAGATGAGCAAATTCCAGACTGGTGCGGCTCTTTTCCAAGCTGAAAATTAATCTGTGCAACTGCAGCAACAAACACCACAGCCCACGCTCAGAAGTCCATAGTTGGCAGTGAACCACCTACAAAAGATGACTCCTCAGCTGGCATTAACCAGGTAACCAAAACCAGCAGCGACTGATAGCACAGAGATCTAATAACCATTTTAGCTTTTTGCCATTTCCTCCTTCTGCAGAAATCCAGCCTCTGTTACTCTAAATATGAGCACCTTGCATTTCTATGGCCTGCCAGAGTATTTATCCTAACCTTGCCAGTACACAGACACCCCAGAAAACACTTTGAAATGGGTCTTGCATTCACTGGCAGCAGTTTATATGCTGTTCCTCTCTTCTAGGACAGCCAGTTTTTAAGACCTATTCTAATTTCCTATTGTCTCCAAACCTGGGTACAGCATTAGTCAAGGCACTGCAGAACAAATTACTATTTGAACTAGAAGAGATGGGCATTAATAACAGAACGACAGGGGTGAGTAATGAAGCGAATAACAGGCGTACAACCTGTGGGACACAGTGAAAAGCCCAGCAGCAGCTGAAGGGAGACTCCGAGCTGGCATTTGCCAGAGAGGAAGATGCTGCTGGTTTTAACAGGACTTGGGCTCAACCTGTGACCACAACAGACCTCCTGCTGTCCTGGCTTACACAGGGTTTTTTTGGTAATAAGCATCTATTTAATACTACTACTAATAAAAATTCTTACCTAGCTGTTTCACGCATCTCACTACTTGGAGGCAGCAGTCCCTTGCTTTCGGTACCCAGGCGTACCCGTAACAACAAAGCAGGATGGACTTAGCAAGTGACACAATCTTTAGAAAAATGTATTAAAAACATGTATCTTAAGTAACTCGCAACCAGTATTTGAGTGATACATATTCTTTAAGCACCCAGAGTAAAAGAATGGAAGTGGCTGTCAATATCTTAAATACATTAGAAACAGCCAACAGGAAAACCTGTATTTGATACCCACTATTTATGAGTTACCACTTGGCTTTTGCTCAAATTCACATAGCAGACTATCACTAGTGTTGGTTAGCCAAGCCCATCAGCAATAGCTCATCAGAATGCAAAGAAAAAGCTACCAAAGAAAATGAGCATCTCTGCCAGATAAGAGCCTCGAGTGGTAGCAAGGTAAAGCTGCTACTGAAAATATTAGGCTGGAATGCCAAATCCTGCCATAGGGCTTACTAAAATTCTTAATTTGCCTGCTGCTCCCCCCACAGCTGAAGCAAAATTCTTCTTAATTTTTAAAAAATAGATTACTAGATGCTTTCAGAGAGGAAAAGTGTGTGGGACCGCTGCAAGGACAGCGGACACCAGGGCAGCTCAAGACTGATGCCTGAAGCCTCTAAGTCTTTCTCCCATCTTCATAAAAACTACACTTGTTAGTCCTTTGGGATGTACAAGCAAAAATCCACCGTCTGAGCAAGTGCTGTGCCTTTGGTAGATTCAATTTAACAAAAGCATGTAAGCTTGGGACAGACGAAACCAGCTCTGATTGCTGCGAGTTACTGGAGCCTTGGGTGCCAGCCCCTGCCAGCACGACGGGGGATAAATTCCTGTAAGCCTGCCTTATGACAGAAAACTGAGGCCAGGAAATAAATCAAGCCCGGACATTTCTTCCTAAGACACCCACCACAAATTTTGTTTTGCTGAATGCAGGGAAAATACAAAGTGTTAAGTGCAAACATACAAATACTTGAAGCATAAATAAGCGAGGGAGGAATGATGCCTCTGGGCTGCTCCAGGCATAACGAAAGTCTCCAAAATGGGAATTCTAATCCACAATGTTTACTGTTCTGCTAATGCCAGCATCAGGAGAATTACAGTTAAATCACCGTGATTAATCAGTCACAGCAGAACCATCTTCACCACCAGCGGATGCAGAACCTCCAAGGTTTTATTAACCTTTATCTGAGGAACAAATCGGTTTGTTGCATCCATTTATCTCAGAGAAATACTCCAACAATCTTTAAAGGAACACTGCACTTTCACAGATTGTGGACGCTTTGATATATTTCAATAAAAGCTGCTTTCATTTTGTTTATCACAAGTTTCGCTTTCAGTCTCCAAGAACTGCACGTTCGCATTTTAAGTGCCATGTGAAAGTGTTTACGTCCTTCATGCCTTGCTAGAAGCTTCCCAGCTGTAGTCCCAGCCCTTTCACATTAAAGATAGACGCTTCTAGGAACTCGCAGCTTTGAGGAGGTCGTCCTGAGCTTTGTTGTTTTAAACCACCAAACAGTTGCCAACGCAGACAACCTAGAGCAGTTAAAACTGGAACTGAAATGGGAATCCCAACATTAAACCTCTTTTATTTTTCTTTTTTACGCTAATGCAGGCACTAGATGAACGTGTTTAAGCTTCCGCCTGGAACCCTAGGAGGAAACGCTCGCTTAGAGTGGAAAGACGAGATCTCTACAACCATATTTCCTGGGACGGAAGCTTTAAACACCCACATTACGCTGACGTCAGACAGAGCTGTCCGAGCTTTTTAGGCATTTAAACGTCACCCCCCACAGCAACAACAACAAACCCCCCAAAGCAAACTCCCCATTTTTACCATGCGCTCGGCAGTCCATCCGTCGTGCTGCCTGCACCGTGTCCCACAGAAGCGCAGGTGGATGCAGCAGCGAGCAAGAGGCGCCTGTCCTGGGCAGCAGAGGCTCTTGCCACGACCGCTGTGTCCTCGTCACGCAGCTCAGGGCAGGGCACCCCACTCGGCACCTCGTTCCGCTGCCTGCGAGGCGCAGCCCAAGACCAGCACCCCTCGTGCTGAGTGGGAACAACAAAAGACATGCCAGACCCCAAGTGTTTATAGTCCGAGCGCGAACAGAAGAGACAATAGAGGCGGATGCACGACGAGATATTCCTGAATCCTGCCCACGCTTTTAGTTAAATAGCACTGTCCACAAACAACTTTTTTTCCCTACTCTTTTAGAAGTGGAAAAAGAAATTTCTGAATATTGTTTGCATGCAGGACACAATCACAAATATTTACATTTTTTTAAGTCTAAAAATGATTGAAACTCAAACTGATTAAAACTAAGAAAAGTTCAAGCAGCTCTGCAAACAGCTCTTTCCCACTATATCCTTCATCAGTGGGTAAAAATAGCCAGGAGCTTTGCTCTTGTGTTCTTGAGGTAACACTTTTCTTCTGCTTCCTGTAAATACCTCTCTATCAATGCCAAAAAGTC
Organism: Phaenicophaeus curvirostris; assembly: GCF_032191515.1. Lineage (NCBI taxonomy): Eukaryota > Metazoa > Chordata > Aves > Cuculiformes > Cuculidae > Phaenicophaeus > Phaenicophaeus curvirostris. The sequence continues at coordinate 75,197 of NC_091400.1, read as the reverse complement.
ACAAGCAGAGGAAAAAGTACTATCCTGCCCACTGAGATAACCAGATAAGTGCAGTTTGAGCAAGTGAAATGGAATTACGCCTAACTTCTGGGTTTACACCTTATGCAGCACCTCAGCTGTCCCAAATACATCTCTAAAACAAAAACCAAGAACTTTAGAAAAAAACACACCCGCGAGACCCGAGCAATCTAAACATTTAAGCCAGCTACGTCTCACCGTGAGGTGAGAGTGCCCCAAAGCCGCTTGCTCAGCTTTCATGCCCAAATCTCCCTTCTGGGTTCAGTTCTGAGGTTTTAGGGAAAGTCTCTTTGCCCTGAGTGCTAACAAGTGAACTATTATTACCGCTATCACATTCAGTTACAGGAGGTCATTGTGCTAGAGGTAGTTCCTTACATAAAGCTGTTTTCAGTTCAGCAGGGCGGGGTGGGGAGGGAGCTGCGTTTCACCAAAACCTGAACTGATAAGGAAAGAGAGACAGTGGTGTTTACTCAGCAGGGTGCTGTCAGTCCTTCTGCCTTCATTTCCAAACAGCTGGAACTAGGTAGTTTCAAACATGCTACACTCTGAGCTTGAATTATTAATTCTAAATTAGAAACTGCAAGCAGCATTCCGCTATCGTGCAATATCTATTAATCGTGGAATACAGATCCCAGCAGCGCTGGAGGGCTTTACGCTTAGATTCCCCTACAGATGTGCCTCCCAGACCAGAAAAAGGGTTTGCTCTCCCCCAGCCCAGGAACACATAGTTGGCACCTCCTCCAGCGGGAGCAGCTGGACAGTTGCTACTGTTCCTCATTCCACTCTGCATTACCAGCTATTACATTATCCCGAGTTTCTTGTTCAAGCTCAAACTCTCCCAGAACAATTAGAAAGTTGCCATGCGGGGAGTCACAGCACTTTGCCATTTTCCACTTGGTGACCTTTGTCAGAGATGAGATATATAAAAAAATGTCTCTTTTTACAAAAGAAAAACCCAAACGCGTAGTTTAACACTCAAAATGCTGCCTGCACAAAGAAACGGTTGCAAGTTTGGCGTGTTTTTAAGCAATGTAAACACAATTCCATATTAAGGACTGCGGAAAGTACCCCAAAACCCAACCAAATAAACACCAAACAGGAGCAGGACACGGAGCCACCCTGCTGCCAAGCCTAGGACAACACCACCAGGTTCTTTCCCCGGCTCGTGGTTTTACTCCTTCCTCACTAATAAAAAGTGTCTCTTGCCACCGTGCTCCGTGATCAAACGCTGAGGGTGGGGAAGCACTGTTTGTGCGCTTCTGTCTCGGGGAAAGTCAGAAAACGTTTCCGCAGCGGGGAGGAGGATAAAGCCCAAAGCTCCCACCCTGCCCATGCCGTTACCTGTCTGAGACCCAGGAGGAAAGGCATTCTGCAGGCTCATCCTCCGCACCAGCGCGTGGGAAAGCAGGAATTTAAAGCCCCACAGTGACCATTTCCTCATCTGCTGTGGGCAGCCCGCTCCTGTGATCCTATTTAAACCTGCGCTTCGTTGGCTGGGAACGCTAAGTAAACAGGGTCCTGGGACACTGCAGGCAGTGGCTGGCTCCCCCCGTCTCCTCCCCGTGACATATCTCAGATGCATCCCAGCCGGGGTGTTCGCAAGAGGGAAATGACATCAGGGCAGGCAGCGCTGAAAAAAATAACAACATAAAAAAAAAAAAAGGCAAAGCCCTGAACCTCAAGACAGCTGTAGGGTCGCAGCAGGCAGCACGCTGCCCGTGCAGGGAGCCACGGAGGAGCAGGAGGACTCTCCTCCCGGCTAACTGGGTGCTGTGAGTGGAAGGGAATCTGTTAAAAACACCAGCGAGAGCCAACAGCTCCTCAGTGATTAAATCTCACTAAACAAAAATAGACATTTAATCTGTTTGTGAGGAGAAAGCAAAGTATGAGGCTGCTTGCTGAACAGCAGCGGAGCCCTCGGAGCAAGCACCGTGGGTTTTCTGAGTGCTTCCAGACCTTGGGGACCCGCGTAACGCCTTCACAGATCCCAAGCACTCTTACGTCTTCTTTTGCTTACAACCACTGCTCTGTTTTTTTTCTGAGCGACTTTTAGAGCACTGTTCCACTCTCAGCCCCTCCAGACAACAGCCATCCATCCCACTAAAGAAATGGTACCGACCCCTCGGATTTCAGCAGGATCCAACTGTGTCTCTCCAGCATCACAGACAGGTGATGGCAACACATTTTAATCCACCTCTCCCCAAGAAAAACCCAGCTAGTCCGGATGGAAGGTTTCTCATTCTACATTTCCATGCCAAGGGGCAATTAAGCCTCATAAACAAATTTATCATTGGGTGCCCAGGATGGCATGTCTTGTTTGTCCTCTCCCAGGCAGGGAGTACAGCAAGTTCCACAGCCGTGCAGGAGATGACACTGCAGAAGGTAATCTAAATTTAACTCCCTCTTCTACCTCCACTTGGAAAGCACAGCAACCCCTTTTTTCCCCGCCTCTCTCTAACCAGCAGCTGCCCTCGGCTGTCGGGGGGCTGGGACACCACCACCGCTATTTGACAGGGGGAAGCTCCCCTTGCTCCTGGCCTCTTTGGCTTCTGGAGTTCAACACAGTAAAATATTTGATGAGGGAAGGAATATACTTTTTTCCATAGAGAAGTCACCGAATCCCTTTTTTTAGCAGCAGCTTTAATAATTTCAGGACTTCAGAAGAGAGAGAGAAACCACATATAATTCTTACAAATGCTAATTTGCAACAGTGGGGAAAAAAAATGAAAAAAGGAAAGGGAAAAAAACCAAACCCACAACACCAGATACCCTACAGCTCTGTCAGAAAAAGACACCCATTTTCCACATGTCAAAGCCCTCCGTGACCAGCTCTGCTGCCTCCACCCAGCCCAGCCTGGGTTTGTTTCCCAAAGGAGAGCCCGGCTGTGGGTGTCCTCAACACAATCAAGCTTTGAGACTACACACAAGTATTACTTATTTTCACATCAACTTAAAGCCACCATATAAAGTTGTCATTTAAGGCAAGCACATCTCTGTTTTTCCGAAAAGAAAACAGGCACACAAGTAATTTCCTGGAGGATACAAAACATCACCGTTAACTAGCATCAGCCAGGCAACGGGATTTTCCAGCTTTTGGGCTCTTGGATCAAACAGATTCTCAATTTTTGCTTTTCCAATTCTATGCACAAACACCAATGATGTAAAAGGGCATCTTTCTGGTTTAGTAATCTTGTTCTGTGGCCTCACGCTGTCCTTTGAAATATCCGATTTGGGCTGTTGCTATCCAGAGCCCCAGACTAGGCAGATCCCGGGGCTGAGCCAATGCAGCAATTTGTAAATCCCCACTGTCAGAAGGAATCTAACTTTAACCACCCGCCTCTTCCCTAGCACGTACTCAAAAGGCGAAGTGTCATTCCAGATATAAGACGAGTTGTGAAGGGCTCTCAAAGGCAGTCATTTAACAGAAAAGCAAAAGCATCCTAATTTATGCGTGAATTTAGAATTCCTGGAAAGCCTGACACAAAAAAGGTGGTTTGCAAGCTGGCGTTACCACATTCGACTGCAGCAGCAGCCACCGCTCTCGCAGCCCGAGTGGCAGCAGTCACTAACACACTCCAGCAACTCAGCCATAGGTACCCACGGAATAAGTCCAGGAGAGGCGTGGAAAAAAAGCTGGACGACCTAGCTCAGAGCTTTATAATGCTCTGTCAATACACTTAGAGTCTCTTCGAAACACGTAGGTTCTCCTAATCTTTGCAATTGCTTGGGATATTCCAACTATTACTGTTTTACCTCCTTCTCTTTTCATTTTTTTTTTAAAGTTCATAATTTCTTGCCCCAGTGCTTTGTCTTGCAGCAACGAGTTTCACAGACAGCGGTTGTGAACAAATAGTTCCTTTCATCAGGAGTGAGTTCACCACCTTCTAATCTGACTTTCATATTATTAGCAAGTGGGAACAGAAGTCCCCATCCATCTTCTCACCCCTTCATTACTCTGTACCTGTTAGCTACCTTCTTATAAAACACATCAATCTTCTCCATCCTCTTAATGTCAAATGTTCCCCCAAAGCCTTCAGCTGCTCACTGTCCATTTCCCAAACCTTTCTGATTTTCTATTGCTCTCTGCTTGGAGGAAAACGGAGCTGAAGCAGTAATTATTTTAATGAAAGTGAGAGCAGCTCTAAGGCAGGCTCAGCATGGGTTTCGCTTCTTTATAAGAACCTGGAGTTTAACATCTGCAAAGGCCACCCATCTGTGATACAAAAGTGCGTCTAACAGATGTAACAAACAGAGCAAACACAACTTTTTACAGTTTCTCTGTAGATTAATCTCTTGAGGGCTCTGAGAAGTCAGAGCTAACATCAGGACAGATTATGGGATCCACTTTATTTTGAAATTTTGCTTGTTTAGGCAGCCACCAACCATCTTTTTTTTGGTATGTCAGTGTGCATCCCACTACAGGATAATGGTGAGCAAGTTCCTTCTGAGAAAGAGGGAATAAAGACCTCTAGGCTTTATCAGTCTGTAGTACCGCTCTCATGAATCTGCCCTCTGCCCCAAACGTGATGTCAAGCAAAGGATGCTGCTTGACACCTTCACAAACCCAACACACCTAGTGCCTCAGGAACTGAGACATGAGCATGCAACTTAAGTACTTGATGGAGGTTGTTTGAGCCATTTTAGAGTCACTTTCCACATTTGATAGGAGATGCTTGCAAGCAGAACTCAGAAAGATATAATATCTATTTTGATACCCTCTGAAGAGACAGCTTGACCTTCAGATGATCCAGCTATGACAACATTATTGGAACAAAACCTGAAGTTTTGCAGCTCAAATCTGTCAGGCTTGAAGCAGAAGCCAATTCTCAGCTGCTCCATTATTAGAGTCTTACACAGGGAGAGGTTTTGAAGCATTAATACAGATGATATACAATTAAACTTTAATAATGTGGTTTTGCACATATATATAAAAATATATATATAAAAAATATATATACAGGTTGAGCATAAAGTTGGAACGATTTTCTCTAATGACTCTCCCATTCACCTCAGTGCATTCTGTTATTTTCACACTGGTAACAGGAGCATCAGCAATCCATTTTCATTAGGCAGCCCATGGCCTTGGGTGCTAGAACAGAGACTATATGTCTGTTAGGCACTTGAAACAAAGTGTGAAAGAAACAGCCTGAATGAGATTGACTTTATCTTCCCTGATCTCGGAGACAGCGCTGAGAATAAAGAAAAAAGGGAAAGAAACGTACAGAAAAGCAGACTTCTTTTTCTAGAATCAGAAAACATCCAGAAACAACATGGCTCTATCTGCCTTGACAGCAAATGTTCCGGAGGGGCTTGTTTGCTAGCAAAACCAGCATGAGACCCTGGGAGTCACCCAGTGCTGGAACAGCGATGCCGTGCTGGATCTGTCTGGAAACTGCTTCTGGCTGGCCACCTGCCCGCAAAACCTGCTCACTTGCTGTCGATTCCTGAAGAGTGAAGGGGCACTTCCCCACCCAAATGGCACCATTACAAGAACACGATGACTTTCCACCATGAGCAGCAGGGGCTCCACGTTCATGTCGCATGTGCTGCCTATGAAGAACGTCATCCACAAATTCCAGAGGACAAACGGAAACAGGTCTGTCTGATACTTTCCCAGGACTTACATCACCCAGAGTATCTTCATAGAATCATAGAATCACCAGGTTGGAAAAGACCCACCGGATCATCAAGTCCAACCATTCCTATCTTCCCTATTGCTTACAGCACACATAGTCCAAACAAACCTTTTGGACCCATTGTATCTAGTACCACTGCATTATTTAAGGGTGGGGTAAGGCAGGTTCTCCCAGTTTGAATATAAAGCAAGGACACAGAAGTCACCTGTGTTTAACGTTTGTCAGACCAAATCAACTACACCACTGTTGGCGAGAGCAAAGAGTAGCTGCAGGAAAAGACACCATATATGACGGAACTGGCTCATGAGCCAGCGCTGCAGCTACGCCACTGGATCAATAAATTTTCATGTGCAATGAGGTTAGAATCTGTCCTTGGGTGGGTCCCTTGTCCCTGCAGCACATCAGCACTTCTGTCAGCTCAATGGTTTAGAAGTGCAAAGAACTTGCAGCTTGCTAAGTCAAGATAAGCAACTGTGCATTTCAACCTCACTGCTGTCACCTGTCTTTGTCACCAAGTATCTGGTTAGCCAGGGAGGAAGAGACTGTGCACTTCAAAATGTGCTCAGTGTTCCAGAGAGACTCAACGGCAACAGGTCATAAATGATTCCAATTGGGTCTTGATTCCAATTGCATTCTGAACAGCAATTGACAGCCACGCAGGCAAATGCAAAGTGTGCCACATCCTCCACCTGAAAGCCATGTGCAAGCTCTAAATGAAAAGATGGCAGAGGAAGACACTACCCACTCTGTCACCTGGTATTTCAGCAGGAGCCTGTCCTCCGCTTCACTTTTCTTCCGTGGGTGTAGAAATACCAACAGTAAAGCCCTTTCCTTTGCACTTCTGTAAAGCAAGCAACCTCTCTGAAGGTGCTTTCTGCATTAGGCTGCCGTAAGAAGGGCACTCAAGAAAGGGCAGGGAGCAGACAAAGGGTGGATGTGGAGGAGACATCCAAGAGGAGTCCTCTTGAACGCGTATCCGACAGCGGAGATGAAAGAAACCCCATCACTCCAACCCACTCTGCTGTTTAGATGATAGGAGAGTGGTGGCAATGAGACGTCCAAGCTCCTTCTCTGAGATCAAAATAGTTTGTCTTAAGTGTAGTTTGGAATTTCCAACCCCCAGTGACATTGTTTCCCACTGCTTTCCCTCCCTAGGAGGAGAAAACGATAGCCACAGGTCCAGAATGCTCTTCTTCACACCAGAAAAGTTGTGGCCAAGCCAATGTAATAGGAACTCCAAAGCCTGTTTCCATCATCTATTTTGCATGACTCTGTTTCAATACCCAGGCTTGCCATCCAAGCCCAGAGGTCTTAAAAAGCTTCGGAGTCCTTCACCACTGAGGCAGAAGTGGACTGAAGCGTTGAAATTGCCCTACTGAGAAACGATGCTAACTGCTTCAGTGGAGATACGGTCGATTCTGTGCCTTTAGCTCTCCCAGGTTTTCATATCAATGTCAGGCTTCAGTTTTAGTTTGGAGTGGGTAGTGAAGTCACTGGAAAGCCTACTCAGCTTTCTCCAAGCCTGCTGGGAGCGGGAGAAAGAGGTGGGAGAGAGGACTTCAGCTGTTAAACATTTGACACTGTCTCAAGGAGGGCTAGGGTGTCCGGGGTGGTGCAGGGACACTAGACTGGCTCCTTGGATTTTGGCACTATAGCTCTTGTTTTCCTTACGTCCACGTATGCAAACAGGACCTTTGGTAAGGGCTCAAGAGGAGATGATCTGCTCCAGACAGTGAAGAAGGCAGAGCCTGCAGACAGTAACAGGATCCCTCTAACGTGGAATCAAGATGGTAAGTGTCTGTTCTAGTTTTAGAGTCTTGCACCACGGGGGTACCAAAAATACAGCTCGTGTGTGTCCTTTGGTCACATCATCATAGGAGACAGAATTGTTTCAAAGCTGCTTACCAGCACAACCTTGATGGAGATCTTAGATGTCCTGCTCTTAGAAGTGCTATTTGTTTTCCCTCCAAATGATAGCAACTCACTATTTTTAGTGCTCATCTCGTCTGCTTGGCATTTCCCTCGGGCCGTACCCTTGTTTCACAGCGTTGGTGCCAGCTCCCACAAAGTGGTTTTTTGGTGCCAGAAGGGCTGATGCCAAGTCTGTCGGCTTCGATGCCAAAATGGCAGCTGGTTTGACTACTGAGACAGGATTTGCCAAAGCTAACAGCACCAGTGCTGGGGTGACTAGCATTGATTTTAAGGTTTTCTTCTCCCTTACTCTTTTATTGCCTATGGATTTCATGGGGTAATGCTGCTCCAAATGACCCTTTGTGGTCCTAGGGGAGAGATTTTTTTCATCACGGTCTAAGATAACAGGCAATTATACAGCAGACTGTCTTAGCTTATAGGTCCTCAAAGAGAAAGATCCTTAAACACACCTATCAATTATATGGGACACAGCATTTCCACTGCTGCACCGAAGTATGACAGAAGAAAGCCCCCTGCAGATCAGACAGCACTTGATCTCTCTCAGCCTGCAAATGTGTTTAAAAAGCACCAACTGCAAAACCAGAGAACCCACAGGAGATAAGGGTGGTTACGTGACATTTAATCACCAAGATACACCTAAGACAGAAGTCTGGAGCAGGAGAAAGGGGTCAGGGATCAGCTGAATTGCCTCACACCACCATCAGCAAGAAGACAAAACTAATAAAAGTCATGGCCTTTTGCCCCTTTTGCACTCTTACAAGTGCCATGCTACGAAATGCTACTGTTCAGATAAAATCCAGTCTCACACACCAGGCACAGGCATGTTGACTGTGGGAAACAGAGATGTGAATAGATTACCTATCACACATGTCCAGATCTGTGTAATTTGAAGTGATGGTATCCCTGCAAATTAGCAAGTATTTTGATGTTAACTTCTGCTACTTTTCTTGTAAGCCTAAAACCTACACCTTGTTCAGAAACAGTGGTGCCAAAGGGGCATCCAATTGCCCAAAGATGCTCAGCTCTCTCTTCAGGAACAGTGCAGTTTGTTAACCTGACAAGATGTGCACAACTGGTTAAAGTGGTGCTCTCATACAGCCCGGTCAGATAATTCTGAAGTTTCTTGTCTTTTCTGAGCTTAAGTTTACATCTTGAACAAATTTAGAATACTCCAAATACCAGCAGGCTATTTTTCCTTAGCTCATTTTACGAGAAAGAGGTTCTTTTATTGAGTTCCGACAATCAAGTTTCTGTTTCCAGCAAAGCACCACTTCTATATGGCCTATACGCTTCTTAAGAGGAACGGATTTTCTGGGAAATCCTTCAGGAAAACAAAGTGACATCAGCAGCGGCCTCTTTCCAAGCACCCTGCTGGCTATTATAGTTTGATAATGTTACACAGCAGAGCAATACCATGTAGGTTATGCTGAGGCAAAGAAATGTCCTCAAACTGCTCTATGTATGAACAGCCTCAAGCGCTTCCCTACCATTATTCCTGGACTTTTCATTCCAGGTCCTGCCATGGCACCTACATCCCCATCAACAGGTGGGTTGGGGGTTGCAGAGATGATTTAGTTTGTGGTACACAAACCACAAACAACTGGTTTAACTGAGTCTTCCTCCTCTTAGAGAATACATGTGGATCACAATAAGGTACTCCCAAAGTTAAAAGCTTGCCAATTAGCCCAATGAGCTGTGCTGTACCCAGAGTTTTATGGGATTTCCATTATCTAGCAGAAAATTAAACTCATCTGAACCACTACAGGCGTGCTGAGGCTTGGAGTTTGTGGTTAGAGCATTGCAAAACACAGGCAAAGCTCCTCGACACAGCATGGTGTGACTAGCAAATGGGAAGACTTCTCCGTTTCCAAAATGACCGTGAACATGTATCTTCATACAACCAAAGTGAAGAATTAAAGGAAAACACAAGTATAACTATTACGAAAGCTTAATGCCACAAGCATTTAAAAGATCACAGCACAACAGTATTAAAGACATTGCTTTTAAACCACTAGGCAAAACTCAAAGAGACCTATCAAATCTTAACCTCCATGGTTCAAAACTTCTTTAAACACACGATTTTAGGGAAAAGCCATTTCAGAAAAACCCCATCTTAAAGATAAGCTCATCTCTCCAAATGCTTGGAAGAATAATGTGAACTCATTTTTATTTACTCATCATTTCAAAATATTAACAAGGAATTAACAAATCAGCATAGTGTATGGCTAATGCAATTTCAAGCTGAGTTTACCCGTGTCTGTGAAACAGCAGGAACCATCCAGGCCGTAAAGCCTAATCTCTCCCGTTGTATTGCTGGTTCTGCTCTGGCCCACAGCTTTACCAGGAAGACAAGAAAAGCTCCTCCAAAGGCCACATGCTTTGTTGCTCAGCCAACCCGAGGACTGCCTCAACAGGAGAGCCCTCAGAAAACACCATCTACATAAAGTAGAATCATAGAAGAACCAGGTTGGAAGAGACCCACCGAATCATCGAGTCCAACCATTCCCATCAATCACTAACCCGTGTCCCTCAGCGCCTTGTCCACCCTTAAACACCTTAAACACCTCCAGGGAAGGGGACTCAACCCCCTCCCTGGGCAGCCTCTGCCAGTGCCCAGTGACCCTTTCCGTGAAATATTTTTTCCTAATGCTCAGCCTGAACCTCACAGATACAGGTTTCCAGGTACAAATAAAGCGATCCAAGCCTACAAGACAAAAGCAACTCAATGCCTCCATCACCACCTCCTCCATCCCTGCTGCATTTTCCCTCTCTGCAGCTATTTTCCCTAAAATGGGGAGAGTGCCAGCAAGTTGTTTGAGATACTACAACCACTGGGCTCTAAATACAGCTTATTGTTATTCTTTCCGTGCCCAGCAGATCTGCCACCGGTTACCCAAATATTTCCTGTGGGGCCCGGCCGGCCTGGAGGCCGCGCGGGGACAGCAGCCGTTACGTAAGGAACAGGCGGCGGGGAGGAAGCGATGGCCGAGTGTCCTGTTTCAGCGTCAGCCGCGGCATTACGTAGTTTGCACTTTGCTTAAGCATTAAAAGCACCTAGAATCACAGCCAGTTTCTAAATTTCAGTCACATACCTGCAGGCCACGCGGTTTTGCCGTTCCAAGAGGAGATACCTTCAACACCTCGCCGTCTCCCCCTCACCTCCGCAGTATCTGTAGGCTTTGCAGAGCAACGTGTGCTCCCCTTGGCTGCATAAACATGCTTCATTTCATATAGTTCAAAGCCCCACAATTAAAAAGTCATTTCAGCTTTATCTTGGGAAGAAATGCTGATCACCACAACCTGCCTTTATGGGTATTATCTTATCCCAACTGCTGTAATTTCCATTAGCGCTTGTTATTTCACTGGTAGATAAAGCAAACACTCCCCTGGCTGCAGCTGGGCTGAAGGAGGACAGGGTGACCCGCACTGCTTTACCTCTCTCTCTCACTTCTCTGCAGCAAGGTTGCAGGCTGTGGAAAAGAGAGAAAGCTAAGCACTTGCTTTCTCCTTGCTGAAGCTGGGCTTCCAGACGTGCATTTGCTCTGTCACAACACCAGCATCCTCTTGTTCCTTCAATCATCATTTTATTTTAAATTCTCCCATAGCATAAACCAAATCGCCCGCACACATCTGTGTAAAAAAACCTCAAAACAAAACAAAACCTGATTGACTTCCTACCTTTGTACAGGAAGGAAACTGGTGCTAATTAGCATGACTATAGTAAAACAGTACATCTTAAAAACAGCAATAAAAGACCCCCAAAACCCAAAATGTCAGAAGTCAGTTATTTTCTTCTTCAAAAGGCAAACAATTTCCACATCATCCTCAGCACTGAGAAAGCTCAAAGTCCCGTGGGTGACCACTGAATGAAGAAACTCTAAGGCAAGGAAACATTTCCAGTTTTCAGCGATACTCACTTCTGACACATCGTAGACTCCTACAGTAGTATGTTTTTCCCCTAAGGCAGGTAGTTTGGGAAGTAGGAATTCTGACCATCTCCTTTGGAAAACCAGGACCAACCCTCCTTTCCTGGAAACAAAGGAGAAAACTGCCCACTGATTTCACCGCAGAGACCCAAGCTGCACCTTGTAAAGTCAGACCATGGAAAGAGACATCTTCCAGGTAAAAATACATTAAGAACCTCGGGATGGACAGCAACATTTGTGAGCAGGATTTAATTACAGATTTAATTACAAACTGGCCATCAGACTGTCTTCCTTTCAGCACTTGTTCTTTAACTCAGGCTTCCAACACCAGGGCTGTTAGAAAATTAAAGATACGAACCCAGCAGCACCAGGATGAAAGGTATTAAACTCTGTTAAACCGCTCTGGGAACGATTTGCTGCACCTAAAGCACCAACATTTCTCTAACTTGTTCTTAAGATGACCGCAATCACTAATGTTCCCACCACCTCAACAGGCAATGTGCTCCTGCATTCAATGCTCTTTAAAAATTAGGACGTTCTTTCCCATTAATATTATTCAGGCCGTAGCACAAGATAAGGCAGTCATTTCTTCTCCACTAAAAACAAGGCAACCGGTCACAGTCATCATCATAGCTTAGCTCATCTGGGAAACTGTTCCATTCCTCTGCAAGCTGCTTTCAGAAGACAAGAGTAGTCTTTTTTCCCTAGACTACAAGGATTAAATCACAGTTTTACTGCCCTTCTCAGTCTGCAACTTAAACCCATCTTAAAAAGATGCAGGATCCAAAACGGTGCATGCCCCTTACTAACATGGAGTATTACAAAATACCTGTATATGACACTTCTATTACTACATCATTAAAGATTATGGGTTTGTGGGGTTTTTTTGCATCAACTGCACTCAATTTCTGATACAGCCCCAAATTCCATGACTCCTTCTATTTGACTTTCTCCATCCAATAAGTACTTTGCACTTTTCCCTCAGGAAAAGCAAGACAGGCTTTGTAATATTTCTTCAGGTTGTTCTCCTGTCTTAAAAAACACACACAACCCTCCACCTGTGTATCAAGTGCTTTCTTTTTGCCTCCCAGGCCATTGAAAGGGAGGCAGGACCTCAGTCACCACCACAGATGACCCCTTAGCGTATATCCCAGGTACTTAATGAACCCACTGTATTACTATTTAATCCTGAACACAGATCCCTACTCAGCAACCCATAAGCAATGTGCTCCCTCATCCAGGCTGGGCCCTAAAACATGCATTCAATTAACCAGACTTAATTTTTCCCCCCATGAGGTTGTTCCTGATAAATCCACACTGCTCATTTCCTGTTGCCTTAGAGATGCTTATAAAGCCTCCAGGGATTTATAATAGTACTTTACTAGAGACTGAAGCACTACACCCTTTTTTTTTTCTTCCTTATTATTTTCTTTTAACTTGACCTCCTTATACTTAGTATTTATTTTAATATGTGTAGAATTATAACCAGGAATCTGTGTATTTTCTAGCAGCAAACTCTTTTGGTCTATGTATTGGTTACTGAGTTACTGGCTTTCCTCAATAAATTTTAGATCAAGTGTTTGGTTTTTATACCTAACATTGTATTTGCAGAATCTTTTCTTCAACCTCTGTGCATTCCTTGCTAGCTGCAATACAGTTCTTACTCCAAAGGTGCACTATATAAAGAATAAAATCTTTAGTGTCCCTCCAGTTTTAGACAACTGAATTTAGTAGATGGTTTTAACATCAGCAAAAAACAATGAAGATGGTAATAAATTTCACGATCCCTTTAAAAAAAGAGAAAGAAAACCGTTAAGACTTTTCTAAAACATACACTCCATTTGTGGCATAAACTGACAGCATGAATTTATCTTTTAGAGTGTCAGCTCACATTTATTGAGGTCTGAGCTCACACTGTGCTGAAGTTACCATGAGGAAAAATAAGTGACCATCAAAAATGTCCCCAGATTCTTGGGAATTCAAAGCAAAGTTTCAGTCAAAAAAAGCTAAAACAATCTTTTGTAAATGTATAAAGTTATTAGTGAAATAGAACTGTGAAATAGAACTTGGATCTGTGAAAGTGAGCGAGCAGAACCAGTGGCATTCAGCGTGTCCACCCTGCACCGAGACCCTGGAAACCAGATCAACAACAGAGGTGAATGAAGCATGCTGGACAAGGTTTAGTTCTCTAATATGCAGCAAGTGTATGCTTGACCTGTGTTAGAGAAAAGTCTTTTAGCTATTATTATGCCTTTCAGTAGCTCTGAACAGCTGAGCCCCTGTACTTCTCCTTCCAAGGCAGGTTGGAGGAAGCGCAACCCTGCTGCTTCCTCATTAGCGTGAAGTGCTGCTGTCAAATTGCCTGCGACTACTTTTCCAACTACCGCAAGGGACAACCAGACCTCCAAAAACCCAGCAAACACATGGAAAATGCTCCTTCCTAAATTCCCCAGGAGCAGAAAGATGTACCAGTGGCTCCCATAGTCCATAACCTGCAACTAGCTCACACGTGTCCGCGCTTACAGCAGCTCTCGCCAGACTCTCACTCAGGTCCCTTACTTTTTGCCTCTCATCTGGATGAGCTAGAAGGAATTTGGATGCACACAGCTGCCAAGGATGCCCCTTGGGAGCTGCATCCCCAGGTATGAGAAATGTCACTTCAGTCAGAGGTTTGACAGAGAGCACAGATCTTGCTGCAACGTGATAACTCTGCCAGAGCCATCCTGCCAGGTCTATAAATCCCAATATTTCACAACGTAACAGTGGAATTTGAAATAAGATTGGTTTCTGAAGGACAAGCTGGTGGTCTAGAGATTGTTTATTTCAGCGTTGCCCCAGGTCGGTTGACCACACAAGCAAGGAGCACAGGCACACACGCTGTTACGTACCGCTGCGGATGCCAAGCATTCACTGCAGGCAGTAAATGCTAACGCCAGAACAAAAGACAAAAACATTTTCACATTTACAACAGAGTCACCCCACAGACCCAGTTTTACATGGATTGTGCCTAGCACAAAACAGCCCCTTTTGCACAGTAGAGACAGATTTGTTCTTGGCAAAAAATTTCATGGTGGGTCATATCTCTGAGACACTTGGCTGTGTTAAAGAAGGGTCAAGAACCACCCCCCAGAAGTCTTACTGGGAAACAGAAATGAAAGGACTCCTCTCTCTATTCAACAGAACAGATTCAGACATTCTGTCAAGATTCGAACTGCTGAGTCTTCTCCCAACACAGCCTGGGACTCAAAAGCATTCTGGAACATGAAGGTTCCTATAAACTTACCAAATTTGAGTCAGAGATTTTCCAATCATGATCAACATCTCAGCCAGCCAAAATACGAAAATCTGACAACTAAAAGAAAGGGCATTACCAGTATATTCCCCTCACAGAAATACTCAGAGCTGCATCACAATTTGTTTTGTAATAATTTCTTCGTCAGACAGCTGATCTTCAGTGATCTAGGAAGTTGTGGATAAACCTCAAGAACTGAGAATGTTTTTGGTGCACATTCTCATTTCTCCCCAGGGAACCTTGATCTTCAGAGGAATATTAATGTGAAGTATGCAAAGTATTTTGTGGACTGTTTATAATCTAATGACTCCAAATGTAACTTTAAATGCCATTCTGCAAAGAGTTAGCCATGTTCAGCAGTTCAAGGAGGAGGAGAATGCTAGAGCCTCTCAGACTATTGCTACTGCTCTTCCCTTAGCTTGTTCAAGTCATTTCACGTAATACAATTATCTTGTATCAGCAAAATACTGCTCAGAATCAAGTTGACATAAACCTCATGGTTGTGTTATTAACTAGTAAAATTATTCCAAGGACTTGTGTTTGGAATTGTCTGCTCGCGCGTACAGCTAAATCTGGAAGTCCAGCTTCAGTCCTTACTTAAAGATTATCGAATAGTTAAAACTAGCTGGTTTCTGGAAAAGAGATTTTTGAAAGAAACACTCTAATTCTTCATTAAAAGACAAACATGAAAAGCATATGGTTCCCACTGGCTACGCTTATTGTAAATCATGTTACCTTTCTAGAAACTCAACACATATTCGCTAAATGGAAGCAAAACAGCTTTTACAGTTCCACAATTAGACTCTCAATTCTTGCTGCAGAAGTTATGGTTTTCATCACAATGTTAGTTTAGCCGGTTATACATCCTGAAGCTTAGGAAAAACTATTTAAGAAGGAAAGAGTGTTATAATTCATGAAGTTAATATTTGTGTTAAAAATACTCATGAAAAAATCTAGCTGTTTGCTTTCCAGAAGCTGCTATTTGGTCTCTTCTATTTTTCAAATTAGAAGAGGCCTTTGCAGAATTATAAATAAAACACTGAAAGCTTCATGTGACTTTCCCATATGCAGTTTTGCAACAGCCAAGTGATTTCCCCTATCCCATCCCCACTGTTTGCAAACCAAGGCACTGCTTGCCAAGTTTCAAGTAGAGAATTTATAAGCCAAATTTGTAAAATGAAGAAGATTTTGTTCATATCCTTTGATCAGAGATACATTCCACGAGTAAAGCTAAATTGTGGAGGGAAAGAAGACTGAAATAAAAGAAAGATCGTATATTTTGATACCAATTTATAAGAAACATCAGTGTGTTGGTATAGATGTGGGAAACAGCAAGAATGCCAAAGCGAGCTTTTGGTGTTTGAGAACAGGGTACGTAGCCATCCCACTTCTGCACATGTTCTGAGATAGAAAATACTCTTCACTTCACTGAATAAAGAAGCAGACCTAATCCAAAAAGCTGAAAAGAAGAGTTAAGAGTTTTATTTCTCCAGGGCTACTGGCAGATGCAGCAGACAGCAGGATTTTCCTCTCTGCTGCTTTCCTGGTTGCCTTTATTCCCACCATAATATCCAAATATCTGAAAGCCCAATATCCAAATGGCTCCCATCCTATGCATCACATCCAGAAAATTCATGGACGTGACCCAAAACCAGGCCTCCAGCTTTCTGAAGCGGGGGATGCCCAGCACCATCTACAAGGAGCAACACAGCAGGTAATTCTGAGCCGAGAGGGGCAGTGGGCAAGGCTGATGCGTACATACTGGGAGAACAGAAATGATGCTCCGCCAGAGGAAACAGCCGAGGACAAAGTACAGAACTGTCCTTGATCTGAACAAGTAGGGCAGCCAAACGAGGAAGACAAGCAAGTCACCTGCCACATAACATTAAGACTGCCATCTTATACCGAATGCCCCAAAGCAGAAGTCAGAGACCTATTCTTCCCAGTACACCAAAGAATCTCTTTTCCAGTCTGAGCTGCAGCACAACATTCATTCCTACTGACCTCACTTTTCCCCTTGGATGAGAAACACACCCATGCTGCTATCTTGATCAATGCAATCCAAAAATGTCCTTCATTGCATGCAACAGTTCAGCAAAGCACATCTGGCAGCATGACAGAAACCCACACAAGGACACACTGAAATTCTCACGTTCAATTTGACCTACATAAAATCTTAGTGATATCCAAATACTCCTTTGGCACTGGGAGTGGACAAGCCATGGCTGTGGGCTGGTGACAACCTGCAGCTTCACCCCAGGCAGCCCATGGTCAATGTCACAAAAACCTGGCACCAAGAGTTATATTAAGATGCCACACACACCCTGAGGGGGTTTGAAAAGCCTGCTCAGCCCTCATGATGGAAGGTGTTCTTTGGTCCTACTTACAGCCCCAAAGGCAAGGGGAAAGAGCTTCTGCCTTTATTCTTTGCAGTCTTGTTCAGCCACGCACGACGCCTGCAAGTCTCCTAAGTTTATGGTTACTCCCTGTGGACAAATACGTTCTTCTGCTATCTATTTTATCTGTTTTCAAAAAGACAGATAACACATTTTTTAACATTAGTCAGTTTTTTTGCAAGACAAATTATGGCCTTTATATAATAGAGAACTGGGACTCCGGTTATCTTCTGGTCCATTCTCAAACTGTACTGGACTTCTTGTTTGGCAAAGTCACTCCCTTCTACTCTTTTATTTTCCATCATCAGAGTAAGAATAAAATCTACTGTATCAGAATTGGAGTAAAAGTCATTAATATTGACAGATAGCATCTATTGCTTTACACTACGCAAAAGATTTGACATGTTTTTTCATGCTAGTTCAATGTTTAACGTTTGTGCATGTATTGAAAACAACCAGATTTCATACCTAAGTAAAAGATTACTGGTTTCAGAAATTGATCTCTCACAATTTAGTTATTTGCCTGTAATGAGGAAACTACAATACAGTCATCCCACCTGTGAAAACTAGCAATTGTTGATGACAACTATATTTTTAGGGCAAATCTTCAGAGAATTTTCAGTAAAAAAGAAGTGGTACCTCCCTTTCACTTACCCCATCCTAGACCAATGTATGTATTTTTTCAAAAATCAAGATAATTACACTGTCTTTTAATCTTTCACAATAACAAGGAGACTGAAAGCACAATTCACTCTACTAATTTTCCGTAAAGGAGGCTTTCATTGTTAACTATAGTAAGTAAACACCGGATTTAAATTTTCCCTTGCAAAAGGAAGAGGTTTCCTTTGTACTTCAGTAACTTTCCTCTCCTAGTCTCCAGCAAAAAGTCAGAAGATAATTTAGAAAGATTCCTAGCCATGCACCGTTTCTGGCTGAAATCACAATTACAAGCCAAAAAGCAACCAGAGACTCAAAATGCAGGCAGAAACTGTTTCATGGTTGGTATTCCTTTGCTAAGCTAGAAATTCAATACGGCCTTTATAAAGCAAATCGGCATCCAATGAGAGGCAGAAATATGCACTCAATGCTTCTGACGTACTTGATTGTAACAGAATATTCTAAGTAGGAAGTCATAAATATGTTCCCAGCAGTCTCTGGGATAAACAGCAGAATGGTTGTGGTAAGTAGCATCAGGAATAAAGATGAATGAACTCAATTTCTCCCAAAGTGCCAAGAACTCAGACTCCCATATTCCAACATGTGTTGAAGAGACTGCAAGGATTTTCCAGCTTTATAATAACGAATTGATGAGGAGGAACTCTGGAGCTGCGAAAGCCTGTGCAGCTGAACTGAACCATTTCAAGCTCTCTACAGACTTGGAATGTACAGTCCAATAAGTTACCCTAAGTACTAGGTCTTAGGCTAAACTGAAGTCGATGCTTCTTGACCAGAAACCAGAGATTATAGGTCAGATTTAGAAGTAAAGCTTTCTACAAAGATCCTACGTGAATTCTCAAAGAAATGAGAAAAAAAAAAAAAACAACTAGCCAACCAACCTTCATTTTTTAGAAGAGCAGCTGCCTGGAAGAATTTGAGAAGTACTTTTACTAAAAACATTTCAGTTGCCATTCAAAACACAGTCCCATTGCATTTCCAATTTCTAAATCTCCTTCCCTTCTAATTCTATGTCCTCCTATACTTTCTTCAAAGGCTCGTGCAATTTAGAAGTCATAGGAAAGCACATCAAAAATACTAAACTTGACTAACGCACACACTTCTCTGCTAGGTGAGGTCGTCTTTCTGAATTACATCTCACGCAGCAAACCACACGCTCCTCTGAGAAGATGCTACCTTTACTCCTTCTGAAGCATGATGTATGCTGACAAGCATACAGATACTAACACAAGTCAAAAAGGATTTTCTGCTATAGAAAAACCTGCTTCTAGTCTTTATTCGCCACTTGAATCCATAATTCTGAGTAATAAATGTTGGGTTTAGTTTAAGCAACTAAACATAAATCCTGATGAAGGGCATTAGGGGTATAAAAATGGCCATTATCGCTTTGGACTAGATTTGAACTGGTGACCTAAAAATGTGACACTAGACAGTTCTTTACCTGTGATCACAGAGATTTGCATCAGCAAATACTTAAATCCCAGGAGACTGCACTTCCTGGGAAGAAAAAAATGTTAGATAAACAAAATCTTTAGAAATAAAGTATTTTAGATTTATGCAATTCTAACAAGCAAGAAAATAAAAAGATCAGTCCCCAAATTCCTATGAATTTCTGGAAGACCCTTACATTACACACACACAACACAAAACTTCGTAGCAAAAGCCAGTACTTGCAAAGCTCAGCATTCACTGCTCCACTGGGGTAGACACAGCAAGTGAAAGAGTCTGCTGCACTGCTTCAGAAATGCACTGAAAAAATCAAGATACATTTTGTAATGAAATGCACAGGTAATACCACTTTAAGTCAATGTATTAAAAACTAAGATTTTATTGATCTGTCCAACTGCATCATACCAAACAGGAAGAACCTGGCATCGAAACCTCTACCCTACCGGAACCGTTCAGGCTCTTGGCAATCCATGACCCTTACATCAATCTCCTGCTCCCACGGAGGTTGATGCTACTCCCAGTGATGCAAGCACATGTTTCTCACCTGGTTTCAAAGCGGCATCGGCTGAAAGCAGCCATCAAGTATCTCTGTGAAGCACAGCATCCTCTAATATTTTATGAGGTCATAAAAATTTCACAATGGTACATCTGCCGGCAAGGCAGACGGAGCAGGAAGCACAATCAACAATTCCCATCAGAGGCGAGAGCCCGTTTAACATTTTTCAAGTACTGCATATGCGCAGGTGCTCCATTTCGTTGGAGAGTCTCCACACAACGAAATCTCCTCATCAATAGCAATACCTTTAATCTCCCTGATGAAAAATAATATTGCCTTGATTAGCCATCAGCCCCTCTCCCTGCACACAGAAGCAAACTCAACCACAACTGTGACCTACAAAGAGGCTCTCGTGAAAAAAGCATCTGCACAAACAGCTCTCTGCCGGCCTAGGGGATGAGTCTCCTTTCGTTGGATTTGTTTTGAAGCTACAGATGTATTTCAGATGCCCCACACTTATTCAGCCACCCCAAAAATCACAGAATCAAAGGATTGTTTAAGTTGCAAAAGAGCTTTAAGATCACTAAGTCCAACTGAAAACCTAACACTGCCAAGTCCACCACTAAACCTTGTACCCATGTGCCAATCTTACGCCATCCACATGAAGACAGTCACATCTCCAGTTTGCACCCAAGAGGTGTACAGCTCATGGGAAAACAAAGTTGCTTCTCATAGTTAATTTTAACAATATCATACACAGCAATAAAATAGCTTCAAGAAAGGGAAGAAAGATGTAATATAAATTACAAAGGCAGATGATAAATCTTCCACAAGCCTTCAAAAACATCACAGTAAAAGCCTGTAAGAGTAAGCAACCAGGTTTCATAAACATGCTTCTGATTAACCCTTTTGCAGCTTCCAAAAGATACGATCTCTGTAGTCGCTAAGTGTATCTGCCAGAGCTTGCCAAGGAAAGCATGAGCAAGCAGCTTCAAAGGCAGAATGACGTACCTATTGCAGTAAACCCTAATCCTCGCTGTGAACACCACACAACTCAACTTAGTCATAGAAAATGGGATCAGAAATTCTAAAACAAAACAAGGAGTTGAAAGTCACCATGAGATCACATTGAAAATATTGAGCAACATTTAAAACAACTGTTGTCAGGGTTGATAAAGGGAAGAGTAAAACTAATGCCTTGCACAGGAAACTTTTATAGATGGTAATAGGTACCTGGGTCAGCCTAAGACCTTACACAGTGACCCTGGATGGTGGCTTGTCAAAGAATAAAGGTGTCAGAGAGCACCCCAACCACCCCTCCTAGGAATCCAAGCGCACAGACCCCTAGCAAGAGGTTTCTGTACGTTGACTGCAGGAAATGTGGCATGGGTAGAAGCAGAGGGTACCTCGACAATCTGAGTGATGGCTCACGTGCCACAAGCAGGGCAGAGGAAGGGTCTCTGCAAAGCATGGCATTAGTTTTTCCACAGTTCATAACGCCATGCGAACACATATAAATGAATGTTGCAATTGCGCAAGTGACCGTCTTTGCTAGTGTCATGGAAAGCATATGGCAGAAATGCAGAGGTCAGGATTTCTGAGGCAATTCTCCAAGGAGAAGTAGTTAATGTTGTTGGAGAAATAAGGGAGATAAACCAGAAAGGATTATTCAAACACTGGGACAAAGAACAGGATGGCATCATAAATCCATCAAGCAAGGAAACATCAAGATAAGCAAAAGGGAACAAAGAGGCTGAGTAAGGTAAGAGAACTTTGGGTGAACTATCCTAATTAGGATAGTAAAACCCACACCCCTTACTAGACAAGCCCCAGCCCACCAAAGCCCCTTCCCCACCAAGCATGCGTAGTTAATAAAGAGGACACTGTAGCTTTAAACAGAGATGAAACCTGGCAAGGACCAATAGGAATTAGTAGTTGAAAAATGTACTGATAACAAGCACAAGAATTGTATAAAACGTCAGCTGTGTCCTAACTGAGGTGTGCTAGCTTGGTGGAACTACCACCTAGCACCCACCTCTGCGTAAATACGCAATGAACAAATATCTCGACTCTGTGTGAAGTTCAGCTTTTTGCACACTGAGTGAAAGAACCCTGACTTTAAGGACAATAATGTGACTTTCTGAAGTTCCCCATGCTACTTGCACTGTAACTTCCTGGACAACATATTTTCCAGTGACCAGACCTAACCCAAATTACAGGCTTACACAACCCACGTGAAATTCAAGTTTTGATGAATGTGTGTTTTCATTTTAGGAACAAGAGCTGATTTTACGTCAAGACAATCTTTCAGAAAAGACCACGTCTGCATGCAGTGTCAGGATGCCTAGAGAGATCTTGAAACAACAATTTCTTTAAGTAAGCTTCCCAGCCCTTCTCACTGCCAAAGAAGCTTCATTAGCAAGCACCAAGTACCCAACTGCTGATCACTTCAACAGATAAAATAAAGAGAACACAAAGACTTGCATCAGGAAAAGGAAGGTGGTGGCAGAAAAAAAGGAGACAAGCAAGGAGGGAAAAGAATACCTTGAGAAAAAAAAAGATTGTCATGACCCAAGTGCTGCCCCAGTGACCATTAGGAGGTACAAGCCCACAGTCCAAAGACAAGAGAGCATATTCTCCCTTTATCATTCTCCAGTGTCAATGGAAACCCACTTGGGCTTGAAGAGATATCAATTCTTTGAGAGATTAATATCTAACCTAGCACACAGACTATGAATGGAAGCAGAAGTGAGTTTCCACCCCTCCCCACCAGGCACAGGACTATCACTTCCATTTAATTAAGTCTGAGTGGTCAGATTTCAGTAACCTTCCTCTACTTTCTCTCTACACAGACATCAGGCTCTTCTTTCCTTTAGAAAGGCCTCCGTGCCTCGCTCTCATCGAAATGCAAAGCAAACAGGACAAGATCCTAGGTGCCACAGCTTACACGCAGTTATTCGTGTCAGGCAGTGCAGCACAGGGCTGTCCAAACTGACAGCAAGAGCAGAAGGGCTGTGTTCTCCTTCATTTACCATTGACACTGCCGCGCGAGTCTTTTCTCTCTCGCAGCCTCAGATTCCAGCAGAGCCCTGCAGAAAAACAACCTCGCAGCAACAACCAACCATACAGCACCACCAGGTAGTTCCCAACCAAAGATTGTGGCAGTTTTGAGTGGGGAATGCTGGAACCTGCTTATGTGGAGTCTCTGTAGGAAAAGCTTAAAAACACTGATGTCACCCTGTAGATCCCCCCTGGGATCTCAAAGGCAGCCAGACCTGCTAACAGACCCAGAGAAACTATGCAAAGATTTACCTGCCACTAGCTGCAGTATATCCTGAACAACTGGCAGAGCCTCTTCGCTATGCCTGGACAAAAAATTAAAAGAAAGGGAAGTTAGGGCATTTCACAGCCTGCCCAATCTCTGGAAAGATAAGAAGGAAAGAGGGGATTTTCTTAAGTACTTGCTTAGAAGTCTGGGAAAAAACCCAAACCTTTTAGCGTTCCTTCTGTATTTAAGCAGAGACATTTACAGTATTTCCAGTGTTGCGAAACAGAAGACAGCAGAAAACAAATCTACTTGAACTACACGTAAGTGCCAACCAAAAAAAAAAGCCACAAAAGCTTGTACAAATACATGCATGTCCCTAAAAACAGATGCACCTATCAAAGCATTTTTTAAAGTTTGCCCAATCTGAGAGTCCAACTGAACTCTGTGTGCTTGCTGTTAAAAACAATTTTACTCCAAGTCATAATGAGGATTCAAACCAAGTAAGCAATAATGAACTTGGTTTTAACTGGTTTGCGAGAAACCCAATTTGCAAATGCTGCCCTTAGCCAGCTATTGAATAGACAAGTTGATAGAGCCCAGAAGGCACTGTGATGAGTGACTTAAGTGGAGGCACCCTACACCCACCAGCATTCCTGCTGAATGAATGTGAAATCTGCAAGAATTGCTTTTATTTATCTTACTAAAAGCGTTTCTTGGAAGGGCTGGAAAAATTTATTTCAGATGGATTTTTCAGCTGAGAACAAAGTTGTATTTATTATAATTATGCACTCTCCAGTGTGGCCTGCCGTGCTGAGAAAGAACATTAAATTCAGCTGCGCACGAACTCACGGAAGTGACCTTTTGAATGAAAATGCTGCAGCAAGAGACTTGTGGAGCATTTTCACTAAATAATAACCTACTGTCTGCGACTTGCAGATGAGTGCTCAGACCACTGATTTCATCTGCTGCTTCCACAGGCACAAGTCCCCATGAGGTCAATCAGCTGACAATAAACCATGTTTGCTGCAGACTACAATATGGAGAACTATACTTGGGAATGTACTTGTAGTCTCCAGTCCAGTATGGTTTTATGAACTTTTCTTAAACATCACACAGAAGCCAAACCTTGCAAGGCACTTTGAAGAGGTCGTTTCTGCAGGACACTCACTGTGTCATTGAAATAAGAGGATCAAAGGTGTTATTGACACAAACTGAACAAGCTCTCACTTTAATGAAAGCAACAAATGCAAGTATGAACACCACTCACGCAGAAGTACCCTGCTCTCTCTTTGCAGAAGGGCATGAGGATTATCTGAAAAGCTTCTGCTGTATGGAAAGCCCAAGTACTTGGGGACGGAGGCAGGTTAGCACTAAAAAACTAGGAAGTCAAACCACAGGGTTCATTTCATCACCTAAATGAAAGGTGCAATGTAAAATAACACATACTACTTTGGAAATGGGAGATGTCTTTTTAGAGTGCAAATATAAAATGTCCTCCTCAGACACATCAGATCACCTTATTCTTTGCAGAAAGGTTAAAACAGATGTCTGAGCCTTCCCAATCCACGCTGCCAAAGAAAGCAAGGCAAGCTTGTGTGCTGATGTCCAAACCTCCAGGGCACGTAGAAGCCACTCAATCTGCCTGCCCAGCCCAAGATCATCCCACAGTGGACAGGACCTGCTGTCAACCTGCTCTGGGCTCCCTATCCCTTTCACTCTCCAAGTTACACACAGCAGACTCTTGTGGTTCACACCCACTGAAGATTTTGGTATGCTGTTCGAAGGTCTAGAAAAGACAACCCTGTTCTAGACATCTGAGGATTTTTCAAGCCAAAATGCTGCTATCAGAACAGTTTGTGCTGCCAGTTTGGGTTCTCCACTCCCTTTTCAGATTCCATGTTTGCATTTCAGCAAGCTCGCTCTCATCTCACACTTCTGCTCACTGAACCTGCTGGTGTGGCCCCAGGTCTGCATCCTGCGTGCTGTGGCCTCCAAGGGGGATACGATGCAAGAAATCCAGCTTCTTGCCTCCACTACAAAAACAATTAACCGAGAGTCACGAAGAAGTCAAAGCACTAAACACAGCACATGCAGTTTGAGGTACACAAAAGCCTGATCCTCATGTGTCTCCACATGTTGATTATTTACAGCAATGCTTTCCAGATAAATAAAAGAACAGTCCCCAATCAAGTACAGAAGAAGCCAAGAACAATAAAACTGCATCTCAACTATTAGGTAAAGTTTGACCACAGTACTCGAGGGCATTGAAAACCTTTGGACCGAAACCTTGCAGAAGAAAACCAGGAGTTTCTTGGTTAACAATTAATAATTTAGACCTGAAGACTCTATCCAGACCTCCACCTGAAAAGGGAAAACACACCGTCTTTATACCCCTGGTACCACACCATCTCCCCTTTTTTGATACAAACCCCCCACATTTCATACTTAGTATATTTGGATGAGTAATTTCACATTTCTTTCTTAAGCCAGGACCAGAACTGAAGAGTTCTTGCAAAAAGTACTTGTGAGCGCAAAATTACTCCAGACGTCCAGAAATGATCTTTTAATACCAGGATAATCCTTGGACTTTGCAGTCGAGGGACAGGCCTAAGAGCACAAAACAGGCCAGAGGAGAAGAAAACTCCTGACTCTTATTTCCACAGCCTAACTGCTCTCTGGTGGTTTATTGTGATCGTGTACGCTGGGAACTGCAGAGATACACAGATAAAGCAGAAAAGGAAGAGAACTCGGTAAAACAACAAGCCACAAACATGAGAGCAATATTTAATAATCAAGAGATTGATATTTAATAATCAAGTATGAGAGACGCAAAAATTTCCTAATAAGATGGGTAGAAAAAAGAACAATGAGGCAAAGAAAAAACAATAAAGCTAGGAAAAGGAGAGGAAAATAAATTGAAGTCTTATTCATTGCAGTTTAAGACAGGCTTTGTTGGAGTCCAAGTGCTAAGTGTCAGTGAATGGAGACAATCAGCAATGACAGATGTCAACAAGCCTGCTTTATCTAAGTTTGAGATCACAGGAGACTGGAGAGTCAAATGCAAGCTATTTGTGAAGTCTGCTTCTTCTAAAAGGATAGAAGTCAAAATGACAAGGTAATTTGAAGAAAACACAATACACGTGCAACCCTCCTTGTCCTCCTCTTCAGCATTCACTGTGAAAAGTGGTCTGCAACTGCACAAATGAGACTAGCAGTAAGGAAAGGAGGAATTCATCACACAAGAGACCCAGACACAAGTCACGACCTTCACATGCATCCAGGTAGCTGCACTAAATGCTTTCAAAGCACAGAGGTCTTCAGATCACACACTTCGGGTAATTCTCCCAGTGCAATTACAACTGATCCACGGGATGGGATGAAGTCAGCCCAGTACCATGGCCTTGAAGATACACTTCGTAAAAGGTTTTGTCCTTTTACGGTTTTGTCCTTTGAAAATACAGGAGTCTTTTCAATACTCCTGTACAATGCACACCACCACCTCCACTCCTTCCCCTATCTCCTGTCTCAGACTGATCCCAGCCACTGTTCAACCTTTTGATTCCACAGCAGTCGCTCCCAATTCTTGTTTATCTCAGCCAGAGAGCTCTAAAAGGCGCTTTTGCAGCAGGTTGCTAGCTCCGTGGGACCGATATTCTATGCACAACGAGTGGGATGGCTGTCCCAGGGGATATATTATGGAATGGAACAGCCTGATCTTCTGGAAGCAGAAGATATGCAGCTCCCGTGGTTTCCCGCTGGCCATCATCCACCACCTGGGATCGAAAGTGCATCCCACATAGAGAAAGAGGTTTAAAAAAACCAAAAACATGCAACTACTCATACAGTATTAACAAATAAAATGTTTATTACAAAGAGTCAGGAATATGGAGCTTGGCAAAGGTAAGGATTTCTGCATATTTTGCACTTTTTTTTCTGAATTGAGCTTCTGGTGTAGCTGCCACAATTACACCGTTGTTTGACTGACAGCATCATCCCACACTGTCTTGATTACGAGCTCCAGTTCCATATTAAATAAATAATAATAATAATTTTTTTTTTAAAAGTCTCTTGTGGACTACATTACTTGACCTGCTGGTCATCTCTGCGTGCCAGGACACGAGAGAAAAAGCAAATCAGTTCTGCTCACTAAGAAGCCTCTGCACCGTCTGCTGGCATCCATCAACATTCAAGTTTCCTCCCTGCTTCCAACAGGTGAGATTCCTGACAAAACACACTCCTCTCAACTGTTTCTACAGCTTATCAGCCTTTTCCCCTTCAGTTGGCTGTTCAGCTAGGGGCAGACAAGAAAGAAAAATAAAAGCAGTTCTGTAACCACTGGTGCTCTGTAAAGCTGACCTCCCATCAATTTGTTCCACAAGACTGATGTTGCAGGCTAGCAAACTGTGAGCTCTGAGTGAAGCTTTTCCAGAAGCTAAGGCATATATCAAGTCCATCAATCACAGCCTCACAAATTTCCCAGTGCTTAATAAGCTCACTACTGTGGCTTTTCACTCAGTGATGCTTCCCTGGGTTTTCTTGTTTGGGGTTTTTTTAAGGTCCCTCTGTGCCTCTCTGTTTTCAGGAATTTTGTTGAAATCTTATGTGTCTTTGAGGCCTCTTCCTATCAAAGTTGATTCAAGCTGACCAGTGGCTTAAAAATTAATTAATAGGGAGACAGACACTGATAACTGCATAAAGCTCACCTCCTTCTGTGAACGATCTCTGCATTAACAAAATCTGTTAGTCACTCCCTATCCCACTCCAGGACTTTCAGCAGATCAGTGATAAGCTGACAAGCTTCCTCAGCCTCAAGTAGAGCCCAGATAGTTACTTTTTGCTTTGATCATGATCCCTTACAGATCTCAAAAAAAAAAAAAAAAAAGGAAAGAAAAAAAAAAAGCCCAAACCAAAACAAAAATACCCCATGGACCTCTGCTCTTGAGTTGCCTCTGAAACTTCTATCACTGCCCTGCACACACCATAGCCAGAAATGAAATAAAAACACATCACCATTTGAAGTAACAAACTTCCACCTCATAGCAACGCAGAATATTAGAGAGTAAAAAGGAGGGAGAATCTTTTACTGAAAGCAGATATTTCCTTTCTTGGGGAAAACTCTTGCCTCTGCCAGTCCTAAGGACCACACTTAATATCCCAAGGTCTTGAACTACTATGACAAAGGAAAGGTACCCTTCTCCCTTCTTGCCTAAACCCAGCACTCTACAGCTTGTGAGTACTGGTAGCTGCTCACCAAACCCGCTTACACCTCGGCAACCCATGAGCATCAGGAGGCCAGCAGCACCGTAAATGGCAAAAGCTCCATCCCCTGACTTTCTTTCACACTCAAGTAGTCACTTGCCAGCAAGCCACCGCTGCACTGTTAGTGCTTGGATTTGTTTTATGATATGTTGGTGTAAAAGCACCTGGAAAGAAAGAAGAGTCAGGAAACTGCAAGTAAATCTCCTACATGACCCACCTCTTGTATTTTTTCTCTCTTGCTGGTTTGGACAGGCCTCAGGTAATGCCGGGTGGATGGATACTGGCTTGGTGCAGGAAGCCTGCAAACCTGCAGCACCACAAGCTGCCTTCTGACAAAATAAAGCCTCTCCTTTCTATCTGCAGGCTGTTCAGGGGACAGCACACCAGGGAGCACAGGCCATGCTGGCATTAAATGGTTTGGTCTGCTGCAACAGTTTGCCAGCATCACCTCCCTTTGTACCCAGCAAGCCCCCTCAAGCAAAGCTGCTCCACTACAGCTTCACAAGCCCTTGCAGAGACTATAGCAGTTATCTAAAAATAATACTGGGGGCAGTGATCCCACTGATAACCACACCATTAGAGGAGAATCAAGTTCCTTTGTGTCCAAGCAGATAAACACCAAGCCTCTGCAGCACTTGGAGCCTTCCTTTGCAGTCAAACAGTACCTGTGAAATTACAGAAGAGCATCATTTGTGACTACCACACCAACACACTTACTGTCACAGGCAAGGTATGGGTGTGCAATTCCTGCTTGGCAAGCCTGTTCCCTGCTCCCAGCTGTTATTTCAGGCGTGTTTGTTATGTGCAGAGTTCACAGGTTCAGCCATTCAGACAACTGGCTGTCAGAGCTCCGCTGCCACAGCATCCAGGCGCTGGCATCTAAATATCCATCTCCTTAGCTGTGGGTTTTCTAACCACACAAGACAGCAGTGGGAAGGAGAGACCCGACTTCCCCATCAGCACCTCTCCACAAAGCCATCCTGTAGTTCTGTCCCACATTCCATACTTGCTTTCTTCCTACTCGGAAGCACAGACCAAAACCTGGTGCAATCAAGCTGTCCTGCAACACGCTACGAGCATCTCTGCCCTGATGTGACTAATGGCCCTGACAAGATTGTCACCGGCCCTGCCTCAGAGGCTGTTTTTGAGATGTCTCTGACATGCTGAATCCTTTCCACCACGCTGCAAAAACAGCAGCGCAACCCTGGCAGAAGCAGCTTGCCCGGACATCCTGGGTTCGTCAACCCCCTGAAACAAAAGCAAGACAGAAGCACGTACAGCCAGAAAGTCACCAGTTAAACAGCCAGTCAGCTCACCAGTAATAAGCTGAAAAGATTCCTATGCAGCTAACCAGAAAGGGTAAATTCTTACCTTGCAGCCTGTAAAACAGGGCAGCTCGGATTAGAGGAATATCCCCCAAACCAGTACCAAAAATGCACAGTAAGGAGACAGAACTAAAGGCCATGCGCAGCTTGGTGCTCTACTAAAACCACAGGACATGCCTGACAAGGAGATGTTTGCATAGGCACAGCCTCAAAGGGCACAGACAACATCGGGTGGAAACGCAGGCCAGAAGACCACCAGCCCATTGCTAGCTTCTGCCACATGCTAATATCTGTTCAATCCTCCCAATATTACTTACAGGGAAGAAAAGGCAAAAAGAAAAGGTAGGTGTTTTGCCTTTACTGAATATAAAGCCCATTACCTCAGAGAACGTCCATGTGTTTTGAGACTACAAAGAAACAGACTGTTACCTATGTTAATGCCTTTCTAATACCCCAGAAAGACAAAGGTGAGCTTCAACACAACGCTGGGTTAACACAGGCTGCCAGAGCTCTCTAAAAGAGCACGGTTCCCAATGCTGGCAGCAGCAAAGCCACTGCTGAAGATGCTTAGGGGAGCAGCACTTCTGGGAATCAAAGCAAGGAGTCAATGGGTGTTTTAGCCAGGGTTGAGTAACACCGAGTCCATCCTTGTGTCACTAGAGGGGCTGATGGTGGCATTGCTGCTTTGGGCAGGATCCCTGGTGCCCAGCAGCAGCGGCGCCCAGCAGAGCCACCACTTGGGGACAGGCGGTGCTGGGCGCTGCCACTAGCCAGACGAGGCTGACCTGGCCTGACCCTGCCTGGCTCGCAAGGCTGGAAAAATCTCCAGCCGTATCGAAACAAGTCTGGCAGATGAAACTTTCCAAGTTCCCCCGCAGCAGAGCGCAACTGCACAAAAGCTGCCCAAGTTTCATTACGTTTTTGTTAATTGATATTGGGAGGATGTGAAGGGAATTCTCAGAATGGCAATGACACGTCCCAGTCACGGAAATGCTTTGACTATCCTGAAGAGAAGTGCCACCCTCCTCCCCAGCATGCATCGGACGCTTGCTTCCCATCTGCTGCACAGCTGCAGAGATGCAAGCAGAAATTCTTATAGCATTGTGTGTGCATTGTGTGTAATTGTCAGGGCGACTCACAAACAAAGAAATTTTAATCAGTGGGAAAGTGTTCTATACGGATGAGACACCAGAGTTCACGGCGGTACGATCCTCACGGTAGGAACAGTCCTTGATCCAATCTGCACAGTTATTTAAAGGTTCCTGTTCAGAGCAAGTACAGGACGTGCTTTGATCTCTGCTGCCTCCTGCCAAAACTGTGGAAATTAGCAAGCCAAAAACCCAAGAGTCACAAAGATATCATGGCAGACAGAATATATCCTACAGTTATAGAAGCAGCTCTCCTCCTGAAGGACCCCAATGCATTTCAGGAGACACAGAAGCACAATTGCAACTGATTACCTTAATCAAAAAAGTTGTCTTCAATTTGCAGATGAGGAGATGAGCCCCTCTGACACGAGGATAATTGAAACTTTGCTGTTCAGTTCACAAGCAACCTGAAGTGATGCTCTTAAAGGACCCAAATGCTGCCAAACACTCGGATGAAGCGTGCTAAGACCATATTGGTGCAATCAGAGCTGCGGTCACAGCTAGAGCACAGCCTTGGACAGCAGCTCTGTGTTACAGGGGTGTTAGCCACAGCGGGTGTCACGCAGAGTTCTTCCTGAAAGCCAGGATCCGTCCTTTTTGTCACATACAATGAATCACCCCTCAAGCCACAGTACTTCATGCAAACTCTTTAATTTGGGACTAAATCCGTCTGTAAGACAGCATGCTGCTGTCAAATTTTGGCTCAAAACCATCTTATTAGAGAAAGACAGATTCCACAGACTTGTCACATAGTTAACATTCACTTAAATCTCTTGTTTTTAAAGAAAACAACAGTTCAGAAAACTATGTGATAATTAAGCTGCAGGCAGGGGAAGCAGACAGATAGTCAAGATGGTCAAATAACCTTTATTCTGCCCTGTAGAGACAAACTACAACAAAATAAAGTTATTAATGTTCTAAGTTTTTCATTACAAATTTGATCAAGCTCATTTTAAAATGCATTAATTTTTTATTTCCTCACTTCCTTCTCCCTCAAACCGAGGGGAGAGCGCAGCTAAGGTATGCAGTTAAGGCTCAACATCAACAGTCGCAACTGAACATGGTTGGATTTCTTCTTCCTGTGATGTTTATCCTGATTTTATTACATAACTGCAATATTTCTGCCCTAATCTGTTAAATGCTTCATCTCCAATGAGCAGAGTTTTCTGCCCTGATTACAAGTGAAAACTGCAATGAACAGTCATGGACATAGTTGAAGAACTTGGACTCAGGATGGTGATGAACTGATCATCTTCATTCTCCTCCATTCACTACCCCAAAAAAGTCTCAGTTAAAAGGTTTTTGAAGATCCTAGGCACCCTGGACTTATTTTAACCTGAAAAATCAGACCTTCCTGCAGAGTACAGCGTGTTCTCGGGAATGTTTGTTCAGTGCGGCTAGGCAGTACAGCTCCACCTCCTGAATTATTTAGAGGACACATTTCCTGCAGCACCTCCCAGCCTTAGACCACCAGGTCTGCAGGGCAGTTTTTACAGGCATGGACCCTGCAGAACAAGCTCTCCCTGACAGCAGAAGCAAGCAGGGCATGGGAAGTATCTGCGAGGCAGATGGAAGTAGGCAGCCCTCACAAGAAGCAGCAAGAGCAACAATCACCTGGAGAGGACAAGAGGCAAATGCTGTCAAGGTTTCAGCCAGAAACACAGGAACCCTTGGTGTGGAGATCTTTCAAGCCCAGCATTGCACCACTGCAGCTCTTCTCTACAAGCCTGCCAAGCTCTGAGGACATCAGGCTCTAAGGCAATACCAAAGCAGACAAAGTTTTCTTACATGCTCATTTTCAAAATCCTACATTACCACTGTCATTTTTGAGTGGGCAGCTGCCAATCTCTAGTATGCAGTGAGATAATACCAGCCTTTTGACAGACAGAGTCTACATTTAAGACCTAAAATAAACCACTGGAGTTTTATATAGACAAAGTATGAAAAGAAAACGAGTAAAAGATGCGTCCACATGTAAGTGCTTTAGAAAAAACACAGGCCGCCAAAGCTCTTCTCCCCCACTCTCATGTATTGGACCACTTCAAAACTATCCTTTTAGGATTATTTCTGGCATGCTGACTGGAGACGATAACCACAAGTCATGTATGCAACTATTCCACAAGCAACCTAGTTATATGATCACTTCCATGCCCTCCTCCTTCTTCTTTTCTTCCTTTTCTACTTCCTACTCCTTTCTTCTACCAGCTCCTGGGCTAATGAATAAGCTGTACAGGCAGGAAGCAACTTTCACAGTCTTCAGAGCAGGCTGGTATTTTTATTAGCATGTATAAGGTTGAAGACTTTCACAGCTTTTGTACGGATAATCCTGCCACTTTACCACTAACTGCAGCTAGAATTCCACAGCAACCAAAGAGCAAAACGGATCTGAGGTGTACTTGTATTCGCTTAGTTTATGTACTTCAGCTCACAGATGAAACCAAGCAAGCACTAGGACTTCCATCTGTTAAAGGCAGTTGAGACAATGTGGAAAACACATGGCTCGACACCATCCTGCACCTGGCTCCCTAGGGCAGCAACATCAGCCCCAGCACAGCTGAGGGAGATCTGGGATGGCACTGCCAACAGGGAATTCACAGATTTTAAAGGAGATGCAGCACTCCCAGCACCCTGAAAAGACACAGAAAATTCAAAAGGGGAATACCATTTGCAGTCACAGGCAAGCTCCTCACTTGCTCCTCCTGCAGAACCATTGGGAAGTGTTTCCATGGACTCGTTCCGGAAGGGACACTCCCTATCCGCACCTCCGTGACCTACAGTCACAGATCTCACTGGCTCAGACCTCTGACAAACAAACATGAACTACAATTTGTACTTTGTAAATAAATAATACACCACATCAAATCAGAAGTTGTCATATTTGATCAATGTTTTACAGATGGTGAAAAAGACTCTTTGACCCCACAAACAATAAGATCCAGGTTGTGCACAGGCTGCTTGGCCTAGCAGAGTCCTCTCCAAGCGATGCTGAGCGTACAGATCAAGGTGGGAGAGGTTTACAGGCATCTATACTGGAGGACCCATGAACATCGCTGGAGATCTGAACAGCAAATTGCAGCATAGACAGTAAACAGAGTACAGAGATGAAGAAAAGAGAATCAACTTCATTAAGAAGAAGGTAGTAAGCGGGTGGTCAGAGCCTACAAAGTCAAGGCCTGGTTCTCCTCATCCCAGCTGGACACACCTCCCCTTCCTTCTCTGTGTGCAGAGGCTTGCACAGAACTTTCCTCCCACAGCTCCTGCCACGGCAAGACCGGATCACCTGGCCGGCGTGGCACCACACGAGTCCCATTTCCGCGCTGACCCAGTTCCTCTGACCTGCTGCCCCAGGGCCACCCTGCAGCTCATCCCAAATCTCCGCCAGCCCCGTCCCTGTCACCAACTCCGAAGACGCCTCCATCACAGGCCCCTGACAGCTCAACCCGTCTGCCCTCGCTGCAGCCATCCTCCCCGTCATCCCCCAACAACACCCTCCTCCCATGGCCTGCAGCCGCCCTGCCACACGGGGCACCTCCAAGAGGCACTGCCACCCGTACCTGGATCCCTGCAGCACCTGGACCCACCTGGATCCCCGCAGCACCTGGATCCCTGCAGCACCTGGATCCCTGCAGCACCTCAACCCACCTGGATCCCCGCAGCACCTGGATCCCCGCAGCACCTGGACCCACCTGGATCCCCAGAGCACTTGGATCCCTGCAGCACCTCAACCCACCTGGATCCCCGCAGCACCTGGATCCCCGCAGCACCTGGATCCCTGCAGCACCTGGACCCACCTGGATCCCCACAGCACCTGGATCCCTGCAGCACCGGGATCCGCCTGGATTCCCTTAGCACCTGGACCCACCTGGATCCCCACAGCACCTAGATCCCTGCAGCACCTGGACCCACCTGGATCCCCACAGCACCTGGACCCACCTGGATCCCCACAGCACCTAGATCCCTGCAGCACTTGGACCCACCTGGATCCCCACAGCACCTGGATCCACCCGGATCCCTGCGGCACCTGGATTCCCTCAGCACCTGGACCCACTCGGACCCCCGCAGCACTTGGACCCCCGCAGCCCGCAGACCCACCGGGACCCCCGCAGCCCCTGGCTCCCCCTGGCTCCCCTCAGCCCCCGCACCCCGCGGGCCCCGCCGCCCCTACCTGCGCGGGCTCCAGGCTGGCGGGCAGCCCCTCGGGCAGCGCCTGGAACAGCAGCAGGGCCATGGCGGCGCGGAGCCTCCTCGCCATCCCCCCCGGCCCCCGCTCCCCGCCGGCCCGGCCCGACTGCGGCCCGGGACGGGAGCCGAGGGCGCCCGCCGCCCCGCCCCGCGCTCGCCACGGCCCGGGCGCCATTGGCTGCGGGCGCCGCCGCTCGGCGCGGGGCGGGGCCGGGAGCGCCGCGGCCATCTTGAGTGTGGCGCGGGAAGAGGGGGGGAGCGGGGGGGGCGGGGCCGCCATGTTGTGAGTGGCGGAACCGGCCGCGGAGCGGCTGCCGGCGCCCCAGAGGCACCTTGTGGCCTCGTTCACCCCCCTGCCCGGCGCTCCTGCCCCGGTCGCTGGGCTCGCCCAGGCACCCTGGTCCCCGCACAGTGGCCGTGATCACCCCGCGGTCACCCTGACCCCACACAATGGCCGTGATCCACACTCAATCACCGCAGTCCCCCTCAGAATCCATGGTCCCCCCTCAGAAAACATGGTCCCCACTTAGAATCATAGAATCACAGAGTCACTGGGGTGGAAAGGACCCACTGGGTCATCGAGTCCAACCATTCCCGTCCATCTTGATTGCCGTCATCCCCGTGTGATCGCTATGATTCTCACTTCATCAATGGGATCCACATTCGACCACTGTGATCCCCACTCACTCAGTGTGATCCCCAGTGTTTATCCTGGAGAAGAGGAGGCTGAGGG
The DNA here is from genome assembly GCF_032191515.1 of Phaenicophaeus curvirostris. NCBI lineage: Eukaryota > Metazoa > Chordata > Aves > Cuculiformes > Cuculidae > Phaenicophaeus > Phaenicophaeus curvirostris. Next base: position 39,462 of record NC_091400.1, on the reverse strand, counting down.
GAGACCTCATTGCTCTCTGCAGCTCCCTGAGAGGAGGTCGTGGAGAGGAGGGAGCTGGGCTCTTCTCCCAAGGGACAGGGGACAGGACGAGAGGGAATGGCCTCAAGCTCCACCAGGGGAGGATCAGGCTGGACATCAGGTAAAAAAAATTCACAGAAAGGGTCGTTGGACACTGGAACAGGCTGCCCAGGGAGGGGGTTGAGTCACCTTCCCTGGCGGGGTTTAAGGGACGGGTGGACGAGGTGCTGAGGGACATGGGTTAGTGATTGATGGGAATGGTTGGACTCGATGATCCAATGGGTCTTTCCAACCTGGTGATTCTATGATTCATTCAGTGACTGTGATCGCCACTCAGATACCACGATCCTCACTCGGCCACCTTGATCCCCATGATCCCCACTAGATGACTGTGATCCCCATTCAGTCACCGCGATCCCCACTCGGTCGCCGCGATCCCCCGCAGCCTTAGCCCCGATGCACACGCAGAGCCCCAGCCCCATGGAGCCCGCCCGGCCCCAGGGCACCCTGAGCCCTTGACATGGAAAAGCTGCTGAAGCGGCGGCCGTGGCGTGGGGCTGGGCTTGAGGCACCCAGCAGGGAGAAGAGGATCTCCCACGGCGGCAGGATCCAAGCAGGTCCCCACATTGCTGTTCCTCGCTGGGAGAAGTGAGGGCACCAGCACTTGGGGTGAATTCACAGCGCGAGGCAGCTGGCTCGTGTTTCTGGGGCTTTCTACGGCGCCGCTCCCGGTGCGCCAGGCAGCTGCCATGCCGGGCTGGCTGGCGAGGTTTATCGGGTGCCGAGATAACAGAAAGTCGACTGAGCAGCTTATCTCCTACGCTGGCATTTTCCTGTTAGGGCAGTTCTTGGGGCACACCTAAGGCTGCTGGAGCAGCTCACTCGCCTGTCTGGCACGTGTTAACCCATTGCATGAGCACCCGGCTTGCTCCTCTCTCCGCAGGCGGCGGGTTCACCTAGTTCAGGAGCCTTTGGGCGAGCAGCAGTGAGCCCGGCCTGCCTGCTGGCGCTGCTGATGGCTCAGAGAGACCCTCAGCCTCCTGGGCCTCCCCAAGCAGCTTCTCCCCAAGCGCTGGTGCAGCCCAACGTGATGTCCTTGGTCTGGTTATCATTTAAAGGGAGGTTGCAAACATGATGGAGCACTGACATTCAGACTGAACAGTTATTAAAGGAGCTTTATTCCTGTTCCCAGCAAGCCCTGAAATTAAGAGGCACAGCAGAGAGAAGGAGGCGAGTGCACCAGAGGAGGGACAAGCCCAGATCAAGCGTGACTCATCAGTCTAGAGCAATTAACACTTGCTGCTCTTCCCAAACAGGGACGAGTCCAGCTCTGACTCCTGGCAATGAGGTTTCTTTGCTGTTGCAGCACTAGGAAATGGAGGCAGGGCTGGCTGGAACCATCCTTGGCAGCACGGGGACTTGCTGGCCACAGCCTGGCTGCGACCCCTTTGCTCCTGAGTGAGACTGAGGCAGGCAGGGGAGTTGCTGTGGTTTTGGGGAGTGCAGGCAGGCACTGGTTGCAGTGACCATCTACCAACACTGGAGAAAAGCGAGCTATTGAGATGACTTGAATCCTCCAGGGGAGATTCCAGCTACAACCTAGAAACCTAGAAACCCTGCTGAGCTGAACTGTCAGCTGGCATAAATCCATGTCAATCTCAAGAGGGAATCCACTGCTATGAGCGTGGGGGGAGGTCTGGCTTCAGGATGGTGCCAGCCAACTTGCCAGTCCTCTAAGCCCAGAGCAGCCCTCTTCCTCTGGCCCAGAGCAACGAGCCGCACCGCCTCCTGCCCCCCAGAGCAGGGGGAGAGCTGGGGAAAGATGGTAATAGCTCTTCAGAGGGTCCCCCTGCTCATCACCCCTCTGTTATGGCTGGGGACAGGAAAAAAGGAGTGGCAAAACTGCTGAGGCTTTCCCACTGTAGCCCCAACCTTGGCTTCAAGTGGCGGCTGCCCTGGCATGGCTGGCTGTGCCCCCCACACATTGCAAACCCAGAAGGATCAACGGCAAGAGCGTGGCTGCAATGCAGAGGGGAAGAGCAGGCTTAGGGTGCTGGGGAACATTGTTTTACAAGCATTGCCATGTTCCCAAGCATGTCAGAGGCACCTTGGACCCAGACAGAGCCCAGGCCGCTACAGGTACCTTTCTGAAAGTGCTGAAAGCAGTTTTGGGTGTAGGGCAAGGGCAGCTCGAGATAAGGCAGTTAATAAAAGAAAAGAGCAGATATGTCTTTTTGTGTCTTCTTCCCACTCCCAACAGGTGTGACATCTGTTTTATGTGCTTATCTATTCCTTTAATTGTACATTAAGAAGAAATCTAATAATGCCTAGGAAACAGATACACACATTTGAACACGTTTTCCTACTTTCCACTGACCTATTAATTATTTCAGAGCTCTCATGCAGCTTTCTAGCTGTAGCTACATGGGGTTGGAGACTATCCTCTGCCTGTTGCAGCTTGGACAGAAGCAAACCTTCTGTGGATACAGCTTGGCCCTTCAATAAATGTTTTGGGTTTGGCTGCTCCCTCTGTAGGACTGGGGTGGTTAATGCCAGGAAACCCTTTGGCTGTAGACCCCTCATCTCCACTTGGACATACGACTAATGTGGGGAGGCTGCTGCCCTCAGAGCCCTTGTAGAGCCTCACAGATCTTCCTCCTTCTCCTGGCCCCTGTGCTGACTTGTCACCCTGGAGCCCACACCTTTCCCTTTCCAGGCAGGCATATGATCCACATACCAGCCCTGCCCAGGGAACCAGACATCCAGAGACCAGCCAAAAGCAGCCCCCACGGCTGTTTTTTAAAAATCACCACACTTTATTTTTCAACCCTCCTCTTTGCCATTTGCAGTGCTGCTACTCAGAGCCTGAGTTAATACCTCAACAGCTTTGTGACTCCTGTGTCCCCTCCTCTCTGTCCAAGGGAGCCCAGAATAGTCTGTTCCCCAAAGCTGCAGGTCCTCGATCTTACCACGGGTACAGTGAGATGCAGGGTGAGCATGACGGCTGGTTCCTGTGCTCAGAGGAATGGGTAGACTGCAAACCTCAGAGCTTAGAAACAATTAGCTATTTGTCTCCTAGATTGTGGCATTCGCAAAGTGAACAAAACTTCAAGCTGAGAACAAGGAAGGCATGGTCCAAGCATTGGTCCCTGGACTTCGGTGTGCTCTCTGTGCAGAGGGCACAGGACCCCTGCCAAGGCATGATGTAGCTCTAGGTAAGAGACACTGTGGTATTTTAAGGCAGCAACATGATTTGGTTCCTGGTACAATGACAGGCCACTTGCTTTCAGAGGTAGGACACTGGTCTGAGCCCAGAGGGAGAGAGACTGATGCCTCATGGGGCCATGACTGAGAGCAGCCCTGCGGAGAAGGGCTTGGGGTGCTGAATGATGAGAAGCTCAATCTGAGTCGGCAATGCTGAGAGTTGCGGTTTTTCAGCCTGGAGAAGAGAAGGCTCTGGGGAGACCTTATAGCTGGCGTCCAGTACCTGAAGGGAGCTACAAGAAAGCTGGAGAGAGACTTTTTACAAGGGTCTGTAGTGACAGGAAGAGGGGGAATGGCTTTAAATTGGAAGGGGGAAGATTTAGATTAGACATTAGGAAGAAATTCTTCACGATGAGGGTAGTAAGGCAGTGGCACAGGTTGCCCAGGGAAGTTGTGGCTGCCCCATCCCTGGAACAGTTCAAGGCCAGGTTGGATGGGGCTCTGAGCAGCCGGGTCTGGTGGGACCTTTCCCTGCCCATGGCAGGGGTGTTGGAACTGGATGATCTTTAAGGTCCCTTCCCACCCAAACCATTCTGTGAATCTATGATTCTCTGGGTACGCAAGGCCCAGACAGGCTGGGTAGAACCTCCTGCACAAGGCAGGAGGAAGGCACAGGAAGCACAGTCATCACCCAGGACAAAAGGGATGTGGCAAGGAAGGGACACAGCCAGCAGCAGATGTCGAGGGAGGCTCAGGAGAGGCCGAAGTGCCACAAGCTGGGCATGAAGAGCCACATCCTGCCTCTCCAGGGAAAAGATGCAGCAGAGATGGTGCTGGGCTGGAAGGCAGACCCGGCTGGACCGTGTCTCTGAGCCCTGCTCAGAGGACACACGGCTGGTGGTGGCAGGGGCTAGAGGGGTGCAATGACTCCCGAGACGGTCTCTGTTCACAGTCCCTTGTTAAAGTAGACACATGGCACTTTGTGCCCATGCTTGGCCACGATGCTGTCACGCAGCTCCGGCTCGAGGTCAGCCAACGCAAGGGAGCTGTGGGGAGAGGGAACAGACACTGAGACCTGCGATCCTGCTCCCTGACCACAGGTCAGACCACTCTCCCTTCCCATTGCCACTGGAGGTCCCCTGCGATGCCTGGCACCTTGCAGGGTCATGCCAAGACCCACCACCCCCTCCTGCATCTGCTGCTTGGGTGCTGCCTATGGGGCTGGGGGTCCCACTGGTCCCAGCACAGAGCTCGCAGAGCAAGGGAGGCACACACTCTCCTGCTGCCCAGGCACCAGGGTGTACAGCCAGACACTGCCTCAGGCTGAAGGGTGGGTGCCCATCGCGCTTCTCCTGGGAGGGGCAGAGAAGAGCTAGGGGAGGAAGAAGGCCCCCAAGGTCCTGCAGAAGAGGGAGAAATAGCGAGACAGATACCATCTCTGTGGGAACAGGGCACAGGCTGCTGGCACCATGAACACGAGGCTGTAGGACGAAGAAGAGTCGAGTATTAGTGTTGGGGATTGCAGCCCATTCGCCTGCTGGCCACAGGGATCTGAGCCCAAGAAGTGCTGCTCGCACCCCACAGCTACCAATAACTGGAGAAAGCCCAGGCTGAAAGGCAAGCACCTTTGCAGTTCCCTGCTGGGAAAGAGAGCTTTCTCCTGGAGTAATTTCAAGCACCCCTCAGAAGTCACACTCCAGGGACCCGAGGGCTTTCAAGCAGTAGAATACTTACAAGCCCCCACACAGCAGCACCTGCAGAGGCCCGTGGAGAACTCGGATCCGCTGTAAGGGAAGAGCTGGGAGTGAGTCCCCAGCCTCACCACAAGCCCCACTCGTGAGGTGAGGAGACTTCTCCCCTCGAAATGGCTGAATGCCCAACAGCTCCGAGGTGCCATTGACCCCTGCCACCCTCCCACAGCCTCTCCATGTCACCTGAGAGACCGTTGGTGTAGCGGTGACTCGAACGGGGGCAAAGCGAGCTCTGCAACCCTCCCATTTCATCCCCAGCATCTTGGCAGCTGGGGAGTGGAGGTAGGGCACTGCAGGACCCACAAGGAAACCATGGCAGAGGAAACAAGGGCTCACCTGCATGAAGGGGAATTTCTCCAGCCGCTCCATGATGATGGGCAAAATAACTAGGTGCAGAAAGAAGAGGTCAGGGTCCCCCGACAAGCCAGCCCGCAGGGCTGCCCCAGAAGGACTCTGCTCCAGAGGCTGTGGCAGCAGCTGGTTGTGCCACAGGCTGTTTGGTGTTTGCTCATGGCAGGGATCTGGCACGGAAATCCCATCCCTCCATCGTCCCAGCAGCACATTCTGTACTCCACATGCTCCCATCCCTCCTGACAGGCTTGAGGAATGGTAATGGTCTCATGAGGACAAGATTCTGAGGCGCTGGGGGGCGAGGAGTCATGGCCAGAGTGCAAGGTGTCCTTGTGGGGCTCGACTGCCACGGGGGAGCCCCACATTCCCCATGGGCTGTGGGTTGGGATGGGGAGGGCTGGGAGCTCGGCGGACTCTGATGGGAATGGCAGGATGGGGAGACCAGCTCCATCAGTGAGATGAGGCCGAATGCCACCTGGGATGCAGAGCCACATTCCCTCTTCTTCACAGGGGGAAACTGAGGCAGGGAAGGGTAACTTGGCAGGTCCTAGAGGACCCCCTTCTCTGGCCCCCCACCCTCGCACCCCACACTCACTCATGCCTGGTGCTGCCATGGTGATCCTGGAGACCACAACCTGCGCGATGCCCTTTGCCGCCGCCCTCTGCAAGCCAAGAGCAGTGAGTGAGCCCCCTCTGCACCACGCCCCGACCTGGACACCCAACCCAAGACTCACCCTGGAGTGGCCGAGCTCATTGTTGTCCCCGTCCGTCACTGTCACCCCGTTGATGATCTCCCTGAAGGGGACAGGCAGCAGTGAGCGGTGGCTGGGATGGCCAGGGAGTCACGGGGAGGACACAGCAATGGGGTGAAGTGGTGCCAACGGGTCCCCTGTGTTGCGCTGGCACAGCAGCCCTAGCTGCCTGCAGCCTGCTTGCAGGGCACAGGGCTCCACCCTGGGGTGCCACTGTCCCCAGCCCAGTGGATGCTGCCACCTTCAGGGCACAGCTGCCAACAGGGTCTGCCCATGCCAGAGACGGACACCTACCTGGCACCTGCAGCCAAGCAGAAAACAGTCCCTGGCACAGCACCACCCCGCTGCGACCCATGGGAGACCCCGAGCAGCAGACACAGGTCTCCATGTGAGCCATTTCTATGGAACCCCAGCACCAGGACATTGTGGACATCAAGTCTGAGTTGGATAGGCTTTGAGCAGCCTGGTCTAGTGGAAGGTGTCCCTGCCCATGGCAGGGGAGTTGGAGCTGGATGGTCTTTGAGGACCCTTTCAATATAAACCATTCCACAACTTCCTGACTGGGGCTCTCCCATGACCACATGTGGAAGAACTTTTGGTTTGAGGGATCCTCCAGCCAAGGCCCCAGCATGGCTATCCTCAGCCCCAGATCCCTCTCCTGCTCTGGGTAGAGGCTGAGCCACCCTACCTGCCACCTTCCACCAGAGACCCTTAACCACAAATGTGTGGACCCCACGTCACCTCCCTCCCGTCCTACCACCCCGTGCAGCTTTCAAGAAGGGAAACAGCAGCAGGGAGACCGGGGAGCCCCAAAGCCTGGCTGCCCCTGGCTCACATGCAGAAGGAGCCAGTTCCACCCAGCACCCTGGCTGCGCGTGGCACTTACTGTTGCCGCATCATGGGGATATTGACACAGTTGGCAGCAGCCACAGCGGCGAAGGGGACCCAGCGGGCCAGCAGCGGGGGTGCTCTCTGTGGGAGATGGGCTGGTGTCGGCACAGGAGGGCAGGACGCAGGCGGCTGCCCACCCGGCCCTGTCCCACGGTACCTTGGTGTAGAGGTTGAGTCCCACCGCGGTGGCCAGGGCTGTACCAGTGGCTGTGACGTAAGCCACCCCAATTTGCCTGGACAGTGATTTGCAAAGAAGGGAGAGAAAAGAAACACCAAGTCATCGATCTCATTCCTTTGGCGCCCAAGACGGGGCTCAGGGATTATTTATGGGGCACTGGGGGGTCCCGACACAGAGGGTCCCCATCCCACGCCGGGCATACTCACTTCAAGGAGATGGGGGAGGCTGCGTTGCGGTTGGTGTAGTTGACGATGGCATTGAAGGATTGGTTCACCCACTGCCAGAAAACCACGGCGGGGACTGTCCTGTTGAGGGAAGGGATCAGGAGAGCTCCCAAGGGCCATCAAGGAGGCTTGGTCTGTGCCTGTGGCCAGGCTTGGCATGGGGACAGCCAAGGTGCCCTCCATCCCCTTGTCCTGGAGTCTCCCGCAGGAATCTGAGGCACGAGGCACAAGCCAGTGGCAGAGCTAGGAAACAACCGAGGAGTTCTGGCTGCTATGGGTGTTGTGGGTGCTGGGGGGCACGGGAGGGGGCCCAACCCTGCAGGGCCCTTGGCCAAGGGTGGGAGACCCGGCTCTTGGCAGGGCGGCAGCCACCCTGCTGGGCTGAGATAAGCCTTTGTCAACAGGAGAAGCAAGGAGGGGGTGTCCGGGGACAGAGTTGGCTCTGGGGGTGGCCACAATGCTTCTACTGGTGTCTTGGGGACACTGAGGTGGGGCAGGACGGGACACAGGGCGATGTGGGTCTGAGCAAGCTCTGGGATGCAGGAGGGCAGAGATGGGCTGGAAAGAGGGTTACCCATCAGCACTGGGAGATCCCTCCGCCAGGCTGGAGCCCACCAGCAACAGGCAGATCAGTCCAGCAAACGGACACGGGATGGGACAGGGATCTACTGGGAAAGGCAGTGTCTGTTCCACACATGCTCTGCACTGGGGATAGGATTGTTCACCCCACAGCAGCCATTTCAGGAAGGAAACAGAAGGAGCTGTCAGTGTGGGCTGGGGATGTAGCAGCAGCCTGTCCTGGGGGCACATTTGGTCTCTAATTTTGGGGGCTGTTACGGTTCACAGAGCAGGAGCAGCAGCCAAGCAGGAGTTGGCCACGTTAACCATAACTTGGGGCTTTGGGAAGACCTGAGCTGAGGTGAGAGCTCAGGGAGACAGAAGACTGTCACCAGCCATGCTGGGGGCCTGTAAGAGGATCTGTAACGCTGCCACAGCCTGGGGACAGGGCATGGGGACATGGGGCTTGCCCACAGGACAGCCCAAGAGGAGACAGACTGGCGGCATCCCAGCCACCGGGAACCTCTCGAGGAGCTGGGGGTTGTCAGGGCTGCATCCCCACCCCGGTATCCCCAGGAGCTCACCGGTAGAACTGGAGCATGCAGCCGGTGAGGGCCATGCCCCCTGGCACCTGGAAGGACATCCTCCCGATGAGGTTCATCTTCTCGCCGCTGTCGGGGTGGAAGGCCGAGTCGTACAGCTTCTTGGCGTAGAGCAGCTGCTCCTGGCTGCTTCCCGGCGGCACCAGCCCAGCCCTGCAAGCCCAGAGACCCCAGCGGGAGCTGCACAGACCTGCCAGAGCCTGGCACGGCCGGGGCAGGGAGCCCCAGGCACCAAACATGAAAGGAAAACCTGTCACAGCTTGAGGCTCCTGGAAGAAGCCTGGGAAACTCCCCCAAAACTACCTCTGACGGCTCTTAGGTCCCAGGGCGCCTGCTGCGGGGGGACTTGAGGGGAAACATGGCTCTCTCCAACTCCCTGAGAGGAGGTTGTGGAGAGGAGGGAGCTGGGCTCTTCTCCCAAGGGACAGGGGACAGGACGAGAGGGAATGGCCTCAAGCTCCACCAGGGGAGGGTCAGGCTGGACATTAGGAAAAAATTTTTCACAGAAAGGGTCATTGGACACTGGCAGAGGCTGCCCAGGGAGGGGGTTGAGTCCCCTTCCCTGGAGGGGTTTAAGGGACGGGTGGACGAGGTGCTAAGGGACATGGTTTAGTGTTTGATGGGGATGGTTGGACTCGATGGTCCGGTGGGTCTCTTCCAACCTGGTGATTCTGTGATTCTGTGACTGCCTCCACCCCCCGGCAGCCTCGCAGGGTGCTCAGTTGCAGCTGCGGGCACTCACCCTGACCCCTCACCTGCAGCCTTCCACCAGGGCCTTAGCCCGGTCCAGCTCCCTCTCCGGCACCAGCACGGTCCGTGGGTCGGTGATGTTGAGGAAATGCTTCAGGCGCCCCATGAAGGTGCCCTGGTCCCAGCGTGGGGCGTCGATGTCGAAGCCGAGGGGGACGGGGGCCATCTCGGCGTGGGTCTGGGCAGGGGGAGAACGGCTTGGGAGGATCCTGCCTTGCTCGGCTCTCGGGCTGCCACGGCTGCGGGAGCGGTTCACTGGCCGAGAGCCCTGGCAGGTTTATATTTAACGGGAAAGTTGGACTTTCAGCAGCCCCAAGCCTAGGAGCCTCCTGCACCCCTGCCTAAGCTCCAGGACCCTGGCACGGCACTGCAGGATCTTGGCACAGCGCCGCACCCCTGTCTGAGCTGCAGGACCCCCTGCATGATGCTGCAGGATATTGGCACAGTGCTGTACCCCTGCCTAAGCTCCAGGACCCTGGCACAGCACTGCAGGATCTTGGCACAGCGCTGCACCCCTGCCTGAGGTGCAGGAGCTCCTGCATGGCGCTGCTCCCCTGTCTGAGCTACAGGAGCCCCTGCATGGCGCTGCTCCCCTGTCTGAGCTGCAGGAACCCTGGCACAGCACTGCACCCCTGCCTGAGTTGCAGGAACCCCTGCATGATGCTGCAGGACCCTGGCACGGTGCTGCACCCCTGCCTGAGCTCCAGGAACCCCTGCCCGAGCTGCAGGAGCTCCTGCATGGCGCTGCACCCCCATCTGCGCTGCAGGAACCCTGCATGGCCCTGCACCCCTGCCTGAGCTGCAGGACCCTGGCACGGTGCTGCATCCCTGCCTGAGCTCCAGGAACCCCTCCATGACGCTGCAGGACCTTGGCACAGTGCTGCACCCCTGCCTGAGATGCAGGAACCCTGCATGGCCCTGTACCCCTGCCTGAGCTCTAGGACCCTGGCACGGTGCTGCACCCCTGTCTGAGCTGCAGGGGCTCCTGCACAGCACTGCACCCCTGCCTGAGTTGCAGGAACCCCTGCATGATGCTGCAGGACCCTGGCACGGTGCTGCACCCCTGCCTGAGCTGCAGGAGCTCCTGCATGGCGCTGCTCCCCTGCCTGAGCTCCAGGAACCCCTGCTTGATGCTGCAGGACCCTGGCACAGCGCTGCACCCCTGCCTGAGCTCCAGGACCCTGGCACGGTGCTGCACCCCTGCCTGAGGTGCAGGAGCTCCTGCATGGCGCTGCTCCCCTGCCTGAGCTGCGGGAACCCCTGCTTGATGCTGCAGGGCCCTGGCACAGCACTGCACCCCTGCCTAAGCTGCAGGCCCCCTGCATAGTGCTGCACCCCTGCCTGAGCTCCGGGACCCCGGCACGGCGCTGCTCCCCTGCCTGAGCTGCAGGAACCCCTGTCTGAGCTGCGGGGGCTCCTGCACGGCGCTGCTCCCCTGCCTGAGCTGCGGGAGCCCCCGCAGGGCGCTGCTCCCCTCCCTGCGCCGCGGGCCCCCCAGGGTGCTGCCTGCGGCCGCCGTGGCCCCGCCCCCCCTCGGGGTCCCGCCCCGCCCCGCGGGGTCCCGCGCGCTCCTACCTGCGCCCCCCGGGCCCCTCGCGCGCCGCCGCCCGCGCACGTGGCCCCCGGGGCGGCCGCGCCTCCCCCCTCCCTCCCCGCCCCGCACAGAGCCGCGCGCCTCCTACTGCGCACGCGCGGAGTGAGCGGGAGGGGCGGGCGGGGGGGGGGGGGTCACAGGCGGTGGGCGGGGCTTGGCGCGAGGGGCGGGGCCGGGCGGGGCGGTGGGCGGAACGTTTGGCGGGCGGAACGTTTGATGAGCGGGGGCTTCGCGCGCGCACGGCGGGAAGCGGTGGTGACGCCGTGCGTGGCGGCGCGTGTGACGCAGTTGCCCATGGTAACCCCGGGCCGCGCCGAGGATGGTGAGCGGGGCCGGGGGCGCCCGGGGGGGCCGCGGGGCGACGGGGCATGGGGATTCCCGCACCGGCTTCGCCGCAGGTGCCCTGGCGGGCCTGGGGTCACCGGGTCCGGGGAGCGCGGGGCCTGCGGCGCCGGGGCCTGGCAGGGCCGAGGCCGGGGGCGCCGCTGGGGCTGAGAGCGGCCCCCGGGGGGCAGGAGCGGCCCCCGGGGGGCAGGAGCCCAGCCCCGGGGTCTGGAGGCTGGGGGTGAGTCGGGTTGTGGCTTGAGGGTTCGGTGGGGTCCGTTTGTTGGGGGTTGGGGGGGTCCGCCTGGTGTCGATTGAGCCAAGGAGTGGAAGGCGTGAGGTGGGGCTGGACGCTGGAAAGCGGGGTGGGAGAGGTCCGCGTGGCCTGGGAAGGGAAGGAGCGATGGGGGAGCCTGGTGAGGATGGGGGAGAGCGTTCGGGCATTGACTGTGGGGCGTCTGGGCGCATCTATCGAATGGTTGGACTCGATGATCCAGTGGGTCTCTTCCAACCTGGTGATTCTATGATTCTGTGCCTCTGAAGGGACACTGGGCAATCCAGCCAGGGTGGGAGGCGCCGCCTGGGGGCTTGGGTCACGGCTACAGGAGTTGAGGGAGCTGTGGGAGACCTTGCTGAAGTGGAAGGGGCAGTTGCTGATAAACAGCTGTGGAAGGGGAGCTCAGTCATGGTAGAGAAAGCCTGGGTGAAGAGGTTGGGTGTTCAGAGATGGACAGTACCCAGGTGTGGTGCTCAGGGGCCAAAAGAAACTTGCCAGTTGGGTGGGATGCACAGTCTGGTGAGTCACTGGGAAAACCCAGTCAGTGTTGGTTGGCTGGGATAGTCAAGGATAGTTTGCTGGGATGTTGTGTGCTCTCAGGGCTTCTGCCAGTGGCCAGGAGGTGAGGAACAGTCTGAGCTGAAAAGAAGAGATAAGAATGCACTGTGAGAAGGGCTGGAAGGAGAGTTTTGATGCTGATGAAAGAAAGGGAGGACCCAGGGAGGAAAGAAGTGTTCATGGGGAAAAATAAATTGGATGAGAGGAAGGAATGTGAACAAAAGAGAGGAACTGGGATCTTGGGTGCTGTGAAGGGTCTGATTATAGTGGAGGACAACGCTGGGAGATGAGTGGAGTGAGAAGGCTGTAGTGCAGTCTGAATTGAGATTGGGGTAAGGTTAGATGGTGGACTGGAACGTTGGAAGCAACTTGGGTTTGGATGCCAGAGTAGTTGGGGTGGGACAAGTGGGACACTGGCATCGTTAAATGAGGACTGGGTGGAAGGGTCGGGCTCCCAGGTGAAGGCTGGTAAGAGAGCTGTGGCTGGCAGGGGAGCCGCTGCTGAGAATGCAGCGTGGGTAGAGAGCACAGCCAGGAGAAAACAGCCATGGGGAAAGAGCTTTCCCAAGATGAAGCCGTGTTTTGTGTAGGATCCTTCTGGACACAAGCTGGAGTCATGCAAGTGGGCAGCTTGGGAAGAGGTGTAAGCAAGAGCAGCAAAGGCAGCTGCTCATTGTCACTGGGTTAATTCTGGCTGCTTCCCCGCCTCCTGGGCCACAGAGAAAGAGATGGAGATAAGGTCTGTGAGATCTGCTCTGTTTTAGATCAGTTGATGATGGAGCATGTCACACCAGACACTGAAGCCATCACAGGATGAGCATCTGCTGTAAAGATGAGGGCAGATGCCTCCAGCAGTGCAGTGCTCTGTGGGGCACGCTTGGCCTGCAGCTGCTACTGTCCAAATCTGCTCTTCTGTCTCGTGATGTCCCGATAAGCCGGTGTGGTGTGGGATCTGGCTGCTGTTATCCGAGAGCTTTGTATGTGGAGAGGGTGGGCTGGGTGTTTTCCAGTGTTTGTGTTATTTGATACAACGTTTTACTGCCTCTTTGTCTATTTTCCATTTCTGGGAGTTGTTTTTTGGATTGCAGCCTCTGGGGCAGGGTGGGTGGTGCTCTGGGGTGCCTGGTGGGCCGCCTGGGCTGAGTGGAGGGCTGCCGGACTCTGTATTTACTCTAAATTGTCAATGTGCACTAAAACAGAATAACCCTTAGTGGCAGAAACTCTCAGAAATACCAGCAAATATATCCAAAGCAGCTCTGGCAGCCCTGGGTGTGGTTTAGCAGTCAGAACTGACCCAGGCAGCTTGATGTAACAGTTTCTTGCTTGTCATAGGAGCCCTGGTTGCTGCCCCTGAGCATGTTCGTGGGACGTCATGATTGCATTGGGAAGTGCTTAAACCCCCTTCAGCGACTGCTTGCTCCAGCTCCAGTGATAAGAGAGTTAGTGCTGAGGTTTAAATTATTTCAATGTTCATCCAAGTGAATAAGTACAGTGGGAAAGTGTCTCCTTCTGCAGAGCACACCAGCGTTTCTCACAGCTTTGGGGCAGGGTGGTGGAAGGCCGTAGGTGGAGCACGGAGGGAAAGGTGAGCTATAAAACCTCATGGCACGAGGGATGCGTAGCGCTGAAGTCTTTGGCACCGTTAAGCAGCGTCTGTGGTGGGCGCACAACAAGGGCGAAGGGAGGCTGCTACATGAAAGGATATACAGCTTTCCAAAATTTAGGAAATGCTGTGTGAAGCAGAGCTTGTGGCTTCCTCATCGCTGTAATAACAGTCTTTACTGAACGAGATGGTGTGTTTTGGATAGACAGCGGGGCCAGAGGATGGCCGGTGTTTTTCCAGAACTACTGCTTGAAGATGACATCATCGTGTTAAAACCAGGGTGGTCAAAACATGGCCCCATTTTACAGCTGAGGAAACTGAGTCATGGAACGTCTAGCTGACACTAGGCACATCTGGTGGAGAAAACTAAATATCAGCACACTAAGTGTGCAGTCGGGCACCTTCCTCCTGGTCTTGAGCTCACATTTCCAGTAAAACCATCATCTGTTGTTTGCTGTAGGTGTACCGGGTACCCAGAATTTTTCTTTTGTCCCTCGTTGCTTGGCAGTAAGGCTCTATTTAAAATCATCCCATTAAAGAAAAAAAGCTTTCAAGAGCTTTAATGGTGCCTTGCTGCTTTAGTTTCCCAGTACAGTTCCGGGTGATGGTTTTGTTTTATTTTACTGATTGCTGAGATGTTGAAATGAGAAACTACCTGCAGATAGGAGAGTATGCCTGCAGCTGGCCAGGACTTTTGAGTTCTGAAACTAGGCAAGGACTGCTGACATTGTGTGGTGCCAGGCATCGTCTCTTCTCTATGCAGGGCATAACGCTTCCTTCGAACTTGCTAAAACCAGAGGAGTTTGATTTTAATTACTAAAGGAGGGTTCATGCTGGTAGTGGCTGATACACTGAACCCAAAAGTGCTGTGTGACCTCTTTGACGAAAAACTGTTAGTCAGTTTGAGCTGGAAAAACTCTGTAGGTGACTCGACTCCATTAAATTTTGGATTTCAATGCAAGAGAGAAAGTCTGCATTGAATGACACCATATGGTGGAGACACACAGCAAGCAAATGATTTTTTGGGAGTTTTGCCAGAGTCAGAAGTATTGAATAAACTGTGCTCAATAGATTAATTTACTTCGGTTGTATTTTGAGAAAGACTGGGTGATTTTATGACCATTAGTGTCATTTGCAGTTCTGCAGCCGAAGATAAAGGTAATCAAACGTCATTCTTCAGGGCACCAGCTAATCAGTGCAGTTGTCAGGAAGGACTCCCCTCCTCCAGCTCCGTGTGTGCAGGATTGTACCCTGGATGACAAGTGTAGCCTCAAATATACCCTGCTGAAGGCTGAGTGTTTGGCTCAGCTAAGCCTCTCGTCCTTCCCCATCTTGGCTTCTCCCGCGTCACTTTCTGAAACCATCGTGTGCACTCTCGGTCTTTAACTTTTTAAAAACAGTGAACTGCTACTGTATTGCTTAGCTAAAAGTAGATGTGGGGCAGAGCTGCGGTAGGTGCCGTGCAGGCAGAGCACAGAGGTGTTTGCCGCGCCATGGAGGTGCCGTCTATCTGAGGTGAGAGATAACTGAGTGACATGAGTCAGGAGAGCCAAAGACAGGTTTGAACTTGGCACGTTTGCCACCCAGACCTCATCAAGGATTGTAGCTGTGGCAGAAAAGGAATTAGCTGGAGAATTGTGGGATGGTTTTAGGATACTTCGTGAAGTTTCTCCCACCGTCGTAGGAAAGGTGCTAAGGTTTGAGAACAGAGCTCAGCAGTGCTGGGGCTGGCATCGCGAGCCACAGGGAGGCAGGAGCCATCACCTCCACAGCAAACGTGCTTGTCTGTGAAGGACTTTGAGGGTAAAGACAAGTGCTTTGCGGTTGCAGCATGGGAAAGAGGGTGTCTGCGCAGGGGTGTTGAGATGGGGCAGGTGTGGTTGCAGCAGCCTGCTGAGGTGCTCAGCTTTGTGGCTGTATTGCATCTTGGTGAATTGATTTGATTCTAGCTATATATCCACATCTAGCAGATAAGCAATTGTTGGTGACCGAGGATGGTTTTATTTTAAATTCATTATCTGAGCTTTGTGGCTAATAATGTTAAACAAAATACATTTGCTTCTCTTTCCTAATAGGAATCAACTGTGCTCTGCGACAGCTTGTGGGCCGTGCTTTATCCGTGCCCTGTGTATCCAGCCCTTAGTGCAAGGGGAAATTGTTCTTCCATTGTGGCTTTATATTGCCGATCTGATACAATATTTAAACAGATTATTTCAATGCTCTGTTTGTCCCAAACCAATTTTTGCTTTGGCCTATAAAGTGAATCTTCCTTTCAGCGGCTTCTGTGGTACAGGATGTAGTTACATGCATCAACTAGTTCAAAAGACCCATATACAGCATGGATTTAAAGCTGAATAAACCCACAAACCCCTTAGCTAGGACTATAAATGTCACTGTATTTTTATATATGTCTGGGTTGTAGTTTTTTTGGTTTTTGTTTTTGTTTTTTTTTTATTTTAAGAGCATGGGATTACTGCATGTAGCTACAACTGAAAGTCCTTTGATAATTCAGTGGGTATTTTAAACTTAGCAATGATAAACTTTCATAAAACCACACATCCCTGTTTTCTGAAGGATGCTAATAAGATGGTAAGCTTTGCTTTTGTGCTTGGTATGTTTATGAGTGCTCTTGCCCGTTTAGTTGCATCTCTGAATTTAATGTCCCACTCTGATTTCATAGTAATTGTCGGGAGTCTTTATTTCTTTTTGTGTGTGCCTACTCACTGTCTGGAAAATGCAGTCTCCTCATCGCTGACCCCATCAGTCTGTCTCCTCATGGTGCTTGCAAAGAAAACCCTCTCCACCAAGGACAAAGATGTTTTTAAACAAGCTGATCTGATATAAAACATCGTTTGTTTAACCCAGAGGTGACCAAGAAGCGGTTGCTGGCTGACTGTGCCCAGCCTTGAGCAGCTGTGCATGGCTGCCCTTCTCAAAGGCTGCACGTGCTGCCACGCTGTGCTGTTCATTATCTGAACAGCATCTGCAGTTCCCTTCTCTGTTACAGATGCCGCAGTCTGCTTAGTTTTGTGCAAATGACACGCTGCCCTTATATTCCTGTGAGTGGTCTGTGCACGCAGCTAATGTCCCCGCTGTCCTGCGTGAGACCTGTCCTGCTCCTCACTCTGGAAACCGCAGTGAGCAAGCACCACTGGCCTGGCATCCAGAGCATCCTCTCTCCTCACTGCTCACTTCTGAGCGTCCTCTTTGTACCAAATTTTCCTGTTTCATGGCTTTCTGCCTGGCATCTCCCATCCATAACAAGGGGTTACTTTCTGATTCTCACCAGCCCAAGTTAGTTTCAGTGTTGTGTTTGTGAGTGTTTTTCCATCAGTGTGTGTGCAGCAAGGGTTGCTTGTCCCACATAGTGGGGTCGTGCAGCACGGAACTCAGCTGGGTTGTTTTTTCCAGTCTGCTAAGCTGTCAGGAACTGCTTTCTGTCTCCCTGGCCACTGTGCTCCTAAGACCTATGTGGAAAAAAAATGAAAATTTAGAAACACATCGGTGCGGCTTTCCTTAATCTTAAACCTTCACTAACTACGGGGAAAATTCTGGGTGCAAGTTTGAAATAATATTTGGAAAACAGCAACGATCTTAGTAACCAGTGTTGTTATTTGGCTCTTAAATTAAGTTGTATACACAGACCATGTAACCTATGCTGGCAGCTACTGAAATAAAGTCCACTTCTCTGTTGGCTTGCTTGTCTTCTAGCCTTTTAAATCAGCTTATTGTATACCTTAGAGAATACTTTTATTTCTATATATATCCTCTCTTCTATTGGCTACCCCAGATAATCCTGTGATCAGCTATGCAGCAGTGTCACTCGAGTAGAATATGGAACGATGCTGATGGTTTGCTAGTAGGCTGTCATACTAGTCCAGAAATAGCATCTGTCTACAATGGGAGAAGCTCTATTAACATTTACAACTGTTCTTCTTCCCGACCCCTGAGAATTGCTCCCTGGTAGATAAGCAATACTTTGTAATACATTTCTTTGCGCTCGGTATTTCAGAGTTGAGTTCTGAAACATAAAGGCTCCTAATCCTGATCTGCTCTGGGATGCACTGCTCCGCTCTTAGTAAGTGGTGCTGTGAATAGGATTAGCGTTTGAACAGCTGCTTTTTTTAACTGTGAGCAATAAACTAAAATAATAGGGTGTGATTTCAGGGCCTGCTGAAGGTGGCAGTAGCCTTTGGCTGGTGTGGACTGGCTTTGGGTCAGGCCCATAAGAACTGGAAATCCAGTGTTTCCCTAGAAAGGAGGGAGAATGTGTGAATTTTAGAGTTCCTGCTCCTGTGGGGCCTGTTCACACCGAGCTGAAATCCATTGGTTTACAAGCCAACAAACACAACCGTAAATTTGACTGCAGGTGAAAAGAAAATGTCTGTTGCTAGTCATGCAGTTATACTTGTGGTTTTAAATGATGTCAAGGGCACTTAGGACACACATGTAAACAAGTAAGTGCTAGAGGTATTTCTGTCACCCTTCCTCTTCTTTTCCCTCCAATGCGTGAAGTACAGACAGTCACGGGGGCAGAGCGTGGGTTGGGTACCTTGGCCTGGGAGCCGCGCTGTTGGGTTGGAAGGGCTCGCAGCGACCGGCTGCGCTGAAGACAGCCCTTCACGTTCATCTGCTGTGGGCACACGGGCAGAGCCAGCTGTGAGCATCTGGCCCTCGGGGCTCAGCACGTGATGTACAGGCACTTCCACTAAAAGGGGTTTGGGGATTTACTGTGCCTGCACGGTGTAGGCACGGCACCTGCTACCAAGCAGCCCCTGCTCCTGATTAACTGCTCTTGAGCAGGGCCTGGATTCCCAGTTTTTTACTAGCCTGTTTGTGAAACAGGTTATACCCTGAGCCTGCTTATTGGGCTGTAAGACTGCAGCTTTCCTGGTTCTTACGTGTGCTCGGAATGTCTGAACTTCAGCTTTCCACCATGCTTTTTAAAAGCACAGCAACAGTGGCAATCCAGCAACTTTCTACAGATACTTTCAAACCCAGTTTTACAGAGTTCCTTCTCTTTTTCCTCGTTTCTTACATATTGCTCATGTATTTTGAGCTGTCTGGTAATTAAATGGAAAACTGATAAATGCAGATTGAAAATGCTTAGAGGGGTGGATCAATATCACGTGCATTTGAATCTTGGTGTTTTCACCCTGTGTTATCGAAACTTTGCGACTTGTGTCCTTTCCGAAAGGCTCCCCATCTCAGAGGGATGCGCTGAGCAGCTGGAAGCGCTGCTTTCCAAGTGGCTGAGGTGGGGCTCTCCAGGAGTCAGCAGGAGGGCACTGCTACAGACGGGGGACGTGTTGTGGTGGTGAAAGTCATATGGCACCCTGCAGCTCTTTATTTCGAGGACAGGTTTCTGATTGCTGTGATCTGGAGGGGATCAGGAGCAACCTTCACGGGTCAAATAGTCCTTGGCTCCCAGCAGGAGTATTTAGAGGGTGTAGTTCCTCATAGCAACAAAACACTTCATGACACTTAACTGATTCACCCTTGCAGGTCGACAAGAAGCATCATCTCCATTTTGCACATGGGAAAACAAAAAAGCTTGAGAGACGGGCCCCGTGGGCCCAGGTTTGTGCTGGTATTTGAACTTTTTCTTGGTTCTGGGTCTTAGTGAGCTGAAGAGAAATGCCTCAACGTTGCCCTTCAGGACATGGGAACTGTGTTGGAGAGACCAAACAGGAGTCCTGAGGGCTCCAGAAAGGGCTGTAGGTGTATTCTTCTCCCGGATTTGCTCCGGCAAATGCGTTGGAAGTGCATCTGTGTCCTCAGGCCGTGTCTCCTCAGGTCTCAGTGTGGTGTGTGCTGCTCAGGCTCTGAGGAGCGGTCTCTGCCAAGCCAGGGGGTGCAGAGCAGCGTGGCAACATGTCCAAGGACACCCAGGCAGTCGTGGACTCCCAGCCTGCTCTGGTGCCCTCAGCTGCCCCCCAGTGGGGCTGGGTTGGGCAGGGAGAGGCAGGTGGAAGTGTGGTGATTTGCATCCCTTGGTTATGTGCCAGGAGCCAGAGTATTTCTCTAGGCAGTTTAGAGAGGTGCAGGTCTCTGAGCGGTGGCACTGACAAAAGCTTGGGTGTGCGGCTGTAGCGTGCGCAGTTGTAAATGAGCTGACCCGCATATTCTGTTTCCTAATCCTGAGTGATACTGTCAGCTCAGAGAGCTGAGCCTGGCTAATGACTGAAATCCACTGTGCTTTTCTTAGCGAGGATGTGTGGTGATCTGAGATAGTTGTTAAGTGCTACATCCTGAGAATCACAACTGCACGTGCCCCATGGGTCCAGCATGTTTTAGCCAGATAAACGGGGTTTGAGATGATAAGGGAGTTACTATGAAAAGAACTGATGTCAGGTACACAGTAACCTGCAGTTAACTAGGAGGGAGATTAAATTAATGGGGTTTTCCCTCTGATAAAGATAATGAAGAGCTTGCAAGGGCTTGGTTTGCAGCTCCTACACATGATATCCTTAGGCACTGTCTTCCTGGCACAGGAAACACCAGACAGCTGTGTGACAAGAGCAGTGAAGCCGGTGGTGCGCCCCACTGAGTGACATTTGTGCTGTCTGAGACCTCGTCGATACTCTCTGACATGAAGGAAAATTGGGGCAAGGGGGAGGAGCAGAAGAGGAAATGGGAATAGGGACTCCATGAAGGGATTCAAGGTGTCCTGGGATCTGCTGTCGTACAGAACCCATTTCGAGGGTTAGGAGGAAATGGCATTGTGGGGGCAGAGAGTTGGGGTGAGGAAATGACAGGTATGATCTCTCTTGCGGATTTAGGGTTTACTGTCGATCCTGCGTAAACTGAAAAGCACCCCAGACCAGGAGGTGAGGATCCTCCTCTTGGGACTGGATAATGCGGGCAAGACCACACTCCTCAAACAGCTGGCATCTGAGGACATCAGCCACATCACACCGACACAGGTGAGGAAGGCCTTTCTCTGCCCAAGGCAGATCTTGTAGTCCCACCTGCCTTTTTATACAAGGCAGAGTATTCCAGTAAAAAGGGACCAACTGGTTTGTGTATTTTCTGCATAAGAGGAGGCTCCCTGCAGGGGCCCAGGAGTGTCAGGCCAGATGTGTCGCGTAGTGTGAAAGTGGATGAGTGCTGTGGAATTCTGTGGAAGGCTTTTGGGTTGTGCTTGGGTTGCGTGGATGAGACTTTATTCCTTTTGTCCTTCCAAACAGGGGACGTGTAGGGACGCTGCAGCGTTGGGCAAGCCCCTGTCTCCTTGCATCTTTCACCAAGCCATCTCCAAGGGTCCTGCATATTCCAGCGCTCCCTTTCTGATGCCTCTGGTCCCCTTTTTTTGAGCCTCGGGGCTGGGAAGAGGGATGTCTCCCATCAGAAGCACTGCAGCATCGCTCCTGTGTTGACCAGAGGAGGTTGCTAGAGAGCTGTGGGAGACACTTCCCCCCACCCTGTAGCTGCGTCCCAAAGCTCCCACCCCTCACACCCCTATTCCAAGCTCCAGTCCCCTGGGTGGTGTGGCAGCACATTGCCAGTCCACGCCACATCCTGTTTTTCTACTTGAATGCCCTTTCAATTGGTGCTCTAATTGATGAAATGGACCCTTCAGACATGCAGCTGTTGCTCTTTTAAGCCCAGCATTAGCTGTGTCCTGTCGAATTGAGCTGAGACCTCTGGCTTCGTGTTAGCTGGGATTCTCTGCTCAGCTTTCACAAGCTCAGTCCTGCTGTTTTCTCCTTTCAGCACCCATGTTTTTTCCTCATCTGCAGCACTCCCACCTCTTCCTGCACCCGCCCTGCAGAGCCCTCCCGGGGCACTAGCTGCATGTTACGTCTCTCTGGCCGTGAGAGTGTCAACCCTTGACCTCAAATCCTGGCAAACTGCTGGCTTGGCTGCCGTGTTCACTTTTGCCATCAACTCTCCCACAGCTGATCCATCTTTGTGGCTGCCCAGCCCATCTCACTGCAGACGTGGGATATATAGGCTGTCAATGTCTGCCTATGAACGTGATCCAGCCATTCAGGTTTATGCTCCATGTGGCTTTGTTTCTGCTCTTTCCAGGGCTTTAACATCAAAAGTGTACAGTCTCAAGGCTTCAAGCTGAATGTATGGGACATAGGCGGACAGAGGAAGATCAGGCCATACTGGAGGAACTATTTTGAAAACACTGATATCCTTGTGAGTATTGGCTGCAGTTGAATGCTGTGTTCATGCAATGGCTTTCCAAGGTCTTGGCCAGAAATTCAGGAACAAGTAATGTAATGTCCCAGGCCTCAGCAACACCATCACCATTGTAACAGGAGTTATTCTGAGTGGAATGGCAAGATTGGTTGGGTGCAGTAAGAAAAATACAGTGATGTTTGGAGAAATCATTCAGTTGTATGTTTTTACTTTCACAGGACGGTGCTGGTTATAGCCAGTTCCTTTCCTGTCATCTCAATCTCCTTCAAATGAAAGAACATTAGTAACGTCTAGCTTGCCCATCTATAGCTCCTTTCACTGGAACTCTGGAGGCCTGTCCTGGGTGTAAATGACTTAAGCCTCACGTGTAGAGGTAGGTCAGTGTGGTGCCTTTATTTTGTAGCTGGGGAAACAGGCACACCAGAATTAAATGCTATGTCTGGCATCAGATAGAAAAGCTTCTGGCTGAGGGATGCAGAGTCACCCCTTGCCTTTTCCTTTGGTCCTTCAATGATAAGATTGTCTTTTAATGTTTTTGACATCCTAGCTGCAATCATCTTACAATTAGCGTCAGATGACTATAATTATATTTAAAAGGCAGGACCTTTTTGTTTCCATGCCGAAGCACGTTACCCTGTGATCCTCCAAGTGCTGTCCTGACTGTTTTCAAAGAGCATGTCTGACATGCAGCTGCGTGTGCCAGGGTGAAGGCTGGAGGCTCCAGACCTCTCCCCACTCCAAGCAGTGTTGCCTGTGGGAGTAGAGAAAAGGCTACTCTAAGCGAGGTCTGCAGGGCTTCTATGGGAAAGTGGGAAGCTCTCTCCAAAAGGTGCCCTTCCTCCGTTCTGTCACACACATATGCTCGCATACTGGGAGCTTCAGTGCACTTCCACAAAAGGATCAGTGCAACTAGGAACAAGACTCCTGCTCCAAGGCTTGTGTCAGGGTCCTGAAGGGTCTGGCTGCGCCTGCAGGTTTAGAAGGCATTGTCAAAATGAAGCTGTTACTTAAATGAGACTAATAAGCCTTAAGTAATCTCTCTTGGAGATCCCCCCTTTTCAGCCTTAGTTTGGAATCTGATGTTTGAGGGTAACCACCGTGGCATAATCCTGGTTGGTTGCTTTGGCAAAGAGTGATGGTGAGATATTCTCGGGGGAAGGTCTAGGTTTGAGAAACTGTTAGGGCACACTTTGTGTGCTTCTCTGTGGCCATCAAGAAGGCGGGCATGGCGTGGCTGTGAGGTGATTGTGTCCATTGAGCCCAAGCTCTGTGTCTGTGCGTGGTTGGCAGGCAGTAGGTGTGCAGATCAAAGTCTGCTCTGCAAAGCAGCAGCCAGAGGATCTTTGCCTGCTATGGCAGGTGCTCAGGCTGCAGAACCGCAGAACAGTATCTGGAAGACTCCACTGGCAAAGGCAAAAAGCTGCAGCAACCTGTGGGCTTCCTCCCTTCCCAGTGTGCGCTGCATGGGAGGTGCAGAAATAAAGATAAATTTGTAAGACTGAAGTTGATAACAGTAATTGTTTTCCCTGCCTTCCTCCCCACCCTAGTTAAAGCAATGTACAGAGAAAACCCTTCTCATATGAGTAAGAAAATGGGTAGGTAGAAGCAGAAGCAGAATCAGTTTGGGGGAAGCAGTGGTGTGAGTAATTGATGTGCACATGGACCTGAGCTGCCCTGCCTGCACTCCACGCTAACACCCAGTCCCATACTGGGAGCTGTTGGCATGTTAGTGCAGTGCTTTGCTACATCCATACATACCAAAACTGGGATCGAGTATGTGCTACTGACAGACTGTCTCTGTCTCTCTTTCTGCCAGCTCTTGTTCCCTGTTGTAGGTAGTAATGTTGCCCTCCGACAAAGCTGGTGCAGGTTGTGCCCATGTAGATTGACCCAACTTATCCCTCATGTTATTTCTTCATCCAGTCCCACCACTTGCAATTTCTGCCAAGCCCACTTACTCTGGGTTTTGTTTTGGCCCCTTGCTCAGAGGAGGCACCCAGCTTTACAGGAATTGCTTTTTCACACTTCAGTTCTCCAACGCGGTGTACGCAGTGGCTGTTCAAACTGGCGAGCTGTGCTGCTGAGCACCACAGCCAGAAACAGGCTCTTGTGTGGCCCTGGCTATAGAATGAAGATGGAGATGAGATGCGGTACAGCTCCCAGGACCCTCTGCTTCTGTCTTCTCCTAAACTGTATTGCACAAAGCAGAAAGGACCCTCTAAAGGGTACTAAAAAAGCAGGAAGTGATTGCAAATTCAAATCCACGCAGGTGCCTTTGAATGAGAGCTTGGTCTTGCATCACACACCTGTGATATTTGGAAGCCTAGCCCAGGCAAATAAGGTGTGGATATCTGGCTGATTGCATATTCAGACAGGCACCTGCAGCTATTTGGCACAGTGCTTTCTGGTTTGGAAGTAGGCACTCTGCACATACTTTACCTTCTCTGTGCTGTGCTTTTGCCCCAAGCACTGTTGTCTCCAGTACTCATCTTGCAAAATAGCTCCTTATTGTGGAACGGTGCTGGTTGGGGCTCTTCCTTGCCAGTTACAGAAGCACCGTAGTATGGGAGGTGCTGCCCTTCAACGGAGAAGTAGCGCTTGACTATTGCATTCCTGTGTTGCTGAGCTTCCCCTGAGATGTCTCGAAGGAGAACAGATGACAGTCAAGTTTCACCCCAGAGCACAAGTGTCAGCTCTGCAGCTTCTTCCTTTCTTTTGGTCCGTGTTTTCTACCCCAGATGGGATGCACGGGGTGGATGCTTGGGAGGGGCAGAGAGGATAGGATGGGTGTAGCTGATACAGTATTGGTGCACGTGCTTGGGTTCACATTGCAGGGAGAGGCTGTGTGTGCTGTGCCCACAGGCCTTTCCCCATCACGTGGCACCAAGCGCGTGTGCTGCTGACGCATCCCCACACAGCTGTGTCTAGCCCTGCCACGTGTCCCCCAGCCTCTGTCAGCGTGCATCAGCCTGGCCCCGGGAGGGCCACAGACCCCAGGTGATCCGCAGAGTGGTCTGTGAGGTTGCTGGGTTACCTCCTTAGGTCTGACATACAGATTCTCCTGCTGCATGTTTGGTCCTGTTTCAAACAACTCTTGTGCTGCTCATCAAGGGGGTGCCAGTTTAGTAGATATTGCTGCTAGAGATCTTCCCTCCCCCTACTATTTGGTCAAAATTATCCTGGAAGCATGGAGTGTTGTGCCGAGACTGCCTGCAAGGATGCCATTTATCTTGATGGCGGGGTGCTGTGCTCATCTATTCTCTGAAAACCAGGCTGACACTTGCTCCCTGTAAGCCACCAAAGAGCATGCAGATGATATGCTAGCAGCTTCAATCACCACTGATGGGGAATGGCAGGGACTGGAAGCAAAATACTCAGTGTTTGTCACCAGTCCTGTCCCTGTCTGCTGTCCCAGCATCCATCTTCAAAAACCTTCCCATACCAAGTAATGAAAAAGGGATG
This sequence comes from Phaenicophaeus curvirostris, assembly GCF_032191515.1. NCBI lineage: Eukaryota > Metazoa > Chordata > Aves > Cuculiformes > Cuculidae > Phaenicophaeus > Phaenicophaeus curvirostris. The sequence continues at coordinate 14,211 of NC_091400.1, read as the reverse complement.
CCAGGCTATTCTTGCCTGAGTGTTACTACTGCGGGTCCCTGTTTCTTTAGATGTACCTGTGGACTCTGAACTACTACAGCATTGCTAGAGAGAAGGAGGGTGGCTGGGCTTACTAGTTACATATTCATGGATACCTTTGAGGAACCTTTTAGCCAGTACAGACCTAGAATTGCCTTCACTGAGAAGGCTCGTTTGCATTTACAGAAAGAAATCAGCATGTGCCTTGCTGCTTGGAGAGGGTGTAGATCCCCACCCAAGGCAGAGAGCCTGCAGGCTGGGGAATCTACTCTTTTCCACACCAGGGGAGAGGTTCCTGACCTCTTTGTGGACCATGAGATGTGGTGCCCAGCCCTGAGAGGGCTGTAGGACTCTGCTGTCAGTCTATGTGAGCCGCCGCTCCTTGTCTTCTCAATCATCCTGGTGGGCAAGCTGGCAACTGAAGATAGAGTCTCGCAAGCTAGATCCAGCGCTCCTCCCCAACCACTTGCTCCAGCAGGTTGCAGTAGGATCTGTTGGAGGGGAACTCAATGTTCCCAACACATTCATCTGTCCTCTGAGTGCCATTGCCTGCCTTGGCAGCTTAATGAGGAGGTGATGCGTCCTGCTAGAGAGCAGCATGGCATGGTCACGCCAGTGCGGTGCTCGTACGCAGTTACTAGGGTGAAAGACCATGTCTGACTCCCTATGGTTTGCCCTCCTATGCTCAGCTTCACCTTGTAAGCCTGTCATTTGAAAAGATGCCAGGCAGTCTCCTGTTCTCTTCGGATAATGGATACTGTGGAGGTGGTGAAAGCATCCCTGGTACTGCCCCTATTCCTTTCTGATCCTACCCACGTGGACATCCCCACCCCCCATCTGTAAAAGAGGTGGTTCCTCTCCTTTCAGAACGTCATGAAGTTTTGTCAACATTTGCTGTAAATAATAGTGAGGATCTTTGTGCCCAAAAGCATAATAATTAGGCTCAGCTCACTTATGCATGTGATAACTGTGGAAGAGTGTCTTCTGGGAAGAGTAACTCTTCCTCTAATTTCTTTTTTAGATCTATGTCATTGACAGTGCAGATAGGAAGAGGTTTGAAGAAACGGGTCAGGTAAGTTACTTATGCCCAGCTTCCTTTGAAGTAACTCAATGCTTCTGAGTGCCCCTTGCTCACAAAAGTTAGGAAGATTATTTTTTTGTTTATGAGGGAAATTTACATTTCAAGAGAGAGACTTGCCTTTCAACATCAATGCAGATTATTTTGGTAGATGTGAAACAAGGAAAATAGGTAGCCTCATTCAGTTTAAATAGAACGGTTTTCATTAAAGTTATACAAGAATAGCAAGTGGATCCCAATACTGAACACAGAAATTTCTCCAAGTCCTTTAAACCTTGCCAAACCAAGACCCTGGGGAACCCTGTTTTCTTATTTACAAAGTTGAAATGGAAATCATATTGACTTGATTGTCTTTTGGATGTAATTGAAAAAAAAAAAACCTAAGAACTTTGTAACTAGGCCAGAAAGTAAGATTTCTGTTTTGCAAAGTTTTGATGTTCTGTAGCATTTTGTGTTTTAGGATGGAACAAAAACAGCACTTTAGAACTTTCATTTATAAAATTCAGAAAATGACAGTGTCCCAGAATAACCAGCAACCAATTTACCCACCAGAAATGGGGGGGTTATTTTAAAGCCCTCTGTTCTGCCCGATTTGAAAGAGGCATTTGATCTTCCACCTCTCAAGGATCAGGGACACACCCTAACAGCGGAACTGTTGGTTGTTCTAGGGGTGGGAGAAACCTTTCCCTTCTTGGAGCTAATTAATTTTATATCAGTAATCAAATATTCATTGGGCAAAAGAGAGGGAGAGGAAGCAGAAGCTTAGAGCACTTGCCCGAGTTAGGCAGAGTCAGCCTTTCCCCAAACACTTTTAGTTTCCATAGATCAGCTGTGTCAGATGGAAGACGTATTTTGTTGAAACGTTTCCAGGCAACTCTGTTTATAACTCCGTTCTCTTGTCCTGTTTTCCAACCAAAAATTGCTTTTGGGGAGATGGCATCAGATTTCTGCTGCAGTTTAGCATCTCCCTGACTGCATTCATTTAATCGAAAGGTTTCTAACCAGTGGATGAAGGATGTTAGGATAGTATCCTAGAGCATGAGACCTTCCCAGTTAAATAAGGAACCCATGACAATCTCATGTATTCATCTCTCTGCAATGCCAGCAGTCCCTACAGGTTCAAGTTCTGCTGAGTTTGTCATATGTTCACATAGGGAAGTGACTTGAGACTGCGGGCTTGTTTCACAGGAGGCCATTGCACAACCCTAGACATGAAGTATTTCAAGCAGCGTTGATCCACTGCAGATTCAGATTTGAGCTATAAAAGAATCCGAGTCTCCCAGTTTTGAATGAACAAACTGATTTCTCAAGATGCCACCCAATGTGTGCTGTGCATATGGAGCCAAATTCCAGCTAGTAAAGCTAATCTAGCTTGGCTTCAGCTAGCCAGTGCCTTCAAAAGCACTTTCTTTAGGGACTTTCTTTCCATTTCTGGGTGGAAAGAAAAAGTCCTCTCCCACTCACATTGCAGTGTATAAAATTTGGGAAAAAAACCCTGAAACACATCATTAGCAAAGATATCAGGGCTGGTGTCAGCGGCTGCTCAGGTACAAATGCCAGTCAGGCAATAACTTAAGACAGATTCCTCGTACTGCCAATTTACATGTTTTTTGCTGTTTCATCAATTTTGGTCTCCTGGGAGCAGGGACTGGTAAAACACAGAGTTGTAGCCTTTAAGGCAACTGCTAATTTCAGACCAAGATGAAGATTTTTGTAACCTGTAATTGGAAGAAATAGCTTTTGAACCTTGGGCAGAGATGATTGTATACATTTTTGCTCTCTTATTATAAGATCTAGGTTTTGCTGGAACACACTATTCCAGCATTTGCCCTAAATATATTTCTAATTAGAGACAACCACTGGTGGTTGAAGGTTTTTTTCCCTTCTCTCTCTGTCTTCCCCCCCACCCCACTCCCTTGTAAATGATATAGGAGCTGGCTGAGCTTTTGGATGAAGAAAAGCTTAGTGGAGTCCCTGTGCTCATATTCGCTAACAAGCAGGATTTGCTGACGGCTGCCCCTGCTTCAGAGATTGCCGAGGGACTGAACCTACACACGATCCGCGACAGAGTCTGGCAGATCCAGTCTTGTTCAGCTCTTTCAGGAGAGGGAGTACAGGTGAGGCTCTGGAGAAGGCTGCTTGTGCCACCTGTAAGAGGCTGCTCATCTGCAGGGTGGGGCTGGACTGGCTGCCTTGCAAAGGAGGGTCAGCACAGCCAAACCCTTGCAGCGCAGAACAGGGTGGGTGTGTGTCTCATCACCTGTGCAAAGGGAGGGGGGAGCTGTGGGCCCTGGGGATCTGTCCATCCTTGGGAAAGTGGAGAGCAATCGCTTCCACACCCAGGACCCTTTGACTGGGCCAAATGAAGACATTGATTGATTTTAAAGAAACTGCTGTCAGGTTAATAATTTCCACAAAACAAATAATCTTTTACTATTAACCCCTTTGACTGTTACAAGTGTGCACTTCAGAAATCCGATTTACCTTCACTACTAATGTCATTTGACGTTTTGCTGAATCTAGGCGCCAGAGAGAAAGCGATAAATTTTTCTGATCCAAAGAAACTTAAGAGTTGCACACGTGGAAAAAAACACTTTTAATGGTGGCATGTGGGGCTGCAAAAACGAGAGGGCTGAGCTGTGTTCCTGTGCTGAACTGTAATAGCTGTGTCTTGGGCCCCTGTGCTGTAGCCAGTTCCTGCAGCATAGTAGCTCTTTGTAATGTAAATGGGACCTGGGTTTGTTTATTTCACTCTTAGGCCTTCCTGAATTAATGAAATATTTGCAGTGCTTGCAATGAGAGGTCAGGAGTGCTCCCTTCACTGATATTTAAAGAAACAGAATGCTGAAGACATTTGTCTTCATTGCAGATTCAGTAAAACCTTATTTGCAGATGCTACAGAGCTGTTCAAGATAGTCAGATCTCAAGCTGAGTATGAAGAGTTGCGGAAGCAATACCCGCATTACTGAGTGGGCAGTAAAATGGCAGATGAATTCAGTGTTGACAAGTGCAAAATAATGCACATAAGGAACAACAGTCCTAACTATACACATACGACAGTGGACTCAAAATTAGCTGCCATAGCTCAGAAGCAGATCATTGGGAACAGCAGCTTAGTGCTCATCAGAGGCCAGAGAGGAAAATCAAATGCTTGAGAATCATCACAAAGCAAACAAGAAACATTATAAACCCCATTTCTTTTGTGGCAGGATAGAGGCATGATGGGCCCATACCTTGAACATAACATTAATTTCTATCTTTGCCCCATATATGAAGATTTTACTAGTAGTAGAATCATAGAGTCTAACAAAAAAATTAGGTTGAAGGATCTTGAGGAGATCTTTAGAACAACATCATGTTTAAAGCAGGGGTAACTATGAGGTCTAAAGGAGGTTCCTGAGTGCCCTGTCCAATCGAGTTGTAAATATATCCAGGCATGGAGATTCTATGGCTTCTCTCAGTAACCTCTTCTAGTGCTTAACTACCTTCATCAGAAAAAACACTGTCAATAAATCTCTCCTAATTCTGAGCAGATATAAGAATTCTCTGTCCAGAGTGATCAGCAGCACAATGTGGCATTCGTGCACGGTGATGATAAATAGATAGGGACTTGCAGCTTGGATGAGAGAGGACAGAGAGTGAGAACATCTTCAGGATTTATAAAATAAGCTATAAAAATGTCAGATAGGCTATATGCTATTTTACATGTTGCTAGGGGAAGAATATTCCTAATGAAATAATCAGACAACAGGTTAAAAGAAATGAAGTGCTTCTTTGCGAGTTGCATAATTAAATTGTGGATCTCATTGACACAGCATGTTGTAGAGACCAAGGGTATGAATCGTTTCAGAAAGTACTAAGTGACTTACTGAAGAAGAGATCTACAGGCAATAACTGACCACTAAGATGTGGAGGCAGCTTTTGCATGAGGAAGAGTTTGGGCTGTGGACTGAGAGGGAAGGACAGAGCAAGAGAGATCCTGTTCCTACATGTTCTTTTCTTTGGCATCCAGAAAGGGGATGCTGGCCTGGATGAACTATTGGTCTGACCCAGTACAGCACTTCTTCTGATTTAAAATTCTTAACCTGATGTTTAGACTTAAATGTAGTAGATGGTGTCCTCCAAAGCGCCTTTAATTAGTTAGCTAAGATATACATTCAGCTGTGTTGCAGCCAATCTTGTGAAAGGCTTCTACTCTAATCATTATTTTGAAGTAGTGGTAGTAGAGGGAAATGCCTTCCCCAATGGCACCGTATATTCAAGTCCAAAGAAACATGATGAAGAAAGTGAGGCTGCAGTTAAGAGGGCTGCAGACAGGCACAGGTCACCTTTTTTCTCTCCTCCTGTTATGGAAGTCCCAGTTAGCATTCCTGCTGCAACGGGGCAGTAAAATGGCAGATAAAATTCAGGGACGCGTGTTGGAAGTGGAAGAACTACATGATAGAAAGTGGCACTTTCTGTTCATGTGTTTTGAAAAATGCCTTCTTCTCAAGCTGATCTGTGGGCTCTGTGGAGTGGCCTCAACACTTCACTGATAGCACCTTCTACTGTGCCTTCTTGAAGTGCAGTGCATCCCTATACATTCAACAGAATAAAATACGCGGCCCAACACCCTCTATCAGGGAAATGAAATCTGCTTCTGAATCTGCTTCCACAAAGCAGCAGACATGAGCTAAATAAAAGTATTTGCAGGCCTATATATTTTGTTCATCGTGCTTATCTAGACAAATTAATTTAGATGCAAGCCAGATAATGTCCTGCTTTGTTGACCGCAGTCTCATTGCCCTAAATACTGCAGCTTGTTCCATAAATTATTATTGCAGGAAGGTCAGAGAAGTCACAAACTCTCTACAGCTTATAGAAAAAGAGCCCCTCCATTTCTCTTCTGCCATAACTCCAGCCCTGTCAAATCAGACAGCAAGAACGCCAAGCTCTCCCTTTCCTTGGAAATTTAGAGGATAAAATGGTTTGGGAGATAGCTTTTAAACTGAAGGGTTTTGGCTGCAGCTAGATCAGACCAGGAAGAAACAGCATCTTCAGTCCTGGGACTCTAAGGAGGAGAGGTCAATATGCTCAAAATTTAGGAGACTCAAAGAAAAGCCTGTTTAGAGTGCTATTAAGAAAGATAGTTTTGAGGATCGTTATACACAGTATCTGTACCAGTGGCTCAGAAAGGGAGCTTTCTGCATGGTTAAATCTCAAGTCACTGCTCTAAGGAGTTCTTTGAGAAATGACAATGAGTGACAGCAAAATAAATGAAGACACGGAAGCATCAGGTATTCAGAATGAAAGCCAGGGAGCGAGCACGCTAACCATCGCTGCTGATGGAATATATTAGCCAGAGTAAAATCGGAGACATCACTAACGGATTTTGCAAGGAAGAGTGGTGGCATATCTAGAACTGAGCACACGCAGGAACAGAGTTCATAGGGGAAGATTTTTGTGATAGCTTGAAGGAAGAGCAATGAGCAAAGATAAATAATGCCAATATGTGAAGGAGAAATAGTTTGAAGGTCATATAATTAGTTTAGCTGCTAGCACCATGGTGTATAGAATTGGGTAGTTAAGACTGGGGATTTCAAGGTTAATGAGATTAGATTATGGTTAATAGAATGATATAAATTTAGAGATTTTAACTATTACTTGAAATGGGTTATTTAATAAAAGTGTTAATTAAGGAGGGAATCCATATTGTCATCTTGTCTTTTAAAATTATCCAGTGGGGACTCTGGAAAAGGGGCCCAGCCACGTCCTGGGCAGGCTCAGAAGAGAGGTGACTGGGTTAATAGGAAACCCCATGAAGTGTCCTCAGGAAGCCAGCTGGTAGCCCCTGTTATGCCAGTTGAAGACTTCATTACCTCCTGCCTGTAACCCTGGGCAGCGCTTGTCTTGTTAATCAGACAGACGTCATCGTGCTATTGAGGAAGGAGGCTTCTTCAGGCAAAATGTCTGCTTGGATTTTGTCCTTTATTTCTCGTTAAGAAAGCAGGAAAGCCTTTTCTCTCTCTGCCTTTGGGGCAGAGCCCTGCACCAGTTTACACGGAGACCCTTGCACAGGGTACAGCAAGCGAGGGAAGTGATTGCCCAAGTCAACAGAGAAACATAAGGGAACTCTTGCCTCAACTGGTGCCACACAGGCTCTCTTGGGGTTGTGTTTTGTGGCTGGATCTCCAATTGTAATCCTTGATTTGCAAAGGCAATGTACTAAAAGCTATTCCACCCTGGCCAGGCAGGGCAAGGTGAAAGAAGGCACCTCTTGCTGGAGGTGGTATTTAGGGGCCAGGGTGATGTACTAAACATGATTCAAGGCTTTGGACCAGTCTGTGCTCTGCAGCTTGTTTCTTGTTTGAAGCAAGAGTCTGCGATGAAGGCAGCAGGAGCTGAGCCTGCCCTAAGGAGTGGTCCCCTAGAAGGATGCTGCAGTGTATTGTGTCCAGAGTCTCCCAAGCATAATGGACCCCTGGAGACCATTAAAAGCCGGTGGAACTGAGAGTAGCTACTAAGCTTCTCTAATTTATGGCAGTGCTGGTCTGGCCCAAAGAACTGTAGGAAGGGCTGAGCTGCCTTCTCCTCCTTGGCTGTTTCAGCCCAGTTGAGAATGGGTCCCAAGACTGAAGTTTCACTGATGCTGTGATTCAGCGCTTCAGTAAGTGCAAGATTCTGAACAGGACCCCCTGGCAATGCTCTATCCTCAGAGCTCGGTTTTGGCTTAAAGACAGACTAGGGCAGGCTGGATGGGGATCTTCCACATCCTGACAAGGTTCTGGGGCTACTTGTAAATGTGGTTTAAAGCCAATTTGATGACTGCAGCTCTCCTGGGTGTTTGTGGAGGAATAGCAACCATGTTTCCAGATTACAGGGTAAAGTCTTGTGATTTTTAAGCAGGGTAAGGAGGGAGTCTGCAGCACTGCATCAGGGATACAAGGTCTCAGAGGACAAAAGAAAAGCTTGCACCCAGGCAAAAAACAGTGGATAATGTTCTTGCGGGAGCCTGTAAAAGCCAGCCTGTATGATGACTGGAGGTGCAAAGAAATGATAGATAATGAAGGCACAGTCCTGGCTGTGCAGAGGGAGAAGAAAGTAACAGTTAAAATAACGCGTACCGAAAATGCTAGAGATGGAGAATTTTGCACTTGCCTGACCCAATTTGTTATGGCAGACAGAGGATTACATGAAAGGATTAAGCTTTGCTGTCCTTAAGGTCACATTAGGGGTCACAAGTTTGTGGCCTTGCCTGATCCCTGGCTTGCAGGGGACCAGAAATTGGGAGGCTTTTTATGGGGTGGAAAGGACTTGTTCACTGTGTTTGAAGTCAGATTACTTCACTGCCTTAGCTGCAAAGCTGATAATGCAGAGAATAAGCAAGCAGTGGGCTAACCTTAAGGAGGACTTTTTATTTCTCTCAGCGAAGGCTCTACCAGTGCTTTCCCTACGGGCACTGGAGTATAACTCCCTTGACACAATAGCAGATGTGACTGCAGCAAGGCAGGGTTGTGCCGAGCAGCATTTCTCTGCAAGGAGCATTATCCTCTTCCCTGGAGTTCTCTCTCTTTGCTTTGGTAAAGTTTACTAGCTGCTTGTTAAGGAGCTAAGAGAAGCAAAGCTGAAAGATCTGAAATCTTTCCCTAAGTTTTCACAGGGTTGACTTGAGGCTGGAATACTAATACTGTATCTGTCTCCATCCTCTGAGTACCTGCCAACGTCTCCGTGTCTCAACAAAGCAGTGCAAGGACATCTATCAGAATCTGAATGTTACTGTAGGGATTGTACTTTCTGCACAAAGCCATCTTTTAAGCATGCAGATATAGGGACGGAGTGTGTAGGGACAAAGGACGACAACAGTTGACTCCTTGTGGACTTCACTCTTTTAAGCATCATTTCCTCCTTCCTGTGTGCCTTCCCCACAGCAGCTCTTTGTGTTCGTAGCAGCTTCCCTGGATTTCTTTATCTTATCAGCCCTCTGTCTTGCTTCAAACCTTAGACAGAAAACCTGCGAATGTACTTTTTAGTTTCTTTTGCTTTCCATTGTGTTTGCTATTCCGCAAAGCATTTGAGGACACTGCAGAACATATGCTCCCCCCAGCAAAGTTGCAGCAGAAGCTGTGGACGTCACTGCCGTGTGGCTGAAGATGAGGAGGGTGTCTCACACATACCTCTTTGATACAACACGCGCAGAGCTGAGCGTGTTCATTTTCTCTTGATCACTCCTAGGCAGGGAGATATTTAGAATTAAATCTGCTATTTCCTGTCAATTAACTCATGCCAGAAGAGAGTTTTTTAAATCTATTCCTGCTTTAAAAGTTCACTGACCTACTTATGTATTTCAAGCCTGTTTGGATTTCACCTTTCCTCTTGCATTTTTGCTATGTCATTCTTTTGCCCTCGTTATATGCTTGATGCAGCCAGGCTCCCAGCCGCGGTAAATCCCATCATAAACTCCGCTTTATGACCCTCGCCCGCACTGGTGCTGAAACAGTCTGTCTTTCCCCTTCCCGAGCTCCCGAATGGCAGCAGGCAGAGTTTTAATCACTGTGAATTCAGGTTGTGGTCAGATTAGGTAGAAGATAGGATGCGTGTTTGTTGTTTTGCAGTGATGTATTGTTTCTGGGATTACTGTGCTGAATAGCAGAGGGCGTCAGCTGATATTTATTACTTTAAGCTGTCTCAGCTGTTCTGGTTCAGCAAATAAACCTACATTCAAAATGAATGAGGAGCTCTGCTTGCCTTGTATGCCATGATGTGTGCAAATGTGATTATTGCTTCTGAGGCAGGGGAAGCTGAAATCATTGTGGGAGCATTTTTATTTATTTATTTATTTTGACTCTTTGCAGACAATCATGCAGATTTCTAGGGCAGACAGTCAAGCCAAAAGCTTGACACCTCTCTTCCTAGCCCCATTGTTAAGCCCTGGCATTCCTCATGCTGGGAATGCCTGCTCCCTCTCTCTCTAAAGTGATAAGCTTTAAACCACTGCTATTGATTGCTTAAGGCATTACATGTTTTACACCTAGGTTATCAGTGTTATTGAAAGGGGAAGACACAAAGCTACCGGGCCTTAAAGTGAATCTACCTCTCGTCTTTTCCCATTTGCTGTGAGGATTTTAGACAATTTGTTTTACACTGTTCTCTGCTGTGGAGATAAATAAATGAAACTAGAGACATCAGCCCTCCCCAAGGTTAGAGTTAGAAGTGTTACTAGCGGAGGGCCTCGTGTGCACCCCAGCGCAAGCTGGGCTCACTTATTCTTTATTTAACGCAGCAACAAGGGCCGATTTCAAAAGTTGCTGCTCCCCTTCAGATAAGAAGTGTCACATAGTGCAGCTATCAAGGTGAATTGGTATTTTCAAGTGAGAACCTCTCTGCTTCTGATTAAGCCCTGAGGACTCTCTCTCTTCTCTCTTAACTCTTTAGCTCCCCTCTGGCATCGGCCACTTTTGTGGCCGAGGGGCGTTGTGGGGGCATGGCTGTGGGTCTCTGCTCACCCCAAGGGCCTTCCCTGCTGCTCTGGGGCAGTTGAGTTGTTGGCAATGCTGCTACCATAGGGCTAGCAGCCATGCCAGCCCCAAGGCCCCGATCTTTGTGAGGGTCTGACTGTCGTTTTAGTGATCAAAAAATGACAACTGAACTTAATACAGTGAAATCTGCCCCCTCAGAACTCTAAGGACATTAGCCAAATTTCCATGCACGAAGATGTGCTGCTCACCTCTCCTCCCCAAAACTCTACCTGTCCCCTTTCTGTCCAGAGCCTCCCTCTCAGCAGAGATAATTTCATAGTGAGTGTAGAGGTAATGGATTTGACGGGACACAGCTGTGAGGACACAGTGCACCTTTCGCTCCGTTATGCACGTTTCCTAACAGATGAGTGACAGGGAAAGATAAAGTGTTGCTTTGCCCTTCAGTGGCGTATCCCATCCTGGGGTCTCAGCAATAAAATCACAGATTGGGTATAGACAGCAGAAGTGTTACCATCCTGCTCACAGTGGTCAGAATAGTCCTGTACGTGTTTTTTCTGGAGATACCCTCAAGAGCCTATCACGCTTTTAAGAAGTGACCACATCACTTCCCTCTGAACCCCCGTGGGACCCTTCATGGACTAGTTTCTGTGGGGGCCTCCAAGGAACAGGGAGCAGAGTCCAGATCCAGTTATTGCGGTGGCTTTTGTGGATCTGGATTTCAAGGCTTGCAGCTGAGCAGAGAATTAGAGCCATATTCTTAATAGGGAGCTGACTGTATAGCAAACAGCCCCCTAAAATCCACAGTCTCAAAGATAGGACGACTTGCCTGAGATTACACAAGTCATCTCTAGCTGAACCTGGAACTGAGCCTTCATCTGCCACTGACCTACCTTGACTGCAAAGTGATCCTTCCTCGAAGGACCTACACATAGCAACGTGATGAGACAATGATACTTTTTATGGTCAGATGAAAGATTTAATAATCTCTGTGTGACAACATCTACCGAGCAGTGAAGCACTTGTTTTTTTACCCTCGGTGCAGAGGGCAGGCGGGGGGTGGATGAGGAGGCAGAACACCGTGCTTGCAGAACGGTGCTTGGGTGAGACTGGGGGATTCCTTTTCCCTTCCCGTGACTAACATTACCTTTCTCTGTCTGAAGGACGGCATGAACTGGGTGTGCAAAAATGTCAATGCTAAGAAGAAATAAAGCGTTCTGAGCTGCATGGAAATGGAGGAGCGGTGGGAGCAGAATTCTAGCCTGAAAACACTAATTTGCTGCTTTCTGACCAAATGTTTTTCCATCTGTGCACAGCTACAGCTGTTAAAAGAAAAAAAAAAAAAAGAGAGAGGAAAAAAGGGAACAACATCAGTTAAAACCTACTGCTGGATTTGGAACTTGACCTGCTCTTTAGTATCATTTTTTTTATCCCAATAAAGGAATTATGTATTTCCTCCCTATGCATAAATAGTATTAAATGTCTGATTAGCAAGCAAGTCTGTAAGCAGAAGCAAGACTGCGATTCTGTGGAGCAGAGGGAGTGGTGAGTTACTGTAGTTGCTTAGATGCAGAGGACCTGCCCTATACGTGCAGGCTTGTGGTTGCTGAGGACACGCTCAGGTGTCAGTCACAGCTTCCCCTCAGCGACAGAAAAAATGCGGTTGTGTTACCAATTGTGTGTAGTTTCTTAAAATAAAGCTGCTAAGGAGTCATTTGTGTAACGAGGGTAGAGGACTTCCACATATTCCTGTAGCCATAAAAGAGGAGTTTGCTCATAACAAGGCACTGTTGCATTGCGACACTGCTGGAGAAGGGAGAGAAGGGTTATGTGTGTATAATTGAAGCTCTTTACAGTTGGAATAATGCAGGACGAGCGTGCCTTGGGCTTTCTCGCAGCTGAAGGAGAATTTAGCCGAGCGTTTCACCTTGAGCCAGCAAAAACGTGGTTCCTATGTTCAGTAAGCTCCATACGTGAGATTAGTCTTGATGTTGAACAATCCCTGTTGATTTTCCCTTGATGTTAAGGCAACTCTGCAGCAAAATGCAATTAAGTCCATGATTACTTTCTAGAATGAGATACCTGGTCCCAGGTTTCCTTTTTGAAATGTGCAAAATATATTCTCCTCCCCTCCTCCCTCGCAGACCTTGGGAAGACGCGGGGACTGCCCGCGGTGGGCTGCTTGCCCGGGGCCCGAGGTCCCCCAGCCCAGCGCGGGCTGCGAGGATCCTTGGGAACGGCAGATGGGGAACGCTCTGTAAAACGAGGATTCATTCTTCCCCAAAGTGGCTTTCCCCTGGAAGGATGCAGTTGCTGAAATAGGAAAGAGAATGTGTTTTCTGCCTCCTTGTCCCCGATTGAAATCTGGCCGCAGCTGACGGCGAGCAGGAATCATTAGCACGCCAAAGCAGCCACGTCCTGCGTGAAGCAAGCTTGGTGACTCCTGGGCCAGTTTCTAATGCACAGATGGTAAAATAATCCCACTGCCCTGCTTGCCAGCTTTGTTTGCTGCCTGCCTGCGAAAGGCCAGGGAATGACGAGGGACTGCATTACCCCTTCCACCTCTCGGAGACGCCGGGCGGGCAGTGTGGGGAGAGCTGCGTGTACTAAGCATGTGGCTTTACCACGCGTCAGCGCGTTGACTCATGGACCCAGGCAGACGGCTGACACCCCTGGAGCTCCCGGCTCTTTGCTCCTCCCTTCGCCTGGACGTCTCCACCTCACGGCAGAAACATCTGCACTGTGTGCAGAGCAGCCCCCGGCCGCCTACGTGCGACAGCCCAGCAGATTGAAATCATCTGGGGCCGATTCCGGGTCCCCCCGTACATCAGGATGTACAGTAGCAGTTCGGGGCTTGGTGTGCGTGTAGTTCAGCTGTCTTTGCTGTGGCTGGGGGCAGAGGGACAGCTGGGACAGCAACTGCTTTAGCAATCCAACTTTAATCTGCCTGCGTCCGTGAGTCAGCACCCTCCGAGTGCATCTGCCCCGACACAGAGGCAGGACACGCGTGCTGGAGTAGCACCCGGTGCTTTATAACCCAGATGACTGCGAGAGAAGGAAAGGCAGGCCCAAGTGAGCTGTTAAGCAATCGCTAATGACACAAAGTGACACAGCTCCTGCTTTGCATGGATTGAGAAAGGAGTCATAAGATGAGATGCTCATTTAAACACAGCTCATTCTGTGACTCCCAACTGCAGTGGCTTATCAGGAACCCCGGGGATCCCAGCACTGCGTCTTCCTGGGTCAGCCCAAGGAGGAGAAACGCATACCAGCATCACCGTTTCCTTGCAATGAATGCATTTGCCTGGCTTAACCACTGTAAAGAATCGCAGCCCTTTCTCGGAAGCACACTTTGTGCTGGCTGAATGGCAGAGCTTTGTGACAGATACTCCTGAGCTTTGGATTTGCCCACACTACATGCCAGGTGCAGAGTGAAATGCTTGGGTACCTCTCCTCTGGCCTAGGCAGGACAGAGCACAGTCCCCTCGGGGGACTTGGATGTTGATCCTTCTCTCTTGCAAGGGAATTGAGTAGATGCTTCCCTGCTCCCTACTTTTTTACCAGTGGCAGACCCAACCTGTGCCGCAGTCAGCTTTCTGGATCCAAAAAGCATCCAGGAGGGCAATTTAGGGTTTTTTTTTAGGCTCACATTGGTTAAACTTC